>NC_056440.1:55732016-57107016 GCF_018296145.1 Oncorhynchus tshawytscha
ATCAGATTTGTATGTGGCTTGAAATATCCCATTCCATGTGCTTTTGGGCTGTTCAGACTGCAGGAAAAATAAAATATTTGAGTTGGATGTGCCAAAAAATAGGTTGAGAGTCACTTCAAACTGCCAGTGTGAACAAGGCTTTAGTGAACGAATAAAGCTGAAAACCATAACCGTAACATACTACATTTTCTTGTTTTGCAGGTTTCCCCAGTTGTTTTTTCTCAGATGTCCACAATGACAACTAAGGTCCTGCATGCTCCACCCACACCTAGCCCTTCCTCTTCGTGATTGAACAGCTGCTGACTGACCAGAGAGGTGCAAAATGTCTGTTGCCATGACTTAAAGACATCAATCAAAGATGGAGAAAAAGAAAATGTGCCCCCGTCTACTGGACTACCTGGTGGTGGTGGGAGCCAGGTGAGGACTTCATAGGGTTGGTTGGGAAATAACAGTCCAATCCTAAACTGATTCCTACTACCTCACATTATATTGTTAGGCCTTTGTTTTTTTTAAATTCCAGACTTTCTAATGCCCATTTTCCCTCCATCCTAACTTCCAGGCAGCCCAGCACTGACAGCGGGTCCCAGACCCCCCAGCTCCTCCGCCGTTACCCGCTGGAGGACCACCCAGACTTCCCTCTGTCCCCGGACGTGGTCTTCTTCTGTCAGCCTGAGGGATGCCAGAGCATCCGGCAGCGCCGGGTCAGTCTGCGAGACGACGCCTCCTTTGTCTTCGCACTCACTGACAAAGACTCGGGCATCACGCGCTATGGTATCTGCGTCAACTTCTACCGCTCCTTCCAGCGAGGGGGGCACCGCCGCGACAAGGCGGGTAGCAGTGGAACGGCGGCACAGACAGTGGAAGCGACCAGCGAGGGTTCGGATGGCAGCGGTGGCTGCCCCAATGCCTCCACGTTGCCGATGCCTGCCAGTGCCGACACAACAACCACACCTATACCAGGCACGGAGCCGGGACCACCTGGTGGCGAGCCAAATGCCGGCAGGTCCCCTCGGCACAAACGCAGCACTGCCAAGATGGTCAGTCAGAACCGCGACAGCACGCTGACCTCGCTGTGCATGATCAGCCACTACCCCTTTTTCTCCACCTTTAGGGAGTGCCTGTACATCCTCAAGAGAATGGTGGACTGCTGCAGCCACAGGTTGACCCAGCGCGCCGGCCTGCCCCGCGCAACTCAGAGGTGAGACCTATGCATAGTGCCAGGCTTATCAAATGATGGAGCCCCCTGGTTTCCATTTCTTTCAGGAGATTTAGTTGAGTAAATTCACAACGTTGCTAAAACTATCCTAAAACTACACCGGCCAGAACACTTCCAACCGCAGTACTAACCCCACTCATGATATTTTTAATGGACAAGATGTAATTGCCTCACTCATTATATTTTAAAACGACACTGGTCTGAAATGCCGGCGGATTAAAATCTTGGAGGTGAAATGGACACTGGACAGTGAGAACCTTGTGGGTAGTGTCATCAGTGAGTCAGCAGGGCCTTATCCCCTATTGTGGGGTCTCCTAACAAATGCTGCAGGAAATGCGTGGTTCCCCTGCTCTCGAAAGACACACACCGGCACGGCCTATCATGCTGGTGTTGATGCAAGGCAATTGATGAAGATCCGTGACCATTGTGTGCATTCATCTTTACGCACACAGGGTATTGAGACATTCCCATTTATTATTTATGCAATAATGTTTATTATTTAACGAGTTAACGATTTCTATTATGTTTTCTTAGAGATATATTGAAAATAATGATTTGAATAATTGTAACTTATTACAGTAACTTATTTATTTGCTTCAATTGGAAGTTTTCCTCCCTCAAAATCCAATCCTCTCTCCTTTCCTCTATAACGATCAACACCACAATGGATCCATATATTGTCTGCCCAGACAATAGTAACAATTGTCCCTCTAGTAACAATTGTCGCTCAGCTCCAGGAAAAGCACAGCGTAGCGAATTCCTGTGTGTAGTAGTAATAGTAGTAGCAGCAGATGTCAGTAAACTATAGTACCCTATCAGAAGCAGAGGGTTGTAAAGCTCTGCTTCGGGTTAATGAAGACCTCACTCACTGTTGTGACATTTTCCCTGGTCTGTGTATAGCGCGGTGACGAAGACCGAGAGAGAGACCTAAGGATCGTGCTCAGGGATCTAATTTTTTTTAATGAATTGGTAGCACTTGTGCTCCTAACTTTCAAAAAGTTAGGAGCACCACGTACATCTTAAAGTAACAGAAAAATAGATTCGTAAATTGATTTAGATAAAGCCTGCATTGCACCTATATGAATCCTACTTACTTTTGAAGCACAGCTCCTGAAAAATATATCACTTTTTCTTTCTTTCTGTGCAACCAAATGTTTGCATATACTGGTAAAGTTTACCAGGTTGTTAGTAGGGCTGCACGATAATATAGGTGAAAAAAAAGTGTGTTTTTTCAAGCGACTCTTGTAATTTGACTTGCGATATAGATCAAAACACTTGTGTGAACTGTTGGAATCATATAAATACTATTCAAAGTTCTACGGTTGGTGTTTGGCATGACAACATACTAAAAAGCCAGCTAGGAGTTATGACAGGGTGGGAACCAACGTGTTGGTCAGTGTTTCCCAGGGGACCCTAATCACATTTAAATAGATGCTGCATTTGGAAAAAGATTTTAGAATAGGCTGTCTGATTCAGAACATGGCGTTGCACAAACAACATGCTGATCTACACCACCACTGGTAACAACCTGTATGAAAGCAAATGTTTGCTTTGCCCAAGCTTGAGCTTTTAGCTAAATGGCATTTTAGCCAGCTAGTTAGCGATCAGCATTATTTTAGGCATATGCCAGCTTCCTTAGACTAATTTGAGTTTTGCAGAGAGCAATATGCACAAAGTAATAGTATAATAGGGAAGACCTATAGATTTATATTTAGAAACTGCCTGGAAAGCGCCATCGTTCTTGTTTTGGAAGAATATGTGGAGTGTAGGAATTGACACCATGCTGAGAAAGAAAGAAACGGCTGTGGAGGAACTGTGTGCTCTCTGCTTGATTAACAGAGGCCGGGGCTTGGTATGCATGTGTGTGTGTGGGTGTGGTTCGGGAACTGGCAGGAAGCAGTCTTATTCGAGCAGTGTAGGGAAGTGATGCGGTGAATTACTAAGACATTTATTTACTTGTGATTTTCTTTTAGTTGCGCTGGTGTACCCAAAATAAAACCCCAGGTCGTACAGCAAAAATATTTAGTCGTATATGCGTCCAAATTGCTCACACTTTAGAGCCCTAGCCGTGCTGCCTTACATAACACTGTGATGGTCTACTGCGTTGCGGGCTGCTGCGGCGCACACATACACATATACACACAGTCACACTTACACTCTACACTACAGTCTATGACATACACACACACACAGCGCTCGCCTGACAGATTGAGGGCTCTGACTGCCTTCAGGGAGCAGCTGCAGTGGGCGGCGGCCCAGGGCGAGCTCTGACGAGCTACTGATTAATCTCCCTCCCTAGCCAACAGACGCCAGGCAATCGCAAAGAGGGTTTTAATGCCGCCACGTTGTGTGTACAGGTGTGTACATTCAGAGTGGAGGGCTGTCGACATATCGGCGGCTCGTATCTGCGTCTTGTTTGCTCATTACACAATGACAACGTACAGTAGAATGCAGAGGGAAGGGTGTTTTGTCTGTGTAAATGCAGTTATAAGGCTTTGATGTAGCACTCGCTTAATATTAGAATAATGTATGTGTACAGGTGTTGCAGCAGTACAGTTTGTTTGGGTTGATTATCTCGCAGGATATGCTTGCTTTTATCACCTGTTGAGAAGTATGATTTGTTGACGGTCTCCTGTCAGGGACACCATTTCCCTCTGCATGTCACAGAGGCCTCTACATGTGTATCTAAACTGTCAGTTTGTTGACTGACTTGTCATTCTGCCATCAGGGACACCATGTGGCGCGTGTTCACGGGGGCCCTGTTGGTGGAGGAGAAAGGCAGCCAGCTGCTGGCTGACCTGCGGGAGATCGAGTCCTGGGTCTACCGCCTCCTGCGCTCCCCGGTGCCCGTGGCGGGCCAACGGCGCGTAGATGTGGAGGTGCTGCCCCACGAGATGCAGGCGGCACTCACCTTCGCCCTGCCCGACAACTCTCGCTTCTCCATGGTGGACTTCCCCCTGCACCTGCCCCTGGAGTTGCTGGGTGTGGACGCCTGCCTCATGGTGCTCAGCTGCATCCTACTGGAGCACAAGGTTAGGGGAAAGGGTGGATGTTTTGAATGGAGTTTACCCTGAGAACTGAGTAGTTATTTAGGATGCAAAATGATTTGCAAATCAGTCAGTTGGTGCAGTCGGTGATCAGCGACTCAGGAGAATTTATGTTCTCAAACAACTCTGGGCGCGTTCGACATTTCAGCCAACTTTAAAGGCAAGTCGAGACTGACTTATCTACAAATCACCTTACATCATAAACAGCTACTCAATATTATTTGTAGATCACTCTCGAGCACGGCCTCTGCCTTAAATAAGGCTATTGCTCAGTCACAAATCAGCCTATTGCCTCCTAGGTGGGTCAGTGGAATGAGTACTGTTGTGTGTGTGTGTGTCCCTGGCCTCAACAGCCAAACTCAGCAAAAAAAGAAACGTCCTCTCACTGTCAACTGCGTTTATTTTCAGCAAACTTAACATGTGTAAATATTTGTATGAACGTAACAAGATTCAACAACAGACAAACTGAACAAATTCCACAGACGTGATTAACAGAAATGGAACAATGTTTGTCACCAAAGCCCCATATACTACCCACCACTGCGACCAGTATGCTCTCGTTGGCTGGTCCTCGCTACCTATTGGTTGCCAAACCCACTGGCTCCAGGTCATCTATAAGTCTTTGCTAGGTTAAGCTCCGCCTTATCTCAGCTCACTGGTCACCATGGCAACACCCACCCGTAGCACGCGCTCCAGCAGGTATATTTCACTGGTCATCCCCAAAGCCAACACCTCCTTTGACCGCCTTTCCTTCCTGTTCTATGCTGCCAATGACTGGAACGAATTGCAAAAATCACTGAAGTTGGAGACTTATCTCCCTCACTAACTTTAAGCATCAGCTGTCAGAGCAGCTTACCGATCGCTGCAGCTGTACACAGCCCATCTGTAAATAGCCCATCCAACCAACTACCGACCTCATCCCCATATTTGTTTTTGTTTTTCTGCTCTTTTGCACACCAGTATTTCTACTTGCACATCCTCATCTGCACATCTATCACTCCAGTGTTAATTGCTAAATTGTAATTATTTTATCCCACGTGTCATTACTTTATCCCATGTGTAACTCTGTTGTTTTTGTCGCACTGCTTTGTTTTATCTTGGCCAGGTCGCAGGCCAGTTAAGAACTAATTCTCATTTATAACTATCTGGTTAAGTAAAGGTGAAATTCTTTTTTTTCAATCTGTAAAGTAATGCAGCTTTTGAAGTTTGACTAAGGTCCATCACTAGGTGACTAGAACTGTCAATCAAATCTCGAGCTGCCTGCCTGCTGCATGCCCACAAACTACTAAAAAAGTACTTTACAGTTTGTTAAATACCGTGACTTACCATGACATTTTAGTAGAAAGAAAACACATTTCCATCTAGGAATCGACTCCAAAAATCCGGTATCCTTGGAACGAAGGAGTCTGATTAGTTGGCTTACTTTTGAGAATATAAACACTCGCTTCTTTCATAGCTAGCTACAGAGGGACGGAGAGAGGCACAGTATAGGAAGGTCGGCTACCAGGCAGACTGTCAGAACGGTGCACTAGGCCTATCAGCAATCAAAGCTGTATCTCACTGGAATGCTGTATTTCGCAATTTCTTGGCTTGTAATGTCTCGCAACTTCAGTAAAGCAGGGCCTATCATCAATGAATAGGCTAGGATATTCTACACGCAACAGACTGAAGACTGAACACACACTTGCATCATTAGTGAAGAGAAATAGCAGGCGAGCCAGCTGCACTGTCATTTTAATTTGGTAACAAATAAACTTTGTTTGTCCGTTTAGGGTTATTTCTTAACGTTAAGGATCCAGATGTCTTTTTAAAGTTGAAACATTCTCACCCCTACTGTAGTTCCAACTCTTGATAATTGAATAAAAGGGCCCACTCAAACATTTTGTTCACAATCTCACTAGATTATTAAAGACCAAGTCCCACACTACACACAAACTGATTTTATATGTTGCAGGGGTATTCAACTCTTGCCCTACGAGGTCCGGAACCTGCTGTTTTTTTCTGTTCTACCTGCTGTTTTTTTTCTGTTCTGCATCACCCCTGTAATCGTCACGCTCCCTTATTCCGTCCCCTTTGTTTCACTGTCTGAACACCCGCAGTGACTACGCTCTACCCCCCTTCCCATTTACTGTAAGAACAACATGTCAGGTTAACCTTGAAGGACCTCCTTTCGCTGTTCAAGCTTAAACATGCCGCTGTTTGTAGAGTGAAAACAGCAGATTTTGGTCTGTACGTTTACTGTTGAAACAACCACACAACTAGTCAATGCTGCTTCTCTTATTGTGAAGGAATAAAACTCTTTGGGAGAAAAATGAAGATACTTTCTCGGGTGGTAGTCATTGAATTGATCTTGTATGGAATAAACAGCATGTGATCACCTATGGCCAACCAGTCTTCTGAAGTATCAGATAGTTTGTTTTGATTTGTGTCTTCCAGGTGGTCCTCCAGTCGCGGGACTACAATGCCCTGACCATGAGTGTCATGGCGTTTGTAGCCATGATCTACCCCCTGGAGTACATGTTCCCTGTCATTCCCTTACTGCCCACCTGCATGGCCTCCGCTGAACAGGTACGTCAACAAACCAATGACTGCAGCACTGGTAGTTGTAGTACTATTCGGAGAACAAATAGAGGGCGTTGTGAGGTTGTGGATGGATTTTTTTTATTGTTTAAGGGATGCACTTCTACACACGTTTGGGGGAAAAATGAAGGAATTCCCGTGCCGTAATTGATTGCCTTTTGAAAGTTTCACTATTTTTTTTTATTTGATTCATTTTGCCAATTTTATCATCCATTGCTTTTTTTTGTCAAGGCATTTGTGATTGTAGATGTTGA
This sequence comes from Oncorhynchus tshawytscha, assembly GCF_018296145.1. Taxonomy (NCBI): domain Eukaryota; kingdom Metazoa; phylum Chordata; class Actinopteri; order Salmoniformes; family Salmonidae; genus Oncorhynchus; species Oncorhynchus tshawytscha. The sequence goes on from NC_056440.1 coordinate 55,739,114, forward strand.
AGAAGAGATTAGTCCCTGTATTATGTTTGAATCCATGCCTAGTGGAGTTCTAGCCCACTAGCTTTAGTCTATGGTGTGAGGCTCCTCCTATTGGAGCTATTCTTGCTTGTGTGCTGGTTTGATTTTTGTCTGATCGTGACGTCAATGTCCTTTCTCTCTCCTTTTGTAGCTTCTCCTCGCCCCCACCCCTTACATCATAGGTGTGCCTGCCAGCTTCTTCCTTTACAAATCCGATTTCAAAATGCCCGACGATGTGTGGCTCGTGGACCTGGACTGTAACAAGGTAAATGCCCCAAAATGGAGGTGCGCTTCAGCGTCCCCGCAAATGGTCTCTGCAGATCTTTGCTATTCTTTGGCAGATCTTTGCTATTTTTGGCAGATCTTTGCTATTCTTTAGCAGACTTATGCTGTTCCTTTGCAGATCTATGCTGTTCCTTCACAGATCTATGTCATTCCTTCGCAGATCTATGCTGTTCCCTACTCCATTTGAGTTCCATACATCATTATCTCTGATTGGGAGACAAGATTCTAGACACTTGCTTGAGATGTCTTTATTTTCACTGCTAAATCCCTTTTGGGGTTCAGTTCTCTCATTGTGACAGATATTGTGTTAGGCTATATGTCGACTTCATGCAGGAAGGAAAGCCTTGCTCTTGTCATCCTCATTTCAGACCTGTGCAGACACTGACTTCAACATAAAAGTCCTCCCTCTCTGTGAGACAGAGAGAGCATCAGTGTTTTCAGTGCTAAAACACCCACCCACATCCCAGTCTGTCTTTCTAGGGGCAAATTCCTTCCCTTTCGTCTACTATTTAGTAGGTAATGGTGACCGATGTATGCTTTCATCATTTGAAGGGGTATTTGTGTACTCTTGTACGTGTGTAGTGTACATTTAGTTTTTTTCTAACATTTGACAGCTTGAGCATGCTTTGTTGCTCCACAGGTCAAAGCACCCACCAATGCAGAGCACCTACCCCTTCTTCCCGAGCCGGAATCCACAGAACTCAAGAAACACCTGAAACAGGTAAATATAGCCTGTCGCAACATACCCGAGCACTGTTTTCATTGGTCGTTCATTAAGCATGTATGTTAGCACTGCCGACCGTTAACTCTGTTTATTTCAACCTCTTGTATTGCTTTATTACGTAAAAAAAAAAAAAAAAACTGCGATATTGACGTATGTGTTATATTAACTATTTGTTTTCAAGTGATCACCTTCTCTTCTTTCAGCTTTAGATATGTTTCAAGAGAGGTTTGATGAATTGCGCCAGGCACATCGGTGTCCTTGTCCTCTTACCTTGTTGTATGCACTAACTATGCATATAGTGTGGGAGCATTGTGGAGTTAAGCATTGTAATGTCCTAACGACAACAAGTGTTTTTTTTCTCGTTTTGTTTTCTTCTGTCTCTCTCTCTCTCTCTCTCTCTCTCTCTCTCTCTTTCCTTTGCATGCACTAGCTCTCTAAGGTAAAAAAAAGCAGCTACTAGGTCTTACTCCCTTGGACCTCAGTAACAGCTGTAGCAGTAGAACTGACCGAATCCTCTAAGCCCAGAACCTCAAATAACGATACGTTGATGAGAAGCTGGTTCTGATTCACCAACCTCTCTTACGCGTGTTGTGAAATGCCAATCAAACATTCCACTCTGGTACCACGTCACAGCTTGGCATTGTAACTAAAACCACCTCGAATTATCAGCGACCGTCTTAGTTACCCCCACCCGCCATCTTGACATCTAGCTATCATTAGCACATTTTGCCATTTAACTATTCCTACCCAACATTGTCATCATCTAAGTTTTTGAGTTTATTTGATTTGAAAGTGCATATTAAACACAAGATGCTTTATGAAGAGAAGTTACATGAAAAGAAAAACAAGACATGAATCCGCCATATAAACAAATGTCACATTTTAAACATTCTAAGGCACGATTCCTCATCGCCCTTTTAAAAAATGCGTCTCAACTCGTCACCAAATGTTATTCAGCGCTTGTTTTTTAACATCCAAACCCAGTAACCCCAATTTGAATCCGCAGTCACACCTCGTCATGTTGAAAATCCCTGCATATCATAGTTTGTTGATATGCTTTGAATCAGAACCAGTGTAGTTACTTGTGTGTGTGATAGACTTGGCCCTATCCCAGAGTGTGTGCGATTTGATTTAAGATAGACCTGTGTGTTGGCAGAGCCAAAAAATCTGTTGTGTTAACAAGCCATTTGATTGAAACGATATGGGTAAAGGTGAGTTTTCATAGGTTCTATTGTTTTAAGGGTTAAAGCTGTCCTCAGCAGTCCTCAAAACAGTGACAAACAAGTGGTAGCCGGTAGGTCCTTGCAGTCCCACACAGAGAATGGGTTAGTGTACACTGAGTGTACAAAACATTTAAGGTACACCTTCCTGATATTGAGTTGCACCCCCTTTTGCCCTCAGAACAGCCTCAATTCATCGGGGAATGGACTCTACACTGTATGACGCGTTCCACAGGGATGCCAGGCCACTCCAATGCTTCCCACAGTTGTTAAGTTGGCTAAATGTCTTTTGGGTGGTGGACCATTCTTGAAAAGCCCAGCAGCGTTGCAGTTCTTGACACACTCAAACCTGTCTGCCTGGCACCTACTACCATACCCTGTTCAATGGCACTTGCCTTTTTTATCTTGCCATTCACTCTCTGAATAGCACACATACACAATCCATGTCTCAATTGTCTCACGGCTTAAAAATCTATCTTTAACCTGTCTCCTCCACTTCATCTACACTGATTTGATGTGGATTTAACAAGTGACATCAATAATGGATCATAGCTTTCACCTGGTCAGTATATGTCATGGAAAGAGGTGTTTTGTAATGTTTTGTACACCTAGTCAGAAACTCACAGGTTAAGAGTTGGGAGGGGGGGGTATATGGACAGTGTAAACAAAAAGCCAAAATGTTTTTAATTTACAACAATTATTGTCAAGAGATCTGCTCCCTTCTGTGCCTCAGTATCACCTCTCCATCGTATCCACTGGCTATCCTCCCAGCTGGTAACCATCGATAGACTCTTTAGTCTTCAGTGGCTAACTTGCGTTGGGTGTGGTGTGGTGAATTACTGTTCCTTTTTGGGTGTTGTTTTGTCGCACTCATGTTTGTTTGTGTCTCTGTCATGGTTTGTTCTCTTCCTCTCTTGCACCTCTTCTCTCTCTCGCTCTACTTCTCTACAACATTCTCTCTCTCTTGTTCTCTGGCTATGTCCCAATTCTCTAAAACTGCCCCTTTCCTGTTCTCCCTTTTTTTGCAACCACTTAGCTGAAAGGGCTGTATGTGGAAGCAACAGGGAGGCATCTCCATCTCCCCACTAGCCCACTTATTGGCTAGTCAAGGTTCCGACATCGCTTTCAAGCATCCCGTCCTTTCAGCTGTTTTAGTAGTCAGGATTGAGAGGAGATGAGGAAAGGAATCCATTTAAAGGGAATTGGACACACAGCCTCCTATCTTGCCCCTTTTTTTTTGTTGTCACGTGTGGTTTCAATTCTGCTCAGCAATTGGTCAGCTCAGCCTTTTCATGTGATCCTCTTCCTGGCATCTCTCTTGTCCCCCTCCTCCCCTTCCCTTCCCTAGTGTCTGGTTAGGTTGACCGTGATCACCCAAAAGCAGATCTTCTCCTCTGACAATAAGGTTGCTAATTTTTCCTTCTGCGGAATGTGCCCACGCTCCTTGCACGGATATTCTTCCTAACCAAACTTAAATATGTTTTGTTGTTGCTTGTTATTGTTTCCTCCAAGTGTCATACACTATTGTTGAGATGTTGTAACAGACTGGCGGCAAAGAGAGATATTTCGTAAGACCCACCACTGGCTGCTTAGTTTTGGCTTGAGCATGCCTGAATGTATGCACATCTATCTTGTCATCAGTGAGTGTTCTTGTAAGCAAACACAGTGGATATGCAGATTTCTGTTGTAACACATAGGTTGCGTCCAGGACTGAACCTGACCATCAAACGATCCACTGTGCTAACATCGTGCAAAACCCTGAATGAGTCTTGTAGCAGTCCCAGAGTGCTAGTGAATTCCCTCTGCTGTTTCTTCTTCCGCCGACCTTTCCGAAGTGACGCTCCCATTTCAGGCATCTGCAAAAACATGCACTCTTCAGATTCATTTGCTGGGGAAACGGGCTTCCTCATTTTATCCCACACGCTCACCTGTCAGCTAATAACATAATCACATTGTGAGTCCTCCTAGCTTAGTCCTTGTGTTTTATTAATGATTTATTCTCAAATGAGAACTTACATCATACAGACAAAAACATAATAAAGCAGCACAATACATAAACAAATAAATTATAAGTTGTAACTCAATTTTCTCAAATTACTCTCTTGCACCGTTTTGAACCTCAAACAGACAGTTCCACACTGGTCCTAGTGAGACCATTCTGTTGCACTACCCTTCAGCTGATGCCTGAGGTGAGGGTGCCCCCTAGTGGGGCCGAGTGACCCCTCCTCATCATGACAGTGTGTTGATTAAAACCTTCCTCACCTCTACCCGCTCCAGGCCCTGGCCAGCATGAGTCTCAACACCCAGCCCATTCTGAACCTGGAGAAGTTCCAGGAGGGCCAGGAGTTACCCCTGCTCCCCCCCGGCCAGAACAAGGCGTCGCCCTCCTCCACCGAGTTCAACCCCCTCATCTACGGCAACGACGTGGACTCTGTGGATGTGGCCACCAGGCAAGGCTTGACAAAGTTTCTCTGTCCCATTTTAAGTAGATCTCATATTATCCATGCGAGGCAATTTGTGAGGTTGGTTCTATTTGAACTTTGACCCTAGCAGAATAATCCAGTCAGGACCTAGACACTCCTCCTCCATTTGGTTCCTGAATATTGTAGATAATAGATATGAGGGGCTATTTACATATGCACAATTTATGGATTGACCCCTGTTCCTAATTGAAGTTTCTAAAATCTGAAGTGTATTTTTATTTGGGCAGCTAATGGGGGTCCAGCAAAATGAAGACAGATATACATCATTAAAAGCATTACAATAATGCTTGACTTCCGGCGCCGACAGAGATGGCTGCCTCGCTTCGCGTTCCTAGGAAACTATGCAGTTTTTAGTTTTTTTACGTTTTATTTCTTACATTAGTACCCCAGGTCATCTTAGGTTTCATTACATACAGTCGAGAAGAACTACTGAATATAAGATCAGCGTCAACTCACCATCAGTACGACCATCAGTACGACCAAGAATATGATTTTCACGAAGCGGATCCTGTGTTCTGCCTTTCAACCAGGACAACGGAATGGATCCCATGCGGTGACCCAAAAAAACGACTCCGTAAAAGAGGGAAACGAGGCGGTCTTCTGGTCAGACTCCGGAGACGGGCACATCGTGCACCACTCCCTAGCATTCTTCTCGCCAATGTCCAGTCTCTTGACAACAAGGTTGATGAAATCCGAGCAAGGGTATCATTCCAGAGGGACATCAGAGACTGTAACGTTCTTTGCTTCACGGAAACATGGCTCACTGGAGAGACGCTATCGGAGGCGGTGCAGCCAGCGGGTTTCTCCACGCATCGCGCCGACAGAAACAAACATCTTTCTGGTAAGAAGAGGGGCGGGGGCGTATGCCTTATGGCTAACGAGACATGGTGTGATGAAAGAAACATACAGGAACTCAAATCCTTCTGTTCACCTGATTTAGAATTCCTCACAATCAAATGTCGACCACATTATCTACCAAGAGAATTCTCTTCGATTATAATCACAGCCGTATATATCCCCCCCCAAGCAGACACATCTATGGCTCTGAACGAACTTTATTTGACTCTTTGCAAACTGGAATCCATTTATCCGGAGGCTGCATTCATTGTAGCTGGGGATTTTAACAAGGCTAATCTGAAAACAAGACTCCCTCAATTTTATCAGCATATCGATTGCGCAACCAGGGGTGGAAAAACCTTGGATCATTGTTACTCTAACTTCTGCGACGCATATAAGGCCCTGCCCCGCCCTCCTTTCGGAAAAGCTGACCACGACTCCATTTTGTTGATCCCTGCCTACAGACAGAAACTAAAAAAAGAAGCTCCCACGCTGAGGTCTGTTCAACGCTGGTCTGACCAAGCTGACTCCACACTCCAAGACTGCTTCCATCACGTGGACTGGGATATGTTTCGTATTGCGTCAGATAACAACATTGACGAATACGCTGATTCGGTGTGCGAGTTCATTAGAATGTGCGTTGAAGATGTCGTTCCCATAGCAACGATTAAAACATTCCCTAACCAGAAACCGTGGATTGATGGCAGCATTCGCGTGAAACTGAAAGCGCGAACCACTGCTTTTAATCAGGGCAAGGTGACTGGTAACATGACCGAATACAAACAGTGCAGCTATTCCCTCTGCAAGGCTATCAAACAAGCTAAGCGTCAGTACAGAGACAAAGTAGAATCTCAATTCAACTGCTCAGACACAAGAGGTATGTGGCAGGGTCTACAGTCAATCGCGGACTACAAGAAGAAAACCAGCCCAGTCACGGACCAGGATGTCTTGCTCCCAGGCAGACTAAATAACATTTCTGCCCGCTTTGAGGACAATACAGTGCCACTGACACGGCGTGCAACGAAAACATGCGGACTCTCCTTCACTGCAGCCGAGGTGAGTAAGACATTTAAACGTGTTAACCCTCGGAAGGCTGCAGGCCCAGACGGCATCCCCAGCCGCGCCCTCAGAGCATGCGCAGACCAGCTGGCCGGTGTGTTTACGGACATATTCAATCAATCCCTATACCAGTCTGCTGTTCCCACATGCTTCAAGAGGGCCACCATTGTTCCTGTTCCCAAGAAAGCTAAGGTAACTGAGCTAAACGACTACCGCCCCGTAGCACTCACATCCGTCATCATGAAGTGCTTTGAGAGACTAGTCAAGGACCATATCACCTCCACCCTACCTGACACCCTAGACCCACTCCAATTTGCTTACCGCCCAAATAGGTCCACAGACGATGCAATCTCAACCTGCACACTGCCCTAACCCATCTGGACAAGAGGAATACCTATGTGAGAATGCTGTTCATCGACTACAGCTCAGCATTCAACACCATAGTACCCTCCAAGCTCGTCATCAAGCTCGAGACCCTGGGTCTCGACCCCGCCCTGTGCAACTGGGTACTGGACTTCCTGACGGGCCGCCCCCAGGTGGTGAGGGTAGGCAACAACATCTCCACCCCGCTGATCCTCAACACTGGGGCCCCACAAGGGTGCGTTCTGAGCCCTCTCCTGTACTCCCTGTTCACCCACGACTGCGTGGCCACGCACGCCTCCAACTCAATCATCAAGTTTGCGGACGACACAACAGTGGTAGGCTTGATTACCAACAACGACGAGACGGCCTACAGGGAGGAGGTGAGGGCCCTCGGAGTGTGGTGTCAGGAAAATAACCTCACACTCAACGTCAACAAAACTCAGGAGATGATTGTGGACTTCAGGAAACAGCAGAGGGAACACCCCCCTATCCACATCGATGGAACAGTAGTGGAGAGGGTAGCAAGTTTTAAGTTCCTCGGCATACACATCACAGACAAACTGAATTGGTCCACTCACACAGACAGCATCGTGAAGAAGGTGCAGCAGCGCCTCTTCAACCTCAGGAGGCTGAAGAAATTCGGCTTGTCACCAAAAGCACTCACAAACTTCTACAGATGCACAATCGAGAGCATCCTGGCGGGCTGCATCACCGCCTGGTACAGCAACTGCTCCGCCCACAACCGTAAGGCTCTCCAGAGGGTAGTGAGGTCTGCACAACGCATCACCGGGGGCAAACTACCTGCCCTCCAGGACACCTACACCACCCGATGTTATAGGAAGGCCATAAAGATCATCAAGGACAACAACCACCCGAGCCACTGCCTGTTCACCCCGCTATCATCCAGAAGGCGAGGTCAGTACAGGTGCATCAAAGCTGGGACCGAGAGACTGAAAAACAGCTTCTATCTCAAGGCCATCAGACTGTTAAACAGCCACCACTAACATTGAGTGGCTGCTGCCAACACACTGACACTCACACTGACTCAACTCCAGCCACTTTAATAATGGGAATTGATGGGAAATGATGTAAAATATATCACTAGCCACTTTAAACAATGCTACCTAATATAATGTTACATACCTTACATTATTCATCTCATATGCATACGTATATACTGTACTCTATATCATCGACTGCATCCTTATGTAATACATGTATCACTAGCCACTTTAACTATGCCACTTTGTTTACATACTCATCTCATATGTATATACTGTACTCGATATCATCTACTGTATCTTGCCTATGCTGCTCTGTACCATCACTCATTCATATATCCTTATGTACATATTCTTTATCCCCTTACACTGTGTATAAGACAGTAGTTTTGGAATTGTTAGTTAGATTACTTGTTGGTTATTACTGCATTGTCGGAACTAGAAGCACAAGCATTTCGCTACACTCGCATTAACATCTGCTAACCATGTGTATGTGACAAATAAAATTTGATTTGATAACAGATTTCCCAACATTGTGTGCCCTCAGGCCTCTACTACCACATATCTATAACACAAAATCAGTGTGTATAGTGCATATGCTATCGTGTGTTTGTATGCATATGTCTATGTCTATGTTTGTTGATTCACAGTCCCCGCTGTTTCATAAGGTGCATTTTTATATGTTTTTTAAATCAAATTTTACTGCTGGAATTACTTGATTTACTGCGTGAGTTACTTGATGTGGAATAGAGTTCCATGTAGTCATGGCTCTATGTAGTACTGGTTGTCTCCCATAGTCTGTTCTGGACTTTGGGACTGTGAAGAGACCTCTGGTGGCATGTCTTGTGGGGTATGCATGGGCTGTGAGCCAGTAGTTCAAACATTGCATTCAACATGCAAATACTTTTCATAAATATAGTGATGAAGTCAATCTCTCCTCCACTTTGAGCCTGTGTGCATCCATTGGGCAAGCCGTGCTGCCCTGTTCTGAGCCAGTTGCCATTTTCCTAAATCCCTCTTTTTTTTGCACCTGACCACAACTGAACAATAGTTCAGGTGCGACAAAACTAAGGCCTGTAGGACCTGCCTCGTTGATAGTGCTGTTAAGAATGCAGAGCAGCGCTTTATTATATACAGACTCCTCCCCATCCTAGCTACTGTTGTCTCAATGTTGTATACACTACCGATCAAAAGTTTTAGAACACCTACTCATTCAAGAGTTTTTATTTTGACTATTTTCTACATTGTAGAATAATAGTGAAGACATCAAAACTATGAAATAACACGTATAGAATCATGTAGTAACCAAAAAAGTGTTAAACAAATCTGAAGATATTGTGCAACACTGTGTGCTACTCCCTTCACAAAACAGCTCAAACTGGCTCTAACTAGAATAGAAAGAGAAGTGGGAGGCCCCGGTGCACAACTGAGCAAGAGGACAAGTACATTCGAGTGTCTAGTTTGAGAAACAGACGCCTCACAAGTCCTCAACTGGCAGCTTCATTAAATAGTACCCGCAAAACACCGGTCTCAACGTCAACAGTGAAGAGGTGACTCCGGGATGCTGGCCTTCTAGGCAGAGTTGCAAAGAAAAAAACATCTCTCAGACTGGCCAATAAAAAGAAAAGATTTAAGATGGGAAAAAGAACAGACACTGGACAGAGGAAATCTGCCTAGAAGGCCAGCATCCCGGAGTCGCCTCTTCACTGTTGACGTTGAGACTGGTGTTGTGCGGGTACTTTTTAATGATGCTGCCAGTTGAGGACCTGTGAAGCGTCTGTACGCCTATTTAGATATTCCATTAAAAAAATCTGCCATTTCCAACTACAATAGTCATTTACAATATTAAAAATGTCTGCTGTATTTCTGATCAATTTGATATTCATTTAATGGACAAAATTGTGCTTTTCTTTCAAAAACAAGGACATTTCTATGTGACCCCAAACTTTTGAACAGTAGGGTGTATTTTGATTTGTTTTAACACTTTTGTATTGCACATGTGTTATTTCAGTTTTGATGTCTTCATTATTATTCTACAATATAGAAAAAACCCTTAAATGTGTCGATCTAAAACCTATGACCAGTAGTGTATGACTCAACAAATTCATAATGTCATGTGAAACAACGTGTTTAATTTGAACCTCCTATCAAAGACGCATGTCTCTCGCATGTAAACTTGATAAACAAGAAAGCTTTTTGAATTGAACTAAATATGACTCATTGAAGCGTTAACCCACTCACCTTTCCTTCTTTCTCCAACAGGGTTGCCATGGTGCGGTTCTTCAACTCCCCCAATGTGCTCCAGGGTTTCCAGATGCACACACGCACGCTGCGCCTCTTCCCCCGGCCTGTGGTGGCATTCCAGGCCACGTCCTTCCTGGCCTCTCGGCCCCGACGCTCCGGCTTCGCTGAGAAGCTGTCGCACACCCAGGCCGTGGAGTACTATGGCGAGTGGGCCCTCAACCCCACCAACCTGGCCTTTCAGAGGATCCACAACAGTAAGTCCCTTACCCTAGCCTACACACCTGCTGTACTGCATATACCATGCACTGACTGACAATTGGTGTATTTGTGTTTAGAGCTGACCCGCTAGCTTGGATATTTATAGTGTGATGTAAAGTCTAGCCCTTTACACTCGTACCCGTATACGAGTTGAAAATTGCAGATTTGTGCACTAATTGTCTAAATTGGAACGTAGTGGCTGTACAGTAACATGCTATATATGAAGTTGGAGCTCTGGCTCTGCGCTTCACAGATGACGCGGATGCTACACTACAGGACTGTTTTGCTAGCACAGACTGGAATATGTTCCGGGATTTATCAAATGGCATTGAGGAATACACTGCCTCAGTCAGACATCAATAAGTGCATCGATGACGTCGTCCTCACAGTGACTGTACGAACAAATCCCAACCAGAAGCCATTGATTGCAGGCAACATCCGCATCGAGCTAAAGGCTAGAGCTGCTGCTTTCAAGGAGCGGGAGAACAATCCGGACGCTTATAAGAAATCCCGCTATGCCCTCAGACGAACCATCAAACAAGCGAAGCGTCAACACATGATTAAGATTGAATCCTACTACAACGGCTCTGACGCTTGTCGGATGTGGCAAGGCTTGAAAACTATTACGGACTACAAAGGGAAACCCAGACGCAAGCTGCCCAGTGACGCGAGCCTACCAGATGAGCGAAATGCCTTTTATGCTCGCTTCAAGGCAGGGCAACACTGAAGCATGCACGAGAGCACCAGCTGTTCTGGATTACTGTGTGATAACGCTCTCGGTAGCCGATGTGAACAAAACCTTTAAACAGGTCAACATTCACAAAGCCGCTGGGCCAGACGGATTACCAGGGCGTGTACTCAAAGCATGCGCGGACCAACTGTCAAATGTCTTCACTGACATTTTCAACCTCTCCCTGACAGTCTGTAATACCCACATGTTTCAAGCAGACCACCATAGTCCCTGTGCCCTGAGAAGCGAAGGTAACCTGCCTAATTGTTTACCGCCCCGTGGTACTCACGTAGGTAGCCATGAAATGCTTTGAAAGGCTGGTCATGGCTGACTTCAACAGCATCCTCCCGGACACCCTAGACCCAATCCAATTTGCATACCGCCCCAACAGAACCACAGATGACTCAATCGCACTCCACACTGCTCTTTCTCACCTGGACAAAAGGAACACCTATGTGAGAATGCTGTTCATCTACTACAGTTCAGCGTTCAACACCATAGTGCCCACGAAGCTCATCACTAAGCTAAGGACTCTGGGACTAAACCCCTCCCTCTGCAACTGGATCCTGGACTTCCTGATGGGCCGCCCCCAGGTGGTAAGAGTAGGCAACAATACGTCTGCCACGCTGATCCTTAACACCGGGGCCCCTCAGGGGTGTGTACTTAGTCCCGACCTGTATTCCCTGTTCACCCACGACTGCGTGGCCAAACACAACTCCAACACCATCATTAAGTTTGCTGACGACACAACAGTGGTAGGCCGGATCACCGACAATGATGAGACGGCCTATAGGGAGGAGGTCAGAGAACTGGCAGTGTGGTGCCAGGATAACAACCTCTACCTCAATGTGAGTAAGACAAAGGATGGTGGACAACAGGAAAAGGCTGGCCGAACAGGCCCCCATTAACATCGACGGTACTGTAGTGGAGCGGGTCGAGAGTTTCATGTCCCTTGGCGTCCACATCAACGAACTATCATGGTGCAAACATACCAAGACCGTCGTGAAGAGGGCACGACAAAACCATTTCCCCCTCAGGAGACGGAAAAGATTTGGCATGGGTCCCCAGATCCTCAAAAGGTTTAGTTATAGACTGTTTTCTCTGCTACCGCACTGCAAGCGGTACCGGAGCGCCATGTCTAGGACCAAAAGACCCCTCAACAACTTCTACCTCCAAGCCATTAGACTGCTGAGCAATTCATAAAAATCGCCACCAGACAATTTACATTGACCCCCTCCCTTTGTACACTGCTGCTACTCGCTGTTTGTTTGTTGCCTATGCATAGTCACTTCACCAACACCTACAGCTTACCTCAACTAGCCTGTACCCCTGCACATTGACTCGGTGCTGATGCCACCCTGTATATACCCTCGTTATGCTTATTGTGTTACTTTTTATTATTACTTTTTTTTTTTTTTGCCTACTTGGTAAATATTTTCTTGTTATTGAACTGCACTGTTGGTTAATGGCTTGTAAGTAAGCATTTCACTGTAAAGTGTACACTTGTTCTATTCGGTGCATGTGGCAAATTTAAAGTTTGATTTGTATGGGTTTTGACTGACAGACGTTCTGAACTTTACCATCAAGCGACTAGAAGTTGCTCCCATCCCTCCTGGTAATTGGAGATCTTTAGCACATTTGTGGTTGTCTTAGTGAGGGAAATGCTGTAAATAAAGATGACTCAAGGTATTTTGAAAGATGAGACGTTGAGGATTATAATAGGTACCGCTTTCATGTCATAAAAGCAAGCCAAACAACCGTGAGTCCAAATGTGCACTTTACATTTCCAAATTCTAAAAATCATATACTATGTTTGATGTACCGTTACACGATGACATGGCGTCATCCCCTGGGTTGTTCTGATCAGAATGAGCCTACGTTTGTTTATTGTGAAGGAAATTTGCCGCTGGCCACGCACCTGAATGCACGAATGACTCCTTTCGAAGCGCACCAAAATTATAATCTGTTTCTTGTGAAAGCCTGAAAGTATTTTAGAACTTAGCTAGTCATATTGGCAATAGAACAAGCTTTCAAATAGTGCACATCAAATCAAATCCAATTTGATTTGTCACATACACATGGTTAGCAGATGTTAATGCGAGTGTAGCGAAATGCTTGTGCTTCTAGTTCCGACAATGCAGTAATAACCAACAAGTAATCTAACTAACAATTCCAAAACTACTGTCTTATACACAGTGTAAGGGGATAAAGAATATGTACATAAGGATATATGAATGAGTGATGGTACAGAGCAGCATAGGCAAGATACAGTAGATGATATCGAGTACAGTATATACATATGAGATGAGTATGTAAACAAAGTGGCATAGTTAAAGTGGCTAGTGATACATGTATTACATAAGGATGCAGTCTGATATAGAGTACAGTATATACGTATGCATATGAGATGAATAATGTAAGGTATGTAACATTATATTAGGTAGCATTGTTTAAAGTGGCTAGTGATATATTTTACATTTCCCATCAATTCCCATTATTAAAGTGGCTGGAGTTGTGTCAGTGTGTTGGCAGCAGCCACTCAATGTTAGTGGTGGCTGTTTAACAGTCTGATGGCCTTGAGATAGAAGCTGTTTTTCAGTCTCTCGGTCCCAGCGTTGATGCACCTGTACTGACCTCGCCTTCTGGATGATAGCGGGGTGAACAGGCAGTGGCTCGGGTGATTGATGTCCTTGATGATCTTTATGGCCTTCCTGTAACATCGGGTGGTGTAGGTGTCCTGGAGGGCAGGTAGTTTGCCCCCGGTGATGCGTTGTGCAGACCTCACTACCCTCTGGAGAGCCTTACGGTTGAGGGTGGAGCAGTTGCCGTACCAGGCGGTGATACAGCCCGCCAGAATGCTCTCGGTTGTGCATCTGTAGAAGTTTGAGTGCTTTTGGTGACAAGCCGAATTTCTTCAGCCTCCTGAGGTTGAAGAGGCGCTGCTGCGCCTTCTTCACGATGCTGTCTGTGTGAGTGGACCAATTCAGTTTGTCTGTGATGTGTATGCCGAGGAACTTAAAACTTGCTACCCTCTCCACTACTGTTCCATCGATGTGGATAGGGGGTGTTCCCTCTGCTGTTTCCTGAAGTCCACAATCATCTCCTGAGTTTTGTTGACGTTGAGTGTGAGGTTATTTTCCTGACACCACACTCCGAGGGCCCTCACCTCCTCCCTGTAGGCCGTCTCGTCGTTGTTGGTAATCAAGCCTACCACTGTTGTGTCGTCCGCAAACTTGATGATTGAGTTGGAGCGTGCGTGGCCACGCAGTCGTGGGTGAACAGGGAGTACAGGAGAGGGCTCAGAAAGCACCCTTGTGGGGCCCCAGTGTTGAGGATCAGCGGGGAGGAGATGTTGTTGCCTACCCTCACCACCTGGGGGCGGCCCGTCAGGAAGTCCAGTACCCAGTTGCACAGGGCGGGGTCGAGACCCAGGGTCTCGAGCTTGATGACGAGCTTGGAGGGTACTATGGTGTTGAATGCCGAGCTGTAGTCGATGAACAGCATTCTCACATAGGTATTCCTCTTGTCCAGATGGGTTAGGGCAGTGTCCAGTGTGGTTGAGATTGCATCGTCTGTGGACCTATTTGGGCGGTAAGCAAATTGGAGTGGGTCTAGGGTGTCAGGTAGGGTGGAGGTGATATGGTCCTTGACTAGTCTCTCAAAGCACTTCATGATGACGGATGTGAGTGCTACGGGCGGTAGTCGTTTAGCTCAGTTACCTTAGCTTTCTTGGGAACAGGAACAATGGTGGCCCTCTTGAAGCATGTGGGAACAGCAGACTGGTATAGGGATTGATTGAATATGTCCGTAAACACACCGGCCAGCTGGTCTGCGCATGCTCTGAGGGCGCGGCTGGGGATGCCGTCTGGGCCTGCAGCCTTGCGAGGGTTAGCACGTTTAAATGTCTTACTCACCTCGGCTGCAGTGAAGGAGAGACCGCATGTTTTCATTGCAGGCCGTGTCAGTGGCACTGTATTGTCCTCAAAGCGGGCAAAAAAGTTATTTAGTCTGCCTGCACATCTTCAGAAAGGCGTGTAGCCGCTTAGTCCTCTCACTCAAACCCTTGTCATTTTTTGTCTTGCAGTATGTTGGACCTTCCCCACATTTCCCAGTAATAGTCTTATCGTGTTACTGAATGTATCCAGAGTGTTTGCAAAAAAAGTACAGTAAATTTAAAATGCACACGAAATCAACAGTGTAATGTTTGGATTCAGTCTTGTCAGGTGAACTGTTGCGTACTCACCTTTTGGTCTAATCATTTTCCAATTATCTCCAAACTGTTCTCTTTCAATTGCTACCATTGTTATGTATATGCTTGTCATATTTCTTCTGTAAGAAACATTTCAATTGAGCCCTATCCGTATAAGCCCATTTCCACGTGTGTAAAGGGTTAAGTAAAAAGTTAATTATGCTATCAATTATTGCACTTTCTTTAGGTAAAATGTGAATATACACTCAGTGTACAAATCATTCGGAACACCTTCCGAATATTGAGGTGCACCCACTTTCACCCATATTGACTCGAATGCTTCCCACAGTTGTTGGCTGGATGTTCTTTGGATGTTCTTGGATGTTCTTTGGGTGGTGGACCATTCTTGATACACACAGGAAACTATTGAGCATGAAAAACCCAGCAGCATTGCAGTTCTTGACACAAACCGGTGTGCCTGGCACCTACTACCATACCCCGATCAAAAGCACTTAAATATATTGTCTTCACCATTCACTCTCTGAATGGCACACATACACAATCTATGTCTCAATTGTCTCAAGGTTTCTTCTTTAATCTATATCCTTCCCGTCATCTACACTGACTTGAAGTGGATTTAATAGGTGCCATCAATAAGGGATCATAGCTTTCACCTGGATTCAACTGGTCAGTCTGTCATGGAAAGAGCAGTTGTTCCTAATGTTTTGTGTACTCCGGTATAGTTCAATGAGCAATACAGGCAGTTTGAAGGTTTCATAGTGCTTCTGAGCATACCTCTGTGTTCTGCAGACGTGTATGACCCATCTTTAATCGGAGACAAGGGCAAGTGGTACGCCCACCAGCTGCAGCCAGTGTTCTACCGTGTGTATGACGGCAGCTCCCGGCTGGCCGAGGCCATGAGTGGACCCCTAGAAGATGAGGCCAACGACTCGGACCCCACAGACGACAGGTAAAAAAAAAACAAGACCTCCACGGTTGGAAGGTATAATGTTTTTTTTTGATACTACTGTGATAATATAATTGACAAAATGTTAAATTAACGATTTTTTTTCAGTGCCAGGTACTGTCAATGTGGAAAACATGTTAGTGCGCCATTTAGCTGCGTAAAAAAAAAACTAGATCTGAAAGGAGGTCCTTTCCAGTGTTTGATCTGTGTACGTGTGCATCGTTTGTGTGTTTGTGTGTGTGCAAGTGCGGCCGACGGAGACAGTGCAGAAGAAGCAGCATGGTAGGCTATAGAATCTTGATAGACAACACATTAGCCACTAGATGGCGAACTCTAAACATTAACTAGTAGATTTGCCAGTTGGCTCAATAGTTAGCTTACTGGTCTTGCTAGAAATGATGTATGAGTTGAGGTTAATTTTAGTCTGAGAAAGGTTTAGTTAGCGTTTTTCATTTAGTCTTCTGTAGGTGTCACCAGGATGGGGTCCGGGGTAATGCTACTCTGTTTTGTCTCCGTGGCAGTGACAGTGAGGCTGGCTACGATGACTCCAGTTCTTCCTACTCGTCACTTGGAGACTTGGTGAGCGAAATGATCAAATGTGACATCCAAGGGGACACGCCAAGTAAGTATCTGTGCCATTTCACCAAGGCTGCATTTACCCAGGAAACCCAATTCTATTATTTTACCCAATTATTGGCAAAAGACCATTATAGTGAAAAAAATATCAGATTTGGGCTGCCTGTGTAATTGCAGCCCAAGAACCACCTAGCTTACACATACTTATTGTTATGACAAAAAAACGGTAAATTCCACTGATTTATAATAACCGACAATTGTTTCCATCTTGAAAAATGGCAACCTAAAATGACCAATTCCTTTCAGAAACCGTCACTAGCTAAACATTTTGTTTTGTGACCCTTTTGCCATCAACACTAACTAATATCTGTCTTTTGGTGTCGTAGACCTGGATCCCCCTACCCACGCTGCACTTGGAGACGCCAGCGAAGTGGAGTTCCAGGACTTCCAGGAGTTCAAGGGAGGAGACGGTCCCCTCCCCCAAGAGAAGGCACTGCCCGAGGGGGGCGACGGAGCTCCTGAACCTCCTGATGGACAAGCCCTCCGCTCGAGCTCCAGCACAACCGCTAGCTCCAGCCCCAGCACAATCATCCAGGGAGTCAACAATGTCAGTGAACCCCTCAATTTACACCTGTATAAAATGATGCAGTTAACACAATATGTGTTTTTAGAAACTGACATTTTTGGCAACTTATGTTTGTATTTGAGAACATGAGAACCTAATGGCTATAATTAAATCTTTGCTTGAGTTTTTTCTTCTTCCTTCTCATGAAGTGGCAATCTCGTTTATTGAATATCATCCATTAATGTCCATTGATTGATGTTCATTGTGTCCAGGAGCAGGCAGAACCAGTGGAAATGGAAGCATTGGCCAGTACAGCTCTACAGAACCCTGTCCCGGGATTGGGCGCTCCGCCTTTCTCCAGACCTCCCCCAGACGCTGCCCCGGTGGGACCAGCCAATAAGAAGGGAGAGTACGACAACCCCTACTTTGAGCCTCAGTATGGCTTCCCCGCTGAGGAGGACCCTGAGGCAGAAGACCAAGAGGAGACGTACACGCCCCGGTTCAACCAGAACCTCAATGGCAACAAGTACGTTACAACACACCTACGTTACAACACTCCTACGCCATAACGATGTACACACAAACAAGCATCATAAGCCACACATTCTGAAAACATAGTTTAAAAAAAAAAACCTGAAGTATACATCTCTTAAACACACTCACTCAATTAAGTCTCCGCTTCTGAATTCTGCGTCTGTGATATGCCTCTGGTGTAGCAGTCGAAAAACTAAGCTAACAGAGCGTGACAGACCTCTAACAGACCCAGACCTCCAACACTTGTTCTGCTCCACAGAGCCCAACGCCCCCTGAGGCCCAGCAGCCTAAAGCTGCCCGGAGAGTCGGACGGAGAGGGCGACTCCCGCAACAGTTCTCCAAACTCCACCATCTCCAACAACAGCAGCGATGGCTTTGGGGGCCTCATGTCCTTTGCCAGTGAGTCTCCTTAACCAGGGTCAATTTCAGTTGTATGATAGTCACAGATCTGAAAGGGCTGGATAGGTGACGGTTAGACTTTGTCCTCCAAAGCGGAGTTTTTTTGCCCTTCTGCTCGTCTATCTTGTCCTATGGGATCTTTGGACACTGAAGGGGGAATGGGTAAGGGTTACCCAGCGGGCAATACTGGTTGCTGGTCTTCTCAACCAGGAAGACAACCAGAAATGTATAGTTTACAACCAGAAATTAACAATATTTGCCTGCTAGGTTGGGATTGAAATGGAACTTGACGATGGGCTGCAAATCATCACGGGTAATACTATAGGATGGTGAAACATGGTTAAATGTTGGTTGCTTTGATAGACTTCATCAGCGACGCTCTCTCTTTCACTGCAGGTAATCTGTACAAGAACCACGGTTCCAGCTTCAGCCTCTCCAACCTGTCTGTACCCAACAAGGGGGGTCTGAGGGAGAAGGCCGCTGGGGCTGGGCCCTTCCCCAATCTCAAAGGTACAGTACTAATGCAGCCCTTTGCCCTGTTTTGTCCTCCTTTCACGTTATCGTCACTCCTCCTTCATCTCTCTTTCTATCTCTGACTTTTATCCATCTCATCTCCTTCTCCATTTCACTCTCTGTGGCTGTATTCCCCTCCTATCTGTTTTCTGTACAGTTTTTGTGTCCTACAGCCGATTGCGGTCAGGTTTGTCAGTTGAATGCAGTAGAGGCAGGCTGTCTACTAAAAACAATGCCCTTTCAAAGTTCAAAGGGTTGTCCATACAGCTCTTGCAGTGGTTACAAAGTGTAAAGGTTTTTGTTTTGTCATGGGCATTAAAAATAACATTTGGAGTGCTTTATACACCGTATCGTATCTGCTATTTATCTTGATAAGACACATTGAGCATAAGCTACAGTAAACTTAATCATTTAAAGTAACTGTCCAGTGTTTCCGGATTTCTTAGAAATTTGACCAATAATTAATTACAATATGAGTGAAATAGTTTTAATTAAAAAAAATGTAAAACATTTTATTAAGTATGTTTAAAAGCAGCTTTTCTTTGTTTGAATTATGTGGGCATACCCCAACAACAGAATGGTGTCTTGGTATACAAGTCATTAAAACCAGTGTAGACCGCTGATTGGCCAGTTCAATGAGCCAACATGATGTCATGTTCTATGAGGAAATAACAGGCATTTTTTAAAACTGACTTTGAGGTTGGGGTTTTTTCCCCTCCAATTTATGCTTTGGCCACAAATACAAGTATGGGATGAGTTAACAACATGATTCGGGTACGGGTTAACAGAATATTACTTTTCAAAGTAAGATTTTCACTGGACAGTTAGGCCTACTTTAACCTGGTGTGGAGAAGGAAGGAGAGAAGATGACATAACAATGTGTAACTCTGACTGACATGTTGAACTTCTTTAACATCAGCATATTTCTTCCTCAGAGGCTGTTGCTTTGTTTGCACTATGTAAAGTTAGTATTGACAGTATGTCAAGTAAGCATTCAGTGCTCATGCTGAGATGTCTGGCATACCAGTTTAGGCTACACAGTATTGGCATTTATGCAACTTCACCATGTAAATGTCTATTTTTATTTCCTTTTGCCTTTTCCCCTCTAATTATTTTAATTGACAAAAATATAGAATATTTTAATTTTGACATAGAGGAGGAAATTGAGGAAGGTTTGTAGAAATCTTTATTTGGATATTTTTTTTTTTTTTTTTGAATGAATAGACTTTCATTCTAAATTTGTATTTGTCTGTCTGTGGACTGTCATGTTGATGTAAGTTAGGCAATAGGTGGATATTGAGGACCCCATTTTCAATGTTCCCAATCCCACATGGTTGCCTGATTTGTTATGGGAACATTTGTGTGAGAACATAAGAAATGCATGTGTTAAACTCAATAACCTCACGCTGTGTGAGACAGCTGCCATAGCAACAACATTTGTTTCTTTTTTCCTTTTGATGGTGATTTTGTTTTGTCTTGACTGTTCAGATGACAGCCCGGCTAGTACCCCGGGTAGCCCGGGTCCAGACAGTCCGGGTATGTTATTGTCTGGTGTGGTAGTTTGTTTTGCCCTACAACTAGCTCCATCTTTGACCCTTATTTGATCCTACCTGAGTCCATATTACTCAGGTTGCATACTAGGAGATATACCTGTATTTTCATTCATGTATATCCATATCCTTCCCTCTGTTTCCTTGTTATTCCTCTCTGTTTGGTGGGAGTCTGATGCGCTATGATGCACACATTTATAGACGACAGATCTCTTAATTTGCATACATATTTTATGTGGCATTTTCACATTTAGTGTTTTTTTCTCTTGGTTTCCCAGCAGGGTTGGGCTCAAGTCCGTTTTCAATTCCACTTAATGTTTGAGGATGAATTGACATTCAGTTCCTGAATGTCAAATTACCCATTGCTTTCGATGAGGATTTTTCATTTCATCGATTTGAAGTACAATTGATTACCCAAGTGGACTGGAATTGAAATGAAACTGACACCTGATCTCCTTGCTCTGTGCGGTCTGTTACCTTGCTCGCTCGCTTGTTCGGTGGCTCTCCATCGTTCTTGTGTGTTCTCCGTCTGAGGTCTCTGTGGTCCGAGAGCCCATAAACTCGCTCTCTTCTGGACGTAGACACTTAAAATTGGCAAATGCTTTCTCCCACCCCTAGATGGTCTAAAAAGATATAGTGGTCCTAACAATCACCACATGTAGGATTGGTCATGAAATTTAATGGCTATAACCTTTTGAGATGAAGTCCCAACATTTCTTTGTAAGAAATGTCCTTCCCCCTTCCTTGGTCTCCCTCGTTCTTTCTTTTTCTCGTTTTTATTTTCTGCACTCTGTGCTCTCTGTCAATGTGTTGCTGTGCATGTGTGTTGTGGGTTGATGTTCAGACTGGTTCGGTCTGGGCCCGTGTCCCTCTCTGTCCCTCTTTCCACTTCTCTGCACTAATTCTGGGTTTTGTGTCCAGTATTTGGACTAAATTCTCTAATGGAGATAATTACAGAGGCCGGTCCGGTGAGTGGAGAAGGTGGGTTCCGCCCTTTAAAACTGCGTGGGCTGCATGCTTCTCCTAGCCAGTCAACTACATCTCCCAGCATCCTCCTCGCTCACCCTCTCACTCCTGTCACCTGACGTGCACCATCGAGAGATCATTCATCGTCATACATCGAGTCTGTCCTGTTGTCTTTCACCATCCATAGTGACTGTTCCCCCAATCACTAACCTTTGCCGAGTCACTCCACCCATCCACACGTCTTTGCGTTAGTTTGAGTTGGGCCCTCACGATCTTAGCTTGTTAGAAGCTGTGCATCCCATATTGACAATTGTGAAGATGATGCCATTCATTATTTTATTGTTTGTGCCAATCTAAGTCTCTGCATTCCACAGTATTGTATGGGACCTGACAAGATGTTGATTCGAGTTGGTCAACATCAGCTTTCCCATTATTCTTCAAGCCAAGCAAGAAGCTATATTTGCTTGTTTGGCCACCTCTTTGGTCTCACACATACACACCTAGACCTCCCATCACCTTGCCAGTGGAGGCAGGCCTTAGCCAATCAAAACTGCTACCCTGTAGGTAAGGCATGACATCATTCTTCCAGTGCTGGCAGTTAGTTTTAAACACTGTTTCATTGTTAATTGAATTAAGGAGTGCGGTCTCACAGCACCAAGAGTGCTGTTCTGTCTTACTTCCTAAACTCATAGTCACCGGTTTTGATTGGAGTTGTCATTGGACACTTAGCTGGCTTTGCGGTTACTGAGCATCTGTACCAGTACCACAGTGATCAAATGGAATGGAATTGTTTGAAGTGCTTTGATGCATGTTGTACGACTTATGGACAATGCTTCGGAAAATGTGGGGCAAAATGGCTTCGTTGTCAGGTGAGGTCTTTGGTAACATGCGGTGATAGAGCCTACAATCATGCCTATGTAATGCCATGGTAAAATTGGATATACCGGTAACAGCCGTTGTCTGTTTATGACAAGGACCCAATGCTTATTTGGTGGATGTATTTATTTGTATCCTCACATTCAAGGCATTACCTTTAGCTTAAATGTTCAAAGTGTCAAACAGGCTACCCACGGGGCAAAAACTGGTTGAATCAACGTTGTTTCCACGTCATAAAAAAAGGTGATGCTGAATCACTGTGGAAAACTGATTGGATTTGCAAAAAGTCATCAACGTCAGGGAATACATTTTTTTGTTGGTGTTGATTCTCTTTAGTTGACAACTCAACCAAATGTAAATCAAAAATAGACGTTGAACTGAGGTCTGTCCAGTGGGTAAGCTATGTAGGCGCAACAATATTCTAATCAGTTTGATAATAATATTGTTCACAGGCCAAATCTCTGCAGGGGATCCACCATACTGTTGTATGCCATGGCACTGTGTGTTCATGTGTCTGTCAAACTGTACAAGGTGACTAACAGTATGAACACTACAGTGTGGAGCGTTCCGTTAGCCATGTGTGTGTGATTGTCGACCCATCTGTATTTTTTTGTTCTTTTTCTGCATGACACACAACTTGTCTTGTTGCCATGCAGATCCCGCTCCAATCTGATCTCGCCTCTGTTCTCTGCCAATGTGTGATGCCCAAACACAGCGCCATATTGACTCCTTCTGTGTGGTGTCCCAGTTGATCTGTCCCTCACCTTTTAGTGTCTGAATATGAAACCTGTAGCTCAGCTAGTCATTAGTTAGTGTCCCCGCCACTGAAAATGTATGTGTGTGAGTGTGTCCTTTCATGTATGCAGGATGTGTCCCATCTTTGTCTGTTAGCCTTTGATGTGGTTTTCTAATTAGTACATTGTAGACTGTGATTTAGGGGCTTTGTAGTGAAGTGTATAAGCTCCTCCTGTATCAAGTCGGCTAGTATTTCTGTTTGTATGTCCCCGACTTGTCGTTGGTTATGGTTTTGTGTTTTCCATGGTATTTACTATGTTCTATATGACTCCTGCAGGAGGCGCCCGCGGTCCCCCCAGGGCGCTTGTTGACCAGAAGTCGTCGGTCATTAAGCACAGTCCCACGGTCAAGAGAGAGTCCCCTTCGCCCCAGGGTCGTGCCAACAACACCAGGTAACAGACCTCTATGAGACTGTATTACCAGGACTTTGCTGTCATGGCATTCTTTGACAACTCATGCTGACTGCCATATTTGAATTAGTTTACCACCTTCATGGCATAATGTCTTCATGGTATCCTGTTGGCCATCAAAAAACAAAAGCTGGTTGTCATAAACTTTCTTGCCAATATAATGTCAAATGACAGACCTGGATAGGTGATAGACAACCCTTCTCCTAAAGAGGATTGATATAACTTAAGAGTGATGTATACAACAAAGGGGAGTGTGATCTGAGTGACTGAACCAGAGCTGGGTCTTTCCCAGTGAGAACCAGCAGTTCCTGAAGGAGGTGGTGCAGAGCGTGCTGGAGGGCCAAGGCGTGGGCTGGCTCAACATGAAGAAGGTACGCCGCCTGCTGGAGAACGAGCAGCTGCGCGTCTTCGTGCTGAGCAAGCTGAACCGTGCCGTCCAGTCCGAGGAGGATGTCAGGCAGGAGGTCATCCGTGATGTGGTGAGTGTAGAAAGGAATTGTGCAAGAGAGGGGGAGAGAAGATGTAATTGTGTTTTTAACCTTGATTTTGAATTAAAGCTGAATAACACCTTTCAATTAAACCGTGCGTGTGTGTTCTACTCTTCAGGAGATTGGCAGGAAGGTTTACAAGGGCATGTTAGACATACTGAAGTGCACCGTTTCTAGTCTGGAACACTCGTACACCAATGCCGGGCTTGGAGGCATGGCCAGCGTCTTCGTTCTGCTGGAAATCGCACGCACCCACTACCAAACCAAGGGTAACGTTCAGAAAACCTATAGTCAACTGAAAGTGTCAACATTTTCTCTCAAAGGACACATTTAATCAGCATGTCATGCCCCCTCCCAAACGATGACTTAACTATTTCCTCTGGAAAAAATGAAAGTTACTGATGCTTTATTCTTGTTTGAAACCAAAGAAGTGCTTAACAGCGTTTCATACACTCCACTTAAAGGCAACGTAAGTAGTGGATAGGAAAAGGAGTGCAATCTGGATCATTTCTGGTTCCAGACTTTTTTGTCTTTTTCTTTTATCAACTCATCTGAAAAGTAAAGCAATATGTTTTTACAGCAGTAAGTTCAGGTTTAATCTCTGAGTCAGTACCGCCGAAGCATAATTTTTAGGTGACCTTTGCAGTTTAATTAAGCATTCACTGAGCAAATTACAACTAGGGATGTGACAAACGCTTTAAAAAAAAAAACATTTAATAAAAATTCAACTCAAATTCACAATGCATCTTTGCTACTGCCAGCAACGGGTTGGGTCTCGGTGCATCCCTTTTAGATGGGAAGCATTGCACATCTACTGCCATTACTGTACCTCAATTCCACCTTGCAAAGTTTACATTTCCTTCCTCACGTAACTTCTTAAAATATTGCAATACAGGACTTCGCTGCTTGCCTTTCTCTGCCATTTTACCAACTGTTAACGACGATGACGTACTGTTGGAGCATCGACTCCAAAATAATTGATTCTTCGACTCCTTGCATGTCGACTCCCATTTCTAAGTGCTAAGATTGGATTCTGCTAGGAATCACTCCTAAAATTTGGATTTTTTTTGGAACGGAAGAAATTGATTAGTTGCTGTACTTACGAGAATACACTCACATATTTCATAGCTAGCTAGCAAGGGACAGAGGGAGGGGAGGGGCACAGTACAGGCATGTCGGTCACCAGGCAGGCAGACAGAACCGTGCACTAGGCCTACCTATCGGCAATCAGAAGCTGCATCTCGCAATATCTTGGCCTACAATGTCTCGCAACTTCAGTAAAGCAGGGCCTATCATAAATGAATAAACTAGAATATTCTACACGCAACAGACTGGAGACTGAACACATGTAATCATTAGTCTAAATAGTTGCAAAACATTTTGCATTTTCTTAGGGATCAAATCCCGTTAACGGGATCGATTTGACAACATCCGGTGACATGGCAGAGCGCCAAATTTGAATTAAATTATTAGAAATATTTTACTTTCATACAATTTACTTTCAAGTGCAATACACCAAATTAAAGCTTTATTTCTTGTTAATCCAGCCACCGTGTCAGATTTCAAAAAGGCTTTACAGTGAAAGCAAACCATGCTATTATCTGAGGACAGCACCCCATCAAACAAACACATGACAATCATATTTCAACCCGCCAGGCGTGACAAAAAACTCAGAAATAACGATATAATTCATGCCTTACCTTTGAAGAGCTTCTTCTGTTGGCACTCCAATATGTCCCATAAACATCACAAATGGTCCTTTTGTTCGATAAATTCCATCGTTATATCTCCAAAATGTTCATTTATTTGGCGCGTTTGATTCAGAAAAACACTGGTTCCTACTCGCCCGACATTATCTAATAAGTTACCTGTAAACTTTGTCCAAACATTTCAAACAACTTTCCTAATCCAACTTTATGTATTTTTTAACGTAAATAATCAATCAAATTTAAGACGGGATAAACTGCGTTTAATAGCGAATAAAATGAAAGTGGGGCGAGCTTCAGGTCGCGCGCCCAACCACAACAGTACACTTGGCTATCCACCCAGATAGGAAATGGCTACTTCTTCATTACTCAAAGGAAAAACATCAACCAATTTCTAAAGACTGTTGACATCTAGTGGAAGCAATAGGAACTGCAACCAAGTGCCTTAGAAATCTGGATCCACATAGAAAACCCATTGAAACACTGTCACCTCTACAACAACAAAATCCTGTATGGTTTGTCCTCTGGGTTTCGCCTGCCAAATAAGTTCTGTTATACTCACAGACATTATTCAAACACTTTCAGAAACGGTTTCAGAGTGTTTTCTATCCAAATATACTAATAATATGCATATCCTAGCTTCTGGGCCTGAGTAGCAGGCAGTTTACTTTGGGCACACTTTTCATCCAGACGTGAAAATACCGCCCCCTAGCCTAGAGATGTTAAACAAGTTTCTATTGGACAAATGCAAGTAGCTCCCTACCTTTTTTGTTCCATTTTAAGAAACGTTTTGCAGTATGGGCATAATGAATACGCCACAGGCATCCAGAAAAAAATGTGTGCATAGACTGGTTGGTTGTTTAGCAACAATGGAGATGCATGCGCAACTATGGGGCAAAACAGACTGGGTTGGCTTAGATTGTTAACATGTAAACTATATTTCGTCTCCAATGTTTATTGAAAACAAACACATTTGCACAATGAGCACTTTTTGTCTCTCAAATACATCTTTACAGTTGTTGATTAGCTAGCTTGTGAATTATTGCCATATTAGCATTGACATGAAATCAGTCAAATTACCTCAGAACAAGACCTGGTATCAAGAACAAGATGAAACTAGCTGAAATGTGTCACTTACGATTCCCCACATGGCAGTTTCTTGTCAGTGTTGGTAGCCATCTGGCCATCCAGAATCACAACTCACAGACTTCTGCCCAGCTTATGTATGCACATCATTTTCTTAATGTTAAAGATCCTAATTTTGTTTTAGCGCTTGAACGTTCACACCCCTACAAAACAACCGTCTATTCTAACCTTCAAACATCCTACTGCAGCTCTACACTGTTTCTTTATTCTCTCGCTACTATCTCTTTCCCTTCTTCCCTATTCTTCTCCCTTTTCCCCCCTTGGTGGCCCCAGTAGACCCAGAGAAGCACAAGAGGAGCCCCAGTGACACTGCAAGCAGCCCGGGCAGCAAGGACAGCCCGGCTGCCCGCATGGAGGGCACCAGGCCCCCGGTGCTCCTCCTCGTTCCCCGTCTCCAACTGCCGCACCCCACCTCGGGGGGAAAAGACACCCACCACTTTGACACCCGGAGTCTGAACGAGGAGAATTTTATTGCCTCCATTGGTGTGTAGTCCACCCCATCCCCCCTTGCATGCGCTCTGAGAGCACCCCTTGCCCCCCTGCTCACCAGTCTAAACCCTACCCCTTGACCCACCTCTCTCCAACCAGGCAACAAGGGGAGTGCTTTCCCCTTAGAAAAAGGGCCCCTTATGATATTCCATCCACTTTGACCCACACCACTGATGTGCGCCCAATGGGTCAGCATTTAAAGCTGTAAAACTCTGAAATATATTTGGAACATAAATACACTATGCTGGTTTGCCGTAATATTTGTACACAGGTTGCATATTTGCACATCATGCAACTCCAACCAAATTTGACAAATAACCACATTTGAATTCCAGATCTGGCCTTGGATAATATGTTGCTATGTGTGTGAGATTGGAACAGCTTTGAGCGGTGTAGGCGTGTGTGAAATATTGCATTGAGTCTCCCCGGCCTGGATGTGTTATGTGTTCCTCCCACCCTCTGAATGTTGAGTGCCCCTGTTTGCCACCTCGTGGAGTCCTCCTTTGTTTGCCTCCTAGCACCTTGACTGTGCATGTCTTTCGTTTTCTGTTGTCTTCTCGAAACTCCAAATCTGCAGTACCGTGCTGAGTCTGACCACCTGTCTCTGCCTTTACTGCAGGTTTCTTTAAAGCGTGCCGTACAAGTAGAAGTTCTCTCAGCTCTAGCATGGAGGGTGGAGCGTCACTCCCCAGTAAACAGGCCCAAGGAAGAGACAAATGTCATGCTCACCGTTAGCAAGCCAAAGTTGGCATTTAGTTTAGTGATAGGGCTAATTTAACACTGACCATCGTGGAAAAGGAGTGAAGCATTGCTTCTCCTTTCGACCACCATTCTACTATCTCAAATGTTGCTTTGGGTCTGTATACAGGGGACAGATTCACCCAACTCCCTCAATCTCCCTACCTACCAACCTACCCTCACTTCACCAGCCCCTTTTCTCTCTTTGGGAAGATGCAGCTTCAATTCTACAGAATGTCTTTTTGAGACTTGCACCCCTGCTTCTGCAACAGCTCCATTCAACCTGCTGGCTAGCCGGCCGGCCACTCCGTCCCCATTCCATGCCCTTCACCAAGCCCTGCTGCCTCTGTCACACTGGTTCTGGAGAGCCACACACTGCTAGCCAATAAGTTAACGCCTCGGTCACAGAACATTTTCAAGGAACCCCAGAATTCTCCCTTGTGTGGTTCTCCAGGACCATGGTCTAGGAGTGTTGGGTGTGTTGTAATGTTACACCTCAGTAGCAGTAACTGGCAATGGATCAAACTCTGCATACAGATAATTATGTCATAGTGTTCCATATTGCCAAGCTGAAATGTGACTACTCTCAGACATTACAAAACATCCTCAATTGTTAAATTAACATATTTTTTTAATGCTTAATTTTGTTTTATGTTATGGTTTATCTAATGCTCATCCTCCATACCTGCCTACTCAACCAGCTCTCTGACACTCTCTCTGTCTTTCTCTCCTTGCTTGCAATGCATCTTGGGTAGAATTGTGGAGCAGGCACCATGAAAAGGATAAGCAAAAAGCTATGGAAAAACAACAGAGTAAGATATTTTTCACACACAAAAACAGACTGGGGTATTGCACAACTGCCAGCTCTTAACATTTCCACGCCCTTTTGTCCACCTTTTCCCAACCTACCTATGTTGATTAGTCACAAATGATTTAAATAGTTAATGTAGGTGATCATGTTGACATGGATAATGATTCTAGGACTTTAGGTCCATAATCTTGATTTGAAGTGTGTACGTAACGTTTTGTAAATTTGGGGTGAATCATGTCTTGATATCAGTGGAATAACTGAGTTACGCTTGCATACCTCAAATCAGGAGTCATAATATAGGGAGTTCCTCTTTCTTTCCATAGAGCTACTCTGTCATATGTTTGCCAACAACTTTTTCCATTCCTATTCACTTCAAATGTAGTCTGTCAGACCCATACCTAATCCCAAACATTCCCTTTTTTCCTGGGCTCTTGAGGTTCTATCAAAGTTAAGTCAGTTGTGGCATTTTAATTTAGCAAATGTGCTTTTCTGGAAAATCACTACATAGCAAGAAGTTAAATTGTACAAAAAAAAACATAACTGAGCCATGAATGAATACACAATAGTTTGTTAGAGTACAAACATCTCTTGCAGGTTTGTTGGCTGCATGACCACATGTATCACAGAAGTCAAGTCATGGTTACATTTGCATTGAACATTTGTACATTTGCACCATTGTAATTGACTGTACTTTCTTCCAATGTAAAGGTTTGATATCCTGGACTCTTCAAAATGTACAGATTGCAGGCCAGCATTTGTTTAATTGTAGTAACATTTTCCTAGAGGTGCATTATGTGAGCCATAACAAGGTGTTTCTGCAACAACTGACTGGTATATTAACAACAGCGCTGTTGGTCAATGCTTGTCTAAAAGCAAACTTGTGCAGAAAATGGTCTCCTATTTTGACTGTCCCTCAGTTTGTCTGCATGCCTAACTGCCTGAGTCTGTATGTATTTTTGTAACTTTGACCTCTTTTAAATTGGTATCTGCCTTTGTCAATCACAGTTTGATGTACATCTATCAATATTCCTACTGATTTTGCACTCTCCACTTGCCTCTGAATAGTCACATGCTTGGTCTATTGAAATCTGACAGCTGGGTCATGTTCATTAGGGCACACAACAATGTTTTGCAACAGAAAACAAATGAGATATGATCTCTCCGTTTTGAGCCATTTTCTTCTGTTTTGGCCTACTGAACATGACTGATTTATTATACATTTCTTTGCTTCCTGAATATAAAAAAAACAACAGCTGTTGTAACTGTTGTTCATTGAATTCCACAACAAAAAAGAAAGGCAAGATCCTCTGGCTAAATGAAGTGTCCCTATTGTAGGGCCAGTATTTCCGGTCAATCCCAAAGTGATGGTATTAGAGGTCAGACACACCAATAGCGTTTGCTGGCCGAGAGTACCTTGCACCTCTGAACATAATTTGCGAACCGAGTGCGCACAAATTTTACATGGAGAATCGTGTGAAAAGTGTCGTCATTCAAATCGGAAGACGAACGCTAAATCCACATTCAGTGTGATGTGTGCAAGCCTTTCAATAGCAGTTAGGTCACCAGCCCCCTCCCCCACTTCTCTGCCAGTTGCCAATCATGTGACACTCCATACGGGGGCAGTGTGGAAGTGCGCATGGCACCCGTGCTGACAACAACATGTATCCTGCAGGAGCGGAGGGGGCTAAGAAACAGCACCCTGAGCTGACTGACACAGAGGAGAAGAAGTCCCAGATCAGTGCTGACAGTGGCCTTAGTGTTACCTCTGGATCCCAGGTCTGTTCTTTCCACAGCCAGCTCTTGTAACTAAGTGAAGAATGCACACGTTGAATCTGACACTTGTTTCACGCCAGTTGTCCGCCAACTCTGGTGCTTGTCTGCTGGTTCTCATTCTTTTCAAAATGTCAGACCATTTTCCTGTCAAAATGTAACGAGTACTTTTGGGTGTCAGGGAAAATGTATGGAGTAAAAAGTACATTATTTTCTTTACGAATGTAGTGAAGTAAAAGTTGCCATATATATAAATAGTAAAGTACAGATACCCAAAAAAACAACTTAAGTAGTACTTTACACCACTGTCTGTCTGCTCACCTCTCTTTCTCGGTCTTGCTTTGCAGAAGAGTGACACAGAGTCTGTGACCGGCACTGAACCGCCAGTCCTTACCAGAAGCACCAGCCAGGACTCAGAGGCCAGCACAGTGGTAGGGCGCGGCCAACACAGAGAAACAATCTCAACCCAATCCTTAGCCCCTCTCAACCTTACCTCAGTGAGACTCATCACAAGGCCCGCTTATCCCAAAGCGCAATTTTTATCCTTAGTCTTACAAGGTTTACACTCAAGGTTCTGCAGACTGATTTAAGCTCAAGCCATACATCCCCAGTAACACTTATCCCAAACCAGGTTGCTTCCCAATCTTACTAAATTCCGAGCTTGATTCATTTCTAGTCTTTGCTAACTTTAGTCCTACTCATCTCTTGTCTTGCTTTGTCTCAGCCTGGCACAATGGCTGTTGTCAAAACCGTACGTGTCATACTAATCTACCTCTTCCCCAGTGTTTCTTAGCCTTAGTGTAACTCAGTGATCCTCAAAAAAAACCTGTAGTACTGCAGCTCTCCAAGAGCAGGGTTGAGGAGTACTGATCTAACTCTTGTCTCTTTTAGCCTTAGTCAGTGTGAGTTCTCTGTGTCTCAGTATGCCTGATATTCACTCGTCTCCTGACACTTTGACCCCTGACCCCTCCAGATAAGTAACAGCTCAGGGGAGACGCTGGGAGCTGACAGTGACTTGAGTAGCACCGCTGGGGAGGGCTTGGGTGGCAGGCATGCCCCCCATCTCAACCTCTCCAGGGGAACACTGTCCGACAGCGAGGTTGAGACCAACCCGGCCACCAGCTCAGTGTTTGTGAGTGGAAAGTCCTTCCTGGCTGATCACACTGCTTGATTCACCAGTTAATATTAGTGCAACTGTTTTGTTTTTTTGCGTGTTTTTGTGCAAATGCATTCGCTGCGGAACATGAAGTCTACCTGTGGATGCCAATCTTGTATATGCAGGAAAATCTTGAAAGTCTTTGGCAAGATGAATTTATCCCATGATTTATGTTTTGTGGTGTTTTCCCAGGGTAAGACCCAAAAGATGAAGCCTGGTGTGAAGGAGGCGAAGGCTAAACTTGTGCCTGTCGTGGCTAAGGGGCCTCCCACCCAGCCCTTGGAAGACATCAGCATGAGGATTTACCTATGTGATGGCCTGCTGGGTACGTTCCAGATGACTGATGTTTTAGAAAGGCTGTGGTTTAACATCTATTCCAGTGCCTTCTTTAGTCTCCCTCTGTTCAACTTTGTGGTAAAAAGTTACAGTAAATATCTTGTAGCCTCAGCGAGATGTTGCATGCACAAAGTAAACAATATCAGGTCAATCTCTGCAACATCGAAGAACGTTGAAGCGCGAGGCTAAACATCTCTGCTGGCTTGCATCGTGCTCATCTCACACCTGCGGTGCTGCTCGTTGTAATGTCATCTTGCTGAGTGAATCCTTCCTATAAGGCAAAACACACACACATACATACATACATACATACATACAGTGGGGCAAAAATGTATTTCGTCAGCCACCAATTGTGCAGGTTCTCCCACTTAAAAAGATGAGAGAGGCCTGTAATTTTCATCATAGGTACACTTCAACTATGACAGACAAAATGAGGAGAAGAAAAAATCCAGAAAATCACATTGTAGGATTTTTTATGAATTTATTTGCAAATTATGGTGGAATATAAGTATTTGGTCAATAACAAACGTTTATCTCAATACTTTGTTATATACCCTTTGTTGGCAATGACAGAGGTCAAACATTTTCTTTAAGTCTTCACAAGGTTTTCACACACTGTTGCTGGTATTTTGGCCCATTCCTCCATGCAGATCTCCTCTAGAGCAGTGATGTTTTGGGGCTGTTGCTGGGCAACACGGACTTTCAACTCCCTCCAAAGATTTTCTATGGGGTTGAGATCTGGAGACTGGCTAGGCCACTCCAGGACCTTGAAATGCTTCTTACGAAGCCACTCCTTCGTTGCCCGGGCAGTGTGTTTGGGATCATTGTCATGCTGAAAGACCCAGCCACGTTTCATCTTCAATGCCCTTGCTGATGGAAGGAGGTTTTCACTCACAATCTCACGATACATGGCCCCATTCATTCTTTCCTTTACACAGATCAGTCGTCCTGGTCCCTTTGCAGAAAAACAGCCCCAAAGCATGATGTTTCCACCCCCATGCTTCACAGTAGGTATGGTGCTCTTTGGATGCAACTCAGCATTCTTTGTCCTCCAAACACGACGAGTTGAGTTTTTACCAAGAAGTTCTATTTTGGTTTCATCTGACCATATGACATTCTCCCAATCTTCTTCTGGATCATCTAAATGCTCTCTAGCAAACTTCAGACGGGCCTGGACATGTACTGGCTTAAGCAGGGGGACACGTCTGGCACTGCAGGATTTGAGTCCCTGGCGGCGTAGTTTGTTACTGATGGTAGGCTTTGTTACGTTGGTCCCAGCTCTCTGCAGGTCATTCACTAGGTCCCCCCGTGTGGTTCTGGGATTTTTGCTCACTGTTCTTGTGATCATTTTGATACCACGAGGTGAGATCTTGCGTAGAGCCCCAGATCGAGGGAGATTATCAGTGGTCTTGTATGTCTTCCATTTCCTAATAATTGCTCCCACAGTTGATTTCTTCAAACCAAGCTGCTTACCTATTGCAGATTCAGTCTTCCCAGCCTGGTGCAGGTCTACAATTTTGTTTCTGGTGTACTTTGACAGCTCTTTGGTCTTGGCCATAGTGGAGTTTGGGAGTGTGACTGTTTGAGGTTGTGGACAGGTGTCTTTTATACTGATAACAAGTTCAAACAGGTGCCATTAATACAGGTAACGAGTGGAGGACAGAGGAGCCTCTTAAAGAAGAAGTTACAGGTCTGTGAGAGTCAGAAATCTTGCTTGTTTGTAGGTGACCCAATACTTGTTTTCCACCATAAATTCATTAAAAATCCTACAATGTGATTTTCTGGATTTTTTTTCTTCTTATTTTGTCTGTCATAGTTGAAGTGTACCTATGATGAAAATTACAGGCCTCTCTCATCTTTTTAAGTGGGAGAACTTGCACAATTGGTGGCTGACTAAATACTTTTTGCCCCACTGTACTTGAACTCTGTGAAGCATTTATTTGGGCTGTAGTTTCTGAGGCTGGTAACTCTAAGGAATTTATCCTCTGCAGCAGAGATAACTCTGGGTCTTCCTTTCCTGTGGCGGTCCTCATGAGATCCAGTTTCATCATAGCGCTTGATGGTTTTTGAGACTGCACTTGAAGAAACGCTCAAAGTTCTTGACATTTTTTCGGATTGACTGACCTTCATGTCTTAAAGTAATGATTGTTGTTTCTCTTTGCTGATTTGAGCTGTTCTTGCCATAATATGGACTTGGTATTTTATCAAATAGGGCTATCTTCTGTATACCACCCATACCTTGTCACAACAGAACTAATTTGGCTCAAACGTATTAAGAAGGAAATAAATTCCACAAATTAACTTATAACAAGACACGCCTGTTAATTGAAATGAATTCCAGGTGACTACCTCATGAAGCTGGTTGAGAGAATGCCAAGAGTGTGCAAAGCTGTCATCAAGGCAACGGGTGGCTACTTTGAAGAATCTCAAATTTAAAATATATTTTGATTTGTTTAACACTTTTGGTTACTACATGATTCCATATGTGTTATTTCATAGTTTTCATGTCTTATCCTACAATATAGAAAATAGTAAAAATAAAGAAAAACCCTTGAATGAGTAGGTGTGTCCAAACCTTTTGAGTGGTACTGCATATCAATCTGATACGTCTAAATCTTTCTCACTATTTGACTAACACTGCATGAACTGTACTATAAAGTGTGAAGGTAGGTCTGGAGTGAATGAGGTTGGGTATATTTATTTGTGCTTCCACCCCTTTCTCTCTCTTCGCTTGGTTTGTCATTAACCCACTCAGCTCTGAGCTTAACCCTCTTTGCTCTGCTGCTCCTCTTCCTCCCTACTGCGTGTCCCGGAAACACCTTGCAGGGCGCGACAAGAGCTCCATGTGGGACCAGCTGGAGGATGCTGCCATGGAAACGTTCTCTCTGAGTAGGGCTGACCTCTTTCACCTTTTTGACCTTCTATGTTTGTGCTTGGATGAGATGCCCACCTGTATCGTCTGGTGCTTTGATGTGCTGCTTTGATCTTTACCGCCACTGGGTTTCCCATCACACTGAGTGGTTGGTGTTGTAAACAATGCAGCAGGGCTCCTATGGACAAGTAAACAGGAGATGATGTCTCTTGGTTGACAAAACATTTTCAACAATCACCTGGTCTGGTGTGTGTGTTCGTATGGGTGCGTGTTCGTTTGTGTGGGTGTTTATGTGTGTGCAGTTATGTAAGGTCCTGTGGGATCATGTGTATGTTAATGCACGTCTACTGGTGAGTGTGGGGCGACATGTACAGTAGTTGTCAGTGTGAAGGTGATTTTGACCTGTGGATGATTTTGTAGACTAGTTTTGTGTTTTTTTGTGTGCCCTTGTGATTGTGGTCATGATGTGTTTTTGTGTAAGTGTGTGTCCTTTTGGATACAGATAAGCAGTGAGTGTTGTATTTATGTAGGTAAGGAGCGCTCTACACTGTGGGACCAGGTTCAGTTCTGGGAGGATGCTTACTTGGATGCTGTCATGTTGGAGAGGGAGGGGATGGGTATGGACCAGGGACCTCAAGAGATGATTGACAGGTACAGGTTGCCTATTAGAGTGGATCTGTATTTTTGAAATGACAGCCATCCTTGTATAGCTGTGTTTCCTGTTTAGAGGCTGATGGTTACCACTGTTTCCACAGATACCTGTCACTCGGGGACCACGACCGTAAGCGCCTGGAGGACGATGAGGACAGGCTGCTAGCTACTCTACTGCACAATATGATTGCCTACATGCTAATGGTTAAGGTGGGTCTATCACACACAATGTTTCACTCCGTAACCCCCATATGTCAACTGTAGCAACTACGAATGTTCAGATAAGTAGTCATCGCATATCTTCCGACGTCTCTTGCTAAGTTTGCCTGTACGTCCTTCTCTGTCTGGCCAGGTGAACAAGAATGACATCAGGAAGAAGGTGAGGCGTCTGATGGGGAAGTCCCACATCGGCCTTAGCCACAGCCAGGAGATCAACGAGTGTCTAGACAAACTGGCTAATTTGGTAAGAAAGAACCAATGATTCTCTTCAATAAAATAGGAGCCACTAAGGCAGTCAACTGTTCTACCAAGTGGCATAAAGATTCAATGTTTTATGTGGTCCTTCGAGCCAGATCCTTTTATGCAACACATGTTTTTAGTGTGTGTGAGAATATCAGTGTTGCTGATATTTGTTTAACCCTCTAGAGTCTAAGCCCTGTCTAAGCCGGGGATGAAACATTTGATTTGGCCATTATTGCTTTTAGCCCATAGAAAAGCGTTGAATAACAGATTCAATACATGGAACAACAATACCCCCCCAAAGAAATTCCCCCCAAAGGAAATTCTGTCCTATTTAAGAAAGATCAGGAAATGTATTATTTTTTATTTATTATTTATTTATTTATTTGGTTATTTATTTATTTTTTGCATGTATTGCAGGCACCCCTTATTCAAGGCAATTAACAATCTCCATATATACTTCCATTGATTAAAAAAAACTGATACCGGGGACCTTCAGATGAGTCTTGAGGCCTTGTGGGCATCCTAGAGCAAAACAACCAACATGAACATGTTTGTGAGAGACACGCCTTTCCACAGAGAGGGGTCATATTACTGTGTAGCCCAAACTGTTTGGAGGCTACAGAGAGAAGTTGTCAGAAGGGGATGTATCAACTTCGTAGAGCAAAACGGAGAACACCATCGGGTTCATGAGTCATAATAGTTTTATAGGCCAAACCATTCAGATGCTACAGATGTTTTTCTGAGAAGACTGATTTTCTGGATATCTCATGGTCCGACAAACACTGTTCTTCTAATTCTGCCACCTTTCACCACAGATGTGGAAGGGCGATCTCGGCGGATGCGGTGGACTGAGACGCAGCCCATGCAAAAAAGAAAACAACAACATATCTCTAGCTTAAACAGATTAACATAATAAATAAATCCCCATCAAAATTAATTAGATTTCCACGGGGCTGCAGAAATTGTAGGAGAAGGGTAAAAAGTCTTGTTCACTCACATTTCAGAATGGTCGCGAGCTGTCCATCAGACCTAGCGGAAGCCGTCACATCAAGAAGCAGACCTTCGTGGTGCATGCTGGGACTGATACCACGGGGGACATCTTCTTCATGGAGGTATGAGAAAGACACTTTCAGCATTCACTTTCCTGGCCCTTTCTTGTACATGCAGTTGGCCTTGTTCATGTTTTTTTTTATTGTGCCCCCAGAGATGGCCCGACGAGTATCTGAATAGATCGAATTTACAAATCATCGTCAAGAACTGTCAAAACTCTGCAATTTGTAGTTTCAGTAGATCTAGCGTTTAGCTCTACAGTGGATATCAAATAATTGCATCCTTTGCCTCTGTCCATCTCCCCCATTCAGGTGTGTGATGACTGTATAGTCCTGCGCAGCAACATCGGCACAGTGTATGAGCGCTGGTGGTACGAGAAGCTCATCAACATGACCTACTGCCCCAAGACCAAGGTCCTGTGTCTGTGGAGACGCAATGGCCAGGAGACCCAACTCAACAAGTTCTACACCAAGAAGGTGAGCCCCTACCGTTAGCGCTTCGAGTACTGAAATGCAACTAGCAATTATGAACACCTTTGATATCCGTGTTAGTGGAACCTGTGATTAAGGTGACTGTAAATTGTGACTTTCGTGTCAGTCTTTGTACAGCCATTTTTTGTATTCCATAATCTGAAATTCAATTGTTTTGTTGTCTAGTGTCGCGAATTGTATTACTGTGTGAAGGACAGCATGGAAAGAGCTGCTGCCCGACAGCAGAGCATTAAACCAGGTATGTGGGTGTGCACGTTGGCTGGAGTCTCTTTCTTTGAGGCACCACCAATGTATTCTTGCCCTGCGTTTTGAAAATGGATGGCCCTAGGGCAGTGGTATTCAAAGTCTAGGTCGGGACCTAGAGGAATTACAGTGGGGACACCAAAATATATTTAAAAGTAATGAAGAGTACAGATTAATGTATGAGACTATACAATATACAAACGTTTTTGAGAAAGATCATTTGAAAAATGAATTATTGAGTAAATGTATTTATTGGTTTCTTTTCATTTTGATAAGAGAGATGAAAATGTCATGAAATAAAGGTTATTTGTTCGTGTAAAAATGGAAATGTGCCGATTTTTACGGTTGTCATTACATTTGGCCCAAAAAAATGGGGTCCGCGATGAAGAAGTTTGTATACCGCTACACTAGGGGCTAATAACAGTTAGTAATAGTTCATTAGTCTATGGAAAAGTAGAACTTTGGGATGTAGGAATAACTCTGAGTGAAGGTGAGCTCTACCCTACTGCTTTATCGTCCAATAAATTCTATAACCATTTGAGTCAATCAGCTCAGTAGGCCAAGTAAAGACTTTTCTGTCTGTCATCACTAACACTTTTCAAAAGAGATGTACAGCGGAATGGATAGGGGAGGGATCCTTTGGTTTAAGCGATCTGCCCCTCTCTCCATAGGTCCAGAGCTGGGTGGAGAGTTCCCTGTGCAGGACATGAAGACTGGCGAGGGAGGACTGCTGCAAGTCACCCTGGAAGGCATCAACCTCAAATTCATGCACAGCCAGGTAGGAGGCCTGTATTACCACATACACACGCACACGCAAAACCATTTAACCTCCTTCCAACCACTGCAATTCTTCTCCTCGTTTTCTGTTTTCTTTCTCTCTCTCACACACACACACACACACACACACACACACACAACAGTGGCTCACTTCCTCTAAGGTCCCTTTAAAAAAAAGAGAGAATAGAAGGCATTTATCTTTGACATTGATATATGTTTATAGCCTACTGAATTGAGTGAAAAAGCAGAGTACCAGTCACTGTTTTGATCAGGACCTTAGAGGAATAACTCATTTTTGTGCTTTGTCTTTCTATGATTTAAAATATGTTATAATTTATTTGTGCAGTCACTAAGATGTATGTTTCAAGATGAAAACACATATCCACTTAAACATTTCTGTTAAAGGCCTCCCGAGTGGCGCAGCGGTCTAAGGCATTGCATCGCAGTGCTAGAGGCGTCACTACAGATCCGGGATCAATCCCGGGCTGTGTCGCAGCCGGCTGCGACCGGGAGAATCATGAGACGGCGCACAATTGGCCCAGTGTCGTCCAGGTTAGGGGAGAGTTTGGCATGCACACGGACTTCAGGTCCCCAGCTGTACACTGTTTCCCCCGGCTGACTTCCGGGTTAAGCGAGCAGTGTGTCAAGAAGCAGTGCGGCTTGGCAGGCCGTGTTTCGGTGGACGCGTGGCTCTCGACTTTCGCCTCTCACGAGTCCGTATGGGAGTTGCAGCGATGGGACAAGACTGTAACTACCAATTGGATATCATGAAATTGGGAAGAAAAAAGGGGTACTTTTTAATTTATTTATATATATATATATATAATCATAATTGGACATTTAAAAAAAAGATATATATATATATAAATACAAAAATATTCTGTTCATGCTTAGCATTCTTAGTTGTGGTGCCCAAACCTTGTCGTTTGTGGGGGAAGGAGAGTGTTCTGTTTGTGTAAGAGCGATTTGTGCATCAGAGGTAAAACGGATGACCTTGTGCAAAGACTTTTCATTAATAATTGCCATTTTATTTTACCGTTCTTTTAAAGTTTTGTCCCCTTGACCTGCATATTAAAGTTAGATGAAAAATACCTCAAGTATTCACAACTTTTGGGGTTGGGGCAATTCCATTTCCTGAATCAACTTGAGGAAGAATCTAATTGACCTCAGTCCACAAGTAGATATTTTTGGACCCAAAGGAAATGCTTGGATCTGAAATAACAATTATACAATTGCTCCGCCAATGATTGAGGGTCATAGGAGTGGCACTCATTTAATATAACCATAGTGAAGAAACACACTGGACATATCACACTGTAGGATTGGAGCAAAAACGCATTGAATCAACACATGGGAATGCCTACTCATAAAGTAATACTCTATTGTAGTAGAATAGAAAACAATGTTTTTGACCACTACGTTCTTTATGAAAGGTCCTAGCTCTTTGAACTGCCTTCTTGATTTCTTTAGATCACACAGTGCACCTAATTGAAAGGAATTAAGGCTAGACATTGCAGTGGCCAATCGGGAGTGTATTTGATTGTGCCTCCTTTTTGAAGCAACACCTAACAGGTTAGAGCACATTGCTATGGTTGAAGAACAGTTACATCATCATCATCATCATATCGAATTGAACAAGGGTACAACAGTCAATGTTGTAATACCCTTTCCCTACTACAGACACTTAACCTAATTTACCTTTTAGGAACAACACATACATGCTGCTTGGAAAATTCAAACCACCTCTTTTTTTCCCACCGTCAGCTCTGCAGGAGCTCATGCACCAGTAGTAGATGTCATATTCATAGACATCATTCATGCAATAAAACATTTTTTTTTTAAACAAACACTTAACGGTCTTGTTTTAAATAACTTTTTCATATAATAGTTCATGCCCAACCCATTACGTTTTGCCAGTGCAGGCCCACCCAAGCTTCCAGTGACAGACGGGTCACCGTAGGGTTAAATACGCGGGCATGTTACAGAGGGGTGAGGTTGTTATAGGTGGCAGCCTGTTGTGTTGGGGAAGCGATGTGGCTGACTGCCCTCTTGTACCTGTACTACTGAGCTGTTGGTGCCAGCCCTCGTTGCTGGAGGATGGGGCATGGAGGGCATTGGGGGCGGGACTGGGTTCCCAGCTGTCAAAACTGGTTGAAATTATGTAATTACAACCAGAGTATTGGTTTTGGTAAACTGGTAGTAATTATGTCATTTTCTGGGTTAGGCCCAGGAACCAACCCCAAAAAAAGTCCAGCTGTTTAAAGTATAGACTAGACCATCTTTCAGTAGTTATTTTCCCACCTTTCGTAGTTTAGCACTTGTGCCAGGTATATTAGCATTGATAGCTGTTAATACGTCAAGTCCCGTCCATTAGGTTGATAGTGCAGCGCCCTCTTTGAGCGACGTCCAGTGTTTGTGCTCTTTTGTCCGATAATAATCCAAACCGTTTCTCTTCCATGCTCTCTCCCCCTGCAAGGAGCGGAAGGTACACAACCTCTGCCGTGTTTGCTTGTTAGCGGTTATGACTTTTGGGGGGGGGTCTTTTTCCCCTCAATTTCTTTAGCTGTGTGTGGTCAACTTTATTTTATGTGTCCTCATCTCTGTTTTCATATGGAATTTCCATGTATGCTAAGCATTACATGGGCCACAGTGCATTTGCATCAGTAGGGAAAACGGAAATGAATTAGCAGTCGCCATTGCTTCACTGTTGACAACAAATGGCCACAATAGCTTTGCTGATGCACACTTTATCTAAGGCACTATAGTGTGAACAAATTACCATATTATAGTTTCATTCAGCAAGTAATCATTAATAGCACTCACTTCATCATAAACCTTCCCACAATGCATTTCTACTCACCTAACCCCAGCCCATGTAAGCATTCAAACATGGAAACTTCTGTTCTGTGCTGTCCTGTTTCATTTTGGTAGCGTTTTAAAAGCTTGCATATACCATCTTTTGTATTT
Source organism: Oncorhynchus tshawytscha (assembly GCF_018296145.1). NCBI lineage: Eukaryota > Metazoa > Chordata > Actinopteri > Salmoniformes > Salmonidae > Oncorhynchus > Oncorhynchus tshawytscha. The sequence goes on from NC_056440.1 coordinate 55,780,829, forward strand.
CTTTCCCTTTTAGTATTGACTAGATGATAATTTAACGTTGTTCATTTTCTCTCTGAAATGTTTCATTTCAGCATGTTGTCATTGAGTTACTAATGTTCTGTCTTGTTGTTTTTTTTTGTTTTTTTTGTTTTAGGTTTTCATAGAGCTGAATCACATTAAAAAGTGCAATACTGTGAAGGGAGTCTTTGTCCTGGAGGAATTTGGTAATTACCACATCTATTGATTCTAGGTCTGTACTCGACACGGCAGTAACTCAGCTTCACGACAGACGAAAACGCTGACGCACAGAGTTAGCAACTGTAACGACTCGGGGTTCAGTGGATTCACAACAGCTCTTGCTTACCTCAGGGCAAATATAGTCAGTGCTAGAGTTAGCTAGTTTCATTTGTCAATTTGAGAAGTCCAGCCCTCACAAATATGAATGTTTGCTTATTTTCATATTTATTGCTGATTATAAAACAAGACAAAACAGCCCTATTTGTGAGGTTTGTCTTTATTTGCTGTGTTTTTAGTTTTTAACCATAAGGTCTTTGGAGTCAGGCCTGCTGTGTTAAGATGGAAGACTTGATGCACCGCTTGTTTCTGCATCAGATTTTTGTAAGGATCAAATGTTGGAAGTTAGAGCTTTAGGGTAGGAAATCGTTTTAGGGTTCACTCGACCAAGTAAGATGCTATGTGCATGAGAGGGAAATTCATCAAAGCCCAGAACAGAGGGAAGCGGAGCCACAGATCGTATTTGAACTGTTTTAAATGCTCATTAAGAATAAAGGACACATACGTTAATGATGTTCTCAGTTGAAGCTGAATTGTCTCGCTCGATCTTCAGGATAGAAGGATGCTAACTTGTTGGATATGGCCACATTTGGGTTGCATTGAATAGGCACAAAAAAACAAAAAATCAGAAAGAAAAGGAAATTGTACTTTCTTAGGCACGTTCAGGTAGGATCTCAGCCATTTTCAAAACGTTTTCTCTCAATGGTGCCTACTAAATCTGACTGGGGATTCCTTTCCTGAGACCAGGGCTAGTATTTAGATCATTTTTCCTTCAAGATGTGTACAGTAGATGGTTTATCGTGTCTTTTTTACACTGCCATATTTGAAACAGACAACCAGTGACCAATGAGATTGTTAGGAGAGGCCTAGATCTGTGAGGTTATAGCCCCCATTAATATCAGCGCTGGACTGGGTTACTGCCGTGTCTCTGTGCTGCTTTTGTAATACGTCACCCTCATCCTTGCCGCTATGAAAACCTTCATTCTCCAGCAGGTAAAGTGCTGTCACCTTTCTCTTCTCCTTTCCTCACTTAAGAGCATTCCTCCTCTCCGCTCCCGCCTTCTCTCATGCCCCTCCTTCTTTATGCAGAATCCCCCTCGTTCCTTTCTTGTAAACTTTGGCTGGGTTTCTGCCTGTCCTGACAGTTTATTAAACTGAAACTTTCTGCCCCTCCATCACTTTTTAAACATTTTTTTTAAAGCAAACCCCTCTAGTGTTGGTTTTTTTCCTTAATGCTTTGCGGTTTCGAGGCCAAGGATCCTGGCTACTTGACTTGACAATGTGGGGAGCAGGGGGCTTTGACTGCCCTCCACCCCACCCCCCATTCCCTCCCCCTTTTTTCCCGACCCCTACTTATCGTTGTCCCCTCTTTCAAGGGTTCACAGTTACTAATGAAAAGTCTGTCCACCGACACTGGCTTTGAACGTGGTCTAGGGAGTTGGGCCTCATTAAAAGGACACTTTGGGATTTTGGCAGTCTACTTCCCCAGAGTCAGATGAACTTGTGGATACCATTTGTATGTCTCTGTGTCCTGTGTGGATGTAGTTTTGTGAGCCCATAAATTTCCAGTCATCACACAAATGCTAGCAACTTCCTTCAAACTGCACGCAGAGACATACAAATTGTATCAATGAGTTAATCTAACAGTGGGGAAGTAGGTAAAGGGCCTCCATGCCAAAATCTTGAAGTATCCCTTTAACAGCTTATGTATTTGTGTCTTTAAGTAGTCAGTTTCTTGGTTGGCACACTTTTTTTCCCTATAATATCTTGCTTTGTTTCTTTCACATTCTCCACATTTGTTTTACATTGTTGTTGCTGTACACATTTGCTCGCACTGTGTGACTCTGATTTGTTTTTGTATTTTCAAGGCATTAGTGTGAGTTCTTTCCTTTTCCGTGGGCCACATATGTCCTTCTTTACACAATCATTTGGATGCCTGTATTCTAATGACTTGCTGCTACAAACAGTTGAATCTATTCACCAAAACAAATCTAGGAACAGTAAGTAATGGGGGCAGTAAAAACCACTTTTTAGGAAACAACAGAACCTATACTACTGTTCAAAAGTTTGGGGTCACTTAGATGTTTCCTTGTTTTTGAAAGAAAAACACATCTTTTGTCCATTAAAATAACATCAAATTGGTCAGAAATACAGTGTAGACATTGTTAATGTTGGAAATGACTATTGTAGCTAGAAACGGCTGATTTTTTTTTATGGATTATCTACATAGGCGTACAGAGGCTCATTATCAGCAACCATCACTCCTGTGTCCCAATGCCACATTGTGTTAGCTAATCCAAGTTTATCATTTTAAAAGGCTAATTGATCATTGGAAAACCCTTTTGGAATTATGTTAGCACAGCTGAAAACTTATGTCCTGATTAAAAAAGCAATAAAACTGTCCTTCTTTAGACTAGTTGAGTGTCTGGAGCAGTGCAACAGTGCAAGAGGTCCAGTACATTAGTGTCTAGTTTGAGAAACAGACGCTTCACAAGTCCTCCACTGGCAGCTTCATTAAATAATACTCGCAAAACACCAGTCTCAACATCAACCGTGAAGAGGCGACTCCGGGATGCTGGCTTTCTAGGCAGTGTTTTCTGATCAATTAGCCTTTTAAAATGATCAACTTGGATTAGCTAGCACAACGGGCCATTGGAACACAGGAGTGATTTTTGCTGATAATGGGCCTCTGTGCGCCGTTTCCAGCTACAATAGTCATTTCCAACATTAACCATGTCTACACTGTATTTCTTTCAAAAACAAGGACATTTCTAAGTGAACCCAAACTTTTGAACTGAAGTGTATATATATATATATATTTTTATCAGGTGAGAAACTGAGCCAGCTCATACAGGTATACTGTTTGACATGTACCACAAGGATAAAGCTGGCGGCAAGCTAGAAGCGAGGTCGAAGTTTGGGTGGTTCTCGGAAACGAAGCTAAATAAACAAACTAGCCAGCTGTTTGTCAGAGCTGTTTGCAGTTGGCCACTTGCTGTGGACTGGGCAGACTAAATCCTCTAACTTTTCGATCTCATCTCTGGTGAACTATGCAGACAGTCTTCAAGATGGTAGTCCGGTATGCAAACATGGTGGAAACATAACCAAACTGTCCCCAAGTTATATTCACACAAGCAGTTTTCCATATTTAGCTTGAAAGATGATGGCTAGCTACCTAACTTCGAGGTGGCTGTTTGCCAGTCAGCATAGCTTGTATATATGCATATATTGTTTGCAATAATAAACCGTGCCACTAGGCAGCAGGTGAGCCCTGTAATGGCTCTAAATTGCAACGGCTGACTGACATCCGTGAGCATGCCAAAATAGGGCGGTGCTAGAAAACGACAACTCTTTAACAGCTGCATACAAACTCAAAGTAGACCGCCCTCGGACCTGAACTCTAAGCCCTTGAATGGCATTTTACATCGTCACGTCCGAGTGTTCCTTAAAATGTCCCTTGCCCAAGCGAGGGAGAGTGTTGATCGAAGAGGCAACGTCCTTGGTGGAAATCTTGAAGTTTGAATTTAAAAACAACCAACCTTAAGGCTATTCATGTTAACGACGCTGAGCCAATTGTACGCTGCCCTATGGGACTCCCAATCACGGCCGGTTGTATATACAAATTTCATAATTCCCAAAAATATGTTTATGAATCTAAGGTTTTATAAGCTCCTCACTATGAGACTAAGCCAATTTTACAACGCTAAAATCAATGTTGTCTAGATACGTTTTTTTTTTTAAATCAAGCTAGGTTCATAATTTTTTTCTGGCATGCCGAAAATGCAGCCTTGTTGATTAAATGTAAAACTTTGCGGCCACCAGAGTTTGACATGTGACTACAGTTTGTATTGAATTGTGGGTCATATCAACCCTGCAAGTGACAAGTTCTTCACTCGCTCCGTCGAGCAAAATCGAGGGCCAAGGGGGCAACGTTTGTGAATTGGACCTCCATTTCAGGTGGCAATAAAACTACATCCGGTTTCAATGGGATTCCCAGAGGGAAAGTTACTAGACAAAGGGCTGAGGGACTAAAAATCACGTATTTGGACTGCAGTCTAGTGAGTGATTTTATTTCCCCATAGAGATTAACAGGCACAAATAACATGCAGGGTGTAAGCATACATGGTAACAAAAGGGATAGTAAGTAAGATTATATGGAATATAAACCTGTAATGGATATAACAACATGCTGTTCTGACCACGGTTTACCGCAACGGTGAATGGACCTGTCAGAGGAACAGTAATGGAAGCCTAAATAAAATGCAGCTAAACAAGGAGCGTGGACTATATGTTGTAACCGAATACTGATATATTAATTTGTAATAGACAATATATAAAAGGTGAGTAGGCTAGCATAGGCTGACCGGGATAAGTTATCAAGGCAAAATTGTAGAAAGTTATCTGTGGGGATATACAACAGGCATAGCAAAAGTATTGTAATCAGATTGTAGATACTTTAGAGGATTACTTTTTGGATTACATGTAAGGATATTTGTAGGGGGAAAAATATGACACCGTTTTCTCTCATTTAAGTTTGTTCCACCTGAGTGAGTCTGACCACCAGTCAGAGACCACTATGATAATCACCAAATGCATTTGGAAACTTTTTGTCTTCTTCTCAGTAGCGGTGCATGGGTAATATCACTGGGGAAGCCAAGCCAGGACCATGCGGACGCCTCCGAGCGATCGGGTAGGCTGTTTGGAATATTTGACCTACAGCATGGTCAAGCAAGTTCATGTTTACGACATTTTCGGACAACTAAACAACTATTGATTTAGAACTAAGTAGAGTTATCGCAAAGAAAACAGACGCTGCCTCCAATATTCCAGCACCATTTCAACTTCAACATTTCAACATCATCTATGCTTAGTCTAATAGTGACAACTAAAATATACCAAAAAACAATATAGTCTGATCAAAATGGGCTAAATATGATGTGGCTGTCCATTGTTCTGATTTGTGTGTTCATGAAGAAAAAAACATGTTGACTCACCCTACTACAAGCATTTCACTACACCCGCAATAACATCTGCTAAATATGTGTATGTGACCAATACAATTTGATTTGTTGAGAAACACCAATGTCTTCCTCCTCTCATTCATGTTGACGAAACATTCTATGACTGTCATACAATATACACTTTTATCTTTTGTTGTCATAGGCTACCTGGCTAAAATGCTTGCTCGCTAGCCTAACTTCATTTCGTGGGCAACATTAACATTAGCCTTCTACATATACAGTAGCTACATAGCTATTGAACTTCCAACCTCTCAGTCCAGGGGCACAATGTCTGAATTTATGGTTGGATCAGAATCGCTTTTATAATCATTGGTCAGTACGGAGAATTAAGTAAAACCAAATCCCTAACTCCATCCATGGCAAGGAAAGGGCCAGTTTTAGCTAGCTAGCTAGCCACCGTAGGACAACACGAAATGCAACAATTGAGGTTGTTTCTGTCATTTACGTATTTTTCTTGAAGCGATGTGAAATCCAAATCCAAACTGGTGTCCCTTGACACTTTTTTTTTTGGTGCACCAGGAGCATTCACAATTGAGCTCGCTCAGTTCAGCGCAACGCTGATTGGCTATTATTTTCTTTACAAAATTATCAAGGGAGGCCAAATGGCAACAATGTCATACTCTTTAAGACTGTAACTCTGTTGTTTTTTGTCCCACTGCTTTGCTTTATCTGGGCCAGGTCGCAGTTGTAAATGAGAACTTGTTCTCAACTGGCCTACCTGGTTAAATAAAGGTGAAATAAAAAATGTACAAATTTAAATGACCAGACAGCATCAGATAGATGGCCTACACATACGGAGACAGAGGGGCGCTGTGTCGCTCTCTCGGATGCTTTCTCCATGATATACATTCAGCCTCTTGCGAATTGAAGGAAAATTATGAAAACAAATACACGAAAGATATATTTTTTGTCAATTTTTCAAGGAAGCCTGGCTTCCCTTGGTATCCATGACTACACACCACTGCTTCTAATGCCTCATAAGGGAAAGTAATCCAAAGGTAACTGAAAGTAATCAATTATGTTACTGAGTTTGGGTAATCCAAAGGTTACTTTACTGATTACAATTTTGGACAGGTAGTAACAGTTTACATTTAGAAAGTAACCTACCCAACCCTGCTGGTGACTGAGGGAGAAGGGGATTCTTCACCTAGATAGCACACTAGCTAGCTTATTAGCTGGCTAGCTACCTACAGTGGCTTTCTTAGCGCATTGTTAGCACATTATTGAACTTCGCTTCGCAAAGACTATAATTTGAGATGGTTTACGAAGAACGTATTTTGCCTGCAAGAACCACCCAAAGTTGCACTTCGATTCTACTGTCCCTCCCCCTTAAATATCAAATATATTTGCTAGACCTAGCAGTGGCAGAAAGGTAATTTTGAAAATGCCACACTTTTTCAGATAGTATATGAGAGTATCCACCGTCTTAGACTTCAGATTTTCATCATGCCCAAGTGAAGCGTGTCCAGTCCAATCTAGCAAATGCCCAAAGCAAATCAGGTAGCATCATTTTTGTGCTAAGTGTGAACTCTGAACCAGTTCAGTACTTGTGTGGACTCGGCCCACAGCCTCTTTTGCGTACCCTCTCATAGTCTGAAATCTCTTATCACATGCTACACCCGCTGCAACACCCAGCTCTAACACTCTTTCTTAAAGGGGGGTTTCAACCTCTTGAATCCTTTGTTTTGTCTCTTGCACCTGCACTTGTAGTTCCTGAAACTAAGGAAGTGGTGATCCACAAGTACAAGACACCCATGGTGAGTTAAACTCTTCCGCTCTTGTGGCTAATGCCATACTCTTGGCATTCAATTGCCACCAGATCTGTTTTAACAGTACTGCATTGCATATACAGTTGAAGTAGGAAGTTTACATACACTTTGGTTGGAGTCATTAAAACTCGTTTTTCAACCACTCCACAAATGTCTTGTTAAACTATAGTTTTGGCAAGTCGGTTAGGTCATCTACTTTGTGCATGACACACTACATTTTTCCGACAATTGTTTACAGACAGATTAATTCACTGTATCACAATTACAGTGGGTCAGAAGTTTACATACACTAAGTTGACTGTGCCTTTTAAACAGCTTGGAAAATTCCAGAAAATGATGTCATGGCTTTAGAAGCTTCTGTTAGGCTAATTGACATCATTTGAGTCAATTGGAGGTGTACCTGTGGATGTATTTTAAGGTATACCTTCAAACTCAGTGCCTCTTTGCTTGACATCATGGGAAAATCCATAGAAATCAGCCCAGACCTCAGGAAAAAAAATTGTACACCTCCACAAGTCTGGTTCATCCTTGGGAGCAATTTCCAAACGCCTTGTTTGGAATTTGGACCGAATCACAAACAATAGTACGCAAGTATAAACACCATGGGACCACGCAGCTGTCATAGCGCTCAGGAAGGAGACTCGTTCTTTCTCCTAGAGATGAACGTACTTTGGTGCGAAAAGTACCAGAACAACAGCAAAGGACCTTGTGAAGATGCTGGAGGAAACGGGTACAAAAGTATCTATATCAACAGTAAAACAAGTCCTATATCGACATAACCTGAAAGGCCGCTCAGCAAGGAAGAAGCCATTTCTTTACAACCGCCATAAAAAAGCCAGACTACGGTCTGCAACTGCCCATGGTGACAAAGAAGTCCAGCTATTGGAGTGGCCATCACAAAGCCCTGACCTCAATCCTATAGAGAATTTGTGGGCAGAACTGAAAAAGTGTGTGCGAGCCAGGAGGCCTACAAACCTGACTCATTTACACCAGCTCGGTCAGGAGGAATGGGCCAAAATTCACCCAACTTATTATGGAAGCTTGTGGAAGGCTACCTGAAATGTTTGACCCAAGTTTTTTTTTTTTTTTAAATGTAAAGGCAATGCTACCAAATACTAATTGAGTGAATATAAACTTCTGACCCACTGGGAATGTGATGAAAGTAATAAAAGCTGAAATAAATCACTCTATTATTATGACATTTCACATTCTTAAAATAAAGTGGTGATCCTAACTGGCCTAAGACAGGGAATTTCTACTAAGATGAAATGTCAGGATTTGTGAAAAACTGAGTTTAAATGTATTTGGCTACGGTGTATGTATGTAAACTTCTGACATGATTATGAAGAGTAATCCCTTTGACATTACTGCTAAAAATGCATGTAATATTCGTTTTTTTCAAGGAGCCTTTTTATTTAATCTCTTAAGTATTTTTAAAATAATGTAATCCCCTTTTTGTTCATAACACGATTAGTTCTACAGAGCCATGACACCAAATAATAAAGTGAAAGGCGGCAGAAGTAGTATAACTATGCCACAAGTAGCTTGGTCAAAGCTACACTTCCCTCATGTTCCCTGTTTTTTTTTTCTTGCTCTCAAACAGGCACACCAGATCTGTTACTCCGTCCTCTGCCTTTTCTCCTACGTGGCTGCGGTGAAGGGGAAGGAAGCAGAAGGCAAGCCCAAGCTTCTATCTCCAAGACCCCTGGCCAGCTAGTCTACAACCCCTCCAATCTACCCCCCCGTGCCTCTCACTCTGCAACAAAGTGGAATCTCGGCCCTACTATGACATTGAGTTCTGACAATCCTTGATCCTACACACCTCTTTACTCCTCTTTGCACCCTGTAAGTACATCTCCAAGAAATACCCTCTACTCTTTGCGCCTTGCCATGTAAGTAAAATTCCTATGGTGTGTGTATGTACATGTGATCCCTGGTCTGTGGCATCGTGTGTACACCCTTCCCAACCATGGTCACGTCCACTAGGCTCCTCCCATACAGGCCCAGCCTGATGTCTTGGCCGTAAGCTTGCTTGATCTTCAAGGCGACAGTTCGTTCCCCATCTCTTTCTTCTCTCGTCCTGGCCTGCTGTCAAGGTCTTATTGGTTGTTTTTAATGGGATGGAGACAGCAAGAGGGAGGGATGTGAGCCACAGCTCTGCAAGTCGATAAGAAAGCAACCAACCGCCCCGTCCACTCTCTGTGACTGTGTGATGAATATTCTATGTGGTACTACTGTAAAACTCCAGTCTGTCCAAACCGGTGAAACGTTTAAAAAGTACTCTAGTACTGACGGTTGTCACTTTGTTAATAAATGCTACTGTTGCATGGTGCATCAAACACTGCACGTAAAAGCTTTTAAGGTTTCATTCCTTTTGATCCCAAAATATCTTGTGTGGTCCAAGATGTGTGCATCTCTTTAGCTTGCCCAGTGTTGCGAAACTACTGTAGTAGTTCTACTGTCAAATGTCTTGTCTGTGGTCCTCTGTATTGAATGTTACTATGGAGAGAAAAAATGCTGTACATTTCAACATAAGATGTTTTGCAAAGTGTGGTTTATTCACTAGATGTGCAATACTTTACGTAGTTAGCCAGAGCCAGATCATTGTTCTGTTGTTTTTTTTAATCTTGGCAATTCTGGCTTACACAGAGCAAAGATTGTAAAAAAAGGACTTCATTGTCGTACATATTTATTGAAGTAAATAAATATGACCTGTTTATACTTGCGAAATCACTATTTGGAGATTCTAGAGATGTGTAAACCTACTGCTGTTATGGTTTTGTCTGTTGGAGAGGTGTGTTAAGTCTTCATGTTGTGTCTGTTGTAGTAAGATAAATCCAATCTAGCCCCATTTCAGCCCAATTGTAAGTGGTGTGTATGTGAGTGTATACATGCATTGTATTGTTTTGCCAGATAAGCAATATATGAATAATACAGCTATATGATCAGGATATTGTTTTTAATGTTTATGTGGCTTTTATTTTTTAGAGATGAAATGCGTGTGTAAGGAACATATTGTTACAACTTCCATGAGGTAATTATTTAAGGTATTTCATTCTTGACAATAAAAACACTGGTGTAAATATGAGAGTAACTGGATGAGGAGTGTCTCAAAACAGTTTGAAGACAGTAACCGAACATAAGGTATTGTTTGTTAGACTAGTTACATATGAGAACATTACAAAACAGGAGTATTTGAAACAAACCAACCCAATTATTGTGCTAGCTAGCCTACTGCTGTTGAGAAATTGTTGTAAATATGTGTTGGGAAAAAGTATTTATAGAACATGTACAGCTTTGGCAATATCAAAATAAAAGTTGTCAACCAAAGCCCTCCATTTTGTCTCAAATCGTTATTTTGCCTGAACACCAAAATGATGTAGCACATATTCAGTGTGCATACATATATTTGGAAAACATAAGAATGAAATCTAGAGTAATATTTGTGAAGATTTAATGCAATACTAGCATGGTCTAAGACAATACCCTTTTTTTAAATAATCTCATTTATAGTAAAAGCATTGCATTAATCAATCATATATGCAGGTAAAAATAAAGCCTTTTTATAGAATGTCATTCAATTCCTAATTTCACATGTATTTTTAAATACCACACAAATTTACTGAAATTCCATTCTAAACATTGACAGAGAGATGGGCTTAAGTGTTAATCTTACAATATTTCCCCAATGCCAAATCAGTGTCTTGTTTGCACATAATTAAATCTGAGACGTCATTAGGAATCTAAACATGGTACTTTCAAAAGTTAGGCCTACCTTTCCACCCCAGACAGAGTAGGCTTACCGACGCATAAAAATGTATGCTTCGACTGCTGGCTTCTGTTCTTCCATGTTTAACCCAACGAGGGACGGTCAAGTGTTTCCCTAAAAGCTGTCTGGGTTTAAACATTATTTTAGCCTACAGAAAGTGAATAGCTTAATCAATTGATAGTGACAGAATGAAATTACTTCCCAAGCAAAGTCTATGTTATGTCTTCTCGGGCTAAAGAAGGTTGAATCTCAGCCTCTGAATGTCAAAGAAATGAAACAATGATATTCCCATATGCATGGAGTAATGTCTTTCCTGGGTATTTTTTGTTTCTAGAAACAAGCATAAAGCATCTCTGGCCAAGGCACTGTTAAACATCACTTTAATTTGATTCCAAATCTTAAGCGAACAAAAGTTGGTGATTTCTGCCATTTTCTTTAATAAAAGGTAGGTGGGATGGCATCCCCTTTCATACCCCGTCAATTCGAGTCTTGGTTTTAACTTAACAGCCTGTCATCGACATGGAGGTTGGATATTTAAAGAGCAGGTGGAGGAACGAGCGACAAATATGGATATAGCATTCTATTGCCTAATTTCATCTATCAAACAGGTAGACCTACCTCTTTCTTAAATAGGAAGAAATAGGTTCCAACACAAAGCCCTCTTGTTGTTAACAAAGACACATTCAAATGAAGACTGCTGAAATGAATTATGCCTACTTTCAGCACCATGAGCTGTCTATTTCTGATTGATTGTGCTGCGGCTGCTGCTTCAAGTTTCAGCAACACGATGTAAGTTACTCAAGTCTGTCTTTTTGTGAGGTCAATGACTCTGATAAATACATAATGGGCGAGAAACATATTGTTGCGCTCTCCTTCTCAAACTGAACAGAACATAGGCTATGCTCAATATTTTTTTTTACATTTGTAGAAGCCTCCTGAGAACTGTAGCCCTACACAGCACAGCCATTGGTTAGGCAGCACACAAAAACGTTTTTTGATCAGCAAGAGCAGGCAGGGGCTCCAGGTTGGAATATCCATTGCGTTGTGTAACGCAGCCAAGTTGTATTTACACCATCATCAGCTATCTTAGAAACATAACTTTGCTCTGTGCTTCTCTGAGCATGCACTTCGTAGGCTATGGATCATTTGATTGAGACTACACTAAAGAGTCTATATGCACACTTGATATTGAGCACCCAGCGGAGAATCAGAGAAAAGGGGCGGCATCCGGCACACATCAAAATGTAGCCTAATAAGGAACTCATTCTAAAACATTGATCAATATTGAAATTACACGTTACATGACCCTCCCCCTGGACTAGATAACAAAAAAAATACTAAACCCTCCCCTTGACTGATATTGAAAAAGCAAGACCCTACCCCAATTTCCTCCAGGTAACCATTCTGTACATTTGGATTAATCCCTTAGCAGATGCTTTAATCCAAACTTGCATGTGCATACATTTTACGTATGGAGAGTTACTAAAAAAAGGATTGATTTCTGGGGCTGATACTAGTGCTATACACTATTTTTTTCTTAAGGTTAGATGGCTGAAACTGAACTATACTACTGGATACAAGAGGTAGAAAATGTCAAACGTCATCACCTCTTGTTGATATGACACCCTTAAGACATTGAGAAGTTGATGTAGTAAAGTGCTACAACATTTTGACCAGCAGAACACAGGCCGATTAGAAAAATAGCTCAATATGTTCGCTTACACAACCCTAGGAACAAAGGCACTATGGTCTACCAGCTTCATACAGTTAAAGACAGATTCTTTGTAGGTATGCTACTTATAAAGGGGAGTGTTTATCATTTAGGGAAGTGCTCAACCTTTTTCCCCCATCTTCTTGCACTTTGCCCACATGTCACTCTGTTCAAAAGACTGGCAGCCATCTTGACCCACACACGAGTAGCGGTAGCCCGCTAGACAATTAGCCTCTGCCTCTTTTGGCCGCTCATAAATTCTGTAGATCAGGGCTCTCCAACCCTGTTCCTGGAGAGAGAACCTACAGGAGGGTTTCACTCCCAGTTGCAACTAAACTGATTCATTCAGCTTATCAACAAGCTAATTATTAGAATCAGGTGCACTAGATTAGGGTTGGAGTGAAAACCTACAGGACAGTAGCTCTCCGGGAACAGGGTTGGAGAGCACTGTTGTAGATTGATGCGGTTCTATATATTTGGAGGAGGCTTCGCTCTGGGGGATTGGCGGGTCTAGCTCTCTCCATGGACAGACTTGAAGAGTATCCGCAGGCGAGACATGACTTCGTCCCAGTCCAGGTAGGCTCCCTCCAGGTGTCTCATCCGGTCTGGGTGGCTCTGAAAGCTCTTCCTCCCATGGAGCAGGCGCCAGTTGTCAAAGGTGACCAGGTCGCCTGCAGGAGAAGGTGGAGGGATATGCCGACTCAGTACTCAACCAATATTATACAGATATTTCAAGATGAAAGTTTAAACTAACAGGCTACCTCTTAAGTGCTAGTATTTCACATAAAAGATAACCAATAGTAATAGACGTCTACCATCTCTGCAATATTTTACAATACAATCCTATTCATATTGCCAACTTTTATCCAGGGAAGCTTCACTTTAACTGCTAATGTTGAAGGGGCACACTCATGCACACACACTAACCAGGCTCCATCTTGTAGGTGAGCATGTTTTCTGGTCGCATCATAAGCTGGACGTAGGCCTTGAGGGAGCTGTAGAAGGCCTGGACCTGGTGCAGGGGGAGGTCCAGCACAGAGTCCCTGGTGGCATTATTGTAGTTGATCCGGACCACCCGCCCATCACTGTCAACACTGTTCAGAGAGAGGAGGAGTGCCACTGTTAGTAAGTGTGGGTGTGTGTCAACCTTTGGAAAACTATGAAAAAGATTGCATGTTGGACATCTAGATCTTGTTGCATAATAAGACTCAGCAGTTGTCAAGTGTCAGATGTACATATCTGATACAATCGTATAAATACGATCAGTAGCAGTATATATACAATTCCCACAGTGACCTTGCTCGCTCACTTAAAATCATCTTCTTTACCCATCAGTTGGAGGCTATGTTCCCTCAAAAGATGTTGGGCACCGAGCAACATTCTGTGCAACTTCCGGGGAGCGTTTATGGTGAACACTGAGGCTGTACCCGCTTTAAGTTACAGTTTTAACAGTGGCCAAGTAGGCTACTGTGGCTATTTGATCATAAATCAAAAACAATGGAGAAAAATGCATCCCATAACAGCAGCAAATGTGTGATGTACAAAGTAGGTCTACATTCCATGAGACTTTTGAAAAAAAGGCTTGATATTAACATGTTTAGCTACTTATCCTTCAGACAAGGAGGTGACTGAAAATGTTGTGTGATTTGATGCAAGAATCCACTAAATTCATTATTATTAGCTGACTAGCTTTTCAAAGATGGCTGGAAATGCACACATTTTGTGCTCTTGTTGGAAGCAACCACTCCCCCATTGTTGACAAAACATTAGCTATAACTGGATTAATAACTCACTAACTAGCAAAGAATATGAACAAATGTGCACAGGTGGCTACATGTAGCCCTCGCTTTGATCCCAAAACAAGCGCATCTACACACAACCACTCACGCTGTAAACACAGTCCAGTTCAAAGTGAATGACACAGATCCATATATGGCAATGGGCGGGCTGATATTTATTCTGCGCAGCAGTCCAAGGGGAGCTGCGCGCCTGTGCACTGCTTAGAGTGAACATTGGTTGAAGGTTGTATATTATACATTTATACTGCAGTTTACATTCTGAGCAGCAGATGGCGACAAATATCCTTCAAGCTCCTAAATCACATCCATGTAGCTTTAAGATAATCCTGAGAATGTGACTGTCTATCTGTATTTTGGTCCATGTGCTACCTGGAGCAGTTCTAGACTGACCTCTGTCAAGTCACATTAATATGTAAGCTGAGTGATGGCTCTTATGTGTGCGAAAAACAAGCCAATGCATCCATGTCTTATGTATTTTAATGGTGTGGCGCTCACTCACTCTATGATGTGGTTCTTGGACTGCACCATGAAGTCGCAGTAGTCGGACCCTGTGTCGGTGAAGTCCACCCGCAGGGAGGTGAGGGTCCTGAAGGCCTCGGGGTCTTCTCTCCTCAGTTGATCTGCCATGTGGAAGCCGTCCACCGCTTCACTCTCCCCGCCCTCGCCAGCCTGGCTCAGGCAATGCAGGAACTGCACCTGCAAACAGCCATACAGAATATTAGTACTGTTGCTAACTGCCATCCCATACAGGATACAAACATCTATATGACTCAGGTGTCTGACTGATAGTGAGAAAGGAGAGGATTAATGTAGATTTCATGAACATGATGGTGGATCCTGTCTACTCACTCCAGGTGGGTAGTGCAGTGCTGGATAGTCAGTGTGGAGACTGAGTTTGCCAGAGGTGTAGGCCACGTTGTTAGCCTGGGATTTGTCCTGCACCTGCCATGTGTGCCTGTTAAAGGAATGAGAAAAGTTGAGAAAGGTCCATTATTAATGATTATCAACTAATTATCTCATCACAAAGGTGTTGAGCACTAATGACCAAGGCATTCTCTTTGGAAACATTAAAAAGGTTCGAGAGCAACAGGACATGGAAAAAGTTAATCATCATCCTACATTTCTAGTATTTTGTTAAATGGATACTGTTGAAATAGTATGTCAATTGTGACCCGATTCAGGAAACTAGGCGTATGTCGCAAGTCACGACTTCACAGGAGAGCCGTTTGAACGTACATTTTTTTTAATCAAAATGTGTTTTCAGACAGAAATGCCTTCTCTAACATGTGAGCTTTCATGCCATCTGTAAATATGAAGAAAGTTGTTAAATTAAGAGCCTAGTTGGTTGAGCCAAAGAAAAAGTCAGGAACCTTCCCGCTAGCCATGATTGGCTGAGATAATGAGTGGGCTGGACATGCTGAGAGGTGAGTTTCAGATTGGTCTGCGGTGTAGCATCTTGTGTCTATAAAATTAGCTGCTCGTTATATGCAGATAATCCTTTCTACTGCAGTTTTTTTCTAAAGATATAACGTTAGCCATGGAGAACTGCAAATATGTTGCTACTGCTCTCAACATTGCTGCCCTGAATTTATCAGGGGCTATCGACAAAGGTCAGTGGGAAAAAGTTGCGATGGACTACTTTCTGGAGGACGATCATGCCGTGCTGACTCTCACGGAAAATGAATCAGACAATGAAGAAATCCCTGATTTAGGTAAAAACATTTTCATTGAAGAAGATTCTAGAGTCTTCTGATGACAGTGATGGCGAAGAAACGGCGATCAACAGTGTTATTATCACGGAAGAAGAACACCGAGTTTTGAAATCAGTGGAACATAACGGGCCAAACAAGCTGTGCAAACTAAACGGAAACAACACAGGATGTCTTATGAAGGGGTTGCAGTCTGCCATGAAGCTTTCATCCATGTATATGGGTAAGAATCTAGCTACAGTTTCAGATATAATACATTTCTAATTTTGTCAGAAAGTTGTTTTCCTTGAAAGTTAAGACTTGCTGTTAGCTAGCCAGCTGGAGTTTGATGGCTGGCTTGCTAGCTAACGATAACATTAACAACTTTAGCTATGACAATTGGTTTGTATTGCTAGTAACGTTACTCTATGGATTGGGATTATAGTTCATTTTTTTAGCTAGCTAACGTTAACGTAACATGTCCAAACATAAGACATAAGCTTGCTGTTAACTGAGGCTAGATGACTGGCTGGCTTGCTAGCTAACATTAATTTATGTGTATGAATTGTGTGTAACGTGATGTTTTCTCAGAATGCCATTTCGCATTGCTAGTTATAGCCTAATGTTAGCTAGCATTGAACTTATTTGGTTAACTTTAGGTAGCTATGCCAATCGGTTTGTATTGCTAGTTAAAGCTTGCTATTAGCTAGCCAGCTGACGTTACAGTCATCAGAGACTGTAACGATCTTTGTTTCACGGAAACATGGCTCACTCGAGACATGCTATCGGAGTCGGTACAGCCAGCTGGTTTCTTCACGCACCGCACCGACAGAAACAAGCATCTTTCTGGTAAGAAGAAGGGCAGGGGTGTATGCCTTATGATTAACGAGACGTGGTGTGATCATAACAACATACAGGAACTCAAGTCCTTCTATTCACCTGACTTAGAATTCCTCACAATCAGATGCCGACCGCATTATCTACCGAGAGAATTCTCTTCGATTATAATCACAGCCGCATACCCCCCCGAACAGACACATCGATGGCCCTGAACGAACTTCATTTGACTCTATGTAAACTGGAAACCACATATCCCGAGGTTGCATTTATTGTAGCTGGGGATTTTAACAAGGCTAATCTGAAAACAAGGCTCCCTAAATTCTATCAGCATATCATTTGCGCAACCAGGGCTGGCAAAACCCTAGACCATTATTATTCTAACTTCCACGATGCATATAAGGCCCTCCCCCGCCCTCCTTTTGGAAAAGCTGACCACGACTCCATTTTGTTGCTTACAGCCAATAGATAGAAATTAAAACAGGAAGCTCCCGCGCTCAGGTCTGTTCAAAGCTGGTATGACCAATCAGATTCCACGCTTCAAGATTACTTTGATCACGTGGACTGGGATATGTTCCGCATTGCGGGGAACGACAACATTGATGAATACGCTGATTTGGTGAACGGGTTTATTAGCAAGTGCATCAGCAATGTCGTACCCACAGCGTCTATTAAAACATTCCCCAACCAGAAACCGTGGATTGATGGCAGCATTCGCGGGAAACTGAAAGCGCGAACCACTGCTTTTACTCAGGGCAAGGTGAATGGAAACAGCAACACCTCTTCAACCTCAGGAGGCTGAAGAAATTCGGCTTGTCACCAAAAACACTCAAACTTTTACAGATGCACAATTGAGAGCATCCTGTCGAGCTGTATCACCGCCTGGTACGGCAACTGCTCCGCCCATAACCGTAAGGCTCTCCAGAGGGTAGTGAGGTCTGCACAACGCATCACCGGGGGCAAACTAACTGCCCTCCAGGACATCTGCACCACCCGATGTCACAGGAAGGCCAAAAAGATCATCAAGGACAACAACCACCCAAGCCACTGCCTGTTCACCCCACTGTCATCCAGAAGGCGAGGTCAGTACAGGTGGGACCGAGAGACTGAAAAACAGCTTCTATCTCAAGGCCATCAGACTGTTAAACAGCCATCACTAACATTGAGTGGCTGCTGCCAACATACTGACTCAACTCCAGCCACTGGAAAAATTTATGTAATAAATGTATCACTAGCCACTTTAAACAACACCATTTCATATAATGTTTACATACCCTACATTACTCATCTCATATGTATATACTGTACTCTATACCATCTACTGCATCTTGCCATCTTGATGTAATGTATCACTAGCCACTTTAAACAATGCCACTTTATAAACTGCTCAAAAAAATAAAGGGAACACTAAAATAACACATCCTAGATCTGAATGAATGAAATATTCTTATTAAATACTTTTTTCTTTACATAGTTGAATGTGCTGACAAAATCACACAACAATTATCAATGAAAATCAAATTTATCAACCCATGGAGGTCTGGATTTGGAGTCACACTCAAAATTAAAGTGGAAAACACTACAGGCTGATCCAACTTTGATGTAATGTCCTTAAAACAAGTCAAAATGAGGCTCAGTAGTGTGTGTGGCCTCCACTTGCCTGTATGACCTCCCTACAATGCCTGGGCATGCTCCTGATGAGGTGGCGGATGGTCTCCCGAGGGATCTCCTCCCAGACCTGGACTAAAGCATCCGCCAACTCCTGGACAGTCTGTGGTGCAACGTGGCGTTGGTGGAGGGAGCGGGACATGATGTCCCAGATGTGCTCAATTGGATTCAGGTCTGGGGAACGGGCGGGCCAGTCCATGGCATCAATGCCTTCCTCTTGTAGGAACTGCTGACACACTCCAGCCACATGAGGTCTAGCATTGTCTTGCATTAGGAGGAACCCAGGGCCAACCGCACCAGCATATGGTCTCACAAGGGGGCTGAGGATCTCATCTCGGTACCTAATGGCAGTCAGGCTACCTCTGGCGAGCACATGGAGGGCTGTGCGGCCCCCCCAAAGAAATGCCACCCCACACCATGACTGACCCACCGCCAAACCGGTCATGCTGGAGGATGTTGCAGGCAGTGTGTCTATTTGTCAATAACTGCTGGTGTGCGATGTCTAATATTAACGAAGTCTCGAGGTATTGCTCGCCTGAGGTAGAATACCTCCTGATAAGCTGTAGACCACACTATCTACTTTCTCATCTATATTATTCGTAGCCATCTATTTACCACCACAAACCGATGCTAGCATTAAGGCTTCACTCAACGAGCTGTATAAGGCCATAAGCAAACAAGAAAATGCTCATCCAGAAGCGGCACTCCTAGTGGCCGGGGACTTTAATACAGGCAACCTTAAATCTGTTTTACCTCATTTCTACCAGCATGTCACATGTGCAACCAAAGACAAAAAAACAACAACTCTGGACAACCTTTGCTCCACACACAGAGACGCATACAAAGCTCTCCCTCGCCCTCCAGTTGGCAAATCTGACCATAATTCTATCCTCCTGATTCCTGCTTACATGCAAAAACTAAAGCAGGAAGTACCAATGACTCGCTCAATACGGAAGTGGTCAGATGACGCGGATGCTACACTACAGGACTGTTTTGCTAGCACAGACTGGAATATGTTCCGGGATTCATCCAATGGCATTGAGGAGTATACCACCTCAGTCACCGGTCTTACTACACCGGGTCTGACGCTCATCGGATGTGGCAGGGCTTGAAAAATATTACGGATTACAAAAGGAAACCCAGCCACGAGCTGCCCAGTGACGCGAGCCTACCAGACGAGCTAAATGCCTTTTATGCTTGCTTAGAGGCATGCATGAGGGCACCAGCTGTTCCGGACGACTGTGTGATCACGCTCTCTGTAGCGGATTTCAACAAAACCTTTAAACAGGTCAACACTCACAAACAGATTACCAGGACGTGTACTCAAAGCATGCGTGGACCAACTGACAAGTGTCTTGACTGACATTTTCCACCTATCCCTGACCGGGTCTGTAATACTTACATGTTTCAAACAGACCACCAAAGCCAAGCTTTCTGACATCCAGACCCTATATACCAGGTGGTGTTAGAGGAAGGCTAAACAAATTGTCAAAGTCTCCAGTCACCCAAGTCATAGACTGTGCTCTCCGCTACCACACAGCAAGCGGTACCGGAATGCCAAGTCTAGGACCAAAAGGCTCCTTAAAACCTCTTATGGCTGCATCCCTTTGTTCTCAATTTCCGCCTGAAGACGTACCCTAATCTAACTGCCTGTAGCTCAGCCCCAGAGGCAAGGATATGCATATTCTTGATATCATTTGAATGGAAACATTCTGAAATTTATGGAAATGTTAATTAAATGTAAGAGAATATAACACAGTAGATCTGGTGGAAGAAAGGAGAAAGAAAGAGCATACGTTTGCTGTTTTGTATTGTTGTAGCATCATCTTTCACATGTACTAGAATAGCCACACAGTCAGATAGGATGCTGGAGATAATTTTGATGGGTAACACAAGAGGGCAACTGTAGGTGTGCAAAGTTTCAGACTGATAACTTCAGGAATGGGTGAGCTACATGACATTTAGCATGAAGTCACCCAGGTGTCCCACACAAGTTGCCCAAATGTACCCAAGTGGCCAAATTGGTGAAATGACCTATAACTATATACAACAGTGCAAATAACTATATACAACATATCAAAAAGCAATTCTAACACACACACACAGTTTTTATATTTTTTTATATTAGAAAATAAATATTTAACAGCTTCTACCCCCAAGCCCATAAGACCACTGAACAATTAATCAAATGGCCACCCAGACTATTTACATTGACCCCCCCCCCTTGTTTTGACACTGCTGCTACTCACTGTTTATTATCTATGCATAGTCACTTTACAAATTACATCCACTAACCTGTACCCCCGCACATGGACTCGGTACCGGTACCCCCTGTATATAGCCTCGCTATTTTCTTGTGTTACTTTTTGATTTGATATGTTTACTTTAGTTTATTTAGTCAATATTTTCTTAACCAACAATGCAGTTCAAGAAATAGTTAAGGGCTTATAAGTAAGCATTTAATGGTAAGGTTGTATTCGGCGCTTGTGAAAAATACAATTTGATTGAGTGTATTGGGTAATACCTCGGGCTTAACGTCCCCTGGATGAATTTTGGACTGGCCTCACCGTCTTTGTCCCTGTGCAAGCATTACTGAACTAGAACAGTCCAAGTTGAGATGGATTGAGGACTTACCTACCAAAACTCAATTAGCTTGCATGTCCATAAAACTTCTGCTTGATCCAGACTGAAGGCAACAATAGTAAGTGTAGCGTTCAGTCTGGTTTTACCAGGCTGCCCATGTTATCCTCAGTATACAAAGGAGCGGATAGCTGAGAGTAGCAATGGTTTCTATAATTAGGATGTTTAGAAAAAATTCAGACATGATGGCAAAGTTCAACAAACACACCCTAGTAAATTTACTGCGATGGAAATATAAAGCTGTGTGGAAAATGCAGAGCTTTTAGAAATTATATCACCGTGGTTAGGTTTAAGAGTATATGACGCTAATAAGGTCAGAGGGCATGGTTTCTCACCCATAGAACGTCAGTCGGAGGTATCCGATCCTCTGGCTGAGTCGGGCCACCTGACCCTGCTCCACCGGCGCCCCCTTCAGGTAGACAATGCCCACGCGGCGTAGAGCCAGCAGCCAGGCCAGGGCGGCCTTGTCGTCGTGGAGGACCTCCTCGAAGTTGGCCGTGGGGATCCGCAGCTCTGAGTCCCAGTACGTACGCTCTGAGAGAGCCAAGGAGATAGATGCACTTCATTAAAGTATTGTATCATCCTGTATGGTCTGTATCATACCGTCCTGTATCGTATCAGTTTCTCAAAGTTCCCAGGTTTTTCAGAAATTCCAGATGGAGTCTCCCCAGAATCAGAAGGGAATACGCTGGGAGGGAATCCTTCAACTGAAAATCCTTGAAGCAGGATTTCTGAAAAACCTGGTAAAGTTCCGGAATTTCGCAACGTCAGAATTTTGCAATGCATAGAGTGCAACTTTAACTCTAGAGATACAAATTTCAGCCATTTTCTACCAATATTGACAATTGACAGTTTCTGCTCTGTGCAGTGATTGAACTGCCTGGGGTGCAGGTCGGGGACAGAATAGAATGTCCTGGTTTGATTGCCTTGGTTTCAGGACAGCTCAGGTTGTCATAACCATATGGACAGACATCACAGCCTGTCAATGAACAATGGACTCTAACGACAATATGTGTAATGCTCCCGGCCACAGTCTGTACTGTCTGTATGTAATGTGTCTGTGTGTCCATGAAACGTTTCCTCCAAGGGATAGGAGGGAGGGAGGCCAGCTCGCTATGGTTGAATACTCTGTGAGGAGGAAAGGGAAGGGGGAGAAAGGGGTGAGAAGAGTGCATGTCTTGACTGACAGCAGTGGAAAAAGCCTCCCACTGCTTCGCTTTGCACCAAGCTGGCTCCAGCCCTTTTTCCATAGAGTGTCTCTCCAGTGGCATGAGCTCAGTTAGTGTGTGTGGCTGTGTTAGTGTGTTAGTGTTAGGGGGTACAACAAACCTCTTCAGTAGCAATTCATCAGGATTAAGTGGGGAAAAAATCCAAGTCAGATGTCAGAAAGCTCGACTTTGCAGCTTTGCTGTGAGTACAGCTATGGTAACACATGGAGTCTCTACGTGTCTAGGGACTTTGCAGGAATATGCTGCAGCTTGATCGTCACTCTGGGGGATGATCCTGACCCTTTTCACCTGCAACTTTGAGTCGTCGAGATACATTGATTTCTTTCACTGATACTGAGGACTTAACCCACAGCAGGTTTTTACCTCTCCTTTCACGCCGTCATCTCCCAAACAACTCTCTGTCAAAAAGTCAAGAACCCCCCCAATCCAAACTCTGTAAATGAAGAGGGTTGAACATTTTTTGGAGGGGAAATAAGATCTTTATTAAAGGCTGGCTATTCTTGAGGGTCACCGACAAAAAGAGAAGGTTGAAGTATGAGGAACTTCTAGAATAAAGAGTAGTTCCTTCCAATGTTACAAGTAGTTCCGTGAAATCAGACTAGCCCATAGGCACCATTTGACCAGCCGGTATGTATCTGCACACAAAGGGGGACATAAAGTTATTGGCTAGAGGCAGAACGGTGCTTCAGGGACAGAGCCCTGAGGTTCTGGATATCACACATGACAGAGTAAGCCATAACAGCAGAGGTAAAAGCATGTCGTATCGAATTAGGAGTTTTGGCTGAACTGGCCTTCCCCCTGTAAATTTACATTTTCTTGTCTGGTAAACTTGTTCGGCTAACATCACTGATTGACTCCAGATCAGTATTAACTACCTTCACTGTTATGTTTTAAACCGAGTACCATTATGTTTTGAACAAACCGATTTCAATCCTTGAGGGCCAAGAAAAATGTAGAGAGCGAGAGTAAGGAGAGAGGAAAAAATAGGAAGGGAGAGACACAGAGACAGAGAAAAAAGTGAGAGAAAATGGAGAGTGGAAAGGAGCATAGAGAGAGTCCGAGCAGAGAGCGCTCTAAACCCGGGTAGGCCCTTTAGTGGGTGATGGATGGGATAAGAGAGCGGCTGGCTGGGCAGTGGGCCCGGGCCGGAAGGGTTCCGATGGTGCAGGGCCCAGAACGTTCTGCTTGGTTATTGGTGTGTAATGCTCGACACTCAAATTCTCACCAAGCGCAAAAATCGCTGCTCTGATTTCCTGGAACGTGTAGCGTTAGTCCACCAAGCCAATCAGCGATTAGTCTCTCTGACTCTTGCATAGTTTCCAGCCGTGTTTAACAGAGATATAATGTCAGGCTGTGTGTGTTTGCTTGAGAGAGAGCTAGTGCCTGTCCTAGTACGTATGTGTCGAAGAACGCAGGAGTTTTAAATGTGACACTGTTATGCTTGTGTATGTACGTGTTATCTGTCTGTCTGATGGGAGTGTGTATTTCTAATTCCTTTCCTCCCTTCCGTTGGTCTGCTGTGGCTTTTCCAGACGAGGAACTCCTTCTCTCTCGTTGTGGAGTTCCCCAAAAAGCTGCTCTGTGTGTAAGCGTGGTCTTTCACAATTTAATTACACTAGATCAACTTCCTCACAAGGTCAACTGTGGAGTTCAGTTCTTTTCGACTGGAGGTATTTAGACTCCGTATTGTATGTGGTAAAGGCCTTCACAAACATGGTGGCATTCATCAGTGCTTTCATTGCAAAGGGGGCTGATGCCAGTGAGTGTGCCCACTACAATTATCAGGACAAGCCTGCAGCTGTACTGAAACTTTAGATGAATGGAATTGGGTGTTATAATCAGCCAGAGAAATGTTACCTAGTTGAATACGGAGGTTTCCCGCAAAATAACTACAATCCTGTATCCAATCATGTGAGAAGTGAAGTCGCATAAACACACAGCCACAGACACACACACACACACACACGCACGCACGCACGCACGCACGCAGGTCGCTACATTGTAGCTGTTGAAGTCCCATTTACAAAGAGCCTGTGTCTTAAACTGACGTGGCACAGCTAGTCCTTCTCTGGAGAACGCTTCCCACCCTCCATCCAATACAACAAACTAACCTTTCTCTGTTTAATGGAGAAACCTGCACAACAGAATCACCTCTGCCTTCTCAGCTTTAATAAGGAGTCTTGTGACCAATTGCAAACCGACCCCCTAATCCCTACCTCGACCCCATAGTGCTTTTTATAGATCTGGAAGACTTGGATAGGAGTCCGAAATAATAGCTTTCCCCTCTTGTTATAGCTCGACCTAACCCTCAGATGGACTGGATGGAATTTCCCCAGGTTGCTTACACCTATTCAATCCATTCAGATCTTTAATATCCTTATCACTCTCCTGAGCAGTAAAGCTGAACTGAGCTGTGCTGTGCTGGCCTGGTTACACATCCACCGAAACATACCATACGCATCCAAGTGTGTGTGTCTGTGTTTGTGTATGTCTGTGCGTGTGTGGCGCTGTGTGTGTGTGCGTGCGCATGTGCTCAGCGGGAGAGATTCATCTTCTTGATCGACAAATCAGTGTGACAACATGGAAATGGTGAGGTTTGGGGGAAATATGTGTGTTTTTCCATTGATGCACCGGTACAGCTATGTTTTTAGGAGCCTTGTTTTTTTTCTTCAAACTGATGTGTTCTCACGTATCGGCCACAAGAGCCCGTAGGTTCAGAGGGAGTCTAAATTCATACCAGATGAGTCAAGGAAGACACAGACTCCCATTAAGTCAAAGGAAAGACATATCAGCTGCTGTTTGGATGAGCAGGAACCAATCAAGTCCCATTAGGACTAACTGAGGCCAATTTGGGGTTGAGCTGATGAGAGTACTTTAGACAGCAAACCTAGTGAATGCAATATCTATGCAGTTAAGTAACTATTTTTTTTTTTATATTCATACTTGTGTTCATCTCTAAGCCAAGCTAGTTATCAATTAGGTCTTCATTAAAAAGTGAGAAAGAATTCTATCCTATTTTATTACGATTTACAAACATGGCTTGCTTGCTAAAACTACATCAGATCAGAATGTTCCATTCCTTGGTGGCCAAACAGGGACAGTCTTAAATATCTATCTCATTATACCACTAACAACTGGCCCAGAGTCAGATTAGGCCTGCTTATCTCATGAAAGGATGCTTTAAACTGATGCATGGCGAGTTAATCCAAAATCTGCACCGCAGGGAAGAGAGTGACTCAGTAGGCACTATGGTAGTGACCAAGCAGACCGTGAGTAAAGGTGTTGACACATTTCAAATCAAATCTTATGCCACATGCGCCGAATACAACCTTACAGTGAAATGCTTACTTACAAGCCCTTAACCAACAATGCAGTTTTAAGAAAAATAAGTGTTAAGTAAAAAATTGTTAAATAAAAGTAAAAAATAATTAAAGAGCAGCAGTAAAATAACAATAGCGAGGCTACATACAGGAGGTACCAGTACAGAGTCCATGTGGGAGGGCACCAGTTAGTCGAGGTAATTGAGGTAATATGTACATAGGTAGAGTTAAAGTGGCTATGCATAGATAATAAACAGAGAGAAGCAGCAGCGTAAAAGAGGGGGGGACAATGCAAATAGTCTGGGTAGCCATTTGATTAGCTGTTCAGGAGTCTTATGGCTTGGGGTTAGAAGCTGTTAAGTATTTTGGACCTAGACTTGGCGATCCGGTACAGCGTGCTGTGCGGTAGCGAAGAGAACAGTCTATGACTATGGTGGCTGGAGTCTGACAATTTTTGCGGGCCTTCCACTGACACCGCCTGCTATAGAGGTCCTGGATGGCAGGAAGCTTGGCCCCAGTGATGTCCTGGGCCGTACTCACTACCCTCTGTAGCAGTCGGTAGAGAAGAGTCCAGAGGAAGATGTGTGAGAAAAGACTGTGGCCTCTTGGATAAGCCAGCCAACACTGCTTCGTCACCTCACGGTAGGTAAAAGGCTCAAAGTACGCTAGCCAGAAAGTGAGAAAACACCACGTCATTCACCGAGGATAATCCTCATCCTCCTCAAGCATTCAAAGAGAGCTTAAGGACACGGTAGTGCCAGTTTACAGGCTTGATTACTGTTCACAGGATGAGGTGAGTTGGAACAGTTGATAAACATACAGAAGATAATGACTACTACATTTAGAATAAAAGGTGCTATCTAGAACCTAAAAGGGTAATTTGGCTGTCCCCATAGGAAAACCCTTTGAAGAACCATTTTTGGTTCCAAGTCGAACCCTTTCCCGAGAGGTTTATACATGGAATCCAAAAGGGTTCTGCGTGGAACCAAAAAAGGGTTCTCCTATGGGAACAGCCGAAGAACCCTTTTTTCAAAGGGTGTACTGATAATGTTAATAATGTAGGCCTAGAAAGACCATGCCTAATAATAACGGGAATAATAACCACACTACTGTTGGAATATAACGAGTGCTATCCGATATTTCCCATGGAGGGGTGATTGAAACAGATACACAGCCACCCAAAAGCCACATCAACCAAGACAAGGGTTTTAGAAACCGAAAATACCATTCCTAGATTGCCTTCTTATTCCAAAGGTATAACAACTCACGGTTGCTAAGGTCCTTGGTAAGCTTCACAGGAAGTGTAAACACTAACAAATATCATGATGACAAACACTCCTTGTAGATTCCAATCTCCCTGTGCACAAAACAAGTCTTTGAGTGTTTGCTTGTATACTATACACACTATGGCTTCAAGCTCTAGCCTAGACGATTTAAGTGAGGTCAGAACCAGAGCTGGGTTTAAAATAGTACTTGAAATAATTTAAATACTAGTGCAAACCCCACTCGCCTGGCACTCGAGGCAGGCTCGAAAATGCCAAATATCTTACTATTTAAATCCAAGACTGGTCAGAACAAGGTCCCCTCAGTTGCATGGGGTGGATAAACAACAGGGCAAATTGGTTCAACGAGTTGAGTTTGGCTTAAAAACGGTGTCTCTAAACATCCACTTCCATTCAACTTCCATTTAATTAGTATTCCATATGGCAGAGGCAGAGGAGGGGGGGGTTGAACATGACTGCACACAGACTCCACACCTTGCCGAAGGTCTCAAGTTATTAAGCCATTTCACATACGGCCACTGCATACCTCAGTGATGTAGTCTGGTCTACATGTGTGAAAACGACATCCTCTGGGCTAGAGATTGACAGGCTGCACACTTTCACAGCAGCGTCTGGGGAACCCCATATAATTAGAAATGATTGGAGGCATGTGGTCCATTTCCATGCTGTGTAAATAAATGAAATATCAATGTTTTTCATTTTTTAAAGTAAATGCTTAGGGGGAAACTCCTAATTCCTACAAACACCAAAAGGCAAAAAACAAGTGAGGGGTGATTCAGTCTGAGTAACACCCCCACAGCTCATATTATCATATTAACCTCGGCATCTCCCGCGTGTGCTACACTTTGACAATCTTACCGGTCTTCTGGGGAAAAAGGAAAACATACAGATATTCCAAACTAGGTCTGTCTGTGAGTGAAATAGAGAGTGAAATAGAGAGTTAGAGAGAGAGGGAGAGAGAGAAAAAAAAAAAGAGAGAGGGGCCTATAGGGAGCTAGGTAAGGATGTGAACAAAACTTGAGTAACAAAACTTCCAGATGTGAACATTGTTTCACCATCCATCCATCTAAAAGCGTAAACTTTTCCAGGGTTTTTGGCAGGAGGAATTTCAGACCAGACCTCAGGAGGATATAATTAAACCCAGAGACAAGGGGGCTGGTGCGCGTGTGTGTGTGAGAGACAGAGCCAGACAGAACATGAGCTAAACTCTGTCTGGTAGGAGCACTCCTGGTGCTGAGCTAGCAACAGTTGAAGAACAAATACCCTGCACTTACAAAGTGTGTGTGTGTGTGTGTGTGGGGGGGGACCTCTTACACAGGTACTAAAGGAGAGAAGGAAGGGGGAGTGGGAAGGTTGCTATACACACACTGTCTTTAAATCACTCTAGAGTGGAAACAAAGCAGGAGCCACTGAAACCTGTGGATCCTTCAGGACCACGTGTGGAAACACCATCTAGTCTCTCCTCAGTTGAAGTGCAGCTCCAGCCTTCATTTCACCTTCATTACTGCCTTGCCCACTGCTCTTTCCACGACATACAGTAGACTGACCAGGTGAATGCAATGATCCATTATTGATGTCACTTGTTAAATCCACTTCAATCAATGAAGGGGAAGAGACGGGTTAAAGAAGGATTTTTAATTACGACACGGCGTGTGGTGCATGAAATGTATTCTTGGATGTTACACATATTCAGGTTTAACAGTCTGTGCTCAACACTAACCAGCTGGCCATTTAAATCACTTGTAACAAGCAAATACTGATATACAGTAAATGCGCTTATTGGTATCAATAATGTTTTTCTAAAGTACTTGTGGCCTGTAGCATAAGTTGTTTTAAAGAACTAAAAATTCAGTTAGTTTGGCACAAAGAAAATGTCAATCGAAAAGTAACATTGGAATTTGCACAACAGGATGCTTGATTTAAGTACTGTATGAGGGCACAGATTCTTACTTTTTTTCAGATAAATTCTTCAGGGACATTTTCAAGAACAAAAAGCATTTATCTCATGGGTCTTCAGAGCACTGTAGCAGTCAGCTACTGTTAGACTAGCCAAAATAGAATGGACACTGTCAGCATGGGTGAATTGGCATTGTGTGTGTGTGTGTGTGTACTGTAGCAGTGAATTTCAATAAACAGAGACACATGCTTAACACAAACTAAGAGCTATGAAACTATGTATGCCCTACCAGTTTGGGATTGGATCAAATTCAATAATTCTATATATTTTTTTAATGATTTATCCTGATTTATTCCAGAATATCTACTTTCTGCGACAGTGGGGAAATTGCCATATAGCAGTTCTCGTCTTACCGTTTAGGAAGAGCATAATCGTCTTACCGTTTAGGAAGAGCTCCTCTTGTAGAGCTTGTCTGGCAGCAGGAGAGAAGCACCGTTTCCTCAGCCATTCTGGGTCAAACTCGCTGGTGTGCTGGTCCGGCCACACTATGGATACCTGAGGACAACCACAGAGGTTGGTTAAGGGTTTGCGTGAGAATCCCAAACCTTTCCCAAAGGCAGCTCACACTAGTGTAGCACATGGGGATGTGTGAAACTTGCTCCTCAGCCTGAAGTGTACCCACTTGCACCTCTCTCAAATGATGTGCAAGAATTTGTTTACATCCCTATTAGTGAGCATTTCTCCTTTGACAGGTGTGGCATTGAAGCTGATTAAACAGCATGATCATTACACAGGTGCACCTTGGGGACAATAAAAGGCCACTCTAAAATGTGCAGTTTTGTCAGAGAATATAATGTTAATTTCTCGATCATACCACACTCCAACGTCGTTTTAGAGAATTTGTCAGTACGTCCAACCGGCCTCACAACCGCAAACCACATGTGGCGCTGTGTGGGCGAGAGGTTTACTGATGTCGTCGGGTTATAGTATGGGCAGGCATAAGCTACGGACAATGAACACGATTGCATTTTATCAATGGCAATTTGAATTGTGACGCGATTCTGAGGCCCATTGTCGTGCCATTCATCCGCTGCCATTACCTCATGTTTCAGAATGATAATGCATGGCCCGATGCCACAAGGATCTGTACACAATTCCTGGAAGTTGAAAATGTCCCAGTTCTTCCATGGCCTGCATACTTACCAGACATGTCACCCATTGAACATGTTTGAGATGCTCTGGATCACGTGTACGACAGCGTGTGCCGCCAATATCCAGCACCTTTGTACAGCCATTGAAGAGGAGTGGGACAACATTCCACAATCAACAGCCTGATCAACTCTATGAGAAGGAGATGTGTCACGCTGCATGAGGCAAATGGTGGTTACATCAGATACTGACTGGTTTTCCTATCCACGCACTTACCTTTTTTTAAAAGGTATCTGTGACCAACAGAATCATATCTACAGTACCAGTCAAAGGTTTGGACACACATTCTCATTCCAGGGTTTTTCTTTATTTTCTACATTGTAGAATAATAGTAACTACATCAAAACTATGAAATAACACACATGGAATCATGTAGTAACCAAAAAAAAAATATATATATATATATATATATATATATATTTTATCCTGTTGAAAAACAAATGATAGTCCCACTAAGCACAAACCAGATGGGATGACATATCGCTGCATAATCCTGGGGTAGCCATGCTGGTTAAGTGTGCCTTGAATTCTAAATAAAAATCCCTGACAGTGTCACCAGCAAAGCACCCCCACAACATCACACCTCCATGCTTCACGGTGGGAACCTCACATGCAGAGATCATCCGTTCACCTACTCTGCGTCTCACAAAGACAAATTTGAACTCATCAGACCAAAAGGGCAGATTTCCACCGGTCTAATGTCCATGGCTCGTGTATCTTGGCAAGTCTCTTCTTCTTATTGGTTTCCTTTAGTAGTGGTTTATTTGCAGCAATTAGACCATGAAGGCCTGATTCACGCAGTCTCCTCTCAACAGTTGATGTGTCTGTTACTTGAACTCTGTGAAGCATTTATTTGGGCTGCAATTTCTGAGGCTGGTAACTCTAATTAACTTATCCTCTGCAGCAGAGGTAACTCTGGGTCTTCCTTTCCTATGGGGGTCCTTATGAGAGCCAGTTTCATCATAGCGCTTTAGGATTTTTGAGAATGCACTTGAAGAAACTTTCAAAGTTCTTGAACTTTTCCACATTGACAGACCTTCATGTCTTAAAGTAATGATGGACTGTTGTTTCTCTTTGCTTATTTGAGCTGTTCTTGCCATAATATGGACTTGGTCTTTTACCAAATAGGGCTATCTTCTGTATACCACCACTACTTCATCACAACACAACAGATTGGCTCAAACGCATTAAGAAGGAAAGAAATTCCACAAATTTACAGGTGTGCCTTGTTAAAAGTTAAGTTAATTTAAATGGATTCCAGGTGACTACCTCATGAAGCTGGTTGAGAGAATGCCAAGAGTGTGCAAAGCTGTCATAAAGGCAAAGGGTGGCTACTTTGAAGAATCTCAAATATAAAATATATTTTGTATAACACTTTTTTGGTTACTACATGATTCCTTATGTGTTATTTCATAGTTATGATGTCTTCACTATCATTCCACAATGTAGAAAATAGTAAAAAATTAAGAAAAACCCTTGAATGAGTAGGTTTGTCCAAACCTTTGAGTGGTACTGTATATTCTTAGTCATGTGAAATCGATAGATTAGGGCCCAATGAATTTATTTCAATTGACTGATTGGGGCAAAGGCAATGCATCTCAGTGCTAGAGCCGTCACTACAGACCCTGGTTCGATTACAGGCTGTATCACAACCGGATGTGATTGGGAGTCCCATAGCGCAGCGGACCACTGGCCCAGCATCGTTCGCGTTAGGGTTTGGTCAGGGTAGGCCGTCATTTTAAATAAGAATTTGTTTTTAACCGACTTGCCTAGTTAAATAAAAAAAATAAAAAAATATGAACTGTAAATCTTTGAAATTGTTGCGTTTATATTTTTGTTCAGTATAAATGAACTTAAGTGGAGTAGGATGAGTGCCATTAGATTGACATGGATATAAGGTCCGTTTTACATTTCCCTCCTTATGGTTAAATTGAGGAAAGATAAGTTCATCCAAGATATGTTACCTTGTTGTTGTCAGTGACCTGCACCCGGTCGACCCCAGTGTGGATGTCCAGCTGGGAGAGCAGCAGGCTGCGAGCCTGGGCTGACTGCAGGGTACACAGTGGGCATTGACAGTTGTCCCTAAGCCATGTGTACGGGTACAGGCTCTGTCCGCTGCCCTCCCACTCAACCTCCAGCAGCCTTTCCTGCTCCAGGGCCCGGACTTGCCTCACCCCAGGGCTGTCCCCCAGGGCGTTGGAAGGGAGTGGGGAGGGAGCCTGGGTCCCGTGCCCACGGAGCTGCCTCCAGGTCAGTTGAAGAGAAGGAGATGAGGAGATGGCAGCTGCCCAACCAGGCCTACCCCCAGCCCTCAAGGCATGGCAGGCCAAGACGGAGCTTCGCTTGAGCATGGTCGGCAGGGTACATCGTGCTATAGTGGTCGTCCACATCCTCGAACCGGGACCTCCGGATGAGAGCAGAAGGGTTATTGGAAAGGACAGTACACACTGGGATCCAAGTCATCATAAATATTCCAACGGTTAATAAGAGTACAGGTCAAGACACATGTAGGCATGTATTACTTTTTTTTTTTTACTTTTGAAGTTATTTTTTATATTATTGTTTTAAATGTATTGTATTATCTAGGCATATTTCACCATAAATGGAATTGAGATGTTTAAAAAAAAGTTCAATTTAAAATAGGCTAGTTTGAGGCAAAAGGTGTAATAATACTAAATGCACCTTGCTACCACACTGATGAGGAGAACAGGACCTTACAATTTTTTGTATCCAAAATTGCTTTCATTTGCTATTTACAAGCGCGGCAACATTGGCTTGTCCCTAGACACCACAGCCAAAGTCAAAAACCCGGACCATTTCTGCAATGTATCTTCTTAAATGTGATTTTAAACATTACCCTAACCTTAAAAACACAATGCTAACAACAAAAAAACGTGTTTTTTACGATATAGACCATTTTTGACGTTGTGGCTGTGCTATCTAGTGGAAACCACAACATTGCGCGATACAATTGTTGTTGTAGTTGTTATAATACTGTTCTGTGATACTTTGCATGTTTCCGCTTTGGAAACTAGGTGAAAGGTCAATACATGGGCAAGCGTCCCGGAAGTAGCTCGCACCACAGACTTAGAAAAAAGGCTAATATATATAATATATCGCCTTATTTTTTGTTATTCCGTACTTTGAGAAACCTTACAAACTATATATATATATTTTAAACAATTTGTATTTATGAGAGTCTGAACTACTAGGCTAGGTTTACTGTAGCTATCTGCCCAGGCTAGCTCTCGTTCTACTACTAGCTAACGTTACCTTAGCCAGCTACTATTACCATTTCATTTAGCCTCCAATGACAAAATAGTTGACATTGGACGCTCGCTTGCTGATATTAATTGAATGATTTACGAAAATCCAGTGTTTTTAGCGAGCTAGCTAGCATATATCCCATACATTTACGTGGAGACAGGGAGCTAACGTTACTGTATAACCTTGCTTTCACTACGCAGCCAGACATTCCAGTGACAACACATGCTATAGTTACCGGCAACATTACAATATGTAGTATCTAAAAAAAAAAAGTATGAAAAATGGATGTACCTGTATTATTTTGGTAGGCTTCTAAACTTTTGAATGTTCTTTGTCAACGAAGCGTCTATCAAAATTGCAGTGCCGACTGTCAAACTAGGGGAAAGGTTAGCACGTGGGTGAATGACATAACCACTGTCGTGGAGGCATCAGAGATTTTGAGTCAGTGAACTTTGCTGACATGACATCAACAGACCAGGGTTATCGTGTCCCAATATCAAGGTTGGGAATTTAGGAAGTCGATCACAATTACAATAGCTATTAATCATTCTCCCACTCGGTTTGCATATTACAGAATATGGCAGAGCAATCTCTTACCTCAGCTCTTCAGTTGTGTCAGTTTGGACTTGTCCAGTGTAGTTGGTCAGTAACCGGTTGAATTAAACTAGCCTGTGGTCTGGAACTGGGTGCAACACCTGCTTAAAATTATATTCACACTACTCAGAACCCTGTTAGTGGAGAGTGACAGTATTCTAATTATTTCCTTAATACTGTCTGTTACTTACCCGGTATTGACTTACAAAATACTTTAAACAATAATAGCTACATTGTAATAGAATACTAATTATCTTCCGATACAATTTGTTGCCAGGTAGTTTCCATTTGTGTTTAATTATTTTATGAAAGTGCTAGATGATTAACTGTTACCACACAAGTAGTGTAGTTCTGCAAGAGAATATGCTTTAGTCCGCTGAGCAAAAGCCTAGGCATTTGATCTGGGAGCTAACACAAGTCTTCAGGTATCATTTCCAGCAATTCTAGGCTATTCCTCCCTCTTGCCTGGCTCTCCTAGCAAATGCACACAGGCTACTTCCTCATGGGAAAACAGTGGTGTGTGTGTGTAATAACACACTTCTTGGTGGGCATGTCGGGGCACTTTGAAGTATGTCCTTAGAATCTTTGTAAAGTTGTTAACTACCTTTTGTCCTAGAAAGCTGTGCAAATCACTGGTTTCACCAGCTGTAGTTCTGTCTTGTCTATAATAACGAGGTGTCCAAACCCCTGAGTAGAATGTCAAACACAAAATCTTTATTAAAAAAACGGAACACACAAAACCTGTTAGGAATGTTGCCACAGACAGTGTTTGAAGTCCATGAGTGCTGCCTGCAGTCTTAAGTGTTTATCATACTTGTTGCAACACATACATATATCATTTCGAAAAGAAAAACAATAGATATTGCAGATATTGAAACACATTAGCCTAAACAAAAATAACGAGTACAATTAAGCTCTTCTGTCACATAGATATTGACATGCACAGCATTTATTCCCATAACATGCTCTGAACATTTCCCCAAACTATATTGCATCCACAAAAAGGCAAAGGGATATACACATCATAAGTCACAACTTTATACGTTTAAACAATGCAAGCATTGTTCCAAGTATTATATAAAACTCTTGTTAATTGGCCTTACTGTAAAAAGAAAAATGCAAATTGTTATACATTGTAAACATTTCAATAATTTCCAGCCAAATTCACTCAAGCTGCCAAGTGGATTCTGTAGGTAGGCCATGTCACATACTCTATAAATAACACCTGTTGCGACTGTTAGACGTCATCGCGATGAATGAATAGTCATCTTTGAAATCCCCCGTCAGAGCAAGGCATCGACAATTATCAATTGCCAAGGCATTTTAACGCAACGCCATATTGCAAATGCCCAAGTAATGTTGCCACAAGTAAACCATAGGCCAACACAAAATGAACTGACAACATTGTCAATTAATTACATTTCACCCGACATGCGAAACCCCCCTATGCCTATTGTATTTTTAGAATAAATAACACTGGTATCATTTCTGTCTGCATGTTTTATCTCTCCGTTAATATAAATATGCAATGAAATACAGGATTTCACCAATATTATGTTCGTCAGATTACTTTTATAACTCGGTTTAAACTAATTTACCCAAGTTTAACCTTCATGTATTCATTTTTCAATCGGCTCAATCTGGTCCCGTGACTTCGAATTATGAGAGAGAGAAGCTCGTGTTTATCCTTCAACCCCACCGATATGTACAGTGTTTCTTTTAGTACGTCTCTTGTGTGGACAACCATGTTCAGAAAGTCGTCGTTTATTCGGTGCTCCTCCTTCAACTCGTTCTCCTGACTCTGTTTGAATTTCACCTCCAGTTCCAACAGAGACTTTTCGGAGTTTGTAAAAGCCTCGCCAATCTGAGTCGTCTCCCTTCTCAAATATTTTCCATAGCTGTCCTCTCCGTCCAAATCAAAAGAAATGCTTTTCCCGATCCCCTCTAGCACCCTGGCCGAGTCTTCGATGTGTCTCTTTATGATCGTGAAATCATCTCGGATTACCGAATCGTGGTCCTCGTCAAGACCGCATTTTCGGTCGTCCGTCATCTTAAAAAGCATTTGACATTTTTCCGGATCATCGTTATTCTCATAGTCGCCGTCTGGCACAAAGTAGTGATGGAACGTGCCGTTAGACATCTCGGGATACAGAGGTCCGTTAAAAAACGCACCGCTAAACGGTAATGAAAACATCCCGATAGCGAGTAAGTGTAGAAAAGCCATTCTACCCACTTATTGGCAATGCGTGAGCAATATAATATACTTTCCTTTAGAGCGCATAAAATATTTAATTCGCTCACCAATCAAACATTTCTAAACTTGCAATGCATGTGGTATACATGAGCTAAAATACCGAAAGTAACTAGGTGTCCAGACAGGATTTGTGATATCTGTAAATCTTCTTTCAGGTCGCTCCTCGTTTAGCCTATGCAGTAAGTGTTGCCAACTATTTTTCAAGGAAAGTAGTAGTTGGTTCAGCCACAGACAGTCACGTGAAGTTTGAAATACGTTCCCTTAACTTTACACATAGAAACCCCAAAGATTTCACGCAGGAGTAGCCTACCAAACAGCAATTTGAAAGTGCCTGACCGTAGCTTTGTGACTCAATTTTAAGATCAACATCTGGATTGCTCAAGCACCGCGTTTGGTTTTGACTAATGATAGCCTACCCTCTCTCAAATCTCAAATTACATCCATGCTCCGTCACTTAAAAGGAAGCGCAGTTTCAATTGACTGCAGGTCCGGTCCTGGCCGATATGCAGCCTAGACAAGACCAAACAAATGCTGCCCTCCTATCCCCACAAAGTAGAATACAGTCTCGGCCCACAGTGCACTTTAATGAATGCCTTTCCATCTGGTAGCCTACTTTTGTAAAACAGGCAGTTACATTAGCTTTATAGTCCTGATACCTGACAGAATGGAGACTAATTATACTGAACAAAAATTAAATGCAACATGAAACAATTTCAAAGATTTTACTGAGTTACAGTGCATGGAAGGAAATCAGTCATTTGAAATAAATTCATTGGGCCCTAATCTATGGATTTCACGACTGGGCAGGGGTGCTGCCACAGGTGGGCAGGGGTGCTGCCATGGGTGGGCATAGGCCCACCCAATCAGAATCAGTTTTTCCCTACAAAAGGGATTTAGTACAGACAGAAAAAATACTCCTCAGGACCCCCTCTCCCTCAGACGATCCCGCTGGTGAAGCCAGATGTGGAGAT
Organism: Oncorhynchus tshawytscha; assembly: GCF_018296145.1. NCBI lineage: Eukaryota > Metazoa > Chordata > Actinopteri > Salmoniformes > Salmonidae > Oncorhynchus > Oncorhynchus tshawytscha. Next base: position 55,818,028 of record NC_056440.1, read on the forward strand.
CCTGGGCTGGCGTGGTTACACGTGGTCTGCGGTTGTGAGGCTGGTTGGATAAATTCTCTAAAGTGATATTGGAGGCAGTTTATGGTTGAGAAATTAACATTAAATTCTCTGGCAACAACTCTGTTGGACATTCTTGCAGTCAGAATGCCAATTGCACGCTCTCGCAGAACTTGAGACATTGGTAACAAACTGCACAACTCAAGGTGTCCCAAAAACAATGCACTCGCCCTCCCAAACTTTAAGTATTTTCATGTGACCCTCCCCTTGTACTGTGAAATACATTGAACACCCTCCTCTCCCCTCATAAAATTAACTGAAAATAATGTTTACAACCACAAACAACTTCAGTGACCCTGTGTTAATAAACATGGATAGACTGCCACTTCACCATGCTTTTGTGGCAGTCGATGCCACACATTACTACAGGCCAGAAGGTTGAGGGTTCACGGACTTATGTTCCCCAGCAAGAAAACCAAAAATGTTGCTCAAAAAGGGGGAACCAAGAAAGAATCACTGACAACCAGAATGAAATAGGTGGGGTTTGAGGAGGGATTCCAAAAGACACTCATGGGTGTATCCACTGAAAGTTGCATAGTAGCAACAACGGGGACCTAAAAGACACACACCATATGAGCGCCCACTAAATTCTAAATTTGCCCCTCAGGGGCAAAAAAAAAAAAAAAAAAAAAAACACACCAAACTTAAAGACCAGAAGCAAACCAAAAAGGTAGCGCAAAACAACATCATTGTTTGTCTACAATTCAAAATAGGGAGAACCAACTAAAGGTGTTAACCCTCCGTATCTATCAAAACAATCTGAAACACTGGGCCAGCCACTCTTAAATAGATCCTGGGCCAGCACAGGTGAAACATCTTCCCACTAATGAGACGGCAACCTGCACAGGTGTAACACCTACTGACTAACGAAGTGACACCAATCGGCGCGCCCTACCTGCTAACAAGTTGTTTGTACGAATGTCCAACCTCAAAACATAAATGGAGCAGGCTAGAGACAATGATCAGCTAGGGGGCAATCAGATTTTCTACATTTTGTTGCCATATTTATATAAAATACACTATATGCAATGACTATTCCACCAACAGGTTTCTGTGCTAATGCACCACACAACCAATAAACAAAGCATATCAACTTCGGGCACTTAATATCATGGTTTGCGTTTTCAACACCACAATAAATAGACTGTCAATCTCGGCAAACAGAAAATACATCCCTCCCTACCTTGTTGGCTTACCCAGTATCAAAGGCTTGTTTTGACAATCTCCGAATATCATTAAACTTTTTTGTGTTTTGTAACAGATATCTCATTTCATTCATCAATTGGCCACTGCACAGTTAAGATTGAGTGATTGATTTATTGGTTTAATTTTTCAGCTCTGACCTTAATATCCCACACCAGTCAGGTGGATGGATTATGCTGTTTAATCAGCTTCTTAATATCCCACACCAGTCAGGTGGATGGATTATCTTGGCAAAGGATAAACGTTCACTAACAGGGATTGTTTCAAATTGTTAAAATAGATTTGTGCACATAATTTGCGAGAAATATCTGTGATCTTTTATTTCAGCTCATGAAACATGGGACACTTTACATGTTGCGTTGATATTTTTGTTACCCCACTCTTCCACCAAGGCACCTGCAAGTTCCCGGACATTTCTGGGGTGAATGGCCCTAGCTCTCACCTTCCGATCCAACAGGTCCCAGACGTGCTCAATGGGATTGCGATCTGGGCTCTTTGCTGGCCATGGCGGAACAATTACAATCCTGTCTTGCAGGAAATCACGCACACAACGAGCAGTATGGCTGGTGGCATTGTCATGCTAGAGGGTCATGTCAAGATGAGCCTGCAAGAAGGGTACCACATGAGGGAGGAGGATGTCTTCCCTGTAACGCACAGCATTGAGATTGCTTGCAATGACAACAAGCTCAGTCCGATGATGCTGTGACACACCGCCCCAGACCATGACGGACCCTCCACCTCCAAATCGATCCCGCTCCAGAGTACAGGCCTTGGTGTAACGGCCACGCCTTCGACGATAAACGCGAATCCAACCAACACCCCTGGTGAGACAAAACTGTGACTCATCAGTGAAGAGCACTTTTTGCCAGTCCTGTCTGGTCCAGGGACGGTGGGTTTGTGCCCATAGGTGACGTTGTTGCCGGTGATGTCTGGTGAGGACCTGCCTTACAACAGGCCTACAAGCCCTCAGTCCAGCCTCTCTCAGCCTATTGCGGACAGTCTGAGCACTGATGGAAGGATTGTACGTTCCTGGTGTAACTCAGGCAGTTGTTGTTGCCATCCTGTACCTGTCCTGCAGGTGTGATGTTCGGATGTACCGATCCTGTGCAGCTGTTGTTACACGTGGTCTGCCACTGCGAGGACGATCAGCTGTCCATCCTGTCTCCCTGTAGCGCTGTCTTAGGCATCTCACAGTACGGACATTGCAATTTATTGCCCTGGCCACATCTGCAGTCCTCATGCCTCCTTGCAGCATGCCCAAGGCACATTCTCGCAGATGAGCAGGGACCCTGGGCATCTTTCTTTTGGTGTTTTTCAGAGTCAGTAGAAAGGCCTCTTTAGTGTCCTAAGTTTTCATAACTGTGACCTTAATTGCCTACCCTCTGTAAACTGTTAGTGTCTTAACGACCCTTCCACAGGTGCATGTTCATGAATTGTTTTTAGTTCATTGAACAAGCACGGGAAACAGTGTTTAAACCCTTTACAATGAAGATCTGTGAAGTTATTTGGATTTTTACAAATTATCTTTGAAAGACAAGGTCCTGAGTTTATTTATTTTTTGCTGAGTTTATGTGTATATAAAGGAAGAGAAGCTTAGGACTAACCCCAGAGAGATAGAGATATGCCGCTGGCATGCTATGACACCAACATGCATTTCTTTATGTCAGATGGATACTGCGTCTGCTATACAGATATAGACGTACAAAAGGATGGTAATCCGTTAACTCTCCTAGGCCTGAAACAGTCTTCCTCACCTTAAGTTCAACTGTCAGAGTCAGTTGGAGCGCCAGGGCACACTGCCTTCATATCATAGGTCTGCAGTAGCTAAAGCTTAATAATAGCCACACCATACCAAACATTCACAAACGTTTCAAAACTTTATTATGGTAATATCAAAAGTAAGTCCAGACATTGATTATAGGGAAAATACGAGTAGAAGAGCAAATGGAAGCCAAGGAAAAACGCACTACCCGGCCCTGTGCCCCCCAAAAACCCATGCAACCCTCCCAAAGTTAAAAGAACAGTTTGACAACCCTCCCCTATTTTGGACCACCCCTCCCAGCAGTAAATTTCGACGTGTCCCTAAAGTAAATTTAAATACATTTGCCAAATGATATAATTACTCCTGTCTTTACAGAAATAAATAAAATACTTTAAAATACTTCAACAAAAAGCATGACAGCCACCGAGGATGATTAGCTTCTTCATTTTTTTTTTGCTGTGGATTGTTTCAAAGCACATGCGAGTAGGCTTATGCCTAGTTTCGAAGTCCGCAATTTGGGCAGCACGTGGCAATAGGCCTAGCTGATCATAAGCATCTAAAATATGTGTGAAAATAAAGTGTCTTGAATTGTTGAGAAATGGTGAAGATATAGGCACATCTCTCTCCAGAATGATCTCAGCTCTTCAGAATGTGTTCAGCTGTCTCCCGGAAATTCTTGCACATTGTTTCACAACCAAAACAAACAGCAAATGCATCCAACAAGTTTGTAGAGTCACAAGCTTTATGTAATCATTGCGTGCTAGGAATATGGTACCAAATACTAGAGCTCTGTAGAGCTCCAAGACAGGATTGTGTCGAGGCACAGATCTGGGGAAGTGTACCAAAACAGTTCTGCAGAATTGAAGGACCCCAAGAACACAGTGGCCTCCATCATTCTTAAATGGAAGACGTTTGGAACCACCAAGACTCTTCCTAGAGCTGGATTGAACTAGCGTCACGTCTGGAGGAAACCTGACACCATCCCTGCGGTGAAGCATGGTGGAGGCAGCATCATGCTGTGGGGATGTTTTTCAGTGGCAGGGACTGTGAGACTAGTCAGGATCGAGGGAAAGATGAATGGAGCAAAGTACAGAGAGATCCTTGATAAAAACCTGCTCCAGAGCGCAGACTTGAACCTGATCCAACATCTCTGGAGCTACCTGAAAATAACTGTGCAGTGATGCTCCCCATCCAACCTAACAGAGCTTGAGAGGATCTGCATAGAAGAATGAGAGAATTCCCCAATTACAGATGTGCCAAGCTTGTAGCGTCATACTGAAGAATACTCGAGGCTGTCATCGCTGCCAAAGGTGCTTCAACAAAGTACTGAGTAAAGGGTCTAAATACCTATGTAAATGTGATATTTCAGTTGTTTTATTTTGATAAATTTGCAAATAATTCTAAACCTGTTTTTGCTTTGTCATTATGGGGTATTGTGTGTAGATTGAGGGGGGGAAACTATTTAATCCTGTTTAGAATAAGGCTGTAACATAACAAATGTGGAGAAAGTCAAGGGGTCTGAATACTTTGTCCTAATTCTTTTGGTCCCCTAAAATGGGGAGACTATGTACAAAAAGTTCTGATATTTCTAAACGGTTCACCCGATACAGATGAGAATACCCTCAAATTAAGCTGACCATCTGCACTTTAACCTTTTAGTCATTTTATCATTTCAAATCCAAAGTGTTGGTGTACAGAACCAAAACAACAAATATCTCCCTGCCTAATGGGCGAACGGTCCTGATTGTCTGTCTGGCAGGACTTGTCATCATAGTGAGAGAAGTCAAGTTCTCTTGGAAACCTAACACCAAATTAATATGCACCATCCAAAATAGGACACAGGGTAAATCAATAATTTGCAATGGGTCAAAAAGGTCATTTAGCTACATAGTTTTGTTAAACTATAATTGGTCATTTTTTAAAGAATAGCCTATTTTAGCCTACATGATTTTGTAGAGAATAAATTCACAATATGTGCACTTTGAAGTGGAACATTGATTGTGCCAGTCTAATTTAAAACATGTAGGCTTGCATGTCCTTTTTATGACGGCTAGATTGACGTGGCCACAATAAGTGTTAAATAATAGATAGGCTTACATGGAAACCACATTTGAAATGTAATCTTTAGTGCTGAGCGATTAGTTCTTGATTAGTTCTTTTTGAGGTCGGTTCGGTTTCGGATGATCACTTTAAATTTCATTAGATACTATGTATTATGTGGGTTGAATGCTGTAACAACAGAGAATAAAAATCCCATGATTGTAGTGTCTGCCCATTACTGCTTATCACTTATTAACCATCATTTGTTCACATTTACTTTGATGAAATATTTCAGTTGTTGTATTTATTACATGTTTTATTTGATGACCTTATTATTTTATTCCAAGTCATCATCTCATCTCTATAGAGTTGCTGCCTATGCTTTCTGACAAAATCTCTATTTTAGTAGTTTTTCAAAGTAAATAAGGCCTACTTTTATGACTGCTGAATACCAACTATCAAAAAGAAACAGACTGGACAAGTAGGAGCGCAATGGATTATGGTCATTGTAGTTAATTCCCACATTTTCTGCGCTAAACTATGTAGAATATTGGCCTGTTGGAAACTACATCTCCCTACTACATCGCATAGTTCAGGCTTGATCTGATTTATGTCTAGAGAGACTGTGCAATGTGTGCATTGCACCTGTCAGTACTGCACATGTAGCCTAAAATGGACACAACTGGTTCCTATTTTTGAGTGTGTGTGTAATAAGACAAAACAGTTTAGTTTATGCCTGTAATACATGTTACATAAAGAGTACATCTGAAAATAATTGTGTACATTTTGAACGTTGAGTAGTATATGAAAGGTTTTTGTTGACATACTGCTCAACATTTGATGGCAAGTAGTCTATATTTGAAGACAGTTGTCCTCAACTATACACTGTACCTCTATCACTTTCATCAATCCTATTTATGGTAGTATTGTTTTAGTAAAATGTCTACACAGGGTGAATTAGACCCATAGAAGCCTGGCTTTATTTCCTTCTTATAAATCAAATCAAAGTTTATTTGTCACGTGCGCCGAACATAACAGCGAAATGCTTACTTACAGGCTCTAACCAATAGTGCAAAAAAAGTATCAGGTGAACAATAGGTAAGTAAAGAAATAAAAACAACAGTAAAAAGACAGTGAAAAACAATAGCGAGGCTATATACAGTAGCGAGACTATAAAAGTAGCGAGGCTACATACAGACACCAGTTAGTCAGGCTGATTGAGGTACACGGTACATGTAGATATGGTACATGTAGATATGGTTAAAGTGACTATGCATTTATGATGAATAGAGAGTAGCAGTAGAGTAAAAAAGGGGTTGGCCGGTGGTGGGCGGCGGGACACAATGCAGATAGCCCGTTTAGTCAATGTGCGGGAGCACTGGTTGGTCAGGACAATTGAGGTAGTATGTACATATGTACATGAATGTGTATTATATTGATAAAAATATGTACAATAAAAATATGTACCATATTAGACTGTGCAGATTCTGGTCAATAATGTCCAGGGTTTTTCAGTTAAAAACATTTTGAAGCACATTATGGCCTTTTTTATTTTGCCCAAATGTTCCAGCTATAGGCCTATTAATTGAAATAACATGGAACCTCTCCTCTACAAAAATGTGTGCTTTGAGAGGGAGAATTAGGAGTGGAAAAGTGGTGAACCACAATTTTTCAAGTTGGAACATCTACATTCAACATTTTTGTGCCACAAGGTGTCATTCACTGAAAGTAGCATTGTCAAGATGGCTGTCAATCCTTGACCCATGGCTTAAGGTGGTCACGGAACTTGAACCCATCAAGTCCTATTCATGGTGACATGGTATTTAAGGAAATTCCGACTGCTCATTGCTTTCTTAAAGCAGGAAATTACTATACCATGAAGCACCCTTTGTGCCCCAAAAGGAATCCAAGATGGGGTGCTATTATTGTACTTGCAAACTTAGTGAACGGTCTTGATTGAACAGAGTATGAATATATATAGTATTTAGTGCTACCTAAGTCCCTTCCCTTTATACTGAAGAAGTCCTTCTGTTTTTTAAACGTCATATTCCTGTGCAGCCCTCCACCTGATGATATTCTAGTCAGGCCAGGTGAGTGGGGACTTCGATGTCATGATCCCCATGAATGGAGCCTGAACAGACCCTTGTCTTGCATTTACATCACCACGTCTCTGCTATGGCCTCTCACTTTATATCCTCCATGAGAAAAATTGTCAACAGCGGAACTAAAAGGGGGTCGCCAAAAGTTTTTTAGCGTGAAGTTTGTCTCCAGTACATATTTCTCATGGACTTTGAGAGGTGTCGGAGGCTGCCACTACTGCACAATGATAGAGGCAGATGTATTATTCTCTCACAAATGGGTCGTTTGTATTAAAACATTCTGTTATCATCTGACAAACATAGTTTATGGGTGATTTTGAAATTACGGGCACTTTTGTCATTTCTATTTTCTTCGTTTCTATAAGAAAATGTATCAACAGAAATACTCTTCTCATTTTGTCAGGAATCACAAACTGGTATTGGCTGTGACCATTTTATTTGACAATACATGGTTTTTACTCAGTTGTCTAATAACACCTTCTGCAGATGTGGTTACCATTAAATCCTAAAACATTTTTGTTTAAAACTGAATGACATACCCAATGAGGTTTTTGATTATTTGGTTAATCTGTACTACTACATTAAGAAGTAATTATTTGAATTCCTTAATCCATAAATATTGGCCCGCACTGGCTGTGCTGTATACCAGCACGTAGGCTACCATCAATAGTGCAAGTTTCTTGTTCAAATGTATATATGGTGAACGAATATATAAATGTAACATGCAACAAAGGTTTTACTAAGGAAAATCTTTCAATTGACATTAATTCATTAGGCCCTAATCTATGGATTTCACATGACTGGGAATACAGATATGCATCTGTTGGTCAAAGATACCTTTAAAAAAGTAGGGGCGTGGATCAGAAAACCAGTCAGTATCTGGTGTGACCACTATTTGCCTCATGCAGCGCGACACATCTCCTTTGCATAGAGTTGATCAGGCTGTTGATTGTGGCCTGTGGAATGTTGTCCCACTACTCTCCAATGGCTGTGCGAAGTTGCTGGATATTGGTGGGAACTGGAACACGTTGTCGAACACGTCGATCCAGAGCATCCCAAACATGCTCAATGGGTGACATGTCTGGTGAGTATGGATATTTTCAGCTTCCAGAAATTGTGTACAGATCCTTGTGACATGGGGCCGTGCATCATTATGAAACACGAGGTGATGGCGGCGGATGAATGACATGACAATGGGCCTCAGGATCTCGTCACGGTGTCTCTGTGCATTCAAATTGCCATCGATAAAATGCCATTGTGTTCGTTTTCAGTTGCTTATGCCTGCCCATACTGTAACGAAATATTTGTATATGTCAAATAAAAACATCTAAATGAAAAAAAAAATGTTACCATTCTACCCCTTGAGACACAAAAAATGCTGTTATTGCAAAATTGCCCTTACATACATAATCATAATTTTAGAGACAATGCAATAGGATGCATTACATCATTTTCAAAATCCAGTCACACATGCCGATTTACTTACTCCCATTATGGTGGAATAAATGTATAATAAGAGTCAAGGTTGAGTCCCTCTGCCTTTTTATTTATCCAAACTCTAGTGTGTGCCACTGTCAGGTAATGGCAAAAACCCTTATAAGTCTGGAGAAAAACAACAACTTCCACTCAAAAGGCTTAGTCTGGCAAAGACATTCCAGTCTGGTGTCTGTCAAGATGAAATCCCGACAGGAACATTCAAAAAGTGAGTCACAAGATACAAGGGTGTGTCTGCTTAACTTCGTTAGAACCCTGTTGTGGCACACAACATGTTGCACATGAAGCATTCAGGATTGACTCATAAAATCCTACAAAGTGGCTCATGACCTCACTGTCATTATCCTGCAGAGAATGGAAAAGAGGTTTGGGGTGGGGATGTGTTGTCCATGATGAGTTCTGCAGTCAGCCAGAGTGGCCTCCTCCAGAGACTCTTTGAACTTTTATGACAGAGCTAAACACAAGATACCCCTTGGCCTCTTTACATCCCTTTAGGTCCGGGCCCCTCCTGAGATTTCCTTGTATCTGTGCAAAGAGGAGGTCCTGGCCACACTTACATTATATAGGCCTTAGACCAGAGTAACCACCGTACCAGTTAAATAACCTATATGATAACCCTGGAACAAGTTAGAGCGTTCATGCAGGTAAGGAATATTTACAAAAATATAACATTACTGTAGTTTGTAATTGCCTGTAGGCCTTACTGCCTGTACATATAAGCATTCTGCTACACTCGCATTAACATCTGCTAACCATGTGTATGTGACAAATACAATTTTATTTGATATGACAGGTTACCTTTCTTGGGTAAATACATTTTGAGAACCTTCAACATATCTAAATACAGGACTTATAGTCTTGACTGTAGTTTTAGTACTAGATCAATGGACACTTCCAATGTTTCTACTTCACCAAGCGTTCTTCTCAGCAAAATGTCACTGACGGACATTTACAAAATTCTGATGCACCCACATCTCTGTACAGAGCCCACTGTGAGGTGTGTGGTGAGGCTGTAAATCCAGCCTTATGCGACACCAATGTGAAACGTACCAACTTTGATCTCCTTCCCTTGCAGATGGCCATGGAAATCTATTTTGACTTTAATATAGTGTAGTCTCAAGCTCAACTCACCACATCCTTATTAGTCACCTCTATATAATATTAAAGACCATATGACCAATCAAGTTTTGAAGGAAACACTTTTGTAGAACCACTTTGTTCAATGCATCAGAGGGACCAATCTCACACAAGTTACAACATAGCATCTCAGGAGAAGCAGGCAAAATTTAATAAACTCACGAACTTCACATGAACTTGTACCTACGCCAGTTGAACTGATCTGGACTATATTTTTATCACTATTTATACGGAACCCGATAAAGCATACTGTAGCTGTTTCGGCCTCGCAGAATTTTCCGTGAAATAAAAGTTTTCATTATTTGCAGCTCTCTGTTTAAGCACCATGGTATTGGACGGCAATGAAATCCTTAGATGCCAGAGAGGTTGTCACTGCAAATAAAAGGCCAATGAAACACAGCAGGACCTCTTTGGGCTTTATTTACTTTGCCTTTACAAGATATGATGGAGATTAAGTCGTTTTAGGTTTTATTGGTTTCTCGCAGTCGTACACCAATTTGCAATCATAACATCAATCATGAATAATGATCAAATAGTAAAAACCTAAACTACCAAATCACTTTTAATATAACATAACGCTAAAAAATGCAATTGTAAAAAACAACAATACTACAAGGACAAGATTTGGGGTGGCAGCTTTAGAAACGACATCTTTAGATTTCTTAGGAAGGCATTCTAAGGCCCCGGGGCTATATGCTGTGTGCATTGATCAGTTTAGTGAAGAATGGAACGGGAGAGTTCTGATAGCGGCCTGTGCGTGTCATGGGAGTGTTCAATTTGTGGCTGTTGTGGGTTGCCCGTCTAGGATACTGCTGTCTGGTTGAGGGGAGCCAGTCTGCCAGCTGGGAGTTTTGCAGGGATTTAGCAAATGTCAGGCACATCTGTTCCCGTCTTGCTCTCCAAGGACATGATTCTGAGGGTTTCGAGGGCTTCCTGGTAGTGAGTGTATAACCCACCCAGAATTATTCTGCAGGCTCTCTTCTGGACACGCTCCAGCTGAGCAGTCAGGGTTTGAGTGAGGCCACAGTGTCAGGCATGGATAGCATACTCCAGAACTCGTCTTACTTAGCCAATGTACATTGAGTATACAAAACATTAAGAACACCTACTCTTTCCATGACAAGGACTGACCATGTGAATCCAGGTGAACGCTATGATCCCTTATTGATGTCATTTGTTAAATTCACTTCAATCAGTGTAGATGAAGGGGAGGAGACAGGTTAAAGAAGGATTTTTAAGCCTTGAGACAATTGAGACATGGATTGTTTTTTGGTATAATTCAGAGGGTGAATGGACAAGACAAAAAAAATAAGTGCCTTTGAATGGGGTATGGTAGTAGCTGACAGGCACACCGGTTTGTGTCAAGAACTGCAACGTTGCTGGGTTTTTCCGCGCTCAACAGTTTCCCCTGTGTATCAAGAATGGTCCACCACCCAAAGGACATCCAGCCAACTGGACACGACTGTGGGAAACATTGGAGTCAACATGGGCCAGAATCCCTGTGGAATACTTTTGATACCTTGTAGAGTCCATGCCATGATGAATAGAGGCTGTTCTGAGGGCAAAGGCTGGGGGTGCAACTCAATATTAGGTAGGTGCTCCTAATGTTTGCTATACTCAGTGTAGATGGATTGTAGATCTGCTGTGGTTACATAGAGCTGCTTAATGTACTTGAGGAGGAACAGCTTCCTGCTGGTCCTTGTGCTCATGGTGTCAACCTGGCTGCTCCAGCGCAGGTCCTGCTGGACAGCGAGACCCAGCACAATGACCTTTGATGTCTCTGACAGGGGGACGCCATTGACAGGGGGACGCCAAGAGGGTTGGTGTAGGGGGTGGGTTTTTAGGGATGGTGATATGCATCACTAGAAATTGTTAAAACGAGTGGCTGCCCGGATCTTTAATTTAAAGACTCTTGCTCTCTTCGGTCTCAACGTAGACTTTGATCTGAAGCCATTCTTGTGATTATTGTGATTGGCTACATAAGCCTACAAACATTTACAAATTGTATCTATGATCGTATGCTATACATTCATGTTTTTAGTATGTTATTTTTATATCTGAGAATTATACGATTATACGAACGATATCAGGCCACACCCGGCCATGATTACAGACACCTGTGTGTGTCCTTTGACACTATATAAACTAGTCACCCTGCAGGTTTGTCGTTATACCCTGATGAAGACAGCTTGTCTGTCGAAACGTTGGTTATTAGGTTATTAAATTATTGCATCTGAGCTCCTAGAGTGTGCGGCGCTCCTTTAATTTTTCAAGTGTTCCTCTCCGCTAGCCAGCACATCGCCTAAATTGGTGTGTGTTTCTTTCGCCTCTAGATATGCATCACTAAACATTTATTTTCATTGAAGAGCATGTCGTTGGCAGCAATCCAGGTGCTGAGCGCGTCCAGTTGCTTCTGCATTGATGATGGTTGCAGCAGTTTCCTGGTTTCAAGCAAATTCATGTCATCACACAGGGTTGGCAGGTGCACGTGCATCATTATTGATGGGGGAAAGAAAAAGGACAGGTCCAAGGAGGGTCCCCTGAGCCACCTCACATGTGAGGGACTCTCATTTATATAGGGCACCACGATTGCACACCCACCCGTTGTCTCCTGCCAGAGATAAAGTCCCAAATCCATGGGACTATTTCAGGCCTCACCCCTATTGATAGGATATTTTTGATGACAGTAAGCTGGACATGCGAACACACACGTTTACCCATTAAACACGCTTAGAGAATGCCAAGGGTGCGCAACGCTGTCAAGGCAAATGGTGGCTACTTTGAAGAATCTCAAATATTTAATATATTTTGATTTGTTTAACACTTTTTTGGTTACTACATGATTCCATATGCATTATTTCACAGTTTTGATGCCTTCACTATTATTCTACAATGTAGAAAATAGTGAAAATAAAGAAAAACCCTTAAATGAGTAGGTGTGTCCAAATTTTTGACTGGTACTGTACACACACACATTTTCACACACACAAACACACAACTACATAGGCCACATGACATGCACACATTCAACAGCCATACAAGCAGACATGCATGCACTTATGGATAAATGCAAACCAATTTTACAAATCACATGGTAGAAATATGATTGCTATGTATAAGCAATTAGAAAGTGGATACCATTAAAAGGGTTAAATCAGACTGTTAACAACAGTGAACTTGCACAACACAAATTATAGTAGATTGCATCACTGTTTTCTTTGCCTGGAAGCCATTATAATTGCAAATTTGCTGATGTTCAAAGAGAAGAAGCATGATTCATCCCTACATTGTATATAGGCTTGTTTATACTGTATTATTGACTGTATGTTTGTTTTACTCCATGTGTAACTCTGTGTCGTTGTATCTGTCGAACTGCTTTGCTTTATCTTGGCCAGGTCGCAATTGTAAATGAGAACTTGTTCTCAACTTGCCTACCTGGTTAAATAAAGGTAAAATAAATAAAATAAAATAAAATACTGTACCTATCCCCCTTTTGCAGAGGATGCATGTGTATCCTTAGTGGAAGCAAAGATTGCATAGCACCAATATTGATGTCTTCAAAATGTATCAAAATTGAGTACGCTTAAAATGTCAGGATACATTTTTTTGTCATGCACTCTATTCCACATTTTAGCAAAGGAACATTGGTTCACAGTGAAAGTGTTTCACTGAAACAATGTGTACATTTCCCACGGGGACAGGTGTGCAAAGAGACAGCTTGATCGTGTCCCAAAAAATAAGCAAATTTATTACAGAACAATAAAAGGCCTTTTCGTTGGGGGAGGTGAACGGAAAATGGAAGTCGGGTGATTACTCTGGTAACATTTGGCTAGCAAAGCTGTCAGATAGCAGGCCAAGCAATACATTTATTAAGATGTGTGTTTTTTACAGCGCCAGATCTCTTACATAAATTGATCCATAGCACAGAACGCAGGCGTTGCTGCAAACGAAGCCCGACAAAAACCCACTTTATGGGAGCTTTTAAGAAGCCCAAATTAAACCTACGTCACCATGCCGTCGTTTTCTTCGAATTATCAGACACATGTGCTCCATGTGCACTGTCCAATGGTGATCTCAGCAGCCTTTGCTATCAGATATGACGGCCACTATAAAAAGTGACCAGAGGGACTTTTACTGGATCACATTGTTGGATAGTGCAATGACATATATATATATATATATATATATAGTACCACTCAAAAGTTTGGACACACCAACTCCTTCAAGAGTTTTTCTTTATTTTTTAAACTATTTTCTACATTGTAGAATAATAGTGAAGACATCAAAACTATGAAATAACACATATGGAATCATGTAGTAACCAAAAAAGTGTTCAACAAATCCAAATACATTTTTGATTTTAGATTCTTCAAAGTAGCCACCCTTTGCCTTCAGGACAGCTTTGCACATTCTTGGCATTCTCTCAACCAGCTTCATGAGGAATTCATTTCAATTAACAGGTGTGCCTTGTTAAAAGTTAATTTGTGGAATTTCTTTCCTTCTTAATGCGTTTGAGCCATTCAGTTGTGTTTTGACAAGGTAGGGGTGGTACACAAAAGATAGCCCAATTTGGTAAAAGACCAAGTCCATATTATGGCAAGAACAGCTCAAATAAGCAAAGAGAACAACAGTCCATCATTACTTTAAAACATGAAGGTCAGTCAATCCGGAAAATGTCAAGAACTTTGAAAGTTTCTTCAAGTGCAGTCGCAAAAACCCTCAAGCGCTATGATGAAACTGGCTCTCATGAGGACCGCCACAGGAAAGGATGACCCAGAGTTACATCACTGCAGTGGATAAGTTCATTAGAGTTACCAGCCTCCGAAATTGCAGCCCAAATAAATGCTTCACAGAGTTCAAGTAACAGACATATCTCAACATCAACTGTTCAGAGGAGACTGCGTGAATCAGGCCTTCATGGTCAAATTGCTGCAAATAAACCACTACTAAAGGACACCAATAATAAGAAGAGACATGCTTGGACCAAGGACACAAGCAATGGACATTAGACTGGTGGAAATATGTCCTTTGGTTTGATAAGTCCAAATTTTAGATTTTTGATTCCACTCTGAGACGCAGAGTAGGTGAACGGATGATCTCTGCATGTGTGATACCCACACATAGGGGGGATGTGTGGAAGTGCTTTTCTGGTGACACTATCTGTGATTTATTTAGAATTCAAAGCACACTTAACTAGCATGGCTACCAGAGCATTTTGCAGGGAAATGCCATCCCATCTGGTTTGTGCTTAGTGGGACTATCATTTGTTTTTCAACAGGACAATGACCCAACACACCTCCAGGCTGTGTAAGGGCTATTTAACCAAGAAGGAGAGTGATGGAGTGCTGCATCAGATGACTTGGCCTCCACAACCACCCAACCTCCACCCAACTGAGATGGTTTGGGATGAGTCGGACCATAGAGTGAAGGAAAAGCAGCTAACAAGTGCTCAGCATATGTGGGAACTCCTTCAAGACGGTTGGAAAAGCATTCCAGTTGAAGCTGGTTGAGAGAATGTCAAGAGTGTGCAAAGCTGTCATCAAGGCAAAGGGTGGCTACTTTGAAGAATTTGAAAAATATATTTTGATTTGTTTAACACTTTTTTAGTTACTACATGATTCCATATGTGTTATTTCATCTGGGATACCTTCCAGGGGTTGCTGGCTGTCAATGATCCCAGTCAACAAGTCTCCCAGCTCATCTGTCTCTGGTCTTACTGGAGGTCTGCCACCAGTCTTGAAACGCTCCCTACGAGCAACAGCATTTGTCTTCTTTAAGTAGATTTGTATGTTTTTCCATAGGACCTTCGAAAGACAAGACAATTTAGAAATTATATTAGTAATTATATATGATATTGTTTGGGTTATATTTCTGTCACATAAATACTGTGTAGTGTTACACAAGAAAACAAACATTTAAAAGTGACTGATTTGTAAAAGTGGGCCAACAATAAATACAGTATCTTACCTGAAGTTGTTGTTGCGTCCTTTTGTTTACTTTTTCATTTGAGTTGAATTCATTACAAGTGGTAGTCCAGGCATTCCTTTTCTTGTTTTCTGTTGATGAATCATGCTGTTTGCATCCTTTTGTTGCGTCCTTTTGTTTACTTTTTCATTTGAGTTGAATTCGTTACAAATGGTAGTCCAGTCATTCCTTTTCTTGTTTTCTGTTGATGAGTCATGCTGTTTGTTCTCAATAATTGTTTGGTTTGACACAATTCGCTTCAAGAGGATTTTTTCAGTCACTGAAATTCTTTGAACGTTTTCTTTTACCTACGTCCATTGTTTGGTTTCGGTGACTTGCTCCAATTCCACACAATACATATGTATTAGTGTCCCATCCCTGGTTTTTTAAGCATCTGTTTTGGCTTCACAAAGATGAACTGGTTAGTCCTTACTTACCTTCGTCTGGGACTCCCTAGTCTAGAACTAATTAATCTGAAGTTAAGCTACGTCTCAGAAAGCCATTTTTTAAATCTGGATTCATTTAAGTAGAATTAGTCTATTCCGGACTGAAATTAAACTCTGTCTCCGAAACCGCCACATAGTGTGGAAACGTACATTATAACATAGGAAATCACGTTTTTGACTACACTGGGCCTTTAAGTGAGGAGGCAACAGGATGTGTAATTGGTGAGCATGTTGCACACCCTCTGTTCTTATGTAGCTACAATATAACAAAATAAAGATTAGGTTGGAACTTGCCTCATTTTGTTGCTTAGCAATCACTTTAGTAAATACAAGGATCCATCTTCCATCTTCATCTTTGCCCTACCTACTTGAACTCCTTTCTTCCTTACACACACACACACACACACACACACACACACACACACACACACACACACACACACACACACACACACACACACACACACACACACACACACACACACACACACACACACACACACACACACACACACACACTTCCTGTGACATACCCATGACTTTGAGTGGTGATGCACAGGTTTAAGAATTCTGCTTCGGGATATATGACTCACTGTCATTATGGAAACATTGGAAGAACTATCTTTCAAGCTGAACAGAATGTTTCTCATGTAGGGCCACTCAAAGCAAAGTAACATTGAAGCAATTACACTATCATTACCCTGCAGGAACAGAAAGGACACAACACAATTACAATATCATTATCCTAAAAGGATGTGGAGGGAGTATGATTACCCCTCTTACTCTTTGAAAATTAGTTTCACATTGCTGAGAGGAAGAGAGACAGAGAGAAATGGAGAACCTTAGTTTTACCACTTTGCCCCCAAAAGATTACCTCATTTGTGAGTCTAGTAACCCTTAACCATTCTGTTTCTTTAGGAGAGCCATAATCATAAAAATATAATGGTTTGCATATGGCTGTCTTTAAAGGAAGGCATCGCTCTGCGATGTGACCTTTTCACAATCATTAGATGACGATGACAAGCGAACAAGCGTTGTGGCATAGGAGTCAAAAAGCCAATAAAGGACACAATGACTTCATTCACAGCAGGAGAAAAGGAGAACATTTTAATCTATTTATACATAGATCTATTATTGATTATAGGCATTAATCATGCAGCCAGGTGTTGTTGTTGTGCCAAACTACAGTATTAGTGCATTTGCATTTGAGTAATTCACAGTAAGAAAAGGTTGACTGGTCGCTGATGTGTTCAAAGCTGTGCACAAAGCCCAAAGCCAGCTGTTATTAGCCCATATCAACTACTGGTACTGCTAGGACGTCTGTCAGTCAATGAAAAGACAGCCATTCCCCCTACACAACGTAATATTATATAATAGCAGGGAATGGTTCATACCAGTTCACATTTTTATTGAATGTCCTCCAACAAATATCCACATGCTTTTAAGAGTTCCTTTTAACGGCCTGTTGGTGTTTTATGACCCTCCGGGGCTGCCGTGGCGAGAATTCGAGCCCAACATCCAGTTCCAGTCTCCAACGTGCCATTCAATATTTAGGGGAGAAGCTATATCTCCCTCTTTGAGAGGTAAAGAGAGGAAAAACAGACTTCAGAACAGATTGTCAGACCCTTTAACAAGGAGCATTTGCTTTCGCCAAGCACCACCAACCACACAACGTGGCTAGAGAGGGAGAGAGTGAATTATCAGACGCCAACTAATGTTTATAACGACGCTAGACACAGTAGACAGAGAGCCAGCACATTTCAGAATGGAAAGAGCAACCAGAAAAACAAGGCATCCATCTTTTTTTATGAACTGAATTGTAAGAGTAGCTAGATAAGCAGAATATGATATCCTTAGGAGAAGCACATTTTACATCCCGACTGAGGCTGAGTGGAATCTTTCTTACCCATTCATCATAGTCGACAGAGAGGAGCGATTAATCACGAGAACAATTTGTTCTGACTTGTGGATACTGGTTCAACGGTGCACCTGATCTCACTTCTGATCTTTCAGTTAAATGAAAGCAGACATCAAGTGGACATCAACAACGCTATAAAAAAAAGCTATTCATGACTTTGGCTCTCCTATGATCAAGAGAGGCATATTTCTACTTAAGTTCCCTAGGCACATAGAATTTGACATATGTTTAGCTTATAGCATGTTTAAACACTTATTCTACAGCAACATCAATACCCTTTTCCTTAAAAGTCCCAATTGATAAATGAGAACTAAATGAGTGCATGTGATGATAAATACAGTGGGGTCTGAAATGATTGACACCCTTGATAAAGACTAGCAAAAATGACCTCATAAAAGAAATAATAAATGCATCTATTTCATACGAAAACAATTGCTCAGAGAAATGTAAAAAATGTTCTCAAAACAGGTAGGGGCCAAAGTTATTGACACCCCGGTTTTCAATACCTTTCAATAAATACCTTGCCTTTGGAGAACACATTATAAGGGATTTTAGTCCATTCCTCTGTTTGTCTATGCTTATGGAGTCCGCTCTTCAATTCAAGCCTCATATTTTAAATGTTGATTTTGTGGCCAATTAGCCATTTATTTGTGGATTTTGATGTGTGTTTGAGGTAATTGTCTTGTTGCAAAATCCACTTGTGGCCAAGTTCTTTTCTGGTTATGCATTCTAAATTTGATGCAAAACCCACCACTGCTGTGCATGACAAAAGAGCACTATCTTCATGTCATCTGACCAAACCTCAAGTTTACATCACTGCTCCTTCTTCTCCCATCTCCTCAACACCATGGAGAGGAACTACGATGTCAGGAATCATGAGCTTCTCGCAGTGAAGATGGCGTTGGAGGAGTGGAGGCACTGGCTGGAGGGGGCGGAACAACCATTCATTGTGTGGACCAACCACAAGAACCTGGAATATCTCCGCACCGCCAAGCATTTCAATTCCAGGCAAGCTAGGTGGGCCTTGCTTTTCACCTGATTCAACTTCTCCCTCTCATACCGACCGGGATCCAAGAATGTCAAGCCTGGATGCACTGTCACACCGCTATAGCCCCACGGCTACAACCCTGGAACCCGAGACCATCAATTCCACCCGGTGCCTGGCGACAGCACTCAGCTGGGGAATAGGGAAGCAGTTCGTGAGGTGCATCGTTCCGTGCCTCGGTCCTGGAGTGGGCCCACACCTCCAGGCTTACCTACCACCCGGGCTCTTGTCGGACCCTGGCCTTTGTCCAACAACACTTTTGGTGGCCTACCATGGTTCCTGACGTCTCCGCGCTCGTCGCCGCATGCATGATCTGCGCGCAGAAGAAGACTCCTCGGCAAGCTCTGGCTGGTCTCCTTCAACCTCTACCTGTACCTCACCGTCCCTGGTTTCACATATTCCTAGACTTTGTCACGGGTCTCCCCACATCTGATGGCAACACCGCCATCCTGACAGTAGTGGGCCGGTTTTCCAAAGCCACCCACTTCATTCCTCTCCCCAAGCTACCTTGAGCCAGCAACTAGTGTGGGTTGAACACGCCCTCAACACTCTTCCTCGCTCTGCCACGGGTCTCTCGCCCTTTGAGTCTTCCCTGGGTTATCAGTCCCCCACTCTTCCCTGAGCAAGAGGAAGAGGTCGGCATACCTTCGGCCCAGATGTTTGTCCGCCGCTGTCGTCGTACCTGGAAGAGAGCCCGTCGGCCCTTCTCAAGACCATCTCCAGGTATCGATGACAAGCGGACCGCCACCGGACCCCAGCTCTCCGGTATCGTCTCAGGCAGAAGGTATGACTGTCCACCCGGGATCTGCCTCTGGAAGCTTTCACCCTGTTTATCAGCCCTTTTTACCCATCTCCAAGGTCATTAGACCCTCTGCTGTTCGTCTTCTGTTGCCTCGTACCCTCCGTATACATCCCACTTTTCATGTGTCTACAATCAAACCCATGTTTCACAGCCTGGACATCAGCGTAATAATGTACGCTATCTTTGAATGGTCCTAGAGGAATGAAGAAGGCTGCAGCTCGAAAATGAGGGAGCACTGGGAGAGAAAGGCCCAGCAGGTTCTGGAATCTCCATCTTAGCGCTCCGGGGGAGGTAAGCGGGGTTTCCGGGAAACCAGGGTGACGGCGCTGCTACCAGCCGTGTTACAGAGGGGCTGGGAGGTTACTGTCATGGTAGGATGCCTAGTAGGCAACCCACGGGATTGCTCCCGCAATGCCTCCAAGGCTTGGTCTTGACGTTCGGCCACGGCCTGGAACCCTTCCATCAGACCGTGAAGCGACTCTTTGTGCCTACCAACGGTGGCTCCGTGGGAGATGGCATTGCGGAGCTGGTCCAGGTCTGCTGGGTCAGTCATGGCCAGTTCGTACTATAAGGTACCAAGTGCAGACTGTGTTAAGTAACAATGTTTATTGTAACAACAGGGGCAGGCAAACGACAGGTCAAGGCAGGCAGGGGTCGATAATCCAGAGTAGAGGCCAAGATACAGGACGGCAGACAGGCTCAGGGTCAGGGACAGGCAGAGTGGTCAGGCAGGCGGGTACAAGGTCAGGACAGGCTAGGTTCAAAAACCAGGAGGACGAGAAAAGAGAGACTGGAAAAAGCAGGAGCTGAGACACAAAACGCTGGTAAACAAGACGAACTAGCAACAGACAGATAGAAAACACAGGTATAACTACACGGGATAATGGAGAAAATGGGCGACACCTGGAGGGGGGTGGAGACAATCACAAAGACAGGTGAAACAGGGCGTGACAGTTAGACTGGAGGTGAAACCCGGAGGACAGGCTGGCCGATGACCCAATGAGTGCAGAATGCTTTCCAGAACCAGGACGAGAACTGAGGACCACGGTCAGAGACCATGTCCACGGAAGTCCATAGAACCCGGAAGACGTGCTGAACCATGAGGTGTCCGTCTCCTTGGCAGATGGTAGTTTGGGGAGGGGAATGAAATGGGTGGCTTTGTAAAACCTGTCCACCACAGGTAGTGGTGTTGCCATCAGACGGAGGGAGACCAGTGACAAAGTCCAGGGATATATGTGACCAGTGACAGTGAGGGACAGGAAGAGGTTGAAGTAGGCCAGCCAGAGCTTGCCGAGGAGTCTTATTCTGAGCACAGACTGTGCAGGCGGCGACGAACGCAGAGACATCAGGGACCATGGTGGGCCACCAAAAGCATTGTCGCACAAAGGCCAGGGTCTGACGGGAGCCAGGGTGGCAGGCAAGCCTGGAAGAATGAGCCCATTCCAGGACTGGGGAGCGGGCCACGTCTGGGACAAACATCCGGTTTGCCGGGCATGGAGTTGA
Source organism: Oncorhynchus tshawytscha (assembly GCF_018296145.1). Classification (NCBI taxonomy): domain Eukaryota; kingdom Metazoa; phylum Chordata; class Actinopteri; order Salmoniformes; family Salmonidae; genus Oncorhynchus; species Oncorhynchus tshawytscha. The sequence continues at coordinate 55,839,498 of NC_056440.1, forward strand.
GATACTTGGCGGTGTAGAGATGTTCCAGGTTATTGTGATCAGTCCTAACAATGAACAGATGTTCCACCCCCTCTAACCAATGCCTCCACTCCTCCAATGCCATCTTCGCCGCGAGAAAACGTCGACAACGTTTTCTTGAGATGAGCAGGAAAAGACAAGGATGTTGTTGAGGTACCGGTTCAACATGTTCAACATGTCGCGGAGAATGGCGTTAATTAACCAGTTTCTGGAACACAGCAGGAGCGTTAGTAAGGCCGAACGGCATCACCAGGTATACATGGTGCTAGCAGTGTTGAAGGCTGTCTTCCACTCGTCACCTTCCCGTATCCACACCATATGGTAGGCCTTCCGCAGGTCCAACTTAGAGAAGATGGTGGTCTTTTGGAGCGTCTCGAAAGCCGTGGCGATTAGTGCTAGTGGGTAGCGGTTCTTAACCGTGATGTCATTGAGACCCCGGTAGTCGATGCACGGGCGCAGGGCTTTGTCTCTCTTCTCAACAAAGAAGAACCCTGCACAGGTAGGGGAGGCAGAAGGACAGATACACCCTGCAGGGAGTCCTCAATGTACGTCTCCATAGCCTTGGTCTCCGGACCCGACAGTGAATACAGCCATCCCCGGGGTAGATGTAGTGCCCAGGAGAAGGTCAATCCCACAATCATAGGGTCGATGCGGAGGAAGCGAAGTGGCCCCGGCCTTACTGAAAGCATTCCGGACGTCCTGGTACTCCGCGGGAACAACGGAGAGGTCCGAGGCTTCTTCCGAGCCCACAGGAAGACGGTCCGGGCAGGCTGCACCTACTTCAGGCAATGGGCGTGGCAGAACGGCTCCAGCCCATGACAGCACCGGCAGTCCAGTTGAAAAGTGGATTGTGTCGCTGGAGCCAAGAAAACCCCAATACCACGGGTATCTGAGGATACTTAATGAGCATGAACTGCATAGACTCGCTGCGGTTCCCTGACAGTCACAGGTAATTGGAGAAGTATTGTGGGTGACTGCCCATAGAGCGCACATCCAGCGCTCTAACGTCCATGGGAAGGGAGAGGGGCTGAGTGGGGATGCCCAGCTCTGACACCAGGGTAGCGACCATGAAATGCCTGGCAGGATCCTGGCCCGGCAGGGCAGACAGAGGTTAAAACCAGAAAAACAAGGGCTAGAGAGACACAGGAGTATGGGAAAAATATGCTGGTAGGCTTGACGAGACAAGACAAACTGGCAACAGACAAACAGAAAACACAGGTATAAATGCACAGGGGATAATGGGGGAAATGAGCGACACCTGGAGGGGGATGGAGACATGCACAAGACAGGTGAAACAGATCAGGGTGTGACAATCTATTTATAATAGCACCTAAATACAAACAATAATTGAAACAGTTATTGCATCTACAGAATGCATTGTTTTCTAATTTTACTGTGCTGTTCCCAATTTCATGAAAATTCTCAGGAAATTGCAATGCCAATTGGACAAATAGACTAATGTTAAAGACTTGGTGAATGCAAACTGAATTCATATGTTAATAATTTTAAGTAACATAAAAGAAGAGCCATTTCACACATCTGTTAATGTTTTGTTCTTCAATAGGTTTGCAAGTTAGGATATTAGTACTGTGGTAGCCATCCCTCCATGGTCATTGAATCCCAACACCTGCAAATAGGTTGTAATTGCAGACCGAACTGTGTCCTTTAAAGGTGCAATTCAGACACACAATGGAGTGTTTGAGTGTCTTTTGAAACGCAGCCACGAGGCATGCTTATTTTTAGCTCGGTGAGTAGTGAGCACACATGCTTTCCATATGCAGTAAGCATTTTGTGTGGTAGTTGGCAACACAGCTGAGCCGGTGCGGTAATCGTTGGACTGTGCTGTCGGTGAATTGTGGCAGTGGTGCTAAACTCTGTGCCATCTGCCAAAGTGCCCACCACAGGAACGGACTCTTGTCCTCAGCGTCTGCCGACTGCCGGAACCATTAATGCTCCTATTAATTCCCTGATGCTAGTCCTGGCATCTTTATGGGCACAGAAAGCTCTCCTGGGCAAATGTTACTCAAGGGAAAAGGTGCTAACTGAAATACAGTGGGTGGTTTCCTGATTGGAGAGACCTATTGGAGATACTTTCGTGGTAATAATAACATTCCAAGTCAGAGAAGTCTTTCTCGCAGACTCTCTCTGCGGTGATGCTCTGATGGACTGTATTTGAACATTTCAGAGCATTGTGCATAAAATAACATATGCGCAGAACGTGATCCAGATCCTTAACTTTGAGAAAGAGATTCCTGGAGGGAGGGAGCGGGGCGGTGGAAAAAACTCTGTATTCGCAGCCACGTGCTTAAAAATAATAGAGCCCTGCATATCACTTAAGTACACACATTTATTTGACACTTCTCAATATAACTGCTGACCACATACCTATACTGCGGTCAATTTAACCTAATGAACCTTTTTTTTAAACCACCTTGTCCTTTGACATTTCGTGGTTGTAGTGCCTTTCACCTTTTTAAATCCACCCTTCTAGTGGGATAAACATAATCCAGATTTTTGGTATCATCCTAATCACTACCTGTGAGTTTTGAAAAATGCAAAAAATTACATTGAATCCTGATTAAAGGCCAGATTCGATTACCAAATCCGAAAAAAAAAAACTAAAATAAAAGTGTTAAATTAAAAATAAAAATATATATATTTGAGATTCTTCAAATAGCCACCCTTTGCCTTCATGACAGCTTTGCACAGTCTTGGAATTCTCTCAACCAGCTTCATGAGGTAGTCACCTGGAATGCATTTAAATTAACAGGTGTGACTTGTTAAAAGTTAATTTGTGGAATTTCTTTCCTTTTTAATGCGTTTGAGCCAATCAGTTGTGCTGTGACAAGGTATGGGGGTATACAGAAGATAGCCCAATTTGGTAAAAGACCAAGTTGGAAAAAGCATTCCAGATGAAGCTGGTTGAGAGAATGCCAAGAGTGTGCAAAGCTGTCATTAAGGCAAAGGGTGGATATTTGAAGAATCTCAAATATGAAATATATTTGTTGAACTCTTTTTGATTACTACATGATTCCACATGTATTATTTCATAGTTGTGTTGTCTTCACTGGTATTCTACAATGTAGAAAATAGTAAAAATAAGAAAAACCCTTGAAGAAGTAGGTGTTCTAAAACTTTTTACCAGTAGTGTAGGACGGACATTTCAAAACACACTTCCTTTTGATACATTTCTGTACTGCCATGTTTGAAGAATAATAGAATTAAGGCCAAATTCAGTGTTTCATCAAATAATAATAATGAAAAAATTTATACCTACTGTATAGTGTCCTCCAATTCTAAATCAAATAGCTAAATGATCCATGGTATGACCATCTTAAAACAATTCCATATGTTAGCTTAGTAGATATCGCCATCTAAGGGCTTAGACCTACAGGGGTTAAGCTTCATCTTCAGAGTGGTGGACCAACCCCTTAACTTGAGAGATCTTATGCAATTTATGACATTATATGTCTCAGAGCTATGACATATTCTCAAAATAACCCAAATGGGAAAAGCTAGAGTGAGAATTTGCCATGACTTTCCATTGTAGTTACATGCGTTCATTCTCCTAGCCTCACAAAACAAACCCTTCACAGTCCAACTTGTCCACAATGCATTAGGTGCGGTGCCTATTACACAACTCTTTCCATATTGCCGTTGAAACAGCGGTGTTGTCATTTGCAGCATCACTTGAATCTAGTTTCAGTTGTGACGGAAAGGAAGGACCCTTCTGCAGCATACATTGCAGTAACCTAACAAAGATCTAAGAAACAGTGCCAGTCACCCACTGTGCTAAGGCTTAGGCATTGTCTTCAGAGCTAACACGGTCTACAGGTCTCAGGCAAGGTTACTCATCACTTAGCATTGTTCACCTCCCCTCTTCTGTTATATCTGCAAGGGTAAATTAGGTGAAACACTGTCCTGTACTAAACTGCGTTGAAGTTTCCAAAACATATTGTATTTGCCAAAATCTCTGATCATGTGGTGAGGAGTAGAATAGGGAACTAGTCCCAGTGACTCACTTCCACAACAAGAGAAATATCTTCACAAAAAAAAATGAAAATTAGGTCATTGGAATCCTTTGCTGGATAGTTTGTCATCTTTCCCATCTTTCAAAATCACTTCATCCCTTTTCTTAATGTCAGATCGTTTGAGGGAGAGAGAGAGAGAGAGAAAGATCGAGAGAGAGAGAGAGAGAGATGAAGTGAAAACTGAGTCAGTTTTCCCTTCATCTCTCTCTCTCTCTCTCTCTCTCTCAATCTGTCTCTCTCTCTCTCTCTCCCTCAAACGGTCTGATTTCAGATAATGGCAAGGCGGTGATGTCATCGCAGAGGAATTCCTCTCCCTCTCTAGTCTCTCTCCAGGCCTCTCTCTCCAGACCTTGCTGCTCCACTCCACATGTTGTTGTTGCATAGTTGTCTGTTCTCACCATGTTGACAGGCCTGCTCTGTGTCTGCTAATGTCCTTCTGGAGAATCCTGGGTCGTATTCATAAGGCACCATATGGAAGAAAACGGACTGAAACAGGGAGGGACTACCTAGACCTACCCAGTAAGAAACACTCATTTTTGTTTTCCGTTGCAAAATGTTGTCACACGTTCTCCATTGCATGCCCTTATGAATACGACCCAGTTTCATCTGCTCAAAGATCCCCACAAGCAATCTGTTATATGAAGACATCCCAGGAGACACTCCAAAACACAATAAACAGGGTATTAATTTAACAGTTGTTCATTTTACAATGATAGTTAGACGTTTAGAATGATTGTAACTCAACATGTTCATAATGCTACAGTTAATAGCAGATCGGGGACTTGTAGAGCTTAATACTTAGCCTATGATGTTTCAATATAATTACCCCCAGAAGTTGAATAATGTTAAATGAGGATAACACATTAGTCTTACAGCAACAAAAACACTATTGTTCTAACACTAATGTTAGACATGACATCAGTCTGTTTTAGACTGAAATATGTTTTAAAGGGAATTCACAGCGTGCTTCTACTAGGAATATCAATCCAAATGGTGTCATTCAACTGAAGAAAACAGTTGTGCATGACTGACTTAGTAATAGCGCAAGCATTTTTACTTCTAGAGAGCCATGACCATGCGTGGAGCACCAGCGAACAGTTCTACTCATTGGGTGACGAGTTATTTATTAACTCTCTCAAAGTCATGAATCTAACCGAAAAGTAATTTTGTTTTCCTTTGAAATGTGAATAGGATAAATGCGTTTGAAAAGTTTACAGTATGCTGATGTCCAGCTAACAGATATTTCCCTTGTCTGTTAGTACATTGTTTAGTGCTGACATCTGGTGGCATTATAGAATTTCATACTGGTGAGACTTGGGAAAAGTAGGCATTCATACTGCGGAGGACATGGAAAATGGTGACAAATTGTTATACAAAGAGACTATGTGGAAAGCAGTAAACACTTAGAAACTGTATAATAGAGCAAGCCAGTATTTCTGGACACCTTATACGGGATCGCGGGATGGTTGAGCTAACGTGCGCTAATGTGATTAGCATGACGTTGTAAGTAACAAGAACATTTCCCAGAACACAGACATGTTGTCATGACTTCCGCCGAAGTTGGCTCCCCTGCCTGTTCGGGCGGTGCTCGGCGGTCGTCGTCACCGTCCTACTAGCCGCTACCGATCCCTTTTTCGTTTGTCTGTTGGTTTTGTCTTATTAGTTTCACCTGTGTGTATTTTAGTTTAATTAGCTTCCCTATATATAGTAGGTTGTCCCGCCCTTGTTTTGTGCGGAATTGTTTTTGTTACTCTGTTGGATTGTGGTTTTCATGTGTGTATTCTCCGGACTGTTTTGTCCTGTGTTTGGGCTGGTCTATTCTATGCGCCCTGTGTGTTGGTGTGACCGTTTGTTTGCCGGAGAATAAATTCACGATATACTGAACCCTGCTGTAACAGTTTTCTTCTATCTCCTCCTCTGACGAAGAGGTGTAGCAAGGATCGGACCAAAATGCAGCGTGGTGGTTATTCATGTTTTTAATAAAGTCGACTATACATGAACAGACTAAACAAAACAAGAAAAGTGAAAACCTAAACAGTCCTATCTGGTGCAAACACAGAGACAGAGACAGAGACAGGAACAATCACCCACGAAACACTCGATAAACACCTGCCTCTGATTGAGAACCATTCCAGACAGCCATAGACTATGCTATAATACAAACCCAATACCTAACAAAAACCCCAAGACAAAACACACCACATACAAAACCCATGTCACACCCTGGCCTGACCAAATTAATAAAGAAAACACAAAATACTAAGACCAGGGCATGACAGAACCCCCCAAGGTGCGGACTCCCGGCCGCACACCTAAACCCATAGGGGAGTGTCCGGGTAGGCGTCTGTCCACGGTGGCGGCTCCGGCGCGAGACGTGGACCCCACTCTAACAAAGTCTTAGTCCCTTTGGCTCGCGTCCTTAGATAGGCGACCCTCGCCGCCGACCTTGGCCTAGTAGTCCTCATCAAGGGCCCCACTGGACTGAGGGGCAGCTCGGGACTGAGGGGTAGCTCGGGACTGAGGGGTAGCTCGGGACTGAGGGGTAGCTCGGGACTGAGGGGTAGCTCGGGACTGAGGGGTAGCTCGGGACTGAGGGGTGGCTCAGGACTGAGAGGAAGCTCAGCACTGAGGGGTAGCTCAGCACTGAGAGGAAGCTCAGCACTGAAAGGAAGCTCAGCACTGAGAGGAAGCTCAGCACTGAGAGGAAGTTGGTAGGTAGTTGGCTCTGGCAGATCCTGGCTGGCTGGCAGTTCTGGCAGATCCTGACTGACTGGCAGATCCTGGCTGACTGGCGGATCCTGGCTGAATAGCGGATCCTGGCTGAATGGCGGATCCTGGCTGAATGGCGGATCTGGAAGATCCTGGCTGTCTGGCAGCTGTGGCTGATCCATGCTGACTGGCAGCTCTGGCTGCTCCATGCTGACTGGCTGCTCTGGCTGCTCCATGCTGACTGGCGGCTCTGGCTGCTCCATGCTGACTGGCGGCTCTGGCTGCTCCATGCTGACTGGCGGCTCTGGCTGCTCCATGCTGACTGGCGGCTCTGGCTGCTCCATGCTGACTGGCGGCTCTGGCTGCTCCATACAGACTGGCAGCTCTGGCGGCTCCTTGCAGACTGGCAGCTCTGGCGGCTCCTTGCAGACTGGCAGCTCTGGCGGCTCCTTGCAGACTGGCAGCTGGCTGGCAGCTCCTTGCAGACTGGCAGCTCTTTGTAGACTGGCAGCTCTTTGTAGACTGGCAGCTCCTTGCAGACTGGCAGCTCCTTGCAGACTGGCAGCTCTAAACAGGCGGGAGACTCCGGCAGCGCTGGAGAGGAGGAAGGCTCTGGCAGCGCTGGACAGGCGAGGCGCACTGTAGGCCTGATGCGTGGTGCTGGCACTGGTGGTACTGGGCCGAGAACACGCACAGGAAGCCTGGTGCGGGGAGCTGCCACCGGAGAGCTGATGCGTGGAGGTGGTACTGGATAGACCGGACCGTGCAGGCGCACTGGAGCTCTTGAGCACCGAGCCTGCCCAACCTTACCTGGTTGAATGCTCCCGGTCGCCCTACCAGTGCGGCGAGGTGGAATAGCCCGCACTGGGCTATGCAGGCGAACCGGAGACACCGAGCGCAAGGCTGCTGGTGCCATGTAAGCCGGCCCAAGGAGACGCACTGGAGACCAGATGCGTAGAGCCAGCTTCATGGCACTTGGCTCGATGCTCACTCTAGCCTGGCCGATGGAATGTACCACACCAGGCTATGCACCCGCACTGGAGATACCGTGCGCACCACAGCATAACACGGTGCCTGCCCGGTCTCTCTAGCCCCCCGGTAAACACAGGGAGTTTGCGCAGGTCTCCTACCTGGCGTAACCATACTCCCTGTGAGCCCCCCCAAGAAATTTTTGGGGCTGACTCTCGGGCTTCCGTCCGAGCCGCCGTGCTTGCTTCGCCAACTCCATTCTCCGATAACCTTCCGCGCACTGCTCCATCGAATCCCAGGCGGGCTCCGGCACTCTCCCTGGGTCGACCGCCCACCTGTCTATCTCCTCCCAAGAAGTATAGTCCATACTCTTGCAGTCCAAACCGTACTCCCATGTCCATTCCTCTTTTCGCTGCTGTTGCTGCCTTTCACCACGCCGCTTGGTCCTGTTGTGGTGGGTGATTCTGTAACGGTTTTCTTTAGGTGAAGTAGAGGCGGACCAAAATGCAGCGTGATTGTTATTCATGTTTTTTTAATGAAGAAAACTATACATGAATAAACTAACAAAAAACAATAAATGTGAGAAAACCCAAACAGCCTATCTGGTGACAACAAACACAAAGACAGGAACAATCACCCACAAAACACTCAAAGAATATGGCTGCCTAAATATGGTTACCAATCAGAGACAACGATAAACACCTGCCTCTGATTGAGAACCACTCCAGACAGCCATAGACTTACCTAGAAAACCCCACTAAGCCACAATCCCAATACGTACGAAAAAACCCCAAGACAAAACACACAAACCCCATGTCACACCCTGGCCTGACCAAATTAATAAAGAAAACACAAAATACTAAGACCAGGGCGTGACACCTGCTCTCTGTGCCTGATTCTAATCCACCACTCCTAGTATCCCGTGACACATGTCTTATATAGGCAGAAAGATAGATGTGTGGTTAGTGTCTTTTCTGTAGCAAATTATCCATAATTTATGAAGTTCCTGGGAGTTTGTAAACTAAACATTTTTATTACCATATAATTTCTGTATGTTCTCTCTAGTTATGTACTTGAAAATGCATCAATTGACCAATTCAGCGCATTTTGGCAGACTTGATACAACATTTTGAACAGTAATGCAATGGTTCATTGGATCAGTCTAAAACTTTGCACATACAGTGCTGCCATCTAGTGGCCAAAATCTAAATTGCACTTAGACTCCTAAGTGATATAAAGGCCTTTCTCTTGCATTTCAAAGATGATGGTGTAACATCTGCTTCCAACTCACACCCTCAAACACCTAGATCCCCTGAACGCAGCTCAGTCTCCAGATCCCAATCACCTGAATTCTAATCACCTGTTCACACACCTGTATGTCATTAACACACACTATTTACTTCAGTTCTTTGCACCCCATCACTGTGAGCTATTGCTTGTTTTGTGACACACGTCTTTCGGACCTCTGTTTTTCCAGTGATAGTTTTTGCCTGCCTCACTGATGGTGCCGTTCGTCTATTCTCTGCATGTATTTTAGCCTATCGGATTTCCTGTTATCTACCTATTGCCTGATCTCCCGGATGACGTTACTAGGCTTTTCCCTGCCTGTACCTTTTCCCATTTGGACTCCCTGTGTCTGCTCCTGAACCCAGCTATCTGCCTCCTCCTGTGGTCCTTTGCAATAAACACCTGCCCTTGAAACCAGCTCTCTGTCTCCCCTCGTGTTCATTACAGATTATTAAAAATGTTCTTTGAAAACACAGTTTTTTATTTGTATTCACTTTTACCAGATCTAATGTGTTATATTCTACTACATTAATTTAACATTTCCACAAACTTCAAGGTTTTTCCTTTCAAATGGTGTCAAGAATATGCATATTTTTGCTTCAGGTCCTGAGCTACAGGCAGTTAGATTTGGGTATGTCATTTTAGGTGAAAATTGAAAAAAAGGGGCGGATCCTTAAGAGATTTCATCAGGTAAACTGTAAATGACACGCCTTCACATACATACAGTACACGCATGTCCATGCACACAGACACCCACCCACACAAAAGTCAATGAGTCAATGGAAGGGGCACTGACTCTGTGGTCAGTTCTTCATGATAGTAGACATTTCCACCTGATTTCAGATGGCTGCCTAATGTGCAGGTTCCAGTTACTCCAGTCTCACCTTATCTTACTTCTAACCTCTCTATCGTGATGCTTAGCAATGTCACTTTGGTAATGCTCATTTTGATGTAAATCACTATCTTTTAACCTACTGCAATATTGTTGTATTATATGATTTGTATTATGTGATCTATTTCATGTGGAAGCAGCAGCACTAAGACAAATGAACCCTCAGGGACAATAAAGTTAATCTTATCTTTATCTTTGGGTGAGACGAAGCTGAAAAATTCATCCCACCAACCCTTTCATCGATTCCATGCCACTTTTCATCAATACTGACATGGAAATCATATGGCGGCAGCTTACGGAGATAGGCGGGAAGGACTGAGAGTAGGTGAGGTGTGGGTTTAAAAGCTCATGTTCTGTAACAGTTATGACTTAAACCCAGATTTATGAGAACTATAAGAACTATCTATCTAGATGTAATGTATATCAAATTACTTTATTCTTGCCATGTAACTACTGTACTTTTTTTTTTTAAATTGCCATGTATGTAGAATGTGTGTAGAATGTATACGTAACAACATCCCATGGCAGGGTTATGAGATATTTCTGCTTCATAGTTGGACGTATAAACGTCACGAGACTTCCAAAAGCAATTTACAGCTCAATTTGAACGTATTCACTTTCACTGACTATATGCCAGATGTTCAAAACCCTTATAAACACAATGGACAACCCTTGGATAAGGCTACTATTGTGAAATGATCTTACCTCTTACATAATATTCTTCATTTTATTCTATTCAACAAAAGCATATTGATTTGTAATTACACTCTTTGTTACACTTGTGTAATAACCTATACTCTGTTACTTAAACTCTATTACCATGCAATAATACAACTATTATAACTAACTCCAATGTTGTTACTAGTTATTACTGTGTATTTACATAGGTATAATAAGGGCAAATTAAGGTGTTACCAGAATATTATTCACAGGCAGTATTTAAATACGGAACTCAATGTACCTCCTGTTTCCTGAAGCAGTCTCCTTTTGTTACTGAATGTTTTCAAGTAAATATGCCACTTAGAACTTATGAACACAGTCAGGGGCATCATGCTCCCCAGAAATCTTAGGATGGCTGTGGCGTGGTCCGGAGGGAGAATTTAGCCTTTTCCTGCAATCTAGAGCCCTAATCATTATGCTTAATGTAAAAAAAAATATGTCTGTTTTTCTGCATATCTGAGCATACCACTTGTGCTGTCTGCATCCTCCTGACTGGTGTTTTTTTTTTTTTAAGAAACAAAATATGCTTCTCTGCACAAATCTGGGTAAAAGATTGAAAGGAAAGTGAATGTTTCTTATTTATTTAGTTATTGCTTGCTTTTCTAAAGTCTACCAACATTGCAAGCAGGCCTGCCAGCTAAAATAGTTAGACTAGCTACTCTAACTTGATTGATAGCCTGAAATGGCTTCTTGTTAGCTAGTTATAAGGTTGGGAGATTGGGAACCTATCTGGTCTAGCTAAAGCCAACTTAATAAAATTCCTAGGTGGCTAATAGTTTTACAGAGAAACAACAACCAACAAACAACAACAACAAAAGTAAAAAAAATATTAAACAGGACAAATCTGAGTCGGCACGTGCCCCCGTGCCCCCTACGGGCATGATGCCTCTGAGCACAGTTCAACCTCCCACACACTGCATTTAGTCTATGTGCTTCAAGTGCCACTTCTCCTTGTCTCCTTTACTTACACTGTCAGATGCTAGGTTCTATTGGCTCAGTTAGCAGAGGCCTACTGTACGTTCCGCCACGTTCCTCCCTGAATAAAACGACAACAAGAATACCAGGTTGTGACGTACAGAACCTGTAACGACACAAGAATAGCCCTGTGCCAATTGTTGCCAAATATAAACCAGAGACAAGGCACGGATGAAAGCGGTACTGCCCTTTTGTATCCGTGACGACAGCAGACATTCCAAAATCACAAGGGAGGAATATTCCGAGGACCTGGGGGCTGATGCTTTGCCCAAAGGGGGGAATTCAGGTGCTGCACACCTGGAAACCAAACTCAACTGAAATAAACGGATGTGTAGTGTACATCTCAGCAACACAGAAGATAAACTGTAAAACCATGACATGTTTAAAATAACCTTAGTTACCCTAGAGACAGTATCATGTTACCATTTAGGGATTGGCTGGATGACAGGGTGTTTGTGTCAGGTGTAAAATCAGGTAGAACAGGTTCCTGGTTGTTCTGATCTGACTTCCCTGCACTGCCCCGCCCCTTCACTGGCCTATCGTTCCCTCTCTCTCATACGCCGGCTGTTTCGCGGAGAGATCTCACTGCCTTCCTCACACCTGTTAGCTGTAACCACCTGACCGAGCACCAGAAAAAGGTATGTGGCGATGGTGATTTTACTAACGTAGCGCTATTTCACCATTTCTTCTGTATGGGAGATGTATGGTAGACGTTGAGTTGTGTGACACTTATATGTGTTTGGTATTTTTGTAAGGTTACAGACTCGCCAGAAATTGGATTAGTTCAATGATAACGCCACAAAGCGAATGAGGAAAATCCATCCGGTTGTAAATGTCATACCACTTTCAAATGAAACAGAATGATCATATTGCAGTGTTGGGGTTTAAAGTTGCTCTTAGTAGTTGTCCACCAGTCAGGCAAACCAATATGCATGTGTCATCCCATCCAGACTATTCTTTTATCAATGCAGATTCAGGTAATTGCCAAGCGTATATGGGTTTTTTGCTTAATGTCTGAGGGGACTCAAATGGTGTTATTAACCAAACTTTATTTTGACCAAACCAAATATGTAGAGTTGGAAGAGGACCTAACAAACCTAACAAACCACAAACCTAACACTCAGAGTGATTGAAGGAGGATAACATTTCGCCAAATGCATGGTCTACAATGACTGAGTTAATCATGACACTTTCTATATATTTACATTTTAATAAAATAACGTAAGATAAGCAGTCCCAACAGGCGGAATACATTATTTCAAATATGTTATTTTATTTTTTATCATGCTATCAAAACCTATTCAACCCTTGGCTTTGAGGAAATTTCTGAAGGGGAAATGCTAGCCAGAACATTCATGTGTGCTTTGACAACACTGCAGAATGCATATTTAGTATGCTAACAGGAAATATCGCCGTTCATCCCAGATTGACTCAACTAAAGTACATGGGAGTCTCCCCATAGTTACACCCTGAATGATTATTGCATTGACATTCATTTAGTCTATTGTCCCCTTATCATATTGATTACAAAAACATTGGGAGTTTGCTTCCATTCAGGGGCAATAATTGTTATCCTAACCCTGACCAGGCCTTATAAAAATTGAGGTCAAAGCCAAACTGATAGCATCAACACTTCATCTCCTGGATTGGTATGAATAGATTATAACTCTATTAAAAGATAACGGTAGAGTCAAGTCAGCCAAACCCCCCTTGAGAGCTTGCTTTTTTTTGGGGTGAGCATTTGTTTCAGAACATGGGGAATATGAAATACTTCATGGGAACTCTTGGGAATTCATAAAGTCCTTGTCTCGCCTTAATCAATTTAACTATTCATACATTTAATTCATTCTTGGTGACTGGTTGCCTAAGAAAAATGATGTACAATACTGTATATTCTCTACTTATAATCAATGGTGGCCTGCAGACCAGGCCAAAATGGGACAATACATTTTTTTTAAAACATTTGTGGAGAACCAACCTTGACTCAATGTATCTAACAAAAATACTTTTGTTTACGTGTTGATTGTTGTTCAGAACACGAACGAGAGAGACGGGATATGGACCTTTATTCAATCATCACTGCTGTTTTGCTTCTGCAACTGCAAGGTTTTCATGTGGCCTTCCTCCAGGCACCAACAAACTCTCCAGGACGGACGATCGATCAAAATTGGCTTCGTCAACTGTTCAAATCCAAGCTCAACAAGACATCAGAAGCTCCGTTCAATGTCTTGGATGATATGAACCAGGAGGGTACTGAGTCAACAGATGACTCTGCTTGGGGTATCACAGATGGTTACATGTCATCTAGTGGGGAACAGGACGACATCCAGGACACAAATGAGACTTCTGGTGATGTTATGATTGGCACCACATTGCCACCAGAGTTGCCAGATGCTACAGCGGAGGACCCAGAATCGCCAGCGACCGCTGTTGAATCTCCAGAAACCACTGTTGCACCAGAACCCCCAGTGAGTGTTGCCTTAAACTCAAGCCAAGTTTCCAATGCAACTGGAGAGGACAGTGGACTCCAAACTACCACCACCACTCCAATCACAGAAAACTCAAATGGCTCTAATTACATGTCCAATGACACTGAATTGAATGAGACAACCACAGCTCCAGACACCAATAGCACAGATGAGGCCGGTCCAGATCCTGATGTTGAGAACGGGGTAACCAACAGTACAGAGGACAGCCATAATGTAACAACTGCAGTACCAGAAGGACCAGAGCCATCAAGTGAACCATCCACAGCTTCCCCCACCACAAAGCTCCCCTTGGACTCACCTGGGACTACAACTGCCAAAATCATCCCAGAAACTACAACAACCACAGGTCCCAGCACAACGACAGACATGATGGAAACTGGTGCCGCTTCAGGGAACAACTCTGCGAGAGGTGAGGAGACAGTGTCTAAGTATCTGGTACATTCTCTGTCTCAAGGGTACTGCTGTGTGCACCTGTAACCTACTTACTTGCTTGGTCAAGGGAGCCTGTAACAACTTTTAAGGAAATACCAAGAGATCACAACAATGTTTAAATTTGGATATGTTCACTTCACATAACCATTGTGATATTGTTTTAAATGTTTTGGGAGAGGCATTAATGAATGAGTCAGCAACCAGACAAAGACAAAGTAGTCAAAAAGTTACAAATAACCACCGAGTATCAGATTTGAACATCGGAGGGACCTAGTTAGAAAGTAACATAATATCCAACAACGCTCAAAGGGCAGTTATCTTATATCACCATCGTCTTTTTTACAAACCGCTTTCTTGCCGGTCTCTCCCTGACCCACATTTCACAGATCTCTATTTTTTTCTTGTCAAAGCACAAACTCCCCTTCTTTCACCGGCTGGGCAGGGTTGAGTTTCAGACACTATCTGCATGCCCACAGTGAGTGGAGGCTTCCATTACAAATGCCTTCTCCAGGGGACAAAATACCCCTGTGTTACAGGGGTATTTTGTCCTCCTTCCTGTCTACAGGAAGGAGGAGGTCAGTAGCTGAGGTTCATTACTGCAGTACAGGGCGTGAGAGTACTACTCTCCAGTTTCTAACATACTTAACAAGGGAATTTTTGAGTGGGTGATTGATGACATTCATTAAAGGAGGATATCGCCATATTTTGACAGGTTATAATTGATTTACGTGTATTTCTTCTCGTAATTCAAATTCAATTGCATCCTTTTCAGAAACGTACACACGATTTGCCAGGTACAGTCATGAATTTGAATATGTAGTAACAAACTTGACTGAAAAGTGTGCTGAAAAACATTGTTACCATTGGGAGAAACCTCATACATTTCAGCCAGTGATTAGTTTATACTGTGGCTTGTTTGACCTGTTTGTTTATCTCATTTGCATGTGGCTTTACAGATTTTCCATAGTTAGTACAGCATGCTAGCTATGTATCGCAGTCTCTTTATGCAATACTTATTAATCAATTGACAACACGTACTGGCTATTACCTTTTCTTTAGGGAACATGGAGAGAAAAGGTATAGTTTCACACAACCATGTCACACAAAAGTACACAATATCTGGACCTAGATTATATTTTCTCTATTCATGGGTTTGCACCTCCGTCACTTGATAGCGTCACACCATTGTTACACTAAAAATAAAAGATTCCAGGAGGATCCTTTAGGGATTCTTCAAATTGAAACTGTAGGGTAACACCTATAAGTTATTTGAAGAAACCTTTAAAACGAGTCTGGCGTGTTGCTGTTGATGTCCTCTGTAGACTATGAATAGACAGAATGATTTTGCAATGCATGGTGATCTAACAGGTTTCCTGTTATATTCATCCGAGGTGTAGGGAAGGTGAAGTCTGTGAAATATATCATTATACAGATGGTTAACAAAGTGTGCACACAACAGTATTCATACCTTGGTTTTTGTGGTAAATGTGAATGAAAACAAACGGTTAACATTTGACAAAGGTTTTCATACACAAACCTGGTCCATAATGAAGAGGGCTCTGGGATCTTCATTGGAGAGGTAAGGGAGGAGGAAGATGGCTGCTGTGACAGAGTCCTATGAGGTTTTAGAGAATTTAAATGAACTGTTGAGCATACATGTGATCTGCATATTATTATGAGGCAAACCACTACTAATTGGTTTGCCTCATAATAATCTTTCTTTCCGGTCTCTTCCGGCGCCGACAGAGATGGCCGCCTCGCTTCGCGTTCCTAGGAAACTATGCAGTTTTTTGTTTTTTTACGTGTTATTTCTTACATTAGTACCCCAGGTCATCTTAGGTTTCATTACATACAGTCGAGAAGAACGACTGAATATAAGATCAGCATCAACTCACCATCAGTACGACCAAGAATATGTTTTTCGCGACGCAGATCCTGTGTTCTGCCTTACAAACAGGACAACGGAGTGGATTCCATGCAGCGACCCAAAAAAATGACTCAGAAAAAGAGGGAAACGAGGCGGTCTTCTGGTCAGACTCTGGAGACGGGCACACCGTGCACCACTCCCTAGCATTCTTCTTGCCAATGTCCAGTCTCTTGACAACAAGGTTGATGAAATCCGAGCAAGGGTAGCATTCCAGAGGGACATCAGAGACTGTAACGTTCTTTGCTTCACGGAAACATGGCTCACTGGAGAGACGCTATCCGAGGCGGTGCAGCCAACGGGTTTCTCCACGCATTGCGCCGACAGAAACAAACATCTTTCTGGTAAGAAGAGGGGCGGGGGCGTATGCCTTATGGCTAACGTGACATGGTGTGATGAAAGAAACATACAGGAACTCAAATCCTTCTGTTCACCTGATTTAGAATGCCTCACAATCAAATGTAGACCGCATTATCTACCAAGAGAATTCTCTTTGATTATAATTACAGCCGTATATATCCCCCCCCAAGCAGACACATCGATGGCTCTGAACGAACTTTATTTAACTCTCTGCAAACTGGAAACCATATATCCGGAGGCTGCATTCATTGTAGCTGGGGATTTTAACAAGGCTAATCTGAAAACAAGACTCCCTAAATTTTATCAGCATATCGATTGCGCAACCAGGGGTGGAAAGACCTTGGATCATTGTTACTCTAACTTCCGCGACGCATATAAGGCCCTGCCCCGCCCCCCTTTCGGAAAAGCTGACCACGACTCCATTTTGTTGATCCCTGCCTACAGACAGAAACTAAAACAAGAGGCTCCCACGCTGAGGTCTGTCCAACGCTGGTCTGACCAAGCTGACTCCACACTCCAAGACTGCTTCCATCACGTGGACTGGGAGATGTTTCGTATTGCGTCAGATAACAATATAGACGAATACGCTGATTCGGTGTGCGAGTTCATTAGAACGTGCGTTGAAGATGTCATTCCCATAGCAACGAATAAAACATTCCCTAACCAGAAACCGTGGATTGATGGCAGCATTCGCGTAAAACTGATAGCGCGAACCACTGCTTTTAATCAGGGCAAGGTGTCTGGTAACATGACCGAATACAAACAGTGCAGCTATTCCCTCCGCAAGGCTATCAAACAAGCTAAGCGTCAGTACAGAGACAAAGTAGAATCTCAATTCAACGGCTCAGACACAAGAGGCATGTGGCAGGGTCTACAGTCAATCACGGACTACAGGAAGAAATCCAGCCCAGTCACGGACCAGGATGTCTTGCTCCCAGGCAGACTAAATAACTTTTTGCCCGCTTTGAGGACAATACAGTGCCACTGACACGGCCTGCAACGAAAACATGCGGTCTCTCCTTCACTGCAGCCGAGGTGAGTAAGACATTTAAACGTGTTAACCCTCGCAAGGCTGCAGGCCCAGACGGCATCCCCAGCCGCGCCCTCAGAGCATGCGCAGACCAGCTGGCCGGTGTGTTTACGGACATATTCAATCAATCCCTATACCAGTCTGCTGTTCCCACATGCTTCAAGAGGGCCACCATTGTTCCTGTTCCCAAGAAAGCTAAGGTAACTGAGCTAAACGACTACCGCCCCGTAGCACTCACTTCCGTCATCATGAAGTGCTTTGAGAGACTAGTCAAGGACCATATCACCTCCACCCTGCCTGACACCCTAGACCCACTCCAATTTGCTTACCGCCCAAATAGGTCCACAGACGATGCAATATCAACCACACTGCACACTGCCCTAACCCATCTGGACAAGAGGAATACCTATGTGAGAATGCTGTTCATCGACTACAGCTCGGCATTCAACACCATAGTACCCTCCAAGCTCGTCATCAAGCTCGAGACCCTGGGTCTCGACCCCGCCCTGTGCAACTGGGTACTGGACTTCCTGACGGGCCGCCCCCAGGTGGTGAGGGTAGGCAACAACATCTCCTCCCCGCTGATCCTCAACACGCTCCCCACAAGGGTGCGTTCTGAGCCCTCTCCTGTACTCCCTGTTCACCCACGACTGCGTGACCACGCACGCCTCCAACTCAATCATCAAGTTTGCGGACGACACAACAGTGGTAGGCTTGATTACCAACAACGACGAGACGGCCTACAGGGAGGAGGTGAGGGCCCTCGGATTGTGGTGTCAGGAAAATAACCTCACACTCAATGTCAACAAAACTAAGGATATGATTGTGGACTTCAGGAAATAGCAGAGGGAACACCCCCCTATCCACATCGATGGAACAGTAGTGGAGAGGGTAGCAAGTTTTAAGTTCCTCGGCATACACATCACAGACAAACTGAATTGGTCCACTCACACAGACAGCATCGTGAAGAAGGCGCAGCAACGCCTCTTCAACCTCAGGAGGCTGAAGAAATTCGGCTCGTCACCAAAAGCACTCACAAACTTCTACAGATGCACAATCGAGAGCATCCTGGCGGGCTGTATCACCGCCTGCTACGGCAACTGCACCGCCCTCAACCGTAAGGCTCTCCAGAGGGTAGTGAGGTCTGCACAACGCATCACCGGGGGCAAACTACCTGCCCTCCAGGACGCCTACACCACCCGATGTTACAGGAAGGCCATAAAGATCATCAAGGACATCAACCACCCGAGCCACTGCCTGTTCACCCCGCTATCATCCAGAAAGTGAGGTCAGTACAGGTGCATCAAAGCTGGGACCGAGAGACTGAAAAACAGCTTCTATCTCAAGGCCATCAGACAGTTAAATAGTCATCAGTAGCACCTTAGAGGCTGCTGCCCTATATACCAAGACTTGAAATAACTGGCTAATAATGGAACACTGGCCACTTTAATAATGTTAACATATTTTGCATTACTCATCTCATATATACTGTATTCTATTCTATTCTATTCTACTGCATATTAGTCTATGCCGCTCCGACATTGCTCATCCAAATATTTATATATTCTTAATTCCATTCCTTTACTTTGGATGAGTGTATTGTTGTGAAATTGTTACATATTACTTGTTAGATATTGCTGTACTGTTGGAGCTAGAAACACAAGCATTTCGCTCTACCCGCAATAATATGCTAAACACGTGTTATGTGACCAATACATTTTGACTCAAGACATTTCAGCTTTTCATTTTTTATTAATTCAAAAATAAATAATCTAAAAACAAAATTCCACTTTGACATCATGGGTAGAACAGTGACACAAAGTCTCAATTTAAATTAATTTTAAATTCAGGCTGTAACAGAACAAAATGTGGAAAAAGTAAAGGGGAGTGAATACTGTCTGAGGGCACTGTATCGATTGCGTGATAATTTCACAAATGACGTGAAACGACAATGAAATACTGATACACTTTACACTTTTCATTTGTCTGACATAATTATTGGTTTCACTAATAGATTAAACGTGATTAAATAGATGGAAAACTTTTACTGAAATGCAATGAAATTTTCACACATGGTAATTGCACTGATTGTGGTAGTCTAATTACATGGCTGGGAAATAGTACTGTCTATTGAGTTGAGACTAGTCATGTAAAAGGGTGCTCTATATCCTTTTGTACATTTATTTTTAAACACACATTTTTCGCCTCAATTATAGGAAGAATGGTACTTTATTTGGTTAATACCAAGTATATGGTTTGTACTGTATATGATTTGTAGATGTTCAATAACTGTCAACAACATTTCAACTTACTTTCCTCTAACCCTAACCTTAATTCTTACCCTAACACTTATTCGAAACCTATCCCTAACGATAACCGTAACCGTAAGCACTTGCCTATCAACAGATACTTTGTTAATAGTATGGCCATCTGTAGATAATCTATATGGAACTGTCCAAATAAAGTATGACCGGAAGAATATTTTGTGATACATAAATATGTTACTCCAGACAAAATGTATTGCACCATATATTAGAATTGCACCAATATTAGAATGTTGTATTTGCAATGTTTTTCCCTCCTCATTTTCATGTAAATTTTTGCGATGAATGTATTTTTGTTTTCAAAGGCTTGGCCTCAGATGCAGTGCAGAACAAGAAGAAGAGTGAGGCATGGGGTGCCATCCTGGGCACAGGAGTGGCAGTGTGCTTTGTGGCGATGGTGGTCTTTGTCATCTGGAGAAGGAGAGGCCGACGGGATTTCACACACATGAAGCTTGTTGAGGAATTCCCCTCAGACCCAGGTAGGCAGTTGCCTTTTATTATTTCCTGGCATATTTTCTATCTGATAACACTGAATAAATGAATAGGAAAGCACCTGTTATCATAAATCGGCCATGCAAAATCTCTTTTTCTCACTCCTAGTTCAACAACTGGACAACAGTGAGCCTTTGGATTTGAAATATGATGGTTCAGCTTACTACAATCCTGGATGCCAAATGGACAATATCCAAATGGCCAACTTTCCACGAGGACATCAAAATTGAAAAGGACTCCAAGTCTAACCTTAAACACGTTAAAGAAAACTTTCATATACAAAATACTTATTGAGACCCAACATATGCAATAACGTGCATAAATATCTTTAACAGAATGTTATGTCATAGATTTTTATTATTTTTTATTATTATTTTTTTCTTCTTCTAAGGGGTGGATCAGCTTAATGTTGCGGAAAGATTGTTGCTTCCATCAATGTAACTGTCTGCATCATTTCCCATCCCCCATATATTTTGGGGGGTAAATATATATATCCATATACATACACATATGCATACATATACACATACACATACCTATATAGACATACTTTTTTTTAGAATATGCCTTTACTATTCCCCGCAAACCCTACCTCCCCTCCCCCAATTGGAGTAAACTAATAATCAATAACACTTAGGCTTCTACCTTTAGTATGTGCATCGTATACACATTTTACAGACACAATCTATTTTACAATAGTTCTATTTTGTTTGTTTTTAGTCCTTCCTCTATTTCCGATGTCCATCCAGTTTGATTTCTATTTGTAACTGTGCTATTTCACAAAATGTCTGAATCTATATACATGTTACAGACCACGTATGTTTTACATTGGTTATCTTGTTATTAGTCCCACCCTTCAGCTCATCCCATCTATCTCTTAACACCATCCATTTTGGATTTCTATTTGCCATATATTTTTCAACTGTGCTGTGATGCTTCACAAAAGTACTGAACCTTTCTATTCTCATAGCTTCTACAGATTGTAAATTAAAAATAAACATTTTTGCTAAAATAATGATTATATTATTGATTGATTGATTGGCTATGGCTTTTCAAATGTTAAGTTATAGATTTACTGCACCCTAATGCATTGGTTATGTGGGCTTAGGGGTGTAAACCAATAAACTTTGGGAATTTGAGAATATGTGTTTGGAGTTTATTATTATTTTGGAAAATTGGAATTATATGTTTACACACCTTATTTAAGGTTTTGTTGTGTTGTTATTTCCAAAATTACAACCCCCAGAATGAATACAAACTTTACGTATCTTAGACATACACATAAATCTTGCATTGATCTCAATGGGAAAAATATAATGCATGGATCTCAAGTTAGGATTCTAGATACTTCAATTCAGTCTATAATAGAAGCAGTAAAAGCCAAAAATGAAGACTTGATTGTCTGCTATATTTCCAAGATGGTTTGACAAAGGGAACTAAAAATGTCTGCACTCAAATAAGGTTATTTCTGTACCTTATTCTAATTCACAATTTAGCCACAGGTAAACATTAACATACTGTTTAATCATTTTAATCAACCCAAATTAGAAGTTATTATTATACTGTACCTCTGTCTATTACATCCTTTCTCAAGGTGCTTATTGTGTAAAGAGCAATTGCCACTGCCATTATTTTTAATGGCTGACTATTAAAGCCAGGGTCTGAAGACCTTTTAAGTTATCAAGAAACCTTTGTCACTTAAAGCTGGAATTCTTATTTGAACGAATAAAAAGCCACCTTTATTTATGTAAAAAGCTGAGGTATGGGCATGGAGAAATGTAACCACTCTCAATTCAAATTGAGAGCGATGTATGCAAGGAGTAACCATCCATGATAACACAATTATAGTTTTAACCATGCTTTGAGGCTAAACAGTGTTTGTTTAGATTTACATTATTTACCTTTTGGGTTCTGATGGGGTAAGACAGTTGAACTAAGCTCATGAGGCATTTATAAGATATATACTTCAAGAATCAGGTCCATAATTATTGGCATCCTTGATAAAGTTGAGCAAAAATATACTGTATAAAATAAATAATACAAATACTGGGCAATATATTTTAAACTGATACAATTGGGCAGAGAAATATATTTTATTTAACAAGTAATACAAATAAATCTCAAAAAGATGGTAGGGCGGAAGGTAGCCTTGCGGTTAAGAGCGTTGGGCCAATAACCGAAAGGTTGCTGGTTTGAATCCACAAGCCGACCAGGTAAAAAAATAAGTCGATGTGCCCTTGAGAAAGGCACTTAACCCTTATAGCTCCTATAAGTAGATCTGGATGAGAGTGTCTGCTAAATTACTCAAATGTAGATAGGGGTCAAAATTATTGACACCTCTGTTTTCAAAACTCTAGCACCCTTCCCTTGTGAGGATAATGACACCTTTTTGTCAGTGGTTTAAAGTGCTTAAGGAAAAATACTTTAAAGTACTACTTAGCCATTTTGGGGTGTATCCAGACTATATTATTTATATTTTTTACAACTTTTATTTTTACTTCACTACTTTCCTAAAGATTTATACTTTGGGAGGGATCTAGGGTGGCCCGCTCATTCGGCAGGATTAGGCAGGAGCCTATGGTGGCAGATTGACAAGGGTGGTATTTTCTGAGCTAAACTGACCAAGACGCACCTCCAACAACACATAAAATCTTATATATACACTGAACAAAAATATAAAACGCAACATGCAACAATTTCAATGATTTTACTGAGATAGAGTTCATATAAGGAAATCAATCAATTGAAATAAATTAATTCGGCCCTATTCCATGGATTTCACTGTCTGTTTTTCTGAGGCAACAGAATAGGGTTCTTAGAACTCTGTGTCTGTGTGAACTGAGAGGAGCCTCTAAGATTTAACGCTGTCAGTCGATTTACAATGGCTTCATTCCATGATTAGTGTCTGTGTGCCTGTCTGTCGGTGCCAGGGAGACCCAATCTCCAGTTTATTTGTCCCATATGGCAGATGAATACTTGACTTAATCATTTGAGGGAAGGACCTAGTGTTCTATGTTACATTTAGTATTTTTGTATAAACAAGCAGTAAGTGACCTAGAGACAGAAACCTGGCGCAATGTAAATCTTGCTGTCTGTTGCTTGATATCACAATGTACCGTTGTATAATTCTAGAGATAAATTTATTCATATTATGTAATATAAATCAATTTGTTATCTCATGAAAGCACACATATCTTTAATTTTAGGCAAACAATATATGCTTTTACTCTGCTTTGGCTTAAGAGCACCCCTCGGGCAAAAGTTCTGTATAGCTTCTTTAACATAATTGCCTGAACGAGCAGCGAAGGACAGTTGCAACAGGTTTGGATGTGTGCTCTAGATACACAGTGATCCAGCTCGTGGATCTCGGTGAAACACTGAGAGGAATGGCGGGCATGCCTTACTCTGTAACTGCAATTTGGGTCAGTCCAGATGGAGCTGAGAGAGGTGCAGCTGCTATCACAGAGGGTGTTCAGGAAGCGACTTTCCTCACTTCACCCCCACCAACCTGCTCAGTTGATTTTGATAAAGAGAAAACTGTCTTTCTAAAAAAGAAAAAATGGTTCATGGCAGTGTATCGCATCTCCTTTTCAAAAGGGGGCGCCATAGCATAAGTAGTACTATAATACTGCTAGTGCTGAGAGATTTGGTTTAGCAGCTGCCTACCTGCTGCTTGCAGCGTTACAGATTCTGTGATAGAAATGTTAAGGTCATTTCCAATTCAGCCAACATATACAGAATTTACCGTAAATGCAGTCTCCGCTGAATAGCTGAACTTCCGCAATGTGGATTGAGTAGAGCCCCAGGTGTTAGCCATGCCTGGGTAGCTGCTAGTTGCAGGCCAGACAGCACAGAATGGAGGAAAACAAAACACACCTCAGCATTGAGGAGGTCAGCTAAATTCCCTTATCTTGTAAGGGAACCAAGCAGCTGTCAAGGAAAGGCTTGCATGCCTATTGTGCAAAGGCAGCCTCAAAGCCCGTAGCACATCCATTGAGACAGAGGTGAAATTAACAATCACGTTCCGGAGGAAAAATGGCAGGTTTCCTCTTTGCAAAGACAGATTGATGCGAAACTGGCACCCTGCATGTATGTATTTGTTGTTTATCCACTGTGCAGTTTGGACTCCCATGAATACGGGGTATGAATGAATATACACGGTGTACAAAACATTAGGTACACCTTCCTAATATTAAGTTGCACCCACTTTTGCCCTCAGAACAGCCTAAATCCCTCAGGGTATGGACTCTTCAAGGTGTCGAAACCGTTGCACAGGGATGCTGTCGCATGTTGACATGTTGACCCAAGTTGGCAGTATGTCCTTTGGGCGGCGGATCAATCTTGATACACATGGGAAACTGTTGAGCATGAAAAACCCACCAACATTGCAGTTCTTGACACACTCAAACCGGTGCATCTGGCATCTATTACCATACCCCGTTAAATATTTTCTCTTGCCTATTCATCCTCTGAATGGCAAACATACACAGTCCATGTCTCAATTGTCTGGTCTCAAAGCAAAGTCTTAAAAATCCTTCTTTAAGCTGTCTCCTCCCCTTCATCTAATGAATAAAGGTGAAAAGTCTACATTGATTGAAGTGAATTTAACAAGTGACATCAATAAGGGATATTAGCTTTCACCTGGATTCACCCGGTCAGTCTATGTCATGGAAAGAGCAGGTGTTCCTAATGTTTTGAACATTGTGTACTTCACGCATAAAACTCAGAGCGCTCGATTCGATTTTTTAAGAGCCACTTTAAACATGTTTTATATATATTTCATACACTTTTCATCATTTTTATATTTCGTACGATATCAAAGTGATGTGCTTAAGCACACTAATTAACCCTCAAAACACTGCAATTACTAGCCCAACAATCCTTCTAGACCAGAAGTGTCTCTCTCATTCCATGGAGGTCCTAGTGTCTGCAGGTTTTGTGTTTTTCCTTTCAATTAAGCCCTAGATAACCAGGCGTAGAGAGTTCCTTACTAATAAGTGGCCTTAATTCATCACTTAAGTACAACCGAGGAGCGAAAACCTGCAAGCCCTCCGCGGAATGAGTTTGGCACCTGTGTTCTAGACTTTGGAGGTCCTTTTTGATGTACTGTAGTTATGAAATAAAAATGAGTGCTGTTTTCCCCTCTACCTCCTACCTCATGTTGACCAGTTGGGAATGGTTTATATATAGTTCCTTGAGCAGATTTCCCTGAGTACAAAGGAATCCACACAATTCATGAATTTTTTTGTGCGTACACTTGGTAAAAAAAATGGATTTCTATACCAAGAGTGTTGAATGATTTATTCATATTTGTTTGCCAAAAGAAGTGTTGACCTGAACAATTAGTCTGATTCAAAAGTAAGAGGACAATGAACAAAACTGCTATTACGAAATACAACATGATCTGAAAGAAGCAGGGTGGCTAATAGCTAATAATATTGAATCACATGCATCCACACACACAATCTAGAGAAAATTAGTGTTGGAGGAAATTATAGTTGAAATGATTAATTATGTATACATTTAAATTAGAACCATTAATTTTAATACTATTATGTTGTGGTATGAAATGTATGGGTTTTTTGGTTAAACTAGGACTGAAAATGTAGGTAAAACGAATGAATTGTCTGTACCTTGCGGGTTTAAGGGAGAAGGAGGGTATATCTCTTTAGACAGATAAGAATGTTCTTTGATGTTCCATTAGTAGAGAAGAGTATATCTTTTAGACAGATTGGAATGTTTGCTTTATGAGGGGAGTAGGAGACAATCTCCAGACCTGAAGACACTGCGCTATTGTGTGGATCGGAGAAAGTGTGAGAACTGATGACGTCATTTTTATCTTCTCTTTAAAATGTAATGTTCTTTGTATTTTGGGCCAGTACTCATCAAGAATAAATGCTGAACTTGTTTTTAAGACTGGTCTCTCGCTATTTCATGCAAATGATAAATCTTACAACTTATTATGAAATAGATAGAGTGTGAATTTGGTTTTGGCTACAAAACATATAGGAATTTAGAATTCCTCTAACAATTAGGCACTATTCGCCGTCTGGCAGCATAATCAGAAACCAATGAAAACCAGACTGGTTTCTGGAGAGAATTTCTCTGTCCATAAACAGACAAGGTAGTTTAGTGCTGTGTCTGAAATTGTTAGACTAGTTGTCAAATCCTTTCATTCTTATTTCGTCAATTTCTCACCACTCTCTCAAAGTGCAGTGGAGGAAAAGGAGGTCTTAGGGAAGGGACCTTCAACCTTCCCTTCCAATGCGCTTGAAAAGGAGGTGAGGAAATGAGGGTAAACAAGGACGGTGGCAGCAAGGATTCGACAGCTAGTAATGTTTTGAGACAGCTCAGTGCTGTTTATGGCCTCTCTGTTGGGAAGGAGTTAATTTAACTTCATGCTGCCCCATTGTGGGAGTCCTCATTTCTCCTCTAAGCTCCATCGCCTTTAGATGTGCAAGGCAGGCAAAATTCTGCCACGGTTTCTCACATCTCACATTGCCCTCTCCTCAGCACCACAGCTGGATGCCCTTAGCCTATTGACAGGGTCTCGGACTGTTCTCCTGGAGACGGCACCTGAGGCCTTGTCGACAGACAGATTTTATTTTATAACCACTTCAGGAAAAGGAAGACCTTCTTAGTTCGAGACTGACAGTTGGTTCAGGCGATGGAATTCATTAGCAAAAGCTGACGAATAGAAAATAGTTTGATGACCCCATGAATACCAAATATTTCCCATCAAAACAAATGTGTGCTGCATTTTAAGCCAGTTGGACCAACACATATAAACCGTAGGTATATCTGAAAGTAAGTAAGACTAAATAAATAAATGAAGATTTGGGCCAAATAGTAGGCTTACTGTGTTAGACAAACCCCCACAGCAAAATCAACACAGACTTCTAACTAATGTGCATTATATCCTCATATCGCTTCTAACCAATTCAATGTGTGCAAGGAGCCCACCTCAGCACCTCCGCTCACACGAAAAATGAGGGGGTAACGCACCAGCGGAACTCACTGGGGAAAATGTAGAACAAAAGTAATCAATTATCACACCTCTCACTGCATTCCCATAGCTTTGGCCCCTTGATTATGTAAGGGAATTCGCCATCGATCAGCTAAGTGAGCCAGCAGGGCGGTCACCAGTCAGCCACACAACTCGACGCCATTCCGCCAAAGTAGAGCGTCGCTAGTTAAATCATGCCACATTTCACTTGGTTTGTGCCTGAGTTATGACTGAGGAGTGAGTGAATTAACACCCGCCTAATTATATATGGGAGGGAGGCTAACGCCAAGGTCAGCAAAAGTGAGGAAACAAGGCCAGATCTCACACTTTGAGATGCACCATGCATGCTGCAGCTCTCTCAAAGCACCGCTCTTTATCACAACTATGATCTGTTATCCACCGGCGAGGACCTCTAGGTTTTCACTGTACGTGAGACAGATATTTAGAAACAAAATCCAATCTATTCAAGTCCAAAAGCCAACAGGTAGATTCAATACGATTACTCGATAAGCAGTGACGGACTTCACAAAACAAAATAAAGTGTTGTGTTGAGTGATTTTGTGCTCCATACGTGAAATGGACTTTCCTGTTCTCAGATACCGTTGTGCTCATGAAAGCTAGTGCTCCGGGAAAAATCTGTAGGGAGAAGCTACAGTACAGTAATGGTGGCCTAAGAGCAACTGATCACTTCATGTGTTCATATATATGAGAATTTAGGACACCGGGAGAGGAGATGTCTGTTGCAGGAGATACTAAAGATGTAGCCCATCACTGTACTCTACTCCACTGACAATAACACACGCTTACTACTGCATAACATCACACATGAGATTGAGTCATTCTGTACTGTCAATGTTCTTTTGAACATTGTTAATAAAAGGTTCAGAAATTCTGTCAGCCCTATGCACTTAGCAAGGCAGAGTGATTGGAACGATAAACGTTTCTCAAAATAAAAACACTTTGAAATTAAGGAATTGATAGCTTCACATTTTTACCACAGCATGCATGAACAGCTAAATTCGTAGCTGTAAATGAAGCTGTAAAAGGCAGCTAACTATTAGCGCTTCTCAGTTGCCACCTTTATTACAGTTGATTAGGTGACTCACTTGAGGGCCACTGGGTAACCTGGTCTCAGAGCAAAATGTATTATATTTTACCTAAAGTCTGTGCCACTCCATTTAGTATGATACAGAATGTTACTTTACATTAGGTTACATTACATTGGCCTACCAATATAATAGCAGTTCTACAATATTATACAAATTGTAGGACGTATAGTACGTTACGAACAACAAATCATATGATATGTCAAGAATTGCAATTTGTACAATATGTTACACATTTGCAAATACGTATGATATGTTACACATTCCAATTTGTTGTGGCTAATGTTAGCTAGGTGGCAAATGCTAACATTAACTAGATGGCTAACGTTAGCTAGGCTAGGGGTTAAGGGTAGGGGTTAGGGTTTTCCCAGTGGCCTCGTTTTCCCAGTGGTAGCCATTTTGAATGGGCTATTTGCTTTAGCTCAGTCTCTCTATGAGGCATGGAATTATCATGCTACAGTTGTCTGTTCACACTGATTACTGTTATGCCAGCTTCAAAATATTTTTTTTTTATAGGCTCAGAAATAAACAAAGTCTAAATTTAAAAACTTTGGTTTTTGGGCCCTAGTGAATTGTGGTGTCCTGCACCACGGTTGGGAACCAACTAAGTGGCATGTTCTGCTGTCAGTAATTTATGTCCTGCATTATTAGCCCCTTTCTTTTGCATTAAGTGTTCCTCATTGCCAGCTACTGGTTCCTGTGTGTTTCCAGGTCCCCGAGCTCCCATAGTGTGTATCATGCTGTGGCGAAGGCAGGAAGCTGATTAAATCGGCTACATCTGAGTGCACAGAGGACACTGAAAGCTATTCGGAGCCCTGCAATGCAGAGGATAATACTCTTTCAGATGGCATACTGTCATCAAACCTATGTTATCTTCCTTAATGCCATTTTACTCATTCACATCCCCCACAAAGGTGGAAGACAGACAGACTCTTTACTGACTTCAAAGCAATGTTGAAGGACCTGAATCTGTTTCTCAGAGCAAGGACACACAGTACATCACACACTGAGCTTTTAGAACACAAATCAAAGAGGCCTGTTTTTTCTTTACTAGTAGCAGCAGTAGTATGTAGCACAGTTGATAAGAGCATGGCATTTGCAATGACAGGATAGTGGGTTTGATTCACGGGATCACCCTTAACGCATAAGTGAAATATTTGTACGTTGCTTCGGATAAAAGCGTCTGTAAAATGGCTTCTAGGTGTCGTAGTAGCCGTAGTATTATCAATCCAAATCATTTGTGTAAGTTCCAGAAATCACATGAAATTCAGCTTGCAGCCACAATTCCATCATGTAAGTAATAACTGTGTGGCTGGAAGACTCTATTAAAACGTTGCTCTGCCAACCAGACCCAAACCTTGTAAAACTCAACACCAACCCAACCCAACAAACCACTTACAGTGCCTTCAGAAAGTATTCGCACCCCTTGATTTTTCCACATTTTGTTGTGTTACAGCCTGAATTTAAAATGGATTAAATTGAGATGTTTTGTCAATGG
Source organism: Oncorhynchus tshawytscha (assembly GCF_018296145.1). Lineage (NCBI taxonomy): Eukaryota > Metazoa > Chordata > Actinopteri > Salmoniformes > Salmonidae > Oncorhynchus > Oncorhynchus tshawytscha. The sequence goes on from NC_056440.1 coordinate 55,869,760, forward strand.
CCTATACACAATACCCAATAATGTCGAAGTAAAATTGTTTTTCGAAATGTTTAAACATTTATTAAAAATTAAAAAATGAAATGTATTAAGTATTCAAAATCCTAGAGAAAAACCTGGTTCAGTCTACTTTTCACCAGACACTGGGAGATGAATTAGCCTTTCAGGAGGGCAATAACCTAAAACGAAAAGAATAATGGGCAAATGTTGCACAACTCAGGTGTGGAAAGCTCTTAGAGACTTACTCAGAAAGACTTATAGCTGTAATCACTGCCAAAGGTGATTGTAACATGTATTGTATCAGGGGGTTGAATACTTAACTAATCAAGATATTTTAGTGTTTTATTTTTCATACATTTTATTTTGTGTAGATTGTTGACAAAAAAAATACAACTAAATCCATTTTAATCCCACTTTGTAACACATGTGGAAAAAGTCAAGGGGTGTGAATACTTTCTGAAGGCACTGTATGTCATCATAATTATATGACAATAGCTAGTAGCGTACATGTACCTGTGCAGTCATGAGGAAATAATTAGCTTCAAGCTGGACACAGGAGCAGCTGTGACAGCCATTCCCGAGAGGTTCTTAAAACGGAAACAAGATGGCAAGCTGGCCAAGCCAACCTAGATTCTGTATGGGCTAGGTTGAGAGAGGCTGAAGTACCATATGAAGTTCTGAGCATGTTGGGAGCATGTCGGGAGTGTGTTGGTTGAAATTCTCCCAGGGAATCTTCTTCTAATTATTCTTGGAGATTTATTGGCAGACTACAACTAATAAGGTGTGTTATTGCCACTTACTGTACAGGGTAGTAAGCATTGGGGGGGTGGGGGAACGGGGGAAAGGGGGGCAGACGACCTCATACAAAATACAAAAATAGACACAAAAAAACATCCCACTCCTTCAGTCACAGCCCAATTCAAATCACATCCCTCCAGCACAAGGGCATGTGAGGGCAGAACATTCTTCGACAGGATTCCTTGCAAGGCCTCGGCTATAAAATCACTGAGTCCCCAAAAAACCTTCAGCTGCTCTCACGATGCAAATTGTCTCAGGTTTCTTCTCCATTTATGCTGTGCAGCTTATGTCCATTACAATAAATGATACAAAGTCTACCTTTTTAACATGCATTATAATGGGAACCCTCGGTTGCTGAGAAACAGTCACTGGTGCAGGCTCTACTACCATTGTATCTTCAACGCTACTCACTCCCTCGACTCTTCTCACCACCTCCAGATGAATCTCTCGACAATCTGTCAAGGCTCACGTAGAATTATGTGATTACAAGCAGCAGTAGTTCCTGGTTTTGGGTTTTCGTCATTGATTATTTGGACAAATCAGGATTGGGCGAAGGCGGTGCTTAAACTGGTAAAGTGATTTTCAAACCCATGTGCAGATGATAAACGGTTTACACGAGATTCCTCAACCACAAAGACAAATTTGGCTATTGTATATCGTAAAAATTCATGAAAAACATTTAGCGGAATGGAGTGGTTTGGCTGAGAGTTTCTGTTTGCGAGGGAGGAGACTTCACTTCCTTCCTCTGCACAAAGCTAATCACAACCGCTAACAGTATTCCCCCCAGAAGTAAAACAGGAAATTACAAACTTCTGCAAGATAATTTTACTTCTGGGTAACTGAGATTACTTTCAGATAGCACACACTGGCCAGCCTTTACTCTTGACACCTCTGTCTCCTTCACCCTAACAGGGCAATCCGGGATGTCGGGTGCAATCCAGAATTTCCATCCACCGTACGGTCAATCGACGTGCACCAACCACTCCACCTACTGTACTTCCTCAGGTATTTCACCTTCATGCACTTTGTGTGCTACTTCTCACTTAGTGTTTTGTTTTTCATTTCCATGTTTATCACACCAGAATAAAAGTAAATGACAACAGACATAATGTACTTATTAGTATTTATTTTAAATTAACAGCTGATTTTCCAGAGGGAAGCCATGTAAGCCCATATGGAGTAAAATGGAAGAATGTCCCCTGGTCTTTTTTAACAAGACAATCGAGAAAGCTTCTGGAAAATACACAAAATAATCAACATGTACCCATTAATTATTTACATAAAAAAGTACTTTAAAGTTTACTGAAGACCTAGTACTACATTACCTGTAAACAATAGTGAGTTATTTATGCAATAGGTCCAGAGCGGGTGTGGTATATGGCCAATATACTGTACCACAGCTATGGGCGTTCTTATGTCAAACGCACCCTCAAACACTTCAGCGAGATGGCCTTTCTAATCGACCTGGCATGGGTTACCTGGAAGGATATTGACCTCATTCCGTCAGTAACCAGATGCCTGGTTATTCTTTAAAAGTGCCTTCCTCACCATCTTAAATAAGCATGCCCCATTCAAAAAATGTTGAACCAGGAACAGATAGAGCCCTTGGTTCACTCCAGACCTAACTGCCCTTGACTAGCACAAAAACATCCTGTGGCATACTGCATTAGCATCGAATAGCCCCCGTGATATGAAACTTTTCAGGGAAGTTAGGAACCAATATACACAGGCAGTTAGAAAAGCTAAGGCTAGCTTTTCAAACAGAAATTTGCATCCTGTAGCACAAACTCCAAAACGTTTTGGGACACTGTAAAGTCCATAGAGAATCAGAGCACCTCCTCCCAGCTGCACACTGAGGCTAGGAAACACTGTCACCAATGATAAATCCACGATAATTGAGAATTTCAATAAGCATTTCTCTGCACCCCCCACAGGAACTTGCTCAAGCCTCCCCCATTTCTCCTTCACCCAAATCCAGATAGCTGATGTTCTGAAAGAGCTGCAAAATCTGGACCCATACAAATCAGCCGGGTTAGACAATCTAGACCCTCTCTTTCTAAAATTATCCGCCGAAATTGTTGCAACCCCTATTACTAGCCTGTTCAACCTCTCTTTTGTATCGTCTGAGATCCCCAAAGATTGGAAAGCTGCCACAGTCATCCCCTCTTCAAAGGGGGAACCAGTCTAGACCCAAACTGCTACATACCTATATCTATCCTACCCTGCCTTTCTAAGGTCTTCGAAAGCCAAGTTAACAAACAGATCACCAACCACTTAGAATCCCACCGTACCTTCTCCGCTATGCAATCTGGTTTCCGAGCTGGTCATGGGTGCACCTCAGCCACACTCAAGGTCCTGAACAATATCATAACCACCATCGATAAGAGACAAAAATGTGCAGCTGTATTCATCGACCTGGCCAAGGCTTTCGACTTTGTCAATCACCACATTCTTATCGGCAGACTCAACAGCCTTGGTTTCTGAAAGACTGCCTCGCCTGGTTCACAACTACTTCTCAGACAGTGTTCAGTATGTCAAATCGGATGGCCTGTTGTCCTCTGGCAATTTCTATGGGGGTGCCACAGGGTTCAATTCTCGGGCTGACTCTCTTCTCTGTATACATCAATGATGTCGCTCTTGCTGCTTGTGATTCTCTGATCCACCTCTATGCAGACAACACCATTCTGTATACTTCTGGCCCTTCTTTGGACACTGTGTTAACTAACCTCCAGACGAGCTTCAATGCCATAAAACTCTCCTTCCGTGGCCTCCAACTGCTCTTAAATGCATGCTCTTCAATCGATCGCAGCCCGCACCTGCCCACCCATCCAGCATCACTACTCTGGACGGTTGACTTAGAATATGTGGACGACTACAAATACCTAGGTGTCTGGTTAGTCTGTAAACTCTCCTTCCAGACTCACATTAAGCATCTCCAATCCAAAATGAAATCTAGAATCGGCTTCCTATTTCGCAACAAAGCATCCTTCACTCATGCTGCCAAACATACCCTCGTAAAACTAACCATCCTACCGATCCTTGACTTTGGCGATGTCATTTACAAAATAGCCTCCAACACTCTACTCAGCAAATTGGATGCAGTCTATCACAGTGCCATGCATTTTGTCACCAAAGCCCCATATATACCCACCACTGCGACCTGTATGCTCTTGTTGGCTGGCCCTCGCTTCATATTCGTCGCCAAACCCACTGGCTCCAGGTCATCGATACGTTTTTGATAGGTAAAGCCCCGCCTTATCTCAGCTCACTGGTCACCATAGCAACACCCAGCCATAGCACGCGCTCCAGCAGGTATATTTCACTGGTCACCCCCAAAGCCAATTCCCCCTTTCCTTCCAGTTCTCTGCTGCCAATGACTGGAACGAACTGCAAAAATCACTGAAGCTGGAGACTCATATTTCCCTCACAAACTTTAAGCACCAGCTGTCAAAGCAGCTCACAGATCACTGCACCTGTACATAGCCCATCTGAAAATAGCCCATTCAACTAACTCATCCCCATACTGTTATTTATTTTTGCTCCTTTGCACCCCAGTATCTCTACTTGCACATTCATCTTCTGCACATCTCTCACTCCAGTGTTTAATTGCCATATTGTAATTATTTTGTCATTATGGCCTATTTATTGTCTTACCTCCCTTATCCTACCTCATTTGCACACACTGTATATAGACCTTTTCTATTGTATTATTGACTGCATGTTTGTTTATTCCATGTGTGACTCTGTGTTGTTGTTTGTGTTGCACTGCTTTGCTTTATCTTGGCCAGGTCGCAGTTGTAAATGAGAACTTGTTCTCAACTGGCCTACCTGGTTAAATAAAGGTGAAATAAAAAATAAATAAAATGTACGATGCAACGTGGAGTGCCTGGATAGAGCTCTTAGCCATGGTATATTGGCAATATACCACAAACCCCTGAGCTGCCTTTTTGCTATTATAATCTGGTTACTGTACCACCAAATGTTTTTATTTCTACTGCTCTAATTACATTGGTAACCAGTTTATAATAGCAATAAGGCACGTTAGGGGTTTGTGATATATGGCCAATATAACACGGCTAAGGGCTGTGTCCTAGAACTCCATGTTGTGTTGTGTATAAGAACAGCCCTTAGCCATGGTATATTGGCCATATGCCACACCCCCTCGGGCCTTATTGCTTAAATATAGCATTTACAATCAAATGTACATTCATCTGGTATCGTAAACATTGCACATAGAATTGAGAGATGGCCACAAAAGGTCTTGAAGAGCTACAGGGTTATGCAGGTATAACACATGGGGATGTGTAAAAAAAAAAAAAATTATAAACTAGGATTAGCTAACACAACGTGCCATTGGAACACAGGAGTGATGTTTGCTGATAATGGGCCTCTGTACGCCTATGTAGATGTTCCATAAAAAATCAGCTGTTTCCAGCTACAATAGTCATTTACAACATTAACAATGTCTACACTGTATTTCTGATCAATTTGATGTTATTTTAATGGACAGAAAATGTGCTTTTCTTTCAAAATCAAGGACATTTCTAAGTGACCCCAAACTTTTGAACGGTAGCCTATATACCATGAGTACCTTTCATAAAAACATTAATATAGCTCTTCACTTTAATCTCTTACAGGAATAAGAAAATTCCTGCACGAGAGAAAAAAATGCTTTACACTTTAACTACAGTGCAAGGCTCACATGAACTAAACAAACTAGCCTGGGCAACGCAAAGGACTTTACACAACTACAGCACCAGGCTCAAGTGGACTGAACAATAGACTAGCCTGGGCAAATGGAAAGTACTAGTGTTAATCTAAAACATGCAATCTAAAGTCATCTAAAACATAACTGTGTATCAAAATGGATTATAATAATAGCTAATCACATTTTATAAAAGTATGAAAACTAAAATAGTTCACCATGCAAGATAAATTACGTTTGCTATTTCAATATATCGATAGCTGAGCTAACCTAAATTGTGACGTATACGCTGGGAGCAAGTTCAGGGAGTGTATTTAATAAATAAATGAATATAGAACAAAACAAGAAACATGAGTAGCGTATAGACATGAAACACTGAAACAGAAACAACAACGCCTAGGGAAAGAACCAAAGGGAAGGTAATCAGACAGGTGATGGAGTCCAGGTGAGTCTGAAAGCACAATAATGAGCAGCCTGGTTACCTGGAGAGGGAGTATACGTGACAGTGCCCCCTCCATGACACCGACCAGAGGGATGGTCCCGTGGACCAGGAGCGGGCCGGTTGCTTCTGCTGAGGCATGGGAGCCTGACAAAATGGCTGAGGCATGGGAGCCTGACAAAACGGCTGAGGCATGGGAGCCTGCCAAAACGGCTGAGGCATGGGAGCCTGACAAAATGGCTGAGGCATGGGAGCCTGACAAAACAGCTGAGGCATGGGAGCCTGACAAGACGGCTGAGGCATGGGAGCCTGACAAGACGGCTGAGGCATGGGAGCCTGACAAAACGGCTGAGGCATGGGAGCCTGACAAAACGGCTTAGGCATGGGAGCCTGCCGAGCCTACCGAGTCTTTTGAACCTCTCAAGCCAGCTGAGGCATGGAAGCCTGTCGAGCTAGCTGAGGCATGGAAGCCTGTCGAGCTAGCTGAGGCATGGAAGGCTGTCGAGCTAGCTGAGGCATCCTCAGTAGACTCGGCAATGGACGCTTGACTGGCCGACCGGGTCTTGTAAACCTGAGGTGTCAGCTGAGGCATGGAAGCCTGACGAGCCAGCTGAGGCATCCCTGGTTGCTCCGGTAGAGACACCCAGACCCGACGTCACCTACACTAACAAAATAAACAAAAAACACTCCCTGATGCTTCTCTTTGGTGAGGCGTTATTCTGTAAAGTGTACGCTGGGAGCCGGGAAGCAAGTTCAGGGAGTGTATTTAATAAATTAATGAACATAGACCAAAACAAGAAACACGAGTGGCGTACAGACATGAAACACTGAAACAGAAACAATAGGCACTGGTGAGCGTAACGATGGTGACAGGTGTGCATAATAATGAGCAGCCTGGTGACGGATTCACAAAACCTTCTTAAGACATTTCTTCTTAATTGCCATTTTTTCCTTAACTATAGACTTAAGAAGAAAGTTAAGCAAAGTTGCTATTCCTCAATAAAGTTATTGGAAATGTTCTTAAGGTTTTCCTAAAAAAAAGAAGAAATTGGATTCTTGAAAATAATGCTTTAGGATTTCTTCTTGGAAATGTACTTAACTTTAGGATAGCTACACGCTTGTCTTGAGAGGAATGGATACTTTTTTAACCATGAACGTTTTCCTCAACTTGCTTCCCGACCCTCAGCGCACATCGTTACAGTGAGGTTAGGAGAGGGACTAAGATAGAATATTGAGTTTTGATGGGCTAAAAATAAATTGCTCGTCATGCAGCTTCTTACAGCTGATTTGTAATAGCTGTCAATTTTTAAACATATCATAATATAATATGATTGGTTACTGGAATCTTACTAAACTCAGCAAAAACAGAAACGTCCTCAAACTGTCAACTGCGTTTATTTTCAGCAAACGTAACATGAGTAAATATTTGTATGAACATAAGATTCATCTACTGAGACATAAACTGAACAAGTTCTACAGACATGTGACTAACAGAAATTGAATAATGTGTCCCTGAACAAAGGGGGGGTCAAAATCAAAAGTAGCAGTCGGTATCAGTTGTGGCCACCAGCTCCATTAAGTACTGCAGTGCATCTCCTCCTCATGGGCTGCACCAGATTTGCCAGTTCTTGCTGTGAGATGTTACCCCACTCTTCCACCAAGGCACATGCAAGTTCCTAGACATTTCTGGCGGGAATCGCCCTAGCCCTCACCCTCCGATCCAACAGGTCCCAGACATACTCAATGGGATTGAGATCCGGGCTCTTCGCTGTACATGGCAGAACACTGACATTCCTGTCTTACAGGAAATCACGCACACAACAAGCAGTATGGCTGGTGGCATTGTCATGCTGGAGGGTCATGTCAGGATGAGCCTGCAAGAAGGGCACCACATTAGGGAGGAGGATGTCTTCCCTGTAACGCACAGTGTTGAGGTTGTCTGCACTGACAACAAGCTCAGTCCGATGATGCTGTGACACACCCTCCCAGACCATGATGTACCATGCACCTCCAAATCGATCCCGCTCCAGAGTACAGGCCTCAGTGTAACGCTCATTCCTTCGACGATAAACGTGAATCCGACCATCACCCCATGTGAGACAAAACCGCAACTCGTCAGTGAAGAGCACTTTTTTGCCAGTCCTGTCTGGTCCAGCGACGGTGTGTTTGTGAGGATCTGCCTTACAACAGGCCTACAAGCCCTCAGTCCAGCCTCTCTCAGCCGATTGCGGACAGTCTGAGCACTGATGGAGGGATTGTGCGTTCCTGGTGTAACTCAGGCAGTTGTTGTTGCCATCCTGTACCTGTTCCGCAGGTGTGATGTTCAGATGTACCTATCCTGTGCAGGTGTTGTTACACATGGTCTTCCACTGCGAGGACAATCAGCTGTCTGTTCTCTCTCCCTGTAGCGCTATCTTAGGTGTCTCACAGTATGGACATTGCAATTTATTGCCCTGGCCAGATCTGCAGTCCTCATGCCTCCTTGCAGCATGCCTAAGGCACATTCACGCAGGTGAGCAGGGACCCTGGGCATCTTTATTTTGGGGGTTTTCAGAGTCAGTAGAAAGGCCTCTTTAGTGTCCTAAGTTTTCATAACTGTGGCCTTAATTGCCTACCGTCTGTAAGCTGTTAGTGTCTTAACGACTGTTCCGCAGCTGCATTTTCATTAATTGTTTATGGTTCATTGAACAGGCATGGGAAACAGTATTTAAGCCCTTTACAATGAAGATCTCTGAAGGTATTTAGATTTTTTCGAATGATCTTTGAAAGACAGGGTCCTGAAAAAGGTATGTTTCTTTTTTTGCTGAGTTTAGTAACGATAAGTGTTCAACATTAGTTGACCTGTCTTATATCAGCTTTTTGAGTGGCGCCAACTGGTAATATACTTCAAGATGGGGGTCACGTGTGCTATAAAGGCATAGATCCCAAGTTCGTGCCAGGTATGGGCTGAAACGGGAGGAAGTGGTACTCGCTAAGCAAGCAGTGTGATACCCTTTGCATAGGCTTTCTTGTTCAAGCCCAGTTCTACCACACCAGATTCTACTATTCAAGGTCTCGATGAACAGCTAAGAAGTAGAAACAGGTGTGGTAGCACTGGTCTGCATAACCCTGTGGGTCATCAATAGCAATTTTGGTAACTCCTGGTACAAACACTATGACAAACTGCTAAGAAACACCTCTAAAATAAAAATTCATTAGACAAGTACGAAACACTTAAGAATACATATTTAGAAATCTGACATTGGATACGTGCTCTAAATACTTTAGCTAAACATGTTCTTAGTAATTCTGTACACAGCTGTCCCACATTTATAAATGGCTGTATAAATATGAAAACAGAGGAGTACCCACAGTTTTGGAACATTCTTGGCATTCTCTCAACCAGCTTCATGAGTTAGTCACCTGGAATGCATTTCAATTAACAAGTGTGCCTTGTTAAACGTTAATTTGTGGAATGTATTCCCTTCTTAATGTGTTTGAGCCAATCACTTTTGTTGTGACAAGGTAGGGGGGTATACAGAAGATAGCCCTATTTGGTAAAAGACCAAGTCCATATTATGGCAAGAACAGCTCATATAAGCAAAGAGAAATTAAAGTCCATCATTACTTTTAGACATGAAGGTCAGTCAATACGGAAAATTTCAAGAACTTTGAAAGTTTCTTCAAGTGCAGTCGCAAAAACCATCAAGCGCTATGATGAAACTGGCTCTCATGAGAACCGCCACAGGAAAGGAAGACCCAGAATTACCTCTGCTGCAGAGATTGCAGCCCAAATAAATGCTTCACAGAGTTTAAGTAACAGACACATCTCAACATCAACTGTTATGGTGTGGGGGTGCTCTGTCGGTGACACTGTCTGTGATTTATTTAGAATTCAAGGCACACTTAACCAGCATGGCTACCACAGCATTCTAAAGCGATACAACATCCCATCTGGTTTGGGCTTACTGGGACTATAATTTGTTTTTCAAAAGGACAATGACTCAACACCTCCAGGCTGTGTAAGGGCTATTTTACCTAGAATGAGAGTGATGGAGTGCTGCATCAGATGACCTGGCCTCTACATTCCCCCGACCTCAACCAAATTGAGATGTTTGGGATGAGTTGGACCGCAGAGTGAAGGAAAAGCAGCCAACAAGTGCTCAGCATATGTGGGAACTCCTTCAAGACGGTTGGAAAAGCATTCCTGGGAAAAATAAAGAAAAACCCTGGAAGGAGGAAGTGTGTCTTAACTTTTGACTTGTACAGTATATCACAAAAGTGAGTACACCCCTCACATTTTTGTAAATATTTGAGTATATCTTTTCATGTGACAACACTGAAGAAATGACACTTTGCTACAATGTAAAGTAGTGAGTGTACAGCTTGTATAACAGTAACTGTCCCCTCAAAATAACTCAACACAGCCATTAATGTCTAAACCGCTGGCAACAAAAGTGAGTACACCCCTAAGTGAAAATGTCCAAATTGGGCCCAAAGTGTCAATATTTTGTGTGGCCACCATCATTTTCCAGCACTGCCTTAACCCTCTTGGGCATGAAGTTCACCAGAGCTTCACAGGTTGCCACTGGAGTCCTCTCCCACTCCTCCATGACGACATCACGGAGCTGGTGGATGTTAGAGACCTTGTACTCCTCCACCTTCCGTTTGAGGATGCCCCACAGATACTCAATAGGATTTAGGTCTGGAGACATGCTTGGCCAGTGGTCGTCTTGGAGGTGAGTTTGGGGTCGTTATCATGTTGGAATACTGCCCTGCTGCCCAGTCTCCGAAGGGAGGGGATCATGCTCTGCTTCAGTATGTCACAGTACATGTTGGCATTCATGGTTCCCTCAATGAACTGTAGCTCCCCAGTGCCGGCAGCACTCATGCAGCCCTAGACCACCACCATGCTTGACTGTAGGCAAGACACACTTGTCTTTGTACTCCTCACCTGGTTGCCGCCACACACGCTTGACACCATCTGAACCAAATAAGTTTATCTTGGTCTCATCAGACCACAGGACATGGTTCCAGTAATCCATGTCCTTAGTCTGCTTGTCTTCAGCAAACTGTTTGCGGGCTTTCTTGTGCATCATCTTTAGAAGAGGCTTCTGGGATGACAGCCATGCAGACCAATTTGATGCAGTGTACGGCGTATGGTCTGAGCACTGACAGGCTGACCCCCCACCCCTTCAACCTCTGCAGGAATGCTTGCAGCACTCATACATCTATTTCCCAAAGACAACCTCTGGATATGACGCTGACCACGTGCACTCAACTTCTTTGGTCGACCATGGCGAGGCCTGTTCTGAGTGGAACCTGTCCAGTTAAACCGCTGTATGGTCTTGGCTACGGTGCTGCAGCTCAGTTTCAGGGTCTTGGTAATCTTCTTATAGCCCAGGCCATCTATGTAGAGCAACAATTCTTTTTTTCAGATCCTCAGAGAGTTCTTTGCCATGAGGTGCCATGTTGAACTTCCAGTGACCTGTCAGTATGAGGGAGTGTGAGAGTGATGACACCAAATTTAACACACCTGCTCCCCATTCACACCTGAGACCTTGTAACACTAACGAGTCACATGACACCGGGGAGGGAAAATGGCTAATTGGGCCGAATTTGGACATTTTCACTTAGGGGTGTACTCACTTTTGTTGCCAGCGGTTTAGACATGAATGGCTGTGTGTTGAGTTATTTTGAGGGGACAGCAAATGTACACTGTTATGCAAGCTGTACACTCACTACTTTGCATTGTAGCAAAGTGTCATTTCTTCAGTGTTGTCACATGAAAAGATATACTCAAATATTTACAAAAATGTGAGGGGTGTACTCACTTTTGTGATATACTGTATACGTATATTTCTTTTGGGATATATTTTTTAAATTATTTTATTGTTGGACATAAGAGTCTGTAAATGCACCAGATAACCTGATCCAAGCTATGTTAATTTTGGAAATCTGTTCCAAAGTCACCCATGCATAATAGAGAGGTATATATGTATGTCATCGTACACAAATGTAAGCAAGGTTTGACATGATTCTGTTTCAGTTAAATAGTATTTCCGTTTGGGCTTTTTCGCAGTCAATTTGCAGTTCACAAATGATTTGTAATTATGTTCCGGGCCCCTGACCATCCGCTCAAGAAAATAAATCTGCCTGCGGCTGAGTCTAGTTGATGAACCCTGCTATAGGGAATAGGATGCCATTTGGAATGCAACGTGTATTTCAAGAGCCCAACATCACTTGTTCTTTGAGGAGGGGAATCAAGGTCACTAAAGCTTGCCCAGTGTGTCTACCACAGGAACTGGATAACAAACAATTATTTAGTTATATAACATGTTTGGGTCTCAGCTGGAGATGTTTTGTAATTTTATTGTTCTATTGCAAAAAAATTTTTATTCTTTAGCTGGATAGCTGTGGGTGTTTTTGACACGTACTGCACAATGCTGCCCTGTGGGGCACTGCTTCACAGACGATTGAGCTTTTCCCTTCAATGTGGAAGGTTCAGGGTGGCAGGGGTCCTGATCTTAGAATGGGGATAAGGGAGAGGTATATTTGAAGCAAATCAGAAAAACGTTGGCTCTTACAAAGCTATTTGCTTGCCAAGTAATGGTTAGGGGAGTCTACCTATGACAATCCTACCCATGCTAGGTTACGGAGACGTAATTTATAGATTGGTAGGTACGGCTGCTCTCGAGCAAATCAATGTTATTTACCATCAGACCTGCCAGCAATGCTCCTTATAGAACACGTCATTGCACTTTGTACTCCTCTGTAAACTGGCCATCTCTGTATACTCAGCGCAAGATCCACTGGTTGATGCTTATTTATAAAACCCTCCTAGGCCTCACTTCTGCCTATCTGAGATATTATAACTACTGCAACCATCATCCTCCACATACAGCACCCGTTCTGCCAGTTCCATTATGTTTAACATCCCTAAAGCACACACCTGGGTCACTCCTCTTTTCAGTTTGCTGCAGCTAGCGAATTGAACGAGCTGCAAAAAAACCCCACTTCAACTGGACAGTTTTATCTACATTCAAAGAGTCAATCATGGACACTCTTGTAACTGCTTTGCGTCATGTCCTTTGTCTCTACCATTTTGTCCGTCGTGCTGTTGTCTGTGCTTAACAATGTTTGTGCCATGTTTGTGTTGCTACCATGCTGTGTTGTTGTCATGTTGTGTTGCAACCATGCTGTGTTATTGTCAAGTTGTGTTCTTGCCATGTTGTGATGTGGTGTCTTTTTTATTTTTTATCCCACGGCTATGCCGTCATTATACATAAGAATTTGCTCTCAATTGACTTGTCTGGTTAAATAAAGGTTAAATAAATAGAACAAACCAATAGTCCTGCTTTACATATTTGAAATTTGCAAAAAATGATTTGACATTTTTTATGCTTTAACCACACTTATCCTTAAAAATACAGTGTCAACATTCTGAATGAGCCCGCAGTGCGGTTGAGTTTTATATGCATTTGATTGAATTGGGGCCTACCTCATTATATGTCATGGTCTCAAGCTTTGTCTATTTGCTGCTTGTAGCTACACCTTTATTATTTTCCATTTGGCTGCTAATTTTCTTTCAATAGGAACCCATTTGGGCGACGAAATTGGGCTTTATCCCCAATTCAGCCAATTGTATTTCATTATTTTCCCCGAGGGATAACCGCAGAAGTTTTTTGAGAGGGACCATTTTTGTCGTTTCGAGTGTGCGGGGCTCGATATATCCAATCATTGCGCACATGCTCTGCTGTGCTGGGTTGGAACGAAAAGCAGGAACCGCCTAAAACCTACAGCGGGATTAAAAGCAAGCTTTGCATAGCTAAACAGCTAGATCCTTTGAAGCTGACAGTCGTTAGAGACTGCCAGTTTCGCAAATCAATAGCGACATCAATTGTGACAGCTATAGATTTAGCAACTTCTCCCCATCTCAAAGAGAAAGTTCACTTCAGTACCTCACTTAGTTTGTTCCAGTATGAAGCCTCCCAATAAGACACTATTCACTGTGACTACTAGTGTAAACTGGCATTTCAACTCTCTTCTAATCCCCCTTCGCCTGCTTTTTGAAATCATCAGCAGTTCTGACATGTGCCGCTCTTTCCCAGGATATATGACTCTTTGTTAAAATTATAAACACTTAATCTATTGGAAATCTCTCTCTCTCTCTCTCTCTCTCTGTCTCTCTCTAAACCTGAATCATCCCGTAATAAAGAAACACAGTCCAGTGGGAGGACACTGGAGCTGCTTGTGGAATTTTAAAGATATATTATCTCAAACTGGCCTGATTTAATAAGCACTGGGGATATGGCAGTATTAAATCTATCCTTTCTCTAATGAGAATCCACCTAAATTATGACGTTTCCAACGGAAATATTTCCCCTGCTTCTTCAGGTGCAGATTGAACAGCAAGGAGTAAATCAGTGCAGGAATTTCTAGAAATGAGGAAAATTACCCAAGTTTTTTGCTGATGCATCGTAGTTTGTGCAGAGATCGTTTTGAAAAGATTTGTTTTTCATGTCGTGAAAACGAACGAATTCAGCATCCCATAGCCTCCTTTGAGTGACTTAAATGAATTACCATGTTAATAAATTGCATCCTTTGTCATTTTGCCAAAATGTGTAAATCACCTGCAAGACAAGTTCCACTTCATATCTGAGCAATAGCCGCAGGTCTACAATCCTCGTGCAGGTTGGCATTTCTCTGAATCTAAGGCTATAGTTTGATAAACAGCAGCAGTTTGTTAAATGTACCTATTGATATTTGCTAATGAAATGGTTCAGAAAATAACTATTTTCTGTCAGCCATCTACTTTGACATAATACAAAGTACCAACGAAGGTGCATGTTTTCTTCAATGGCCACATTTCCCTGTGGTGTAACTTCCTCTGTCTAATCCATCGAGCAATAATTAATCACACACTGTTACTGAATTAGTGAAGGGAATATACAACAATTTCAATTTGAAAGAAAATAAAATATTTGATTTTCTGTACCCCTTGGCCTAATTTACATGTATCACTCAGAAGTATTGTAATTCCTAATTCTATTAAAAACAAAAATCTGTTTTAAGTGAGAAGTAGCCATTGGTTGGAAGCCAAAAATAAATTAAATTCACATGTGCACCACAATGCCTATTCGACCCATGCTCTACCAAGGCTTTTCAGCACACCGCTTTGGCCTACTACAGTAGCTATGTTGGTATTGTACTTCAAACTACTGTATGCGTGGGCAGGTTGCTTAGGATTCAAACCTTCTCAAAGAGCCTAATTCATACTCTTAGAGGAAGTGCTTACACAATAATGTGATTTGTACCGGATACAAGGTAAAGTATTGGATTCTTCACACACCACAGTAAGACATTTTCCCATTATTGAGCTGTTTTGTCTTGTAGTAATGAGGCACATTCCTACATTTCATTAAACCTTTATTTGAACAATATATGTCAGTACATTTTTTAAAATCATAACAACATCCTTTTTTGGTCAGTAGGTGCCCAACATAACAACAGGTGGTGGTGGTGTTGGACACAATAGCTCAGATAGATAGGGCCTGTCTGCAGTCCTGATTTCTGTAACTGTTGGCTTACCTGTGTATTATTGACATAAGCTCAGAACCACTTGTGTTTTGAACATGGTCCTGTTTAATCAATTGCTGTGCAGATCATTGATCAACTCATTACCTCTGTCAAAATAATAATGTAGCTTAAAGTTATGTTTGTACTTGTATTTATTTTTGCCATAAAGTTGGTGACGCAATAATAATACACATTTACAATATAATAATATACATTTACTATATCTAAAAATACATTCAGCAAAATTATATATGTATATATACAGTGGGGCAAAAAAGTATTTAGTCATCATAGGTACACTTCAACTATGACAGACAAAATGACACCAGAAACCAGAGCATACATTTTAGTTTATTTGTAATGTCGCCAACAAAACCAGAAATAACAAAAGACCGTAAAGCTACATAGTGCTCGCAGGCCACTACACATAGACAACTACCCACAATCACAGGTGGGAAAAAGGGCTGCCTAAGTATGATCCCCAATCAGAGACAACGATAGACATCTGCCTCTGATTGGGAACCACACTCGGCCAGAAACAAAGAAATAAAGAACATAGAATGCCCACCCAAATCACACCCTGACCAAACCAAATAGAGACATAAAAAGTCTCTCTAAGGTCAGGGCGTGACAGGAAGGCAAAAAAACAATAATCCATTTCAGCCAATATGGAGTAAACTGGAAAAAAAATCCCAGATTTCTCTTAAGACAATCGAGTAAGAGGCTGGAAAATACACAAATAATCAACATGTACCCATTAACTATTTACATGAAAATGTACCTTAAAGTTTACTGAAGGCTTTGTACTCTGTTGAGTTTTCACTAAAAATTAAATGTACAACATTCATCAGGACTTTGTAAATACATTTCAGGAATGACCACAACGGCTCTTGACAAGCTACAGGTTATTGCAGGCTTTTTTGTTCAAGCCCAGTTCTGCCACACCTGATTCTACTATTTATGGTCTCAATGAACAGCTGAGGTCTTGATGAACAGTTGAATAGTAGAATCAGGTGTGGTAGCACTGGGCTTGAATAAAAAATAAAAAAAAATTGGTAACTCCTGATACAAACACGGCTGAGAAACACCTATAAAATACAAAGTCATTATACAACTACAAAACACAATTTGATGCATATTTACAAATCTGACATTGGATTGGTGCTCTAAACTATATTTTAAATAAATACGAACAACTACAAATGTTCTTAGTAATTCTGTACACAGCTGTCCAACTCAAGTAAAACAGAACAATAATCCCACATTTATAAATGGCAGTATAAATATGAAAACAGATGGGAGTACTCACAGATTTGGAACAGAACATACATTTGAAATATTGAAGTATGTGTGAAGTACCATTTGTGTAGTGCAGCCCAGCCCCCGAATGACTCTTCTTCAACTGCATGCAAGAATTTCCTACTGTACTGTATGGGTTGTCTTAGAAATGCATCATTCTCTGTGTTGATCTTGGAACCCCCCCCATTGTCTCACCTCTGAGAAGCAGAGGTTATATCCTGTAGGTCTAACATCTGATTGTAAGTTAACTCAACAGTTATGCTATTCAATCCAAACAAATCAGATGCTTATAAAAGGGTCTTAAATTCTTTCTTCTTTCTCTTATGTTCTTGACCTGCTGTGGTGAGATACTCTGTCCCTCTTTCTTTCTCCCTCTCCCATGAGCTATGGGCCATGCCACAGGCCAGGGTGTCTTTGTTCTCTCTCTTATCCTGTATCCTATCCATGGAGGAAGGTTGTATAATCAATTCTCATTTCCTAGGTTTTTAGGCCTCTGGCCTAATAGGCATCTCTTTGTTCATGCTTTATCTTCTACTGTAAGTTAACCTTAAGATCTATATGCCTCCTGTATAAGTATGCTTGGTAATGCTTGTTAATGCTTGTAACTTAAGTTGTATGCCCTGTATGTCAATCCATTCACTGTACAATGTTAATTAAGTATCTGCCTTTGATATAGACAATTCTCAGACCAATTCCTGCTAGTCAACATCAGCTCATTGCTTAATGCTTGCTTGTAAATTTGTATTATCTTTATGGAGTCATATATAAACATTTTAATAGGCTAACTGCTTAGTCTTATTACGAGTCGCATGTGATGTATTTATAATATATACACATTTCAAATGTAACTGCCAACCAGTGGTGGAAAAAGTACCCAATTGTCCTACTTGAGTAAAAGTATAGATACCTTAATAGAAAGTTACTCAAGTAAAAGTGAAAGTCAGCCAGTAAAATTCTACTTGAGCAAGTCTAAAAGTATTTGGTTTTAAGTATCAAAAATATAAAATATACTTAAATATCAAAAGTTAAATTAAAAGCATAAATCATTGAAAATTCCTTATATTAAGCAAAGCAGATGGCACAATTTTCTTGTTTTTAAAATGTATGGATAGCCAGGGGCACACTCCAACAGTCAGACATTATTTACAAAAGATGCATTTGTGTTTAGTGAGTCCGCCAGTCCAGCGGCAGTAGGCATGACCAAGTGTTCTCCTAATAAGTGCTAGAATTGGACCATTTTCCTGTCCTGCTAAGCATTCAAAATATAACGAGTACTTTTGGTTGTCAGGAAACAACCTCTTCCTTGAGAGTCTGAGAACTGGTCTCTCCTCTGACAAGATGCACTAAGTAGTACACACCACCACACTTGCCTGCCACTCCATGAACCCAAAGGCTCTTTTAAGAGCCACCTAATAAATTAAAATAAGTGCGTATGTGTGTGTCGGGAGGGGGCTGTCAAAACTATAAATAAAATAGTAGTCAAAATGTATCCTCTGGGAGGTGAATCCACAATCTTCAAATCCACATGCAGTAACTCTAAACATTACTCTACAAACCCTGTACTTAAAACATTGATTTCAGCCGAACATTACAAAAATGATTTTGTTCATTCACTCTGTACTAATTGAACGTGTATTTAACTTGCTTGGTTAAAATACAATATTCTAAAATGGTTGATTTGTTTAAAACAGACTCATTTAACCTAGTTAGCAAGCACGTCATTTTCTTTTGACTGTGCACAGCATGGTGCACAACTTAAGCAACCAGAGAGGGGGGGGGAGTTCGATTAATCTGGCCCGGGAAATGACCCATCATGTCATCATGTGGAAGCGGAGAGAGAAGGCAGATAAAGTATTTTAATCAAAATGACTTTCGCATGTGAAAACACATATCTCACTCATTACTACACCTGCTTAATTACGTCACTTGTTTTGAGCCGACTTCGCGGTCGGACAGAGTGGGACACCTGGCTCAGCGCAGGAGGCAGCCGGGTTCCAAATCGAATGCCATCAACTGTCAGCCGGTGCAAAACACACCTACACGTCCACCCGGGCGAGATTAATCGAACCCCCTCAATGATTCTGATGTTGTCTTACCTGGCTAGTTTTGCAATGCCCATTGCATGCATTGTAAGGTAGCTAGCTAGCAGTGTGACAGTTTCCCAAAGTTTGACATTGGCTTTGATCCTGCTTTGAACCTATTGAGCTAGCTAGCTACTGTATGTTTTGTGGAGAATGTATGATATATTGTGGTGCATGAACTGGTCATACACGTTAGCTTATGTTACAGTCTTATTTTACCTAGCTATCATAGCAGCCAAGAACATTCGCTAGCTCATTTGTGCATTTTAAAAATTATTTTATTTGTACCACCCCTGCCCTAATTGGAGTAAACTAATGGACAACAACACTTAGGCTTCGAATTCCAGCTTATACATACTATATACATTTTACGGACACTGTATATTTACTATAGTTATCTTTTGTTTGTTTTTAGTCCCGTTCTTCAGCTAACCTCGACCCCTCACATCTATCTCTGAAGACCATCCAGTTTTGATTTCTATTTGTCATATATTTTCCAGCTGTGCTGTTTCACAAAATGTCTGAACCAAAATACATGTGACAGAAACAGTATATTTTACATGAGTTATCTTGTTATTTTTAGTCACACCCTTCAGCTCCACTCAACCCCTCCCATCTATCTCTGAACACCATCCTGTTTTGATTTCTATTTGCCATATATTGCTTAGGTTGGCCTGGTGGCCAGCTCTAGGAGGCGTCTTGGTGGTTTCAAACTTCATCCATTTAAGAATGATAGAGGCCACTGTGCTCTTGGGGAACTTCAATGCTGCAGAAATGTTTTGCTTCCCTTCCCCAGATCTGTGCCTTGACAAAATCCTGTCTCGGCGCTCTATGGACAATTCCGTCAACCTTATGGCTTGGTTTTTGCTCTGACATGCACTGTCAACTGTAGGACCTTATATAGACAGGCTTGTGCCTTTCCAAATCATGTCCAATTAATTGAATTTACCACAGGTGGACTCTAATCAAGTTGTAGAAACCTCTCAAGGGTGATCAATGGAAACAAGATGCACCTGAGTCTCAATTTCGAGTCTCATAGCAAAGGGTCTGAATACTTATGTAAATAATAACTATTTTTAATACATTTGCAAACATTTCTTAAAAAACCTGTTTTCACTTTGTCATTATGGGGCATTGTGTGTAGATTGATGAGGATAATTTTATTTAAATCCATTTTAGAATAAGGCTGTAACGTAACAAAATGTGGAAAAAGGGAAGGGGTCCGAACACCTTCCGAATGCAATACATCTGTACTGTTAGTCCCTCTATTTTCTTTGTTAACATGAACTCTTTGAACTAAATTGCTTTTGTTTTATAGATGAGTATTGAATTGCATGGCCTCTAAAGGCACATGTAAAAGTGTCCCATAAAATAAGGGGATCTGCTGTACGTACTGTATGTTATGACAGAAAATTATTCTGTCCTGGTTATAAAACAAGTTGTCATCCAATAGGCTTTGATAAAATGTCCAATATCCTCGCCCACGTGGAAATTATGTAAGAGTAATTTATATTTATTTGTTGTTCCGACCACATTCTGGCCTCTATCAACACTTTTTAAACTTTCAGTTCAAGTACTCGAGACAACTAGCTTGATTGGGCCTCCACCATGTATATTGCACTAGGTCAGGATATTGAAGCCTCCATATATCCACTAGTTCCAATATATCCATGATATTTGTGATTTCCTTAAGTGCATGAGGGTGATAGTCTGTATGGTGATTTCCTTTACAGTCCATAGAGGTATTTAAAACCGTATTATAATCTCTCACTAGTCTTGTACTGCTTGTAGGCTAGATAAATTATTATACTATCTTATATTTTTTAAGATTTGTCACTCATCATTATTTGGACCTTATACATTTATGAGCAAAATCTGTTTATAGTCAAATAACATATTTAAAATAATCCATATACCTTGCGGATCTGTTTAGACAATTCGCACATTCGGATCAAAATGATTGTTCATTAATATCTTCACCCCTTTTGAGTTTCTTTGCCCCCCCCTCCCGCCGTCCTTTTTCCACACAACTTCATCTAAAATTGTTGAATGGGTTTCCTGTAAACAATAGATATTAAATTACACGTTTAGCCAGGTAAATTCTGATCCTCTTTTCTTATTATCTGCTAAGCCCTTACAATTATAACTGGCCATACTTATTTCACCATTTTACCATAATGAGATATAAGTTTCAATTCTATTTATCATAATATATGTTTGTAAACATACCATTAATAAGTACCCTACTGATTGAGTGTCCATATAGCTGTACCATGATATTTGCACTGCTACTGACTTAACCTCAAATAGGTTTATCCACCCGTTAAAATCTCCCCCTATCCCAAGTTGTGCCGTCGTTTCTCTTTGCTTGTTTGAGCTGTTGTTGCCATAATATGGACGGTCTCTTACCAAGTCCATGGTAAGAACTACCTTAACACAAGTGATTGGCTCAAACGCATTAAGAAGGAAAGAGCTGTCATCAAGGCAAAGGGTGGCTATTTGAAGAATCTCAAATATAAAATACTTTGATTTGTTTAACACTTTTTTGGTTACTACATGATTCCATATGTGTTATTTCATAGTTTTGATGTCTTCACTACTATTCTACAATGTAGAAAATAGTAGAAATACAGGAAAACCATAGAATGATTAGGTGTTCTAGATTTGACCGGTAGTGTATATATATATAAAAATCTTGCATATCTGAATTAGTGTCCACAATTAACAAAATAATATACGTAAAAAATGTAGGCAGTTCATACGAAGGATTGTTCCCTATAACCAGAATTGGCATTACAAAAAATTGGCATAAAATTTTTAGCAAGTAATTATTATTTTGGCAAACAATTATTGTGATTAATCCTATATTGTCCCCAACATTATTGCCCCATAGCAACAGATGTACACACACACACACACACACACACACACACACACACACACACACACACACACACACACACACACACACACACACACACACATACACACACACTCATACACAGTCCCCAAACTTCCCTCACAAATGACCACAAGTACAGATGTTCAACAGTTGTTCCACCCCCGAGCCCAACTCAAGAGAAGATTTGATGTGCGAATGCATATACTGCACAATTGTAGCTGTTTGAAAAGGTATGCAAAATTGAGTAAGAATTGGGAGATTTGATTAACCAATGTCAAGTCGTAGCTGATACAGCTCAGATACACCCATTTCCCCCAATACACACACACGCTGTCCCCCGTTGGGACCATTTTCCCAAGCATATTTGTGTGGTCAGACCTTTTGATTATTTTGTGCCACAATAATTTGCCCCCTCTCTGATTGTCAGAGTGTGAACCCCTCCTCATGAGTTACTGCAGCTAGAGTTGCCAGCACTGCCACTACCTGGGTGGGGGCACCTCACCGGAATTTCCACCGGCTAGGTACGAGGTTGCCAAGGTTCTCATTAGCAGCTTTGAGAAGTCTTGTATGTTATGCTATCCAGGGGCTTTGGCTTTGTTGGACAAACCCTGCCAGGTAGGCTCAAACTCTTGAGGGGGCGGTGCTGCTTTAGTGGGTCTCTGACCTCATTTATCTTACTTTCTTGGCTGCGTATTCAGTAGGCTACTTTCAGTAGGGCCATAAAACAGATAAGGACTTATTCTTAGTGTGTGGGTCCATCAGGTGGGTGTCTAGGGTATAGAGTTGGGGACCGTTCCACCATGATAGGACAAAAAATAAATAAACTATATTTACAATTTATTTCAAAATGTATATCCCATATCTGCACAAAATTGAAAGCTCTTTCTGTCACAACTCTTTTTATTGATCTAGTCACTGGTGCTTCCTGCTCGCAGACACATGGGCTCTGGCATTTGCAACCATTTACCGTTTTCACTCACTCACTTAACTTCACGCTTTTCCAAACACGAAAGCACCTTCCATCACAACACACCCGCACATACCCTCGTACTGTGCCTTCTATGTCCTCTGTTTGTGGTGTTTTTATCCCTACCATGTTGATTGCTACCTAATTTTGAGTACTTTTGTGTTCCAGTTCCTTATATTTGAAGATGTATTTCAATAATTATCATTTCTTCTAATGCTGTTTTTATTAATCTATTTATAAATACTTTAAATAAAAAGTCAAATACTGATTATTTTACAACATTCCCTATCTTGTTGTATTTGATTGTTTTCCAGTTTTTTTTTATTACAATCACCACCATGGATAGTATTGGGTGTTTCGTTATTCGACTCCTCTATGGAAATTTTGTATTACTTAGAATAGCCATGGAGTAGTCTCGGTGTCGGAACAGTTGGGTATCAATGTACGGTTTACCGTGGGTATCAATGTACGGTTTACCGACTACGAGAGCTACAGATTTCCCTTTTAGTCTATTGACCTTGAAGAAAGGGTACAGAACTTTGCACCATCCTGCAATTTCCTTCAGAAACTGATCATTCATGACTATTTTTGTGCAAGCGAGTCTTTTGACCAGGCTTTTAACCATTATTTTATTTTTAAAGAACTTGGCAACGATTGGGCGCTCGTATCACTGTCCTCTCTGTCCAAAATGGTGTACATGTTTGAGTTTGATTTTGTTGACAGTATCGCCTGGGATCTGTAGTGCTTTAAGAAGGAATTCTTTCACCACACTCTCAGGATCTTTACCCTCGTTTTCTTTAATACTGGTAAGTACCACATTTTCTCGCATAGATCTAGTCTGTATTTCAAGTAAGGCTTCTGTCAAAAATATGATCTCCCTTTGAAGTTCTTTAACATCCTTTTCAATAGTATTAACTGTACCTTTCAGATTCTTTGTTTCTTCACCATTGTCTCAGCTTTTTCATCACATATCTCGAGGCTTGCCATCAACTCATTTATACCTTCATACCTTCAACTGACTAGTTGAAGTATGCCCAATTTATCATTTATTGACTTTAGCAAGTCCGTTTCTACACCTACCATTCCCGGTGGTGAAAAGCATAACTCGTCTGTGTCAGTCGAGGAGTCTCGTTTTCTTTTGGGGGATTGGTTCTCCATGCTTACTCTCTGACATGTTGTGGTGATATTGGTCGATACATTTCTCTACCATTGTCATTTGTTTTGTGTTGTTATACAGATTGAAGGTTATTGCCCACAAGTATGTGAAGGGAAGTGCTAATATCTAGTCAAATTTACAGATATTTAATATTATGTTTCTATCTTGAGACATTCTTGCGGCATTCTCTGTCTTCAGTCGGCCATGTTCTGCAGCTGGTTTGCTTGTGGTGCGTGTTTTGTGCATATGTAGCGTGGTTCATTCTGCGTGGTGTACTTTTAATTAGGACGCTGCCACAACTGGAGGTCTGGTAGTTGAATTATTTGCCCTGCACACAAAGAGACAACACACATTATGTTAACCCTTGGCGCGGTCCTAGCTCTCAGGCACCTTGCTAGCTGAAGGTCAGGCAAAAGAGAACAATAAGGGGGTATGGAAATACAGATAACCCGCGATGGACCAAACCAAAATATACAAAAAACTTTTACAATCACATGTATGTACAATATTGATGTGAAAAAGTGTTTGTACACCAAAGAAAAACATTAGCTATGCAGCTGTAATTACATTTAAAAAAATACACTGAATAATTATTATTATCAAATTATTAACATCCCCTCTTGACCTGGCCTATTTGAATTGGTCCTTGTGTGCAACTTGGTGCATAATCTAGGGGAACAACATCACACTGCTTCACATATTTGTTTGTGCTCTGATTACACGCATGTGTCGAGGTCAGCACTTTACACATGATGTATTTGGCCTTATGAGAAACCTTACTTGGCAAAATATAGCTAGCTATATAGCTAGCTTTCCTTGCTTGTTGGTTAGCTGTGTAGCCAACATCAGCTCTCATCTGACAGGTATAAAATTACTTTAGCTAGCTAGCAAGCTAGCTTCCTGGCTAATCAAAACAAAACCACATTAATTGACTAGCTACCTTTCTTGGCCTGTTTGTTAGCTGGCTGGTTTTAACTGATGTTAGCTAGCTACCTAGGTAATCAAAATGTCTGTTTGTATTTATTGATTAACCTCAGCTTGAATACCACCTTATAGCTAGTCATCTACAGCAGCCTAGGTTTGTTTGCATACAGTTCTTATGACTGACAGCCTGGTGCAAGCAGCTGTGACCCGGTGTTAGAACTCTGATCTTCAGCTAAAAAAGGTGTTAACATTGTCAGAAATGCTACAAAAAGGTAGCACATCATTGGTTCTTAATGTACAGAAATGAGAATGTTGAAAGCGATAAATTGTACATTATACAAATGTACTGAGTCCGAAAAGTGGCAAGTCCATAGGTCAAACAAGTCTAAAGGTCTCGTTCTTATCCGATGCCTAGATATTGATCTAGTTCTGGCAAAATATTGTCTGACAAACCTAATGCTAACAGCCCTGTTAAAAATCCAGTTTGTGGTTGTCAGTAACAAATGGACGGCTAATGACGTCCAAAAATACAGATAACATAACGTTAGCACAGGGTGTAAAGTACTTAAAGGTGATTTCTGCTTGAGCCGGAAACCGCAACGTTTACATTGAGTGTAATCTCTGCGAACATATGAGAAGTTGCCTTAAATCGTAAAGATCACACCCATCTAACTGCCTGTAGCTCAGGACCTGATATTTGTGTACTTCATGGCTAGAAACGCGAGTGCTATGAGTCGGTAGTCATGTAGGCAGGTTACCTTGGTGTTTTTGGGCACATGCTTGAAACATGTTGGTATTACAGACTCTGTCAGGGACAGGAGGAAAATATTAGTGAAGACACTTGCCAGCTGGTAAGCGCATGCTCAGAGTACACGTCCTGGTAATCCATCTGGCCCTGCGGACTTGTGAATGTTGACCTGTTTAAAGGTCTTACTCACATCGGCTACGGAGAGCGTGATCACACAGTCATCCGGAACAGCTGATGCTTTCATGCATGCTTCAGTGTTGCTTGCCTCGAAGCGAGCATAGAAGTTATTTAGCTTGTGCCACGGGCACTGTCTGCTGTGTAGAGACATTTCACTGCAGCTAATGTAGAAGGAAAAGCTGTGTACATTTGCAAATAGTGTGCCAAATCATGTGAAGAATGAAACAAAGATGCAGAATCATCTGGCCAAGTGCATAAAATTCCCTCAGCGCTCACAACAAGCAACCTCTGACAAAGGTCCCTCTACTTCTATTGGAGGTGAAAATGATGAATCAGACACCTTATCAATAGCAACAGCTCATGGTCCTCCTGGAATCTGAAGTTTTTTGACTCAGTGGAGGAACATAGTCAGAGAAATGCTGATGAATGTCTTGCTCGACCTTGTGTATCCAACTGGTTCACCACTGATGCTCAAAGGCAATGTGTATTGGAAGAGATTTCTGAATGTTCTTCGCCCAGCATATACCCCTCCAACCACACATGCTTTATCTACTCATTTGCTGGATGCAGCATTCAACAGAGTTCAAGTGAAGGTCAAGCAAATCACAGAGAAAGCAGACTGTATTGCAATGGGTGGTCGAATTTTCGTGGGCAAGGAATAATTAACTACATCATCTCCACCCCATAACCAGTATTCTACAAGAGCACAGACACAAGGGACAACAGACACACCAGTCTCTACATTGCAGATGAGCTGAAGGCAGTCATCAATGACCTTGGACCACAGAAGATATTTGCACTGGTGACAGAGAAAGCTGCGAACTTGAAGGCTGCTTGGTCTAAAGTGGAGTCCTACCCTCACATCACACCCATTGGCTGTGCTGCTCATGCATTGAATCAGCTCCTCAAGGACATTACGGCATTGAAAACAATGAATACACTCTACAAGAGAGCCAAGGAAATAGCTATGTATGTGAAGGGTCATCAAGTTATAGCAGCAATCTACCTCAACAATCAAAGTGAGAAGAATAAGAGCACCAAATTGAAGCTGCCCAACAACATCCGTTGGTGTGGTGTTGTCATCATGTTTGATAGTCTCCTGTAGGGGAAGGAGTCTCTCCGAGAAACGGCCCTATCACAGTCTGCCGATATGGACAGCCCCATCAAGAGGATCCTCCTGGATAATGTATTTTGGGAGAGAGTGGTAAACAGCCTGAAACTCCTGAAACCTACAGCAGTAGCCATTGCACGGATTGAGGGAGACAATGCCATCCTGTCTGATGTTCAGACTCTGCTTGCAGATGTAAGAGAAGATATCCGCAATGACCTGCACACTTCACTGTTGCTCCAAGCAGAGGAAACTACAGTTCTGAAATACATCAAAAAGCATGAAGACTTCTGCCTGAAGCCCATACATAGCGTACATGTTGGACCCCAAGTATGCTGGCAAGAGCATCCTGTCTGGTGCAAAGATCAACAAAGCCTATGGTGTTATCACTACCGTGTCTCGCCACCTTGGCATGGATGAGGTCATGATGTTTCCCCATCATCCTCCAAATCCCACCAACTGGTCCTTGTTTGGGAACACACACACCAAAGCACACACCAAAGCATGCGACAGGCTGACCGATACAAAGGTTGAAAAATTGGTGGCCATCTAAGCAAATTTGATGCTTTTTGAGCCTGGCAATGAGCGATCTTCAACAATGTTGGAAAGTGACAGTGAAGATGAGGTCTCAGAGTCTGATGCTCAAGAGTTGGACATTGAGGAGGTCCAGGGAGAAGACATGGAAGCCTGAGAGGAAGACAACCAAAGCTTTAGTTTCTAGACTATCATTTTACAGATGTATGTTGAAAATGTTTTTGGGAGATGCGATGGATCTTTGGGGATCTTTCAATATTGCATTTCAATGGTTGTTCAGTGAAATCAACCCATGGGAAGAGTCAACCCGTTTAATTTCTATTGGACTGATTTAATCATTTGCAATTACGTCTACTTATGATAAGGTAAAATGTTTATGTTTCTGTCTCCATATGATATGGTAAATATACAGTGTCTTGCAAAAGTATTCACTCTTTTGGTGCTTTACCTATTTTGTTGCATTACAACCTGTAATTTAATTTGGGATTTGGATTTTTATTTGGATTACATGTAACGGACATACGCAATATAGTCCAAATTGGTGAAGTGAAATGAAAAAAATAACTTGTTTAAAAAAATAAATGTAAAAAAAAAAAATGAAAAGTGGTGCATGCATATGTATTCACCCCCTTTCCTATGAAGCCCCTAAATAAGATCTGGTGCAACCAATTACCTTCAGAAGTCACATAATTCGTTAAATAAAGTCCATCTGTGTGCAATCTAAGTGTCACATGATCTCAGTATTTATACCTGTTCTGAAAGGCCCCAGAGTCTGCAACACCACTAAGCAAGGGACACCACTAAGCAAGGGACACCACTAAGCAAGGGACACCACCAAGCAAGCAGCACTATGAAGACCAAGGGGCTCTCCAAACAGGTCAGGGACAAAGTTGTGGAGAAGTACAGATCAGGGTTTGGTCATAAAAAAATATCAGAAACATTGAACATCCCACAGAGCACAATTTAAATCCATTATTAGAAAGTGGAAAGAATATGGCACCACAACAAACCTGCTAAGAGAGGGCCACCCACCAAAACTCACGGACCAGGCAATGAGGGCATTAATCAGAGAGGCAACAAAAAGACCAAAGATAACCCAGAAGGAGCTGCAAAATTCCACAGCAGAGATTGGAGTGTCTATCCATAGGACAAATTTAAGCTGTCCACTCCACACAGCTGGGCTTTGCAGAAGAGTGTCCAGAAAAAAATAGGCAACATGTTTGGTGTTCGCCAAAAGGCATGTGGGAGACTCCCCAAACATATGGAAGAAGGTACTCTGGTCAGATGAGACTAAAATTGAGGTTATTGGCCATCAAGGAAAACACTATGTCTGGAGCAAACCCAACACCTCACCACCAAGTACATTCAGTAAACTCAGTGGATACATTTGTGAAGAGTTAAAAAAATACTTCCTCAAGACAGGTGAACAATGAGACTAATGAATAAAAACCAAACCTTGGCCTTGCAACCGTAGAGCTTAGAGCAATTAACAGCAGCATTACATGGTAATATTTTTGTTCTCAATGATGAATATCAGACATATTTTTATTCTCCAGGAGAGGCCTGTCAAAATTGAAGGGTCAGTTATCTTGTATTCTCTTTTGCATGAATCATATAAAATGTAAGATTGCTATTGTGAAGAGTCACTCTTTTTATTGTTTTATTCCCTTAAAGTTGAGGAACCAAGATGTTGTGATGCATTGTGAAGTGAGGTCACGAAGGTACCAGAGTAATGTTGTGAAGTACCTGGGCCTGGGAGATGAAGTGTCCTGTTTTGTGGAAGCCCTATTTCACATCGAGTCACATTAGTATGCTGCTGGCTGGTTGCATTGTGGTCTGCTAGCTTGTGTAGTTTGGAAAACAGGCCTATCCAAGGGGCCTCTTGCGGGAGGGGGCAAAGTGGTGGACTCTCCGGGTTCATTGTTGCGTTGTGTTTCCTCACGAGAACGACTCGCAATTACTGGGAAGAAGTTTACCCTTTCATATTCAGAGGATGAACTCTCAATACAAGTATGGAACTCTTGATCAAGATGGTGACGACAGAGAGGGCTGCCTTGCTTCTAGTCCTTAGGAAACTTTTCAGTATTTAGTTTCTTGTTAGCCTAGAAAATCCCAAGTGTTATTACATACAGCCCGGGAAGAAATATTGGATATCAGAGCGACGTCAACTTACCAGCACAACGACCAGGAATACGACTTTCCCGAAGCGGATCCTTGACCGAACTACCCAGGGCATTTGAACTGATTCCAGAGGCTGACTCAAAACAATGCCGTCAGACGTCGGAGGGGCGCACACCACCCATTGCTTCCGAGTATATTACTCGCTAATGTCCAGTCTCTAGAAAACAAGGTTGACGAAATCAGGGCAAGGGTTGCTTTCCAGAGAGACATCAGGGATTGTAACATACTCTGTTTCACGGAAACATTGCTCTCTCTATGGATGTGCTGTCGGAGTCGGTACAGGCACCTGGATTCTTTGTGCATCGTGCCAACAGGAATAAACATGTCTCTGGGAAGAAGGGCGGGGGGTGTATGTTCATGATTAACAACTCATGGTGTAATTGTAACAACATACAGGAGGAACTCAAGTCTTTTTGTTCACCTGACCTAGAATTCCTCACAATCAAATGCTGACCGTATTATTGTCACAGCCGTGTATATCCCTCCTCAAGCCGATGTCATGACGGCCCTCTAGGAACTTCACTGGACTTTATGCAAACTGGAAACCATATATGAATTTATTGTGGCTGGGGATTTCAACAAAGCAAATTTGAGAACAAGGCTACCTAAATTCTATCAGCATATCGACTGTAGCACTTGGGCTGAAAAAACACTGGATCACTGCTACTCTAACTTCCGCAAGGCATATCTGACCACGACAATCTGACCACGACTCCATTTATCTCCTCCCTTCCTACATGCAGAAACTCAAACAGGAAGTACCTGTGCTAAGGACTATTCAACGCTGGTCTGACCAATTGAAATCCACGTCTCAAGATTGTTTTGATCACGCGGACAGGGATATGTTCTGGGAAGCCTCAGAAAAAAATATCGACATATCCGATGATTCAGTGAGTGAGTTTATAAGGAAGGGTATAGGAGATGTTGTAGCCACTGTGACTATTAAAACCTACCCAAACCAGAAATCATGGATAGATGGCGGCATTCGCGCAAAACTGAATGCAAGATGTCAGTATAGAGACAAAGTGGAGTCGCAATTCAACGGCTCAGAAACGATATGTATGTGGCAGAGTCTACAGACAATCATGGACTACAAAAGGAATACCAACCACGTCACGGACACCGTTGTCTTGCTTCCAGACAAACAAAACACCTTCTTTGCCCGCTTTGAGGATAATACAGTGCCACCAACGAGCCCCTCTACCAAGGACTGTGGGCTCTCCTTCTCCGTGGCAGATGTGAGTAAGACATTTAAAAGTGTTGAATGTGTTCTTAGAGCATGCTCAGACCAGCTGGCTGGTGTGTTTATGGACATATTCAATCTCTCCCTGGCCACCATTGTTCCTGTACCCAAGAATGCAAAGGTAACTGAACTAAATGACTATCGCCCAGTAGCACTTACTTCTGTCATCATGAAGTGCTTTGAGAGACTAGTCAAGGATCATATAACCTCCACCTTACCTGTCACCCTAGACCCACGTCAATTTGTTTACCGCCCCAATAGGTACACAGACGATGCAATAGCCATCACGCTGCCCTATTCCATCTGGACAAGAGGAATACCTTTGTAAGAATGCTGTTCATTGACTATAGCTCAGCATTCAACACCATAATACCCTCCAAGCTCATCATTAAGCTTGAGAACCTGAGTCTCAACCCCGCCCTGTGCAACTGGTTCCTGGACTTTCTGACGGGGCTGCCCCTAGGTAGTGAAGGTAGGAAACAACTTCTCTGCTGATCCTCAACACTGGGGCCCCACAAGGGTGCATGCTCAGCCCCCTCCTGTACTCCCTGTTCACCCATGGCTGCTTGGCCATGCAAGCCTCCAACTCAAATCATCAAGTTTGCAGAAGACACACCAGTAGTAGGCTTGATTACCAACAACGACGAAACAGCCTACACGGAGGAGGTAAGGGCTCTCGGAGTGTGGTGACAGGAAGGCTTTCCATTCACCTTCACACTCCTGGGCCAGACTACACTCAATCATATGACCCACTGAAGAGATGAGTCTTCAGTAAAGACTTAAAGGTTGAGACCGAGTTTGCGTCTCTCACATGGGTAGGCAGACAATTCCATAAAAATGGAGCTCTATAGGAGAAAGCCCTGCCTCCAGCTGTTTGTTTAGAAATTCTAGGGACAATTAGGAGGCCTGCGTCTTGTGAACGTAGCGTACGTGTAGGTATGTACGGCAGGACCAAATCTGAGAGATAGGTAGGAGCAAGCCCATGTAATGCTTTGTAGGTTAGCAGTGAAACCTTGAAATCAGCCCTTGCCTTGACAGGAAGCCAGTGTAGGGAGGCTAGCACTGGAGTAATATGATCAAATCTTTTGGTTCTAGTCAGGATTCTAGCAGCCGTATTTAGCACTAACTGAAGTTTATTTAGTGCTTTATCCGGGTAGCCGGAAAGTAGAGCATTGCAGTAGTCTAACCTAGACACAGGCTTCTAGAGAGTAAGGTGCGTTGTGGTTCTACGCCTTACGGGTGAACTGTTTTTTCTCATTGCGTTTTGGGTATTTGTACTGGACTGTGTTTTTTTTGGACTTGCCCTGATTAAAAGTTACACGCTACACTGACATTTCTGCTCTCCTGCGTTTGACTCCTCACTTACCTTCAGTACGCTCGCTACAGGTTATTTGAAGAATATCAAATATATTTTGATTTGTTTAACTCTTTGTTGGTTACTACATGCTCAGTATTATTCTACAATGTAGAAAAATAGTAAAATAAAGGAAAACTCTTGAATGAGTAGCTATTCTAAAACTTTTCACCGGTATTATATATACTATATTTAATTTTTAAAATGTTTTTTTTACCCCTTTTTCTCCAATTGGTAGTTCAGTTTTGTCCCATCGCTGCAACCCCCGTACGGACTCAGATAGGCGAAGGTCAAGAGCCGTGCGTCCTCTGAAACACAACCAGGTCAAGCCGCACTGGTTCTTGACACAGTATCTGCTTAAACCGGATGCCAGCCGCACCAATATATCGGCAGAAACATCGTACACCTGGCGACCGTGTCAGCGTGCATTGCGCCCAGCTTGCCACAGTAGTCGCTAGTGCGCGATGGAACAAGAACATCCCTGGCGTCCAGCCCCTAACCCGGACAACTCTGGGCCGATTGTGCACTGACCCATGGGGCTCCTGGTCGCGGCTGGCTGCAACAGAGCCTGGACTCGAACCTCGATCTCTAGTGGCACAGCTAGCACTGCGATGCAGTGCCTTACACCACAGTGCCACTCAGGAGGCCCATACTGTATTTTATATTTTATACCATCTTATTGCATCTTGCCTATGCCGCTCTGTCATTGCTCATATATATATATATATATATTCTTATTCCACTCCTTTACTTAAATTTGTGTGTATTAGATAGTTGTTGTGGAATTGTTCGATTACCTGTTAGATATTGCTGCAATGTCGTAACTGGAAGCACAAGCATTTCGCCACACTCACAATAATATCTGCTAACCAAGTGTATGTGACTAATAAAATGTCATTTGATTTGAACTCAGAGCCATGCAGCAGCCCCCACAATTAATGTGACCAGGATTGTGGGTTAAAGATGCTGTGTTTCGTTGAAAGGTTGTAGATTGGGTGTCATTGATGCATCCCTTCCACTTTGCAGTTGTAGTTCTTAATTCCAGCGCTTTTGTCAAGGAGTTCACCATCCCATTATTAATGACAAATCAGTCTTTAGCAATGTGGAAAGCAGTCTACTGTACTGTCAAGGAGAGAGAGGAATGGACACAGGATGAACTCAGCAAGTGGTGGCAAGTTAGTGACCATTGATGAAGATGGCTGACGTTTTACAACCAACTGTGTTTTTTTGTTGGATTTATGCAACTTATTTTTTTAAAGTTATTCTGTACGTAATGTTGCTGCTACCGTTTCTTATGACTTCTGGGAATCAGAACAGCGATCACTCACCACGAACTGGCAGAAGCTTTTTTCCTTTAACGAGTCCGGCGTGAAGGACATACTGCTTTCCCGGAAAAGGCCCAAATCCCTGTCATTTGCATGAAGAGAAGACAGGGAGAAAAAGAGGACAGAGGTCGGGCTGCCTTCTGAGAATTTGTAGGCGATCGAATAAACCTCCACTGCCTTCTGTTCTACGTGCTAACATGCAATGGAAAATAAAATCGACAACCTACGAGGAAGATTAAACTACCAACGGGACATTAAAAACTGTAATATCTTATGCTTCACGGAGTTGTGCCTTAACGATGACATTATCAACATACAGCAAATCAACTTGATTGGAGGTACAACACATTAGATCAATGCATGAGACCATTTTCCTGTCCTGCTAAGCATTCAAAATATAACGAGTACTTTTGGGTGTCAAGGAAAATGTATGGAGTAAAAAGTACATAACTTTCTTTCAGAATGTAGTGAAGTAAAGTTGTAAAAAATATAAATAGTAAAGTATAGATAACCAAAAATTCTTTCAAGTATTTTTTACTCAACTGACAAAATTAGAAACGTTTCATGTCTGAAAATGTAACTAACTAGACTATCTTACCCCTCCTATACATGGATGGACGCTTTTTCCTTCTCTGTCATGGATGCCATGGTTGCCCTTAGTTTGAAGATGTAATGCAAATGAACTAACAGGTTATAGAGCAATTATCACAACACACAGGTTGTAATATGGCTTTTTTTCCTGGCATGGGTTCCCCAGTGATTTTAACCACACACCGCTACTGTTAATAGAAACTAAATGTTGCACACCCTCAATACCCCTGCCTGCTCTGTTCGTTACGGACGATGGTTGCAAATTGGGTCATCAGCGGCGGTCCCTCGCAGTACAGACCCAATGTGGTGGTATTATCATTTCACATAACCATATCTCAAGGTTGCTACTCTACCTGTTTCATGAATAATGAGAAAACTATCTGCAACAAGCTAGCTAGCCAAGTTGCTAGTTAGCTAGCTAGCTAAGTTAGTTACTGTAGCTAGCTATCTTATATTAATCAGTAATACAAAATATGCCTAAATGTTTTAAAACTGTCACCTTGTGGCTTGATTAACTGTCACCTTGTGGCTTGATAGAGGGTTAAAAAAAGTGTTGTTGTTAGTGTTTACTAGGGGTGTGCCGAGTAGTTGGACAAAACAAGTATTATAATGGATATGGTCAATTTAATGTATACGGTTAGGATCCAAGTATGTTTTGTAATTATCTGTGATCGGAACTAAAGTTATTTTGGGGTGCCAGCAACCCTCTTTCTCATGTCAATCATTCACAGTTTCTAAACCTTACTGTACTGTCTTTCAGTCAGTCATGTGCTAGGTTCTAGATGGTCTAAATAACTCAACTGGTTAGTCTACTTGTCTGTAAACAGAAGTGCGGGCTGTACGTTGATCCAGCTGCTCTGATTGGATAGAGTGAAGCTGCATTTCTCCATCCACTTGCTTCATAATTTCACCCGATCACTTTTCCTTGCATGTTTACGGTCTGATCATTTAGATTGCTGCTGCCTGCTACTATGATAAATCACATGGCGAAGATGTTTCCTATTAACTTCTTGGATATAGGGGGCGCTCTTTTAATTTATGGATAAAAAAAGGTGCCCGTTTTAAGCGCAATATTTTGTCACGAAAAGATGCTCGACTATGCATATCATTGGCAGCTTTGGAAAGAAAACACTCTAAGATTTCCAAAACTGCAAAGATATTATCTGTGAGTGCAGATGAAGTGCAGATCTGTGAGTGAGATGAAACTTCAACCAGGAAATGGGCAGAATTTTTTAAGCTCTGTTTCCCATTGTCTCCTTATATGGCTGTGAATGCGCCGGGAATGAGCCTGCCCTTTCTATCGTTTCTCCAAGGTGTCTGCAGCATTGTGACGTATTTGTAGGCATATCATTGGAAGATTGGCCATAAGAGACTACATTTACCAGGGGTCCGCCCGGTGTCCTTTGTCTAAATTGGTGCGTAATCTACAAGCTGCACGCAGTCATCCAGTGATTGAGAGGAGAGAGGAGGCTTTCAACGAATGATATATCATGAAGAGATATGTGAAAAACACCTTGAGGATTGATTCTAAACAACGTTTACCATGTTTCAGTCGATATTATGGAGTTAATTTGGAAAAAAGTTTGGCGTTTTGAATACTGAATTTTTTTTATTTTTTTTGGTAGCCAAACGTGACGCACCAAACGGAGCAATTTCTCCTAAACAAATAATCTTTCAGGAAAAACTGAGCATTTGCTATCTAACTGAGAGTCTCCTCATTGAAAACATCTGAAGTTCTTCAAAGGTAATGATTTTATTTGAATGATTTTCAGTTTTTTGTGAAAATGTTGCCTGCTGATGCTAATGCTAAATGCTACGCTAAATGCTACGCTGGCTACGCTAGCTATTACACAAATGCTTGTTTTGCTATGGTTGAGAAGCATATTTTGAAAATCTAAGATGACAGTGATGTTAACAAAAGGCTAAGCTTGAGAGCTAGCATATTAATTTCATTTCATTTGCGATTTTCATGAATAGTTAACGTTGTGTTATGCTAATGAGCTGCGGGGATAATTACACTCCTGGATACAGGTTTTTTCGTAGCTAAACGTGACGCACCAAACGGAGCGATTTCTCCTAAACAAATAATCTTTCAGGAAAAACTGAGCATTTGCTATCTAACTGAGAGTCTCCTCATTGAAAACATCTGAAGTTCTTCAAAGGTAAATGATTTTATTTGAATGATTTTCTGTTTTTTGTGAAAATGTTGCCTGCTGATGCTAATGCTAAATCCTAGCTAAATGCTACGTTAGCTGCGCTAGCTGTTACACAAATGCTTGTTTTGCTATGGTTGAGAAGCATATTTTGAAAATCTAAGATGACTGTGTTGTTAAAACCTCTTAAGCCTACCCCCTACTTTTTCGAACATTCTGTTAAAAATCGCGCAACATTTTGGCGTCCTGCTACTCATGCCAGGAATATAGTATATGCATATGATTAGTATGTGTGGATAGAAAACACTCTCACGTTTCTAAAACTGGTTAAATCACGGCTGTGACTATAACAGAACGTCTGTTTCATCGAAAAGCGCAGGAAAATCTGATCACTGAAAGTGGAAAAAAATATCCATGCGCCACTTCAACCCATTGTTAAAGGTGAACCGTATTAAATGAGGCCGAGGTTGCAGTACCTACAGCTTCCACAGGATGTCTAGAGTCTTCTCATTTGCTTCGGATTTGATTCTTGGTAGAACCGACCCAAGAGAACCGATTCCCTCCGACCTCCAACTTGATGTATTGGTTGAGTTTTTTCCGGACATTTTTTCCAGACGACCACCTATCGAATTTACATCGCCTCCTGATGATTTTTATCGCTTATTAACGTGTACTAATACCTAAAGTTGCATTACAAAAGTATTTCGAAGTGTTTTGTGAAAGTTTATCGTCGACTTTTTAACTTTTAAAAAATGACGTTACGTTATGAAACGCTATTTTTTTCCGTTTATCACACAGTCTTCATAGATCAATATCTAGGCTATATATGGACCGATTTAATCGAAAAAAAGACCCAGTATTGATTATGGGACATCAAGGAGTGCCAACAAAGAAGATGGTCAAAGGTAATGAATGTTTTATATTTTATTGTGCGGTTTGTGTAGCGCTGACTATGCTAATTATTTTGTTTACATCCCCTACGGGTCTTTTGGGGTGTTACATGCTATCAGATAATAGCTTCTCATGCTTTCGCCGAAAAGCATTTTAAAAATCTGACTTGGTGCCTGGATTCACAACGAGTGTAGCTTTAATTCAATACCAAGCATGTGTATTTTAATGAACGTTTGCGTTTTAACTAATACTATTAGCGTTTAGCGTAGCGCATTTGCATTTCCAGAGCTCTAGTTGGGACGTCTGCGTCAAAAGACTAAGCTTGAGAGCTAGCATATTAATTTCATTTCATTTGCGATTTTCATGAATAGTTAACGTTGCGTTATGGTAATGAGCTTGAGGCTGTATTCACGATCCCGGATCCGGGATGGCTCGACGCAAGAAGTTAAGCTATCAATGAGCATACTATCTAACAAGTGGGGCAAGGGTAGGATAAAAAATATTTAACTCTGATGCGCATTCTGAGGGAGTGACAGCAAACTTGGTTGCCCACTGCAAATTGAGGATGCACAGACAGACACACACACAGACACACTCAGCCCTCTGTGTGCTGCTCCTAGTCCGCAGCTTTTTTGCAGTGCGAATATGCAGGGAATTATTTTATATTTAGGCATAATAAAACACTTCTGAGTATGCTCCGGTCCGATTTGACTACCAACTGTCAATTTACAGATACAATTACAAATATGAGTATGGCCATGTCGGCACACCCCCAGCGTTTACCCCATCAAGCCTTGCTAGCTAGCTAGCCCTACAGGCTTCTAGCCAAATTAGCTAACGTTCTTGATTCTAGTTACTAAGATAAATAAAACATCTATAATGAGTTAGCTACTAGCCACTTCAGCGGTAACTTCTTTGAGGTATTTTCTGACCAGCATCTCAATTCTTCGCCAGTTGTCAGGTCGAGCACACCATTTACACACTCATTTGTGGCGCCCAAATTAAAAAACGAAAGTTGGAACTCCACAGCAGAAAATTTTGATACTTGTTGCTAGGCTACCAGTTTGTGCTTTTAGTTTGCGATTTGCAAGTGCCTTTTTTACAGATGGAATACAAAAATGATAGCCAGTGTCTGAAATAATTATATGGATTTAATACTTGTCAAATTATTGAACATGTCCTCAAAACTCAACTAAGCATCACAAACTGTACAGATTTACCACATCTAAAAGCATATCAAGATCCTGATATGGACCTTAGTCAAGAGCATATGCATTGTATGTGCTGAGAAAATATACTATGTTGGCATACTATCAGTATTTTTCATCATGTAGAAAATATAGGATTTCCACATAAGGCCTATCTGTCACGTTCTGACCTTAGTTCCTTTTTTATGTATTTGTGTTAGTTTGGTCAGGGCGTGAGTTGGGGTGGGTAGTCTGTTATTTTTTCTATGTTGTATTTCTGTGTTTGACCTGGTATGGTTCTCAATCAGAGGTAGCTGTCGATAGTTGTCTCTGATTGAGAATCATACTTAGGTAGCCTGTTTTCCCCATTTTGGTTGTGGGTGATTGTTTTCTGTTTTGTGGATATTCCATACAGAACTGTTTCGTTTTTGTTCTCGCTCTTTATTATTTTTTGTCATTTCAGTGTTCAGTTTATTTTGTTTATTAAAATGAACATTTACCACGCTGCACCTTGGTCCTCTTCTCCTTCACCAGAAGAAAACCGTTACACTATCTCAGTATATCTAATGAGTCAATATCCGTCCATCCCATGTATGTTATCTGGAGGGAATCCAAAAAGGATTTGAGCATGAAAGAAAAATATGGATTTCATAATTGTCAAATTATTGAGCATGTGCTGAAAACTCAGACATGCAACAAAAAAATAGTCCTTATTTTCAGCATATCAAAAAGCATATCAAGATCGGGATATGGACCTCAGCCAAGAGAAGCACATCTGGAATCAATATAGCTTAATATATTTCAGAAATATCAAAAATGTGTAATGAAAAAAATATCCCATGATATGGACCCTTTTCACCCAGTGCCTTTAATCCAGTGTTCTTATCAAGAAGACTCCAGGGGCTCAGCTAACTTTCGATTGCAGAGCATATTTGGCCAGCCGTTCATTCTCTAAAAGACATCATGGATGGTGTGTTTTACTGTGGGTTTCAGGAAGATCTCAGGAATGAAGAATTAGAACATGGATCCAGCTAGAGCAGGTTTTGGGAATAGTATTTAATCAAGGATTCTGATATAAAGATTGCACCCAGATCATTCACTCAATAAACTATGTCCACAATAAAACTAAATTTGACCACGCATTTGTTCTCTGCCCCAATACCTCTTCATATGCTTCTACATCAGATTCCGTCATATGCAATCACAATTGGGTCATAACTGCTTTAATCTTCTACTCATTAGACTGGGCCTGGTATACATGCCAATTTCTGACCAATGGACATAATTAAAAACAGGATATATTTTTATTCCCCACTCAGGATCTACTTTGTTTTATTTTGAATCATATCTCAAAACACTGTGCAGAAGCACAGCTTTCGAAGTTGGTGTAAAGTTTGAGGCACATCATCCTCTGATTTATTTTGAAACAACGGGCAGAGACACACTTTGTCATTCTTGAGACAAACTACCCACAGTAGAAAACACTTCTGTACAAAACGATTCTGGCCCAGCATGTCTTGAAAACTTGTGGTTGCACTGAAGCCAGACTACTGTTCAAGGTAAGGCCAGACAAAGTAAATGGCTGGCCATCAATTAAATAGTTTTCGGGTGAAAAGACGCACACGCACTGACTTGGGTAAATCCCCTGTGGAAGGAGAGAGATGACTGTGAGAGAATGGAGAGAAGGCTGATTTAAGTGGCATTAACAGGCTTTTAATTTAAGACCTGGTTTATTAAATGTCAAACTTAAAAGGCTGAATGGATGTCAAAGACGAGCTGAATCAACGTGCCGTCAGACATGACCACGAAACCTGCCTCATTGCTATTCCTAACTATTAAGGTGCCATAGATTACGCCGAGACATCTTGAAAAACCTGCCCTCTGATCAAAAATACAAAACTCAGAGAAGTAGTCAGAGAAGTTGTTGATCCCAGAACAAGATTAAGTAGGCGTACTACCCATATCCTTCTGGAAAGCAGAGACATGCGTTGGTTTATTTTGGAATTGTTAGTGAGGGGAGGGAACGGGCAGTTCTTGGTTACTCATATCGACAAGACCCTTTCAACCCCTCATTCCCTGTCATAGGGCTTTCGGGCCACAAACGTTATTTGAACCTCTGATGCAGATGAACATGCGTGTTTAAAGGCGTCGCACAAGACAATGTCATATCTGCTCGACAGTGAACAATGGAGAGGAAAAGATGACTGAGAAAGAGCATGTTTAATGACAGCCACAGAGGGAGGGGAAAGACAGAGATGTGAATGCTGAAACAGCATCCATAATAAGATGGGCCCGATTTGCCTACTAACACTAAAGAGAAATCTTCTGGCATCTGAGTGTAATTGTGCTAATTTTATAGTAATGCCATTATTTGGGCCCATCATTTGCCAATGAATGATAACACCCAGGGGTGAAAGTAAGCCGGTAAGGTCTGGTAAAGCGTCCTGGCAAAATGAATCGTGGGGCTACGCCATAACTGTAAAACGTGAGCTTATCACAATTAATACAACATGTTCAAAAAAACTATAGGCTATTACATCATTATTTAACATTGCATGTCAACCGCATTAAAAATGAGGTAATTCACTGTAAACCGGGTGGTATACGCTCCTAATTGCATTGTTGTTTGAGGAGAACACTAATTTTGTCAAGGCATAGATGAACCGCCAAGACACTCACGGGACAAGGCGGAGATGAGTGGGGGCGAGACAGAGGAGCGCATGAACAACAAAGGATGCATCAATTCAGGCTACAAGTGTAGGCCTAATGACAAACACTGAATGACATTACAATACACGTGTT
The DNA here is from genome assembly GCF_018296145.1 of Oncorhynchus tshawytscha. NCBI lineage: Eukaryota > Metazoa > Chordata > Actinopteri > Salmoniformes > Salmonidae > Oncorhynchus > Oncorhynchus tshawytscha. Next base: position 55,910,880 of record NC_056440.1, read on the forward strand.
TTGTAACTGATGTCTCTTTCCATTCATCAAATTGTGGGTGCACAGTGCACTATTGGGGTTTGGATGCTGAATTTATTTTATGAGCGAACGAATGTGCAACGTTTGACATGTTTATAAAAAAGAAGAAGATTGTTTGCAGTGCACAAATAGATGATTGTTGGGTTGCAATTGTCAGTGAAAAGCAGAGACAGGATTGAGTGTGAAATTGTTGGCCTGTCCAACACACAAACATATCGCAATATTAAACAATACAGTACAATCACGGAAAAACTGTTTGGAAAGATGATGGCTATTGCTATAAAGAGATGACATTGACAAGACTCCAATCAGGCTTTTAGCTAGCCTATCAAAATTCTTTGAACAGTAGCCTATCCTATTGGCACCAGCGGGGAACATCTGCCTTATCCCCAGTACCACTTTTGTTTGTTTTTGGACAATCATTTCCTCCTCCAGGTTAGATGGACGTGTTATTGCATTTGTGTTTCCCCTTTTCGTAGGCCAATTATATGTATCAGACAACATCGTTTTTATTGATCTGTTTGTCAGTGTCAGCAGAGTAGGCTACCCTGTAAATTTGGTAGTATAAAGAAAAATGTGTGCACTGCACTTGGGGGTCCGGTACCGGTAAGCAGTTACATCTGCTTTCACCCCTGATGACACCAGTCAGCCAGTGCATGACAAAGTATTGGGCGGTGACAATGGAAGGAAACGTCCATTGCACTGTGTTTCTAAAGAAGCTAAATGACCAGTGGATGTTAGGGATGCAGCGCTTCAACGATAGTCCATGTATTTGGTTAGAATTTCCAAAGTAAAATTGTAATTACGCAATAATAACGTATTATTTACTTGTCTTTCGTCAGAAATTTGCCTTTGTGATATTATAGAACATAACATTTCAATACCTTATAATAAGTGCTAAAATTAAAGACATGCAGTAGTGACATGTCAATTATGTTCTCACCTCACAAATAGTCTATAGGGTGGAAGAGACAACTTCTCTTTATTTTCCAAATTTCCTTCCCCCTCTGTTGTCCAATTACCTTTAATCAGCTTCAATGCTTCAGTAGCAAGAAGCGTATGTCTAGATTCTTGCTCAACCCTGGAGCCAGCATAATATGACTATCTAGGCATGTTGATAGTGCTTTTACAGATGCATCCATCGGAAATTCCTCTGACATTCAAACTGCAGTGTGTAAAAAAACAAGCCTTTATTGATCACTTGCTAAACCTGCTGTAATAGATCAGCAATATTCCCTAGAGCAGCGTATAAATGGATTCTGGGAAAATGTTTGATTATATAATTAGCCTGCATTCAAGTCATAATTCATTGCCCAGCCAATACAAAGGGAGCGTATCAGCAGTAGCAGGGCATTCAGGTGTGGTTACGCATTTGCACCCAACACTAAAGCTCATTTACCCTGAAATTCAGAGCACTAGGCTTCAGTTTCCCAGACCTAGATAAAGCAGTTTCATTGGAGATTATCCATCGTGTATGCTGGCTATTCATGAGCAGGCTCAATCTTGGTTCGGGAAACCGACCACTAGGTGTTTTTCCATTAATCTATTCCTTAACTTAATAACATCACAGCAGCGTATGTAGTCAGTAGTGGAGTGAGTGGCAAGTAGGGGAGGTTTTGATCAGGGGTGCAGGGAGCCATCATTCATTCAATAGATGTACCATACTCAAGGGAAAAGTCTGGGAGCTGCAGGGATTACATGCCTTCAGATGAAAACCAGCACAGTAGTCAACCAAAAGCCTTTCCAAAAGCCTCTCCATGGCGTATAGTAATGAAAGTAATGAATGACTTGCCTCCTTCCATGTTGTGATGACCATGGAAACTGAGAACCATCTCGCTCAAAAATTTGCACCGACTCTCCTTGAAAATGGGTTTAGTAATGGAACACGAGAAGGTGTGCTTTGTGGTGGACTTAAGCATGGTTGTGATGCAGTCAAAGGCACAGGGTGAAGATAAAATAATGCCGTTGACCAGCACAGCCATGATAAAATCTCTATAATGCATGTAACTATTTCATGTTATTGTTAAATGTTGCAATATGGTTCTACACTGAAAGCAGGTATTCTGATTATGAATGAATTATTTAAGTAAGATTCCACAGATAGATTGCCCACCAGGATTTAAACAAACACAGATAAAGAACCTATTCACTGTAATTGCTTTAAAGTGTACTGTTAGCTAGCTAACGTTAGCTGGCAGGCTCACTAGCTAACGTTACGTGTATGATCTGTGTAGTAATATTATTGGTATCTCAGAGCCATTTGCATTGGTAGTTATGGCCTAATGTTAGCTAGCTAACATTGAAACTGGTTAGTTAGCTACCTGCAGATTTATGCAGGGTAATAATGTTATGAGTTGGGATTATGGTTCATTGTTTAGCTAGCTAGCTACATGTCTAAACAAAAGACTCTACTATGCAAGTAACCATTTCAATAGAATGTTCATGATGTCACTGCGTCAACTGTCGATAGACGTAGCTGGTAAATTCACTCTGGCTATCTACTCCTATTTCAGAGCACTCTCGTTTGAGTGTGCCAGAGCACAGAATAACTGATGAATTTACCAATGCTCAACAGCTGTTGAATATAGCGGTAAACGTCAGTACATCGGTAAAAAAGTGTAATTAAATTGGTGCCAGCAGCACAGTTGCAGTCAACAACGCTCTGGGTAACATAAAAACATCCTAACCAGCTCTGCTAGGGTGAGTAAAATGGTCAAAGTGAGCTGTTCTCTCATTTTATCTTTATTTAACTAGGCAAGTCAGTTAAGAACAAATTCTTATTTTCAATGACAGCCTAGTGGGTTAACTGCCTGTTCAGGGGTAGAACAACAGATTTGTACCTTGTCAGCTTTGTCAGCTTGGGGATTTGAACTTCCAACTTTCCAGTTACTAGTCCAACACTCTAACCACTAGGCTACCCTGCCGCCCCATTTGTGTCTGGACCTAGCATCCAAGCTAGCCAACGTTAGCCAGTTAGCTTGGGTGCTTGACTACTGTTGTTAGGTCAGAATGCTCGGATTAACCCTACTCCTCGACGAGAGCGTCCAGTTTGCGCTCTGAATGCTCCGAGAGAAAAACGCTCTGAATTTACAAACGGACAATCTGACAATGGTCTGAGTTTATGAACTTCCAGTTCACACTCTGGCACTCCAGAAAAAAATTACAAACACACCCGTAGTATAAACCAGCTTTTAGTCTTGAAATCTTTGGTTGTTTAGTACATGGCCTCACATGTGAATCATCAAAGAGATGGGTTGGGGGCTAAAACTTAAGAAGGTGGGAACGATGCTGAATGGGTGAAGACTAGAGGTCTACCGATTAATCGGAATGGCCGATTAATTAGGGCAGATTTCAAGTTTTCTGTAATCGGCATTTTTGGACACCGATCATGTCCGCTCAGCATTGCACTCCACGAGGAGACTGCGTGGCAGGCTGACTACCTGTGATGCGGGTGTAGCAAGGAGCCAAGATAAGGTGCTAGCTAGCATTAAACGTATCTTATAAAAAAAACAATCAATCTTAACATAATCACTAGTTAACTACACATGGTTGATGATATTACTAGTTTATCTAGCTTGTCCTGCGTTGCATATAATAAATGTGGTGCTTGTTAATTTATCACTGAATCATAGCATACTTCACCAAACGCGCATTCGCGAAAAAAGCACTGTTGTTGCACCAATGTGTACCTAACCATAAACATCAACGCCTTTCTTAAAATCAATACACAAGTATATATTTTTAAACCTGCATATTTAGTTAATATTGCCTGCTAACGTGAATTTCTTTTAACTAGGGAAATTGTGTCACTTCTCTTGCGTTCTGTGCAAAAGAGTCAGGGTATATGCAGCATTTTGGGCCGCCTGGCTCGTTGCGAACTGTGAAGACTATTTCTTCCTAACAAAGACAGCCAACTTCGCCAAACGGGGGATGATTTAACAAAAGCACATTTGCGAAAAAAGCATAATTGCTGCAGGAATGTGCCTAACCATTAACATCAATGCCTTTCTTAAAATCAACACACAGAAGTATATATTTTTAAACCTGCAAATTTAGTTAAAATAAATTCATGTTAGCATGCAATATTAAACTAGGAAAATTGTGTCACTTCTCTTGCATTCATTGCACACAGAGTCAGGGTATATGCAACAGTTTGGGCCACCTGTCTCATTGCGAACTAATTTGCCAGAATTTTACGTAATTATGACGTAACATTGAAGGTTGTGCAATGTAACAGGAATATTTAGACTTATGGATGCCACCCGTTAGATAAAATACGGAACAGTTCCGTATTTCACTGAAAGATTAAACGTTTTATTTTTGAAATTATAGTTTCCGGATTTGACCATATTAATGACCTAAGGCTCATATTTCTGTGTATTATTATGTTAGAATTAAGTCTATGATTTGATATTTGATAGAGCAGTCTGACTGAGCAGTGGTAGGCAGCAGCAGGCTCGTAAGCATTCATTCAAACAGCACTTTCGGGCGTTTGCCAGCAGCTCTTCGCAATGCTTCAAGCATTGCGCTGTTTATGACTTCAAGCCTATCAACTCCCGAGATTAGGCTTGTGTAACCGATGCGAAATGGCTAGCTAGTTAGCGGGGTGCGCGCTAATAGCGTTTCAAACGTCACTCGCTCTGAGACTTGGAATAGTTGTTCCCCTTGCTCGGCAATTTGTGGAGCGATGGCTTCGAGGGTGGCTGTTGTCGATGTGTTCCTGGTTTGAGCCCAGGTAGGGGCGAGGAGAGGGACGGAAGCTATACTGTTACACTGGCAATACTAAAGTGCCTACTAGAACATCCAATAGTCAAAGGTATATGAAATACAAATGGTATAGAGAGAAATAGTCCTATAATTCCTATAATAACCTCAACTTAGAACTTCTTACCTGGGAATATTGAAGACTTATTTTAAAAGCAACCACCAGCTTTCATATGTTCTCATGTTCTGAGCAAGGAACTTAAACGTTAGCTTTTTTACATGGCACATATTGCACTTTTACTTTCTTCTCCAACACTTTGTTTTTGTATTATTTAAACCAAATTGAACATGTTTCATTATTTATTTGAGGCTAAATTAATTTGATTGATGTATTATATTAAATTAAAATAAGTGTTCATTCAGTATTGTTGTAAATGTCATTATTACAAATAAATAAATTACAAAATTGTAAAAATTAATTGGCCAATTAATCGGTATCGGCTTTTTTTTTGGTCCTCCAATAATCGGTATCGGCGTTGAGAAAATCATATTCGGTCGACCTCTAGTGTAGACAAAGAAGAGCTCTCCAGTAGTTTATCAACTTTCAAAGCAGAATTACTTTCACATTGATAATGTCGTAGAATTACAACATTATGTTAATCACATTACTTTTATATTACAATGTATTCCTATATTAGTATATTCACACTGTCTGTTTTTCTTAGAGGCAACAGAATAGGGTTCATAGAACTCTTATGTGTCTGAGATTTAACGATGACAGTCGATTTACGATGGCTTGGTAATAAGACAACATTCCATTCCATGATTAGTGTCTATGTGTCTGTCTGTCGGTGCCAGGGAGACCCAATCTCCAGTTTATTTGTCCCATATGGCAGATGAATACTGGACTCCATCATTCTAAGGGAAGAACTTAGTATCCTATGCTGCATTAGTATTTTTGTATAAACAAGCAGGAAATTAACTAGAGACAGATATTGTATTTAACGCCATGTAAATCTTGATGTCTGTTGCATTAGAGCACAATGTACCTTTGTATAATTTCACATATCTGTTCTTCGTCACAACGACTCAGGAAGACTATAAAGAGTTGTCACCGAATCCTGTTTATTTGGGCTTTAATTCTAAACCATTGGGTGACCGTTAACACTCCATCACTGCAGTAATTAATACAGTTAAATTGTTTTGAAGAAATCTAAAAGTCTCTCCTTTGATTTGAATAATTACCACAACAATCCTCAACTGTAGTGTATGATATACCATTTTCTAGCTCTGAGTCTCTACTTTTATCCAATGTAATAAACAACATTTCAAATTTTGCCACATAAGACTGAATCGAGCTGGTCGGAGTCAAAAAGTAATGCATAATTTCAGTAGACATCATTACGTTTATTTTTAATTGAACCTTTATTTAACTAGGCAAGTCAGTTAAGAACAAATTCTTATTTACAATGACAGCCTACCGGGGAACAGTGGGTTAACTGCCCTGTTCAGGGGCAGAAGGACTGATTTTTAACTCGTCAGCTCTGGGATTCGATCCAGCAACCTTTTGGTGACTGGCCCAACACTCTAACCACTAGGCTACCTGCCGCACCCAAGTGCACTTAATTGACATGATATGTAAATTCGTATCATGTAAGGATATCTGTTGAAATTATGATTTAAAAAAATATATACAGATACATAAATGATCAGGTAATGACTACAGATATAATACATTTCTGATGTGGATTCATTCATGCTAAAGTTGAAAGGCTTAGATATGTCAGCATGTTGACTCATACCCTTTCCGTAGTGAGAATAATCAACAAATATGTAAGCTGGTGCACGCGCTGGTGCACACCCCATATATCTCCCTGGACTCATAAGGTAACATGGAGATTGCTGAGGTCCGGTTTGGATGCATGTAGAAACATATATGAAAAGCTGGATGTGTATCTGGAGCATCTAAAAAAAATGTCAGTTATCTGGAAGTATGTAAATAAAGATATCCCCTGATATTGATCATTTTCACCCAGTGAGGTTTGCTCTCGAAACACCCTGTGTGTGTGTGTGTGTGTGTGTGTGTGGGGGGGGGGTTGACCCACCTTGTGTACTCTTTGAAGCTCTGCGTGGATTGAGTGCACTTACCTGTGGGGTTTGAGGTGTATAAAAAATATTTTAAAAAGCTCAGCGAGCACTCAGCCAGCTCATCTCTCATCCCATGCTGCAACGCTAAGAGTGTAGTCGACGGCATGGAAACAGCTCTATCAGTTTAATTACGCCCCTTCGAGGCTATGGCACATCTTGACTGCCACCCCCACTCATGAATTAATGATACGCGTCTTGACTTGTTATTTAGTTGGGGAAAAGCTGGTCGATGTCAATTTAAAACTCGGACTCTTAAACTTGTGGTTGTTGTTTGTGTCCTCGGCTGAAAAAGATGCTCAACTGCTGTATATTGGCGCATCTAAAATGACTGGCTAGTCTCTCCCGGAAAGAAGTAGAGGGTACTCAACCAACGTGAGTCGAAGTGTAACCAACAAAATAAATAATAATTGACAATGAAAAAGCACACCGCTCGCTCTGCATTAAAAATGCATTGTTTTTTTATGGAAAGTTAAAAGCTTATAACATTTCGGCTTTCAATGGCTTTCATCAGAATCTATCTCGTCTCTCCCACTCAGAATTGTTCAAGATGGCTTGGTTGTTTTGTGGTGGATGCTTACTGGCCCAAAAGGGTGACACTACTTAGGTAGGGACCTTGACTAAAGGCCCCTTTATACCTGGTGCTAACATGCGTCCTTTGTCTTGATATTGTCCACATTCTGATGGTGCCCAAATGTTTAGACAGTTGTGGATGATTAAAAGACACATTGTGATCAGATTATGATCAGATCTTCCTGACCACCTCCAGAGATAATCAGGCATGCATTGTGTCTGGATATGTTAGAGATCAGGAAATCATAATTATCGCACCCTCTTAAATCACTGACAGGTGACACCATTGACTTATGGCATAAATATGTGTCTTCAAATAAATAAATAATCATAATATCTTAAATAATATCTGTCACATAACTTGCAAACAGGGAGGGACCAGGTAATAGAAACACCAGGACCAGGACAGATAGAAACACATTTTAATACCATGTGCGGACAGACAATCAGAATGTGGACAAGATCAAGACAAAGGATGTATTTTATCACTAGGTATAAACAGGGCATAAGACGGGGTTAAGAAAGACGGTGATGCTTGACTTGGGAAAGGGTGAGGTACAGTGCATTCTTAAAGTTTTCACACCCCTTCCCCTTTTCCACATTTTGTTACGTTACAGTCCTATTCTAAAACTGATTAAATTTAAAAAATGTCCTCATCAATCTACACACACAATGATAAAGATTTATAACAGAAATACCTCATTTACATGAGTATTCAGACCCTTTACTATGAGACTCAGGTGCATCCTGTTTCCATTGATCATCCTTGAGATGTTTCTACAACTTGATTGGAGTCCACCTGTGGTAAATTCAATTGATTGGACATGATTTGGAAAGGCACACACCTGTCTATATAAGGTCTCACAGTTGAAAGTGCATGTTAGGGCAAAAACTAAGCCACGAGGTCGAAGGAATTGACCATAGAGCGCCGAGACAGGATTGTGTCGAGGCAGAGATCTGGTGAAGGGTATCAAAACAAGAACACAGTGGCCTCCATCATTCTTAAATGAAAGAAGTTTGGAACCACCAAGAGTCTTCCTAGAGCTGTCCGCCCGGCCAAACTGAGCAATCGGGGGAGAAGGGCCTTGGTCAGGGAGGTGACCAAGAACCTGATGGTCACTCTGAGAGAGCTCCAGAGTTCCTCTGTGAAGATAACCTTCCAGAAGGACAACCATCTCTGCAGCACTCCACCAATCTGGCCTTTATGGTAGAGTGGTGTGGTGGAAATTACAACATTATGGTATTCAAATTACTTTATATTAGAATGTATTCTTATATTAGTACTTTCACACTCTGTCTGTTCTTCTGAGAGGAGCCTCTGAGGCTTAACGCTAATAGTTGATTTACGATGCCTTGGTGATAAAACCTAAAGACTAAATTACATTTCTTAATAAGTGTCTGAGTGAAATGCTGACCTGTCTGTCAGGGTCAGGTGAACCCCCCCTCCAGTTTCTCTCCCACATGCAGATGAACACTGGACTTCAGAAATTGTGATGAGGACCAAGTGTCCTATGTTGCATTAGTGTCTGTGTGTTAAGGAGTGTGAAACTGAGAAGATAACCCTGTATAAACAAGCAGTACATGACCTAGAGACAGGAACCTGGCGCAATGTAAATCTTGTTGCTTGATTATCACAATGTACCTTTTGTATAATTCTACATATCTGTTTGTCATGAACATTTGGGAGGATGTACTTTGCTATAAAGATCAGAAACCCAAATCTGCTCGTTGGGCTCTCAGCGATCACTTAAAGGTGGTTGTTGACCAGCTCCAATATTGCAATAATTAATAATACAGTTTGATTGTTTGGAAGAAAAGAAAAGGTCTTGTTCCTTTGAATCAAACATTTTCCACAAAAGTGGCCAGACGGAAGTCATTCCTCAGTAAAAGGCACAATACAGCCCGCTTGGAGTCTGCCAAAAGGCACCTAAACGATTCTCAGACCATGAGAAACTAGATTCTCTGGTCTGATGAAACCAAGATTGAACTCTTTGGTCTGAATGCCAAGGTACACATCTAAAGGAAACCTAAGCCATCCAACTGCTTGTTGTCAGAATAATTTCAGTCCGAGTAACTCCTCTCTGTTTAGACATTAAGGGAAATCATTTGAAATCATTTTGAATAGGAGAGAGTTGGGGGATTCTCCCAGTACTTTCACAGCACATTTCTCAGCATCACTGCCTCTGCTTTGTCAAAAGTTCAATATATGCTTAATTTCTTTTCAGAAGATCTCAAAAACCTTGAAAACACCAAAATGCTACATTTAGACAAGGAATTTATCTCTAGGTTTCCAATTAAATCAACTTGCTCATCAACAAGGATGGTATCCACGGTTTACCGATATAACAACATAATCTTTAGATGATGATGATTTTGACTAAAGGCTCTGAGTAACACATATGATTGAAATATATAAGATACAATTTTAAAAGGAATGAAACAAAACCAAAAATAATATCTAGATCGAATTTCTGCTTTTATTAATCGTCCTTCTGAATCAAAAGCTCTCAAGAATAAACTAGCATATACAGTTGAAATCGGAAGTTTACATACACTTAGGTTGTAGTCATTAAAACTCATTTTTTTAACCACTCCACAAATTTCTTTGGTTGGGACATCTACTTTGTGCATGACACAAGTAATTTTCCCAACAATTGTTTACAGACAGATTATTTCACTTATAATTCACTGTATCACATTTCCAGTGGGTCAGAAGTTTACATACACTAAGTTGACTGTGCCTTTTAAACAGCTCGGAAAATTCCAGAAAATGATGTCATGACTTTAGAAGCTTGTGATAGGCTAATTGACATCATTTGAGTGAATTGGAGGTGCACCTGTGGATGTATTTCAAGGCCTACCTTCAAACTCAGTGCCTCTTTGCTTGACATCATGGGAAAATCAAAAGAAATCAGCCAAGAAATCAGCCAGAAAGGAATTTGGAGACCTCCACAGGTCTGGTTCATCCTTGGGAGCAATTTCCAACTGCCTGAAGGTACGACGTTCATCCGTACAAACAATAGTACGCAAGTATAAACACCATGGGACCACGCAGCCTTCATTCCGCTCAGGAAGGAGACACGTTCTGTCACCTAGAGATGAACGTACTTTGGTGCAAAAAGTGCAAATCAATCCCAGAACAACAGCAAAGGACCTTGTAAAGATGCTGGAGGAAACATGTACAAAAGTATTTATATCCACAGTAAAAAGAGTCTTTTATCAACATAACCTGAAAGGCCGCTCAGCAAGGAAGAAGCCACTGCTCCAAAACCGCCATAAAAAAAAGCCAGACTCCGGTTTGCATAATGATTTGGATAATGATTTTGATTTGTAGTTTTGCAATTAAACTTCTGTTATGATTTAACTTATCAAAATAGATGTTGTTTTGATTTGATAGGGCTTTGTTAAGGAATAAATGATCAGCTGTGGGCTGATGAGTTCTCCAGTAATGATGATGTCTATCATGTTTCAGGGAAGACCCAGGAGACTGTGAGACAAGGGCTGTGAGACATGGGTTTGATTCTAGACACATGAAAAGTAGGATGTATACGGAGGGAACGGGGCAACAGAAGACGAACAGCAGAGGGGCTAATGACCTTGGAGATGGGGAAAGGGACGATAAACCGGGGGTTATGTTTGCTGGACTCCCCCCGGAGGTGCAGATCCTGGGTGGACAGCCATACCTTCTGCCCGAGACGATACCAGGGAGCCGGGGTCTGATGGTGGTCCTTGTCGTCGATACCTGAAGCTGGTATCGACGACAAGAGAAGGGCCGACTTTTCTCTCTTCCAGGTACGACAACAGCGGCGGACAAACGTGGGCCGAAGGTATGCTGACCTCTTCCTCTTGCTCAGGGAAGAGCGGGGGCTGATAACCCAGGGAATACTGAAACGGTGAGAGACCCGTGGCAGAGCAAGGAAGGGTGTTGCGGGCTTATTCAATCCACACTAGTTGCTGGAGACCAGGCAGCGAAGAGTCGTCTCCAGACAGCGAAGAGTTGTCTCACTCTGCGGTCATCCCAAACCATGCACTCAGCATGTGTTGTACGCGGAACGAGGAAGAGCTTGGTTTTGTTTGTTTGGACATTTTTTTGGTTTAAAAAAGTATATTTGAAAGTTCTTGGTAGCTACCTAGCTTCTTACGTTGGATCCCGCGATGAAGTTGGCATCAGTTGCTGGGACTGCTTGTATCTTTCCAGTGATCCTGCCGACCAAGGACGGGTCTGAGGAGCTATTTGACGTCGCAGCTAGCCTAGCTGGACATCAAGCTAACAAGGTGTTCTTGAACACAGCCCGCGACGCGGTTAGCCGTTGTGGCTGGGTCCACGGATTGTCCTATGTTTGTGGCTGTCTAGATCCCTGCTGTTTGTTGTTTTCAATTTTCCCCGTGACCTGCCCTGTCTGGAACTGCAAGGAGTAACAGCCTAACATATGTTGCTAGCTATTATGACAAAGACCAAAGCTGGTGGGAGTACCGTTGAGGACAGTGCAAGTGGTGTCTCTCTATCACACGTGAAAGATCTTTAAAAACGAACAAAAAGAGACCTATAAGCAGTTGTTACTACAACAAGAAAATAGTTTCAAGTGTTTGTCCAAATACTCGTGGATTCTACTAATTAAAGAATGGACACCTGACCAGAGAGGTCCAAGACCTGAAGAACAGTTTGCAGTTCTTCCATAGTCAGCTCGACGAGTTGAAACAGGAGAACGGCAAGATGACAGCAATCTGTAAGTCATTGAGAGAGGACATTCTGTGTGTGAGTACATGATAACAATGACAGATAAATCAGACTCTCTCGAGGGACAATCAAGGCGAAATAACATAGTTGTGGACGGAATTGCAGAATCTCCACATACGACCTGGTTGGAGTCTGAGGACAAAGTGAGGGAAATGATCTCTGAGAAATTGAAGATGGACCACGGGAAGATTGAGGTGGAGCGCGCACACAGGACTAGAAAACCCAACACCGGCCCAGGTGATAGGCCCAAGCCGATAGTGGTCAAGTTCCTGAGGTTCAAGGACAAGGTAGCTGTTCTGGAAAGAGCCGAGAACTTGAGAGGAACGTACATCTTCCTCAAGGACGACTATCCTGAATCTGTGCGCCAGAAGAGGAAAGAACTGATCCCAGCCATGAAAGCTGCCAGAGTGCGTGGGGACATTGCGTACATCAGCTATGACAGGCTCATTGTCCACTCTCCCTCCCAGAAGCCTGGAAGGGATGAGAGAGCCAAGCCTATGGGTTCGTAGCCTCAACCCCACAGCACACACACACACCAATTGATTAATGGACTGTTGAATGTATATTTTATTCTCTTGCTTTGTCTGCTCTTTTCAATATTTCTTTTGGGGTGTTGCTATAGGCCACCAAGTGCTAACAGTCAGTATCGAAATAATATGTGTGAAATGCTTGATAGTGTATGTGATGTAAACAGAGAGGTCTACTTTCTTGGGGACCTAAATATTGACTGGTTTTCATCAAGCTGTCCGCTCAAGAGGGAGCTTCTTACTGTAACCAGTGCCTGTAATCTGGTTCAGGTTATTAATCAACCTATCAGGGTGTTTACAAACAATACAGCAACCAGATCATTCACATGTATCGATCACGTCTTTACTAATTCTGTAGAACTTTGTTCTAAAGCTATATCCGTACCCATTGGATGCAGTGATCACAATATAGTGGTTATATACAGGAAAGCCAAAGTTCCAACAACTGGGCCTAAAATAGTGTATAAGAGATCATACAAAAGATTTTGCTGTGACTCTTATGTGGATGATGTTAAAAATATTTGTTGGTCTTATGTGATTAATGAGCAGCATCCAGACGCTGCACTTGATGAAATTTATGAAATTGCTTCTTCCAATTACTGATAACCATGCACCTGTTAAGAAACCGACTGTTGGAACTGTTATGGCTCCACGGATTGATGAGGAATTGAAAAACTGTATGGATGAAAGAGATTGGGGCAAAAGGAGTGGCTAATAAGTCTAGCTGTACATCTGACTGGCTGATTTCCTGCAAATTGAGAAATTATGTGACTAATCTCAACAAAAAGAAGAGACTTTATTTTGAAGCCAAGATCAATGATATAAAGAATGACGAAAAAAAACTTTAGAGTACTTTAAATGAAATTATGGGCAGAAAGAGAAATTCAACTCCCATCTTTCATCGAATCAGATGGCTTATTCATTGCAAAACCATTTGATGTTGCCAATTATTTGAATGATTATTTAATTGGCAAAGTGGGCAAATTTAGGCAGGAAATTCCCACGACAAACAATGAGCAATTATTATATTCATGCATAAAAAACAAATAATGAAAGAAAAACGCAAGTTTGAATTTTGTAAAGTTAGTGTGGGAGAGGTGTAAAAAGTATTGTTAACGATCAATAATGGCAAACCTCCTGGCATTGACAACTTAGATGGAAAGCTACTGAGGATGGTGGCTGACTCTATAGCCACTCCTATCTGTCATATTTTTAATCTGAGCCTAGATGAAAGTCTTTGTCCTCAGACTTGGAGGGAAGCCAATGTAATTCTGCCTCCCAAGAGTGGTAAAGCAGCCTTTATTGGTTCTAACAGCAGACCTATAAGCTTGCTGCCAGCTCTTAGAAAACTGTTGGAAACAATTGTGTTTGACCAAATACAATGCTATTTCTCTGTAAACGAATTAACAACAGACTTTCAGCATGCTTATAGAGAAGGGCACTCAACATGTACTGCACTGACACAAATGACTGATGATTGGTTGAAAGAAATTGATAAGAAGAAGATTGTGGGAGCTGTACTGTTAGATTTCAGTGCCGCCTTTGATATTATTGACCATAAACTGTTGTTGAAAACATTTAAGTGCTATGGCTTTTCAACCTCTGCCATATTGTGGATTTAGAGCTATCTATCTAATAGAACTCAAAGGGTTTTCTTTAATGGAAGCATCTCTAATGTCAAACATGTAAAGTGTGGTGTACCGCAGGGCAGCTCTTTAGACCCTCTACTCTTTTCTATTTTTACCAATGACCTGCCACTGGCATTAAACAAAGCATGTGTGTCTATGTATAATGATGATTCAACCATATACGCATCAGCAACCACAGCCAAAGAAGTCACTGAAACCCTTATTAACAAAGAGTTGCAGTCTGTTTTGGAATGGGGGGCCAGTAATAAAGTGGACCTGAACATCTCTAAAACTACGAGTATTGTATTTGGTATAGATCATTCCTTAAGTGCTAGACCTCAGCTGAATCTGGTAATGAATAGTGTGGCAGTTCAACAAGTTGAGGAGACTAAATGACTTGGCGTTACCTTAGATTGTAAACTGTCATGGTCAAAACATATAGATTCAATGATTGCGAAGATGGGGAGAGGTCTAGCCGTAATAAAGAGATGCTCTGCTTTTTTGACAACACACTCCAAAAAGCATGTTCTGCAGGCTCTAGTTTTATCTAATCTTGATTATTGTCCAGTCGTGTGGTCCAATGCTGCAAGGAAAGACCTAGTTAAGTTGCAGCTGGCCCAGAACAGAGTGGCACGTTTAGCTCTTAATTGTAATCAGAGGGCTGATATAAATACTATGCATGCCAGTCTCTCTTGGCTAAGAGTTGAGGAGAGACTGACTGCATCATTAACCTCTAACATTAACCTCTCTGCGCACCAAACCCGTTAGCGGGATTAAATTCGACAACATACGGTGATCGCTACATAAATAGTCATATTAAACATTCATGAAAATACAAGTGTCTCACATGTTTCGAATGCCTAGAATCTTGCTAATCCAACTGCATTGTCAGATTTAAAAAAGGATTTACTGCGAAAGAATACGATGCGATTATCTGAGGACAGAGCCCCATGAAAATAAACTATTTCAACCAGCACAGGCACAACAAAATCACAAATTGCAATAAAATAAATTGTTTACCTTTGACGATCTTCCTCTGTTTGCAATCCCAATGCTTGTTACACAATGAATGGTCTTTTATTTGATAAAATCCATTTTTATAGATTTTTTTTGTGAACAGCTTGTGTCGTGAATTCCGTCTAATTCAATTTTCGATGACACATTCGATGTAAATACACACACTAAACGTGACTTTTCCAGTCATATTTGGATTCTTTGGAATCAACTGGTTTGTTTGTAACACAACCAAATGTGATGGGTCATTTCGCGGGACGTATTGACTGAAAGATACCGATTTGAAGACAACAAGTAATGACATCATTGTGCACCAATGATATGACCGCCGTTTCGTTGATTGACTGTATTTTAACCCAATGACCACTGATCGTCTTGAAATCTAGCTGGGTAGATAGCCAATGAGCTGAGGTAAACGGCAATATGTAATGGTTATGTGTTGGAAGACCAACCCATGTAGTAAACTCCGGCGTAAAGAGGGTCATTCGCCATTGAAGATTCATACCGGAAGGAGCCACGCATGTTACGCACAGCATTGTTTTGGTAAAGCGCATCTTCAGCTGTTTATATATCAGTCAGTATGGCGACTAAGTCAGGGAATGCTAAATCTAAGTCTAGATATACAGATGTACACACAATTTTAGAAGAAATTCATCGGGAAAGTGAGACAGAGATTGTTGGAGGACGATTCATTTAGCGATTCCCAAATGGAGGAATATTTTTTGAACGGAGAGGACATCGTTTTGGACTGGTAAGTTCTTCTCATGCTAATGCCGTTGTTTGAAATGAATCATATGAAATATTATTTGTGATTAAAACATTTTTTTAGTAGCAATATATAAAAATGTAATGAAATGTGTAAAGTACACGTTGGCTATACATTGTGGTTGGGGGTATGTTTGTATGTATGTGTATGACCCATAGCCTATGTTTGTGTGTGTATATATACATATTGTGGATTAGAGGGAGCATGGCCGAGATGCGTGTGTCTGCCGCTCCACTCCACCCCCACATGAAATAGCCTATTTGAGGATGTTGAGGGGAGGGCAGGCCCACAACAATGGTCAAAGTGAAATGGAGACAGTAGATAGAGTTGGTCTGTTGTAATATAATAAAGACAGTAGATCTAGCTGAAATGTCATAATATAAAATAGACAGTCGATCTAGCTGGTCTGTCATAATATAAATGAGACAGTAGATCTAGCAGGTCTATAATAATATATTCAACCTTATGTTCCCTGTACTCTATATATATCTGTTTATTATACCTGTTGATACAGGGCTCATATGTGAAACTATTTTAACTGAACATTTTCTTTCACAGTGACACTGACTCCGAATGGGAGCCCCCAGTGCCAAGGTGTCCATCCCCCACTGAAGCTGGTTCATCCAGCCGGATACCTGTGAAAGAAAATGTCCCCGTTCCAACTGCAATAAAGGACTACAACAAGAGCATGGGAGGTGTGGACCTGTCAGATGCGCTGATAGGCTATTACAATGTTCTCTATAAGACGATGAAATGGTACAAGACCTTCTTCTGTCATTCCATCGACATTGCTGTAGTGAATGCATTCATCCTACACAAGGAAATGGCTAAGAGCTGTGGAAAGCCCCACCCATCTCACAGCTAGCCTTCAGAGAGCTGCTCATCAAGGAGCTTGCTGGCTACAGCACCACTGCACCACATTCTGGCCCCTCTACCTCTGTCACTTCTGCTCCTGCCACAAGTGGTGTTCATCTGCCCAAATTAATTTCTTCAGGCATGGATGTGCCTCAGGGCCAAAAGGGCACAGCATGGAGGAGTCGCTGTGTTCTTTGTTAAATGAAGTCCCCCATCACCTGCACCACATGCTTGGTGACCCTCTGCTTTACAGCAGAAAGAGACTGCTATGGCACCTGGCATCAGCAGCACAATATTGTGACCCTTGGTGACCCTCTGCTTTACAGCAGAAAGAGACTGCTATGGCACCTGGCATCAGCAGCACAATATTGTGTAGAGGACTGAGGGTCTTCCAAATATTGAAAGTGTTATTTTGTAAATGTATATATATTTTTTCATATTTTCTCTCCATTTTTTGGGGGGGTGTGTTAGAATACCATTTTGGTATTTTGTATATAGTTATTCCATTCAAAATGTATAACTTCACCAATTTGGCCACTTGGGTACATTTTGGCCACTTGTGTGGGACACCTGGGTGACTTCATGATAAATGTCATGTAGCACACTCATTTTGGAAGTTATCATTCTGAAACTTTGCACAAGTACTGTTGCCCTCTTTTGTTTTGCACTGAAATTGTCCCCATCATCCTATCTGAATGTTTGTTTTGTCTTGTTCATTTTAAAGATGATGATACAACACTAAAAATTAAAAAACGTATGGTTTTTTCATTGTATTATCGATACCAGATCTATTGTGTTATCTACATTCAATTCACATTTACACAAACTTCAGTGTGTTTTATTTCAAATGAAACCAAGAATATGCATATCATTGATTCTGGGCCTGAGCTACAGGCAGTTAGATTTGGGTATGTCTTCAGGCGGGAATTGAAAAAAGTAGGGGGGTAGCTGTAAGAGGTTTTGATGTGTTGAAAATAGTTTGTATAGTCAACATACACATAGCTCTGACACACACACTTATCCCATCAGACATGACACCAGGGATCTTTACATAGTCCCCAGATCCAGAACAAATTCAAGAAAACCTACATTATACCTTCCTTCCATCTCATATATGCTCAAATAAACAGCAAACCTGGTTTCAAAACACAGATAAAGCAACACCTCATGGCACATTGCGTCACCCGTTGTGTGTATGCATTGATATGTAGGCTACGTGTGCATTTAAAAAAATGTATTTAGTCTGTTCTTGAATTGTTCTTGTCTAATGATGTTCTGTATTATGTCATTCTGTACTGTTTCATGTTTTGTGTGGACCCCAGGAAGAGTAGATGCTGCTTTTGCAACAGCTAATGGGGATCCTAATATAATACCAAAAAATACCAATAACAGTTCTTGGTTGGCTTGCTCCGACTGGCCTTTGGACTGGTGGTGAAATCCGGAGGACAGGCTGGCCGACGACCCAATGACTGTGCAGAACTCCTTCCGGAATCGGGATGAGAACTGAGGAACCCCATCGGAGTCCATGGATCCAGAAGACGTGCTGCACAATGAGCTTGCCCGTCTCTTTGGCAGAGGGTAACTTGGGGATAGGAATGAAGTGGGCGGTCCACTACTGTCAGGATGGTGGTGTTGCTATCAGATGTGAGGAGACCTGTGACAAAGTCCAGGGATATGTGAGACCAGGGATGGTGAGGGACAGGCAGAGGTTGAAGGAGACCAGCCGGAGCTTGCCGAGGAGTCTTGATCTGCGCAAAGATTGTGCATGCGGCGATGAATGCGGAGACATCAGGAACCATGGTAGGCCACCAAAAAGGCGGTGTGGAGATATTCCAGGTTCTTGTGGTCAGTTAACACAATGAATGGATGTTCGCCCCCTCCAGCCAGTGTCTCCACTCGTCCAACGCCATCTTCCCCGTGAAAAGCTCACGATTCCCCACATCGTAGTTCCTCACCGTGGCATTGGGGTGATGGGAAAAGAAGGAGCAGGGATGTAACTTGAGGTCCAGGAGAGAACGCTGGGATAGGTCAGCCCCGGCCTCCACAACAAACTAGCATGACGGGTCAGTATGAACCAAGATGGGAGCTGTGGTTAAACGTTGTTTGAGATCCCGGAACGCCCAGTCAGCAGCTACAAGGGTGCTTGTATCCCCGGATAAAGCGGCGATAAATGTTGGAAAATCCCAGGAAATGTTTCAGCTGTGTCCTGGATGAAAGGCTGGGGCCAATCCACCACCGCTCTCACCTTCCCGGGATCCATCTGTACACTCCCTGAAGCGATGATGTAACCCAGGAAGGAGATGGTGGAGCGATGGAATTCACACTTCTCTGCTTTCACAAAAAGCTGGTTCTCCAGGAGGCGTTGGACCAACTTGGAGAACACAGTCGCCGCCTGGAGCGGCTTGAAGGCCCGAGGAGATGAGTGGTAGCAGTTCTTCACCGTTATGTTGTTGAGGCTTCGGTAGTCTGTATCACATCCAGGCTGTATCACATATGGCCAGGGTAGGCCGTCATTATAATTAAGAATTTATTTGTTTGTTCTTAACTGACTTGCCTACTTAAATAAAGGTTAAATACATTTTTTTTAAGTCGATGCATGTGCACAGGGTTTTGTCCTTCTCTACAAAGAAGAACCCTGCGCCGGGGAGGCAGAAGGACGGATACACCCTGCAGCTTGGGAGTCTTCAATGTAGGTCTCCATAGCCTTGGTCTCCGGACCCGACAGAGAATACAGTCATCCCCGGGATGGTGTGGTGCCTAGGAGAAGGTTGATCCCAAAGTCATAGGGTCAGTGCAGAGGAAGTGAAGTGTCCTGGGCCTTACTAAAAAACCCCTGGAGGTCCTGGTCCTGGTACTCCACGGGAATGGTGGAGAGGTCCGGGGCAACATCCAAGCCCACAGGAAGACGTCCCGGGGCAGGCTAAGCTGACTTCAGACAATGAAGGCACCAGCAGTCCAGTCTATGAGGGGATTATGTCGCTGGAGCCAAGAGAATCCCAATACCACGGGAACCTGAGGAGACTTAATTATCATAAATTGGATTGCCTACTGTGGTGGCCAGGGTGGCCTCCAAAAACTCAGAGTCTCAGAGTCGATGAGGACCTGGAGAGATTTCAACTGGTTACCCCACAGCAGGATGCTATTCAAAGGGGTGCGAGTAAGGGGAGAGGAAAAGTTTTCCGTATGGCCCACCAGAGTACTTGCCCCTACCAGTGAGCCTCATCTTTTAGAGGACAGGATGACACAAAATTACCAGTAATACCACAATGCAGACCACTCTTTGTGTGAGCAGGTGTAGACAGGTGCAGCCTCTCTCCCGGACAATGGAGAATCAAATACCTTCTTCACCTCTGCCACGAACTCCTCCATACTGAAGCATACGGACGACTGTTGTTCCCACACGGCCGTAGCCCAGGCGAGAGCCCTCCCAGACATCAGTGTGATGAGGTACGCTATCTTCGAGTGGTCCGAGGGCAAGTAGGAGGGCTGCAGCTTGATAATGAGAGAACACTGTGTGAGAAACCCCCAACAGGTTCCCGACTGCAGCGAAGCATTCCGGGGGAGGTAAACAGGGTTCTTGGGACACTGGGGTGGCTGGGGAGGACGTGCTGCTAACAGCCGGGTTACTGAGGGGCTGAGAGGTTACCATCGTGGTAGGCTGCCTGACAGACAACTCGCGGAATTGCTCCACCAATGTGTTCAACGTGCGGTCCTGGCGTTCGGTCAAGGTCTGGAACCCTTCCATAAGACCACGAAGCAACTCCTCGTGCCTTCCAATGGTGGCTCCTTGGGAGGAGACGACATTGCGGAGCAGGTCCGAGTCTGCTGGGTCCGTCAGGACCAGTTCGTACTATCAAGGCTCGGGAGAAGACCCAGATACAGAAAATTCCAAAGTAACAAAAGTTTATTACAGAAACAGAGGGGCAGGCAAAGGACAGGTCAAGGGCAGGCAAAGGTCAGTAGTCCAGAGCAGGGTCCGAAAGGTACAGAATGACAGGCAGGCTCAGGGTCCGGGCAGGAAAAGGTCAGTATTCCAGGGAGGTGTGACAAGGTACAGAATGGCAGGCAGGGACAGGGCGGGCAGAATGGTCAAAACCGGGAAAGCTAGAAAACAGTAAGTAGAGAAATACAGGAGCATGGGAAAAACGCTGGTAGGCTTCACAAAACAAAACTAAACAAACTGACAACAGACAAACAGAGAACACAGGTATAAGTACACTGGGTATAATGGGGAAGATGGGCGACACCTGAAGGGGGGTGGAGATAAGCACAAAGACAGGTGAAACAGATCAGGGTGTGACATTATGATATGTAATGTGTTGTCATAAAGAGTTTAATTTTACACTCGGAAATATGCAAATAAGGTAGAATAAATTCTGACTTTGAATTGTATCTTCATTCAACCAAAAATTAAAAGTTGAGTGAACATACAATTAAGCTTGAAAATGTATGTTGGTTCAGCTATATACCCAAATGTTGAGCAAACTCAAAATCCTATTGCAGCTGATTGCCTTACAATTGTACATTGAATAAAAATTATAATTTTTACAGTGTAACAGTTGGTCAGTATGCTGCTTATAGTATATCTTCCTCCACTGTTTCTGTCCTGATACAGGGTTCAAACCAGTGATCCTCTGCTCACAAACAAACATGACCACCTTCCTTGACACCCGATTGAGCTATCCAAAAGGTACCAATTGGATAGCTCCAACGGCAACATTTCAAGCTAGCTGTGGAGTGAGCTTAACTCTGTTACAACCAAGCCAATGTAGAGGAATTACACATTGGTGGGGGAAATGTCAGCCTGCTCATCTCCTTACTTGGAGGTATCATTCACCCTGTAATTGTGCGAAAGCCCAAAGTGAACCTGATGCTGAACCACTGAAGTAGATACGAGTAGGTTGGATGCTGTGCTATTTAGAATAAGCAGGTCGTTTATGGGAGAATCCATTTTCCACCAGGTACTAGATTACAGCTAGATCTATTTGGGTCACAAACAAGATCAGGGAGGATGTTTGCGACACACACACTGGAGCAGGGGGATCTAGAGTGGCACTATCACACTGAGGATCCATTACCATTGAATAAAGAGGGCCGTCTGGCATTCTCTAATTTGTCACTTGGCTTTTCGACGACGGAGGACAGAGAACCTGTGTGCTAAAGAGTCGGCGGAAATAAATCTGAAATTAAATGTCCCAGATATTACATTTTGGACTCATGAATAAGCAAAGGAATTCAGGACTTTTGGCATGGACCTCCCCATGTTTGGATGGCCTCATTCGAATAAGCCAAGCAATGTCTCACTATGTCTGTCTTGAGAGTTTGGACTAAAAATAGTGACATACTAAAGAAAAAATTGAAACAAAGACCTGAAGAGTGTCCTCATACAAGGTCACAGGTATTCAGGATTGGTTCAGGTGTTCAGAACTTCAACAAACTGACCTCTCACACTGTAGAACTATCAGGCCAATAATTTACTGGTTCCTTTTACCCCGCCAACACATTCCAGGATCACAAGTGGAAAAATTGTGCTGGTATTGCAGAAATTCATCAACAGTCCTGCAAAGAATATCGGCTTGGAAGAAGTTGGTCCACTGCAGCATTTGCACAGCTGTAAATCCAAGCTGTTATGTTATGTGGGGAATTTTAACAATTGGGCAGTGGTAAAATAGCCATAGTGGTGCAAATATTCATGATATTGAAATCTATTTGTAATGCATGCATCCACTGGGGCCACACAGTTAGCGACAAATGCACCCAACTGTTGTTAGGTGTGAAGAAAATGTTAATTTAATGTTTGGCCCCTATTCAATTAAACATGGACTCCAATTTAACCACAAAACATAATTAATATAGCACATTCAGCAGTAATAAATGTGTAGATACATGTAGACAAACAAAACAACATTTACAGTCATTAAGGGAAACCCAGCTGTGAGCTGCCCAGTGACACGAGCCTGCCAGACAAGCTAAATCCCTTCTATGCTCGCTTCAAGGCAAACAACACTGAGCCATGTGTGAGCGCACCAGCTGTTCCGGATGATTGTGTGATCACGCTCTCTGTAGCTGATGTGAGTAAGACCTTTAAACAGGTTAACATTCACAAGGCCACAGAGCCAGACAGATTACCAGGATGCAAACTCAGAGCATATGTTGACCAGCTGGCAAGTGTTTTCATTGACATTTCAACCTCTCCCTGACCAAGTCTATAATACCTACATGTTTCAAGCAGACAACCATAGTCCCTGTTCACAAGAACGGCAAAGTAACCTGCCTGAATGATTATCGCCCGTAGCATTCACATATGTAGCAATGAAATGCTTTGAAAGGCTGGTCATGGCCCACATCAATACCATCAAGCCAGACACCCTGGACCCACTCCAATACGCATACCGCCCCAAGAGATCCAAAGATGACGCAATCTCTATTGTACTCCACACTGCCCTTTCCCACCTGGACAAAAGGAACACCTACGTGAGAATTCTGTTAATTGATTACAGCTCATCATTCAACACCATAGTGCCCTCCAAGCTCATCATTAAGCTAAGGATCCTGGGACTGCACACCTCACTTTGCAACCGAATCCTGGACTTCCTGATGGATCGCCCCAGGTGGTGAGGGTAGGCAACAACACATCCGCCACGCTGACCCTCAACACGGGGGCCCCTCATGGGTGTGTGCTTAGTCCCCTACTGTACTCCCTTTTCACCCACGACTGCGTGGCCGTGCACGACTCCAACACCATCATTAAGTTTGCCAATGACATGACGGTGGTAGGCCTGGTCACTGACGACGATGAGACAGCCTATAGGGAGGAGGTCAGAGACTTGGCAGTGTGGTGCCAGGACAACAACCTCTCCTTCAACGTCAGCAAGATAAAGGAGTTGATCGTGGACTTACAGGAAATGGAGGGCCGCGCATGCCCCAATTCACATCGATTGGGCTGTAGTGGAGCGGGTCGACATCACTAAGGACCTATCATGGTCCAAACACACCAACACAGTCATGAAGAGGGCACAACAAACCTCTTCCCCCTCAAGAGGCTGAAAAGATTTGGCATGGGCCATCAGATCCACAAAAAGTTATACAGTTGCATCATTGAGAGCATCTTGACTGGCTGCATCACCTAGTTGATATGAAATCACCAAGGTATGGCAACTCCTCGCACTGGCTTTATGCACACTCAGTGGTCTCTACTCACACACTCACTCACACACATACACACACACACTACATACACTCACACACACAAAACACACATGCATATTGACGACACACACAAACACACACTCAATTATAGACACACTTTCACACTCTTTCACACACTTCACATACACTGCTGCTACTCTGTTTATTATCTATCCTGATTTCCTAGTCACTTTTAACCCTAGCTACATGTACAAAATACCTCATTTACCTCATCTACCTCGTAGCCCTGCACATTGACTCGGTACCGGTACTCCTTGTGTATAGTCTCATAATTGTTATTTTATTGTGTTATTATTTCATTTTTTATTTTTTGCAAAATTTGCAAGAAATAGAAAAGGACATTGTAACACAATAAAATTAAATGCTTACTTGATGCAAAATGTAATGGGTCTTCCTTTTTAACTCTGCATTGTTGGGAAAGGGCTCGTACCTAAGCATTTCATGGTAAAGTCTACAGTTGTTATATTGGGCGTTTGTAAAAAACACAAATGTATAGGATTTGATCTACATATGGGCATCTTGGCATTGTTCCAATCCTCTTTTAAACAATAACTGTAGTAACTGTCTTTCCTTGTCTCCACTCCTTAGATGTTTGATCTCCTGATGTTTGATCTTTTGATAGCAATATGGTGGAGACCAATCCATGAAGAAAAGGAGGCAAATTCTGCATCAACGATGTCCTGGCTCATGTACTGTCTATTGGTTGGAAATTGAGCGCCTTCAGGCCTTTATTAGTCTTTAACACAGTGTAAATGCCATTACAGACCTCCTGCCTGTCTTCTCCATAGATGAAAGTTGTACATGATCATAGGCCTTTTAGATTATCAGGAATATCTTAGACTTTGTGTTAATGTGTAGTATTACTCAGTTTCGTAATGACATGCATAAAGCCAATGATCATATGGATCCCACTGTTGGCTATTTTATATGAATATGAAAGGGATCACATGCTTTTCTTTTCTCTCAGTACAAGCACATGCAAGCACACACACACACACCGCCATGGTACATCCTGCGTGCAATCGCTTCTGTCATGGGGGCGCTCTGATCAACACACTCCTCTTGCCAAGAAAACTCAGAAACAACATAAACACAGGAAATGATACAATCTCACTGACACATTCACCGATAGCTGTTGAGATTGGAGAAGGCAGCCGCCTGTTTTCTTGCTCAACAGAACCACTCCTCGTCACCTTCTTCTCCCAGCTTGGGATGATGATGGCGCAAGCTATAAAGGCTGCTTTGAATAAAAAGGAATATGAAAAGGAATTGGATATGAGGCCCCGTGAAGAGAGGAGTGTGGAGCTGGAGAGCTCCCCGAAGCTGTCATATAATTAGATAAAGGTAGATGCTGCGATGCCGGTCCAGCCCCGTCGAGAATTCCCGTGACCCCACAGGTCAGCCTGGAGATAGCGCTGCGGGGAACTGTGCAGTGTTGCTTGATTTTTGTCAAGATCACCTCACAACAATTAGGGGGAAAGAAATAAGTGCCTTGAATATTCCCTTTGAGTAATCGACCGCTGCGTTCTATGATAAAAGAGACGTGGAGTCATCTATGTGGTATGGATGTTAAAACGTACACGTTCCTAGCTACTCTCTTCTCACCTTCCTGCTAGCAGCCGAGCTACATGTCCCAGTTTGCTGAAAGCCATGTTGGGAATAGCAGAGTATATGTTAACTAATTTGACGAGGAAGTGCATATGCTTTTATCTGGTACTTTTATTAATACCTTTGTTCCAGTGCTGTTGGTAGTGCGAACAAAGTGAATCAAATCATTTGTGCTTTTGATATGAAATAGCTACTAAATTAAGTGAGGAAATACCATGGATAGTTGTTTCTACAGTACAGTCAAAAAATGTGCTATCTAGAATCTTAAGCGGTTCTTCGGCTAACACCATAGGAAAACACTTTGAAGAAACATTTTTGGTTCCAGGTAGAACCCTTTTGGGTTCCATAACCCTTACACAGAGGGTTCTACATGGGAACCAAAAAGGATTTACCTATGGGGACAGACAAAGAACCCCTTTGGAACCCTTTTTTCTAAGAGTGTAGATAGGTTTTAGTTGTATTGTTGTTTTGGACCTTTCTTGTTGTATTTGGTCATAAAGGCTGGGATTCAATCTGAGCCCTGCTATAAGCACAGGTCACTATACCTATATTTTACTAGGCAAGTCAGTTAAGAACAAATTCTTATTTTCAATGACGGCCTAGGAACAGTGGGTTAACTGCCTGTTCAAGGGCAGAACGACAGATTTTGTACCTTGTCAGCTCGGGGATTTGAACTTGCAACCTTTCAGTTACTAGTCCAATACTCTAACCACTAGGCTACACTGCCGCCCCATATACAGCTGACAATGCAGTCTAAAGGCTTTTTCCCAGGGAGATTACATTTATGGTACATGCTGCATATAGTCAGGTTAAAACATTATTGGGACCCTTGATAAATTAGAGTAAAAAATACTATAAAATAAATCAAACAAATACTCAGCTGTAAAAAAAAATGGGGGAAATTATATTATTCTCTACTGATACAATTGATATTTTGTAATAAATTAAGTAATTATCACACCCTGATCAGTTTCACCCGTCCTCGTTATTGTCTTCACCCCCTCCAGGTGTCGCTTGTTTTCCCCAGTGTATTTATCCCTGTGTTTCCTGTCTCTCTGTGCCAGTTCGTCTTGTATGTTTCCAAGTCAACCAGCTGTTTACCGTTTTCCTGCTTTTTGCATTCTCCTTTTACTATTCTTTCCGGGTTTTGACCCTTGCCTGTTTCTGGACTTTGTACCCACCTACTTGACCATTCTGCCTGCCTTGACCACGAGCCTGTCTGCCACTCTGTACCCCCTGGACTCTGAACTGGTTTTGACCTTTTGCCTGTCCACGACCATTCTCTTGCCTACCCCTTTTGGATGAATAAACATCGAAAGACTCCAACTATCTGCCTCCTGTGTCTGCATTTGGTCTCGCCTTGCGCCCTGATAGTAATAATTTTATTTCAATACCTCACCTTGAACGGATAACAGCACTGAGCTTTTTTCAAAAATGTTCTCTGAGATTGGAGAACAAATTGGGAGGGATCTCAGACCATTCCTCCGTACAGAATCTTTCCAGATCCTTGATATCCGTCATGTGCGCTAATGGACTGCCATCTTCAATTCAAATCACAGGTTTTCAATAGGGTTCAAGTCCGGAGACTGAGATGGCCATTGCAAAATGCTGATTCGTTTTTTTTGGTCAATGAACCATTTCTTTGTAGATGATGATTATTATTATTATTATATATATATTATTTAAAAAAAAATTGTAACCAGATGTTTAATCGGTTTATATTTTTTCAGAAGGCGGTTACAGGTATAACATCATATTAATTCAGATATCTTCATACATACAGTTGTATTTCATACTTTCCTGTACCTGTGGACTGACACTCGAAAGAGTTCCCCTCCCACCCATCCAGCCCCTGAGTCTCTCCTTAAATTCCCCCCAATCCCCCGCCCCCACAACGAATAGAGAACTCTCCAAACCCTGCTGGAGAGAAGCATACCCATAACATGATGCCACCACAATACTTGAAAATACAAAGGAATCAACAACATTGCATTCACTCCACATTACTGACCTGTATGACAAAGTGAAAAGAAAGAAGCCTGTGTTAAAAATCGACTCCAAATCATCCATTCTATTTTCAACAGCAAAGACATTCACTTTTTGGGTAAATTAAAAACTACATTTTTGGGTCATATCCAAAAAAACTGTGTAACCCTCTGTATTTTCAAGTATTGTGGTGGCAACATCATGTTATGAGTATTCTTGTCATCACCAGGGACTGGGGAGTTTGTCAGGATAAAAATAAATATGAAAGGAGCAAAACCCAGTTAAAAGGTTGAAGGAAAGCTCGCCTCAGTCTTTTGAAAACCTAACCCTGGGATATAAGTTCTATTTTTCAGTGAGACAATTACACACACTTTTATGCCAAAGGAACACCAGAATGGCTTTCCATGAGGTGTTGAGTGTTCCTGAATGGTGGAGTCTGAGTCCTGACTTATAAGTTTGAACATAGCTGTCCATCAATGATTCTCAACCAAATTTTCTGAGCTTGAGTGACTTTGACAAAAACAATGGGCATAGGTTGCTCTAAGAGTTGTGCAAAATTGGTAATATTATTCCAAATGATTCACCGATATAATGGATGCCCGTTGTAGCGATGAGACAAGATCGAAATTGGGGAGC
Organism: Oncorhynchus tshawytscha; assembly: GCF_018296145.1. NCBI lineage: Eukaryota > Metazoa > Chordata > Actinopteri > Salmoniformes > Salmonidae > Oncorhynchus > Oncorhynchus tshawytscha. The sequence continues at coordinate 55,939,287 of NC_056440.1, forward strand.
AAAAGGGGGGGGGGGGTAAAGATGTTATATAATATTTAACTTTGAACATGTGGAGTAGGTTGTGTAGATCTGTAGGAAATGTAATTTTAAGACAGACAATGTGAAGACTGTGAAAAGGGTATATAGACTTCCACTAATCACTGTACCTCAAATAATTGAACACAATATTACATCTTGTTCTAAGGGCAGTTCTACCTCAAGGCCAAAAATGAATGCAATTGTTTAAGTAAACAATTTCAGCACATCACAGGGGTATGTGAAGGCACGAGGCCGAAGGACACAAATCAAATCTTCTGGATTGAAACATTTTATTTGGTTCCCTCTGAGAATTATTTTTTTTGCAAAATAATCAAGTATTTTGGGGTCGCGAGAGTTCCGTTTAACTTCTGACAATTACGTATCCCCCACCACTCTCTGTTGCGGTGTCACTACACCACAAAACAAGTTGTCCCATTATGCAGATGTTGACAGAACGATAATATTAGCCTTAGTATTCTTTAGTTGCTAGTAATGGATAAGTGCTACATACCCACATGGCTAGCCAGTCATTGGAGCAGGAAACGTGCTGCAATTGCATAGCTACACCTTGTCCTCTCTGTGTTGGTTGCTATGAAAGCTGGCTGAAGTTCTTGTCACTTCACTTGCTAGTTAGTTAAGTTTCTTCAGCAGAGTCATGTCAGACTATACAGCTGGAATGGAAACTAACTATGTTTGCCTAGTATTGCAATGACTGCTACAGTACCAGTCAAAAGTTTACTCAGCAACTCATTCAAGGGTTTTTCTTTATTTTTTACTATTTTCTATGGTGGCATAATAGTGAAGAAATCTGTAGTAACCAAAATGATGTTAAACAAATCAAAATTTACACTGCTCAAAAAAATAAAGGGAACACTAAAATAACACATCCTAGATCTGAATGAATGAAATATTCTTATTAAATACTTTTTTCTTTACATAGTTGAATGTGCTGACAACAAAATCACACCAAAATTATCAATGGAAATCAAATTTATCAACCCATGGAGGTCTGGATTTGGAGTCACACTCAAAATTAAAGAGGAAAACCACTCTACAGGCTGATCCAACTTTGATGTAATGTCCTTAAAACAAGTCAAAATGAGGCTCAGGAGTGTGTGTGGCCTCCATGTGCCTGTATGACCTCCCTACAATACCTGGGCATGCTCCTGATGAGGTGGCTGATGGTCTCCTGAGGGATCTCCTCCCAGACCTGGACTAAAGCATCCGCCAACTCCTGGACAGTCTGTGGTGCAACGTAGCGTTGGTGGATGGAGCGAGACAAGATGTCCCAGATGTGCTCAATTGGATTCAGGTCTGGGGAACGGGCGGGCCAGTCCATAGCATCAATTTCCTTCCTCTTGCAGGAACTGCTGAGACACTCCAGCCACATGAGGTCTAGCATTGTCTTGCATTAGGAGGAACCCAGGGCCAACCGCATCAGCATATGGTCTCACAAGGGGTCTGAGGATCTCATCTCGGTACCTAATGGCAGTCAGGCTACCTCTGGCGAGCACATGGAGGGCTGTGCGGCACCCCAAAGAAATGCCACCCCACACCATGACTGACCCACCGCCAAACCGGTCATGGTGGAGGATGTTGCAGGCAGCAGAACGTTCTCCACGGCGTCTCCAGACTGTCACGTCTGTCACATGTGCTCAGTGTGAACCTGCTTTCATCTGTGAAGAGCACAGGGCGCCAGTGGCGAATTTGCCAATCTTGGTGTTCTCTGGCAAATGCCAAATGTCCTGCACGGTGTTGGGCTGTAAGCACAACCCCCACCTGTGGACGCCGGGCCCTCATGGACTCTGTTTCTGACCGTTTGAGCAGACACATGCACATTTGTGGCCTGCTGGACATCATTTTGCAGGGCTCTGGCAGTGCTCCTCCTGCTCCTCGCACAAAGGCGGAGGTAGCGGTCCTGCTGCTGGGTTGTTGCCCTCCTATGGCCTCTTCCACGTCTCCTGATGTACTGGCCTGTCTCCTGGTAGCGCCTCCATGCTCTGGACACTACACTGACAGACACAGAAAACCTTCTTGCCACAGCTCGCATTGATGTGCCATCCTGGATGAGCTGCACTACCTGAGCCACTTGTGTGGGTTGTCTCATGCTACCACTAGAGTGAAAGCACCGCCAGCATTCAAAAGTGACCAAAACATCAGCCAGGAAGCATAGGAACTGAGAAGTGGTCTGTGGTTATCACCTGCAGAACCACTCCTTTATTGGGGGTGTCTTGCTAATTGCCTATAATTTCCACCTGTTGTCTATTCCATTTGCACAACAGCATGTGAAATGTATTGTCAATCGGTGTTGCTTCCTAAGTGGACAGTTTGATTTCACAGAAGTGTGATTGACTTGGAGTTACATTGTGTTGTTTAAGTGTTCCCTTTATTTTTTTGAGCAGTGTATTATACATTTGGGATTCTTCAAAATGCAACCCTTTGTCTTGATGAAAGCTTTGCACACTTTTGGAATTCTCTCAACCAGCTTTATTCTACAATATAGAAAATGCAATGTGTTTCAATTAACACATGTGCCTTGTTAAAAACACTTGTTAAAAACTCCTTCAAGACTGTTGGAAAAGCATTCCAGGTGAAGCTGATTGAGAGAATGCCAAGAGTGTGCAAAGCTGTCATCAAGGCAAAACATGGCTACTTTGAAGAATCTGAAATCTGAAATATATTTTTCTTTGTTTAACACTTTTGGTTACTACAAGATTCCATATGTGTTATTTCATAGTTTTGAATTCTTCACTATTATCCTACAGTACAATGTAGAAAATAGTAAAAATAAAGAAAAACCCTTGAACGAGTAGGTGTGTCCAAATTTTGACTGGTACGGTATGTGGCTAGCGAGCCACAGTAGTGGGGCAAATTGTCTACAATTTGGGTAATCCAGTGCTTATTGGGTTGATCACGCAATCACAATTAGCTGACTCACTTGGCTGCTGCCTGGCCATTGAGCCAGCATCCTTCTAAATGCAGTGGCCAGTGAGTAAGGTAGCTATGAGTTGAACATACAGTATTTATATGAACTAGTCGGCAGTTGTTGCTTCCCATGGTGTATAAACATAGATAATCAGCTGGTTGTAGCCCATGTATCAAACAGCAGCATAAACACAAAGTCCATTTGAATTAGCTTGCTAGCGTTGCAAATTATCCAGCAATAATCCACTGCACCATGCTACGAAGTTACAGAAAACTGGCCTCCCGGGTGGTGCAGTGGTTAAGGGCGCGAACCCAGGGATTCTGCTGTGCAATTCGCGCCCAGGCTCTGTCGTAACCGGCCGCGACCGGGAGGTCCGTGGGGCGACGCACAATTGGCCTAGCGTCGTCCGGGTTAGGGAAGGCTTGGTCGGTAGGGATGTCCTTGTCTCATCGCGCACCAGCGACTCCTGTGGCGGGCCGGGCACAGTGCGCGCTAACCAAGGTTGCCAGGTGCACGGTGTACCCTCCGACACATTGGTGCGGCTGGCTTCCGGGTTGGATGCGCGCTGTTTTAAGAAGCAGTACGGCTGGTTGGGTTGTGTATCGGAGGACGCATGACTTTCAACCTTCGTCCCTCCCGAGCCCGTACGGGAGTTGTAGCGATGAGACAAGATAGTCTACTACAACAGTAGTAGTCTACTACAACAATTGGATACAATGAAATTGGGGAGAAAAAGGGGGTAAAATTCAACAAAAAAAAACAAAAAAAAGAAGTTACAGAAAACTAAACCAACAATCAAGCAAACCAAAATTGGATACATTCTAAATGCAGGACCCTCGAGGGAAAATGTAGCTAGCTAGCTAGCATTCCTTTGTTTATGCAGAGACATCTTTGTTGCATAATCTTATGGTGAGTCACGAGTTGTTGTTGTCCATGTGAAATCATAGCTAACCAGTTGGTTAATGTAGCTACAAGCTCCTGAGTCTAGCTGCATCTAGGTAGCTGGCGTCGTCATGAACTAGAACTTCACATAGACTGAGCTGTTTTATTAGAAAATGTCTGAGATTACTCAAATCCTGTAGCTAGCTAGCAAGTCTACCTCGGTGACAGTGTTATTGGGGTGTGGGAATGTTAGATGAGTCTTTAAGTATGTGGTTACTACTGGTTATGGATCCAAGACAAGATTCCTTTCCGACATGTTTTTTTGTTTTGTTCAGGGCTCTGAGTTGGAATATTGATATTTTGAAAACTGTCACTACTTCCATAGTGCGGATAACATGGAATAATCACTGGCTTGGAACCCCATTTCATTCAATCAGATTGCAGATGTTCTAAGTTTAGGCAAGTTATTCCAATCAGTTAAAGTTAGAGTAAGGAGTTGGGTTAAATTTACTTGCAACCAGACTTTCCGATAACTAGTTAATTTCATTGAATCCCAAAGAAACACACAAAAAAACTTTATTTCAACTTTGTCCGCGAAGGGGCTAAACCACCGAAGAGCGGCACTACACCATTAGAGCGAGACCAGCTGTGCTTGGCCCGCGACTGGAAAATGCTAGCTGACATTGGCCGGAAACTTGTGTTTCCTCCGGAGATCGCAACCACCACCCTAAGACCTGACATGGTGCTCTGGTCCCGTTCGCTCAATAAGGTCTTCATCATTGAGCTCACAGTACCCTGGGAGGACTCAGTAGATGAGGCTTATGAGCGAAAACATCTGCGCTATGCTGATCTAGCTGCCGAAGCACGGCATCATGGCTGGAACACAGAAGTCCGACCAGTGGAGGTGGGCTGCAGAGGTTTTGTGGCAACATCTACAACCAGACTGCTTAGAGACCTGGGAATTAAGGGCCAGAGCCAGCGTTCGGCAATCAAAGCTGTATCGGAGGCGGCAGAAGGCAGCAGTCAGTGGCTCTGGATGAAGAGGAAAGACCCCAGCTGGGCCCCGAAGTGAGAGGGCCAGGAGGTATGCGGTCAACAATGCTTGACTCAGGGAGGAGGACGCCCCTGCCATGCATAGTCCCATGGGATGTTGGCTATCAACAACAAGGCAACTCCTATGACTAATTGGGAATGGGACGCAAGCGTAGGATTGATCACCCTGTCGCTGGCCGCCTTTGGGGAGGGTGTATAGTGTGAAAGGCCGAAACACCCTAGGAACCAAAGGTACACTACTGACGATGCGCTCCCCAAATTTCACCACGCTCACTGTTCATTAACTCTTGGAAGTGCTTGCACAAAGGATAGTAACATCTCATCCTGTGTTCTTGGAATCATGATACTGAATATACTATTTTTCCATGTCATTTCAAATATACATATTACATTGGCACTTTAAAAATGTCATCCTGGAAATTGTTTGATGTCGCAATCATGTGTTGTGTGTAGACAATGCAGCATTCTGGAACCTTGTTACAAGGACAGGTTTTGTCTGCTGCGGGGTTACAGCACGTTGTGGGGAGGCTAGAACGGTGGGTTCCTGTTTCCATGGCAACCATGTGAGTGAGGGAGAGAGTGTGTCGTTCAGCGGATGCCTGAGGTGAGTTCAGGATGTAGAATCATTTGAACCGTGCAAGATTTTCCATTAAATAATCTGCACTGTTTATGCCATTTTAGTAGTGTGCAAAATCCCTCTATGGTATCTTATTCAGAAAATCATGGCTTGCGTTTGACCCACTCTCTGAACTGTTCGCTAACCACTAAGTACAGTAAATGTGAAGGCTTTGGCTGAATGGATGGATACAGTGATGAAGGCCAATGGACTTCATCTACTTTTTTGGTATATCCTTATTTTGCCCAGCTGGCCATAAAAATACCCTCAAATAAAAGTTGACATTCTGTACTGTCACCTCATGCGAAATATTTTATCTAAAATACAAAATGTTGGAGTATAGAGCAAAGTTTTAAAAAATGTGCTTTAGTGTCCGAATACATATGGAGGGGAGTGTAACCTATGAACACAGATAAAAACTGTATGACTGTGGTAACTAGTATTTAACTATTCATGGTGAATTGAACCTATAATATATGTAGCACCTTGGTGAGTACAACACTAAATCTCCACCCCCTGAAGGAACAAATGTCAGTTTTAATTGTGTGTGCATAATATTTGTTTTAGTAATTTACATTCCCACCTTTCACGTTTTATTGGGTAATTAGTTAGCAGTGGCAGTGCCTTTTAACCTTTGGCTAGTGTTACTCTGTAACCATGTGGCTTCAAGTCTGGTTCCACCATTGTTTTTGTTCATCCATACAGCAAACAGCCCTCACAACCAAACACCACTGAATAGAAAAGGTGTGGAGGGCACAGGCTCTTGCAGGCCTGCGGGAACATGCGGAAAGACATGGCAACCACAGTCTCGCCTCCAGCTAAGTATTTGTGCTTTTCTATGATTGACACCTCATGTTCTCGACAAAAAGTGATTTTCTGAAATGAACCACAAAAGCCATTTAATGGATTGTCCTTCTCAGGCGACCATTATAACCTACGATTGCCTTTTGGCTAGTGGTGGTAAAACAACTATTGTCCCTCTGGCATTTCCTCTACCACTACTTCTTGGCCTCGTTATTGGCAGATCTCAACTGCATGGTTTCAGCGGTAATAATGTCAGACAGGACCCGAGGTTGGGAAGATGCTCAAGGCATGTTTAGAATATTCCATACCTGCCCAAGGCCTCTATTAAAACTTCATAATTGCAATGTGAACAAACAATAGTTTTCAATTGAATTGGTTGTTTGCATGTGCAGTGTTCCAAGGTCTCTTCCCACGGATCGATTGATTTAGGCAGTGGTCGGCCACCAAATATGAACTTGACATAGGCCTGTGTCTAGTTTACATACTTTGATTTCCTAAATAGAGACATATGGGGAACAATGTTAATTATTAATTTCTCATTCTCAGAATTCTTAATAGAAGATAGGGAAGATCAAAAATGTTCCTGGCTAAGCAGTTAAACTAATTAATGACACTTCTCTTAAAATGGCCCACTATTCTTTTCACTGGTTCATCAATTAAAATGTTGATACGCAAGTCTACCTTTCATCATATATCTGTAATTTGGGGGGGGAACAGATTCTCCCAGTATCTCAGTTTTGAACACACATCTAAGATGAAACATTCCTTGGGCACAAATAGTGTCAGGAGTTGCAAACACAAGGTTCAGTTTTCTTCCTTCAATTAGCAGTTCTGCTGCGCAATATCTTTACCTCAGGCTGTAATGTCATGCGGCTTAGTTGACAGGCAACTTTTTCTTCCCCACACAATTAATGCCTTTTCAATTGCTGCTGGCAAGTTGATCCTCAAAAAATAAAATGGTTGATGTTTATTATTTTGTTTTTGCATATCACTATTTTCTATTTTTGCATATCACTAATTTCTGTCTTCCTTAGATTCAGGGGGATAAGGGTAAGGATAGATGTTTATTTTATGTGCTGGTGCGGTCCATAAACAAGAATTGATTAGCCCTTGATAAAACCTAATGGTCATATTGTAATCCCAAAATATCTAATATACTAAAAGAGGCAAGACAATTTTGGTGTAATAAATGCTGGCCCTACCTGGTCCAAACAAGAACGACAGAACAAGCTTCTGCTGTTAAAAATGGATTGTCACTCACACCGCTCATGAGAAATCAATATGCAGCAGAGTGAGCGGACTGTGTCTCCAAAGCAAGTTCAGCAGAGGACTCTCTTTTCACCGAGCCTATAGGGGAGGTAGAGTGTTTGACATTCATTTTTGCCTGAAGCTTCCACTGAGAGTGACTCGCAATTACTGAACGCAATTGAGAGTTCAAGGAACGCGTGAGTGCTCAGTTGCTAGTTTCATCGGGGATTTTGCAAGCAGGTGGAAAAGGAACAGCCAAAAAAGGACTTCTAAAGAAGGCTGCAGTGGGGACTGCTCATTAACTAGGCCTAACCTTAGCCAGTATTGAGGCTAAGGAGAGTTTGTGTCTAATTTCAGGAGAGTAGGAAATGTTTTTCTTCTTCATTAGGTTTTCAAGTTTGTTGACAACTAGGTGAAAGCAAACAGCAGCTTGCTCCTGCCAAAATGAATGATTACTGATCCACTTTTAGTACGATATGACAAGCCTTTGACTTCTACACCTGCATTGCTTGCTGTTTGGGGTTTTAGGCTGGGTTTCTGTACAGCACTTTGAGATATCAGCTGATGTACGAAGGGCTATATAAATAAATTTGATTTGATTTGATTTGGTTGAAATGCCCTATAGTGATGAGAAATTCAAGCCATGACAAATAATGTAAATGTTGAAGATCTGTAAATACTGAAAGTACAAATGCTTTCTTACATTGTTGGTCATTGTTTGGTATCTGTGTCACACCCTGACCATAGTTTGCTTTGTATGTTTATAGGTTTTGTTTGGTCAGGGTGTGATCTGAGTGGGCATTCTATGTTGTATGTCTAGTTTGTCTGTTTCTGTGTTTGGCCTGATATGGTTCTCAATCAGAGGCAGGTGTTAGTCGTTGTCTCTGATTGGGAACCATATTTAGGTAGCCTGTTTTGTCATTGTGGGTTGTGGGTGATTGTCTATGTGTAGTGTTTGTGTCAGCACGATTGTTCATTAGCGTCATGGTTGTCACGTTGTTGTTTTGTGGTGTTCAGTTTTTCCATTAAAATGACGAATACTTACCACGCTGCACCTTGGTCAAGTCCTTCAGCCAGCCGTGACAATCTGTTCATATTTGATCACATACAACCAAATTACAGATGTGGAATGTGAGTCAATAATAATATTCTTCCCACACAGCGAGAATGTTGAAATGAATATGCATTCAGGCTTCTATTTGTTTTTCACTGTAAACATTGATCATTTGAATCGCGATGAACATTCGTGCAGCACAGGGGGACTGATTGCTTTCATTCTGAGAGCCTAGTTTACTTCATATAGGGACCATTTTTATCATATTTTCTCTTGATGGATAATGCACTCTGTCTGTGATACAGGCATTTAGTGTTGGTTTGTCATGTGGTTTGTGACATGCATTAATTTTGCATGGTGTATAAAAGCATGAGCTGGGGTAATGGCCATGTGTTGGAAACAAATTCTGAGTACACCCATTACACATGAACGTAATGTAACAGAGTACAATTCTGTTCTGCCCCAAGGGGGGCTTGAAGTCAGAACCTTCTGCACAATGTCACATAAATCAAATTCCAAGCCAACTATCTTAGCCAACAGAGCAAGAGGCATATTCTGTGAGCTACTGTTGGCTTTCAGATCTCAGGGAGGGTGACATCACTGATGTACTCCGGCCAACATGCTATGGGTAAGATTGCAGTTAGTGAATGCAATTGAAGGTTCGTCTAGAAGTTGGAGGACAATACAGTATGTTCTGATTGTATAAGATTGGGCTTGGATATGTTGTGTACTGTACTTCATTAATTCAGAGTATTTTTGTCCTGAAACATGTCTCTTCTGCAGTTGTTCTCTCAAGGTTAAATATTGGGGATGCAACATTTAAAAGAAAATGCAACATTTAAAAGAAAATGTTGAGGTTGTGACTTTTCAAAACAAGGTTTGAACAAGCGTTTTCAGGTGCAAGTCTCATTAAATGTTTATTCAGCATTGCCAAATGTATGCTGAATTCGGCTACAGGACGACAAAATCTGTCTCAAAGAGATCTGAAATGTATTCCCTTTCTGCATAAGCAGTGGAAAACACTGTCACTGTCATATTTCTCATGAGACGATGAAGAGCAACCCCTTCTCTGAGGGAGCTTATTGATGTCTCCCCGCACCTTTAATGCGCTATTCTAAAAAGGCCTGTCTTGTCCCCGGAGTGACATTTCTGCTGTCGCTAGTAATAATGTGCACATGCACAGGCTAATATCGAAAATATGAATGTACAGTAGAGAGGAAGGCCAGCGGCAATTCCCATGTGTTTCTCATTTGGCTTGAATACCGGTGAAAAAAATAACTGCTATTTTACAGTCGCTGAGTACTGTCCATAGTAATAGCCTCGTGTCATGACGTTGGCCTGGGGGGTAGGTTTATGACAGTCATAAATACCTCTTTCCCCCTTTTTCCTCTCTCTACCCTATTGATGTTACATTTGCAAAACCCTTGGTTAACATAGAGATTCTGGGAACATCAGAAGGTGGGGGGGAAATGAACTATATTCTGGTAATCCGACCAATGGAACATATGCGGTGGTACTTAATGAATATGATGTCAGTTCGGTTGTCATCTGAGACATTCTCATCAATGATAAGATGAAAAACTCTACAGTGGAGAGTCTACACATCAGAGTTATCGGATTCACATGGAATTGTTGTTCAATTTAAATATTTTGAATATTAAATTATTCGTGATGGGATGAAATGTGATTTTAGCTTCTAAAATGTGAGATTTGGGTTTTCATGAGATACGGCTATGCTCAGTCAGTGGCCCGCCCCTGTGAAGGGACATGGGCTATAAACCTTTTCAAACACGCCCTCCTCTCCCTTCCTATATAAGCCCTTGACGACAATATAACCTCCGGTTCCGAGGACGTGAGGACGACGGTCCTATGTCAGAATGGTTCAGATAATAACTACAGAACGAAGCCAACATCAGCGTGAGCTTTGGTTGCGAATGGTATGAACTTTGAACTCTTATTCACTACAGATGTGATACCTCCTAGCCATTGAGTTAGCAACAGCAGATGCAAACGAGGGTTAGGAAGGAACAGACAGAGTATCCCGTCTATCACACAACGATGTTACTACAACGTATTCAATTGACGACCAGATACATTCTTCAAAGGACTCGGTTGGGCAACACGGCCTTCCATCTACCACCAACCTACCGAAGCGCAGCTCAGAGTAAATATTTATTGCATTTTCCTTTTACAAATGGGTGGTAATTTAGAATGCATAAAATACTGTATTTACGATAGCACAGCTTCTTCCCTTTGTTCCTCAGTCTTCCCGCTCCTTCACTCAACCCAGCCCCTTTTCTTTTATGTAACAAGCTGTCATATCTGTTCCGCCCGCTAGGGACGTTTTCCTTTATGACATAATTTGTAATCAAGTTATGATTTAATTATGTGTCTGTGTAATTCTGTGTGATTAGTTAGGTATTTAGTAAATAAATAATTAAACCCAATTTTGTATTGCTGATTCAAATTGTTAGCCAGGGTTCGTGCAGATAACCAAGAATTTACAACTTTCAGATGAGACTGAATTAAGATGCCGATTAATATTGACTGCTATTGATATAAAATACTACTAGGTCTTTAAGAGTTTATTCGGAAGACAACAGCTCTATAAATATTATTTTGTGGTGCCTGACTCTCTAGTTAATTACATTTACATGAATCAGGTAATATTAATTACAGAGAAATTATTTTATAGAATAGCATGTCATATCACTTAATCCGGCATAGCCAAAGACACGACACTAGTAAGTGATAGATTGCAATGCAGGAGCCTACTTAACATTGTACTTGTGTAAACTGCTGAGACTGCAATGAAAATAAGGTAATCTATTAACATTCTAAAGTTTAAAAAAACAGCACTGTTATTTTGTCTCCTAAGCAATTGTTTGTGACAAATGGGTGTTTTTCGATCTGGAAAGCAACTTGTTTGCAGTGGAATGGAGAGGAAGGCACACAGAATGTGGGCTACTGATTAATAAAACATGTCAGTTTCACTGATTATCACATTGTGCCACAAAATGAAATATTAACAGGAAATGTGTTTTATGTTATGAAATGTTTCTTCAGTTACACTGTAGACTACTTATGAGTTAGATGTGCCACGCAATAATTTTGCAGAAAAAACTGCTTACTGAAGTGTCGATTGCTTTTGTTTTTAAGACAAACTAAGTTTCTTGCTCTATAAGGAATATGAAATGCATCTCAATGCTTTTGGTGACATTCAATACTACAACTTTTTTTGTCACCCACACAGTGAAATTGACTGTTCATTTTCATGTATTTTGGGAAACAATTCTCAAATACCAGTGGAAGTGGGACTGTAAAAAAGCATTACTAGCAGACAGGGGGCCAATGCTTTCAGTGCCAAACCTTTTTATACATTTACATTTTAGTCATTTAGCTACAGAAAAGTATTTGGGCAAAGTGAAGAGAAAAAATAAAAATGGAAATGGATAGTACTTTAAAAAATGGAAATACTTTGAGAATAAAGAGGACATTTTGAGAATAAAGTCAAAATGTCACTTCAAGAATGAAGTCAAACTATTTTGAGAAAAAAGTCTAAATATAATTTTGAGAATAAAGTCATCATATTGACAAAGTTGCAATTATATTTATAAATCAAAGTAGGGGATTTGGTTAATTGCATGCCTTCCTGGCTCCCTGTTGCTGTGCACGCCACTGTTGAAATGCCTGGGTTAGATTGCCTGGAGATAATTTCCAGCTATTCTACACATTTTGCCATGATGGTAAGAGAAAATGTTACAGTTTTACAGCTAATTTCTTGTAATTCTAAAAGAAATTGCCATGCCATGTTCATATGCTATCTGTGCATGTGGTTTTCCCAATGTACAGTTTCGGGCAAGGGCACGGCACTGGATAGTTTAGATGACACCCGCAGAGGCACAGGTGGTGGTTCTTCTGTCTGATGGGTTGGTTGGTTTTTGGGTGGGGGAACTGTTTGAGTTTTAGAGATTGTGCGCACAACGAGCGCATATAGCGATCGGTTCACCGTCTGCCCTGGCCTGTCTCCCCCTGTCTGGTACAGGTATCCCCACCACACTCACCTATCTCTCCCGAGCTTTCGCTCGCCTCCAGCACACAGGCACTGTTGGGGCGAGTGACTCTGAACTTACAATTTTTCTTGTGCATTTAGATATTTTGCTATTTGCCTCATGACTCCTGCATACTTTGTTGACTACAAACTTTCTTTACCCAACCTTTAGGTTAGACTGTTTGTTCCCACACTCGAGATTCTGACTCTATTGGTTACACAGACTTTTGGCCTATCCTAATCTAACCACCTCTCGCCAGCTTAGTATTCATGTTACCTGATGAAATTGCTGTACAATAGGATCTTGTTGCCATCTGATGCACATTCAGATGTCATAAGTCAGCACTGCAGATCTCTCCCTGTCCTCTGCCGTTCCAGATAATATCTGGAAATGTGCAAGTATACCCTGGCCCACCTACTGTTGCTAGTCCCAATTCTGACTCTGATATCTGCTTCACTGATTTCTGCTCTTGTAAAAGCCTGACTTATTACCTAAAATGGATCAATTGAAAGTGTGGGTGCACAGCTCCCATCCAGATGTGTTGGTCATTACTGAGACGTGGTTAAGGAAGTGTTTTGAATATGATGTTAACCTTTTTGGTTATGACCTTTTTCGGCCAGACAGATCTTCCAAAGGTGGGTGAGTGACAATCTTTACCAAGGATCACCGTTAGTGCTCGGTTGTCACTACTAGGTCTGTCTCCAAACAATTTGCTGGTTTTAAGCACTAAACTTTCAGATAGTTCTTTGTTGACTGTTTCTGGGTGCTATCGCCCTCCATCAGCACCGGTCTGTACCCTTCCTGCACTAAGCTTTGTCCTGGCCCCTTACACTAAATCTGAATTTGTACTGCAAGGTGACCTAAAATGAGACATGCATAAACCACCTGACCAAGTCCTAAAGCAATGGGACTCCCTAAATATTTCTCAGATGATCACAAATCCCACAAGGTATGACTCCAAATACCCAGAAAAGGCAACTCTCCTTGATGTTATCCTCACAAATAATCCTGATAGGTATCAGTAATGACCTTAGTGATCACTGTTTTACAGCCTGTGTTCGTAGTGACTGCTCAGTGAAACGACCTGTCCTGATTTGTCATAGACGCTTGCTAAAAAACTTTAATGAGCAAGCCTTCCTTCATGAACTGGCCTCTGTAAAATGGTATAGAATCAGCTTGATCCCCTCTGTCGAAGACACGTGTACCTTGTTTTTTAAATATTTTCAGTGGTATTGTTAAAGAAAATTAGAATTAGAAACAGGTTCAGCCCCTGGTTATTCCACCTCAAGAATTGCATTTGGCGAAAGGCTCGGCACACGCACACTCAGGCTGACTGGCTATTGTTCAGGCAAATGAGAAATAAGTGCACTCATCCTATCCGGAAGGCCAAAGTTAGTTACTTTAAGGAGCAGTTCTCTCTCTGTGGGTCTAACCCCAAGAAGTTCTGGAAAACGGTTAAAGACCTGGAGAATAAACCCTCCTCCTCACAGCTGCCCAAGTCCCTTAATGTTGATGATGTGGTTGTTACTGACAAGAAGCACATGGCTGAGCTCTTTAATCACCACTTCATTAAGTCAGGATCCCTATTTGACTCAGCCATGCCACCTTGCCCGTCCAGCATTTCCTCATCTCCCACCCCTTCTAATGCGACTATCCCCGATGCTTCTCCCTCTTTTTCCCCTGACCCAGATGGTTTAGACCCTTTCTTCTTCAAGGTTGCTGCCCCTATCATTGCAAAGCCTATCTCCAACCTTTTTAAACGTTCTCTCCTTTCTGGGGAGGTTCCCATTGCTTGGAAGGCAGCCACAGTTAGTCCTTTATTTAAAGGAGAGATCAAATTGATTCTAACTGTTATAGGCCTATTACTATTTTACCCTGTTTATCAAAAGTGTTGGAAAAACTTTAAAAAAATAATCAACTGACTGGCTTTCTTGATGTCCATAGTATTCTCTTGGGTATGCAATCTGGTTTCCTCTCAGGTTATGGATGTGTCATTGCAACCTTAAGGGTCCTCAATGATGTCCGCATTGCCCTTGATTCTGAGCAATATTGTGCTGCTATTTTTATTGACTTGGCCAAAGCTTTTGATACGGTAGACCATTCCATTCGGCGAAGGGGTATTGGTGTCTCTGAGGAGTCTTTGGCCTGGATGGCTAACTACCACTCTCAAAGAGTGTAGTGTATGAAGTCAGAAAATCTGTTGTCTCAGCCACTGCCTGTCACCAAGGCTTAATCCTAGGCCCCAAGCTCTTTTCAATTTACATCAACAACATAGCTCAGGCAGTAGGAAGCTCTCTCATCCATTTATATGCAGATGATACAGTCTTATACTCAGTTGGCTCCTCCCTGGATGTTGGGTTAAATGTTCTACAGCAAAGATTTCTTAGTATCCAACAAGCTTTCTTTACCCTTAACCTTGTTCTGAACACCTCTAAAACAAACGTCATTGGTTGGTTTGGTGGCCCCTCTTCCCACAGGTGTTATTACTACCTCTGAAAGTTTAAAGCTTGAGGTAGTCACCTCATACAAGTACTTGAGAGTATGGCTAGACAGTGCACTGTCCTTCTCTCAGCACAAATCAAAGCTGCAGGCTTCTTGACCTTTGTGCTGTTGTCTGTGCCCAATAATGTTTGTACCATGTTTTTGTGCTGCTACCATGTTGTGTTGCTACCATGTTGTTATCATGTTGTGTTGTCATGTTTTACTGCCTTGTTATGTTGTTGTCTTTGGTCTCTCTTTATGTAGTGTTGTGTGTCTCTCTTGTTGTGATGTGTGTTTTCTCCTAAATGTATATTGTTTTTATTTATTTATTTTAATCCCAGGCCCCTGTCCCCGCAGGAGGCCTTTTGCATTTTGGTAGGCTGTCATTGTAAATAAGAATTTGATCTTAACTGACTTGCCTAGTTAAATAAATGTTAAATAAAAAAATAAAAAAATATGACATGTCCTACAGGAGTTGGGATAACATCAATCTTTTTTTTGTGTGGATATGTCCGATTTGAGTGCAGCGTACACAAGTTTGTAGCTGAGGTTGGTGTTCCAATATGTGCGATAATATGTGAACTGTGTGGTATCATTATCCATTAAGGTGCCACCAAACTCCAGTGTTCTAGAGACATGTTAGCTTCCGTCCACAAAGCTGCCTGAGGAAGACCAATCGAAAAGATTTGCAGTTGTGCATCCTGTTAGCAGGTTGACGTTTGGACGCACTGCCAAATTCTCTCAAACAACGTTGGAGGCGTTTATGGTAGAGAAATGAACATTCAATTCTCTGGCAACAGCTCTGGTGGACATTCTTTCAGTCAGCATGCCAATTGCACGCTTCCTCAAAACTTGAGACATCTGTGACATTGTGTTGTGTGACAAAACTGCACATTTTGCACAAAACTGCACAAAACTGAGTGTCCTTTTATTGTCCCCAGCACAAGGTGCACCTGTGTAATGATCATGCTGTTTAATCATATTCTTGATATGCCACACCTGTCAAGGGATGGATTGCCAAGATAAAGTCCACTAACAGAGACGTAAACAAATTTGTGCACAAAATTGGAAAGAAACAAGCTTTTTGTGTGTATTTCCGAGATCTTTTATTTCAGCTCAGGAAATATGGGACCAACAAATTACATGTTGCGTTTCTATTTTTGTTCAGTATACTTTACTTATAGTGTATGTAGACCCCCTCAGGTTGCACCTATTGTAGTGTGTCTATTGATCTATTGTTTTGAGTGTCATTGAAGCAAGAATTACATTGCTGCATCAAATACAGCTCCGACTCCAAGTCTTGTTTAATTTAGTTGTGTTCATGTGGGTACAAACATGACAAATTGGGAGATTTGAGAGATTGAACCTGCTTTTTTACCAATGTGCCATCCTGGTCTGAGATTACAGCAAAACTTGAAGGAGAAGACAGAAAAGTCCAGAGGAGTTGGATGTCGAAATCATGCAATGTCAGAATGCTCCGTCTGTCACGCCCTGATCTGTTTCACCTGTCCTTGTGATTGTCTCCACGTCCTCCAGGTGTCGGATATTTTCCCCAGTGTATTTATCCCCGTGTTTCCTGTCTCTCTTTGCCAGTTCGTCTTGTCTGTTTCAAGTCAACCAGTGTGTTTTTCCCTTGCTCCTGCTTTTTCTATTTTCTTTTGCTAGTCCTTTTCTGGACTCTGTACCCGCCTGCCTGACCTGACCTCGAAACCTGCCTGCCACTCTTTACCTCCTGGACTCTGATCTGGTTTTGACCTTTTGCCTGTCCATGACTATTCTCGTGCCTACCCCTTTTGGAACGAATAAATATCAAACACTCAAACCATCTGCCTCCCGTGTCTGCATCTGGGTCTGGCCCTGAGCCCTTATACCGTCTATGCTAGCAAGAGGGATGCGTAAGTCAATTGAAAAGCACAGAATGACTTTGAAATAAAGTTAGCTTATGAATGTTGAATGTTTTTTTCACCTTTATTTAACCAAGTAGGCTAGTTGAACACAAGTTCTCATTTACAACTGCGACCTGGCCAAGAATAAAGCAAAGCAGTTCAACAGATGCAACAACACAGAGTTACACATGGAATAAACAAACATACAGTCAATAATACAATAGAAAAAGTGTATATACAGTGTGTGCAAATGAGTTGAGATAAGGGAGGTAAGGCAATAAATAGGCCATGGTTGCGAAGTAATTACAATATACCAATTAAACACTGGAGTGATTTATGTGAAAAAGATGAATGTGCAAGTAGAGATACTGGGGTGCAAAGGAGCAAGATAAATAAATAAATACAGTATGGGGTTGAGGTAGTTGGAAGGGCTATTTACAGATGGGCTATGTGCAGTGATCTGTGAGCTGCTCTGACAGACGGTGCTTAAAGCTAGTGAGGGAGATATGAGTCTTCAGCTTCAGTGATGTTTTGCAGTTCGTTCCAGTCATTGGCAGGAGAGAACTGGAAGGAAAGGAGGCCAAAGCAGGATTTGGCTTTGGGGGTGACTAGTGAGATATACCTGCTGGAGCGCATGCTACGAGTGGGTGCTGCTATGGTGACCAGTGAGCTGAGATAGGGTGGGGCTTTACCTAGCAGAGACTTGTAGATGACCTGGAGCCAGTGGGTTTGGCGATGAGTATGAAGCGAGGGCCAACCAACGAGAGCGTACAGGTCGCACTGGTGGGTAGTATATGGGGCTTTGGTGACAAAACAGATGGCACTGTGATAGACTGCATCCAATTTGTTGAGTAGGGTGTTGGAGGCTATTTTGTAAATGACATCGCCGAAGTCGAGGATCGGTAGGATGGTCAGTTTTATGAGGGTATGTTTGGCAGCATGAGTGAAGGATGCTTTGTTGCGAAATAGGAAGCCGATTCTAGATTTAATTTTGGATTGGAGATGCTTAATGTGAGTCTAGAAGGAGAGTTTACAGTCTAACCAGACACCTAGGTATTTTGTAGTTGTCCACATATTCTAAGTCAGAACCGTCCAGAGTAGTGATGCTGGACGGGTGGGCAGGTGCGGGCAGCGATTGGTTGAAGAGCATGCATTTAGTTTTACTTGCATTTAAGAGCAGTTGGAGGCCACAGCAGGAGAGTTTTATGGCATTGAAGCTCGTCTGGAGGTTAGTTAACACAGTGTCCAAAGAAGGGCCAGAAGTATACAGAATGGTGTCGTCTGTGTAGAGGTGGATCGGAGAATCACCAGCAGCATGAGCGACATCATTGATGTATACAGAGAAGAGAGTTGGCCCAAGAATTGAACCCTGTGGCACAACCATAGACTGCCAGAGGTCCAGACAACAGGCCCTCCGATTTGACACACTGAATTCTATCAGAGAAGTAGTTGGTGACCCAGGAAAGGCAGTCATTTGAGAAACCAAGGCTGTTTAGTCTGCCGATAAGAATGTGGTGATTGACAGAGTTGAAAGCCTTGGCCAGGTCAATGAATACGGCTGCACAGTAATGTCTCTTATCGATGGCAGTTATCATATAATTTAGGACCTGCTCTGAAACCAGATTTTCATAGCGGAGAAGGTACGGTGGGATTCAAAATGGTCTGTAATCTGTTTGTTAACTTGGCTTTCTATGACCTTAGAAAGGCAGTGTAGGATAGATATATAGGTCTGTAGCAGTTTGGGTCTAGAGTGTCTCCCCCTTTGAAGAGGGGGACGATCGCGGCAGCTTTCCAATCTTTTGGAATCTCAGACGTTACGAAAAAGAGGTTTTAACAGGCTAGTAATAGGGGTTGCAACAATTTTGGCAGATAATTTTTAGAAAGAGAGGTTCCAGATTGTCTAGCCTGGCTGATTTGTAGGGGTCCAGATTTTGCAGGTCTTTCAGAACATCAGCTATCTGGATTTGGGTGAAGGAGAAATGGGGAGGCTTGGGCGAGTTGCTGTGGAGGGTGCCGGGCAGTTAACCCGGGGTAGGGGTAGCCAGGTGGAAAGCATGGCCAGCCATAGAAAAATGCTTATTGAAATTCTCAATTATAGTGGATTTATCGTTGATGACAGTGTTTCCTAGCCTCAGTGCAGTGGGCAGCTGGAAGAAGGTGCTCTTATTCTCCATGAACTTTACAGTGTCCCAGAACCTTTTTGAGTATGTGCTACAGGATGCAAATTTCTGTTTGAAAAAGCTAGCCTTAGCTTTCCTAACTGCCTGTGTATATTGGTTTCTAACTTCCCTGTAAAGTTACATATCACGGGGGCTATTCGATGCTAATGCAGTATGCCACAGGATGTTTTTATGCTGGTCAAGGGCAGTCAGGTCTGAAGTGAACCAAGAGCTATATCTGTTCCTGGTTCAACATTTTTTGAACAGAGCATGCTTATTTAAGATGGTGAGGAAGGCATTTTTAAAGAATAACCAGGCATCCTCTACTGACGGGATGAAGTCAATATAATTCCAGGATACCCCGGCCAGGTTGATGAAGTGAAGTGTTTTAGGGAGCGTTTGACAGTGATGAGGGGTCGTAATTTGCCCGCAGACCCATTACGGATGCAGGCAATGAGGCAGTGATCGCTGAGATCTTGGTTGAAAACAGCAGAGGTGTATATCTATGAGGGTGCCCGTGTTTATGGATTTGGGGTTGTACCTGGTAGGTTCATTGATAATTTGTGTGAGATTGAGGGCATCAAGCTTAGATTGTAGGATGGACGGGGTGTTAAGCATGTCCCAGTTTAGGTCACCTAGCAGCACGAGCTCTGAAGATAGATGGGGGGCAATCAATTCACATATGGTGTCCATATGGTTGGCAGAGGGTTGGCAGAGGGTGGTCTATAGCAAGCGGCAATGGTGAGAGACTTGTCTCTGTAGAGGTGCATTTTTAAAAGTAGAAGCTCGAATTGTTTGGGTGTGAAAACACTTACATGAATACAAATGTTGGGATATATTGGATCTATTGGGCAACCTACATTGAAAGAGTGGAACTTGTTTGTGACATTAACGATGTCGCTGATGGGAAGAAAGTGTCTGTTGTGCTTAACATTATGGTTGCAAAGACATACAGCTTGCTACGCAGCTTGTTTACACCAGAAAAGCCAGCCGACATGTCATTCGAAGACATTGTTGACACATTACAAAACCATTTAAGCCCAAAACCTTTGGTAATAGCAGAGAAACTCTGATTCCATAAATGGAGCCGGTCAAAAAGTGAGACCATATCAGAATACATTGCAGAGCTGAGGAAAATATCTGAATATTGCCAATTTAGGGCAGGGCTGTCAGATGCATTGAGGGACACGTTTGTATGTGGCATGTAAAGAGAAAGCATACAAAAGTGGTTGCTAACAGAAAAGGACTTGACATTAGGACGTTCACTGAACATTACAATTCCAATGGCGAGCGCAGCAAAGGATGCATCTGAATAGCAAAGAAAGGGCTTGAATGTGGTAACAAATAAAATGTAATTTAAAATATGAAGGGAGAAACATGTTTTCCCTGTGGCAAGACATCACGTGATGCAAATGACTTTTGGTTTAAATCAGTGATCAACAACCGGTAGATTGCACTCGACTTGTCAATATCCAAGGCTTTCCTAGTTGATCGCCAAACATTCCTGAAAAAAACATTCCTATTTGTGTCTTTTTTTGCACTGTTTGGGGTAGGTGCACTTGATTCAGCTGCCCTGTGCCCCGGATAGTCGAAGTTCCCCCGTTTTGAACCATTTTCATGTGTCTGAAGGTACAAACTCAGCCTACCCAGCGGGCCCGAAGAGCAAATCAAGTGCACCTATAGGTCTACCGCTGGCCAATCAGAATATTAGTTATTTAACCTTTATTTAACTAGGCAGATAGCTTAGAACACCATGTCTGTAGCTTTCTCGAGCCCACAGCAAAGTTGATAGTTGACTACTGTGTGACTCATGTAACGGCCGTTGTTGGTGGAAGAAGGTGAGGACCAATGCGCAGAGTGGTAAGTGTCCATATTGATTTAATGGAATAAATGAACACTCAACAGAAAACAATAAAGTGACAACGAATGAAACGAAACAGTCCTATACGGTGAATACACAAAGCACAGAACAGAAAATAATCACCCACAACTCAAAGGTGAAACCAGGCTACCTAAGTATGGTTCTCAATCAGGCACAACGATTGACAGCTGCCTCTGATTGAGAACCATACCAGGCCAAACATAGAAATCCCAAATCATAGAAAAAAATAACAACTCACGCCCTGACCCATACTAAAACAAAGGCATAACAAAATAACTAAGGTCAGAACGTGACAACTCAACATGACTGGAGACACACTGTCAACGAATAGCTGCTGTTTTTATCAGTTAGTTCATGTTTAAGATTTTATTCAACACTTATAAGCCATAAAACGCCCTCTTCCTATCCACCTGCTCTACAAAGTGTATTGATAGACTTGCGTTGTTCTTAGCGGCTTGTGTCTTTCTAATATTGCGGAGTAGCCTATTTCACGCTCTCCGGTCATACCAATAACAACATGAATTGGTGCATGAGTCAGAAATAATGACGGGCGACTCAAGTTTCGCCATCAGCTGGAAGACAGTGTCCCCTTTTTGGTCAGTTAGAGGAGGGAGGAAGAGCTGAGGGACATTGAGAGGCAGCCTCTCCGCCTCTCTCTCGCTCTCTCCCCCTCCCCTCCATCCACCATCCACGCATCAGATCAGTAAAGAAAAAAATAGTTGTATTTCATGACTCACAAGTAATACAACAACTGATCTATTGTCAGTGAGATCTTACACCTCATGTTTTGAAATAAAAACGTTAAATGCGGTAGATCTTGGCCTGCATTTTGACTCAAAGTGATCTTGGTTTGTGCCACAAGCAGGAGGAGTGTGTAAAAGCAAACAAAAAAGCACACACAAAGCAAACAGAAATTGCATAGAGAGAGAAACGCAAAACTACAAATGTACACAAAGTGACTGAGAGTGAGTCAGACTCAACTGGAAACAACACAAACTCATAGAAAGATGCTCTGTCATTCCTTGAACTGCATAGCATTACAGAAACAGACCGCAGAGTAATATGGATTACTCCCGAGAGTTGACAGGAGTCCATTTATAAATGGAGATAGACACCGGGTCAGCGTTATCAGTAATCTCAGCGACAGATTACAACAGACTCTTTTCAAAAATACCATTACAGAAGACAACAGTGATGCTCAAAACACACACTGTGGAAAAGGTTTCTCATTTGGGAAAAATGAATGTACATTTTACAAAGGCAAAACACAGCAGCTAGACCTGTATATACTACAAAATGGAGGACCAGCACAGCTGTCAACTGGACAGGCACACTATCAAAGCACTGCACTGAATGTGTCATCACTAGGCAGCAGCAGCACTGCTAAGAGACTATCCAACTGCTCACAAATTCGCAAGGATGTTTTCAAAAAGGGAATTAGAAAACAGAAAAGAATGAAGGCCAGGACTGAGAGAGATAAAAAGGCTACTCCAAAATTTCACAAGGCCCATCCTGTGCCATATGCAATCTGACCTAAAGTGGAGGCAGAGTTGCAGAACTTAAAGAATTCTGGGATTCTGTCCAAGGTGGACTGGAGTGAGTGGCCATTGTTACAGTTTTGAAGAAAGGGAAAGCTGGAATCTGGAAACTTAGGCATCTATGGGACTTTAAACTGACAGTCAACCCCGTATCCACTGTCTCGCATTGAGGACATAGAGTTGAAGTCGGAAGTTTACCTTGGCCAAGTACATGTAAACTCAGTTTTTCACAATTCCTGACATTTATTCCTAGTACAAATTCCCTGTCTTAAGTCAGTTAGGATCACCACTTCATTTCAAGAATGTGAAATGTCAGAATAATAATAGGGAGAATGAGTTATTTCAGCTTTTATTTCTTTTATCACATTCCCAGTGGGTCAGATGTTTACATACACTCAGTTAGTATTTGGAAGCATTGCCTTTAAATTGTTTAACTTTGGTCAAACGTTTCAGGTAGCCTTCCACAAGCTTCCCACAATAAATTGGGTGAATTTTGGCCCATTCCTCCTGACAGAGCTGGTGTAACTGAGTCAGGTTTGTAGGCCTACTTACTACAACTACTACTTACACACTTTTTCAGTTCTGCCCACAAATTTTCTATGGGATTGAGTTCAGGGCTTTGTGATGGCCACTCTAATACTTTGACTTTGTTGTCCTTGAGCCATTTTGCCACAATGTTGGAAGTATGCCTCGGGTCATTGTCCATTTGGAAGACCCATTTGAGACCAAGCTTTAACTTCCTGACTGATGTCTTGAGATGTTGCTTTAATATATCCACATAATTTCCCTCCCTCATGATGCCATCTATTTTGTGAAGTGCACCAGTCCCTCCTGCAGCAAGCACCCCCACAACATGATGCTGCCACCCCTGTGCTTCACGGTTGGGATGTTGTTCTTCGGCTTGCAAACGTCCCCTCTTTTCCTCCAAACATAACAATGGTCATTATGGTCTCATAGTTCTATTTTTGTTTCATCATACCAGAGGACATTTCTCCAAAAAGTACGATCTTTGTCCCCATGTGCAGTTCCAAACCATAGTTTGGCATTTTCATGGCGGTTTTGGAGTAGTGGCTTCTTCCTTGCTGAGTGGCATTTCAGGTTATGTCGATATAGGACTCGTTTTTACTGTGGATATAGATACTTTTGTACCTGTTTCCTCCAGCACCTTCACAAAGTCCTTTGCTGTTGTTCTGGGATTGATCTGCACTTTTCGCACCAAAGTATCTCTAGGAGACAGAATGCTTCTCCTTCCTGAGCGGTATGAAGGCTGCGTGGTCCCATGGTGTTTATACTTGTGTACTATTGTTTGTACAGATGAACATGGTACCTTCAGGCGTTTGGAAATTGCTTCCAAGGATGAACCAGACTTGTGGAGGTCTACAATTTTGTTTCTGAGGTCTTGTCTGATTTCTTTTCATTTTCCCATGATGTTAAGCAAAGAGGCACTGAGTTTGAAGGTAGGCCTTGAAATACATCCACAGGTACACCTCCAATTGACTCATATGTTGTCAATTAGCATCAGAAGCTTGTAAAGCCATGACATAATTTTCTGTAATTTTCAAAGCTTTTTAAAGTCATAGTCAACTTAGTGTATGTAAACTTCTGATCCACTGGAATTGTGATACAGTGAATTATAAGTGAAATAATCTGTCTGTAAACAATTGTTGGAAAAATTACTTGTCATGCGCAAAGTAGATGTCATAACTGACTTTCCAAAACTATAGTTTGTTAACAAGAAATTTGTGGAGTGGTTGAAAAAACGAGTTTTAATGACTCCAACCTAAGTCTATGTAAACTTCCGACTTCAACTGTATTTGCTTCCCTATCAGGAGCGGGACTCTTCACGAAGATAGACCTAGTGCAAGCTTACTTACAAATGGAAATTGAGGAATCGTCATAATAGTTTTTGACAATCAACAGACAAAGGCTTATTCTCATACAACCATCTTGTTTTCGGGATAGCCTCAGTACCAGTCAACTAGCAAAGCAATGGACCAAGTGCTTCAGGGGATATCAGATACCACTACTCCCGAGAGGCGCAGGGGTCTAAGGCACTGAATCTCAGTGCAAGAGGTGTCACTGCAGTCCCTGCATTGAATCCATGCATGCAACGTCTGAGCAGGGGACCATTGTTTGCTTATGGCCCCCACCCCACAGAGGGTGTGCCCGAGTGAAACATGCCAGTGAGATGTTTCGCTCTGGGGCACCCCCTCCGCGGCAAGGGGCAATAAGCTTTGACCAGTGGCCCTGACCAGAGAGAAATAAAGGGCTTTCTCTACTGCCCTGCCTCGGATTTGTTTCCTGTTGTTCGCTAGCGATAGCAAAGATTATCTATTATATTGACAAGATATATTGACAATACATGTCCTCAAAGGGAGGAGACGAGGACAGGTGGGACCATTCTAACCAATGAGAGGGCAGATATGTGTGTGAACCACAGGCACAACTAAGTTGTTTTTCTCAAAGATACCGAATGCCACGTGCGTCCATATATATCAGTACATTTGTAACAACCTAAACATGAATCTGTTTGATGAAATAAGCCTCACGTAATTTGACACACTCTCATAGACCTCCATGCAAAATGGTCTGCTTACCTCATGGGGACAGATTTTGGGTGGAGATAATACTCCATGGTGGTAGCCAGTCATAATGATGCACAAGCTTGGTCTATTTTAAACATTACCGTCCATAAAATTATGCCAGCTGATTCATGATTTCGACTGGCTGAGAAACGCTGCATGCCTGTCTGTCTCGTCCTGACTCCCGACACATTCATTACTATGGCACAGGCTGGAGATCGAATTTGAATATCGAAACAATGTTGCAAATGTCGGAGAGACAGACAGGAAGGTTTATACAAGTCTCTGCTGTTGAAAACTAAATGTCAGTCTCAAAGAAATGTGAGATAATGTCTAGATGCTTTTATATAGTGGAGATCAAGTTTATAAATGCCTGGCTGGGCTGATAAGACAGTGGATTATGCAGTCAGATGGAGCAGAGTAAATATGCATTTTAATGTCATAGATTTAGCCGGTGGTAACTTGTGGAATAGACACCGTCTGGAATGTGGTTTTAACCAATCAACTTTCAGGATTAGATTTACCCGTTGTATAAAAAGGTAGAAAACATGACGCCGCCATTTAAATCCCTGTAAGGATACTGACGAGTTCAATCAGATTTCTTTGAAAATGTAATAAAATTGTTTGAATTGGTAAACTGTCATTTTTACAAACCTGCCAAATGTTTTTGACTAAACTACAGTATGATTCTCAAAGTACAATAACTCTTCCTCTCTAGCAAAACACATGGAGAGAAATCAAAGCGATACTAATTGGACAAATTGAAGGGAAAAGTTCAACATGCTTCATTACCTTTCACAACCTTTGTTTTGCCATGCCTAGGGAAATGCACACCACAAATCCACACACATACAATTTGAACTGCTGTTAACGTGAACAAGTGGGAGTAGATAGTGAATGTATGGTACACCCACCTAACCATCCTCCCAATTGAATCGTTTGCCCTCTCAGTGCATTAAGCATAGCTTTAAAAAACTGGGAATAAATAGTGGATGAAGTCAGCAATCTCGACACACTCTCCGGCACACTATGTTCAAAGATTTTGCAATTGCTCATGCGCGCCTAGTTTGAGTATCAACTGACAGCTGAAATACAAAAAAAAGGAGCTGGGGGAAGCTGTGTAATTAATGTGAGTGTTTAATTGGGTTGTGTGTCTAGTGTACCGAATGCTATTCACACGGATATTACCGCTGACCTTCAATATCTAATGCGGGCATCCCTTCAATTTTCTATTGTGTAAGGAACTTAAAATCTTCATGATTGGCTTGAAAGATTCTTGAACAGCGTTTGTCATTTTGACAGTTGGCTGTCTGCCAGATACAATACTGCCACATACATTGTGGGGACTCTTATCTTGAAGTGGCACCGTAAAGTCTCCTCAATACAAATGTGTTTCATTACAAAAAGTAGTTATGGTGTAATTATTACATAGTACCCACAACAGTCATACCTGTTTTCAGTTTGTGTAATTACACTTTTGTATGAACACATATTGCATTGCATTGATGTCATAAACGTGTGTATAGGTGGCAGGGAAGTCAGGCGCAGGAGAATCGAACTTGGTAAAATGGAGTAGTTTAATAACTTAAAAACATAGCTCCAAAACCATGACAATAAATCAAAACAAAGTGGGTACGAGGACCAGTCGCGCACCAATACAAACAACACGATAAAATGAACAACAAACAATCTCTGACAACAGAGGGTTAAATACACAACAGGTAATGAATGGGATTGGAACCAGGTGTGTAGGAAGACAAGACAAAACCAATGGAAAATGAAAAATGGATCAATGATGGCTAGAAGACCGGTGACGTCGACCGCACCACCTGAACAAGAAGAGGCATTTACTACAATTGTGTCTGAGCAACCACCTAAAATTACATTGCTAAGCCTTGTTTATACATCGTTTGTCCTGATCTTGCCCACATTCTGATTGTACCCACATTTTCCAAAATATGTTTACACAGTGTCTGCATTGTGACCACATTTCCTGTTCCCTCCCTGTATGCAAGTTATTTGACAGTTATTCTTTCAAAATAATATTATTTATTTAAAGACACATATTGATGCCATAAGTCAATGGTGCCACCTGTCAAAGATTTAATGATGATTTTAAATGGTTTCACTGTCCAGATCCGTCTACACTTGTAAGACATAATGAGTGACTGACTTCCTCCGGAGGTGGTCAAGACCAAATCACAATCAGACCACAACTAGTCTTTTAATTGTCTACACTTGTCTGAAAATGTGGGCACAATCAGAATGTGGACAAGATCAGGACTAAATATGAATGTTAGAACCAGAACAGGGCATAAGATCACTCAATGTTCAATCTCTGTTATTGTGCATGCTGGAAACTGGAATACGAGGTACTATGGTACAGTATGTAACAATTTGTTATGTAACTACCACATTAGTACATAGATATGGGGAGTGACCCAAAAGTAAAATCTGAATGTGCTACTTTTGTTTAGCGTCTAATTACATGACATACTGATTGCAGCTCTTGTTTCCTTAGAAACGACATAGTTACACCAGCACTGCCTCTGCCCACGGCACTCGTGGAATCCTTTTCCAGCCAAATCATGGGGAGGAACCCTTGTTGCTTTGTTGGAAAGCTATCCACTAGACCCCTGGGATATGCTATAACCTGCCACAAAGAAGGATTAGAGGACCAAAAAGAGTTGTACACCTGTCATCCCATATTTTCCTGCTCGGTCACACTCGGATCCTGCTGACTGTACCAAATATCACAGGGAAAGGGATAAAAAAAAGTATTTTAAAAAGATGTGATACAGTAGGCCTACTGTGTCCAGTATCACAATTACTTACACAATTACTTACTAACTAACTATATACTTACTTATACATACTGTCACATTCCCAACATTTTTGGGGGCTCTCAGCAGATAAAGGGAACTAATCAATAAGTTACTGATAACCAGTAACCTGGTGGGGGGGCAAGACCAAGTTTGGGAAACCCTAGGTGAGGTAGGAAACAAACAAAGCCTGTAACACATAACTTACGTACTTATGTATCATAATGTTTAATGTCATTGCTATTTGAATGATGAATGTATTTTCTATATTACATGTAATTGACAAGTCCTCATCAGCTGTATGCCGATTTAAAAATGTATTCGGGACCCACTCCTAAATTACACAGTAGTTCACGACACTGCTATTGAAATATCTAGGTTGCTTATAAAGGTGTGTAATTAAAATCATGTAAAATTACACACCTTTTGACATTCATAACACATCTGTTGTGTATCATTCTACTTCATTTCAAGTGACGCACATACATTCATAACAGATCCGTGATGCTGTTGTATCATGTCAACAAGAGACTCCCCACAATCTGTTCACTTTGTTTTTAAATTACCCCCCCAAAAAAAAAAACGATATTTAAATGGTATTCCTAATGATTAATAGCTCTAGCTTCCTTGCTGTCTTGTTTTGATTCATTTGAGAAAGTCAAATAGGGTATCTGGCGCAAGTTGTCGCTAATGTCATTGGTCATGGATATGCTAAAAAAGGCGATGATGGTAGCCCTATAACGGTAGCGGCATTAGCATATTATAAGCAGTATTTTTATGAATCATTACGTTCCAGTTATATTAAGCGGCCAAACATAGCCTAGCTAATAAAAAAAATCACACCAAGACTGATTAAATACTTGACTGCTTTACTTTTCTTTTTAACTCTGCTCCTTTATAAAGTCTGGAATAATTACTAGCTGCCCTCCTTTGAGATTTCTTCCATAATGAATTAGTATGCAACTGCCAATGCTGGAGTGAACATAACTTGAATAAAAATATATCTTTTGGTGTACAGCGACAAAAGAGTAAGTATTTGCTTTAATGACAACGGTTGGTTTTGTTTTAACCTCACACAAAACAACGAAAAAAATATCAGTTGCAGTGTTTTCTTCAGGTCCTTCTTTATGTTTCATTGACCTTATGCCATAACATTATAAATACCCTTGGCCTAAAAAATAGTATATAGTAACTACTGTGATGCCTAGTTGAATTTTCTGTAATTAACACGTCATTTGTTATACACATATTATATTGGCAAGCAAACTGAAATACATTGTTTGATTCTCCCCGTACATTTCCGACTACCTATACTGCAATTACACTGCACTTACAAGGGTGTGATACATTTTTTACGGAAGTGGTATAAAGTCTACATTTTGTAAATAGTTCTTCACACTATAGGTTAAAAATAGACCAGTCGATTCGTTTTCTCCACAAATATCCATTTAATCTTCACAAATTTACTGAAAATCACAGTTTATTGAAAGAAAGGTCAAATAACACAGATCAATGTAGCTAGGAGTAACTACTCAGTGCATGGCACATTCTCAGGGAGACGACTCATTGTGAGTCTTTGGCTCTTCACCTCTAGCATGTTAAAGGCAGAAAGAGCTCTGAAATATTAAATGTTGAAAGAAGTTGGCCAGCCAACTTGAGAGCCTATATACTTTAAAATATGGAGGAGATAGTAAATTAACCTTGCTACAATGAGTGACAAACCATATTTGTAAGTTTGGTGTTACAGCAGTTTTTGTTAATGGGACTACTTATATTACAGAATATCATGACCTCACCAGTGCAAAGGGATTTATTTAGAAATAACACACATTTACTGTAGAAAGTAGTGTCCTCGCTCTGAAAAAAAACAACAATGAACAATCATAAAACAAGTTACCAATGCCATTGCTACCTTTTAAAAGAAGTCTAGAATGCATGCCATGTTATTATGCAGGTTTTCAATCGAAAAATTTAAACATTTCACGGTTGAGAAGTTTGTTTTCGT
Source organism: Oncorhynchus tshawytscha (assembly GCF_018296145.1). Taxonomy (NCBI): domain Eukaryota; kingdom Metazoa; phylum Chordata; class Actinopteri; order Salmoniformes; family Salmonidae; genus Oncorhynchus; species Oncorhynchus tshawytscha. The sequence continues at coordinate 55,969,295 of NC_056440.1, forward strand.
CCAACAATTCCTGTGTCTCTTTTGCAAACTGTGTGTGTGTGTGTGCGTGTGTGTGTGTGTTGGCACAAGTATGTGCTCTGAAAAAGATCTCCAGGTAACGCAGGTGTTCTGCATCTCCAATGACATCCCATCCATTCAGTTGTTTTTGTGTAGTTTCGTGTTTTTGCTGCCTCCCTCTACTTCCTCCCTGCCATCTGAGGGCTTTGCATTTGATTTTCCAATCTGCGCTGCAGGCCTTTGCTGTTGACAATACAAAAGACAAGAATGTATAGCTCATAAACAACAGCGGCAGAGTAACAGAGAAACAACAGGCTACTGTACAGAAACAATACTGGATTGATGACAGCAGTACTAACAATACAGCAGTATTACTTTAACAATACTGCAATCCTACTTCACACTCATGTTGATTAGCCTATCCCTTTTACTGGAAATATACACTCCACATACACTTAGGTCTGGGACAATACCAGTGTTGCAATATATATTTTGTTCCATGGCAAAATAGAAAACTTGAAGCTGTCCTTTAAAAAGCTGCTGTATGTCAAATATTGTGTGATTATAACTACGTTTCCATCCACAGTTTTTAAGTAAAATCATACTATATATATATATATTTTTTTTTTACAGCTGTGATAGAAACAGGTAGTTTCGGTACAATTTAATAAATGCAGACAGATAATTTGAGATTAAATGTGTGTCGGTTAAATTAATTATGCGAGAAATGCTGGTGGAAACACTTTTATGTACAAATATTGATATAATAACAAAAGTTGAGCTTTAAACAAAATGTATGTTATTTTTCATTTTTTAAACAACTAATTGGCCAACATTAGTTACATTTTTGAATTCCATTTCATTTTTTTTCTGAACTGAATGCGCAGTTTCTCTAGAGATGAATTAGATCAAGCCCGAACTGTGCAATGTGGTAGGGGGTTGTAGTTTCCAACAGGCTAATATTCTACATACAGTACCAGACAAAAGTTTGGACACACATACTCATTCAAGTGTTTATTTTTTATTTTTACTATTTTCTACATTGTAGTAAAATAGTGAAGACATCAAAACTATGAAATAACACATATGGAATCATGTAGTAACCAAAAAAGTGTTAAACAAATCAAAATGTATTTTATATTTGAGATTCTTCCAATAGCCACCCTTTGCCTTGACAGATTTGCACACTCTTGGCGTTCTCTCAACCAACTTCACCTGGAATGCTTTTCCAACCGTCTTGAAGGAGTTTCCACATATGCTGAGCACTTGTTGGCTGCTTTTCCTTCACTCTGCGGTCCAACTCATCCCAAACCATCTCAATTGGGTTGAGTTCGGGAGATTGTGGAGGCCAGGTCATCTGATGCAGCACTCCATCATTCTCCTTCTTGGTCAAATAGCCCTTACACAGCCTTGAAATCTAAATAAATCACAGCAAAGCACCATCACACCTCCTCCATGCTTCACGGTGGGAACCACACATGCAGAGATCATCCGTTCACCTACTTTGCATCTCACAAAGACACAACGGTTGGAACCAAAATATTTTACATTTGGACTCATCAGACCAAAGGACAGATTTCCACCGGCCTAATGTCCATTGCTCGTATTTCTTGGCCCAAGCAAGTCTCTTCGTTTTATTGGTGTCCTTTAGTAGTGGTTTCTTTGCAGAAATTCGACCATGAAGGCCTGATTCATGCAGTCTCATCTGAACAGTTGATGTCGAGATGTGTCTGTTACTTGAACTCTGTGAATCATTTATTTGGGCTGCAATTTCTGAAGCTGGTAACTCTAACTCTAACTCTCTTATCCTCTGCAGCAGAGGTACCTCTGGGTCTTCCTTTCCTGTGGTGGTCCTCATGGGAGACAGTTTCATCATAGCGCTTGAAGGTTTTTGGGACTGCACTTGAAGAAACTTTCAAAGTTCTTGAAATGTTCCGGATTGACTGACCTTCATGTCTTAAAGTAATGATGGACTGTAGTTTCTCTTTGCTTATTAGAGCTGTTCTTGCCATAATATAGACTTGGTCTTTTACCAAATAGGGCTATCTTCTGTATACCCCCCACCTCGTCACAACACAACTGATTGGCTCAATCACATTAAGAAGGAAAGAGATTTGACAAATTAACTTTTAACAAGACACACCTGTTAATTGAAATGCATTCCAGTTGACTACCTCATGAAGCAGTTTGAGAGAATTCCAAGAGTGTAAAGCTGTCATCAAAGCAAAGGGTGGCTACTATGTAGAATCTCAAATATAAAATATATGTCACAATATATAGATCACATCCAGCTGTGATTGGGAGTCCCATAGGGCGGCACACAAATGGCCCAGTGTCGCCGGGGTAGGCTGTCATTGTAAATAAAACTTTGTTCTTAACTGACTTGTCTAGTTATGTAAAGGTTAAAAAAAATAAAAAATTGCTGGATACCTTGAGGCTTCTGCATCACACTTTCTGTCAGTGGCCAAGCCTTTCATTGTCTGAAGTAAAGCCAATACAAACAAACAACATATACAGTGGGGCGATAAAGTATTTAGTCAGCCACCAATTGTGCAAGGTCTCCCACTTAAAAAGATGAGAGAGGCCTGTAATTTTCATCATAGGTACACTTCAACTATGACAGACAAAATGAGAAAAAAAAATCCAGAAAATCACATTGTAGGATTTTTATTGAATTTATTTGCAAATTATGGTGGAAAATAAGTATTTGGTCAATAACAAAAGTGTATCTCAATAATTTGTTATATACCCTTTGTTGGCAATGACAGAGGTCAAACGTTTTCTGTAAGTCTTCACAAGGTTTTCACACACTGTTGCTGGTATTTTGGCCCATTCCTCCATGCAGATCTCCTCTAGAGCAGTGATGTTTCTGATGTTGAGGGAGAGGTTGTGGTCCTGGCACCACTGACCTCCTCTTTATAGGCGGTCTCATCATTGTTGATGATCAGGCCTACCAACATCATGTCATCAACAAACGTAATGATGGTGTTGGAGTCGTGCCCCAGTGTTAAGGGTCAGCGTGGCGGATGTGTTGTTACCTACACTCACCTCCTGGGGGTGACCTGTTAGTGTTCAGTCCCAGGATCCTGAGCTTATTGATGAGCTTGGAGGACATTATGGTATTGAATGCTGAGCTGTAGTCAATGAACAGCATTCTCACATAGGTTAAGGTTGGAGAAGGCATTGTGGAGTGCAATAGAGATTGCATCATCTGTGAATCCTTTGGGGTGGTATGGAGTGGGGTGATGGTGTTGATGTGAGCTATGACCAGCCTTTCAAAGCATTTCATGGCTACAGATGTGAGTGCTATGGGCGATAGTCATTTAGACAAGTTACCTTGGCGTTGTTGAGCACAGGGACTATGGTGGTCTGCTTGAAACATGTATTGTAGGTATTACAGAATGGGTCAGGGAGATGTTGAAAATGTCAGTGAAGACGCCTGACCAGCTGGTCAGTGTATGCTCTGAGTACGCATCCTGGTAATCTGTCTGGCCCCGTGGTCTTGTGAATGTTAACCTGTTTAACACTTTGGCTACGGCGAGCGAGATCCGAGATTAATCCGGAACTGCTGTTCTCTCATGCATGGTTTCAGTGTTGCTTACCCCGAAGCAAGCATAGAAGGAATTTCGCTCATCTGGTAAGCTTGTGTCACTGGGCAGCTTGTGGTTGGGTTTCTTTTTGTAATCCGTGGTCGGTTTTAAGGCCTGCCACAGCCGACGAGCATTAGATCCGACTTAGTAGAATTTGATCTTAGTCCTGTATTGATAGCTCGTCGAAGATCGTAGCAGGATTTCTTATAAGCGTCCGGATTTGAGTCCTGCTCCTTGAAAGTGGCAACTTTAGCCTTTAGCTCAGTGCGGATGTTTTTGGTTGGGATATGTACGTATGATCACTGTGTGGACGACTTCGTCAATGCACTTATTAATGAAGCCGGTGACTGATGTGGTAAATTCCTCAATGCTATTGGATGAATCCCAGAACTTATTCCAGTCTGTGCTAGTGAAACAGTCCTGTAGCTTAGCATCCTCTTTATCGGACCACTTCAGTATTGAGCACGCCACTGGTGTTTCCTGTTAGAGTTTTTTGCTTGTAAGCAGGAATCAGGAGGATAGCTTTATGGTCTGCTTTACCAAAGGGAGGGGGAGGGAGGGCCTTTAGTGCATTTCTGTATGTGTACTAAAGGTGATCTACAATTTCGTTGCCTCTAGTTGCACATGTGACATTCTGGTAAAAATGAGTTAAGACGTATTTCAGTTTCCCTGCATTAAAATGACCAGCCACGAGAAGCGCCACCTCTGGATATGTATGTATTTTATCCATGTCCTTGTTCTGACACGACTCCAGGGAACATAGGATAGTCTTCAACAGAGCTCGTGCAGTTTCTTCTCTAGTGAGTCTATATTGGCCAACAAAAACAGAGGATATGGCAGTCTAGATGCTCGCCGACGTAGTGTAATCATGACGCCGCCGCTTCCTCTTTCAAGACCTGGGGATCATAACGTCCAGAGCTGCTGACTTACTGAATTCAAAATCTTTCTCTAAATTGAGGTTAGTGATTCTGCTCTGATGTCCAGAAGCTGTTTTCGATCATAAGGAAATGATGCAAAGAAAGTTAAAATCATCATTAAAAAAACATAATAACACAAAATAAACGCAGAATTGGTTAGGAGCGTGTACATCTTTAGGCTACATTTATCCTGTCACCTTTAGTGATGAACAAACTAAAATCCGTTTATCAAGCAAAACACACCCTGAAAGAAATATACATGTTAGAACAAAAAATACAAAATCGTGTTATTCTCAGTGTTTTTGAATGGTGACTACCCAACATGGCAGTGGAATTTAGGTTGACGTAAGGTCTCTTTCGCTCCCTCAGTCAGGCAGTTGAGTATCACATGCTCTGGGTGGCTGGCTGCCACATGGCCTTATCAGTGAGGGATCAGCCCCTTTGTGAGCACCTCTCCCTTATAATCAGTCAATTTGACAATGACCACAGGAGGGAGAAAGCACTGGGCCTTTGCTATTCCAAAGCTTTCCCGTGACCTAATAATATTGTCATGTTCATTCCATTCAACCTTTTCTCGTCCCAGGTTCGTCTCTATTATAATATAATCTCTTTTACCAGGGACCCTGGTAAAAGACTCATAAGGTTAAGAATGAGGTTAAAGAATAAACACTCGTTTGAATGTGGGTGGTATTACATAGATCATACTGTAGGCACGGTATAGGTATTAGCCATTTCCCCTGCAAATGGTTATAGAATCGATGGCAGCTGATCCTATTTCAGCGTGACAGAGATGGAGAAATCTCACTTAAAATGCATGACAGCGGCTCAGTTACACAGTGTTATACTACATTCCAATGGGATCTGTTTCGCTGTACCATCTGCCACGTCCAAACAGGTGTGACACTGCTTCCTTATGATTGAGTGAGCCAGGCTTGGATTTGTTTGGCAGAGCGCAATACAATCAATATCACAGTTCAGTAGATTGTGGTGGTATTTGCTGTAACAACGTGTATGTGCATGCAATGTATTAATTTCACCAAAATATCCCACACAGCCCACATTGTTATTCCCATGGGGAGAAATGCAAGAGGCACCTTGTAGAACGGTCACTTAGAAATGTCTTTGTTTTTAAAAAGAAAAGCACATTTTTGGGTCCATTAAAATAACGTAAAATTGATCAGAAATACAGTGCAGACATTGTTAATGTTGAAAATGACCATTGTAGCTGGAAACGGCAGACTTTTTATGGAATATCTACATAGGCGTACAGAGGCCCATTATCAGCAACCATCACTCATGTGTTCCAATGTCACGTTGTGTTAGCTAATCCAAGTTTATAATTTTAAAAGGCTAATCGATCATTAGAAAACCCTTTTGCAATTATGTTAGCACAGCTGAAAACTGATGTCCTGATTAAAAAAGCAATAAAACTGGCCTTCTTTAGACTAGTTGAGTATCTGGAGCATCAGTATTTGTGGATTCGATTACAGGCTCAAAATGTCCAGAAACAAAGACCTTTCTTCTGAAACTCGTCAGTCTTGTTCTGAGAAATGAAGGCTATTCCATGCGAGAAATTGCCAAGAAACTGAAGATCTCGTACAATGCTGTGTACTACTCCCTTCACAGAACAGCGCAAACTGGCTCTATCCAGAATAGAAAGAGGAGTGGGAGGCCCCAGTGCACAACTGAGCAAGAGGACAAGTACATTAGAGTGTCTAGTTTGAGAAACAGATGCCTCACAAGTCCTCACCTGGCATCTTCATTAAATAGTACCCGCAAAACACCAGTCTCAACGTCAACAGTGAAGAGGCAACTCCGGGATGCCGGCCTTCTAGGCAGAGTTCCTTTGTCCTGTGTTTGTGTTCTTTTGCCGATCTTAATCTTTTCTTTTTATTGGCCAGTCCGAGATATGGCTTTTTCTTTGCAACTCTGCCTAGAAGGCCAGCATCCCGGGCTCCCACTCCTCTTTCTATTCTGGTTAGAGACAGTTAACAATGTTTACACTGTATTTCTGATCAATTTGATGTTATTTAATGGACCAAAAATGATATTTTCTTTCGAAAATAAGGACATTTCTAAGTCACCCCAAACTTTTAAACGGTAGTGTATATAAATGCTAACCTTCTGTTCAAGCAGCTTTTTACTGTCGGGAGAGGATTCTGTCTCCGTCTGGTTTTGGAAGCAACCCCCGCCAATCTGTTGTGATACAAAGAAACACAAACTTAAATGTATTTCTTTATTTGACGGGGACAGTACACATTAATCAAAATGTCATTGTAAATCTATGTAACTGTACCAGAGTTAGCTAAAGAGATCAATTTCAGAAGGCCTGAACAAACAAGCTGGTCTAATGAAAATGCATGAGGTGAAAATAACTATTATACTGCAGATTAAAACAATTTTCACGGTGTGTGTCCATGCATTCATGCGTGAAAGTCATACAAGGACATCATTAGCGCCAGCGTGACTATTTCAAAGACCAACTTCAATAAACAGAGGCGGGATCCAGATCTCTCACAACCTGCATCCTTTCATTGAAAGTAGAATCTAACATTTCCCTTTGAACAGAACTACTTTACTCATTACACCTACAGTGCTGTACTGTGGCTAAACGACCACAGATAATATAAAGACATACACCATAATCTCTGTTTCTACCCTCCAGTGTGGGTCTTGGTAAATAGTATTTGAATGATGTGAATGCCCCATTGTTTTTTGCTTTCGTGGACGGTTACCACAGAATTCATATAGTTCAGTGGCAGTTACATTTGCGAGTACTCCTCAGTTTACAAACACAAATGTTATGGGCTCTTGTGGCCCATCTCTTGGTGGCGGAGAGAAAAGAATTGCGGTTTTAATGTTAATGTCCTGCAATTCTACACATTTTACCATGGGGCGTAGAGATAATGTTGCAGTTTTATAGCACATTTTCTGCAATTCTACACATTGTTTCATGGGCCAGAGAGAAAATGTTGCAGTTTAAAAATTAATTGAATGCAATTCTACTCATTTTTGCCATGGGGCGGAGAGAAAACGTTGCAGTTTTATGTCATGTGTGCTCCCTCTCTGGCCTCTAGGTCACCAGGCTGCTCGTTATGGCGCACACCTGTCACCATCGTTACGCGCACCTGCGCGTCATCAGATTCACCTAGCCTCCATCACTTCCCTGATTACCTTCCCTATATATGCCACTCCCTTTGGTTCCTTCCCCCAGGCGTTATTGTTTCTGTTTCTTGTCTCCGTGCTGTTAGTGGTTCTTATTATGTTCTGTTTATTTTATTAAAAACACTCACTCCCCGACTCTCAGCGCACATTGTTACATTTTAAAGCAAATTTCCTGCAATTCGACACATTTGGCCATGACTTATGTCATGTTAATATGCTACATGTGTCTGAGTATGCATGCCCAGTCAGTAATTCAGCCATGATTACGACCAGGTTTAGATACCGGGCTAAACTAACTTACCTAGCAATCTATAAAATGTTAGTTGACGTGGGCTAATTGAGTGACTGTCAGTGACTGACATAACTACAGGAAAACTGCTGATGCACTACCAAATGTCAAAATTGCACCTTCGAGAACTTGGGACCAATGTTCCCTCAAATGTCTTTTGTCACTGAGCAAATGTCAGGTCTGCTGAGCGCAAAGTTGAATCTTGTGAAAATTCTGTGTGAGTTTACTGTGAACATTGATGATGTACCCGCTTTGATGTACTGTTTTAACAGCCGCTACAGTAGCAGCCAATGTGTGGTGTTCCATGAGACTTGAAACAAACATGCAGGGCTTGACATTAACCTGTTTATCCACCTGGAGGTGACTGAACATTTTGTTGTGTTGATAGATCCACTTTACAAAATAAAATGTATTATTATTCCCATATCATTATTAGACAGAATTAGACAAATTATGCTACCCACTGCCTATTGGCTACTTAGCTTAAAAAACGCATGAGATGAAAATAACTATTATACTACAGATTAAAACAAATTTCACGGTGTGTGTCCATGCATTCATGCGCAAAAGTCATATAAGGACATCATTAGCGCCAGCGTGAATATTTCAAAGACCAACAATAAACAGAGGCGGGATCCAGGTCTCTCACAACCTGCATCCTTTCATTGTTGGATGAAAGTAGAATCCAACATTTCCCTTTGAACACCAGTGAATAGATGTGCCAAGCTTATAGAGACATACTCCAAGAGACTGGCAGCTGTAATTGCCGCAAAAGGTATGTCAGCATGCTCAAGTTCTATATTTTGTGTTATTTCTTGTTTGTTTCACAATAAAACATATGTTGTATCTTCAAAGTGGTAGTTTTTGTGTAAATCAAATGATACAAACCCCCCCAAAAATGTATTTTAATTCCAGGTTTGCAAGGTAACAAAATAGGAAAAATGCGAAGGGGGGTGAATACTTCACAAGCCACTGCATTTATTTGTTTTCACCATAAACAGCTTACATTATGGCCATTCAAGTAATTGAAAAAGAGCACATGATATATATGATATAAATAATGGGACTACAATGTTCTATCTGAAAAAAAAAAATGTATCGTTTGAGTCCTAGATCTCAGAACAGTTTTGTGATGTCTTCCTCTTTCATGACTCAATAAGTATATCACCTTATATCACAATTATTTTTGATTGATAACCATCATTGTGTGATTGGATTGGATTGCAAATAGAACCTTAAAACACCCAGTAACATTTTTTTTGCGCGGATAGAACTTTGATGTAAAAAAATATATATTTGTAAATTGACTTTAAATATCTCACATTTAAAGGGCCACCTAAAGAGCAACTCTATGTGAATAACTTATTTCTGATCAAAATGTCAGATAGAAACTTATAGTCTCAAAGTCACGCATTGTGTATTCTACTATTCTTACAGTAATACTGACTTGTATTTATTTTATTTTTGGGAGCCCGAAGCCGCATAAATGGACTCCTTTCAGGAAACTAGGTGTATGTCGCATGTCACTACTTCACAGGAGAGGCATTTGAACGTAAACATATTTAAAAAAAATCTAAATTAGTTTTTGGACAGAAATGCCTTCTGGAACATGTGAACTTTCATATGCCTTTATAACAAACTTATATGCCATCTGTAAATACAAATAAATTGTTAAATTACGAGCCTAGTTGGTTTAGCCATTAAAATAACAAAATTCATCAAAAATACAGTGTAGACATCGTTAATGTTGTAAATGACTATTGTAGCTGGAACACAGGAGTGATGGTTGTTGATAAGGGGCCTCTGTACACCAATGTAGATTTTCCATGAAAAATCTGCCGTTTCCAGCTACAATAGTCACGCTAGCTAACGTTACATGTATGATCTATGAAGCAATATTATTAGTATCTCAGAAAGCGATTTGCATTGCTAGTTATAGCCTAATGTTAGCCTAGTTGGTTAAATTGAGTTACCTTCAGATTCATGCATGGTAGTAATGTTATAAGTTGGGCACTGCATCACTACAAACACCCTGGTTCGAATCCAGGCTGTATCACAACCGGCCGTGATTGAGAGTCCCATAGGATGGCACACAATTGGCCCAGTGTCGTCCGGGTTTTAACGGTGTAGGCCGTCATTGTAAATAAGAATATGTTCTCAACTGACTTGCCTAGTTAAATAACATTTTTTTAAATAAAATAACAAAAGACTCCTGTGCACTCCTGTGACAAATAAATGTTGATTTTATTTGATATTGTGTGTGTTAACCAGAGACAGTAATGCAAAGAACAACATGACCTGCCCCAGAGTCAAATTAGGATATATAGTTAGGCCAAAGAGACAGTGACTAAGTTCAAAAAGTCCCCATTAGAATGTCCTGCTTATATTTTGTCACACGTAGAACCGTAAGCAATTTTCTGTAATTAGTTCACCATTAACTTGTAAATAATGATCTTGTTGTGAGTTTATTTTCCTGTACTAATGAATAAAAATGTGCTAAAGTTAAGACGTTGTCAGCTATGATATCGTCATTATTTGAACTGGCTAGCCAGCTTACTTAACATTAGATAGCTAGCTAGCTAGCTAGCAAGCTACAAACTAACCAAAACAATGTTTAGAAAGTTGCTTTTAGTTGCCTGGTTTGCTAGATTGACATATCCTAAAATAATGTTTAAATGGATGGGTTTGTTGATGTTAAAATATATCAGTTATGTTATTTTGGACCACCAGGCATGTCGGTAGACATATAGTATACCAAAAAACATTCAAGGGCCATTTTCTCAAAAGTGGGGTTACAAGTTTATTAACTTTCAAAGCAGAATTACTTTCCCATTTCCCCTCAACCGTAGTGTATGATATACCATTTTCTAGCTCTGAGTAAAGACTTTAATCCAATGTAAAAAACACAATTTCATTTTTTTCTACATACTGTGTATTCGGAAAGTACTCAGACCTCTTCTTTTTCCACATTTTGTTGCATTACAGCCTTATTCTAAAATTGATTAAAAAAATATTTGTCTTCCCTCAATCTACACACAATACATCATAGTGATAAAGTGAAAACAGGTTTTTTGACATTTTTGCAAATGTATTAAAAATAAAAAACAGAAAAATCTTATTTACATAAGTATTGAAACCCTTTGCTATGAGACTCAATATTGAGCTCAGGTACATCCTGTTTCCACTGATCATCCTTGAGATGTTTCTACAACTTGATTGGAGTCCACCTGTGGTAAATTCAATTGATTGAACATGATTTGGAAAGGCACACACCTGTCTACATAAGGTCACATAGCTAACAGTGCATGTCAGAGAAAAAACCAAGCCATGAGGTCAAAGGAACCAGATGGTCACTCTGGGGGACTCCAAAGTTTCTCTGCGGAGATGGGAGAATCTTCCAGAAGGACAACCATCTCTGCACCAATCAGGCCTTTGTGTTAGAGTGTAGAGTCCTACCCAAGAAGACTCTAGGTTGTAATCGCTACCAAAGGTGATTCAACAAAGTACTGAATAATGGTCTGAATATGTGAATGTGATATTTCAACTTTTTATTTTTAATAACTTTGCAAAAACGTCTAAAAACGTGTTTTTGCTTTGTCATGATGGGGTATTGTATGCAGATTGATGAGAGGGGGAAAAACAATTGAATCCATTTTAGAATATCGCTGTCATGTAACAAAATGTGGAAAAAGTCAAGGGGTCTGAATACTTTCTGAATGCACTGTAGGACCAAATCCAGGTGGTTGGTCACAAATGAAAAAACACAAGGTGATAGAAGGTTATGGGAAGTTGCATTTCACCTACTGTAGTAATGTAAGTGAGTACAAATACATCTTATGATATTACCTGTGTGCAGAAGTTTGAGCCCTATAATTTCTAAGCAAACAGCTGGAGGCATCTTTCTCCTATAGAGCTTCATTTTTATGGAATGGTCTGCCTACCCATGTGAGAGACGCAGACTCGGTCTCAACCTTTAAGTCTTTATTGAAGACTCATCTCTTCAGTAGGTTCTATGATTGAGTGTAGTCTGGCCCAGGAGTGTGAAGGTGAACGGAAAGGCACTGGAGCAACGAACCGCCCTTGCTGTCTCTGCCTGGCCGGTTCCCCTTTCTCCACTGGGATTCTCTGCCTCTAACCCTATTTCAGGGGCTGAGTCACTGGCTTACTGGTGCTCTTCCATGCTGTCCCTAGCAGGGGTGTGTCACTTGAGTGGGTTGAGACACTGACCTGATCTTCCTGTCTGGGTTGGCACCCCCCTTGGGTTGTGCCGTGGCAGAGATCTTTGTGGGCTATACTCGGCCTAGTCTCAGGATGGTACGTTGGTGGTTGAAGCTATCCCTCTAGTGGTGTGGGTGCTGTGGCAACGTGGGTGGGGTTATATCCTGCCTATTTTGCCCTGTCTGGGGGTATCGTCGGATGGGGCCACAGTCTCTCCCGACCCCTCCTATCTCAGTATTTATGCTGCAGTATTTTATGTGTCGGGGGGCTAGGGTCAGTCTGTTATATCTGGAGTATTTCTCCTGTCTTATCCGGTGTCCTGTGTATATTTAAGTATGCTCTCTCTAATTCTCTCTTTCTTTCTTTCCTTTCTTTCCTTCCTTTCTTTCCTTTCTCTCTCTAGGAGGACCGGAGCCCTAGGACCATGCCTCAGGACTACCTGGCCTGATGACTCCTTGCTGTTCCCAGTCCACCTGGCCATGCTGCTGCTCCAGTTTCAACTGTTCTGCCTGCGGCTATGGAACCCTGACCTTTTCACCGGATGTGCTACCTGTCCCAGACCTGCTCTCTAGAGACAGCAGGAGCGGTAGAGATACTCTGAATGATCGGCTATGAAAAGCCAACTGACATTTACTCCTGAGGTGCTGACCTGTTGCACCCTCGACATCCACTGTGATTATTATTATTTGACCCTGCTGGTCATCTATGAACATTTTAACATCTTGGCCATGTTCTGTTATAATCTCCATCCGGCACAGCCAGAAGAGGACTGGCCACCCCTCATAGCCTGGTTCCTCACTAGGTTTCTTCCTAGGTTCTGGCCTTTCTATAGAGTTTTTCCTAGCCACCATGCTTCTACACCTGCATTGCTTGCTGTTTGGGGTTTTAAGCTGAGTTTCTGTACAGCACTTTGAGATATCAGCTGATGTAAGAAGGGCTTTATAAATACATTTGATTTGAGCACTCTGCAGAAATATTGTAAACACTCATCGCTTCACTGAAAACATCACAGAACTTGGTGAATTAATTGTCTGTTTGGATAAACATGATGTGCAAAAATGTTTATTGCTCAAGGCTTCTTTAGCTGTAAAACTATGTTGGGATGCATGTTCTTAAGCTCGAACTTTGACTGGTTAGAAGGATCCTAAAAAGAGTACACGGTTGTTTCAGAACACCATTTTGCAATCCCCAAGCTCATTCATTTTGTATGATACAGGAATAATACAAGTGCTAACGGTGGTCGGTGAAGCTGCCTATGAAGAGGAGATTTAAGGATTGCAGTAAAACAATTCCTAAATGTGAACATTGTAAGAGAACACATGATAACACTTTCTATGAGGCGCGGGGCACACACACACACACGCGATGCCTTATAAATCCATTTATCATGCCTTGATGTACACTTACAGCGCATTATAACGGTTGTTATAAACTGTCCTCATTTCTAATCTCTCTTCCCTCTCTCCATTTCATCCAATCGCACAGTGGAAGAAAAGTAGAACTTGACGGTGTCTGTGGGGGACAGGTCTCTTTGCGTGCAGGATTTCCACTTTTACGGGCCCGCCAAAAATGATATCATCAATAACACGACAGGAGCGAACATTGTTTTTGGCACACGGGATCTCTTTTTGACACGTTTCTCCATAGAGGGTCATTTAGTCTCTGGAAAGGATCCCTCTGGACAGTGCACTGTCTCTCCCCAGCATCCCCCCCGCCTCATTTCTGTAATGGTTATTGATAACCACATGTCAAGGAGAACCTTCCTCCCTGGAACTGTCCCTTCCCTGCCGCCCAATCCAATAGAGTCGGGGCAGTCGTAATTTGGCTTCCTCGTCCACGGATCATAACCATACTAATAAAAATGGCTTGAGTTTGTTTGTTTGTGTCTTCAGCGAAGACCGGCTGTGTATTTCTGGTGTAGCTGTGTATTTCTGGTTTCTTGAAAATACAAACATTCACAACAAATTATTTTTCTCCAATTTCTCCAATGACACTGAAAGCCTGGCCCAAGCCTCACAGACTAGTTGTTGATTGACCCAGATCCTGTGATCTGAAATTAGCCACAGTGCGGGTGTAACACTGTGCAACGGAAAGACGTTTTGGGGTAAAAGTTGCCAGTGATCCATAATGACTGAAGGATTAAAATGAATTTAATGAACAGATGAACCTGCTGGATTGGGGCCTGAGGGTCACAAATATGCTATTACAGATTAATTAGTCCAAAGGTTCACCTTTTCCATCTGGCAGTCCTTGACTCCGGGACTACTGTCTCTCCTCATTACCCCAATGTTCGCAGGCGATTTACTGGCTGTGATGATTCTCTGAACTTTCGGGATATCCTGCGAGAAAGAAGTGCAGGAGAGAAAAGGAAATTCTAAAAATGGAAGGTGGAACATGACAGGTATGGATAAGATTGGTATAAGTCATGACACACAGTGCCTCTCTGTTGAAATAGATCATGACAAGAGATTTGGTACTGAGGTGCATTTAAAGTGGTTTGTTTTTCATTGAACTGGACAGAGCTGAGCATTTTATTTTGCTTATACCACAGCTACTTTCCAGAAAAAGAAAAAGACAGATTTTTTATTTTTATTTTGAATTTGCCTCTTGAAGTGACCTATTTCAAAGTACGTATCATGAATTATTTCAGTTCTTTTTGACAGAATCCGTCAGGGCCAGGACAATTCAATGGAACAGCGATGGGGTATGAGTGCATGCTGAAATAGTTTTCTGCTCACAACGGTCCTGCTACTCAAGGGACACAAGAGATGTCATGTCTTTAGAAATTCATGCATGGATGGCTGGCCTGGAGAGTTCATTTTCTGTTCTCTTAACAGCTCTCACAGCACATAGATCTTACCAGAAATATTAACAAAAACATCTAGAACATTTAAAATAGACAGAAATATGCAAATTGCAGAGATCTTACCCAATTCAACCAAAACATTTAAATAAGTTCTCAATACTTCACTCTGCAGTGTCATGGCTTGTTGCTCATTTCCCTTTCAATCCGCATTAATTATTCCTGTCCATCTCATGGACTTCGTTAAAAGAGAAATTTTAAGTCATTCAAATGAATGTTGCATATTTTAAGAGATCGAATGCGTTCTGATCATAGCAATACTTCTCTACACTGTAAAAAAAGGACAAAAACAAACTCACTGATTTCAGCTGGAGAAACCATCAACAAGTCAAAAGGGAAGTTTAGAGAGGAATCCAGCAAATGAATATCCAGCTGTTTCTTTAGGCAGTAAATTACTGCCTCAAGCATTCCACAGAATCCACATTCCACACATCATCTTCCTTTACTTGGTTGAAAATTGCATGCTATCACCACCACATGACTTGGCTTCCTCCCTCGGCCTGTTAAATATGAAGAGACTTCCACCCTGATCTTGCTGATCCCGGCAACCTCTCACTAATGAATCTTTCACCAACAGGGGATTGTGTCTGCAGCCAAAGACTGGAGTCTTATCCAGTAATTGTTGTCTAGTGGAGCTTAAGGCCCATTACGTTTAGAAACTCAAACACCAAACATGATGCTGAGAGGGTAGCTGGTACACACAAATATCCCAGCACTTATCCACTTTGGAATCCAAAGACAGAAAGTGGGTTTTAGCATAAGAGTGCTTATATAAGCATTATATTTTGTAAAGCTGTAGAGGAAATAATGGTAGCCCTTCAAACCTTTCTCATTTCAATGATGTAATTTCATATTGCTTTCTGTGCAAATTAATTGTACCTTTTAAATCACAGACAATAATGGCCCTTGTCAGGCTAGTCAGGCATACTAACACATATCAGCCTGTCCAGCAGAATGTTTTTAGTAGCTATTCATTTCTATTAAATACCTAATAGATAACCAAATATGCAACGGAAACTGGGCCACAAAAGGGCTGATGGAATACATTTGGTTACATTTGTAAGAGGCCCACTTGCCTTAGAATATTGAGCCCATTCGAGTTGTCCTCCCGCAAAAGGAGGCGAAATGTGGATCAAATCAAATCAAATCAAATGTGGGGTGGTGTTAACGTTTGTCAGTGGTCCCCAGTTTTTGTCCATCTTTGACAGTGATTTATATTAGATGTGGGCCCCTTTACATTGAACAGAAAGCGAAAAACAGATGGGCAGGTCTAGTTGTCTTTACAGTGAGGAGAACCATCTTTGATTCACCCCGCAGACAGTATCCGTGGATACAGCAGCGGATGGCCATAGTGAGTGCTCAGGATGGAGTGGAGCTATCTGTATGCTAATCAAGTGAGAAGTAAACACTTGGTTTGCATAAGCAGATCCCTAGCACCCGTATGTATGTTTTCCCTCAGTTGTCTTTCCTTTTGTCAGATCCCCCCCAACCTCAACCCCCACACAACTCCCTTAATTTGGCTTGGAACATGAGACGACGCCCAGAACATTTCACTCATATCGGCTGTAATAGAGTCATCTTCTGCCATTGTGAACATTGACTATAGTTTATAACTTTGGAGATAAAGTCTCCATTACATCTTTTGCTTTATGTGATGCTTCCGTGTGGAGGGGTATTGGAGCGTTCTCTGAAAGAGCTGTAAAGTCCTCTGGGTGGCACATAGCTAACGTCAAGGCTCTTAGCTTGACACCCAACACACAGAGAGGCAGAATGACTTCCGACTGCATCAGGGATTAAAGCCTCTTTTTGAAACAGGATTGCTCACTAGGATCAAGGCCAATAAGAAACCGCAATGGAGCTGTGATTGACTTCGAAAATTCTGATTTTGATATGACTGCAGTAGTTGACTGATATGACCTGTGATTAGGTCCGACATGACTTTGCACAGCGTATAATTGAAGTGAATGGGATGTAGAAGACGTGGATGTCAATTATGGCAGTCCCCCGCACCTCTCTGATTCAGAGGGTTTGGGTTAAATGCCGAAGACACAGTTCAGTTGACTAGGTACCCCCTTTTCCCTTTAGTTCAGAACAGATGAATGTGACGGAAGAATTGAGCTCAATTTCGGTTTCATTTGAAAAAGTACAGTCAATGAGAGGGAGGCCGTAAATCTTGAAATAAAAAATCTGTGCCCTCAAAGGGTTCATCCTCTTGGCAACGCTGCTGACAAACTTTTCTACATATCCTTGGGCAGAGTGAGTAAGACACAAACCTTCATTTACACTCTTTATGAGGTAAATCACTTTTCTATTTACTGTGGAAAGCTACTAATGATAAGCTACTCATCATCTAGAAACCTGCTCCATTACAATTCCTATGTTTATTTATTTATCATCCATTTTTGGGTGGGTGGAGGATGTTGAGGCCTATGTCTTGTGACAGTACCTACTCAACTAATCAGAGTGACAGCCAGGTGTCAGCATAACAAATCAGCTGTCAATCCTGTAAGCTAGTTGCTAATAGCGCCCCTCAAAATAAATCCTTACTGATCTTCTCTATAAATCACTCACGACATATCCAACTTCGAGTTATTGTGGCCTGTAGGTGTTTCACTGTGCACTCTGTCATGGTGACCGTTTTGACTGAAAATGTGCATATAGAGGTTCCCCAGGTTAGTCCTCCATAGATATAATCCTGTTTTCAATAGATAACCTTCCCCTTACCACTGTCACCCTTGGTTTGCTCCCAGGGGATTAAGTCATTTTGTTAAGTGCTCTACGAAGATGACTTTGAAAGACATTCAACAAAGAATGTGTCACATTTAATTACGGTTTTTATTGAAAACAAGTGCCGATAGCACACCCTTACATTTCAAATAATTGGGTCTTATATTCCTGGCAATAGAGTGTGAAGAGTAACATAAATTACACAAAAGCCTGCTGTATTTGGACATGTTATTATTTTGAACAACTTCTGCAATCCTATTTGCCCGACTATTGTCTTTAGTAGTAATTATGTTCGGAAAGACTCCTCCACAGGGAGTGACACTGGGTGCATTCGATTGAGAAATCGGTACTTTGCTCTGTGGTCGTCACCCCCTATAATCTGCTGCAATGTTTATGTTGCTGTTTCTCTTAACTGGCGGGAGTTGCATGGGGTCAGAATGTGCATTACCTTGGCGTGTGGCTGCTGAAAGGTGACTCTGGAGCTGTTGACGAGTGAGGAGTATCTGAACAAGTTGGTGGGGGTGGCGGGGAACCTGTGGCTGCTGGTGGGCTGGTTGTGCAGAACAGCAGAGAAGCAGATGTGCACTGTGTCCTTCAGTGCCTTCAACTGAGACTCCTGTTCCAAGCAACAGAAGCAAACAGATATGAGTCTTTGACCATCCATCCATGTAACAGCAAATAACAATCACTGGGGCTTCCCTTTCTACATTAATCTGACAATTCCCTCAATTACACACCAATTATTGTATATCCACCCATTGATAAAATGTAACCGTTATCAAATCACATTATATTGATCGCATGCGCCGAAAACAACAGGTGTAGACTTTACCGTGAAATGCTTACTTATGAGTCAATTCCCAAAAACGCAGTTAAAAAGATATTTGCGAAATAAAAACAGAAATAGTAACACAATAAAATAACAATAACAAGGCTATATACAGGGAGTATCAGTACCGGGTCAATGTGCCGGGGTACGAGGTAGTTGAGGTAATACAGCATGAACATGTACAGTTGAAGTCGGAAGTTTACATACACCTTAGCCAAATACATTTAAACTCAGTTTTTCACAATTCCTAACATTTAATTAGAGTAAAAATTCCCCTTCTTAGGTCAGTTAGGATCACCACTTTATTTTAAGAATGAGAAATGTCAGAACAATAGTAGAGAGAATGATTTATTTCAGCTTTTATTTCTTTCATCACATTCCCAGTGGGTCAGAAGTTTACATACACTCAATTAGGATTTGGCAGCTTTGCCTTTAAATTGTTTAACTTGGGTCAAATGTTTCAGGTAGCCTTCCACAAGCTTCCCACAATAAGCTAGGTGAATTTTGGCCCATTCCTCTTGACAGAGCTGGTGTAACTGACTCAGGTTTGTAGGCCTCCTTGTTCGCACACACTTTTTCAGTTCTACCCACAAAATTTCTATAGGATTGAGGTCAGGGTTTTGTGATGGCCACTTCAATACCTTGACTTTGTTGTCCTTAAGCCATTTTTCCAGAACTTTGGAAGTATGCTTGGGGTCATTGTTTATTTGGAAGACCCATTTGCGACCAAGCTTAAACTGATGTCTTGAGATGTTGCTTCAATATATCCACATCATTTTCTTACCTCATGATGCCATCTATTTTGTGAAGTGCACCAGTCCCTCCTACAGCAAAGCACACCCACAACATGATGCTGCCACCCCCGTGCTTCACTGTTGGGATGGTGTTCTTTGGCTTGAAAGCATCCCCCTTTTTCCTCCAAACATAACAATGGTCATTATGGCCAAACAGTTCTATTTTTTTCATCAGACCAGAGGACATTACTCCAAAAAGTACGATCTTTGTCCCCATGTGCAGTCGCAAACCGTAGTCTGGCTTTTTTATGGCAGTTTTGGAGCAGTGGCTTCTTCCTTGCTGAGCGGCATTTCAGGTTATGTCGATACAGGACTTGTTTTACTGTGGATATAGATACTTTTGTACCGGTTTCCTCCAGCATCTTCACAAGGTACTTTGCTATTGTTCTGGGATTGATTTTCACTTTTCGCACCAAAGTACGTTCATCTCTGGGATACCGAATGCGTCTCCTTCCTGTATATAACAACTGCGTGGTCCCATGGTGTTTATACTTGCATACTATTGTTTGTACAGATGAACGTGGTACCTTCAGGCGTTTGGAAATTGCTCCCAAGGAAGAACCAGACTTGTGGAGGTCTACAATTTTTTTCTGAGGTCTTGGCTGATTTCTTTTGATTTTACCATGATATCAAGCAAAGAGGCACTGAGTTTGAAGGTAAGCCTTGAAATATATACACAGGTACACCTCCAAATGACTCAAATCATGTCAATTAGCCTATCAGAAGCTTCTAAAGCCATGACATAATTTTCCAAGCTGTTTAAAGGCACAGTCAACTTAGTGTATGTAAACTTCTGACCAACTGGATTGTGATATATTGAAATAATCTGTCTGTAAACAATTGTTGGAAAAATTACTTGTGTCATGCACAAAGTAGATGTCCTAACCGACTTGCCAAAACTATAGTTTGCTAACAAGAAATTTGTGGAGTGGTTGAAAAACGAGTTTCCATGACTCCAACCTAAGTGTATGTAAACTTCCGATATATAATAAACAGAGTAGCAGAGGCGTGTGTGAAGACTGTGAAAGTGTGCGGCTTCAATATGCATGTGCGTGTTAGCGTATGTAGTGTGTGTTGGAGTGTCAGTGTAGTATGTGTGAGTAGAGTCTAGTGAATGTGCATAGAACCCGTGCAAGAGACGTCAGTGCAATAAAATAAAGAGGTAAAAATAAATCATAAAGGGCGACAATATAAACAGTCTGGCCATTTGATTAACTGTCCAGCAGTCTTATGACTTGGGGGTAGACGCTGTTCAGGAGCCTTTTCACTAGCCATTCCACAATTACGCATTCATCCCTACACCTACTGTAGAATAGCACAATGAAACTCCTTCTCCGAAGCACCCATAAATATAGATAGAACCGTTGAAAACTGTAGGGCGCAAGCGTCGTCTCATGCCATCCATTTATTCATTTAGTAACTAAGGAGTAAAAAGCTACACTTAAAATAGTTTGGCAGTGCAAAGCATTTCAATAGGTTAGACTGAGAACACTATCCCCGGGAAGAAATGAAGAGGAGAAACACAATACAAACAAGAAGTCACCAAATATCAAAGTGAGAGACTGAAAAGTGATGGATTACAAGGAAGTAACAGTTTAATGACATCCACCTTGTCCAGTGCGGCCTTTTCCAGCTCTTCTTTGGCAATGGTTAACTTGTGCTCCAGATCCATTAGCTGCTGTCCCTGCGGAAAGACAAGATACTTGAGCTGAAACAGTTGAACTCTTGCAAACACAGCAATTTCCTAAGCTACCGTGTCTTGACTACTAAATACAGGTTAGGCGGTCACTTCAGTCAGAGGCGCTTGCTCAGACTTGCTCTGCGTGGGTTCATCACTTTTGGCTGAAAGTCCCAGTGATTGTGTTCCTCTCAAAATTATTACCCCCAAAGCCTACGATAAAAACATGACAGAATCAAGAAGATTTGATTGAACATGGCTCAATTACAGTACATACCAAACTGTTTGAGCAATAAGGTGAATTGGGGTAATGAGTTTTACCTTAATCGACTGATATATCACCAAACTACCTTTTTTTTTACAATCCATGAAAAAGGCAGAATATTTCTGCAATTGCAAGTTCCAGTATTCCAACATAATGAAAATGTAGGCTACAGTCTGGCTTTTAGGATTACGAATACCCTTCTGCTTTTAACAAAATATATACATATCCACGACTTATCCCTGTGCGATGTGGTAACTCTAAGCCAAGCTATAGACTGCTAGACACCTTCCCCTCAAAAGCGTCTCAATGTGTAGACCAGTACATTTCAAGGTTCAAACTTCAGGGTTACATACTATAGGAGGGATAAGGGGGAATAAAGGGATCCACCTAAATTCAAGACCGTCTCGACTAAAACAAGATGGCTCTTCACCAAGGGTTTGATCTTGTCAACGGAAAAAAATGCCACCGGTAAAACCATCACGCGTGCTCGAGAGCAGGGTTGAGGCCAACTCGATCTCAACGCAATTAAAATTCCATCCATAAATTGGACATTTCAAAAAGGTTTGTTTTTATTCGCCCTATGAACAAATTTAATCTGATTCATTATGTGAATTGACTGAGTTCAAAATGAATTTGATTCTTGAAGGACTCATTACAATATTGAGGAAGTCATCAGGGAGGGAGGACATGCTTAATAGGAGGGGATTTACAAAGGGTGTGTAAAACAGCCCGGGTGATGGACTTCACATTGTGAAAGTTTATAGCGTGCCTTTTACAGGGCTCTCCAACTGATATATTGTACAGGCGTACATTCACAAATTACAAGGTCAACGTCTTCTGGCATGGAAAAAAACTCAGGTCTAAATGATCAACCATGAATATGTGTAGGAGACTATATGTGAGGGTGTCAGTTCACGTAAGACCTATGGCTATTATGGAGATGTGGAGTGTTGCATGGTGTACATTAGCACATACATGCTACATCAGACTCTAATCGAAAATGTCCTAATATGTCAAGGGATGGCGAAAATATTTTTTTCATAGGGATGCAGGATTTTTTTAAAGCCTAGATAGTTATGTTTCTGCTTATACAGTGCCTTGCGAAAGTATTCGGCCCCCTTGAACTTTGCGACCTTTTGCCACCTTTCAGGCTTCAAACATAAAGATATAAAACTGTATTTTTTTGTGAAGAATCAACAACAATTGGGACACAATCATGAAGTGAAACGACATTTATTGGATATTTCAAACTTTTTTAACAAATCAAAAACTGAAAAATTGGGCGTGCAAAATTATTCAGCCCCCTTAAGTTAATACTTTGTAGCGCCACC
This sequence comes from Oncorhynchus tshawytscha, assembly GCF_018296145.1. Lineage (NCBI taxonomy): Eukaryota > Metazoa > Chordata > Actinopteri > Salmoniformes > Salmonidae > Oncorhynchus > Oncorhynchus tshawytscha. Next base: position 55,991,958 of record NC_056440.1, read on the forward strand.
TTTTGCTGCGATTACAGCTGTAAGTTGCTTGGGGTATGTCTCTATCAGTTTTGCACATCGAGAGACTGAAATTTTACCCATTCCTCCTTGCAAAACAGCTCGAGCTCAGTGAGGTTGGATGGAGAGCATTTGTGAACAGCAGTTTTCAGTTCTTTCCACAGATTCTCGATTGGATTCAGGTCTGGACTTTGACTTGGCCATTCTAACACCTGGATATGTTTATTTTTGAACCATTCCATTGTAGATTTTGCTTTATGTTTTGGATCATTGTCTTGTTGGAAGACAAGTCTCAGTCTCAGGTCTTTTGCAGACTCCATCAGGTTTTCTTCCAGAATGGTCCTGTATTTGGCTCCATCCATCTTCCCATCAATTTTAACCATCTTCCCTGTCCCTGCTGAAGAAAAGCAGGCCCAAACCATGATGCTGCCACCACCATGTTTGACAGTGGGGATGGTGTGTTCAGGGTGAAAGGCTGTCTTGCTTTTACGCCAAACATAACGTTTTGCATTGTTGCCAAAAAGTTCAATTTTGGTTTCATCTGACCAGAGCACCTTCTTCCACATGTTTGGTGTGTCTCCCAGGTGGCTTGTGGCAAACTTTAAACAACACTTTTTATGGATATCTTTAAGAAATGGCTTTCTTCTTGCCACTCTTCCATAAAGGCCAGATTTGTGCAATATACGACTGATTGTTGTCCTATGGACAGAGTCTCCCACCTCAGCTGTAGATCTCTGCAGTTCATCCAGAGTGATCATGGGCCTCTTGGCTGCATCTCTGATCAGTCTTCTCCTTGTATGAGCTGAAAGTTTACAGGGACGGCCAGGTCTTGGTAGATTTGCAGTGGTCTGATACTCCTTCCATTTCAATATTATTGCTTGCACAGTGCTCCTTGGGATGTTTAAAGCTTGGGAAATCTTTTTGTATCCAAATCCGGCATTAAACTTCTTCACAACAGTATCTCGGACCTGCCTGGTGTGTTCCTTGTTCTTCATGATGCTCTCTGCGCTTTTAACGGACCTCTGAGACTATCACAGTGCAGGTGCATTTATACGGAGACTTGATTACACACAGGTGGATTGTATTTATCATCATTAGTCATTTAGGTCAACATTGGATCATTCAGAGATCCTCACTGAACTTCTGGAGAGAGTTTGCTGGACTGAAAGTAAAGGGGCTGAATAATTTTGCACGCCCAATTTTTCAGTTTTTGATTTGTTTGAAAAGTTTAAATATCCAATAAATGTCGTTCCACTTCATGATTGTGTCCCACTTGTTGTTGATTCTTCACAAAAAAATACAGTTTTATATCTTTATGTTTGAAGTCTGAAATGTGGCAAAAGGTCGCAAAGTTCAAGGGGGCCGAATACTTTCGCAAGGCACTGTAATTTCAGACATTTAGGTGGCTACTTATTGCTCAACTTGGCCTCGCTAGACATTTAGGGACCGGGGCGAAAATCTTAACACGGGAATGAATATTCCCACGCAAAAGGACATCCGTTTAACTGCTTTTGTTTTTAAGGAAATGAAGGCTGTGAAAACGATCCAACGTGCTTCTGATAATATTTCAGTTCGTCTTGGATGCATAACGTTATGTATCTTCCCCTTCCCCCAGGAGACTGAAAATATTTGGCATGGGTCTCCAGATCCTCAAAAAGTTCTACAGCTGCACCATCGAGAGCATCCTGACCGGTTGCGTCATCGCCTGGTATGTCAACTGCTCGGCATTCAACCGTAAGGCGCTACAGAGGTTAGTGCGTACGGCCCAGTACATCACTGGGGCCAAGCTTCCTGCCATCCAGGACGTCTCTACTAGCCCCCCTTTGTTTTTACACTGCTGCTACTCGCTATCTATTATTTATGAATAGTCACTTTACCCCTACCTACAGTACATGTACACATTTCCTCAATTACCTCGACTAACGTGTACCTCTGCACATTGACTTGGTACCCCTTGTATATAGCATTGTTATTGTTGTTGTGTTACTTTTTAAAATCTATTTGTTGGTTAAGGGCTTGTAAAAAAGCATTCCACGTTAAGGTCTACACCTGTTGTATTTGATTTGTTTACATATTTCTCCAGTCCTGTTCCTGAGACAAAATTGACATTTGCAAGAAATACTTAATTTTGATCATTTGTTCAAGTTCATTTTATATTTGACTACATGTGAGAGGTTGGCCTACAGTCATTGTCCAGTTCAGTCCAGTTCATTTAACCCATCTTAAATTCAAAGGTGCGGTAGACCATGGGGTGCTGCCGCACCTGCTACACCCCTACTTCCACCATCGCTTAATTGAAACTTCTAGAGATAGCACCCTTTTTTCAATTTTCGCCTAAAATGACATACCCAAGTCTAACTGCCTGTAGCTCAGGCCCTGAAGCAATATTCTTGGTACCATTTGAAAGGAAACACTTTGTGTGAATTGAATGAAAATAATATAACACAATAGATCTGGTAGAAGAAAATACCACCATCTTTGAAATGCAACAGAGAGGTCCCAGTTCTAGCCATCACTCTGTTTGTAATTCTGATGGTGTCCACAAGAGGGCAGCAGTGTAAGTGCAAAGTTTCAGAAGAATAACAGTGTAAGTTTAGCAAAGAAAAGGCATGCTGTATGCAAGAATATCAAGGTTTGATTTAGCTTTTTCAAATACATTTATAAGTTCAACATTTGCAAAACAGATAACTCTGAATATTCTTATAATTTTTGGGTGCTGTTGCCGGATACTCCCAGATAAAGGGTTTCCCAGCTCATTGGCTATCTAGCTAGCTTTGTTTGACCCCAATTGGTGCTTATTTGACAAAGTTAGTCGATCAAGGGAAGAAGCCCGCGTCATCGGCGTGCCATGAAGGCGTTGCTCTCTGACCAAATATGGTGTCCTATAGGATATACCACACCTCTGATGATATAATGGAGTCCGGTTACGTTCTAGGATCTCTGAGGAATACAAACGAATGTGATTTGACTGGTTGAAACAACTTTTTGGGTTAGATTTTCACAGATTCCTTTCTTTGCAAATTGAACAAGTGGAAATACAAAATCAATCGTGCATGCTATATGGACCTTTTCAGGATATGAAAAAGGATTTTATCTAACAAAACAACATTTCATGTTATCTCTGGGACCCTTTGGATGATAAATCAGAGTAAGATTTCAGAATGTAAGTACACATTACACCTTCAGAGGTGAATTTATCAAACTTATCGCTGTGAAAAAAAGTGTTTTGTTGTTAGGAGCTTTCCTCAAACAACAGCATGACATTTTTTTTCCGCTGTAATAGCTACTGTAAATGGAACAGTGGAGTTATATTAACAAGAATTCAAGAATTTCAGCCGATACAAATCACTTATATGTACCGACATTTGTTGTTTCTCTAAAATCTGTGATCACTTATATGTACCGACATTTGTTGTTTCTCTAAAATCTGTGATCGTGACACAAGGCGCTGCATGATTTACAACTGTCCCATTGACGGGACACCGATCCTTAAGAAGTTTTTAATATGTCCACCATACTGTTGTGGAACATGTTGTTTCTTATCTTCCCCTCCTCTTCTCTAGAATCTTAGAAAAAATAACTTTCTGTGGAAAAGGTTCTACATGGAACCCAAAAGGGGTTTTCAAAGGGTTCTCCTATGGGGACAGCCAAAGAACCCTTTAAGGTTCAAGATAGCACTATTTTAAAGAGTGTGTGACCTTTCTGAGTTGTCTAGTGTCTGAATGTATCCTGTATTTTCCTGCTCTTAGATCATACAGAAATGCTTACACCTGATTTCATGTTTCAACTGTCATTGGCATTATAAAGGCGCGTTGAACTGCACCTGTGTGAATGCACCTGTTGTGTTGATTATGTGACAAGGTTGGTTTACACCCTCCTTTGTAGTACATTTACATGTTGGGTGTTGCATCAGTAGCATTGTGTAAAAGTGAAATACTCAAATTCAGAGTGCTGCTGAGATCACCCAATTGATCTGATCAAAGAGAAGAAGTAGTCCTATTTTGTATTTGTCTTCACATGGTAAGAAAACAGAGCAAGTACATTCAGGCCGAGGCCACAAAAATACATATAAAATACAAATACGCATTCATCATTATCCGTTTTTGTCCGTCAAAAGCTCAACTCACCTCAAACTTTTCAGTCAATATTGACTGAGAGCTTCAAGTTGCAAATGTACAAAGGTGGACATCTTGGCAGTGTTTTTGACAGGCAAGCATCTCTGTTGTCCATCATCCGTCAACAGAAAAACTATTGACTAAATACATTTTTGGAGTAAACAAAATCTCTGTGGTTGTACTGTTGTCAAGTTGTCTCCAGGTTTCAGTGAGCGAGCAAGGACATTAACTGTTGTGCTATTGAAGGCATCACTGAGATGTAGCAATGCAACAAGTCAGCCTTTTGAATGAGGCATTGCAGAAGTTTTGTTTTGTTATTGCGTGGATTTCTTGCAGAGCACAGTCATGGACAGAACTGTGATTCAGAACGAACCGTTTACACTGAAACCAAGGAATCAAGCAGAACACCATAGTCCCTGTTCCCAAGAACACTAAGGTAACCTCGTAGCACTCACGTCTGTAGCCATGAAGAGCTTTGAAAGGCTGGTCAAGGCTCACACTAACACCATTATCTCAGAATCCCTAGACCATCTTCAATTTGATACCGCCCCAACAGATCCACAGATGATATAATCTATATTGCGCTCAACACTGCCTTTTCCCACCTGGACAAAAGGAATACCTATGTGAGAATACTATTAATTGATTACAGTTCAGCTTTCAACACCATAGTGCCCTCAAAGCTCATCACTATGCTAAGGAACCTGAGACTAAACAACTCCCTCTGCAACTGGATCCTGGACTTCCTGACGGGCCACCCCCAGGTGGTAAGGGTAGGTAACAACACATCCGCCTCTCTGATCCTCAACACGGGGGTCCCTTAGGGGTGTGTGCTCAGTCTCTTCCTGTACTCCCTGTTCACTTATGACTGCATTCCCAGGCACGACTCCAAACACCATCATCAAGTTTGCTGATAACACAACAGTGTTAGACCTGATCAATGATGAGACAGCCTATAGGGAGGAGGTCAGAGATCTGGCCATGTGGTGCCAGGACAACAACCTCTTCCTCAAGACAAAGGAAATTATTGTGGACTACAGGAAAAGGAGGATCGAGCATGCCCCCATTCTCATCGACAAGGCTGTAGTGGAGCAGGTTGAGAGCTTCAAGTTCCTTGGTGTCCACATCACCAACAAACTCTCATGGTCCAAGCACACCAAGGCAGTTGTGAAGAGGGCATGACAAAGTATTTTCCCCCTCAGGAGACTGAAAAGATTTGGCATGGGTCCTCAGATCCTCAAAAGGTTCTACAGCTGCACCATCGAGAGCATATTGACTGGTTGCATCACTGCCTGGTATGGCAACTGCTCGGCCTCCGACCACAAGGCACTACAGAGGGTAGTGCATATGGCCCATTACATCACTGGGGCCAAGCTTCCTGCCATCCATGACCTCTATATCAGGCGGTGTCAGAGGAAGGCCCTAAAAATTGTCAAAGACTCCAGCCACACTAGTCATAGACAGTTCTCTCTTCTACCACACGGCACCGGAGCACCAAGTCTAGGTCCAAAAGGCTTCTTAATAACCTCTCTGGGATATGCGGGACGGTAGTTGCCAAAATCCAGTGAAAATGCAGAGCGCCAAATTCAAATAAATTACTATAAAAATCTAACTTTCATGAAATCACACATGCAAGATAGCAAATTAAAGCTACACTTTTTGTGAATCCAGCCAACATGTCAGATTTACAAAAGGCTTTTCGGCGAAAGCAAACGATGCTATTATCTGAGGATAGCAAGCACTATAGTAAACAAAGAGAGAGAAGCATATTTCAACCCTGCAGGCGCGATACAAAACGCAGAAATAAAAATATAATTCATGCCTTACCTTTGACAAGCTTCTTCTGTTGGCACTCCAATAGGTCCCATAAACATCACAAATGGTCCTTTTGTTTGATTAATTCCGTTGATATATATCCAAAATGTCCATTTATTTGGCGCGTTTAATCCAGAAAAACACTGGTTCCAACTTGCGCAACGTGACTACAAAATATCTCAAAGGTTACCTGTAAACTATGCCAAAACATTTCAAACTAGTTTTGTAATACAACTTTAGGTATGTTTTAACGTAAATAATCAATAAGATTTAAGACGGGATGATCTGTGTTCAATACAGGAGGAAAACAAACTGTAGCTAGCTTTCTGGTCACGAGCCTCTATCTAACAGTACACTTCAAGTGACTCTCGTTCAAGATGGCCATACTTCTTCATTACACAAAGGAAAAACCTCAAACAATTTCTAAAGACTGTTTGAAATCCAGTGGAAGCCAACTGCAAGACGGTCCCTTAGAAATCTGGATTCCCAATGAAAACCCACTGAAAAGAGAGTGACCTCAAAAATAAAATCTGAATGGTTTGTCCTCTCAGGGTTTTGCCTGCTAAATAAGTAATGTTATACTCACAGGCATGATTCAAACAGTTTTAGAAACTTCAGAGTGTTTTCTATCCAAATCTAATCTTCTGGCGATGAGTAGCAGGCAGTTGAATTTGGGCATGCATTTCATCCAGATGTGAAAATACTGCCCCCTGTCACCAAGAAGTTTAACAGCTTCTACCCCCAAGCCATACGACTCCTGAACAGCTAATCAAAGGGTTACCCAGACCCCTCTTTTACGCTGCTGCTACTCTCTGTTTAACTCTCTGTTTATTTACCTATGCACAGTCACTTTAACACTACTGTACCTACATGGCCATATTACCTCAATTACCCCGACTAACCGGTGCCCCCGCACATTGACTCTGTACAGCTACCCCCGGTAAATAGCCTCGCTATTGTTATTTTACTGCTGCTGTTTAATTATTTGCTACTTTTATTTTATATTTTTTACTTACTTTTCTTAGAACTGCATTGTTGGTTAAAGGCTTGTAAGTAAGCATTTCACTCTAATACCTGTTGTATTCGACGCATGTGACAAATAAAATGTGATTTGGTTTGAAAATAACAAACAATATGACAGGATTATTCTTTAGATCCCCATGGACCATTCTTAACATTCCTATCTTTTATGAATATTGTTCCAAAGTTCAAAGACTGTTCCAAAGTATCACAGGCATAAAGGCTAGTATATAATTTCCTCATATCAAATGACGTTTGAAAAGAGAGGTAGTCATTGCTCCCTACACTAAATTACTCTGAAGAAGATGGTGGATACTGAAGTGCTTACAAACGATTCAAAGCGGTCCTTTTCGAGACAATTGGACAGAAAAGATTATCAAACATTGCTAGTCAATAACAAGTGGGGTTATTTTCATGCTGTAAACATCTCAGCTGTATACTGTATGCAATGAAGGCTTTGTTCCCTGTTATGCGGGCTATACAGACGCAATTTGAAAATGTCAATATATGTTTTTTTATTGGAGAATAATATGAGTGCAGGGAGTTAAAGACTATTGAGTGTTGAATTTGCCTCTTTGAAAGAATTGACCACTAAAGAAAGGCCACCGAAGGCTCACAGTTTGTTTCCGTGGGGAATATACAATAAGGGTGTGGGGTACATACGGTGGAGAGTAGAACCATTACAATAGCTGTCATCATTCGAGAGTGCTCTGAACACTATATGGGCAAAGTGACCCATATATATCGAATTGTGTCTATAAAAGAAGTCACAAAAGGGAAAATCTTCTACAGTATATCCAGAGATATCCAGGCAGGGGGAAAAAACCTGGCATCTTCAGGATACACAAGCCAGTGATGCGTGCCTTTGCAACATGTACATTTAAAAAAATATATAATAAGTAAATGTAACATACACCATCACAATAAACCCATTATTTATTTTAGGCAGGTCTAAAGAAACATGATGATACTGTATGAAGAAAATGTATTTCAGAAGCACAGAATATGAGTTGGCCTACTGTATGTTATCTGGCTATGCGTCATGCCGCACGCTGGAAGGCTTGTTCATTTAGCAGACAAGATATTCTTATAAATCCCATGTCATTGTTTTATATTAGATGATTTGATAGTATGAAGCATAAAATAGAAAGGATATTTTTCCCATCCTGGAGCGCGTGTGCATGTGAAGTGGCTATGTTGGAGCATAAAAGTGATCATTTGAAACAGGTCCTATATGCTAGATTTTGAGTTATTTGACCACGTTAATTGTGAATGATACAAGCCTTAGAATGTTGTAGAAATCCAAACAAATATGGGCTGCGTGATGCGACTAAAGGCTTTTGATGATTTGAGAAAGTCACCATAAAAAAACTAGCGCTCTGTTCCTTGCCTCTGACTGCACATGCTGTTCTCTCATCAAGTAATCATGTTTTTCACCCATCAGACTATTCTCAATGTAATCTTGTCTTTACTAAGATGTCCAATTTGTTTCGATTTAGAATGGCCTATTATCAAATTGTCAGGAACAGGAGCAGGGGAAAAAAATACATGTCAGTCATATGCACCCGATTAGCGAATGGAGACCACTTTCCCGTCAGTTCGTTTTTCATTCAAGCGGGTAGGCTACTCAGGTTATTTCACTCCACACATCAACCGCTGTTTGAGGAGCAATGCAGCTAGTCATAAGCCATGGGCTCTCGAACCCTGTTCCTGCAGCTATCCAGTGCTTAATTTGGGAAACCAAGTTAAATCTGCTTGGGAACATCAATAGTAACAAGTTTTCACAACTAAACATATTTTATTTAACTGTTGACAGCCCCTCTCTCTGGAAAGGAATGAAGGAGGGAGGGGAGGAGATGGAAATGCACGGTGGTGGGATATTCTGTAGCTAAAGGTCATGTCAGCCTATTAACTATGAAAATATAAAAAATGCACTATTACTAGGCTATTCAAAATCAAATACAAATTCACTATAATTGTAGGCTAACTGTAAGCCGCACAAGCTGCACAATCAATGAACCAACAGCATTGCCTAGACCTATACCTTCTTTCCCAGACTCATGTTTGAAGCATAGCATAAGGTAACGAGTCCATAAGTATGCCTAATAATACAGTCCACACTCAAAGGTCATTACTAGAATTTGTTTCATTTTGGAGTAAAGGCTAGACCAATTCTGTACCAAAGACATATTAAATCTGTTTTTTTTTTCTTTTTTCTGCCATGCATAATATAAGTAGGCTATGTAATTGTATAAAGGCACCATCATCGGGCTTGGACTCATATATAGGCCTATGCTATGCATAAGCTCTAATATGCATGAGGGTTTTGAATTAATCATCCCCTTAGAAAGCACTGTCCATTTCGATGTGTTAGGCTTTTTAACAACATCCCAAATGACCTTGTTTTTCACTCAGTTTCAACCTGTTATTGAACTTCTTTCTTCAAATTCATCAATCAAAGTGAAGTGAGTTTTAAAAGCACATAGAGTTTTGATGATAAGTGTTTGATGTGATGTTCTATTGCATTTGCATTGATGTCAGAGTGGTTAGAGGGACAATAAAGCCCGGAGTACCAGGCCATTAGCGACACAATGGTCATTAGTGAGTTGGGCACTACCAACGCATGTCCATAGTGCATATGAGGAGATTACCGTTGTCAACGGTCATGTGGAATTTTACTGTGGTCATGACTCATGACTGCTGGTGTGGCAGTAATACGGTGACACCAACAGCCCTAGCCACCACCATACTTCACGGTAGGGATGGTGTTAGACAGGTGATGAGCTGTGATGAGCTGTGCCTGGTTTTCTCCAGACATAGCGTTTTGCATTTAGGCCAAAGACCTCAATGTTTGTCTCATCAGACCATACAATCGTTTGCCTTATGCTCTCAGTCTTTCACATGCCTTTTTGAAAACTCCAGGCGTGCTGTCATGTGCCTTTTTCTCAGGAGTGGCTTATGTCTGGCCACTCTCCCATAAGGCAAAGATTGGTGAAGTGCTGTAGAGACTGTTGTCCTTGTGGCAGGTTCTCCATCTCAGCCAAAGAACTCTGTCAGAGTGGTGATTGGGTTCTTGGTCACCTCATTGCTCCGTTTAGTTGGATGGCCAGCTCTAGTCAGAGTCTGGGTACTTCCATATTTTTTCCATTTCCCAATGTTGGAGACCACCGTGCTCTTGGAAACTTTCAACACTCTAGAAATTGTTTTATACCGTTCCCCAGATATATGCCTCATCACAATTATATCTCGAAGATCTACAGACAGTTCCTTGGACTTCGTGGTATAGTTTCTGCTCTGACATGCCCTGTCAACTGTGGGACCCTATAGACAGGTGTGTTTCTTTCTAAATCATGTCCAAACAATTGATTTGGCCACAAGTGAACTCCTATCAAGTTGTAGTGACATCTCAAGGATGATCAAAGGAAATTGGATGCACCTGAGCTCAATTTGGAGTGTCACAGCAAGGGGGTGTGAATACTTATGTTTAGACTTTGTCATTATGGGGTAATGTGTGTAGATGGGAAGGGGGGGAGTCTATATTTGTTGAATTCAGGCTGTAATACAACAAGGGGTATGAATACTTTCAGAAGGCACTGTGTTGGAACACAGTAACAGCTTCTTTCTATAATGACCAAATAAAATATATACCCTAATCACCAAGACACAGGGTCAGCAAGATGCGTAGCCAAATGATGAAAACATCAGTAGCCTAAACATCATTGTAAATGACAAGTAGCCTTGATAAATAGTGAAAATCATCACAAAAGCAATATGTGTCAATATGCCCATTATTGTTAGCTCGTAAAATAGTCAGTTATTGTCAGATTGTGTTCAGCTGTTGACACAAATATTCACACCTTTCACTTGCTTGACACATTTTGACATACAGTACCTTTGTTTGGTTGTAGTGCGTAAGAGTATCCAGTTCTCTCTTTATTGTCTCCATCATCTTGTCATTCTTCAGCACTGTTGCACAACTGCTGTGCAGGTGCCTTATTTTGCTCAGAGGGAGGGAGCTCCCAACTCACTTTGTTCATGATGCCGGCCAATGACGGCACCAAGAAATTGTCCATGGTGAAATTTCCAAGAAATTGTCCATGGTGACATTTCCATGGTGACAATGTAAGGTTCCACAAGCTTCATCACCACATTCTCCAACAGTCGCTCACCTGATTCCCGATGTGGATCTTTTCCCATATATTGAAAGTCCTTCAACATGTACAATTATGCACACTCTCACTGTAGCCTAGCGAGTAGACTGATAAGACTGTTTGGATTCTGTGGACTGATATAGGGTACATACACCCCCCCCTCCCCCTCATTTGGGTGGTGGAGCGTGAAAACCCCAGCAGCGTTACGGTTCTTGACACTAACCGGTTCTACCATACCCCGTTCAAAGGCACTTAAATCTTTTGTCTTTCCCATTCACTCTCAGGTACACATACACAATCCATGTTTCAATATCTCAAGACTTAAAAGTCCGTCTTCAACTTGTCTCCTCTCCTTCATCTACACTGATTGACGTGGATTTAAAAGAGTGACATCAATAAGGGATCATAGCTTTCACTTGGTCAGTCTATGTCATTAAAAGAGTTCTTAATGTTTTTGTATACTCAGTGTATGTGTGAAATTAGTTTTGGTTTAGGTTCAGTTTCGAGGCAAGTATCGGGGTGATTATCAGCTGGGCACTGCACTTTCAACTGTCGGAAGGGGAAGGGGCAATGGGGGACCTCCTAAAACTGGTTATAACTCCAGTTCTGTTTGTGATACTAAGCTTCTAACACCGACAGTGTGTTATATATACTTATTTAGGAAATATCAAGAACAGAGGGCATGTAATGAAAGATTAATACATGTTTTAAATTCAAGAGCAGTCAAAATGACTGCTTTAGCAGTTCTAGTGTTAAAGAGCAGATGAAATGTGTCCTGGAAATGCTCTTGTAAACACCAGGTGAATCTATCTTTTGTGACGTCCTCACAATGTTCTCACCAGACTGTTCCAACAACCTAATGAAACATTCTGGGAACATTTAAAGAGCACATTAAATGTCTTACAGGAGCGTTCTTGCAACATCAGGCAAATGTTTTATACAAACATGCTATAATCATCACCAAGAATGGACAGTTTTTGTGTTATGAGAACATTTGCCGCGACCTAACGAATGCTCTGAGAGCTTTCACTGAACCAATTTTGGTTTGCTGGGAAAACATTACTGGTACATTGTGGTAACACATTACCTGGAAACCTAATGAATGTTTCTCTCCGAATGTTTGTGAGACCTTTATCATCCTAATGTTAGATAAAAACCCTAACTAGAACTTAATTGGAATCTTCAATGATGTTCTGGGAAGGTTCCCAGAAAATGTGTTTTTCTAGGAAGCAAACCATGAAAATGAGCCACACAATTGGAATGGTGTCTTCTCATCAGTTACAGTAAAATGCTATCATGTATGAATCATGTGAAGCATTAGCAATAAAGTATTTTTGTATTTGTACATAACGATGCCCAGCCCTTATGTTCACTGCAAAAATCACTGCAGTTCTATAACAGTCACGCCCAGTGGCTTATTGGCAAAGTCATCAATAACTACATTTATTGATTAAACCTATAGCTGACCTCAGCATCACCACTGCAAAGCTGAAAAAACATTGAAGTCAGTGAAGTGTCTGCCTCTTACTGTCTGTTGAAGTGAATGCCTTTGGTCAGGTCTTACACATGACTAAACAAGAACTGAAGACTGGAATTAAATCAAAAGTAGCCACTTTTGTCTACTATATCGCCTGTGTTTAATTTTCTAAAGGCCATAATAATTTTTAGGTTGAAGAGTTGGAACATTTTTTCAGGGAGATTGAAAAATAAGGTTGTTCTGGATGAGCATCCCTGAGAGATTTGGGGACAACGATTTCCAACCTGTGACACAATCCCCCACAAAAAGTCCATGCATCCTTGAGATTGAAATTGAACGGTCGAGAGGACCAACTGGACAATATATTCAAACAATTTGCTATTGGAAGCATTAAACTCAGCGGGGAGGATTGAGCCCTTTTCTAGCCACTGTCATTATTCCATCTGACAGAGCTTAAAAAATGACAGGTCTGAGGGATCAAATCTCGCATTTATGAAATGGTAATAGGAGGCACTGTGGCAGAAATGTCAACTGACATTTCTCGACCCAGCCCTCCAAACAAAAACTGAAAGGTCAGCCTATGTCCCCGTAAATGCCAATGATTATTACATGAATTCTTAGATACAAAAAAATACACTTAAAAAGGTCAATTCTTCCAATTAGAATGGGATTATAATGTGTAGTTGTGTGTAAGCGTATAGTTTACTTTATGTGATAGACCTGTGGATTTTTTTCACTGCTGTGGGTTACATTTTATTGTAGATGGTTTATGATACCAGAGCTTGTAGTCTTGTCCAGGTCTCCTTTATCTCAATAGGTCTTCATGGATTGCATAAGGATTCATTTATATATTTAACACCATATACTGATTTATGTATACTACTTTCCAAGGAATTTGGCAATGCAGCATAGATCGGACTTAAATTTCAACAATATCTCAGAAAAGGTTTGACATCGGATAATGTACTTTTTGGTTGTGGAAATGGATGCAACACATGACAAATTAGATTTATTTTTGGAAAGGGGCTTATTCACTTCGGGGATGTGACAACAGTGTAAATAATGTGTGGCATGTCAATGACAATAGGAGTTGACAAGACAGCACAAACAGATCTGGAACCTGCAACTTATCTGTCCAAAGCTGTACACATCATGAAACCAAAGGAAACCTTCCAGGGTGGTAACAGAATAATGCACGTTGCACTGACTACAGTATAAGAGGGGAAAGCAATTGTGCAAAAGCCTGTGAGTCCTCTGTGTACTGGCCATCCCTTCCATTGGAAACTTACTAATCGCAGACTCAATTAAGCCAAGTGGCCCCAGATAGGATCTTCTTTTCAGGGTGGACTGGAGCACCTGTTTACTCCTGGTCTGGTACCATAATAAAGTAGCCCCTTTCACTTTGCGCTTACCTTGAAAATTAAATCCTTTTTCCCGTACCGCAGCTCTTTCAGTTGAGCCTGGATTTTTTTAGACTGCAAGTAGAAGATAAGAAAATAAGTGTTAGCTTATTCAAATAGTGAAATTGGTTTTAGATCACGTAGAAGGATTTCGCCGGATGCAGCGGAGCACACCTTTGTGCGTGTTACTTGGGCAAAGCTCCGGCTCAAAGGAGGGACCTACAGAGAGCAAGAACATGTAAAATCTCCCATTCAGTGAACTGCAAAGCCCACACAATTATTCAGTCATGCACTGGCTACTTGCCCACTGTCTAAAGCCCTATTCCCACTCCACACAACCTTTACCACACATGCAGTTCCCTGGTAGCACCCCTCCCTTCTCATCTGGATGGCGACACACACTCACACATACAGGCACACACAGAGCTCAGACAGTCTGCAAAATACATGGCTTTCCCTGGCCTCTGACTTTAACTGCAGCACACATGTGCACAAACACACACGGTACCCAGCTATCCCTGCCATTACACTACTATTGTTACACATCGGTAAGCTCATGGAAGCACATGGGGGTTGGTTCCCTGATGCTGGAGATTACAGTTAGTCCTCTGGGGGCCTTTGCACTAATACGAGTTTAACAGGTGTTTTCGTCCTCCGGGAAAGTAACTTCTTTAAACAAAAGTTGGATAGCGTGAAATGGCAGAAAGCCCTATTTTAAAAGAATACATAAAAAGCACAAGTTTAAAAGACGACATAAAAAGGTGAGAGTGAAATGAGGTAAGGGACAGATCAAATTTTACTGGGGGGAGGTGTGGTCCAAAATAGTGAAACTTTTATTTTTGCTTTGGGGGCACAGGGAAGGGTAATGCATTTTTTTCCCCCTGGTTTACTTTTACTCTTCTGCTCATATTTCCCCTATAAACAATGGCTTGACTTACTTTTGATATTACCCTAATAAAGATTAGATACGTTTGTGAAGGTTTGGTATGGTGTGGCTATTATTCAGCTTAAATGACTTTAGGCCTATGATTTGAATATCATATGGTGAACACCTAAGCCTATTGGCCTTTGCATGCAATGCCCTCATACATTTAGTGCTAAAATCTTTGAGAACTGAACAGTGAGGTGGACAACTATTGTTTTAGGAAAGTAGCCTAAAACCCCTCCCAAAATATAGGCGATAAAGTTTTGCATATGCTACATAGTAATTTTGTAATTTTGGCTGTTTTTATAGGACACGTAAATGTGGCTCATTTGGCCAACATCCCTTGTTTAGTGATGCTGCTGGCTGCGCCAGGTTGGATCTGAATGCATTTGGATGTCCATTACATTTCTCAAATGTCCGGAAAATGTCAATATTCCCTCTCATGTTGTCCGGCGCCAAATTTTCCTAAAGGAAATTATGAAAAGGCATATTGTTTTCATTAAGATTTTAGAATACTCACATGAAAATCTGTCGCCAATTGGATGGAAACCGAGCTATAGACACCCTAAAGACTCTGATAAGTGTGCAAGTCCAGTGTCACTTTGATTATGCCTGCACTTCATGGTTCACCAGCAGCCTCAAACATCTAAGCTACCAGCCAAACAAGCTTGTAAGAAATGTACTCTCCCCACATACTCATCTGGAGGTTGAGCATTTTCTTCATCTCTATCTCTGTAATGTGTCTATCTATGTAATTGTATATGTATTTATGTATAGAATAGGGACCGCAATCCTGGTCACTTAAAAAATCTTTGAGTATACAGTTAGAAGTTTACATACATGGAATCATTAAAACTTGTTTTTCAACCACTACACAATTTTCTCGTTAACAAACTATAGTTTTGGCAAGTTGGTTAGGACATCTACTTTGTGCATGACACAAGTAATTTTTCCAACAATTGTTTACAGACAGATTATTTCACTTATAATTCACTGTATCACAATTCCAGTTGGTCAGAAGTTTACATACACTAAGTTGACTGTGCCTTTAAAAAGCAAGGAAAATTCCAGAAAATGATGTCATGGCTTTACAAGCTTCTGATAGGCTAATTTACATAATTTGAGTCAATTGGAGGTGAACCTGTGGATGTATTTCAAGGCCTACCTTCAAACTCAGTGCCTCTTTGCTTGACATCATGGGAAAATCAAAAAAAAAGATTGTAGACCTCCACAAGTCTGGTTTATCCTTGGGAGCAATTTCCAAACAACTGAAGGTACCACATTCATCTGTACAAACGATAGTACGCAAGTATAAACACCATGGGACCACGCAGCCGTCATACCACTCAGGAAGGAGATGCGTTCTGTCTCCTAGAGATGAACGTACTTTGGTGCAAAAAGTGCAAATCAATCCCAGAACAACAGCAAAGGTCTATATATATATCCACAGTAAAACAAGTCCTATATCGTCCTATATATTGTGGGAAGGTTGTGGAAGGCTATCCGAAATGTTTGACCCAAGTTAACCATTTTTAAAGGCAATGCTACCAAATACTAATTAAGTGTATGTAAACTTCTGACCCACTTGGAATGTGATGAAATAAATAAAAGCTGAAATAAATAATTATCTCTTATTATGTGACATTTCACATTCTTAAAATAAAGTGGTGATCCTAACTGACCTAAGACAACTGTATGTGTATTTTTTTAAATGACAATTAAAATCAATCACTCAATCAATCCAAACTGTACAGCGGAAAATTGACGAATGCAAAAAGACATCTGTTACAAAACACCAAAATGTCTAAAATACTGGGTAAGCCTACAAGGTAGGGATGTATTTTCTGTTTGTCGAGATTGACATTTATTGTGGTGTTGAAAATGCAAACAATGATATTGAAGTGCCCAAAGTCAGTATACTTTGTTTGTTGGTTGTGTGGTACATTAGCACAGAAACCTGTTGATGGAAATTGGTTGCCTATATTTTATATAATTATCAAAATCAAAATCTTATCAAAATCTTGAAAATCTGATTTCCCCCCGCCGGATCTGATCGTAGTGTAATGAAACAGGCAGGGAGAGTGAGCTCGTCTGTGGTGGTCGAAATATCAACCTTCTGGCCAGTAGCCCTCGGTGGCATCGAATGTGCCACAAAATCATGCTGTGGCAAAGTTGATATCCATGTCTATAAACACAGGGTTGCAGTTACTGTTATTTCTTATCATAAACATTATTTTGAGTTAATTCTATGAGTGGGGAGGAATTTAAATTTATTTGACAGTACAAGGGGAGGGTAGTGTGAAAATATTTTTTACTTTGGGTAGAGGGGTGCAATTTCTTCTTATGACGCCTTGAGTTGGACCAGTTCCCCCCCCCTCCCCTAGTACATTTTGATCTGTCCCTTAGCGTTTCATGTTTTGTTAGTTTGTTTAAGCTCTTCAAGTTTGTTTCAACTAGAATAAACTGGGCACTGAATGTCAAAAGTGAGTTGAAATGGTAACCCAAGGACAGTTAACTTTTCATTGGTCTTAGACTTGAGTGATTGTTATTAACAACCAATGTTGTTAATCCATTTTGTAACATGTCGAAGTGCATGCTCTGAGTACATGCCCTGGTAATCCATCTGGCCCGCGGCCTTGTGAATTTTGACCTGTTTAAAGGTCTTGCTCACATTGGTTACAGGGAGCGTGATCACACAGTCGTCCGGAACAGCTGGTGCTCTCATGCATTCTTCAGTGTTGCTTGCCTTGAAGCGAGCATAAAAGTAATTTAGCCTGTCTAGTAGGCTTGCGTCACTGGGCAATGCTCAGCTGATTTTCCCTTTCTAGGCCGTAATAGTTTGCAAGCCCTGCCACATGTGAAGGGAAATCTTAACTCTACAGCATACAATAACATTCTAGACGATTCTGTGCTTCCAACTTTGTGGCAACAGTTTGGGGAAGTCCCTTTCCTGTTTCAGCATGACAATGCCCCCCATGCACAAAGCGAAGTCCATACAGAAATGGTTTGTCGAGATCAATGTGGAAGAACTTGACTGGCCTGCACAGAGCCCTGGCCTCAACTTCATCGAACACCTTTGGAATTAATTGGAGCGCCGTGCCCGACCTCACTAATGCTTTTGTGGCTGAATGGAAGCAAGTCCCCACGGCAATGTTCCAACATCCAGTGGAAAGCCTTCCCAGAAGAGTGGAGGCTGTTATAGCAGCAAAAGGGGACCAACTCCATATTAATGCCCATAATTTTGGAATGAGATGTTCGCCAAGCAGATATCCACATACTTTTGGTCATGTAGTGTACGATCAGCTGATTGGCCATTGAAAGTGTCCATTGACAGCAGGATCAAGATGATAGGAAGTGTACCGGTCAAGCTTTGAAGGGTTTTGGTTTCTCTTCAGTGAGTATGTTACTGAGGAAAGAAGTATATATGTCACACCTCCCTCAAATGACTGGAGAAGCTGCTGGGACTTGATAAAACATTGACTTTTTGAATAGACAAAAATACACACAGGGAAAAGCCTAATTGCACACAACATATTGTGTTGCTTATCGTCAGCATCCTCGAAAAACCTTGTATGTCCATATTTGCCTATTTTTATCCTTTTTTACATAGACTGAAAGTAATCATTCCCCTCCATGTGCTGTGAAAGTTTCATGACTGTAGGACCAATCAAAGCAATTCCAAAATATCACACTGCTTTTTCAATTGCTGAAAAGTGAACTGTACAAAGTTATCCAAGGCGCCGCTGGTTGTTTTTGCTGGGTAGGCTGTTCTAAGGGGCTTGTGTGCAGGAGAGATTCAGCCATTTGGGATACTATTAAAGTTAAACAAAAAGTGATTATTCATTATTAAAAGCTAAAGATTTTTGCCAGCCTTCATGACAAGCACTCTTATGAAGGCTGCAATGCCAAAATATATATATTTTTAAATAATATATGCATGATCAGAGTAAATGCATGTAAAGTGAGGGACAGTCTAATCAATGAAGACTTGGGCCCCAATTCAATCCAACTGAATTATGACCTTTTTTTTTTTTTTTATTTTTTTTAAACCTGTTCATCTGTGTGATTGAAAGGGCTTACCTCTTCTGCATGGACATCACACAGTTTGTTGCCAGATAGCAGTTTATTTTTCAAGCTCTTGTTCTGCAAAAAAATAAAAATAAATAAAAAGGTGGTATTAGTTAAGGGTTGATGAGAGAAAATCATTGATAACATTTAGTAATGGCTTGCACTGCTTTTCTGTTTCATCCGCAGTGACAAATGTAATTACATTAGACGCTCATACAAGCGAGTTTCGATTCATCAGGCCTAAGTATTGACTACAGAACACATTTACAACAGCAAATGCATTCATCAATGATCTAATTAGCTAATCCAGAGCCTATTCTTCAACCACTCTCTGTTTAACACATGCAGTACGAGAGTAACATGACTCAACATTGACTAATCACTCATGAACATGAAGCAATAGAAATGACTGATAGCATGAGAGAGACATATACAGGTGCACTATTGTACAACATTGTTCCTTCACTCACACAGATTCATCAGAACAACATGTGCAGGGACACAACTCAGAGCAGTGGTGCTGACTGACTGGCATGCAGTAAGAGGTAAGAGGTGGCCTTACAAATAACAAGTTTTCTGTACCAGGGAATAGCCCTCTTCCTTAGAATTGCTACATTTGTTGGTCATAGAAGTATAAAACATGTTGGTTCCAATTTTGGTTTTGGGAAACTGGTCAGAATTGAAGAAATTATGGATGGCTCTAAATAAAGGGAATTCTTGCTGGAAACCTTTTTTCAGTCTTCCAGAAATTTGAGACTGGGACAGAGGTTCACCTTCCAGCAGGACAATGACCATACTGCTAAAGCAACACTCGAGTGATTTAAGGGGAAACATTTAAATGTCTTGGAATGGCCTAGTCGAAGCCCAAACTTCCAATCCAATTGAGAATCTGTGGTATCATAAAGATTGCTGTACACCAGCGGAACCTATCCAACTTGAAGGAGCTGGAGCAGTTTTGTCTTGAAGAATGGGCAAAAATCCCAGTGGCTAGATGTGCCAAGCTTATAGAGACATACCCCAAGAGACTTGCAGCTGTAACTGCTGCAAAAGGTGGCTCTACAAAGTATTGACTTTGTGGGGTGAATAGTTATGCATGCTCAAGTTTTTTTTTTAATCTTCTTGTTTGTTTCACAATAAAACATATTTTGTATCTTCAAAGTGGTAGGCATGTTGTGTAAATCAAATGATACAACCCCCCCCAAAATACATTTTAATTCCAGGTTCTAAGGCAACAAAATAGGAAAAATGCCAAGAGGGGTGAATACTTTCGCAAGCCACTGTATCACTTTTTCATTTATTTTACTATCTCTCCCGCTTTTCTCTTTCTCTCTATGAAACACACACACACACTCTCTTACACACAGAGTTAATGAGGTGGAATGACAGCGCTATGTGATTCAATGAGCTAGAATTGGCCGGGATTCCAGTCCAGACACTTACGCCTCCTCTCCTCTCTAAAGAAAGGGTACTGTGGCTGGGAGAAATGGCAGCTGTCATACAAGGTGACGTGTGCCTGCCTGAGAACAGACCCACAGTGAAATTTTGATCCAGTAGAGCTCATATGTCATGCAGTATTATGCTAAATGAGATCCAGTGAACCGCAAATGTCATAATATATTATGAACCAAGTGTTGCCATATTGGGAACCATGCATGAACTTTATGATAAAAAAGTGTGCGAGACATTACTGATTATGATCATACTTTCCTCTATATTTATGGTTCGCACTTACATGAACAATATCATTTTATTTGTATGTATCCTTTTTTTCCCTCGCTGTATTAATCAAATTAATACATATTTTTGTTTGACCTTTTAAGCTGTTCAGTGTGCTTATGTATTGGTCATCAAGCAAGCAATGCAGCATGACTATTGTAAAGCACAACTAAGATATAACATTAATAAGTGCTTTAGGGGGTGTCTGTCCAAATTATTCTGACAATTTTGTGAATGGAGGGGTAGATAGAGGACCACCTTATTTTCTTCCTCTTCAGTATATTAAAGGGATACTTCAGGATTTTGGCAAGGAGGCCCTTTATCTACTTCCACAGAGTAAGATGAACTTTTATGTCTCTGTGTACAGTTTGAAGGAAGTTGCTCACTAGCATTAGCTCAATTGCTAAATAGCATTAGTGCAATGACTGGAAGTCTATGGTAAATGCTAGCATGCTAGTCGATACCATAGACTTACAGTCATTGCATTAACGCTAGTTAGCATTGGTGTGGAAAACTACCTCTAACTTCCTTCATACTGGATGCAGAGACTTAAAAATGGTATCCATGAGGTCTGACTCTCTGGAAGTAGATAAAGGGCTTCATTGCCAAAATGCCAAAGTATCCCTTTAAGGTTTCATACACAATATGACAAATTCTGTGATGAGATTTGACATTTGGACTTATATATTATAATTCGCTACAACAACAAAGTTTGAAGTTCAGGGAATCCAGGCTAATCAGCAAAAAAATGCTGCGGAAATGCCTCAAGGTATCTCTCTCGAACTTGTTAAAGTTGCAGGTGCAGATGCTCGCTAGAGGATGATTGGACGAGACACGTGTCACCCTCATCTAAACGGTCACCAATAAAAGCATCTGGCAGACCATACTAAACTTCCATTTACCCCTCAGGACTCTTCATACACTGTTTCCGCCTGTCAGAGTGATCTCCTTCACACTCGCTGCAAAGAGTTTGAGCAGCTTATGGATCAGCTGTCTCCTACAGAAGCTCCACTCTTAGCGACTGTCATATCAAAGCGGAAGCGTGGTCTGTGTCGATCACTCAATCATTCTCTAGCCTTAATCCTAAAATGCACATCCTCAGCCCTAAAAGTCAATTATACAAGATGAGTTTACAGCGAATTGCAGCCATACAGATTTTCTGGTGACATGATCGATTGAAACGGATCCTTGGAAGGGCTGATGTGAAAGGAGCATGGTTTGTAAATGACTGCAACAAAGAGTTATCTGCAAATGCAAATGGCCGCATCACACTCACGGACACCACATTTTAATTCCGTTGCAGTGAACAATCGATCCAATCTCGAGTCGAAGTTTAAAAAAGAAGAACAAGAATAAGATCAAGAACAAGACCTCTACGGGCTAATATTTTATTCAAAAAGGAAAAACATGTAGCTTAGCTGAGGTCTGATTCTAATTGGAGAGGAAAGCGTCAAACCTTTTAAGGGAATTGGCGGAGTCAAGGTCTTTACAAAGAGCTCATCAGAGCACCGGATCAAGTAGAAACTCAGACGTCATTGTAAATAAGAATTTGTTCTTAACTGACTTGCCTAGTTAAATAAAGGTTAAATAAAATACATGTAAAAAAATTTCCTGTTTTATACTCTTAACAGATCGCTTAACAAATCAAATTCTTGGAGAGAAATACAAAATGGTCGCACTTTACACTAAGGGGTGGTTTCCCGGACACAGACTAAGCCTAAAACACACATTTATTGGAAAATCTATTGATGGTTTTTAGTGCATGCTTAATCTGCATCTGGGAAACCACCTCCTTGTGTGCAAAAAAAATATGTAAATACAGTATAGTTACAGCGTACCAATTATTATTACTATTACCAATTGAAATGTATATGGCGATACATAGTTTGCCACAAAAAAAATCTTTAATTAGAGGAAAAGCTGATGGCCTTCAATGCCAGACCTTTCTAGCTACGGTATCAACATGGGCCCTGCCTACAAAGTGTCCCTGATATTGAAGAAAAACACGGCTCAAGATGAATCAGCATCTGCAAGGCCCCATATTACTCATTAATATGGTAATAGGGACAGATGCTCAAGCCAGGGTGGCCCACTATCTACTCTCCTGTTTGCATATTGATCTCAAGCTCCTTGCTAATTCAATAAGGTACTGGCGATAATAAGGGAATAAAAATAGTAGCCACAACCCAGTTAAAGTTGAAGTCAGAAGAATACATATACATTTAAACTCAGTTTTTCACAATTCCTGATATTTAATCCTAGTAAAACCCTGTCTTTGGTCAGTTAGGATCACCCCTTTATTTTAAGAATGGGAAATGTCAGAATAATAGTAGAGAGAATGATTTATTTGAGCTTTCGTTTCTTTCATCACATTCCAAGTGGGTCAGAAGTTTACATACACTCAATTAGTATTTAGTAGCATTGCCTTTAAATTGTTTAACTTGGGTCAAACATTTCGGGTAGCCTTCCACAAGCTTCCTACAACAAGTTGGGTGAATCTTGGCCCATTCCTCCTGACAGAGCTGGTGTAACTGAGTCAGGTTTGTAGGCCTCCTTGTTCGCACATGCTTTTTCAGTTCTGCCTACAAATGTTCTATAGGATTGAGGTCAGGGCTTTGTGATGGCCACTCCAATACCTTGACTTTGATGTCCTTAAGCCATTTTGCCACAACTTTGGAAATATGCTTAGGGTCATTGTCCATTTGGAAGACCCATTTGCGACCAAGCTTTAACTTCCTGACTGATGTCTTGAGATGTTGCTTCAATATATCCACATAATTTTCCTACCTCATGATGCCATCTATTTTGTGAAGTTCAGCAAAGCACCCCCAAAACATGATGCTGCCATCCATGTAGTCTGGCTTTTTTATGGCGGTTTTGGAGCAGTAGCTTCTTCCTTGCTGAGCGGTCTTTCAGGTTAGGTCTCGTTTTACTGTGGATATAGATACTTTTGCACCTGTTTGCTCCAGCATCTTCACAAGGTCCTTTGCTGTTGTTCTGGGATTGATTTGCACTTTTTGCACCAAAGTACGTTCATCTCTAGGAGACCGAACACGTCTCCTTCCTGAGCGGTATGACGGCTGTGTGGTCCCATGGTGTTTATACTTACGTACTATTGTTTGTACAGATGAACGTGGTACCTTCAGGCATTTGTATATTGCTCCCAAGGATGAACCAGACTTGTGGAGGTCTACAATTTTGTTTCTGAGGTCTTGGCTGATTTCTTTTGATTTTTCCATGATGTCAAGCAAAGAGGCACAGAGTTTGAAGGTAGGCCTTGAAATACATCTACAGGTACACCTCCAATTGACTCAAATTATGTCAATTAGCCTATCAGAAGCTTGTAAAGCCATGACATAATTTTCTGGAATTTTCCTTGCTGTTTAAAGGCACAGTCAACTTAGTGTATGTAAACTTCTTACCAACTGGAAATGTGATACAGTGAAATAATCTGTCTGTAAAAATTGTTGGGAAAATTACTTGTGTCATGCACAAAGTAGATATCCTTACCAACTTGCCAAAACTATAGTTTGTTAACAAAAAATGTGTGGAGTGGTTGAAAAACTAGTTTTGATGACTCCAATCTAAGTGTATGTAAACTTCCGACCCTCAACTGTATATATGCAGATGACATTTCATTAATTATAACAGGACAGGAAGGATATATCTCTGTTCTGTACTGTAATTGATTAAAAAAAATGTATTTCCCCAGACGTAAGACACATCCTAAAAGACAGGAACTTCTGTTATTATACGGTTCTTTTAGAGATCCATTTATTTAAGCCTTTAGAAAGTCAATACCATTGGTTTGTCACAACGAGATTACAATGTATCTGAAATCTAAGAAAACGACTTCCGTCTCGTCTCAATGGCATTGCAGAGTGTAGTAAAAACACAATAAGAGTGGACAAATTACAAATGTTGTGTGATGGGATATGACAAAATTAGGATACCACTCTGACTTACACAGTAGGAATGAATGAACAGATGAACCCTCTGTATCTAGTGAAAAAAGACACCCAAAGATGTTGAGATATTTTTCATGACACACCCGGTGTAGGATATAGCCAAGACTTGAAATGTCAAAGCTACAGCCGTCAAAGTAGTTCTCAGACGTCACTATCCACTACTGATGACCCCTCTGTATCAAGCTACAATGACACTCAAATCTGGAGAGATAGATCTGGCACAGGAAAAAGCCAAGACTTCAAATGTCAACACTACAGCGACCAACTGATAGGGAAGCGCTGGCTCTACATAATGTACTTCCAAAGTGTTCACAGAGCCCATTTCCAGTGCTTCTGACTGCCAGCAGAAATCTCAGAGGTTCTGCCCAAACACAACTTCAATGAACTGTGTAAAACATTTTCAATTGTAACTCTCCCAAAGACCCATGTTTATTTTGAGCTTGATTTAAGTACAATTCGACTCCCTCCTACATAGGTCATGCTACTGGAAGCCTTTGTTGGCATAGTGATTGGTGTGATTCTGTGCCTTGCAAGTATTTTTAAAGACGCGATTGAGGATTTATACTGAACAAAAATATAAACACAACATGTAAAGTGTTGGTCCCATGTTTCATGAGCTGAAATAAAATATCCCAGAAATTTTCCATGTGCACAAAAAGTGTATTTATCTCAAATTTTGTGCATACATTTGTTTACATCCCTGTTAGTGAGCATATCTCATTTGCCAAGATAATCCATCCACCTGACAGGTGTGGCATATCAAGAAGCTGATTAAACAGGATGATCATTACACAGGTGCACCTTGTTCTGGGGACAATAAAAGGCCACTCTAAAATGTGCAGTTTTGGCACACAACACAATGCCACAGATGTCTCAAGTTTTCAGGGAGTGTGCAATTGGCATGCTGACTGCAAGAATATCCACCAGAGCTGTTGCCAGATAATTACATTTTTAATGTATCTACCATAAAGCACCTCCAATGTAGTTTTTGACCAACCAGCCTCACATCTGCAGACCACGTGTAACCACGCCAGCCCAGGACCTCCACATCTGGCTTCTTCACCTTCAGGATCGTCTGAGACCAGCCATCCAGACAGCTGATGAGTATTTCTGTCTGTAATAAAGCCCTTTTGTGGGGAAAAACTCATTTTGATTGGATAGGCCTGGCTCCCCAGTGGGTGGGCCTGTCCCCCAAGTGGGTGGGCCTATGCTCTCCCAAGCCCACCCATTCATGTGAAATCCATAGATTGAGCCTAATTATTTTTTTTCAATTGACTGATTTCCTTATATGAACTGTAACTGTAAAATCATTGACTGTGGCATACAAAGGACTGTATCCTTTCATTGCCTCATTTACAAGTCATTTAGACTAATCTGTTGTACAACATTACTGTAAAGAGTGCGCTGAGAGTCGGGAAGCAAGTTCAGGGAGTGAATACGTTTAATAATGTTGGTGACAGGTGTTCGCCATAAAGAGCAGCCAGGTGACCTCCTGGTGACCTAGAGGCCGGAGAGGGAGCACACGTGACAGTACCCCCTCCACGACGCGCGGCTCCTGCCGCAGGACGCCGACCAAGATGACGATCACGGAGATCAGGAGCGGACCGGTCCCCTCTGCCAAGGCACGGGAACCTGTAGATCCGGCTGATGCGCGGAGGCATGACAACCTAGAGTGCCGGAGAGAGAGCATACATGACAGCACCCCCTCCCCGGCGCATTCGGCTCCGGCCGCAGGACGCCAACCAAAGGGACGACCCTGGGGATCAGGAGCGGACCGGTCGCCTCCGCTGAGGTGCAGAAACCTGGCGAACCGGCTAAGGCGTGAGAGCCTGATGAGCCGGCAGAGACCTCCCCGGTTCCCTTGGTCGAGGCACAGGAGCCTATCGAGCCAGCTGAGGCATGGGAGCCTATTGAACCAGCTGAGGCATGGCAGCCTGTCGAGCCAGCTGAGGCAAGGGACCTTATCGATCCCGCTGAGGTGTGTAAACCCGTCGAGCCAGCTGAGGCAGGGGAACCTGTCGAACCCACCGAGGCATGGGAATCCGACAAACAGGCTGAGGCCTCCCAAGTATCTCCGGTTTTGACAACCGGACCCGACATCACCTCCAAAATTCTGAATATTGTGGTAGCTTCTGGTCCAGGGCTACTATGCAGCTGTGGTAGAACATCTTCCAAACCGTCGTGACTCCATTTATGATTGATTACTTTCTTCTCCTCTGCTCTGGGGCATTTGCCCTTAAGCTACAGGATTTTGCGCCAGCCACGCTGCAGCCTGTAACTACCCACTGACCCCAGGTTAGCCAATTAGAAGGTCCCACGACACCAGCCCAGCTCAAAGCCCCGAGGCTCTGACGAATTCAGCGCATCCAGTGGTATTAGTGCTCATAATAGGCCTCTCCACCAATTACATCATTCAACACTGACAGTATAAGGCCCTTAGTTGCCTATGGCTATCTGTGACCTTTGCAATTCAAAATGACAGCATCATATTGATTTAGAAAAAAGGATATCAAAACTAGTTCACGTGATGTCGATGACCATAGATATTGTATGATACGATTACTGAGGCATTACTCTTATAACAGTAACATAACATTTACAGGTCATGGTGATCATGAATTAGGAATGTGATCATGAATTAGGAATGAGTCAGTCATTGGCGGTAGGTGAGGAGAACAAAAAGTACCTCCTGTTGCAGGTCCTTGATTATTTTGGTCTTTTTCTCCATCTCCATCTTGAGGAACTTGATCTGTAGGCGAAATAAATCAAAGTAAAGACATGTATTTTCTTACAGACTGTCCATTTTTTACAGACTGTTTCTTACATTTAAATTATGACATTTACGTTAAGCTATCATGAAGGTAGTAACTGTCACCAACCATGCCACCTGCCTGCACTGGATTTCATCATACAGTATGTTGTTGCACTATCTTCAAAACAGATCTATACATCCCAAGGTCAAACAACTTAAAATGATTCTCTGCCTTTAAATCAGACATCCTGCTAATGCTCCAAGTACCTCCGTGTGGTTATATTACACGTTTTACTGCTATTTTAGTTCGTTTTATATGTGTTTTTGTGAATCTTTAGAAGCTAAGTAAAACATTATGATTCACTGCTTGTTTAGACTATGATTTATCGTAAATGTGTGTATCTAGAAAAGGTAGGTTGACT
Organism: Oncorhynchus tshawytscha; assembly: GCF_018296145.1. Lineage (NCBI taxonomy): Eukaryota > Metazoa > Chordata > Actinopteri > Salmoniformes > Salmonidae > Oncorhynchus > Oncorhynchus tshawytscha. The sequence continues at coordinate 56,019,784 of NC_056440.1, forward strand.
GTTGGTGGGGTTGCTGTTTCTCATATTGGATGCATTTATGCCTGTGATAGGCGACTGACTATTTTCCACTGTGTGATTAATTTCATAGCCATATGCTCATTGTGTCAGAGTGATATCTTTGTTTATTGCAATCCCTATATCGCGAGCTCGGCATGTCTCTGTAGTGCAGCCATTCCCCATGCCCTGTATTTTAACAAGCAGTCAGGCCTTAAACGGCTGATGCAGATAGCGGCCAACCGCAGCGCAGGACTACAACTATAAGACTGGATAGCGGTGTGTGTGGGGGGGGGGTTATTCCAATCCCGATTCTGCTTTCTATTTCACCTCTGCGACGAAGGATTCTGAGGGAAAGGTTGTCCTTCAATGAGGCCATTGAGATTGTCCCAGGGAGGAAGGGGAGAGAATTCATTGCCCAGGTGACCTCAGCTCTGAAGGCACCCGGGGGACTGTAAACTGGGGCTAGGCGGTTGACACACGAATAACATCACAGTTCATGTTGATGTATTTGTAGTTCATGGCCCTGCCCATGGGTACGTCGATAACACATCCCAGCACAACGTTCCCTTTGGGCTGTGGCACGACACACTGAAATGATGGATAGAAAATAGAAAACTGTAGCATTCTACATGGTTAAGATTTGACATTTTGAATTGTGTTATTACAGTATAATTCATTCGTATGACGTACTGGTTAAATCAATGCAATAAGCCTGAGTAATGTTGGGAAAGTTTTGTGTGTTTCCAGAGCTGTTATACAATTAAACGGTATATTGCAATGCACAGCATGTGCAACTAGTGTTACAAATACGATGTCATATTTGTTATGAAAGTGATGAAATAACCAGGTCTATCTTTTTCATCATGATGTAATACTTTTTGGAATAGCATGCCTCCCACTGGGAAATTCAATCATACATTTTTGTGTGTGGTTTATCTATTGGAGTTTTTCTTGGCCTACCTAAATTTGTTCATCTTTTAACGTTTGTTTACAGGCTGCATAACTTTACTGATGCCAGGTTCGTAGACCAGTCATACAGAGGTAATACAATTGGATCTGTGTTTAAGTGACAGGCACCACAGAACCTTTTTGCTAAGAAAGTTATGAGATTTGGGCATCTAGTGTTGTTGCTACTGTCTTGTCTAAGGTACCATTCATTCATGATTGGTTAGTCATGATTGGGGGGGGGCATGCGCCTGTCATCTCACACCTATGTCATAATGTTATTCCTTTTGTAAATAACTCTGACAGTAACCCTCCTTTTTAATTTCCACATGTAGCAGGGAAAGTGTTTGTGTTGTCCAATCTTCATGGTAGTAGGTGAGTCAGACAGACAATATAGTTATCATACATCTAGTTAGACTATTTCTCAGCGGCGCCAGCCCGCATCGAACTCCTCATCTAATTGGCCTCCTCATCATCTCATCTAAAATCAAGTTTTAAAATATTTGGTGAATCAGGTCAGATTCGGATGGAGAGTGAGTGCGTTGTTCAAGATGTATAAACAAAAGTCAAAACCAAGTGGTACACAAAAACTCCCCAAAAAAGATGTATCTGATCAAGCTCATGCCAAATTACAGAAGATAACTACATCAGCAAAGCTACAATCACATCGACTGACGAAACACCATTACAGGTGGAAGATTAGCTAAAGGCTAGTGCTGCCGCTTTCACGGAGCGGGACTCTAACTCGGAAGCTTACGAGAAATCCTGTTATGCCCTCCGATGAACCATCAAACAGGCAAAGCTTCAATACAGGACTAAGATCGAATCATACTACCCCGGCTCTGACGATTGACCGATGTGGCAGGGCTTGCAAACCATTACAGACTACAAAGGGAAGCTCAACCAAGAGCTGCCCAGTGACATGAGCCTACCAGACAAGGTAAACTACTTCTATGCTCGCGTCGAGGAAAATAAAACTGAGCCATGCATGAGAGCACCAGCTGTTCTGGAAAATGGTGTGATCACGCTCTCCGCAGCCGATGTGAGTAAGATCTTTAAACAGGTCAATATTCACAAGGCCACAGGGCCAGAAGGATTACCAGGACGTGTACTGTGAGCATGCGTTGACCAACTGTCTTCTCTGACATCTGTAGCACTCACATCTGTAGCCATGAAGGGCTTCGAAAGGCTGATCATGGCTCACATCAACACCCACTACAATTTGCATACCGCCCCAACAGATCCACATATGATGCAATCTCTATTGCACTCCACACTGCCCTTTCCCACTTGGACAAAAGGAACACCTATGTGAGAATGCTATTCATTGACTACAGTTCAGCGTTCAACACCATAGTGCCCTCAAAGCTCATCAATAAGCTAAGGACATTGGGACTTAACATCTCCCTCTGCAACTGGATCCCGGACTTCCTGACGGGTCGCCCCCAGGTGGTAAGGGTAGGTAATAACACATCCGCCATGCTGATCCTCAACACAGGGGTGCATGCTCAGTCCCCTCCTGTACTGCATGTCCAGGCACGACTCCAACACCATCATCAAGTTTGCCGATGACACAACAGTGGCAGATCTGATCACCGACAATGACGAGACAGCCTATAGGGAGGAGGTCAAGACCTGGCTGTGTGGTGCAAGGAAAACAACCTCTCCCTCAACGTGATCAAGACAAAGGAGATGATTGTGGACTATAGCAAAAAGGGGACCGAGCACAACCCCATTCTCATCAAATTGCAGTGGAGTAGGTTGAGAGCTTCAAGTTCCTTGGTGTACACATCACCAACAAACTATCATGGTCCAAGCACACCAAGACAGTTGTAAAGAGGGCACGACAAAACCTATTCCCCCTCAGGAGACTGAAAAGATTTGGCATGGGTCCTCAGATCCTCAAAAGGTTCTACAGCTGCACCATCGAGAGCATCCTGACTGGTTGCATCACTGCCTGGTATGGCAACTGCTCGGCCTCTGACCGCAAGACACCACAGAGGGTAGTGTGAACGGCCCAGTACATCACAGGCCAAGCTTCCTGCCATCCAGGACCTCTATACCAGGCAGTGCCATTTTGCCACCCCAGTCAAAGACTATTCCCTCTGTTACCGCACGGCAAGCGGAAAGTCTAGGTCCAAGAGACTTCTAAACAGCTTCTACCCCCAAGACATAAGACTCCTGAACACCTAATCAAATGGCTACCCAGACTATTTGCATTGCCCCCCCCTTTTTTTTTTACACCGCTGCTACTCATATGTTATCATCTATGCATAGTCACTTTAATAACTCTACCTACATGTGCATATTACCTCAACTAACCGGTGCCCCCGGACATTGACTCTGTACCGGTACCCCGCTGTATATACAGTTGAAGTCGGAAGTTTCCATACACCTTAGCCAAATACATTTAAACTCAGTATTTCACAATTCCTGACATTTAATCCTAATAAAACCCTGTCTTTGGTCAGTTAGGATCACCACTTTATTTTAAATATGTGAAATATAAAAATAATAGTAGAGAGAATGATTTATTTCAGCTTTTAATTCTTTCATCGCATTCCTAGTGGGCCAGAAGTTTACATACACTCAATTAGCATTTCGTAGCATTGCCTTTAAACTGTTTAACTTGGGTCAAATGTTTCAGGTATCCTTCCACAAGCTTCCCACAATAAGATTGGTGAATTGTGGCCCATTCCTCTTGACAGAGCTGGTGTAACTGAGTCAGGTTTGTAAGCCTCCTTGCTTGCACATGCTTTTTCAGTTCTGCCCAAAAGAATTCAATAGGATTGAGGTCAGGGTTTTGTGATGGCCACTCCAATACCTTGACTTTGTTGTCCTTAAGCCATTTTGCCACAAGTTAGGAAGTATGCTTGGGGTCATTGTCCATTTGGAAGACCCATTTGCAACCAAGCTTTAACTTCCTGACTGATGTCTTGAGATGTTGCTTCAATATATCCACATCATTTTCCTACCTCGTGATGCCATCTATTTTGTGAAATGCACCAGTCCCTCCTGCAGCAAAGCACCCCCACAACATGATGCTGTCACCTCCGTGCTTCACGGTTGGGATGGTGTTCCTTGGCTTGCAAGCGTCCACCTTTTTCCTCCAAACATAAAGATTGTCATTATGGCCAAACAGTTCTATTTTTGTTTCATCAGACCAGAGGACATTTCACCAAAAAGTACGATCTTTGTCCCCATGTGCAGTTGCAAACCGTAGTCTGGCTTTTTTTATGGCGGTTTTGGAGCAGTGGCTTCTTCCTTGCTGAGCGGCCTTTCAGGTTATGTCGATATAGGGCTCGTTTTTACTGTGGATACAGATACCTTTGTACCTGTTTGCTCCAGCATCTTGACAAGGTCCTTTGCTGTTGTTCTGGAATTGATTTGCACTTCTCGCACCAAAGTACGTTCATCTCTAGGAGGCAGAACAGGAGCTTCCAACGCCATAACATCATTTTCTGGAATTTTCCTTGCTGTTTAAAGGCACAGTCAACTTAGTGTATGTAAACTTCTGACACACTGGAATTGTGATACAGTGAATTATAAGTGAAATAATCTGTCTCTAAACAATTGTTGGAAAAGTGACTTGTGTCATGCACAAAGTAGATGTCCTAACCGACATGCCAAAACTATAGTTTGTTAACAAGAAATTTGTGGAGTGGTTGAAAAACTAGTTTTAATGACTCCAACCTAAGTGTATGTCAACATCCGACTTCAACTGTAGTCTCACTATTGTTATTTTACTGCTGCTCTTTAATTACTTGTTACTTTTAAAAAATATATATATATTTTACCTTTATTTAACTAGGCAAGTCAGTTAAGAACCCGTTCTTATTTTCAATGACGGCCTAGGAACAGTGGGTTGACTGCCTGTTCAGGGGCAGAACGACAGATTTGTAACCACTAGGCTACCCTGCCGTCCCTTCTTTTATTTCTTATTCTTATCCATATTTTTTAAAACTGCATTGTTGATTAAGGGCTCGTGAGCAAGCATTTCACTGTAAGGTTGTTGTATTCGGCACGTGACTAATATAATTGAATTTGATTTGATTTGTAGATAGGAGGCCTACTTAAGCTTCAGCTAGCATAAGCAGCCTCCCAGTCCCGACAGAGGCCCAGAAATGACAGTAGCCTTGCTCCTCCTCATCTTCCTCCCCTTGAGAACAGTAACAGTTCTCTAGTGATGGTGCCGGCCTTCCTTATCCGCCTCCTCTCCCAGAAAACCAAGCTGACGACTGCCAGAGACCCAGCGGTGCTCATGAGAGCGACCCCCCCCCTTCTGTGAACACTTGTAAGCCTACGAGTGATGAGATGGATAGCCCCGACAGCGTGGAGTCCACGTTCCAATGTGTAATATAACTAGGCTGCCAGCTACGCCTTTTTGTTTTATTCCCATAGCACTACACAACTGCTTCTAATAATCAAAGCTTGATAATGAGTTGGTTATTTGAATCAGCTGCGTAGTGCTTGGGCAAAAAAACAAAACGTACACCCAGGGGGAACCCAGGACCGAGTTCAGGAAACCCTGGGCTTGACTGCATTGTCTGCATAATGAAACAATCCCTCGTCAGCTATTGTTTTGAAGGTGGACTGATTGTATTATTTGGAATTAATAGACTGGTTTTATGTAGCACAAACCTTCTATCCAAGCTGCAAGAGAGCATGAGGACGGCTAAGGTAGGCTATAGGTCTACAGGACAGTTGTATATTCTTAAATGTTTAATTGGTTACTGATTAGTATACGCTGTTGCATTCAACATTCATTTTACAATCTACATGTTTGAATTTCCCACTTTAATTACTTAACAAGGAAATACATTATTGCCGCCGGCCTACATTCTAAATAGCAGCATTGCGACAGCGTAGGCCTATAGCTTCGTAAAACATAAACGTTTGGCTTAACATGAGAAAATGACGACCAAATAAAAATAAACATGTACCCATTAAAGCAAAGCTACAGGATACTTCAAGCACTAGCACCACATAATCTGATAGCTATCGATTGGCAGCCGCGCAGACGTCACAATTTCAGAACAATTGACCGCGATCAATAGTCGAAACTTTGTGAGTGGCTGACGGGCTCATATTTTTTAGGGGTGGGGGGGGGGCAAACTTCGAGAAACTGAGAAACCGCTACGCCTGTCACGCCCTGACCTTAGTTATCTATGTTTTCTGTATTATTTTAGTCAGGTCAGGGTGTGACGAGGGTGGGTATGTGTGTTTTGTCTTGTCTAGGGTGTTTGTATATCTATGGGGTTTTGATATGTCTAGGTAAATGTAGGTCTATGGTGGCCTGAATTGGTTCCCAATCAGAGGCAGCTGTTTATCGTTGTCTCTGATTGGGGATCCAATTTAGTTTGCCATTTTCCATTTTGGTTTTGTGGGTTATTGTCTATGTGTAGTTAAATGTCAGCACTTGTTGCAATTAGCTTCACGTTCGTTTTGTTAGTTTGTTTAGTGTTCTTCATTTATTAAAGAAGAATGTATTCTTATCACGCTGCGCCTTGGTCTCCTCGTTATGACGAACGTGACAACGCCAGTGAACTTACATTGAATATGTGAACCCAAACAAGGTTTCTGAACCACACATTATGAACATTTTAATTAAATACAAATAAAATAAAAAGGGATCTTTTGAGGGGAACCACAGCTTCACGGTCATCAAATTCTCTACATGTTATAGGCATTTATGATGTGTATGTGTTTCCCATCGCAAATGTCCATTTCCAAGTACAGCTACAGCTGATCGCTGTATGTGGTCCACTGGGGGTACTAAATTATAGTTTTTGCGTGTAAGGAGAAGGAAGATACAGATTCAGCTCGTAAATGATAGATTTATTTCTTGCATCACATTCCCAGTGGTCAGAAGTTTACATACACTCAATTAGTATTTGGCAGCATTGCCTTTAAATTGTTTAACTTCAGTCAAACGTTACGGGTAGCCTTCCACAATTCCCTTTAACACCATATTGATAATTGATTATCGGTTGCACTAATTTCATAACATTTTCATCAATTCCAAATGAGGCAACCCAAGATTATGAAATGTATGAAGTGAGAACTGCTCATTAAAACACGTTGCTGGTTTCGTGCAGTATCGTCCCGAACAAATTCAATTCACTGTGCTTGTTACTAACCCTGGTTTCCACTTTTGCTGCTTAGTAGGTTAATAGAAAACAAACTCTAGAGCTGCCTAGGGGCAGATTATAACTCCAATCAAACAATGTCTTCTTACCCAATGCCTCACATCAAATTCGCCCAGCTACGGAGATGTCAAATAACCTCAACTCACACTCTGTTTCATCACATAGAGCTGTAGGCAATGGTCTCAATTGAAAATAAAAACACTGCACCTTATTACAAACAAGACAGGTATTCATGTAGCATCATCGTGCATTTTCCAAAACTCTATTAGCACACTGAATAGTGGCAGTAGCAGAGTTATGCTGTATATGATACAACCAAGAAATTCAACTTTACAACACATTCTTGTGTTATCCCAGAAATGTCGTAACCGGGCTGGTAACATCATTAAAAAAAAAACGATTATTTCCCCTTGTGAAAACACAGGCATTGATTTGATGCATTGCAGTAGCCAATACAATTTCCTTTAATATAGATAATTAACTCCCTTACACCAGGGACTTGTCACTCATCTGAACATGAAAATGTCAACAACGACAGTTTGATTGTTGGCTACCCACATCAGCCATCCTTGTTCTGTGCTGTGGAAATAAGACGGACGACCATTTTAAGACGTCCATGTTGTTCTTATTAGCATATATTGAATATCTCAAAGCCATTCCACGGTCTGTTTTGAACATTAATTAGGCCTCCCGTTGATTTTCTGATCATTTGTTTTGAGGGGGAATTAGATAGCCATAAGAGATGTGGCAGTAAATATCAAGGCACAAAACAAGGCACAAAAAACCTACGGGCTAATCCATAGAGTTCTTTAGGTATGAAAAAGGCTCCACATGAGTATAATGTTAATTACTGACATTATCATGGCTTTTGTAGCTGTTATAAAAGCTTTATGTGGGCCTACAGTAAAGTTCAGTTATACATAAAGGGCATACAGTAAACTGTTACCTATAGGTTTCATTCATACAGAAGGTATAAACATGACTCTGCATGTGTGGTACCGAAGTTCCCTTGTAGCCTGCTATTCTCAGACGTCTGTATAGATTGGCAATGTAATAACGTCTGAATAGAACAGAATTTATACTAGAACGACAGCCAGGTATAATTGAAAACTGACGGAGTTGCATGAAGGATAGAGGCCTGGATTACCAGGCAAATGAAAAGGAATGTTTATGACAGGATGATAAAAGGAACAAAATGTAAAAAAGGTCCCTGGTCTATTAAGTTTTTATCAGAAACCTATCGTTTAAGGAGAGAGCGAAGAGTGGACCAAACTCCCTCACTATGCTTCCTATTTCTGGGTTACACCTACAGTTGAAGTCGGAAGTTTACATAGACTTAGGTTGGAGTCATTAAAACTCGCCTTTCAACCACTCCACAAATGTCTTGTTAACAAACTATAGTTTTGGCAAGTCTCTTAGGACATCTACTTTGTGCATGACACAAGTCACTTTTCCAACAACTGTTTACAGACAGATTATTTCACTTATAATTCACTGTATGTAGTGGTGTGGGGGCTGTGCTTTGGCAAAGTGGGTGGGGTTATATCCTTCCTGTTTGGCCCTGTCCGGTGGTGTCTTCGGATGGGGCCACAGTGTCTCCTGACCCCTCCTGTCTCAGCCTCCAGTATTTATGCTGCAGTAGTTTATGTGTCGGGGGGCTAGGGTCAGTTTGATATATCTGGAGTACTTCTCCTGTCCTATTCGGTGTCCTGTGTGAATTTAAGTGTGCTTTCTCTAATTCTCTCTTTCTTTCTCTCTCTCGGAGGACCTGAGCCCTAGGACCATGCCCCAGGACTACCTGACATGATGACTCCTTGCTGTCCCCAGTCCACCTGGCCGTGCTGCTGCTCCAGTTTCAACTGTTCTGCCTTATTATTATTCGACCATGCTGGTCATTTATGAACATTTGAACATCTTGGCCATGTTCTGTAATAATTTCCACCCGGCACAGCCAGAAGAGGACTGGCCACCCCACATAGCCTGGTTCCTCTCTAGGTTTCTTCCTAGGTTTGGCCTTTCTAGGGAGTTTTTCCTAGCCACCGTGCTTCTACACCTGCATTGCTTGCTGTTTGGGGTTTTAGCCTGGGTTTCTGTACAGCACTTTGAGATATCAGCTGATGTACGAAGGGCTATATAAATACATTTGATTTGATTTGATTTGATGACTGTATCACAATTCCAGTGAGTCAGACGTTTACATACACTAAGTTGACTGTGCCTTTAAACAGCAAGGAAAATTCCAGAAAATGATATTATGGCTTTGGAAGCTTCTATCTAATAGGCTAATTGACATCATTTGAGTCAATTGGAGGAGCACCTGTGGATGTATTTCAAGGCCTACCTTCAAACTCAGTGCCTCTTTGCTTGACATCATGGGAAAATCCAAAGAAATCAGCCTCAGAAAAAAACTGTAGACCTCTACACGTCTGGTTCATCCTTGGGAGCAATTTCCAAATGCCTGAAGGTACCACATTCATCTGTACAAACAATAATACGCAAGTATAAACACCATGGGACCACGCAGCCATCATACCGCACAGGAAGGAGACGCGTTCTGTCTCCTAGAGATGAACGCACATTGGTGCAAAAAGTGCAAATCAATCCCAGAACAACAGCAAAGGACCTTGTGAAGATGCTGGAGGAAACAGGTACAAAAGTATCTGTATCCACAGTAAAACAAGTCCTATATCGACATAACCTGAAAGGCCGGTCAGCAAGGAAGAAGCCACTGCTCCAAAACCGCCATAAAAAAGCCAGACTACGGTTTGCAACTGCACATGGGGACAAAGATCGTACTTTTTGGAGAAATGTCCTCTGGTCTGATGAAACAAAAATAGAACTGTTTGGCCATAATGAACATCATTATGTTTGGAGGAAAAAGGGGAATGCTTGCAAGCCAAAGAATACCATCCCAACCGTGAAGCACGGAGGTGGCAGCATCATGTTGTGGGGGTGCTTTCCTGCAGGAGGGACTGGTGCACTTCACAAAATAGATGGCATCATGAGGTAAGAAAACGATGTGGATATATTGAAGCAACCTCTCAAGACATCAGTCAGGAAGTTAAAAATTGGTGGCAAATGGGTCTTCCAAATGGACAATGAATCCAAGCATACTTCCAAAGTTGTGGCAAAATGGCTTAAGGACAACAAAGTCAAGGTATTGGAGTGGCCATCACAAAGCCCTGACCTCAATCTTATAGAACATTTGTGGGCAGAACTGAAAAAGCGTGTGCGAGCAAGGAGGCTTACAAACCTGACTCAGTTATACCAGCTCTGTCAAGAGGAATGGGCCAAAATTCACCAAACTTATTGTGGGAAGGTTGTGGAAGGCTACCCGTAACGTTTGACCGAAGTTAAAGAATTTAAAGGCAATGCTGCCAAATACTAATTGAGTGTATGTAAACTTCTGACCATTGGGAATGTGATGCAAGAAATAAAAGCTGAAATAAATCATTCTCTCAACTATTATTCTGACATTTCACATTCTTAAAATAAAGCGGTGATCCTAACTGACATAAGACAGGGAATTTTTACGAGGATTAAATGTCAGAAATTGTGAAAAGAGGAGTTTAAATGTATTTGGCTAAAGTGTATGTAAACTTCCAACTTCAACTGTAGCTCTCTCACTCTCCCAGGCTGGTTATTAAGTGGTGGGAGGGAGGGGGCCAGCCAGGAGAGATGACTGCTGGGTAATGAGATGGGTGACGTGCGCCCACAGGCCCGGATGACAGGTGACAAGGGGGAGGTTAGAGGAGTGAGGTGTAGACGAGGTGAGGACGACTGAGGGCTCCTACTCACTGTGGCCTGCTGTTTCTCGGCTTGCTCCGTTGCCTCGTCCAGCTGCTTCTGCAAGGCAGCCTGGAGGGACTTCATCTCTCCCCTGTTGAAAGGAAAGGTGAGAAACTTTCAGTTAGCACATATCCTTCTCCTCTCCAACTCTTCTCTGACTTCCCGCAGTGGCGAGGCAGTAGTAATAGTATCTCAAGCACTGGCTGACTGACTGACTGAGCACTGAGTAGGATCAAGCCATCAAATCAATTCATGCTTACTTTTTCTACCAAACATTTGTGATAGAATGTGTGACGAAATACCAAACTTTAATCCAGAATACCAGTATACGATTACAGCAGCAAAGGAATTATTCCCTTTGACTGGGCTTAGTGTAGGTTTAGAGTTTAATTACATATGACTTGGTCATGGTCCATCACTTGTGCAGTCGAGGAGCAGCATCTGCAGTCAACAGCACTGTTTGTCAAACTCAGAAAGAAAAGTCTCTCTTCACTGCTGTGCTGCCCTGTCATATTTCACATGCCAATGGTTGTGCCTGTTGGCATGAGCCCAGCCAAGCAAACATTTTTCTTTTACGCTAGTTGGCATTTCATTTTTCTGATCTCACCCCAAAACCAGCAGTATGACGTTTTAAGGGGAGACAGAACGATTTTTTAGAAGTTAGAATCTGAGGTTGACATTTAAAGGGAGCGCAACACCATTTGGTGCTGTAAGTGAGCTTCAAATCAACACGTTGAGTCAACATATTTTCACCAATATTTAGAGACTTTTGCCTATGGGCTACAAACAACCAAAATTATTCTGAGTGACATTTTCCTCAGGCAACACAGCACTAAACTGTGAATAAAATAGTGTATAACCCATTATGGGTATCTGTGGAAAGGCAGTTACTATTTTAACCAAAGCACAAAAGTAAATGTTTGACTTTTAGTACTGGCTTCCCCTGCCCCTCCTTATATTTCATTGGCCACTCAAGTTGGCTGTATTTTTGCAGTTTTAAATATAGTAATTGGTTATGCCCAGGATTAGGTCAAATGTGGTGGTAAAGACGAGGGGTAACGTTTTTGTTTTTTCATCTTGTAACCCTCACGTTTGTAATTATTCGACATGTGTTGACCTGAGGATGTGGCAACCATGGTTTCACATTAAAATAGTTGCTAGTTATTACTCCCTCGAAGCAATCATAAACATGCTTGAAAGCTGTCAAAAACAAATGATTTTCCATAAATCAGCAGCCTGGATCGCTTGTGATGAAGTCATTCGATAATCATTCTTGGCAATGGAACGAACCAAGAGCAGGATTCATTCGGATTTAAAGTGGAAAACAGGTGGCTGCTCAAATCGTCTGTGGACCAGGAGCCATTGCTCCAATAAAACATTGTTTTATGGTTTGTTTATGATTGTCATGTGTTATTGATATGTTGGTTTGCTCTTTATAAAGCAGTAGGATATAAGTATATACTGTGTATACCAAAGGCTGAATTTCAGGTAACATCACATTGTTCCTGCACCATAAAAGGAATGAAAAGTAATGTTGCTCTTCGAAAGAATCCATACGGTAGGAATTTGCAATAGCAAATGGTTAATGGTTAAGAAGCTTAGATCTACCTCTGCTTGTGGCTGAGCGCCAGGATTTTCAGGACATCCGCCTTGGCCACGGAGTCGTCATTTTTCAGTGTCTAGAAGAGAGGAATGAGAGCTTTTTAAGTCTCACAAAAGAAATTGGTTTATTATATGACCACTCACAGTCTCACTCCAACACTCCAATGTGAAGGAGCTGATTCAAAGCACTCATAGGAAAAGAACGAATACAACAGTGCCCCTTTCGAGTGTAAATGCACACATTGCTCCAAGCTGTCATACAGTAGCCTATCTATGCTCGGCAAAAAAAGATGTGAATAATTATTCGAATTTTTCATACATATTGTGTAACGCCTCATAGATTATTGATGTGTATGCTTTTATGAGGGTAGTCAAATACTTTTTGTGGTCCAAAAAGTATTAGTTCATTTGTAAGCTTGTAGGAACTCATATAGTTTAGATTCAGGTTTGAGGGTAATTATGAATCTTTTTTATGACACTTTTTGGGGAAGAAAATTGAAGTGGTACAAGTGTCTTGTTAATAATAAATTAGATCTTCATTTCCATAAATACACTAATTTGAGTTCAATAATTGCAGCTCTGCAAGATTACCGAACGGTTTTAAAATGTGCTTCAGTATAATAATGAGAAGAGACATTCTGAAAAATACCAATATTTTTTTATCACAAAAACTTTAACCTGGGTGCATCCAATCAGGGTTTGATTTAGAGGGATGCTGGCACTACCACAACAGACCAGGGCACCTCCGTAAGCAGTTAAGTTGCAAAGGAATGGCCCACATTAAACCATATACTAGCACACCACAGAGCAACTGCCAAGAATCAAAGCTCTATCATGCAAAGTTTAATTATGAAGGGTTGACCCAGCACCCAAGGGTTGTCTAATTAAAATAATAAACACTTAGGACAGTAAATCTCCACCAGAAAGGTTAATCAGTTACACATACATAATTGATTACTCTAAAAAGTTACTGTTGGTCGTTTTCACCCCTTTTTTGGTAAGAGATCCATCCCCCCTCGCTTCTCCCTTCATCTCCCGCCCCCTGCTTTTCCCGGTACATTTTCACAAGGTACAGGGTACACTGCCATCCAAGTCTGCACATAATCACATAATATACAGTAGCTGACTGACGTCAAAGCCTGCACCGGGGACATTGGTAGCGTAGACTACACACAGTGCCAGCCAGCCCTGACCAAGGGACAATGGATGCCACCGAAAACTGTCAGGAGGACAACACCATGAACCCAGGTTGGCCAGGTCACGTCATACAAGTAGACAAGGTGTATTTGGAAAGTCATTGATTAAAACTGAAATGGGCTACAGCCAGCCAAGCCTACTAAAAAGAACACAGCGGCCCAGACTAATCCAAGGGACCACTGCCTACCACAATTGGCAAAAGAGATTCCATTCAAGACTGACTAGAGGGACAATGATACTCTGACTAACACCTGAGAGACAAATTTGTGTCTGCTGGTTCTCTGTGGGACACAGAATTTTGGACTGAAAATACTCGTCAAACCAAACGTCTTTTTCAATCTATTTGTTCAATTCAATTCATTCCCTACTTGTTTGACGAGAACTGAAATGGAATCGACATCAGCCCTGATCAGTGGCGATATACAGATGTGTCAGAGAAGAAAAAAAACGTATTGCCCTGCTGCGGTAAACAATTTAACAACCAAATTACACTGGATTCACAAGACCTAGGATGAACTATGTTTATGTGGTCTTCCATCCAAGCCGTGCCTTCCCCAATTCTCTACGGGAGTGATGATCATACACTTCTGTCTTTTACCTCTCATTATCTGTCATTCCCCATTCCGTCAGTCCTATTCTGCACTGTGCTCACAGGAATGAGTAACGTTGTAGCGTACATGTACACACACCATCCGGTCTATACAGAGTTTGCGGATCTGTATGTCAAAAAAACGGATGACATTAAGTTGTGGTAGATATCGAGGGTCGAAGCAGAGATACCATTCAAATCATTTCAGTGTTTGCTCAAGTCCGCCTGGACTTCCAGGTGGATAGGGTTTGCACCATTGGGACAATTCCATTTGTTCCATTGAGACAGGCAATTTCAAAATCGAGCACATCTAAAAGTATTTGAAAGATGTAAAATGACGTAACATAAACATCCTCCAGCAGCATCACACATGCACATCCTGTCACGATAGTTATTAGATCCTCTGGTAAAAAAATATATTCCGCAAGTAAACAAAAGGGTCGCTATCTAGAACCTAAAAGCATTCTTCGGCTGTCCCCATAGGAGAACCTGTTGAATAACTTTTTGTGTTCCATGTAGTGCCCTTTCCACAGAGGGTTCTACATGGAACCGAAAAGGGTTCTAAAAAAACCTGTGACCAAAAAGAGTTATACCGGGAACGAAAAATGGTTATCTTATTGGGACAGCTGAAGAACCCCCTTCGGGGCCCTTTTTTCTAAGAGTGTAGGGACAGATTTCCCAACACCGTCACCTTGGAGTAATTTTCCAGTTTTTACAACTGTACCTCAACTACAGGAATTCCACTTCCAAAACAGCTTTGCATTCGTATTCATATCAGGGGGACTGATCGTCAAAACGAAGGACATATCGCTTATTTGCTTTTGATAAATGAGGCCCCAAGTGTGTAGTGGCTCATTATACGCTAGGACAGCGGATGAGAACGAGTGAATCACAGGCTGAGCTGAATTCTTAAGCCATTTTTTTAAAGTCCTAAAACAGAGTCCTTCGAAATAACCTCAGGGTTCCAAAGGCACTCAAAGCCATCCACCTTTCTTTAACATCCCACTATAATCTGTCAGAAAAGGAAACAGTGGGGCTCTAACCTGAAGGTTGCCTTTTATGCTGTCCAGTTCCTTTGAAGTCTTGGAGAGTTGACGCATGATGCCAGTCCGCTCGGTGAAGACCTCCTTCAGCTTCTGCTCCAGCCCCTCATAGCCATGTCTGTCAAGGGGGAGAGAGAAGAGAGAGAGATTTCACTACTTTATGTCCGCCTGAGAGAATCACCCTTTATTGGCACCCTTGGGAGTAGGAGACGGTGTTAAGTGGATTAAAAGTGTTGTCATTAGAGCAAAAATGTAAAGAAATACAGACAAACTAATATCTACTGAATGTTCAGTCCTTGGTTTTGAGATAAAAAAGCACTTCACTCACCCTATCAATTTGGGAAAGTGTTTTACTCCGATGTGTCATTTGGCCAGAGGTCCGCCTCTGCATTTCTATCAAGTAATCCAACTGTCAAAAAGACTGAAATATCCACAACACCAATTTGTCAAATGGGTTTTCTATTTCTATATCAATCCAACTATTGGAATGTAAATTAGGACAATTTTTAATGGTGACCTTGCCAAGAGGAAAACATGACTTTTCGTGCAAATGTGCATGCAAATTTGGTCATTACAGACTCTTGTCTGAGAATCCTGAATGAATGCATTCCATATGATGGAATATGTGTACCCAGCAAACAGGGGAACATTACAGAACTAAGATTCCCATTAAATTCTAATTAGGGTTTTATCTAATATTAGGATGATAACATCCCCAAAACACTCAAAGAATGAAAAATATATATATTTGGGAATGTTCACAAACATTTTGTGCACAACATCTGAACAACCACCAAAGAACATTCTGGGGAAGTTCTGGGAACTTTCACATAACCAATTTTGGTTTGCTGGGTATACTGATAAAAGATTAATTGAAAAGTAATTTTTTATGAGTCCGTTTGACTTTGTCTATACCTTTCGCCTACTATTTTAGGGGTTTGCGTCTCTGACCTTACTAGCCTACCAATTGATAAAACAGACATGTGGCTCTTGAATGACAAGCACACTCGTCAGCCAAGTGAAGTAGAGTTAGGGGACAAGTGAAGTAGAGTTAGGGGACCCAGTGGGTGAAAGCTCAGGAGTGGCAAATAAAGAGCTGGAGAAGAAACTGACAGCTCTGGCCTTTTGGGGCCACGGTTGGCCATGTGAGCTCTCTCTCTCTCTCTCTCTCTCTCTCTCTCTCGCTCTGTCTCTCTCTCTCTGGTCAGAGATAAAGACATTGCAGCTTGCCTACATCTTCCCTAGTGCCAACTGCCGATGTCAGATTTAAAATCTATTTTTATTGAATGCAACACCCTCATTTACAAACACAAATAAACTAATCAATCTTTTGGAAGCTTCCTCAAGATCAAGCTGGTCAGCCTGTGGTTTTCAATGTAACTGGTCGTCCATTTTATATCGACATGCTGTGCATCACTGATTGCTTTCAACTCCGCACAACAGAATCATTATTTGCAAATGTTGTGCGTTACAAAAAAAACATTAAACCACTCCCCCTGTTTGACCCTCCCCTTAATTTGACATGCTAAATAGACAATAAAAGCACTATCTCTACAAGTGACAAGAACATCAAGGATCTTCTACAATCAAAACCAAGAACCAGGAAGTGTAGGGGGGAAAACAACATCCTTCCCACACTGCAGAAATGCCTGTTAGACCAATACCCAAATGACATTGCTTTGTCTTACGTTAGAAGCTCCTGAGGAAAGAGTAGAGCCGCCGCAAGTGCAAGAAAATGTGACTTATCATCTGGAGAAAAACAACAACACGCCATGCAGCTTAATGAGCTTCTCTGTAAACCCCTCTGAGAGTGGATTTTGGGGAGCAGGTTTGAAACAAAATATATATACTTTGTAATTGTTTTTAATCAATGCACTTTTAAATGCAACACTGCTGCCGTCATATTCGGGCTGAAGCTGGGAGGGCTCCCCACCTGTTCCGACCTGGGGCCTTGTTCCAAAAGTCTCATACACTTCATGTCCCAAATCCCATCACCGGATCAAGCACAATAACACACAAATCAGTAATAGAAAAGCAGTTCTTAAGAAATAAATAACATGTTGTAATGCATCCTGCGCATGAGTTGCCACCGTATGGCATCTGTGAAATCTATTGCAGGCTCACGCAACAGAGAGAGGTGAGGAAATCACTCCCAGTCTGCCAGCTTATTCATTACCCAATGGAATTGGCCCATCCGCGGCAGGGGAATGAATAAGACTCGTAATTTGAGGCCCACTGAAACAGCTATATATCATATGAAGAGTCACAGATAACAGTAAAGAACTTGGTCCGACATTGGTGCACATGGTCCGACATAAATTGGTAATTACTGCCAAAAATGGCACCAGATACATAATTATGTTATGACCTTTCTCCGACACCAGCGTCCTGGCAACCTCTCGGTTTCACGGCTCCATTGGACGAGAGAAAAGTGTGCTAATGAGAATCGGGTTGTCTGACAAACTATGATCAGATACGAGGCCGCTGTCCTCAGAATTCTGCTGCCAGTGATCACATAATAACATATTTTTTTATTTGGGCCTCTGCAATTCCCACATTCTTTCACATCCATCTTGATCTAGCATCTTAAAGTCAAGCCAGTAAAACACGACCAGCTCGAAATAATGAAAAGTACCACACACACACAACAACCAAAAAAATGCAGACAAATGAGCTTTCTCCTACATGAGGAGCATCATCATTTATTGGTGGATACTGCGTAAAGTTCTCGGGGACAAACATTTCTCCAGCAAATCAAGTTTCTGAGTAATATGAGGTTGACCCTGCCAGGTAAAAGAGAAGTGCTGAGCCGTGGGCCTGGAGAGGGAAAAAGTGCTGAGGTCCACAATCAGCAGCAAAACAACAGCTCAATAAAGGGAAGGAGGCAAGACCATGCCACTTTCCCTCTCTACCTAGAGAGCAGCTGCAGAAGCAGCTTGGTCTTCAGTTCAGTTGACAGGGCTGGCCTGGTAACGCTCTATCGTAGCACCGGTTAACAGCTATTGACCAGGGCCTTTTTAGAAATAATGGCTAATAGCTTATGAGATCATTCAGCCTCTCTTTGCAACGCCACGGCAGTCAAAGTGTGGAAATTATGTGTAGGAGGTGAGGGAGCGAAGCCATCTGTGAGTGTACATAAAAACAGTATGTAGGCCTGGCTCGCTTATACACACTGGTATGTGTAAAATCAAGAATGTCCACGCTTGTTGGGGCACAGTTGTTAGTTGTGATTCATACATTTGGCTATCTACTAGAGGGATTAACGGAGAACCAGAAGTGAGCGTGGCTTATCTGATGGGGATACTTCCATCCAGCTACTGGGCAATGCTTAATAAATCATTTAACGAAGGCATTTCTAAATATTTATATCTGTTTTTGACAAAAAAATGACAATTAAATAAATCCCTTCTAATCCAAATTTGTAACAATACAATTTGAAGAAATCCAAGGGGTCTCTAACAATGTGCGCTGAGAGTCGGGAAGCAAGTTCAGGGAGTGAGTGTTTTAGTAAACAAATACAAAATAAGAAACACAAACAACGCACAGAAACGTAAACAATGGCACCTGGGGAAGGAACCAAAGGGAGTGACATATAAAGGGCAGGTAATCAAGGAGGTGACGGAGTCCAGGTGAGTGTCATGCACTGATGCGCGTAACGATGGGGACAGGTGTGCCCCATAACAAGCAGCCTGGTGACCTACAGGCCGGAGAGGGAGCACACGTGACAGTACCCCCTCCACGACGTGCGGCTCCAGCCGCAGGATGCCGACCAAGATGACGATCCCGGATCAGCAGCAGACCGGTCACCTCTGCCAAGGCGTGGGAACCTGTCGATTCGGCTGAGGCATGGGTGCATGGCGACCTAGAGCGCCGGAGAGAGAGCATACGTGACAGCACCCCTTCCCCGGCACGCGACTCCAGCCGCAAGATGCCAACCACAGGGACGATCCCGGGGATAAGGGGCGGACCGGTTGCCTCCTCCGAGGCGCAGAAACCTGACAAACAGGCTGAGGCGTGAGAGCCTGTCGAGCCGGCTGAGACCTCCCCGTGTTGCCTCGGTGTCGAGGCACGGGAACCTGTTCACCCAGCTGAGGCATGGGAGCCTATCGAACCCGCTGAGGCATAGGAGCCTATCGATCCCGCTGAGGTATGGAAACCCATCGAGCCAGCTAAGGCAGGGGAACCCGTGGAGCCCGCTGAGGCATGGGAATCCGACAAACCGGCTGAGGCCTCCCAGGTAGCTCCATTTCTGACACCCGGACCCAACATCACATCTAACACACACACAAAAAAAACACTCTTCGGTGAGGCGTCATTCTGTAACGATGTGCGCTGAGAGTCAGGAAGCAACTTCAGGGAGTGAGTGTTTTAATAAATAAACAAACATAATACAAACTAAGAAACACGAACAACGCACAGACATGACACAGTAACAATGACGCCTGGGAAGGAACCAAAGGGAGTGACGTATAAAGGGCAGGTAATCAAGGAGGTGACGGAGTCCAGGTGAGTGTCATTATGCACTGATGCGCGTAACGATGGTGACAGGTGTGCGCCATATCAATCATCCTAGTGACCTAGAGGCCGGAGAGGGAGCACATGTGACAGGGTCTCAATACTTTTGCAGACACCAACTGTAGCTGGCTGACAATGCTTCATATTAATAGGCATTTGTCAATGACCTATTCACAATCCATAAATCCTTATTTTAAAATAAACTAGGCACTCATTGATATTAATGGATGTACTTACTTGAAAGGATCCTACTCACACCAGAAGTAAGGACGTATGATAATAAAAGGAATATGAATAATAAGGAATTCCCATGGTGCCCCATGCGAGGACAATCCATAGATAGTATATGAACACAGTGTGGAAAACATTAGGAACATCTTCCTAATATTGAATTGCCTCCCTTTTGCCCTCAGAACAGCCTCAATTTGTCAAGACATGAATTTTACAAGGTGTCAAAAGCGTTCCACATGGATGCGGGCCTATGTTGACTCCGATTCTTCTATTCTTGATACACACGGGAAACTGTTGAGCGTGAAAAACCAAGCAGCATTTCAGTCCTCGACATACTCAAACCGATGCGCCTTAAATATTTTGTTTTGCCCATTCATCCTCCGTATGGCACACATACACAATCCAAGTCTCAACTGTCTCAAGCATTACAAATCCTTCTTGAACCTGTCTCCTCCCCTTCATCTACACTTGACTGAAGTGGATTTAAGGTGTCATCAATAAGGGATCATAGATTTCGCCTGGATTCAACTGGTCAGTCTATGTCATGGAAAGAGCAGGTATTCCTAATGTTTTGTAAACTCAGTGTATATTAAGCATGGCCCGGTAGCAGGAACGATGAAACCCCAGCAGATAACCCTTATTTAAGAATGCGCTCCGAAACCAATATTGCGTGGCGAACAAACTGAAGGGGAACATATTTTACGACGAACAAGCTACAAAATCAACAGCAGAAGTTATTTGTAAGTGCTAGCATTTAATCCGTCAAGTATAAAAGGACTTTATTTGCTGTAATGCAGATTATGAGGAGACAGCAGTGTATGTAGTGCCTCCAAATTCAGGCTGGATTATTTGTGTCATTAAGAGGGTGCAAATAAATAGTCGTATTAAGGGGAAATGCCCAAGGCTTGTCGAAAAATGTACATATTTCTTTACCCAAGCATGACTACTATTGACTCTTGTCTTGTATAAACATAGCAGACAGCAGGGAATAGGAATTGCATTGGTTTTCAGACTGACACAAAATCTTCTTTAATTGTTTGGTTGACGGACATGGTAAAATGGTAAAACAAGCTGGTGCACGATACAGTGCCTTGCGAAAGTATTCGGCCCCCTTGAACTTTGCGACCTTTTGCCACATTTCAGGCTTCAAACAAAGATATAAAACTGTATTTTTTTGTGAAGAATCAACAACAAGTGGGACACAATCATGAAGTGGAACGACATTTATTAGATAATTCAAACTTTTGTAACAAATCAAAAACGGAAAAATTCGGCGTGCAAAATTATTCGGCCCCTTTACTTTCAGTGCAGCAAACTCTCTCCAGAAGTTCAGTGAGGATCTCTGAATGATCCAATGTTGACCTAAATGACTAATGATGATAAATACAATCCACCTGTGTGTAATCAAGTCTCCGTATAAATGCACCTGCACTGTGATAGTCTCAGAGGTCCATTAAAAGCGCAGAGAGCATCATGAAGAACAAGGAACACACCAGGCAGGTCTGAGATACTGTTGTGAAGAAGTTTAAAGCCGGATTTGGATACAAAAAGATTTCCCAAGCTTTAAACATCCCAAGGAGCACTGTGCAAGCGATAATATTGAAATGGAAGGAGTATCAGACCACTGCAAATCTACCAAGACCTGGCCATCCCTCTAAACTTTCAGCTCATACAAGGAGAAGACTGATCAGAGATGCAGCCAAGAGGCCCATGATCACTCTGGATGAACTGCAGAGATCTACAGCTGAGGTGGGAGACTCTGTCCATAGGACAACAATCAGTCGTATATTGCACAAATCTGGCCTTTATGGAAGAGTGGCAAGAAGAAAGCCATTTCTTAAAGATATCCATAAAAAGTGTCGTTTAAAGTTTGCCACAAGCCACCTGGGAGACACACCAAACATGTGGAAGAAGGTGCTCTGGTCAGATGAAACCAAAATTGAACTTTTTGGCAACAATGCAAAACAGTACATCACTGGGGCCATGCTTCCTGCCTTCCAGGACCTCTATACCAGGCGGTGTCAGAGGAAGGCTCTAAAAATGTTCTAAGATTGCAGCCAGCCTAGTCATAGTCTGTTCTCTCTGCTACCGCATGGCAAGTGGGACCGGAGCACCAAGTCTAGGTCCAAGAGGCTTCTAAGCAGCTTCTACCCCCAAGCCATAAGACTCCTGAACATCTAATCAAATGACTACCCAGACTATTTGCATTCCCCCCCTCTCTTTTATGCCGCTGCTGTTCTCTTATTATCTATGCATAGTCACTTTAATAACCTACATGAACATATTGCCTCAATTACAGTTGAAGTCGTAAGTTTACATACACCTTATCCAATTACATTTAAACTCAGTTTTTCACAATTCCTGACATTTAATCCTCATACAATTCCCTGTCTTTGGTCAGTCAGGATCACCACTTTATTTTAAGAATGTGAAATTTCAGAATAATAGTAGAGAGAAGGATTTATTCCAGCTGTTATTTCTTTCATCACATTCCCAGTGGGTCAGACGTTTACATACACTCAATTAGTATTTGGTAGCATTGCCTTTAAATTGGTTAACTTTGGTCAAATGTTACGGGTAGCCTTCCACATCCTCCCACAATAAGTTGGGTGAATTTTGGCACATTCCTCCTGACAGAGCTGGTGGAATGGCAGAACTGAGTCAGGTTTGTAGGCCTCCTTGCTCGCACACACTTTTTCAGTTCTGCCCACAAGTTTTCTGTATGTTTCAGGTCAGGGCTTTCTGATGGCCACTCCAATACCTTGACTTTGTTGTCCTTAAGCCATTTTGCCACAACTTTGGGAGTATGCTTGGGTCATTGCCCATTTGGAAGACCCATTTGCAACCAATCTTTAACTTCCTGACTGATGTCTTGAGATGTTGCTTCAATATATCCACATCATTTTCCTACCTCATGGTGCCATCTATTTTGTGAAGTCCACCAGTCCCTCCTGCAGGAGAGCACCCCCACAACATGATTCTGCCACCTCCGTGCTTCACGGTTGGGATGGTGTTCTTTGGCTTGCAAGCCTCCCTCTTTTTCCTCCAAACATAACAATGGTCTTTATGGCCAAACAGTTCTATTTTTGTTTCATGAGACCAGAAGAAATTTCTCTAAAAAAGTATGATCTTTGTCCCCATGTGCAGTCGCAAACCGTAGTCTGGCTTTTTTATGGCGGTTTTGGAGCAGTGGCTTCTTCCTTGCTGAGTGACCTTGCAGGTTATGTCGATATAGGACTCGTTTTACTGTGGATATAGATACTTCTGTACCTGTTTCCTACAGTATAGTCACAAGGTCCTTTGCTGTTGTTCTGGGATTTGCAGTTTTTGCACCAATGTACAGTTTCTGATTGAGAGGGGGTCAAATACTTATTTCCCTCATTAAAATGTAAATCAATTTATAACATTTTTAAGTGCATTTTCTCGATTTTTTTGTTGTTATTCTGTCATTCACTGTTCAAATAAACCTACCATTAAAATTATAGACGGATCATTTCTTTGTCAGTGGGCAAACGTACAAAATCAGCAGGGGATCAAATACTTTTTTCCCTCACTGTACTTTCATCTGATTCATCTGATTTCATCTGATGGCTGATTACTTTTAATTTTCCCATGATGTCAAGCAAACAAACAATAATTGTTTGAGAAATTACTTGTGTCATGTACAAAGTAGATGATCTAACTGACTTGCCAAACTATAGTTTGTTCACAAGAAATGTGTGGAGTGGTTGAAAAACGAGTTTAACTTTTTATGGCTGCAGGGGCAGTATTGAGTAGCTTGGATGAAAAGGTGCCCATTGTAAACGGCCAGCTCCTCAGTCTCAGTTGCTAATATATGCATATTATTATTAGTATTGGATTAAAAAAACTCTAAAGTTTCCAAAACTGTCCAAATATTGTCTGTGAGTATAAAAGAACTGATATTGCATGAAAATCAAAGCAGGAAGTGGCTTCTATTTTGAAAACTCCACGTTCCATAGCCTCCATTTGCTCCATTTAAAGGGATATGAACCAGATTCCTTTTCCTATCGCTTCCTCAAGGTGTCAACAGTCTTCAGACAGAGTTTCAGGATTTTATTTTAAAAATGAGCCAGAACGATAACATCGCGTCAAGTGGTCACATGAGTTTTGCTCTCGCAACAGAGTTTGGATAAGTATTGCTTTTCCCTCTCCTACTGTGAAAGACATTTGCGGTTGATATATTATCGATTATATATTTTAAAAACAACCTGAGGATTGATTCTAAAAAACGTTTGGCACGTTTCTGTGGACATTATGGAAACTATTTGGAATTTGTCCACGTTGTCGTGACCGCTCTTTCCTGTGGATTTCTGAACATAACGTGGCAAACAAACTGAGGTATTTTGGATCAAAAAATAATCTTTATGGAACAAAAGGAACATTTGTTGTGTAACTGGGAGTCTCGTGAGTGAAAACATCCGAAGATCATCAAAGGTAAACAATTAATTTGATTGCTTTTCTGATTTTCGTGACCGAGCTACCTGATGCTAAGTGTACTTAATGTTTTATCGTGCGATCGATAAACTTACACAAACGCTTGGATTGCTTTTGCTGTAAAGCATCATTTCAAAATCTGACACGACAGGAGGATTAACAAAAGGCTAAACTGTGTTTTGCAATATTGCACTTGTGATTTCATGAATATAAATATTTATAGTAATATTTATTGTATGAAGCGCTATGCTATTCAGCGGTTGTTGATTACACTTATCCCGATATCGGGTTTCCAGCCATAACAAGTTAATGGCACCAACCTAAGTGTATGTAAACTTCCGACTTCAACTGTGCCTCGACTAACCGGTGCCCCCACACATTGACTCTGTACCGGTACCCCCTGTATATAATCTCGCTATTGTTATTTTACTGCTGCTCTTTAATCCCTTGTTCCTTTTATTTCTTATTTCTTATTTTTTAAACTGCATTGTTGATCAATGTCAGTATATTGATCTACGTCATATTCAGTGACAGTATCCAAAGCCAGTTAACAAGAGTTGTTTGTATCTCCCTCCAAGGTCTTGCATGAGATGAATGTTCTCTCTTTTCATATTGATTTGTTTTTCTTTGTGATTTATATTTGAAATAAAAGAGTGGGGGTTCTGAGATTAAAAGAGACACTAAAATGTACATTTGCATGCCAATGGAAAAAAAAAACGAATTAGGTTTCTTAATTATTTAGGAACTTTAAAAGTGGTGTGTGTCTGTAGGTGTGTGTGTTTTTGAAATGTGATCCACTACCCATTTCTTTGTCAGGGACCTACTATGAAAGGGACTGAAAACTTTTGATTAACGAATTGATTGATACATTTTTCACTGATACAACAGTAATCTGATTATATTTCATAATTAAAAAGTAATTAGCTGTTCTGAGAAATATGTTGAAAAAGTTCAACTACCTTAATCAGGTGCAAATAAGCACATTTCACATTCATTTGTGTTAACACATTGCTGACTAGTTTTTTGAGCAGATAATGAAATATTTGACTTATCATTGGGAATGGAAAGATTGCGGTGTCAGTTCCATTGATTCACTTGCCCCAGTCTGCTGCCCCCACATAACTGTGACAAGTCTAAATGAAACTTGAGATAGATGGAGTATTCTATTGAGTCCTAGAAGACCTAGTTTAAAAAAAATCTTAGACCTTTCCTTTTAAGAGGCCACCCAAATCTATTCCCTGAGGTAACGCTGTGTGTGTATGTGTGTAAATCCCCTGAGTGAACTGACCTGGCCTGCATCTTCAATGATCAACCAGAACAAATGATTTCAGGGTGGACCTTTGGGGACCAGCATGAGCCAAAAATTCCCCCTGCTTATACATGTGTAGGGTAAAGATGCATTGCAGATATATGAGACCATTTTCAGTGTCACCCAACCCAAGCTGGTACACAGCAACTGATGCAATGGACTTTATTGTGTAGAATTTTTACAATAAACTGAGCAAGAAAGTGAAACATTATTCTACAGTGAACAGGAATCTCTCGCCATCTGCTTTTTCTTTCACGTAAGCAAGGCCAGCTAATTTGTCCATCACTTAAATTGCATACGATTCTACAGTGTTCGAATTTGAAGACATTGCAATCGAAATTACTTAGCATAATACATTAATCAATTCAATAATTTCTTGCAGGCATTTTCATGCATAGATTTATGGCAATTACTTCCCTTGACGTTAAACACTCCGTCATTCTGTTATTTCCTCTTTGGAGACAGCATTATTTTTTGGACATTCATTTAAATACTGTTTATGAATAACGCATCAAAGGATATAATGACATTTAAAGAAAAAGTCCACCCCACTATCTTTGCTATTTGTTTCATTGGACCATTGTTAATTTATTCCCATAATGTTTCGTATGTCAACAATCAAGTTTTCAATATACAGAAATACAGCCAGCAATTTATCAAGTAAGAATTTTGCTAGTCTCCCGGGTGGCGGGTGCTGTACTGCAGTGCCAGCTGTGCCACCAGAGACTCTGGGTTTGCGCCCAGGCTCTGTCGCAACCGGCTGTGACCAGGAGGTCCGTGGGGCGACGCACAATTGGCCTAGTGTCGTCTGGGTTAGGGAGGGTTTGGCCGGTAGGGATATCCTTGTCTCATCGTGCACCAGCGACTCCTGTGGCGGGCCGGGCGCAGTGCGCGCTAACCAAGGTTGCCAGGTGCACGGTGTTTCCCCCGACACATTGGTGAGGCTGGCTGGTGCTCGCTGTGTTAAGAAGCAGTGTGGCTTGGTTGGGTTGTGTATCGGAGGACGCATGACTTTCAACCTTCGTCTCTCCTGAGCCCGTACGGGAGTTGTAGCAATGAGACAAGATAGTAGCTACTAAAAACAATTAGATACCACAAAAAAGGGTTCAAAATAAATAAATAAATAAAAATAATTTGCTAGGACTGTTTGGGAGTGGTTTGACTCGGGTAGGGGGAATACTTACTGTTATTGGAAGAGGTTTGGAACGCTCTTTCTTATTGGTCTATTTACTGCCTCACTCGATTCCACCAACAGCTTTTACCAACAGCTTCAACAGCTTTTACAATAAAATGGCATTATCGTAAGGTTCACAATTTCACAGTATTATTCCAACCTCAGTGTGGAAGTATATTGTAATGAAAACAGCAAGGAGCAGGTCTCGAACCCTCGACCTTCTAGTCCGAGGTCCGGCGCGCTATCGACTGTGCCGCAAAAGCATGCTCGTGCGGCAGGGTCGATTTCCGCGCTTATAAACCCAGGGTCGTTACAATATATAAAACACAGGAAAATCGTGTTCGCCCCGGGGCAAACAGAGGTGGGGAGAGTCCAAATCGCAGTACATATTCTACTGTTCTATTGATCGCGCAACGATGTCCGAGAGAAGAAAAAAACTGTGTTCGCAGTTTGTAGTAACTTCTTAGACGCTGTAATATCCCAAATGGATGTGGCTGTTTCACCATTAAGGATTCCAGCTTTAAGCCTATCTTAAGGTGTAAACCAAATGTACTCGCTTGGAGGTGAGAGCTTGTCAGCATTCGGTCTGCTCTCTCCTCGGTCATGCACACTCTGAATCGTTTTCACAGTAGACGTTCAACATGAAACCATCCTCCCAGCTGTGGCCGCGTCTCGAAACGGCATACTTTATTTAATAACACTTGGCCCGAGTCGTCTAGACGCGCAGCCTGCATTAAAGTGTCACCTGGCGAAGGGGAAAAAAAACCTAGGGGAAAATCGCTTTTTCAGGAAACTTTAATATCCGGACTGTGTTTGTCCGCACCATATCAATTCTGTGCCTTTAATAAATACGCCCTGGTACACAAAGAGACAAGGAGCGCCTTGCTCCTTCCCGCCTGATTTACACACGAGTTGTGACTCACTCTCCCTTCCCGTGATAGGAGGCAGAAGCTCTCAACTGGGTCCTATTTTACAAAGAGGGTGTTAAAAAGATAGATTTGAGCAAGGTTGCCAGCTCCAATGAAATCTTTGACATAGTGTTTTCGAATTCTAGCTCCCACTAACATCCAGTTCCTGTAATGTGTTGTGAGCCCCTGTGCAAATCTTGTGTTCCAATCAAGCTGAATGCCGTTACACTCTTTTCTTTGAAAGGCACACATGCCAAACATAACAATCTACACAGTATCTCTCTATTGAGGCTATAGATAATACACTTCCACTGTGTGGGAGAGAGAGAACACCTTTTCAGTCGAAGAAATTTGAAAACGACTACAAAATTAATTTGGGCTGCTGCAAAGGCAGTACACACCTACAAACCAGGCAGAAATGTGTAGGATGAGAAAGTCATAGAGCGAGTAACATTCAGCCCTGTTCAAAAAAATAAATTATTCCACATAACATCTTATATTCCGTTGAAATCCGCTGTTTACTCTTATTCATTTAGAATGCTGTTACGGCCTTGTAAAACATATGCCATATAGAATAGACTGTAGTATGATTATTCTATACTCTTTTATATGGTTGTATGATGTCAATATCTTCTCAGTGTGCCAATGTAGAAAGAAAGCAAACAAACACATATGTACATGTGCGGTTTGCCAGAGCATGTGAGGTTTTGCAAGCCTTGCGAGTTAAAGCTCACATCTTTCACTCCTACTAATTAAAAATTGATCCTGCTGTCGCAGAAGGACGATAACTGCGTCCATGAACCCAGACACACAATGGAAAACTGTCACGACTTCCGTTGAAGTCAGCTCCTCTCCTTGTTCAGGCAGCGTTCGGCGGTTGACGTCACCGGCTTTCTAGCCATCGCCGCTCCATTCATGTATCCATTTGTTTAGTCTTGTTCCCTGCACACCTGGTTTTCATTCCCCAATCAATTCATATGTATTTATTCCTCTGTTCCCCATCATGTCTTTGTGTAGGACTGTTTGTGTTTCGTGTATTTTGATATTGTGGATATTGTTAACACGCATTACTTTTTGTCGATGTTCCGTGTTTGGAGCATATTATGTTCCGTGTTGAGTTATTTTGTGCTGTCATTTTGACTGGAATAAAAAGTGTGCCTGTTCACTACACTCTGCTCTCCTGCACCTGACTTCGCCTCCAATACACACTCCGAACAAAAACGACTGAATATGAAATGCATTATTTGAGAATGGTGGACAAAAACAGGTTGGATAGAGCACGATAACAGAGCATCAGTGTAATAGGCCGTAGTGGTAAGATGGGATAAAAAGGGGATGATGCGAGCAACCAAAGCTTCTTGGTCAGACCACATGAGTATTTCTCAGTTCGTAAATAAGTAAAGGCTGTATAATCGCCTTAGACACACACCACAATAAGCAGATGTGTTTGGAAGCAGCATTACATCGAGAAAAAAAATTCACCTCCCATCAATTCTGTTCCTTTGCAGAGAGAGTGGAATAGCCAGGAAAAATACAATGCATTGTGTTCCTGCCTAATCACATGTAAGTGTGGAATAATGACCGATCAAAGATGTGTTTCGAGATCTACTGCATTGCATTGGGGGTTTTACAGCACCACTGATCTACAAATCATGATTCTGCTCCTCACCTTGCTCAAACTGATCCCCTCAAGCAAGCCGGTTATCTATGGCAGTGGTTCTCAAACATCTCCTCGGGGACCCCCAGCCATTCCTTATATTTGATATATTTCAGGATTTTCAAAAGCTAGCACACCTGATTCAACTTGTCAACTAATCATCAAGCCTTTGACAAGGTCAGTCAGGTGAGCTAGTTCAGGGCTACAACAACATTGTGAAATGTCTGGGGGTCCCCGAGGAGAGGTTAGAGAAGCAATGATCTACATATGAGAGCTATAGTGGCTCTGTGGGTCCTTCTGACCAATAGCAAAGGAAGAAGTGAAGTTGGCAATAGGCAAGCACATGCACCTGATTCACATCAAGGGCAATCAGTGAAGCTTCTGCCCCACTTTCAAGTGTAATTCAGAGAGAGGGAAGAAGAATGAGCCGAGAGGGGAGGAAGGAGAGAGCGAGTGAGTGAGTGAGAGAGGGTGGGGAATTTGGAATTGGATGACGGATGGGACTTGATTACTGGTTAACGACACTGCTGGTGCTCCATTCCGTTTTGGATGACAAATCCTCTGGCGGTGGGATGATCAATTTAGAGTAGGCAAGACCCTGTTTGACTCCATTGTTTAGGCACAGTCGGGCATGTCTCTGGGAGTGCTTTGAGTTTGTTTTCTGTCACTTATTTGCTACAGTGATTTGCCACTTCACCAACTCCTCAATAAAATCCCCCAATCAGGCTTTTCATTAAATTTGTTTGTGTTCCACTGGTCTACTGTGTAGAACACCGTCGCAGGGTTAGATGTCTCTTCTCCACACTATCTTGGCAGAGTTGCAAGACGGACATGATGAAATGCAAAGTCGAGCATGCAATATGGATCTTTTCACAAAATCGCAGCTTAACAAAGAGGAAAGGCTCAGAAAGGATGACTGACACGCTGAAATGAAACTCTTGACAGGTTTGAAATTGACATTCACACATCAACAAACATTTTGAATTATAAACATCAGGGAGGAGTGGGCTAAGATGAGACACCATACATTACTGTTATGAAGAGAATATGTGGTTCTATTACATTGATGTGTAATATAAATTGTTGTTCAACGGTGACCCAACCCCTCAAACAAACCACATCTTTAATAACTGTCCTACTCAGATATTCAAAGAGGAGCTATCTTACATGCTGAGAATACAGCATATTTTTCCACCAGTTTTTAAGCATCTGTGAGACTGTCGTGTAGTTTCTCTTTTACATTGCATGTAATGTCAGCTGACTGAATTAAAGCCAAAAAACCCCCCAATATATACATTGATTAGGCTGGTCTGAGAATTAAGTTGAATACAGATGTTTTGTCCATCAACGCCAATGTCTGTCAGATATTGACATTTTCTCCAGAAATATTGTCAGGTTAATTACCTCAATCCTAACCTTGAAAAGCCCTTACTTCTCCCTAACCCCATCCTTCACCTCAACCACAAACTTAAATTCAGAACCTTAACCCTCACAATGATAGAAATAAGATGAAATTGGAGGGTTTGATAAAAATGTAAAATATGGCATAGTCAGTTCTTTCAAAACGTCAATACGAGATGTTGGCCTACCCAAATACTGCACATTTATCTGACCTTTCCCCAAAATGTCTGCATGCGATGAAAAAGGCATCACACCAAAAAAGCTCTCTTATTTGTCCTCTATAGCCCATCAAAGTCAGTTCAGCCTGGAATATAAAACAAACCCACATTCAACGATTCACCACATTCTTGTTAAATAATTCCAATTGCTTCAATGTCAAATTCATTTTGAACGGCATAAAACCTCTGACTACACTATAGCACAGACCCTACCAGACAACGCCGTCTGACATACATTTGATTAAATTAGCAGCTAATGTGTTGCTTTTTCTTTCACAGCATTGTTAACAGGAATCCAAACACGTTACAGTGTAACACTGCAATTTTATTCTAAAATCTAGTTCATGTATTTAATAAGAACCTCAACAACGGGAAAAAGTCCAATCCTATCTGCATAACATGTTCATAACAATAGACATAAAATATACTCTGCCAGCCCCACAAAACTAGATCCTTCACATCAAGCCCCAGGCGTGTTTTTATTTTACACCATGCAGTCAACATGCTGAATTAATAGATGAAGGAATCCATACACCCATAGTGTGGAAGTGCCCATGATGTTTTCAAGCTAATGGAAAGATATAACCCCCTGAATTTGAATTACAGTTCTACAAACTTCTTGCATCCAGAGAATCAACAGTGGTATGCCAAATGCGGAGTTGCTTTCAATCTCGCTGAGAAACCCAGTGTTGACGTCTCACATTTATAGCTGCTGTGTGATCACAATAAAGACAACCAACCATTTGGGAAGTTTTACATTAGAGGAGATGTTTGCACTTTGAGTGACTCACGTTGTGGTTTTTGTTGACTTTTGCTGTATGGGAATCATCTTGCCTTGGTGAGTCCTCCTTCTGCAGCAGCAGTGTAGCACACACATTTGAATTAAGGCAGATAGATTACCAATAAACAAAAAAGTCTTTGTCTCATTTCAAAGAGCAGCGCAACATTCAGAATCAATCTAAATTCATCACACTCGGGGCACCTGCTTTCACAACTGCGCGGGGGTCCTGGCTGATGAGAGAGAGACGACAACGGACAGCAATCTGACAGAAGCATCCAAGTCAGAAGCATCCAAGTCAAAAGACCTCTCGATTTAGCTGTGCGAAGCAGGCTAAAAAGCCACCGTAGGTCACTTCAAGGCTCCACACCCCCACACAAAGCAATTTTCCCAGAGGACCAAATCCACTTGTGCCCAGACAAACGTTCGTGAAAACAGGCTAATGCGATGTTACTGTACCTTGTGCCAACATGGGCGAGCCGGTTTTTGATAATGGCAAAATTCATTGGAATTACACATTGAGTGAATGAAAGGCATTACCATTGGGGGGGGTCACGTATTGGCAGGGCTCAACATTAATGTGTGTTCCCTTGTCCGGAACAACAACCCCAAAAAATGTTGGGCAAGCAGAATATAGATTTACTTTGATCAGAATTGGATCAGTGTCCTCTGGATGCAGAGTTTTGCACGCTCTTCTCCCAATTACTGCACAGTGCATCGGGGTAGAATTGCATTGAACTGACAGGCACAAGAGGTCTTTTTCAATTACCTTTTGTGATCAAAGTGCAGAGCCATGTGTAAACTCATGTGCACATCCGTTGTCATTCCTCGCTAGCTTGTGAATTATTTGCCCAATTAAAGCACATTTCTGGTCAGCAAATAGTGTTCATGTGGCCATGAAAATCATGGAAAAGTTCATGTGTGAATCACATGCTTGTGTGTCAGTGCGAGTGGGCCTAAGGAGTGGGAGAGAGACATTGCAGCAGCAGATTGTCTGTTGTCTATTAGATAGCCAATTCAAAACACACTGTGCTGCATGGTTAGTTATCTCGGCAGTTAACTTTCCAGCAATTAGCATATACACTGAATACAAAATATAAATGCAGCATTTCTGCACATAATTTGAGAGAAATGAGCTTTTTTGTGCGTATGGGACATTTCTGGGATCTTTTATTTCAGCTATGAAGCATGGGACCAACGCTTTACATGTCGCATTTATATTTTTGTTCAGTTTATTAATGTCATCGTGTCACGTTCACGAGGAGAGGCGGACCAAGACACAGCGTGATATTGGGTTCCACATCTTTTAACCCGTGAAACACACAAAAAAAACAATAAAGGGCAAACGACACGTGAAGACAATGACGTGCTCACAGGCAACGACACATAAAACAAAGATCCCACAAAACACAGTGGGGAAATGGCTGCCTAAATATGATCCCCAATCAGAGACAACTATAAACAGCTGCCTCTGATTGGGTACCATACCAGGCCAACAGAAACAAACACACTAGATTACCCACCCTAGTCACACCCCGACCTAACCAAAATAGAGAATAAAAAGGCTCTCTATGGTCAGGGCGTGACACAGTCATGTCCGGTGTCCTAAAAAATAATTCACTGGCAATCCCGCAAATGGCCGACATGCAATTGATGAACAGGCGTGCGTTAATCAACCAATGCAGCAAACTCCGGTTGTAAAAAAAGTCTCTCAAGCGCTCAATATTGGGAGGTGAGAAATAAAGACATGAAAAGTATTTGGTTGTAATTGTAATGTTGCCATATTTTATAGGCCACTAAGGTTGAACAATCATCCGCCAAGAGCGCCTTAGTGGTTCCTTGCATCATACCCTTTTTACAGGATTGTGTGAACAATCAGTCCCACTTGTCCAAAGGACAAGTGGCTTAAAAAGTTAATGTCAAGCCCTGATTAGGCATTAGTGTTAATTTACTGTAGAGTAATTTAGTCTTACATTAACTAAATTGCCTAAGCTCATGGCTAGCTTAACAAACTCAAGCTTATATACATGATTAACACTTTCATATTTTATTTCTACTTAACCTTTATTTCATCAGGGAGTCATACCGAGACCAAGGTCTCTTTTACAGATAAGCCCTGAATTACACACAAAATGTATATACAAAATGCAAGCAGAAAGAAAAACTTGGTCATAATTTTTTTTTTGAAACACATTCATCAGTAATAGGGTCCTCAAATCAGCTTTCTGAATTACCCTCGAGGCACCAGAACATCAAATGTAAGAACATGTTTTAGATTGTTCCACAAATAAGGTGCAAGAAAGCTGATTTAACTAACTCATTAGAGACCAAAGGAATTTCCAGAGTTAGCCATCCCTGAGACCGGGTGTGGTAACTCGTATGTCTAAAGTAGTAACGGCGTTAGGTACAGTGGGACTTTTAGTAAAAGGGCTTTATAAATAAATATAAAAACATTGTATCAACCGACGTGACATCAAAGGAGGCACACCAACTTTCTGGTAGAGAATGCTGTGATGTCACGCTTATTAAAGCGTGACATCATGAACTTCAGCTAACGGCTTTAATGAAGTGGCAGCTGCGTTCATATAGATCAGTGGTTCCCAAACGTTTTATAGTCCCGTACCCCTTCAAACATTCAACCTCCAGCCTCAAATGTTTTTTTTGCCATCATTGTAAGCCAGCCACACACTATACGATACATTTATTAAACATAAGAATTGAGTGCAAGTTTGTCACAAACCCAGCTCGTGGGAAGTGACAGAGCACAAATAATTATAATAATCAATAATTTTGCTCTTTATTTAGCCATCTTACATATAAAACCTTATTTGTTCATTAAAAAAAGGTGAATAACTCACTACAGGTTAATGAAAAGAGTGTGCCTGAAAGGATGCACATAACTCTGCAATGTTGGGTTGTATTGGAGAGTCTGTCATAAAACATTTTCCACACAGTCTGCCTGTATTTAGTTTTCATGCTAGTGAGGGCCGAGAATCCACTCTCACATAGGTACATGGTCGCAAAGTGCATCAGTATCTTAACAGCACAATTTGCCAAGGCAAGAAACTGAGCGCAGCCCAATCCAGAAATCTGGCAGTGGCTTCTGATTAAACTCTATTTTCACAGAACCGCTTGTTGCAATTTATATTGATGTTACATAAGCCTCTAGGAAGAGGGAACGCAACACCCTGCTACAACTCAACTCCACGTGGAGTGAAAGAGGTATGGGACTGTGGATGACAAAGGCAGAGACTTACCGCTTACTGGGAATTTATTCCTTCACACGGTAATTTGGAGAAAAGGGGCTGAACGGAACCAAAGCAAAGAAAGTAAATGTCAAATCCCCCTCTCCTACCTTACCTGCCTACCCACTACTTACCTAACGTGGCACCACCTGGTGCACTAACTAAAATACAGGGGGTGGTCCGCCCAGGTCTTACCTAGTGTGCATAGACAGTGAATACTACGGGTTATGTATGCCCACGGGCCTCTTGCCTAACCACTCCCTAGGTGCCTTCCCCTTCCCCCCGGGGAACTAATGAAACAGAATAACACAAACAATGTCAATAATAAAATAAACTGCATCCTATTGACAAACACAGGACAGACTAATAAGCGCTCTCTCAGCAACAACCAACATAGGACATGCCAATCAGCTCTCTCAGCAACAACCACAGAACATCATCTCTCTCTCAGCAACAACCAACACAGAACACACTAATCAGCGTTCTCAGCAGCAACCACAGAACATCATCTCTCTCTCAGCAACAACCAACACAGGATACACTAATCATTATCCACTCTTTCTAAGAAACAACCGACACAGACTATCACCCTCAGCTCTCTCCTAACAAAGGAACACTGGCTTATATAGCTGGAGAAGGAGTCTGTAATGGGATACAGCTGTGTCCTCTGACGAGAGGGCAGGGTCAGCTCCAATTAGCAATGGGGCCGACCAATCAGCTGCTTGGGGGAATTTCAGGAAGCCATCCTGAAACACACATACAAACAAAACCACAACACAGAAACTGGGGAACGTAACAATCGGTAAGTGG
The DNA here is from genome assembly GCF_018296145.1 of Oncorhynchus tshawytscha. Lineage (NCBI taxonomy): Eukaryota > Metazoa > Chordata > Actinopteri > Salmoniformes > Salmonidae > Oncorhynchus > Oncorhynchus tshawytscha. The sequence continues at coordinate 56,055,796 of NC_056440.1, forward strand.
ACTGGAGCCAGTGCATGAAAGGGATAACGAATCCAGTTCTTTGTGTCGTCCGTTTCGGGAAAGTACCTGCGTAGTTGCGCACCCAGCTCACTCAGGTGCTTCGAAATATCAAATTTGACGTTGTCCGTAAGCTTGAGTTCATTTGCCCACAAATAAATCATACAATGGAAAGACCTGTGTGTTGTCCTTGTTAATGGAGACAGATAAGAGCTCCAACTTCTTAATCATAGCCTCAAATTTGTCCCGCACATTGAATATAGTTGCGGAGAGTCCCTGTAATCCTAGATTCAGATCATTCAGGCGAGAAAAAACATCACTCAGACAGGCCAGTCGTGTGAGAAACTCGTCATCATGCAAGCAGTCAGACAAGTGAAAATTATGGTAAACTCAAAAAAACGTGTCAGTACTTTGCCCCTTGCGTTACCACTCCACTATGTCTCCCTGTCATGGCTTTTGTGCCATCAGATCATATAGCAGCACATCTTGACCACCAAATTCCATTTGATGTCACAAAGCAGTCTAGTGCTTTAAAAATATCCTCTCCTGTTGTCCTGGTTTCCAGTAGTTTGCAGAAGAGGATGTCTTCCTTAATTGACCCCCCCATAAACGTAACGGACATATACCAGGAGCTGTGCCAGGCTGTTGACCCATCCAGCTGTAACGCACAGATTGTTGCACGTAAGTCATCGTCGGCTGCGTACACGCCAAACACTCATTTCTGTTCCAGCAGGCTCGCCCATCATGTAAAAAGTACTGTTCCATCTGGTGGAAAAGTCTTGCTTGCTTGCAGGCGGCTGTATGCTAGCTGTGAGCGTTTAAAATGACTATCTTCCTACCTGTTGCCACCTTGTCAGATATGCTGCGTTGGGCCAAAACAGCCAGTTGCAGCATGTGTGACAAGCTTTTGTCATGTTACGTGCATTATCACGTAGCACAGCGTGTACTTTGTCCTTGGGGATTTTCCAAGTTTCAAACACGTTCTCAAATGCCATTGAAATGGTAGCAGTGGTATGAGAACCAGCAGATTCTTGAGCATGCAATACGGCTTTCCTCCTTACGAAGTCCTCGTCGACCCACTGTGCTGTCAGACTCAACATGGGGCTGACATCGCTGGTCCAAATGTCAGTTGTGAAGCTAATAGCAGTGACGCACATAGCAAGTAGCTCATGGATGTGCGTTTCAACAATACTGTGTAACTGCGGTAGGGCAACATCTGAAAAATAGCGCCTACCTGGTAGTTGTGTACCGGGGCTCAAGGTGCTCGACCAGTCGGCGAAAGCCAGCATCATCCACTGCATTGGTGGAGTGGATTGGTGGAGTGCTGCAGAGATGTTTGTCCTTCTGGAAGGTTCTCCCATCTCCACAGAGGAACTCTGGAGCTCTGTCAGAGTGACTATCGGGTTCTTGATCACCTCCCTGACCAAGGCCCTCCTCCTCCGATTGCTCAGTTTGGCCGGGCGGCCAGCTCTATGAAGAGTCTTGGTGGTTCTAGAATTCTTCCACTTAAGAATGATGGCGTCAACTGTGTTCTTGTGGAACTTCAACCATTCCCCAGATCTGTGCCTCGACACAATCCTGTCTCGGAGTTCTACAGACAATTCCTTCAACCTCATGGCTTGGTCTTTGCTCTGACATGCACTGTCAACTGTGAAACCTTATATATACAGGTGTGTGCCTTTCCAAATCATGTCCAATCAATTTAATTTACCACAGGTGGAGTCCAATCAAGTTGTAGAAACATCTAAAGGATGAGCAATGGAAACAGGATGCACCTGAGCTCGATTTGGAGTCTCATAGCATACTCATTCCTAATTGTAAATAAGGTATTTAAGTTTTAGGGGGGGATCCCAGCAACAAATAAATATGTATTCTGGTTTATGGACACATCAACAACCAGTGGCAAAAATGTATTCAGAACATAAATATTTAAATATTGGGACACCATGAAATTAGACTTGACATATATGGCCACTCCCTCCCCCTTTCTGTAACGTCACATCTAAATACATTATAATAATGTACGTCAATGTTTTTTATCACAGAGCCATTTCACCATGTTTCCAGAGAGAGCCAGAATGTCAGGACATGAGTCCTGTACCCAAATGTCAATTGTGTCCATTTTATTTTTAAGCTCTTTCCCATGAGAGCCAGCAGGCATATTCAACTACTATTACTAGGATTAGACGCCCTAATTCTTTTGAGTTATGTCATTATTGGAGTTTATGAGCTTATGTAAGACGTACAATCGTTGCCACCCACAACCATTTACACAAGTGTGATTGTAAACAAATAATCAAAACTTCATGGCAGCTGACCTGGAATGTGCTCACACAAGATTATAAGAGAGCAACATCAAACCACCATCAAGTGCTGAGTCAGTGTACAGTGAGCAGGAAAGCTGTGTAGCAAATGCCAAGACGAGCTACTAAAATATGTAATGCACTCAATGAAGGTGACTCAAATCCGCTCTTTTCAAGTGTATCACCGCCGAAAGCCATTAGTCTATGTGCCAATTGACTGGATCGTCGTTGATCTGAAATAATCGGAAGACATGTTTAGATGAGGCGTGAGGCGTGAGGCGTGGAAGAAAACTTGGTGCTGAACCTACTTCTGGAGCCAGCCCATCATTTCTGAAGAACGTTGAAGATTTGTCTAAAACACTGAGACACCTCCTTGAGTTGTTACATTTGGTTAACTTGGGGGAAACGGATGGCCTGAGGGGAAACCGAATGAGTGCAGATCCCCCAAAAGATTGGGATGAGAGGGCGAATGTTGTCTCATGAGAGCTTCAATCAACGAGTAAATGGAAAAGTCGATCTCACCTGCATGTACTGTCCAAATGTATACACGGCATAGTTTACAACAAACGTTTTTGGTCCGCAACCCCATTTTGATATTCTCATTTGGTGACCCCACCATAGAAATAAAGTGACGTAATCAACGGCCAATGTTTACGTTTTTAATTGGGGCTATGGCAGTCTATTACAAATCAGTCTGACAGTACCTTTGACAGTATTTCAATCTGAAAGAAGTATGGTTTGAAGTGACTGAAATGTACCAGAAAGCTATTGGGAAGTTCAGGAGATCATCAGAAGAACATCATCAACGTTTCCCCCCCCAGTCTGATTTCCTGGTCTTGTCCACTCTATGAGTCCTGCACGGCCTGAGGGCATTGCAGAGGGAAGACAAATATGTGTTTGTGAGAGCCTTATATTTCAGTGATGGAATCATAATATTTTGTAGCTTAAACCGTTCAAAAGATAGGGACACATTTGTAGGAAGAAAACAGAAACCGATCTGTTTATTACAACCGCATTTAGCAGCTACCGGAGGTTACTGACTTGACCCTGGTTCTATGAACCAAGCACAATTTTATTTAAAAAAATTCAGTTTCACTCACAACCCCATTTTCAAATTGTGACCCGTAATTTGGGAAACACTGTTTTAGACTGTGGGAATTCAATAGAATGCTTTACCTACTTTGCCTCCTTAGAGCTGAGTAATTCTCAGGGGGGGCCGAGTAATTTTTCCCACTTTAATCTAAGCATTCTGAAGAATGCTCTGAAATGCTCACGTATAGGTGGGAGGAGTGTTTTTTTTTCCCATGAAGAATAATAAATAGGGGTTTGAAAGACAGACTCCGCGCTCACAATTCGACATGCGGTATCCAAACATTTCCTTTTCTTTTGAGTTTTGAGAACAGACTGTGCACTTTGCCCATGTTCATTTGGAGCGGGTTCTATTTCTGCATTGTGCGGTCCGAAGAGAAAGGTTCAATCTTGAGTCTCTTCTGTTTGCCAGATTGGCTTAGCATCAGCCTGTCTCCTACCATGGCCTCTTGAAACGCTCACTCATACAACACTCAGCTCATGCATAATAACAGACTGACTCAAAGGACCTTGCCGTAGCCTGACATAACTGTCTTTCCTGAGCTACACTGTAATACACAAACACTGTTTCTTGGTTTGATCCCCCCCCCCAGGCATTTGGATGCACTTGCTGAGCTCTCTACCAACCTGACAGTATTGCTACTAGGAACCGGGATCTCTTGCAGGTCGTACCCGTTTCAAATCAGTTTCCGTAATGTCACTGCGAAGACACATCTCACATTTCGCACCCAACTTTCGTTGAGTTTTGTTTGCCGTCTGTAGTTGCTATGAAGTTGCTCTTAAATTGCTTGTCTGACGAATAAACCACAACTTGATTATGTTTGTTGAGGAAGGGCAGTGCTCTTGCACTCCCTTTGCCCCGAGGCACAGAAAGGTTTTAAATGGGGTTCATCATTCATTTCACAAATACTTCAGCAAATACTTGTCGATGAATAGTAATGGTATAAGCAAACAGTCATATCTCTAAGCCAAATAAGGGTGAAGAACCTTTGGAAGTGACCGTTTGCATATGGGGTGAGTTGAGGTTGGGGTGCCTTGCGCAATCCCTAATTTAGTATAAAATATTATGCAGACTAATTTCTAGGCGTATGCTTTGTGGTCATGGCAATTTATGGGATTGCAAAGCCCGTATTTAAATCCACACTTATATGGTTATTGAGGGGGTTCATATGTTTACGTGTAGCTATCCTCTCCAGAGGATACAGGATTTCTGCAATGATGATCAGTCATGCTCTAATTAAGCAATATGGCGGTGGAGGTGTGTTATATGGCCAATATACCAGTGCTAATATATTGGCCATATACCACAAAACCCTGAGGTGCCTTATTGCTATTATAAACAGGTTACCAACATAATTAGAGCAGTAAAAATAAATGTTTTGTCCTACCATGGTATACGGTCTGATACACCACGGCTGTCAGCCAATCACCATTCAGGGCTCGAACCACCCCGTTTATAAGAACAAAGATGACATTAACTCAAGACAAATAGGCATTTGGACTTATCTTGAATGTGTAGGTTTGCCAATTTAGTTAAAATCTCAATATAATTTCACCCAATTCCAATCAAAAAATGACTCCACAAGAGTCATGTGCAGAAAGTCTCTCAGTGCAGGAAACAAACACAAACAGAATATAGAATGATGCATCCCAGCAGGCAAAATTTGGCTGAAATCATTTTTTTTATAGAGTTATATCAATTAGCCAGATTACAACCAGGTAATGACGTCTTTGGGTTGTTATTTGGGTGTTGTTATTTGACCATCCCATGACATCATAAAATATGTCAGCCTTATGTGTTTTAAACCAGTTTTGCATAACAGGGCTTGATTGACAGGACCAATGGAGTTTCTCAATATTAAAAAACAACCAGGATCTCTTTAGGGCTCAATTATGTTTCACAGTAGTCTATGACGTCAAGCTAATATCAATCTACTACCCTTCAATCACTTCCACACTTCCATCAAAAGTCTATTACCAAATATTTAAAGCCGGCAAATAGAAGAAACCAGAAGTCATTTTTATTAGGAAGGAGCCAGGTGTTTGCACTCTTAAGCCAATTAGTATGTTTAATGACTCAACTTAAACTTTAATGTATCAATTAAGTGTCAGGGAGAAATGAAAAGCAGCATGACTGCAGAATTATAGGGCCTGAGTTTTGGAGGCCGACCCTCTGATATAGACTGAATAAAAACCATTTTAGAGTGTATTGTCCTTAGATTGATGTACAATGAGGTAAAGGCGCATGACACAGTCACGCCAGTGTGAAACGCTGATCAAGGACCACTTTTATCACTTAGGAACAATTCCAAATTGAGTGCTCTTAAAATTCCAATATGGTGAACCTGCTGGTCTTTGATAATTCTGCTTTTATGCTGTTCTAGTATTATCAGGCCCAAGGACCGTTGAGTGATTAAATGGAGCATAGCAAAGACAAGATTCCTGTATGTTTGAGTTTGCCTCTTCCTATCTCATCCTGCCTCTTTCCTATCTTTTGTGATTATACCAGCCAGTGGGGTTTATTCGCAGACTAAAGTAACTAAACTTGGAGTTCTACAGGGAGCTAGAAACACTTAATATGCAAGTTGGTAACTTCATATCTACTTTAGTAATTACACTGTAATTGCACAGTAATTGTTGTCCCACATACAACGAGAAGTGGACAACTTAATTTGATTCCATATTAACTGTAGATATAGTTACAATGTAGTCACAGACAATGAATTAGCAATGGTTTAGCTTGATTACAATAGGTAATTCGATTGAGAACACATTCTCATTTACAATGACATGGGGAAGAGTTGAAGTGGAGAGGGGAGGGGTTTTATGAGCCATTTGGAAGCCGGGGATTATTGACTGGCCAGGCAAGTATACATACGGGTCCAGGTTGGAATGTAACCAGGACACAGGAGTTACATCTTCACTCTAGTTGCTGAAAGGCAAGACCTGCTGGTATCATGGCAACTTCACAAAGAGGAAGATCAAAATAATGGTATTGAAATATCCCTTCTTGCAGTCTCTCACATATCGTTGCTTTAATTACAAAAATACAAAATGGGTCAAACATCATGCCCACACATCCATTTACAGTATCAATAGTGTGCCATTTTTTTTCAAATAATGATTATGATCCAGAGATTAAGAGAGCATAAATACATTCTGAGACGGGTGGCAAAAATATGGGCACTAAACGTTTGAATATATATATTTGAATATACAGTGGATCAAAATGTAATGTCATTGCATAGGGTAAGTATATGCCCTCATCACTCCAGTGTAAATGAGATCCTGTACCCTTTTGATGGTTACTCCTTTGTTAATTCTGACACAGACACATGCATATAACATGAGGAATGAACGGTGGATGAATGTGTGACTGAATTTTAATTCACAAACGGTATTCCGTGTCATACTTGAGTTCTATGCAAAACCTGCACAATGAATGATGTCTGTTGTCCGACCGCCTTGAATATAAGCAGGGCAGAGTAGAAGGTTGCACTGAGATGTTTATTCACACAAAAACAGAAGAGGTCCTACCCTTTTTAGCCAATAAACATCAAATAAAAATGCATTTGTCACATGTGCCGAATACAACAGGTGATATGCTTACTTACAAGCCTTAAACCAACAATGCAGTTTTAAGAAAAATAAGTATTAAGTGAAAAAAATAGATAGGTAAAAAAAATAAAAAATAAAAAGTAACAAATAATTAAAGAGCAGCAGTAAAATAACAATAGTGAGGCTATATACAGGGGGAACCGGTACAGAGTCAATGTTCGGAGGCACCGGTTAGTCGAGGTAATTGAGGTAATATGTACATGTAGCTAGAGTTAGCTAGAGTTCAAATCTATTCAGTCTCCTGAGGGCGAGTAGGTTTTGTAGGTTTTGTCACGACTGTCTTGGACCATGATAGTTTGTTGGTGATAAGGACACCAAGAAACATGAAGCTCTCAACCTGCTCCACTACAGCCCCGTTGATGAGAATGGGGGCATGCTCGGTCCTCCTTTTCCTGTAATCCACAATCATCTCCTATGACTTGATCACGTTGAGGGAGAGGTTGTTGTCCTGGCACCACATGGCCAGGTCTCTGACCTCCTACATATAGGCTGTCTCATCGTTGTCGGTGATCAGGCCTACCACTGTTGTGTCACCAGCAAACTTAATGCTGGTGTTGGAGTCGTGCCTGGCCATGCAGTATGAGTGAACAGGGAGTACAGGAGGGGACTGAGCACGCTCCCCTGAGGGGCCCCCATGTTGAGGATCAGCGTGGTAGATGTGTTGTTACCTACCCTTACCACCTGGGGGCAGCCCGTCAGGAAGTCCGGGATCCAGTTGCAGAGGGAGGTGTTAAGTCCCAGGTTCCTTAGTTTAGTGATGACCTTTGAAGGCACTATGGTGTTGAACGCTGAGCTGTAGTTAATTAATAGCATTCTCACATAGGTGTTCCTTTTGTCCAGGTGGAAAATGGCAGTGTGGAGTGCAATAGAGATTGCATCATCTGTGGATCTGTTAGGGCGGTATGCAAATTGGAGTGGGTCTAGGGTTTCTGGGATAGTGGTGTTGATTTGAGCCATGACCAGCCTTTCAAGTGTTCTTGGGCACAGGGACTATGGTGGTCTGCTTGCAACATGTTGGTATTACAGACTCAGACAGGGAGAGGTTGAAAATGTCAGTGAAGACACTTGCCAGTTGGTCCGCGCATGCTCGGAGTACATGTCCTGGTAATCCATCTCAATGTTGACCTGTTCGCAGACACATTTAACTGAAGGGTGGAGCATCAGCTCTGTGCACATCCCAGACAGGGATAAAAGCACTTAGCGTCAGGGTTTTCAGCTGCAGATTACCGGTTTACCCATAGCTCCTCTACACAATGACTAGATGTATTGTCTTGTTGCCATGGTAGAAGACTGATTTTCTTTTAGTTTTTAGTTTGTCACTATGAGTAGTTAAATAGCCTCCTTCTGTCTGAAGACCTGGTTCTGACTGCCATTGCTAAATCCACCTCCTTGTTTGTGGAGGATTTGCTGGGATCTTTCCTGTGCCACTGCTGTGTTTTATACCCCCTAACACTATTGATTGTTACCAGGAGGTTTGAACAAATGTAGGGTGGAAAAGTGACAAATCAATAATGGTACAGTTTAAAGTAGCAGCCAGATATTTATTTCTACAATGCTACAATTCATTCTGAGTTTCCGTCTTTCTTGGCACGTAGGGCATTGCAATACTTGCAACAATCCATCATCTACATCCAAACCTGACAGCAAGGTCAAATGGTGAAACTATGCCTCGATACTCTGATACTCGATACTCCAGTCTGTACTAGCAAAACAGTCCGGTAGCTTAACATCACCAACATAAAGGTTACAAGTCGCTATATAGTATATATAAACAACAGCCCTGTGAATTATAGGCTTGTGTAAATCTCATACCCAGACCTTGCAGAATTCCTTGGATCAAAACATTGTCTCTTGCTGGCTTGTCACATGGCTATGGTTGGCGAGGGTCCACCGAGAGCAGTACTCCATGCCCTCCACCTAAATAGAGTTGATGTATGCTTGACCAGGAACATTCGCCGTACCAAATTGAACAAATGAAAGGAGAATAGTGTGCTGCCCATGAGAGACAATTTCATCAAAGGCCACTCTTAAATGATATTTCATCTGCATATTTTCAATTTGAGCTCGCTCACCAGTCGACTCAGTTGATAAGTCATATTAAATGAATGGGGAGACTTGTGAGCACTCACTTTGGGGCCCTCACGCCTTCTTCAAAAGGTGTTCACTTCATCTATTCATTCATATTACAGTTCTCGCAAGTTTTTGTTAAACCAAAAGGGAACAAGTGGGCGTAGTAACCTGGGGTTTTCTATTTCTCTGTGGACTTGAGATAAAAGTGTTTAGTTTAGTAGGGGCGAGAGACTTTGTTGTTGTCTGGAAGGCAAGAAGAGGAAAAGAGGAAAAACAAAACATTGAATTGACTTTTTCTAAGAATCTGTTTACTATGACTTTTTGGGGGGACAGTAATTTGAGCTTTTCCCAAGCACCCGTAAGCAAGGCACATTACATATCCTATTTAAATCCTCTTTTCCAGCTCTAAACATTTTACAGGAAAGGGGGTAGTTAGATCTCTTCATGAAAAGCAAGCTACACAGGGGAAGGAGAAGCTTGGAAAGATTAGGCTGTTGATTTGATTATTGATGGCTCAACACTCCAAGGAGCTCCAAATCATACCATGCAAACATCAACAGCGTTATGAGCCTCTTGGCCTGTGTTCGAGTCCAGGACTCTGACTCAAGTCACGATTTTCCGAATACAGCTATATCTACAGTATATCAATGTTCCAACTCCCTGCTGAATAGGGCTTCTGGAGCAGTTTAGGGTTAAGTGTAAGGGTACAATGTTGTTGGTACTAGCCCCTGAGATGCTAACGAGGTTCCAAGCTCACATCCTGCAAAATATTTCCAATCAGACATGGGGATTTAAACCAACAACTTCTAACCTCTAAGCTACCTGCCACCCCAAGAAAAGAAAAGTTCACACGATGCATATAAAAATTGGAGACATTGTGAAGTCTCACATTTAAATTGTAGCCATACAAAGCATTTCATAGATGAATGTGGATTTTTATCATGCATTTTTTAAATTACTGCAAAAAGCTTCCGTCATTACGTTGTCAATTGCAATAATTAGACGCAAACACAAGGCATTAATTAAGACACATTCATCTAGCCTGATTAACACAAGCAAAACCCCAGGTCGTAGAACATGCAGGTCCCTGCTTATTGCTGACAAGCCGTGTGTATATTATTGTTGCATAAAACATATCTCCGTATTCTTTGTACATGTAAATTAGTAAAGTGTTTGAATTTGATATGCTGCATATCGGGCAATATGTAGTCACAATAATTAACATACGGTATGCCCAAACAGTCTTAACCTAAGTGCAGTAATCATAGTCAGTCTGCTTGATAAGCTAATGAATGTTAGCTTGACCCAAGACTTCAGGAAATTGGCCCGGCCAATGACAACACAGGAGCATCACTGTCGCTGCCCATCCAAGCTTATAAGGCTTGGATAAACTCTGCTTTTAGACTGGAGGCTTCAGTGGCTTAAAATGAGGCCTCTGATGAGATGAGACAGAAACTGGTTTAAAATCACGCTTGCTTAGATGCAGGAGTGTTACATTTGTCTCTCTGAATTACGTGCACTTCATCTCTCTGCAACGACGGCATGCTGAAGGCACTGGGTCCCAACCACCCCTTCTCCTCCTCCCACCCCCGTCCCTGCTATGACAATGTAAAGAGCATGGGCCCTTCTCTCTCCCATTTCCCTCCCTGTCACCTCTGTTATCCTGTCTCTTTGTATGAGATGTCAAAGTCAGGAGGATCCCTCATTCCTGCTGCTTTGAGCCTCAGTTCCTTCATGACCTTTTCAGATTAAAGATGAGCCACAAACTCTTATCTTCAGCTCAATTCTCTTTTTTTTTTACACTGGAGGTTTTGATGAAATATTTAGAATGGCATTTGAAGGTGCTTCAAAGTGGGACAATGTGCCAATGAACAATTATATTCTGATTAATAGGCATTGAGCACTGGGTGTGAAGGAGCTGATTCAGAAATCTGTGAACTACTGATTTTGTTATTTAAAAGTGGGGATGGCACATTCCCATTATTCACAGAAAAAGCCTAAAAGTTATTGCTAATTTAAGGCTGCACACCTAGTTATATCAGAGGAACAGTGACATAAAGGGATAGTTCACTCCAAAATCAAAGTGTATCAAACATTTTCAGACTTCAACATTTGGTGCAGCTACACAGTTATACAGTATGCCTCAATCCAAAAGTAATGGGAAAGATAGATACCATTTGAAAGATAAAACTAGATGGGGGCCATTTTTCCCATTCTTCTGGAATCCCGGCATAACTGGATTTACACCAAATACTGTAAGATAACCGCCGGAGGGGAAGAAGGCTGCCGTCTTATTGGCTCTTAAACAACCGTGCTATTTTGTTTGTTTTTCGCATTGTTCATAACTTGTTTTGTACATAATGTTGCTGCTACCGTCTCTTATGACCCAAAAAGAGCTTCTGGTCATCAGAACTGCAATTGTTCACCTCAAACTGGACGAAGAGGTCTTCTTCAATGAGTCGGACGGAAGGGATATAATACAGATCCCCATCATTTGCTGAAAAAGAAAACAGAGATTTTGCATAAAGAGATCAGGGTGCCTTGTGAGGATCAGGCGACGAGTGGCTAATCTGCCCTTGCCTTCCGTCCTGCTTGCTAACGTTCAATCCCTGGAAAATAATTGGGATGAACTGAAAGCATGTTTGTCCTTCCAACGGGACATAAAAAACTGTAATATCCTATGTTTCACTGAGTCGTGGCTGAACGACGACAATAAGAACATAAAGCTGGCGGGTTATACACTGTATCGGCAGGACAGAACAGCAGCGTCTGCTAAGACACGAGGCGGGGACCTATGCATTTATGTAAACAACAGCTGGTGCACAATATCTAAGGAAGTCTCAAGGTTTTGCTTGCCTGAGGTAGAGTATCTCATGATAAGCTGTAGACCACACAATTTACCTAGCGAGTTTTCATCTGTATTTTTCGTAGCTGTCTACATACCACCACAGACCGATGCTGGCACTAAAACCGCACTCAATGAGCTGTATTCCGCCATAAGCAAACAGGATAACGCTCATCCAAAGGCGGCGCTCCTAGTGGCCGGGGACTTTAATGCAGGGAAACTAAAATTAGTTTTACATCATTTCTATCAGCATGTTAAATGTGCAACCAGAGGGAAAAAAATTCTAGACCACCTTTACTCCACACAAAGAGACACGTACAAAGCTCTCCCTCACCCTCCATTTGGAAAATCTGTCATAATTATATCCTCATGATTCCTGCTTACAAGCAGAAATTAAAGAAGGAAGAAGCAGTGATAGGTCTATAAAAAAAGTGGTCAGATGAAGCAGATGCTAAACTACAGGACTGTCTTGCTAGCAAAGACTGGAATATGTTCCAGGATTCTTCTGATGGCATTGAGGAGTACACCACATCAGTCACTGGCTTTATCAATAAGTGCATCGAGGACGTCGTCCCCACAGTGACTGTACGTAAATACCCCAAACAGAAGCCATGGATTATAGGCAACATCCGCAATGAGCTAAAGGGAAGAGCTGCCGTTTTCAAGGAGTGGGGCTCTAACCCGAAAGCTTATAAGAAATCCCGCTATGCCCTTCGACGAACAATCAAACAGGCAAAGCGTCAATACAGGACTAAGATCGAATCGTACTATACCTGCTCCGAGGCTCGTCGGATGTGACAGGGCCTGCAAACTATAACAGGCTACAAAGGGAAGCACAGCTGAGAGCTGCCCAGTGACACAAGCCTACTAGACGAGCTAAATAACTGCTATGCTCGCTTCGGGGCAAGTAACACTTTAACATGAGCATCTGAGCATCAGCTGATCCGGACAACTGTGTGATCACGCACTCCGCAGCCAATGTGAGTAAGACCTTCAAACAGGTCAACATTCACAAGGCCGCAGGGCCAGACCGATTACCAGGACGTGTACTCCGAGCATGCACTGACCAACTGGCAATTGTCTTCACTGACATTTTCAACCTCTCCCTGTCTGAGTCTGTAATACCAACATGTTTCAAGCAGACCACCATAGTCCTTGTGCCCAAGAACACTAAGGTAACCTGCCTAAATGACGACAGACCCATAGCACTCATTTATGTAGCCATTAAATGCTTTGAAAGGCTGGCCATGGCTCACATCAACACCATTATCCCAGAAACCTTAGACCCACTCCAATTTGCATACCGCTCTAACAGATCCACAGATGAAGCCTGTTTGATTGCACTCCACACTGCCCTTTCACACCTGGACAAAAGGATGTGACAATTCTATTCATTGACTACAGCTCAGCGTTCAACACCATAGTGCCCTCAAAGCTCATCACTAAGCTAAGGACCCTGGGACTAAACGCCCCTCTCTGCAACTGGATCCCGGACTTCCTGACGGGCTGCCCCCAGGCGTTAAGGGTAGGTAACAACACATCTGCCATGCTGATCCTCAACACGGGAGCCCCTCAGGGGTGCGTGCTCAGTCCCCTCCTGTACTCCCTGTTCACCTATGACTGCACGGCCAGGCACGACTCCAACACCATCATTAAATTCGCTGATGACACAACAGTGGTAGGCCTGATCACTGACAACAATAAGACAGCCTATAGGGAGGAGGTCAGAGACCTGGCCGTGTGGTGCCAGGACAAGAACCTCTCCCTCAACGTGATCAAGACAAAGGCGATGATTATGGACTACAGGAAAAGGAGGACCGAGCTCACCCCCATTCTCATTGACAGGGCTGTAGTGGAGCAGGTTGAGAGCTTCAAATTCCTTGACGTCCACATTACCAACAAACTAACATGTACGGCCCAGTACATCACCGGGGCCAAGCTTCCTGCCATCCAGGACCTCTATATCAGGCGGTGTCAGTGGAAGGCCCTAAAAATTGTCAAAGACTCCAGCCGCCCTAGTCATAGACTGTTCTCTCTGTTACCGCACGGCAAGCGATACCGGAGCGCCAAGTCGAGGTCCATGTGCCCAGCTATACCGGAACCCCTGTATATAGCCCCGCTATTGTTATCTACTGCTGTTCTTTAATCATTTGTTATTCTTATCTGTTACTTAAAAAAAAAAAAATTCTGAAAACTACATTGTTGGTTAAGGGCTTGTAAGTAAGCATTTCACTGTAAGGTTGTATTCGGCGCATGTTACAAATAACATTTGATTTGATAACAGGAATGGAGTGGACTGATCTCAACACTACACCACTTTTGATGTCTTGAAGGACTTTGATTTTGGAGTGAACTATCCCTTTAAACCTGTGGTTTCCTCAGTTTGCTCTATTACAAGCTGAGTAAACTACAGTTTACCTCATTAATAAATGGAAATCAGTTAACAACTTATTTTTGGTTTGGTATACAAAATTGGTAATTGGTATACATAGGGAGTAGGCTATACTAATATTCAGCACTGCAAAATAAATTTATTGTGTTGTGTGTTTACATACAGTAGCTTGTAAGAGTGTGTATGTAAAGAAAACAAGCTCAGTAACCTACTAAAGTATTCCTGGAGAAGTCAAATTATATTATTTCCAAAAGAAGAGTTGTTTTAGCCATTGTGAGGTAAGTGCATTGTGTTCTTCATCACATTAGTGCAGACAGGCAGCTCGCTCAGACAATAAGTCTAAGATTAAGTAAACTGGCAAAGTAGATTTGGGAAATGTACCTGACTCATGTTTCCAAACGTAACCTTTCAGAGCGTTGGTTAGTTTGGTACACAAGTTGTTGACATTTGGTCAAATGTTTGTAAGCTTAGTAAAATAGAAGGCTAGTTCGGTTTGTTTATCTTTCCACTCCTGTTTCGAGTTTACACACAAAATGCTAACTAGCTAGCTTGCAACACAAGACATTCAATATTTTTTGCAATATACTTTATTTGATTTACTACCTTAAAACGAGAGGAAATGGACCCCACGTATTGTTGTGACTCATGAGCAATGGAGATATGGCCTCTCATCGTAATTTACGAAGTACTTCAACCACGTCATCCTGATTGCATAGAAGTAAGCACCGTTGCACATTCAAAGGTCTTATAATCATTATGAATTTCTACCAGCATTATATAGTCAGTCATATGGCAGCCAGAGCATTAAATATTTCACATTTCCTCAGCAAATGAAGGACACTGTATGTACAATTCCACAACAGAGATTTACCAAACTGAAACTGATATGCATGCAATTCTGAGCTCATAAGTCTCAGCTCGAGCAATTGTTAAGCTAACACGTCCCGCTGTTTAATCGTCAAATCGGTGTTAAGTGTTTGGTCAATTACTCTCTGTATTCCCACACTCAACCCCATGTGTTGTTTAACCTTCACTGTGAATTCCAGCTTGACCTGGTCTATCTCTCCAACTCATCTGCCTAATAGAACGTTTCAGCTCCTCTTCTATATGCACCACTTCCTATCATGTCAAAAGGAGATTGTGTATTTTGCATGAAGTAGTGTACAGAATAGATCCTAATGAAGGACAATGGCATTAAAAAAAATGACTGAGCTTTCAATAGGAGTTTTGCATTTTGAATGCAATCATGTTCAAAATGTGTCTAAGGGGTTAGAATTGCACAGCCTAAGGATGTCAGATAGATTTGAAATTGAAAACTTATTGGAAAAGTGGAACAGTAGTAGTAAAATAAAGCACCAGTAAACCAATATATTTCCCTTGATCATTATGGCATATGAGGTAAAGAAGGAAGTCATGTAAGGGTATCCTGCTCTAGGGAACTTACTTTTTATTTAATAAAATCACATTTGCCTTAATGAGAAATTCCTCTACTACTGCCTCAAATTACGCGAATATGGGCCGAAAAGTTTGCCGAAGCCAGAATACTGAAATCACAGCCACCGTGTGTTACGGATCCCTCCGGAACGTTCATTATGCACACCTGGCCCCTTTTCCCAATGATTAGTAATTGTATAAGTGTGTCCTTGGTTTACAAGTGTCCTGTCGATTATGGTTACAATGTCCGTTGGTGCATGTGAGTACCTGTGCTGTGTGTTTTGGCTTTCGTGCCATTGTGGATTGTGCAGATGATTATACGTCTCGTCCTGTGTGTTAATCATTGTGCGCATGTGTTATTTATTCGAGGCACTCCTTGCTCTTCTGCTTTGGGATTCTACCCTGTGTTTGTAAAAGTGTTTGTTTGGTCTTCGTCCCTGTGCCTTTACACGGCACGCCGTAATTTGGGTGTAATAAAAAAAAAAACTATTACGCATTCCTGCGCCTGTCTCCCGAATCATTCAAACCAACGTTACACTGTGTTCATTGGTATGTAAGAGCATGATAAACAACATGTGAGGTGTGCAGTCCATTTATTACAGTGTATTAATGGCCTGGAGAAATAAGGGAATTATTGGGTTGAGAACCCAGCTTATAGCTGCATTGGATTGTGTTGTGGAGGGAAACTGTAGGGCAACATTTCTCAAACTCGGTCCTGGGGACCCCAAGGGGTACACGTTTTGTTTTTTGCCCTAGCACTACACAGCTGGTTCAAATAATCTGAGCTTGATGATTAGTTTATTCTTTGAATCAGCTCTGTAGTGCTAGGGCAAAAAACTAAACATGCACCATTTGGGGTCCCCAGGACCGAGTTTGGGAAACACTGCTGTAGGGCATTGTTTAAGAGCTGAGGCTTTAGACAAAGAAGTGATATAACAACGTGTAATTATACAGGCGCTGTCTGCCAATCCAAATTGGCCGGCGTTGTTGTCATAGCATTGCAGCAGAGGGGCGGACTGACTGCAGTGCACAGGGGGAGACTGACTGGGGCACACTCATTAACGCTGCTCCTGAGTGCTCTTCTCCTGACATTGGCGATTTACTGTCTGGTGTGAACTCTCAAAATTGAATGTTGGGTGGCTTTTCCCCGAGACCCAGAACAATGGGAAGCCTCTCATAAGAAGTGACGTGTGTGCGCGTGCGTACGTGTTTGTGTGTGTCTGTGTGGTGGGGGGCTAGGTGATCATCAGAGAGCTGAGTGACACAAGGATCGCCTCCTTATGGGGTGACTGGTGAGAGGACTTGTGAAATTCAGACCCCGTCCCCATCCACCAGTAGCTCCAAGCTAAACATATTATGTAAAACACTGCACAGCAAGTGAGCCAAGACACTTTCGCCCAAACTCGCATTGAGGATGCTCTTCATGCTTAGAAAGCCCTATTTTAAGCTCAGTGTGTCTGGTTTTCTCCTTTGAGGACAAGCTCCATCGTCTTTGACATTGAATCTCTCCCTCAAACTGCCATGTCTCATAACATAGCACAGGTAACGCACATCTGACTGCCTCCCCTGGGGGATGAGAGAGACACAGGGAAGGAAGAATAAACTGCACAGTCCCAAACATTGAATACATAACACTCATGGCTAAAATTATAGCAGAAATAATGATGGCTGGGAACACTGAGGAACAGATGGCTCAACCTAAAACGGGGGCGGGTGCATTTGCTGTAAAATAACTTAATCAAGCTATTCTGTTGCAATACAAGTAGAAAAGTAAAAAATACGACCCAGTACATTACATGGCTGTTTTGATAATTGAACATGCTAATTTACTGCAACAATGCTGTAGTTAAGACTTATGTTTCCATTGTTCATGGTTATTATAATGCCAGTGAAGGAACTACCCAACAATCCACAATAAAGTAGGAGAAACGTCTGTGTGAACCCTCAATTGACCACAGTTGATTGTGTACAGTCAATGTATGATTTGCCATAGGTGCTAAATACACAGCTTAGCACAAACACACTCCACAATCTGATTGGTCAACGAGAGGTCATCTCCACATCTACAACCCAATATTTCAACGCCACTGCAACCCAGGTTTTACATCCGTACATGTATCCCTGCCAGGAAATTGCTAAATGATTTCGGACATTACCTCTGACAGCTAAAATTGACCATTGCTTTTGCATTGTCAGAAACCCAAATGTGGGAATACTGAGTACTGTCTGGGAGAGGTCTAGTGCTGGTTAAAATGGATCACAATGACAAAACGTACCCAGCACCGTCAGCTAAAATGAAGCCGAGGGACCGTTTGATCTTTGAAAAGGATTGACAGTGATGCCGACACAGATCAAGCCCTCATGAGCTGAATCTGTGCGAGTGTTTGCTGGAACCTGGGCCTTTAATGTTTGTCGTCTCTAGACAGTAATCCTCCATCACAGCTGGTGTGACGTTGCATGAATCTCATGGCCTAACACCAAAATCCCTCAAAGTGATTCGCCATTAACCTTGCAATGGTGACAGACTTTCGGTAGCTCGCAGGGTAAGCTGGGCCATTTCTCCTGCTTGCTGTTCGATGGAAAAGTAATGGTAGGCATTTCACATGTAATCTATCACTGTACAAGAAAAACGATGGCAAGGATCAATAACTATGAAATTGGCTGAGGGCATTAGTAACACTTAAACCCTGTGCCATTACTACACCTCAGACTGAGTCAGGAGGACTCGAGATGTTGTGACGATACGATCGAGATTGAACCGTGCAATTCGGGCACCGACCTTTGGCGACCTTCAGAATCAAGGTCTGCACATTCGAGCAGGATGCTTTTGGGAAGCGTAATACACGTGCGACGTGATGGACGAAAGGAAATAATATTTCACGTCACATTCGAAAAGGACACCTGGAGATCAAACGAGCAATAATATGTTTTAAATCAATGCTCCGCTGCCTGTTGGAGAGTTCCCCTGAAGGTCAACTTCACTAAGTCCGGGAATATGAATAGTCTGACCTTCTCATCTGCAGCAGAATCGATAGAAAATTCAATCAGGTGGTGTCTGCTTGGAACTCAAAATCAAATGATGTCCAAATCAAGTAGCTGTAGATCCCTGGTCAGCATGTATGATGGAGACAGAGTGCCAAATACAATCTCATTAATTGGCCAAAGCTTTAATGTTTACCCGCTCTCCCCTGACAACATATCTTGTTCTAATTATATTTTTGGACCCCTTTGGTCTCCTGATTGACTGAATAAGCAACAAGCATAAATGCTCATTAAAGGCCCAATGCAGCCATATTTATATTCATAAAAAATAATTTCTGCGTAACAATTAAGTACCTTACTGCAATAGATTTCTATTAAAATGGGCAAAAATCGCTAAAAATGATGATGTCACCTTGAAAAGCCGAAACTCCAATCCATGCAAACCTGCTAATTAGAAGGTCCTGTGTAGATTGTATTTTCAACCAGGAACTATAATGACATAACACTGAAACATTGTTTTCACACTTTTAGTTTCATCGGCTGTTGTACAATATTATATAAAACACAGGGAAAACAGAATTTTATCTGCACTGGGCCTTTAATGTTTAACTTTCTGAGAACCCAAAGCTCTTTTCCAAGCACTCCTATGCAATACTTGTAATTGTCAGAGGATTCTTATTTAACAGAAGTCAGCCAAAGTCATTCTACAGCAGTCTCTTATAGTTAATATATCAGTGTTTTAGATGATTTACACAATAACTAACATGCTTACTGTTGTTCATTAGTTTATTAAAATTAGGGGAGGGATAGTAGGATTAGTGGAAAATAATAAAGGAAAAAATATATTTTTAAAGATGTGTATTTATATATGTATATGTATGTACAGTGCATTCAGAAAGTATTCATACCCCTTTACTTTTTCCACATGTTGTTACGTTACAGCCTTATTCTAAAATGGATGAAATAGTGTTTTTCCCTGATCAATCTTCACACAATACCCCATAAAGGAAACAGATTTTAGCAAGTCTGAGGTCCTGATAGCTCTGGAGCAGAATTTTGTGCTGTATCGCCACCATCTCTTTACAACACAAACAATCCTACTCTAGCCATTATCTGGCAGCATCCTCACTCACACCTGTTTGTGTTTGGCTACGCAGACCCTCTAGCTGAGGTGTTTCAGGCAGCATGTCTGTGTTGTTATTGCTACGAGAATGATCTCTTTGATCTGGGGCAACGATCGGCTCAAACATGAAGGGCTTCAGTAGGTTTATTGGCTCCCCAACTAACATTATTTCATTTTCTGTAATAAACTAATTCTCAGACAGAGTTACTCTGTTCTCTCCTGCCAGTGACACAACAATGCCAATATGGCGATTTACAGTTACAGTTAGCTGGCGTTCTAAATCCTAATGTATCCATTCCCCTTTAACAGTCTGATGGTCTTGAGATAGAAGATGTTTTTCAGTCTCTCGGTCCCAGCTTTGATGCAGCTGTACTGACCTCGCCTTCTGGATGAGAGTGGTGTGAACAGGCAGTGGCTCGGGTGGTTGCTGTCCTTGATCTTTTTGGTCTTCCTGTGATATCGGGTGCTGTAGGTGTCCTGGAGGGCAGGTAGTTTACCCCCGATGATGTGTTGTGCAGAATGCACCACCATCTGGAAAGCCCTGCGGTTGTGGGCGGTGAAGTTGCCGTACCAGGCGGTGGTACAGCCTTACAGGATGCTCTCAATTGTGCATCTGTAACAGTTAGTGAGGGTTTTACGTGACAAGCCAAATTTCTTCAGCCTCATGAGGTTGAAGAGGCGGTGTTACATCTTCTTCACCACACTGTCTGCGTGGGTGGACCATTTCAGTTTGTCAGTGATATGTACGGCGAGGAATTTAAAACTTTCCACCTTCTCCACTGCTGTCCCGTCGATGTGAATGGGGGGTGCTCCCTCCGCTGTTTCCTGAAGTCCACGATCATCTCCTTTGTTTTGTTGACATTGAGTGAGATGTTATTTTCCTGACACCACACTCCGAGAGGCCTCACCTCCCTCCTGTGTCCTGTCTTGTCGTTGTTGGTAATCAAGCCCACTACTGTTGTGTCGTCGGCAAACTTGATTATTGAGTTGGAGTCGTGCACGGCCACACAGTCCTGGGTGAATAGGGAGTACAGGAGGGGGCTGAACACACACCCTTGTGGGGCCCCAGTGTTGAGGATCAGCGACACTGGGGCCCCACAAGGGTGCATGCTCAGCCCCGTCCTGTACAATGTATTAGCTGTGCACCAGTGCTCTCTGAAGAGGAAACAACAACACAATGTAGAACAACATCCCTCGCAAACGGCACAGATGTGGGATTTTTCTCCACACTGGTCCTCTTAAATTTGAATTCTAAATTCAACATCAAAATATGTAGGGTCACATGACGGTCTGCTCTGCCATTCCTCTCCTTCACAACAGTGTTGCCAATAATATAGGGTTGCTATAAGATGTAAATGGGAATATAATGGACCTGTTGAAAAAAATACATAACAGCTCCCCACTACCATGAGACATTTATAATATTTTTTTAATTTTTAATTTATTTAACCAGGCATGTCAGTTAAGAACAAACTCTTATTTTCAATGACGGCCTAGGAACAGTGGGTTAAGTGCCTGTTCAGGGGCAGAACGACAGATTTGTGCCTTGTCAGCTCGGGGGTTTGAACTTGCAACCTTTTGGTTACTAGTCCAACGCTCTAACCACTAGGCTACCCTGCCACCCCAATATAGGCCTATCCCATTTCAAATTTGGCTCCCAGTGCGACTTTACTTCCAGCCTATTATGATGCATTTGGCAATTCCTTCTCTGTATGTTCCTAGACTACTAGTAATTTACAAATTGCATCTGAGGTTGCTACTGATCTTGACATAATACATGGCTATGGTGATATTAATAATATATCATTAACACACACTGAAAAAAGTGTTATCTGTTATTGCAGATTTATGAGCAGCAAATCGGATGTTTACATACACTTAGGTTGGAGTCATTAAAACTCGTTTTTCAACCACTCCACAAATTTCTTGTTAACAAACTATAGTTTTGGCAAGTGGGTTAGGACATCTACACATGACACAAATGATTGTTTACAGGCAGATTATTTCACTTATAATTCACTACATCACAATTCCAGTGGGTCAGAAGTTTACATACACTAAATTGACCATGACTTTAAACAGCTTGGAAAATTTCAGAAAATTATGTCATGGCTTTACAAGCTTCTGATAGGCTAATTGACATCATTTGAGTCGATTGGAGGTGTACCTGTGGATGTATTTCAAGGCCTACCTTCAAACTCAGTGCCTCTTTGCTTGACATCATAGGAAAATCAAAAGAAATCAGCCAAAACCTCAGAAACAAAATTGTAGACCTCCACAAGTCTGATTCATCCTTGGGAGCAATTTCCAAATGCATGAAGGTACCACGTTCATCTGTACAAACAATAGTGCGCAAGTATAAACACCATGGGACCACGGAGCCGTCATACCGCTCAGGAAGGAGACGCGTTCTGTCTCCTAGAGATTAACAAAAAGTGCAAATCAATCCCAGAACAACAGCAAAGGACCTTTCGAAGATGCTGGAGGAAACCGGTACAAAAGTATCTATATCCACAGTAAAACAAGTCCTATATAACCTGAAAGGCCGGTCAGCAAGGAAGAAGCCACTGCTCCAAAACCGCCATAAAAAAGCCAGACTACGTTTTGCAACTGCACACGGGGACAAAGATGGTACTTTTTGGAGAAATGTCCTCTGGTCTGATGAAACAAAAATAGAACTGTTTGGACATAATGACCATTGTTATGTTTGGAGGAAAAAGGGGAGGCTTGCAAGCCGAAGAACACCATCCCAACCGTGAAGCCCTGGGGTGGCAGCATCATGTTGTGGGGGTGCTTTGCTGCAGGAGGGACTGGTGTACTTCACAAAATAGATGGCATCATGGGGGAGGAAAATGATGTGGATATATTGAAGCAACATCTCAAGACAACAGTCAATGTATTGGAGTGGCCATCACAAAGCCCTGACCTCAATCCCATAGAAAATGTGTGGGCAGAACTGAAAAAGTGTGTGCCAGCAAGGAGGCCTACAAACCTGACTCAGTTACTCCAGCTGTCAGGAGGAATGGGCCAAAATGAACCAAGCTTACTGTGGGAAGCTTGTGGAAGGCTATCTGAAACATTTCACCAAGTTCAACAATTTCAAGGCAATGCTACCAAATACTAATTGAGTGTATGTAAACTTCTCACCCACTGGGAATGTGATGCAAGAAATAAAAGCTGAAATAAATCATTCTCTCTATTATTATTCTGACATTTCACATTCTTAAAATAAAGTGGTGATACTAACTGACCTAAGACAGGGAATATTTACTAGGATTAAATGTATTTGGCTAACGTGTATGTAAACTTCCGACTTGAACTGTTTGTAAAAAAGGATAGTAACCTTCGTAAATGGCAAACAGGCTGGGTCTCATAGCCCACTATTAAATTGTGATAATATACAGATATCATTCACTTTTAATAAAATCAAAAAATGTCCTTTCATTATTGCCCTATCAAAAAATTGAACAGAGCATGAATGCGAGTGTAATGTCAGAGCTGCGTTTTATATAGTTTTGTCGATCCACATAAGCCTTGTGGGTGTTGCTTCTGTTTCTATCATCTACTGTATAATGTCAGATGTCAAATGTCACTACTTATAATGTTTTATTGTGAAAATGAACATGAGGTCCCATGAGAGAATGTGGCACTATCAATCAGATTATTATTTCCTCTTACTGATGTTTTCCTTTTCCTTTGGATATTATAAATAGATCATATAAATAGGCCACTCGGTAAAATCCTATGAGGTTGGAGTGCACTCTTACAATCCCTTCGGAGCTCTCTGCAGGAACTGATGGCCAAACAAAATCAAAGTCACTTCTCCTGTTGTCACATCTTGCAGATTAATCACTTATTTTGAAGAAAACACACACGCAGACACAGGCACTTCCACATGAACACACACACATACACACACACACAGACACACACAAATATGCATGCACACACACTCATGCATGCACACACAGACACACACTAAATAGTCAAACAAAATGATCCCTATCACTCAGAATTGATGGGAATGCTAGTCTACCTCTACAGTCCTGTAACCTGGGATCATTCCTGTGGTGTCACCTTGTGTTACAAAAGCAGGTAGATGCAGTTTTATCACACCAACAGTAAACATTCCAAGTAAAAGCACTCAAAATACCACACAGCCCCTAGGAGACCGATATCCCACCGGAATTCATTGTTTAACTTAATGTGGGATTACCAACAGGACATTTTTGCAAGGTTACCCAAACATGTTAAAAAAAAATCAAAAACCGCAACATGCCGTGACTCCAAATTCAACAGAGAGAGCCAGGGACAAACAATAAGCCTTGACCAAGTGATTAAGACATATACAAAAGAGCCAGTGAAACAGTAATCAAACCATCGTTGAAATATGACACGAACCATTTCGGTAAACATTGCTCAACGTTGTAGAAGACATGGTTGTCCAGCATTTGCAGCACGATCCATGTCAATCGATTACGTGCCCTTATTCTGTCCGTCGACACTCAGGGTTCCATTTCGCACCCTGGATTTGTTTATCAGGATTATGAGGCAGACCAAACCTCTAGCGAGGCTTAGATGATGTGCCAAGTACAGGCTAGGGGATAATTAACTCTGCTTTACAATTAGGACCAAGCAATCTATTGAGAATACAACAACGGGACAGGGATAAATACCCAGCCATCAGTAAGGCAGAGGAAGAAGGATAGGATAACTGCCAAATAATCAGGGAATACGTATACAAAGTGTAAGATTAAAGATATGTGAGCAAAAGCCAAAGCCGGAGATTGATGCTATTTTGGTATGGTAAAAATATTGTGCTATTTTGATGGCATCAACAGATCAATCATCTTGAATGTTCCTTCATTCTTTTGAGATTTTTCACTTGGGCTCCATATCTGATATAGAAATGTATGTCATTAGGTGATAGGTCGCAAAGTTTCATTAAAGGCTCAACGGGATTTCCCTGTGTTTTATATACAGGTAACTGCCAAAATAAAGGAAACACCAACATAAAGTGTCTTAATAGGGTGTTGGGGCACCCCAGCCAGAACAGCTTCAATGCACCTTGGTATAGATTCTACAAGTGTCTGGAACTCTATTGGAGGGATGCGATACCATTCTTACACAAGAAATTCCGTCATTTACAGTTTCGTTGATGGTGGTGTAAAACCCTGTCTCAGGCGCTGCTCCAGAATCGTAATGCCAAACATTTTAGTTTACCCCCCCTGCAATTTTGTAATAGGACAACAGGACAATATTTTCCATAACCAAAAATATAAATAGCGCACATAAAACAGATCTACTGTTACGTCTACTCCCGCTCCTCCCCTCCGGGGTTCGACATCGCCGGTATACTAACCACAGGTCCTGGGATCCATCATTACGCACACCTGGCATCAATCATTACGCGCACCTGCACGTCATCATGAGGCACACCTGGACTCCATTACCTCACTTATTACATCCCCTATATCTGGCAGTCCCTTGGGTTCCTTCCTCAGTCAGTATTGATGCTGTGTTTATGCTTGTTATGCTGTTTCGGCCCACGTTTGTTGTTTTATTAAACGTTTCACCGGCACCTCGACTATATTGACTCAAACAATGGAAGCAGCAGGAGAACAAAATATCTCCCAGACAATCGACGATTAGGGATACCTTCAACGTCAACACCAGGACCAGATGGCACAACTGGGCACGGCTATGGGAGAATTTCTTTGCATTTGTGCAACGTCTCGAACATACCCGGGAGAATTCCTTGTCATAAACTAGAATCCCACCCAACACTAGAGTTATTTGTATATATTAGATGATGCCACGGCAGCAGCTACTCTTCCTGGGGTCCAAACACATTAAGGCACTTACATAAAACAAAAGATTAAACAGTACAACAGTACAAACATTTAACATTATTACACCACTATATATCTACAATACAAAATGTATAATTCCATCTGTGTAGAGTGCTTGTGCTAGCGTTTGTGTGCGTATGCATGTCTGTACCTGTGTGTGTGTGTATCTTCACTGTCCCCGCTGTTCCATAAGGTATTTTTGTATCTGATGTTACTTGATGTGGAATAGAGTTCCATGTAGTCACGGCGGCTCTGTGTAGTACTGTGTACCTACCATAGTCTGTTCTGGATGTGTTTTTAGTTTTAGTTATTGAAATATTTAGGACTTACTTATTCCTTGCCTCCCATTCTGAAACTGACTGCGGTTCTTTGTGCCTGAGGGCACACACTTTCTAGTAGGCTTAAATTGAAGATATAGCAAATAGGAGTGGCAATATCATCCACTATCATCCTCAGTAATTTTCCATCCAAGTTGTCAGACCACGGTGGCTTGTCATTGTTGATAGACAATACTTTTTCACTTCTTCCACACTCACTTTGTGGAATTCAAAATTACAATGCTTGTCTTTTATAATTTGGTCAGTTATACTTGGATGTGTAGTGCCGGCATTTGTTGCTGGCATGTCATGCCTAAATGTGCTAATCTTGCCAATGAAAGAATCATTAAAGTAGTTGGCAATATCAGTGGGTTTTGTGATGAATGAGCCATCTGATTCAATGAATGATGGAGCCGAGTTTGCCTTTTTGCTCAAAATGTCATTTAAGGTGCTCCAAAGCTTTTTACGATCATTCTTTATATAATTTATCTTTGTTTCATAGTATCATTTCCTCAGATTTTTATTCAGTTTAGTTACCTTAGCTGATACATGATAGTTCCTTTTTAAATCCACCACCAGTATGCAATAATTCTCTGTGATGACTCCTTGTATGGATTAACATATTACCTGCCTCCTCACAGATAAAAATGATTTTACATTTGATCACAGCGTCTTTTGTAAACCCATGACCAAGTTGACACAAAGCTGCGCACTTTGAAGCGGTGCTATTTTGGTCAATTCTACCAGAACGGGAAGTCACTATCTGAGCAGCTACTCTTTAGAGAGAGGTGGGAAGGGGCGGTTAGAGATAGCAGGAGTGACATGACGGCAAGACAGAGGGAGAAAATGGAGGTTCAAACTCACAGCCCGAGGGTTTGTGTGGTGTGACAAACTGTCCGTGTCTATTGTTACACCTATTTCCGGCCATCGTCATTTAGAGCATGTCATCGGTGACTCTCGAAATGTAAAGTGTCTAATTCTTAAATGTTAAGCACACAACCATGATGTTGTGGCAGAAGAAGCGTCACATTAGATTTGAGAAATGTCACAGGACAGTGATTTTCATGTTGTCATCTACACACCTAATCATTAAGTGTTAGCCAATCCCTGAACATGTATTCGGAGTGCTTAACAGTGTACAAAACATGCTAATTATTGAGTCACAAACATTTATTAAAACATTAAAATACATTTTGTTTTTCTTTTTTACTTTTAGTTGTTCATGCGTTGGTCTATACTTTCCTCAGACATGTTTGCAATTGTATCTATCATCCAGTGACCTTCTAGGCAAGGGCATAGGCACGGGTAGGCCCAGGCCCACCCACTGGGAGCCAGGCCTACCAAAACCAGATTGAGCAAGCCCCCCCCTCACAAAAAAAATATATTTATTTTTTATGGTCTTGACAGTTTACCTCAATGGGGCCACATATTTGACGCCGCCACACATTCAACATGTTAAAGCATTTCTACTACACCAAAGCAAGCTCCTTATCAGTCTAGCTCCATGAAGAATGTTGGGTGTGGAACTGTGGATATCTACTCTATATAGGTCAGTGAGAGACTATGGGAGTACCCCTGGTGATGAAACTGTGTAAATCTTGTCTTTACTTGAGTGTACCAAACAGGACGTTATTTTTCCCTTTAACAAAACATTTCAAACACCATCAAATAGAATTCATAGCAAACAGTGCACTGGGTTAGTCAGATTTGATTAAATATAACAGAACAGTTGAACTGGAATGATATTCACTCTCACAGAAAGCCAAACCCCCAATAAGCCACAAAAATGACTGCATTGAGGCATATGACACTGTGCTTCTATTGCTTTATAATAATTTGTTAACATTATTTTTTTATGTTTTTATTTAACCTTTATTTAACCAGGTAGGCCAGTTGAGAACAAGTTCTCATTTACAACTGTGACCTGTCCAAGATAAAGCAAAGCAGTGCGACACAAACAACAACACAGAGTTACACATAGAATTATTAATAAACGTACAGTCAGTACCACAATATAAAAGTCTATATACAGTGTGTGCAAATGAGGGAAGAATTAGGGAGGTAAGGCAATAAATAGGCCGTAGTTGCAAAATAATTACAATTTAGCAATTAAACAAACACTGGAGTGATAGATGTGCAGAAGATGAATGTGCAAGTAGAGATACTGGGGTGCAAAGGACCAAAAAATATACAATAATAACAATATGGGGATAAGGTAGTTGGATGGGCTATTTACAGATGGGCAATGTACAGGTACAATGATCTGTAAGCTGCTCTGATAGCTGATGCTTAAAGTTAGTGAGGGATATACATGCTTGAGCGCGTGCTACGGGTGGGTGCTGCTATGGTGACCAGTGAGCTGACATAAGGCGGGGCTTTACCAAGCAAAGACTTATAGATGACCTGGAGCCAGTGGGTTTGGCGACGAATGCGAAGCGAGGGCCAGTCAACGAGAGCATACAGGTCGCAGTGGTGGGTAGTATATGGGGCTTTGGTGACAAAACGGATGGCACTGTGATAGACTGCATCCAATTTGCTGAGTATAGTGTTGGAGGCTATTTTGAAAATTACATCGCTGAAGTCAAGGGTTGGTAGGATAGTCAGTTTTACGAGGGTCTGTTTGGCAGCATGAGTGAAGGATGCTTTGTTGTGAAATAGAAAGCCGATTCTAGATTTAATTTCGGATTGGAGATGCTTAATATGAGTCTGGAAGAAGAGTTTACAGTCTAACCAGACACCTAGGTATTTGTAGTTGTCCACATATTCTAAGTCAGAACTGTCCAGAGTAGTGATGCTAGGCGGGCGGGCAGGTGCGGGCAGCTATCGGATGAAGAGCATGCATTTGGTTTTACTTGCATTTAAGAGCAGTTGGATGCCACTGAAGGAGAGTTGTATGGCATTGAAGCTTGTCTGGAGGTTAGTTAACACTTCCAAAGAAGGGCCAGAAGTGTATAGAATGGTGTCATCTGCGTAGAGTTGGATCAGAGAATCACCAGCCGCAAGAGCGAAATAATTGATGTATACAGAGAAAAGAGTCGGCCCGAGAATTTAACCCTGTGGCACCCCCACAGAGACTGCCAGAGATCCAGGCAATAGGCTCTCTGATTTGACACACTGAACTCAGTCTGAGAAGTAGTTGGTGAAACAGGCGAGGCAGTCATTTGAGAAACCAAGGCCGTTGAGTCTGCCAATAAGAATTAATGCTTTAATTGTCTCTTGTAGAATTTACTTGGCTTGGCGTAACTTGATATTCACCAGATTCATTCTTGTAGTGTATAACTGACCAAATTTGATATTGACAGCGTTTGGTGGGAAATGGGCCGCTGTTTTAACCAATTCCGTGTGCCTCAAACCGGAAAAACGTCACAAACCGAGAGTCAATCTTTGAAGATCATCCACCATCTTTTTAGGAGGCATCAAATGATATTGTCATCTGTTAAAATGTGAGGGAGTAACGTGTGCAAATGTTCTCATACTTTTGTTTTAGAACATATTTTATTGCAGACATTGATTATTCAT
The DNA here is from genome assembly GCF_018296145.1 of Oncorhynchus tshawytscha. Classification (NCBI taxonomy): domain Eukaryota; kingdom Metazoa; phylum Chordata; class Actinopteri; order Salmoniformes; family Salmonidae; genus Oncorhynchus; species Oncorhynchus tshawytscha. The sequence continues at coordinate 56,085,337 of NC_056440.1, forward strand.
GTGTTGCTAACGTTACTTGTCTTTCATTGCGTTGTAACCTGTAGCTAGCTAGCTAGTTCATTCAGCTAGCGCTACTCCGGTGAGACTTGCTAGCTTTTGCCATCTGTAAAAACTCAAAAGCGACAATCGTGCTTTTACAATTTTCAGACTACACTTTATTGAAGAGCATGTGTATCGTTGTGTGCACTCATTGAATTGTGTTTAATGTGTAGCTAGTTCATTTAACTGCATTTTTGCACTTGCATATCAATTTGTGTGGCTCATGTTAGAGAGGGGAGGGAAGAGAAACACGAGGTTAGCTAGCTGGCAAAGTGCAGCTGGTTATATGCTACCTAGTAGGAATGTTGTTCATATGCTGAAGTGTAGCTGTTCCTGCTGTAGCCTATCTTGTATTTGGTATTTAGCTAGCTAACGTCGTCGTTGAATATTCAGTGATGACATGATAGCTAATAATACCACTAGGTAGCATATATGTTTTCCAGATACATGTAGCTAGCTAGGCATAAGATAAAGCTGTTTTTTGCATTGTGCCGATTTTGACAAGAAAGAATATCACATTGCAATTTCCTGTTACCTAGGGATAGTCTGCAATTTAAATAAATTCGGAGCAATTGGAATTGGCTGTACTAACCCTTTTTTGTCCTGTAACCATTTTAACTAGACATTGGAGGGACAGTCCACCCCAAATTGAACATTTGCTTTCAGACCTCAAAACTGAGTGTGGTATTAAAGTGGTTGACATGATACACCATGCCACTGCCTATTTCATTTGTTTATTAGGCAAACAAGACAGCTCATAATCCAGTGCCTTTATCACAGTCATCACACCTATATTTGAGCTTTAATTAACTTTAAAAATGCAACATGTTGTCTCAGCCTCATGGCAAAATGTGTAGAATAGCATGAAAGAGCTATAAAACTGCACATTGTCCACTTTGCCCCATGGCAAAATGTGTATAATTGCAGGAAATTAGCTTTAAAACAACATTTTCTCTCAGCCTCATGGCAAAATGTGTAAAATGTGTAGAATAGCTTGAGATTAGCTATAAAACTGAACATTTTTACATTTTTATCTTTGCCCCATGGCAAGGATTGTTATAATTCTTTTTTTGGGGGGGCTACTCGCGAATTTGTCATTTGTCATTGCTTCACAATCATTTGAAAGTAGACATGTAAACACCTAACCACCATATACTGCCGGTAACAAGTTGATGTGATTGGTCTCTCAGACACAAAATGTTCACCCCAAGGAGCCATTCATAAGATGCGGCACGTTAGTATCTGCACTTCATCAAGTGACCATGGCTTTTTATTTCCCCGTTGACAGCATTTTATCTTCCCTCTGTTGTGCGCTAGCCACCTTCTACGACAGCATTTTATCTTCCCTCTGTTGTGCGCTAGCCACCTTCTACGACAGCATTTTATCTTCCCTCTGTTGTGCGCTAGCCACCTTCTACGACAGCATTTTATCTTCCCTCTGTTGTGTGCTAGCCACCTTCTACGACAGCATTTTATCTTCCCTCTGTTGTGCGCTAGCCACCTTCTACGACAGCATTTTATCTTCCCTCTGTTGTGCGCTAGCCACCTTCTACGACAGCATTTTATCTTCCCTCTGTTGTGTGCTAGCCACCTTCTACGACAGCATTTTATCTTCCCTCTGTTGTGCGCTAGCCACCTTCTACGAAAGCATTTTTTTTTACGTCACTGGGTCACTGGTGTCAATAACAATATTACGTCCACCATCCTCCCCTAAACCTGAATATAATCAAGGGCGGTACCTGCCGCCATAGCTACCATCGAGTCACTGTCGAAGACTGACAGTTCACCTTAATGGCGCCACATATTTGACACCGCCACACATTCAACGACATGTAAAAGCATTTATACTATACTAAAGTAAGCTCCTTATCAGTCTAGCTCCATGAAGAATGTTGGGTGTGAAACTGTGGATATCTACTATATATAGGTCAGTGAGAGACTATGGGAGTTCCCATGGTGATGAAGCCGGTAAAATCTGGTCACTGGCCTGTTTGTGGCTTTCACACTGCCAAGCCACACAGAGTAGTCGCTAGAGGACAGAAGCCCTGAGAGCAATGAGACATGAGAACAAACCAGACTTAACCAGACCAAGACTTAAAGGAAGATATGCTCTGTTCAATGTTAATTGAAATGAATGCCATATAGAAGTGAAATAAAATCGCTTTGCATATTTAATGGTTCTTTATACCAGTATTTCGGTCAACAGTAGAGGATTTTGATAATACAATCTACGGTATGTTATGATAGGAGTGCGATATAGGCCTACTTTTGAAATGAATTATATATATACCAATTGATTCTTGAAGAATATAACTAATACATGCCTTATGAGTATAGTACAAAAGCCTTACCATGATCTTAACCCCCAAAATCTATATGGGTTTGGTGCATATCTGGACATTCATATTAGTGTATATGAATATTATTTCCCTTTGCTGCTTCTACGAACCACTGTTCCCATTGTGGTGGAATTCTGTTTTTACTCTGTTTCACGGGGTATTCTCACCCCTTTCCTCGGCAGTAAGTCTGTGTGAGACCAAGTTGTTGCTCTGGGATATCTACATTGTCATGGTGCCGACACAATAGGTGTTTATTGCTTTCAGGGCCAAAGCACTCGGCAGGGTTTTGACATATCCCGGCAGTCCTTTTAACTGAGCTCAATATTAAAAGTCTGGCTAGCACAACACTCTCAAGCCTGAGTGAGTCGACTGAGTGAGTAGATCTGCCAGTCAAAAGGTTATGTCACATTTAGTTATTGTACAGAGTAGTTAAAGAGTAGGGATCCTGGTATATTCAAGACAACTCTATTTATCCCCTCAGTGGAAATTAAAAGGCCATTGCCGGGTTAGAAATGATATAGTCCTCGTGTCAAGAACATACATTTTTACACATATGGCATTATGTACAATGGTAAAGTGTCATAGGTTATTGTATAGTGCTGAATAGTGTAGAACAATGAATAGGTGTTAAGCCCTGGGTATAGAAGTGTAATATTATGGTGAAATGGGATGGAGTTCTATGCATGAGGGAATAGGCTGAGTGCTGTTACATGTTGCCGGGTGGCCTTAGGGATTCATGTAGCTTTCCTTCTGTGTGTTTTGTACCTGGGGCAACATCATGTTGAGTTCGATGGACAGGATATGGGTGTCAATCAAATAAATGGAGTCAATGAAATAACATTTTGAAGAAAATGTGGTGTATGAATAGGAGTGAGGTGTATTTTACAGACACAAACGTTTGTTCAGATGCTGTTGCGAAGTATAGCATACGTGAATGTAAGGTCAGTTACATTGTTTTGCTTACAGCATTTTATATGTCATCTATTTTCATGACAAACTGGCGCTGTTCATTTTCCTTTATGCAAATGTCTCCCTCTCTAGATAGTAGTTGTGCATGTAGCTCAATGTAAATGTGTGACATTTCCACTTATCCCTGTAGCATTATGGAATGTTGAAGTAAGGTGATTCAAATGCCAGGCCAATGTGGAATCATTTCCAGTAAGCGTTTAGTCAGGTTAATGGGATAATTCAGACAAATTACAAACGTACAGATTTGTTTCCTTGAAAGTAGTCTATGGACAAAGAAATACTGCAATCCACACTTAGTTTTTATTACTAGTCACTGCCACCAACTGCTAATAATAGTATTTTGTAACCAAAAAAGGTTAGCATGCTTTAAATGTAATGCCCAATTTATCTCTGGACGGGATTATGTAGCTCAATGACCAGCGGTGTAAAGTACTTAAGTAAAAATACTGCTTAAGTTGTTTTTTGGGGTATCTGTACTTTACAATTTATATTTTTGAAACTTTTATTTCACTACATTCCTAAAGAAAATAATGTACTTTTTACACCATACACCCAAAAGTACTTTTGAATGCTTAGCAGGACAGGAAATGGTCCACAATTCACACACTTATCAAGAGAACATCCCTGGTCATCCCTACTGCCTATGATCTGGAGGACTCACTAAACACAAATGCTTTGTTTGCTTGGTTTGTATATTACATTTACTTTTGATACTTAAGTATATTAAAACAAAATACTTTTAGACTTTTACTCAAGTAGTATTTTACTGGGTGACTTTCACTTTTACTTGAGTCATTTTCTATTAAGGTATCTTTACTTTTACTCAAGTATGACAATTGGATACTTTTTCCACCACTTGTGTGTAAAGAAATAAATATATACATTTCATTTTGGCTGCACTATCCCTTTAATCTTGGGACAAAATATCACAGATTTAATTTGTGAATAATCAACTAGTTATACAATTAAGATAGAAATGGCATGTTAGTTGTCCTTGATGTTAGGCCATAACATTGGTGTCAATTGATGGATAGACTCTTGTCTGCAACATAACACAATTACCCATCAGGCCATGGGCCTGTGATTAAGATATTTTTGGAAACCGTTGTCTTTGACAAGCATTTGACATTGTAAATCTCATTATGCAAATTAAATTGACTGGAGGGACATTTAAATCACTGTGGGGTCTCAGAGGTCAAGCTTATTAACTAATTCAAAGTGAATGTAGATTTTGAATATAAGAAAAGCTGATGATGTGGGCAGTTTAGAAGCCTCTCTTGGGAGGGCCACTTCACTGTCAAGCCGTCTCACTGGCCCTCTTCATGACAATATTCTTAAGGACAGCTGTCCACTGCAAAGTAAATATGTACCCTAGCTCCCTTAGGGATCAATGTAATCAATGTCCCCCTGTGAGTTGGCTGTCACATTAGATATAGGGGTGAAACATGTACTTAAATGAATAGAGTGGAGTGGTAGGAGTAGCTCAGAAGGTGCTCAACTGATTTCTTTCTCCTGAGGGATGAGAAGAATGTCAGCCATGCAGTCAATGGTTGGTTTGGAAATGTCAATCACAACCAAGAAAAACTCACCCTCAACAACGTGACGAACCACGACTGCTCTGTCTACTGCCTGCACTTCCTATATACTGGCAGATAGGCGAAAAACAATGCTGCTCGGCACGGAGCGTATGAACTCTGCATACACACAGAAAATAGAGCTGTGTTGCGTGAAAGGCAGGGAAGGGAGCGAGGCACTATGTGAGCCTGCTGAAATCGGGAGATGGTAGTGTACCCCTGTAGGTATACGCGCATCTGACCTGAGTATTGGCTGCTGTTATTCCAGATGATTTCTACATTGGGTTGGCAGTGTCGGGACACTCTCCCGCCGTGTGTGCTCCCGTGAAGGGTTTGGACCCTGCCGGGTAGGTAACTGGCTCAGAGAAACATTTTCCGCATCCCTGGAAGGAACACATATGTCTACCTATTTGGTATGGCCACATCACCTGCAGGCATTAGTTAATTGGGGTCCCGCTATTTCACATGGGCATTGTGCCGGCAATTGAGGCACTAGAGATGCTAAAGGGTCCTGTTTGCATGATACACAGCTAATTTCTTACTGCTCGCACGACCCACAAAGTCCAATTAGCCGAAATGACAGTCTCATACACATTCTCATATCCAATCTTATGTACTCTCACTGTCCAATAAACTAAAGAAGCTGTGCCCTCGTGCACTGGGTATTTCATACCTCAGTGAAGCTTCCCTAACATTAACCTCGTTAGCCATTGTCTGGTGACAAGTTATCTCCAACAGGGATAATTACCGAGTTGTGAAGAAAAAAGAAAAGAATGTAGTCAACTCTTAACAACACGTTATAGTACTATGAATTTCATATCAGTAGGAACTAGCCATTTCATATCAGTAGGAACTAGCCATTTCATATCAGTAGGAACTAGCCATCTCATGTCAGTAGGAACTAGCCATCTCATGTCAGTAGGAACTAGCTATCTCATGTGAGTAGGAATTAGCCATCTCATGTCAGTAGGAACTAGCCATTTCATGTCAGTAGGAACTAGCCATCTCATGTCAGTAGGAACTAGCCATCTCATGTCAGTAGGAACTAGCCATTTCATGTCAGTAGGAACTAGCCATCTCATGTCAGTAGGAACTAGCCATCTCATGTCAGTAGGAACTAGCCATTTCATGTCAGTAGGAACTAGCCATTTCATATCAGTAGGAACTTGTCATTTTATTTCAGTAGGAACTAGCCATTTCAAATCAGTAGGAACTAGCCATTTCATCAGTAGGAACTAGCCATTTCATATCAGTAGGAACTTGTCATTTTATTTCAGTAGGAACTAGCCATTTCAAATCAGTAGGAACTAGCCATTTCATCAGTAGGAACTAGCCATTTCATGTCAGTAGGAACTAGCCATTTCATATCAGTAGGAACTTGTCATTTTATTTCAGTAGGGACTAGCCATTTCAAATCAGTAGTAACTTGTCATTTTACTTCAGTAGGAACTAGCCATTTTATGTCAGTAGGAACTAGATCATTTTTGGGGGAGCTAGAGCTGGGCGATGTGGACAAAAAGTAATATTGCGACACATGTAACTATTTTGCTTGATGACATCGATAACACACACACAAAAAATCATGGACGTTTTTAGTTATTTATTTTATTTCACCTTAACCAGGTAGGCTAGTTGAGAACAAGTTCTCATTGCGACCTGGCCAAGATAAAGCAAAGCAGTGCAATACAAACAACAACACAGAGTTACACATGGAATAAACAAACATACAGTCAATAATACAATAGAAAAAAGTCTATATACAGTGTGTGCAAATGAGGTAGGATAAGGGAGTTAAGGCAATAAATAGGCCATAGTGGTGAAATAATTACAATATAGCAATTTAACACTGGAGTGATAGATGTGCAGAAGATGAGTGCGCAAGTAGAGATACTGGGTTACAAAGGAGCAAAATAAATCAAATAAATAACAGTATGGGGATGAGGTAGTTGGATGGGCTATGTACAGGTGCAGTGATCTGTGAGCTGCTCTGACAGATGGTGCTTAAAGTTAGTGAGGGAGATATGAGTCCCCAGCTTCAGTGATTTTTGCAGTTAGTTCCAGTCATTGGAAGCAGAGAACTGGAAGGGAAGGTGACCAAAGGAGAAATTGGCTTTGGGGGTGACCAGTGAAATATACCTGCTTGAGCGCGTGCTACGGGTGGGTGCTGCTATGGTGACCAGTGAGCTGAGATAAGGCAGGGCTTTACCTAGCAAAGACTTATAGATGACCCGGAGCCAGTGGGTTTGGTGACGAATATGAAGCGAGGGCCAGCCAAAGAGAGCATACAGGTCGCAGTGGTGGGTAGTATATGGGGCTTTGGTGACAAAATGGATGGCACTGTGATAGACTGCATCCAATTTGCTGAGTAGAGTGTTGGAGGCTATTTTGTAAATGACATCGCCAAAGTCAAGGATCGGTAGGATGGTCAGTTTTACGAGGGTATGTTTGGCAGCATGAGTGAAGGATGCTTTGTTGCGAAATAGGAAGCCAATTCTAGATTTAATTTTGGATTTGAGATGCTTACTGTGAGTCTGGAAGTTACTTTACATTAGCGGCAGGGCTCTAGACCATTTTTATTCCGTGCCAAGTAAAACAATTTAGATGGTAGCCTATGATTTAAAAAGTAAGCTATTTCATCTAATATATCCAGCTTGATATTTTGATGTGCAACCTGTCAAAATAGGATCCAGAATTATCAGAATTATTTTTGTCTCTTCTGAGAATTTGCCGATTTCTATTGGCTATATTATTCACTAGCCGAGGAAGTCAGTACAATTGCTAGATTGCTAACTCTAAATATGATAGTTGCTAGATAGCCATGTGGGCTAATTGATTCATCTATCAGTAAATGTAGTGTCTTACAAAAACGTCCCACCACTAGACCTAGGCTAGTCATATTCACTGCAAATGGCGTGCTCCACTGGCATATCTGAGACATTTACTGGAACCATATGCATTGGGTGCGTAACCTGATTAGGGCTGTCCACATTTACTTTTCCTCAGTCAACAAGATAAGTAACAAGCAGCAAAATCACCAGAATATGTAAATCTACTACCCCCCATAGTAGAGAAGTTTACCTATTCTATTAGTCAGCTTGTCGTTCTGTGCGAGAAAAGATAAAGAAAGCATCACCGGTCAAATGTATTTCCATCGACTAGAATATCCATCAATGAATAGGCTAAAAAGCATTATACCGCAATGGGATTTTCTTCCTCCTCCCATCTGCTGTTCTATTACCGGCTCACGTAAACCCTGAACTACAGCCTACTCCGTTTGCAAAGTTGTACCATGAACTCAATAGGTGAGAAATACATGATATACTCACAGAAAGATGTGACTTTCCTCTGTGTTACAACAACAACAGTAGTTGCTTTGAAAACTGTATTTTTCCCCTCAATAGCAATTTGAGCAATGGTCATATGCTTGTGCTTCTCAGAATGCATCGCTCCCTCCTCAGTGCGCACAGTCGGGAGAGGGAGTGAGAGTCAGCAGCCGACAGTGAAATAGGGACAGACAGATACTTTCATAGTAGGAATCAACATTATGCATAGGCTATCACTGTTTACCAAATATTGGTTTAAGAACAATCTAAAGGAACGTTGTGTATCAAAATAACAGAAAACGACCAACTTAAGTCAAATCGTCCCGGCTCTACGTGTACCTCACATTGAGATCAATGTTGTTATGTGCTTTTGGGGGCTCCAATTATGACATTGAACAACACCATGTTTCACGTCACCAGCAATGGTCCATAAGCCTCTGAAGCCCTTTGATGTGGCTTTTTCCTCATTCAAGGCTCCTCAACAACATAGTTTGACATGTTTGTTTTTTTTGTCAGCATGATAGGTATGTAGTAGCTGAATGTCAATCAGCTATTTGGGTGTGAAACATCCCTGTGCCTGATAAATAATGTCTCCAAAAGTAGAGGCAACTGTCAATCAATAGGTTGTCAGGGAGTGATGTCTTGACTTTGTCATTCCTCTTGGCTCAGTGATTCGTCAATAATACAATTCCAGCACCCGACAGAAGTCCGTGTCTGTTTTCAAAGTGACGGCGAGACATATGATGGAAATAATTTCCCGTGGGTTTCCAACTTACAGAGTGCATTATTCTAATATCACTAGAGAACGAGAGTGGATGAACAATCCAACTGTGAATGAAAATACATTCACAAGACAGTTAAGTGGCCAACTGCGATCCTGTAGTGCTATAGTCAACTGCTTCCCCACTGGTTGAACCAACGTTGCGTCAACGTGTTGTGACGTGCAATCAACGTGCAAAATGCATTGGATTTGAATAAAGTCATCAACCAGCACTGTTTTCATCTCATTTCAACCAGCGTTTGTAAACATTGAAATTAGGGTCAAACTTAAATACATTGTCTTAACCTGACAAACATGCTGTTACATCAATCTAATTTTAACATAATCATCAGAGCTATGTATACATTGAAATTGCATAGAAAATATCACACAGTGCCTTCAGAGAGTATTCACACCGCTTGACTTTTTCCACATTTTGTTGTTACAGACTGAATTTGTGGAATTATATTTTTCTATTTTTTTCACTAATTATTTAAAAATGAAAAGCAATTCACTTTTTGTTCTGAATACAAAGTGTTATGTTTGGGGCTAATTCAACACCACACATTACTGAGTACCACTCTCCATATTTTCAAGCATGGTTGTGGCTGCATCATGTTATGGGTATGCTTGTAATCGTTAAGGACTGGGGAGTTTTTCAGGATAAAAAAAGAAACAGAATGGAGCTAAGCACAGGCAAAATCCTGGAAGAAAGCCTGGTTCAGTCTGCTTTCCACCAGACACTGAGAGATGAATTCCCCTTTCAGCAGGACAATAACCTAAAACACAAGGCCAAATCTACACTGTAGTTGCTTATGAAGAAGATAGTGAATGTTCCTGAGTGGCTGAGTTACAGTTTTGACTTAAATCTGCTTAAATCTATGGCAAGAGCTGAAAATGGTTGTCTAGCAATGACCAACAACCAAATTGACAGAGCTTAAAAAGCATGGGCAAATGTTGCACAGTCCAGGTGTAGAAAGCTCTTAGAGACTTACCCAGAAAGACATCTATAATTGCTGCCAAAGGTGATTCTAACATGTATTTACTTAGGGGGTTGAAGACTTGGCTAATCAAGATATATTGGTGTTTTTAAACAAAATAAAACATCCTAGATCCTGTATTCATATATTGGGTGGTTGAAATTATGTTGAACTGTAGATTTGATTAGAAATATTTGATTTGATCTTGTTTCAATGTTGATAGTAATATGCTATGTTTGAATCAACGTCATTGTTTCAACTTCATGCTATCAACTTAAATAAAGAGGTATATTGAAATAAAATGTGAAGCCACTGTCCAACGATTTCCGCCTGATCAGTGACTCCTACTGGTATATGAGGGATAATGCACTTCAGTGAGAACAAGCCTACCATCCAGATGCCTATGTCTATGTACCCTGATTAGCTTTCTTAACAAGCTGGTTCGTTTCAGTGGAGGTATCATGTCAACACATTTAGACACCTATATAACACTGAACACCTATATAACATTGAATAGTTGGAAGTAACTCCTAAATTTTCATACACATGAAAGTAATTCGGAGAGAGTTTGGATTTATGTAGGCTGCATTGACATCAGATTTGCCCATCAAAGGACACTATCATTTGAATGTGTAGCTAGATATACTATCATTCATCCATGGTTGATTAGATCTTTGGAAGATTATAAGTTCATTATTTAATTGAGATGTGAATCCAACATATCTATCATTAATTTGTAGACAAACTGGATATTGAATTGGGAAACGCAACCAAATATCAACATTTGAAGGAGTTGTATCTTCTGCATGGATAGTGTTCAGACACCTTGACTTTTCCACCTTTTGTTACGTTACAGCCTTATTCAAAAAAAAAGTTTTTTTAAATCTCTCATCTATCTACACACAATACCCCATAATGCCAAATCAAAAACATGGTTTTAGAAATGTTTGCAAATGTATTAAAAATAGAAAAATATCACATAAGTATTCAGACCCTTTACTCAGTACTTTGAAGAAGCATCATTGGCAGCGATTACATCCTCAAGTCTTCTTGGGTATGATGTTACAGTACAAGCTTGGCACACTTCTATTTGGGGAGTTTCTCCCATTGTTCTCTGCAGATCCTCTCAAGCTCTGTCAGGTTGGATGGGGAGCGTCGCTGCACAGCTATTTTCAGGTCTCTCCAGAAATGTTGTATTGGGTTCAAGTCTGGGCTCTGGTTGGGCCACTCGAGGACATTCAGAGACTTGTCTCAAACCCACTCCTGCGTTGTCTTGGCTGTGTGCTTAGGGTCGTTGTCCTGTTGGAAGGTGAACCTTCAAACCCAGTCTGAGGTCCTGAGCGCTCTGGTGCACGTTTTCATGAAGGATCTCTCTGTACTTGGCTCTGTTCATCTTTCCCTCAATCCTGACTAATCTCCCAGTCCCTGCCGCTGAAAAACATTCCCACAACATGATGCTGCCACCAATATGCTTCACCATAGGGATGGTGCCAGGTTTCCTCCAGACGTGATGCTTGGCCAGAAAGAGAAGATGGGTGAGCTTCCTCATTATGAAGGAGTTTGTGCAGGCCAAGGCTCCTCCTGAAGAAATGAGCTCCAGATGGAATAGCTGGTTTGAGGCAGTGAAGTACCATGCAGAGCATGTTCATCTGTACGGAGAGTTTTTGTTGGCAGAAAAGTCATCATCCCAGGCAGTCACAAACATCCTCGACCAGCTGGAAACAGAGAAGGTCAGGCCCTCACTGTTAAGCTAACCTTCACCTCGGAGGGCTGCTCCAAACTGATTACAGCTCTGTCAATCCTGGAAGGAACCCACCGTCCCACAGTGTCTGCATACAATGTCACGGAGGATCTGGGCTCTTACCTAGTGAATGGAACGGCAAAAACATGTGGGTATGGTGCCAAGACAGGTGAGCTATTGAGAAAGATGGGATTGGAGAAAGGAGGGAGGTGCTTGACCATCTCCATGATGCATTCCACTTGGCCGTCACAAAGTTCTCAAAGCAATGTGACACACATTCAGCCAGAGAGGTCTACAGGCTGGCTAGGGTGTTCAATCCTAGGCAGGCTCCCGCCATGGAAAAGCAGATTGAAGCCTACACACAACTGAAACCCATGGCAAGCCCATCAACAGAGCTCAGTGAAGAATGGATTGCCTATCAGTACAACGTGTCCAGGGAGCCCTCACCTGCTTTGTAGCTTGCTGATTACTGGATTGGCCTGAGTGCGAGATTCCCAAGAGTTGCAGAAGTGGCAGTGCCCTACATCTACTTCCCAGTCAGCTCAGTCGACTGTGAGAGGAGTTTCAGCAAATATAAGACTCTACTCACAGACAAGCGAGAGGCACTCACCGAGCTCAACACAAAGAGGCTGACAATCATGTACTTCAATGGAGATGTCTGTGATAGATGGAAGACTTACAATGGACAGATAGGAGCTCATAAGGTAGTTCCACAGGTTTTGCCTATTGCTGCATTATTGCCTAGATTCTTGCATTAATCTCTTTATTATTTTTTCATTTATAATGAAACACTTATGTGAAGCCCTTTATTTTACAAAAAAACAATGAATGCAATGTTATTTTTTAAGTAAGTCTAGGTTTTCCCTATCGCTTGCTGCATTGTTGCCTAGATTCTTGCATTACTTTTTTTCATTTATAATGAAACACTTAGTAGAACTCTGAACTCTTGCCTTGATAAAAAAAATAGTTCACTGTCATGTTGCATCATTACAAATTTACTGTTATATCTTATTAAATTGTTGACGTTTTATTCATTCAAATTATTAGACACTCTTTCTGATGATAAAATTAGCATAAATCATAAAACACAGAATTCAGAAGAATGTCAACTGAAAAAGACGTATTTGGGAATAAATAAAACGGATTTCATAGGGCCCTAATAACCTTCGGGCCGACTGGAAACTGAAGGCTGCTTAGGAGACACCACTAGAGATACTATTATGTAATTGTGATGAACAGAGAGAATATTAGGGTACCACTGTGATTCATTAATCATATGCTGCTCCAGTGTTCTTACCTCTCCTTTCTGTCTTTATCACTTCTTTCGCAAACTCTTTCTTCCTCTGTTTTTATAATGCACACCAGATGTGCATTGAAGTACAGATTGAACTTGTATTTATAATATAATATTACAATTAGAATATTTATAATGCATGTATTATGTATTTATAACACTTGGATAATGAACTTCTTTCAATAAAGCATTTCACATTCTCTACTGGTTGAAATGAAGTCTCTCATTTGATGAAATACTACACCTGTCCTGTGTTTATCAGATCAATGCAGATGAAGGTAATTAGATATTGAGATGAACCGGTTTTAGAGTATTTCGTTTTTTAAATTATATTTCTGTATATATGAATTACAAATCAGCCTTTAACTAGTTAATTCATGATTCTAGCTTATTGCATAGTTACAATGTGTAACCATTGATGTCCCAGGACCAAGATTGGTAAACACTGTTGAAGTGTATAATTGTAATACATACATGTAGACACAGCGTCACTCAAAGACTACAATTTGATACTCCTGGTATTGGATATGACTGAAAAAATACCTGGACTGCACCTTTATTTGCCAAAGTAGAGTACATGATCATTGAATATATTAAATGTACAAGCTACAATGTGGGGATCTCATGCATGGTACTAACTACATGTATATAGGACTTGCATCCTTGGCACAAAGTTATTATATATATATATTCTATTCTACATTAATATTATTCAGACTGTTTTGAAGTTGACTGGCTATGATAGTTAAGGTTCATAGCTAGGTTCTGAACTAATATGTATACCAAACGTGTTCTGTTCATTCACATATCGGCTACATAGCTAGCTACACATCCATGGGCATACAGGTATTTCCATCCTCCACTGCACAATAAGCAAGAAAATAGTTAGCTAGCTACATTACTTCATCTATCTGCATTGCAAGGCAAATATCAGCAAAGCACGCTTACAAAATTGTACATTCAATTTGCAGTAAATGCTTAAGCTAGCTAGATTCTTCACATCCATTGTTTCACAAGATGACAGCCTGGTTTGCTGGTTGTTTCAGGAGTCCCTAAAACATTAACCAGAATTACACCTTCGCACCGCTTTCCTTCCATTGAAAATGAATGGGAAGCGGTGTATCACCGCGCGGCACCGCTTGCTAGTGAACAACCTCCGTAACACCTCCTGCTCCATGCTTTACTGTGGGAAATACACATGCAGAGACCATCCTTTCACCCACACCGCACCTCACAAAGACATGGCGGATGGTACCAAAAATCTCAAATTTGGACTTGAGAAATTTGGAATTTCCACGGGTCTAATGTCCATTGCTCGTGTTTATTGCCTCAAGTAAGTCTCTTATTCTTATTGGTGTCCTTTAGTATTGGTTTCTTTGCAGCACTTCAACCATAAAGGCCTGATTGACACAGTCTCCTCTGAGCAGTTGATGTTGAAATGTGTCTGTTACTTGAACTCTGTGAAGCATTTATTTGGGCTGCAATTTCTGAGGCTGGTAACTCTAATGAACTTATCCTCTGCAGCAGAGGTAACTCTGGGACTTCCACTCCTGTGGCGGTTCTCATGAGAGCCAGTTTCATCATAGCGCTTGATGGTTTTTGCAACTGCACTTGAAGAAACTTTCAAAGTTCTTGAAATGCATTAAGGAAAGAAATTCCACCAATTAACTTTGAACAAGGTACACCTGTTAATTTAAATTCATTCCAGGTAACTATCTCATGAAGCTGGTTGAGAGAATGCCAAGAGTGTGCAAAGCTGTCAAGGCAAAGGGTGGCTATTTGAAGAATCTCAAATATAAAATATATTTTGATTTGTTTAACACTTTTTTGGTTACTACATGATTTCATACGTGTTATTTCATAGTTTTGATGTCTTCAATATTATTCTACAATGTAGAAAATATTAATAATAAAGAAAAACCCTTGAATGAGTAGGTGTTCTAAAACATTTGACAGGTAGTGTATATGCTTATCTAACTAACTACCCAACGTTAATTGACTTGATTATTCACATCATTCTTAGCTTAGCTAATTGGTATAGTTGTGTGCATTCTCAATGGACATTGTTAATTCTGGCTATCTACTCCAATTTCAGAGCGCTCTTGTCTGAGTGTGCACAGAATAACTGATGAATTTATGAAGGCTCAACACCCGTTGAATGTGGCCGGTGTCAGTAAATGTTGACAAAAAAGTGTAATTAAATTGTTGCCAGCAGCACAGTTACAGTCACCAACGCTCTAGATAACATGAAAACGAGTAAAAGTGTCAGAGTGAGGTGTTCTCTCATTTGTGTCTCGAAATAGCTAGCAATCTAGCCAATGTTAGCCAGTTAGCTTGGGTGTTTAATTGCTGTTTAATTGCTGATGTGAGGTCAGAAAGCTTGGATCAACCCTACTCCTCGGCCAGAGCATCCAGTGTGTGCTTTGAACGCTCCGGTAGTGAAACGCTCTGAATTTAAGAATTAACAATCTGACAATGCTCTGAATTTACAAAAGCTCAGAGCGCACTCTGGCACTCCAGATTAAATTTATGAACACACCCGAAATCGTAAAATGTCTAGCTAGAAATCTAACAAGCTAGCAAGAGGTTGCATAGCAACAGCATTAACTTCCAGTAGACAGGTGAAGCGCTAGTACACTCAACTGAATGGATACTGGTTGTTTACAGTACACTAAAATGAAGTAATAGTATGTAGTATATACTCATTAAGTATGTAGTATACAGTATGTTAATATGGGTATTCGAACACAGCTATAGTTCATGGCAGAAATCATTATAATTGTGGATTCACATTTTATTTTAACACATTTCCAACAGTCAGTTCATCACATTTCTGCCCTGCTAGAGCTGCCCCAGTCAACTGTAAGTGCTGTTATTGTGAAGTGGAAAAGTCTTGGAGAAACAACGGCTCAGCCTCTGAAAGCAACATTAGCACAATAACTTTTTGTCAGAAGCTTAATGAAATTGGTTTCCATGGCCAAGCAGCCACACATAAGCCTAAGATCACCATACGCAATGCCAAGCGTCAGCTGGAGTGGTGTAAAACTCTCCGCCATTAGACTCTGGAGCAGTGGAAATGCGTTCTCTGGAGTGATGAATCACACTTCACCATCTGGCAGTCCGACGGACAAATCTGGGTTTGGCAGATGCCAGGAGAACGCTACCTGCACGAATGCATAGTGCCAACTGTAAAGTTTGGTGGATGAGGAATAATGGTCTGGCTTCGGGTTAGGACCCTTAGTTCTAGCGAAGGGAAATCTTAATGTTATAGAATACAATGACATTCTAGAAGATTCTATGCTTGCAACAATTTGGGGAAGGCCTTTTCCTATTTCAGCATGACAATGCCCCCGTGCACAAAAAGAGGTTCATACAGAAATGGTTTGTCGAGATCGGTGTGGAAGAACTTGACTGGCCTGCACAGAGCCCTGACCTCAACCCTATTAAACACCTTTAAGATTAATTGGAATGCGAGCCATGCCTAATTGCCCAACATCAGTGCCTGACCTCACTAATTCTCTTCTGGCTGAATGGATGCAAGTCCTCGCAGCAATGTTCCAACAACTAGCGGAAAACCTTCCCAGAAGAGTGGAGGCTGTTATGGCAGCACATGGGGGACCAACTCCATATTAATGTCCATGATTTTGGAATGAGAAGTCCGACGACCAGTTGTCCACATACTTTTAGTCATGTAGTGTATCATCGCGTTACTCTAAGTTTACTTCGATATGATGGTTATTATATCAATATTTGCACATACAGTTATTTCCACTGCCATTTCTCGCAGAAGTAATTTTAACAACACGAAAAGATCCCTCCTTGTCAAGTTTACCAGCAAATGTTCT
This sequence comes from Oncorhynchus tshawytscha, assembly GCF_018296145.1. NCBI lineage: Eukaryota > Metazoa > Chordata > Actinopteri > Salmoniformes > Salmonidae > Oncorhynchus > Oncorhynchus tshawytscha. The sequence goes on from NC_056440.1 coordinate 56,102,201, forward strand.
GTTTCCATCAGGCCTGACGTGATATTTTTATCCGACATGTACTTTACTCGCAGAATAAGTTTGGATGGAAACCTGGTCTGGTCACTGTCTATTTTTTCTTCTGGTTGTTGTTAGTTCTCAAAGATGATCTTGTTTAAAAATATATAGCTCCATTATCTTTACTACATACAGTACTTTATATCTGGTTTTAGTTGTTTAAGTTTACACTGAAAACGTTTTCTCCTATGAATATAGAGGAAACACTGATAATGCTGCGTTTGAAAAAACTCTACAACAGTGTGTCTCACTAGGATTTTCTGCCTGGCTAAACATGTAGCTACAGTAGCTTCTTGAGCTCCAAAACTTTACTGAGCTCAAATGATCCCTGTGAATTGACATTATCAAACATGTGCAAGTTCATCCCATGAACTTAAATATTGAACTTTTTGAATAAGCATACACTAATGCATATTAAATGCATACAGCTAATCTAAATTTCTAAAGAGTTCCAAACCTCTCTGCCAATAACAGCTAGTTTTCTGTTTTCCCCTCCCCCACTAAGAAGCCTTTTTTTTCTTATTTTTGACCATTTTAATTGAAAACAATCACAGTAAGGTACTTAATTGTTAACCAGAAATGATTTGATATTAAGATGAAAATGGCTACATTGTACCTTTTCATGTTTTTATTGTCAACATAGGCCTTCTTCATATAAACAACTTAAAATCAGTAAATACTACATCATTACGATCATTTGGAATTATTTTAGCTATATTTCATATTTATTTCCTGATGCTCTCACTAACAGTATCTAACTAGATATGAATACATGGCTACACATGGATCAGAAAAACATTATTGGGAGTAATATCCTGTTTCTTAGAGCCTCCCTTATGATTCATCATTGATGTGCATTATAAAGAATGGAGTTTTTCTACAGTACAATTTTTCTCATTCAATGTAATGCAATATAAGAGTTCCCCCTGTATCTCAAGGGTACTCAGGCTTATGTAAGCCTTTTCTGGAATGTTGTCCCACTCCTCTTCAATGGCTGTGCGAAGTTGCTGGATATTGGCAGGAACTGGAACACGCCGATCCAGAGCATCCCAAACATGCTCAATGGATGACATGTCTGGTGAGCATGCAGGCCATGGAAGAACTGGGACATTTTCAGCTTCCAGGAATTGTGTCCAGATCCTTGCGACATGGGGCCCGTGCATCATCATGCTGAAACATGAGGTGATGCGGCGGATGAAAGGCACGACAATGGGCCTCAGGATCTCATCATAGTATCTCTGTGCATTCAAATTGCCATTAATAAAATGCAGTTGTGTTTGTTGTCCGCAGCTTATGCCCTGCCCATACTATAACCCCACCGCCGCCATGGGGCACTCTGCTCACAACGTTGACAGCTAACCGCTCACCCCCACACAAAGCCATACACGTGGTTCTGTGGTTTTGAGGCCGGTTGGACGTACTGCCAAATTCTCTAAAGCGACGTTGGAAGCGGCTTATGTCAGAGAAATTAACATTTAATTCTCTGGCAACAGCTCTGGTGGACATTCCTGCAGTCAGCATGCCAATTGCAAGCTCCCTCAAAACTTGAGACATCTGTGGCATTGTGTTGTGTGACAAAACTGCACATTTCAGAGTGGCCTTTTATTGTCATCAGCACTATGTGGGTGCAACTGTGTAATGATCATGCTGTTGAATCAGCTTCTTGATATGTTACACCTGTCAGGTGGATGGATTATCTTGGCAAAAGAGAAATGCTCACTAACAGGGATGTAAACAAATTTGTGCACAGAAAATTGAGATAAGCTTTTTGTGCATATGGGATATTTTATTTCAGCCCTTGAAACATGGGACCAACACTTTATATGTTTCGTTTATATTTTTGGTTAGTATACATCACACAATACCGCAATATATCAAAACTGTTTTACATAGAAACACCTGATTTTATTGTTGATTAATTATGAAATTATGAAAAATATGAATAACATTCCACCCATGAGGGCCCACTAGAGGGCAATTTGGTCATTTGACTGTCGGAAAGTGGTACGACCAATACTGAAAAGCGCATCTTGCTGAGTGTTGCTACTTAATATGCAACCTATCAGCTAGGTTGCCAGAAAACTGTGGCTGAGATGTTGTCTATGTGTGTTATTATATGTTTTTAAAAGTATAGGACTCAGGCTCGGGAATGAGGAAGTAGGGGCTTTTAAGTCCAATACTTAAAAAGTGCATCTTGCTGAAGTGTTGATTCCTATCCAAACTATTAGGTTGATGAAAAACGGTGGCTGAGATGTTGTCTGTGTGTTATTGCAATAAGAACGATAGCTATGGGTCAATTAGACCTTAAGGGGGTCTCTGTTTAACGGTAAACATGTCCTCTGCTCTCTGCTGTCACTCGGGTGTCGCAATACATTAGTGTGTACCTCTGTTCTCTATCGAGTAAGGTGCTGGTGTAAGCACATATCAATAGCCAAAGCCTCCTTTTTTAAAGCATACTATTTTCTTTCACCTTATCTGTCCGGTGTGCGTAATTCGCCCTTGGTGCACAATGCGGCAAAGTGAACGCCAGTTGCTGAAAGGCTTTGTTCATAAAAGGCATTTACGTAGAGAGGCAGCTCAACAGATCCCTAGGAGCAGCACGTGATCATTACTAATCCGGTTGGGTTAGAAGTAATGTTTTATCATTAGACCCATCCATTTAGATAATGAGATTCCTTTCACCATGCTACCAGGCTCTATATTCAGAATGCTGTTGTTTGTCAGGTCGGCTTGGTAGTTGGATTAATGGAAGTTGTATAAGGCGTTACACAACTTTTCAGTCAACTAAACGGAATGAACGTGCAGGGGATGGAACACGAGATTCGGATAAACAAGCTACCATGAAAATCCTTCTCAAATATCCATGAAAGCAATACTCAACCGAACTGCTAATGTTAAAATAATAGATTTGGTAACATAATACTATTTATTACCAAATTGAGGGATATGTTATTGAAAGTGAATTAACTCTCCCAAACAAGATGATCAATTCCTAAAGCCATTTTTCTGAAGTTGAATTACTAAAGTTACTAATTAAATAGAGTTAGCTTATTGTTGATTTACATATGCAGAATCTGTCATGGTGTAAAGTAAAGATCCTCTCACATTCAAGGACAGGAAGGAAACAAGGAAGAACTGTCCAGCTACAGAGGGTGAAGTCAATGCCCATGACAGCTGACATGGGGGACCCTTTGTCTGAAAGATGCCTTATATGGTAGAGGATTGACAAGATCATGTTCTCTGGAGACATTGAGACATTTTGTCCACAAGTGAGACAACCTCAGTATTTACACCTTTAAAATCAAATCAAATTTTATTGGTCACTTACACATGGTTAGCAGATGTTAATGCGAGCATAGCGAAGTGGTTCTAGTTCCGACAGTGCAGTAATATCTAACAAGTAATCTAACAATTTCACAACTACCTAATACACACAAATCTAAAGGGGTGAATGAGAGTATGTACCTATAAGTATATGGATTAGCGATGGCCGAGCGGTATAGGCAAGGTGCAAAAGATGGTATAAAATACAGTATATACATGTGATGTGAGTAATGTAAGATATGTAAAGATTATTAAAGTGGCATTATATAAAGTGGCATTGTTTTAAGTGACTTTAGATCCATTTATTAAAGTGTCCAGTGATTGGGTCTCAATGTAGGCAGCAGCCTCTCTGAGTTAGTGATTGCTGCTCAGCAGTCTGATGGCCTTGAGATAGAAGCTGTTTTTCAATCTCTCGGTCCCAGCTTTGATGCACCTGTACTGACCTCGCCTTCTGGATGATAGCGGTGTGAACAGGCAGTTGCTTGGGTGGTTGTTGTCCTTGATGATTTTTTTTTGCCTTCTTTGGGTATCGGGTGCTGTAGGTGTCATGGAGGGCAGGTAGTTTGCCCCCTGTGATGCGTTGTGCAGACCGCATCACCCTCTGGAGAGCCTTGCGGTTGAGGGCGGTGCAGTTGCCGTACCAGGCTGTGATACAGCCCGACATCAACAGCCAAAGCAGTGTTTTTGTTACGTTGCAAAATACCACAGTTCCACACATCAGTGTTTCACAGACTGCTCAGGATTGAATTTTCTGGCCGTACATTTGTTTTATATCTTGCATTTGGGTAGTTTATGGCCTTAACATATTGCATGGACTTTCATGGTCATGCTGCTCTTCTGTGTAAGCACAATGGCCTTTGTGAAATGAAAGGGATAGTTCCCTGAAAATAACAATCTACTGGTATTGACGTCATGCAGGGTGTCATCTGGTGACTTTCAGTTGCACGACTAATTCTTTACAGGTTAAGTAATCAATCGATCAACCAGTGATCAAGTGACCCATAAAAATGTTCCGTCATGGGTGCCTGTCTATCCATTAGAGCTCCCTCCTTGTCAATTTCACCTCACCGACACTCCCACAGATCACACATGTGTCAGTGATGTACGATAGTGGCCGTGCAATAATGTCCCCTTCTCTATCATGACTGGATGTCGCTAACTGATTTAGACCACATAAACACAAAGTGGGTGGACACTTCGGTAAACTAATGACAAAGCCATAAGGCACTGAAGCTCTGTTGGACTTGAATCATGACGCAACTCTGTTGGATGAAGAGCGAGACTTAAAGCCTTGTGGCCTGTCTGTAACATCATGTTGTGAGGCCAAGAATGCATTCCGATGTCCATTTTAGCAAACATATAGAATGTATGTATGGATATTGGGACGGAACCAGAACAGAGTTCCCAAGTTCCCAAAATGTTGCTCTACCTCCACCCTACCGGGGAAATTGTCAAACTGTCAAATCCACAGCCTGTAAGCAAACCGCTATTTAGCTAACCAGGATACACAAGCAGATTGTGTGGTGACTCAATAGACAAACATTTAAGGACAAGCACTGCTAAACCAACTCCATCCACTTAAAGTGGTTGCATACAGGATTAAGGCTCATATAGTTCTTCCTTGATCTAGTTCTATACTCGTCATTCTACCCGGTAAACTCAACAGTCTCCGATTCCTATGACATTTATTCATAAAAAGGCATTCATATTCCTAATGTGCCCCCAATTATAAAGATTATAAGATTATAAGCACATTAGAACGCTTTGCTAATCCTCCATGTTAAATCAGAACATTAGACTGGGCTACCTCCCGAAAAGAAAAGTCTCGAAAGCTTCAAATTACAAAGAGCTGTGTCAATAGCTACCATGGACCAGTTTCCTGGGTAAGCCCTATTATTGGATTCATAATATTGTTGTTGAGCAACCGTCCTACTTTCCTTACTTTGCTAAACTGTGGAGGCTTAGCTGAGTTAACAACTCTGTCACAATCGTAAAATGTTTGACTGTTTGTATCAGTGTATTCAATCATCAGAATCACTGCAAATAATATAGTTAACGATTGCTATTGGAATGCTTTGAGAATGTGTGCCTCTGTGCGTGTGTGTGTGTGTGGGTCTGTGTGTGTGTGTGTGGGTGAGGTGGGTGTGTGTGTGTGTGTGTGCCACAGCTCCACACAGCCTGCAGCCTGCATTGCTCTCTCTACACATAGCAGCACTGCAGATCTGGTAGAAAAGGGAGCCTCTATGCTCCCTGGGAAACAGTGCTTGCATGCCAAATTGACATTCACTGGAGTATGCTCACTCCTGTCATTTTGTCAACACCGTCACTGTGTGGAGTGCAGCCAAGCAAGCCTTCTGACAGACAGGCAAATGGGGAGGAGGTGGACTTCAGCAACATAACACCCTCTCACCACCCCTCAGCCCAGTGGCGGGGTTCAGTGCACATGCTCATAAACACGCGAAGCATGGCGTGTGCACACACGCCAACATCAACGCTTTTCTTGGACACAAATGATCTGTAAGGTACAATTACCAAGCTATGATTCGCCTCAATGATTTCCCATTAGTCCAGATTTAGGAAAACTTGCACGTAGAATTCAAGGATGCCACAAATGTGTGGCAAATACCAATGGCCTCTGTTTTTTACCCCCTTACAAGCTAAGTACCCCCTGAAGTACTGAGCTTGAAACTATTCAGTTTGCCTTAATGACGATTGTACAATCGATAAGGTATTCGAAAGGTCACCATGGCAATGTTGTTGTGTAGGAAATAGAATCTTGAGGCAGGGCCTGGCATAAGAAGAACCATTGCTGCCTCTTCACCATTCCATTAATCCAATACTCCATTTGCCGGGAATATAATAAGCATGGTATCTGAAGCGCCAGCATATTGCTGAATTCTCCGCCGGGCATGAAGGCACATTGAAATAGTTTTTTATAAACATGGCCGTCGCTGAAGATAAACGACCTCCACAGCATCATTGAATGGTTTATCCATTTCTTTTGTGCAGGTATCCCTTGCAAAACACTCCCTCTCCAGACACACAGGAGGATGCACTTATCAGGAGTCAGGTGTCATGGCAAAACACCGGTGAAACACAGGAGATAGGGACTCAAATGGAACCAGCACTTGTCAGCCAAGATGGATCCCAGACACTGAATATGCTTTGGGAGAAGAGATTAGATTTAAAAAAATAACAGAATCCATCCAAACGTTGTCAGAGGTGTGCAGGTGGCTGATAAAGGATTCAGATTTATGTAGCCCTACCAGAGGAAAAGAGCAAATATAATTTTGCCTGAAAATGAACGCAGGGCACTGGCAGGGTGTATGCTCAGTGGGAGAGAGAGCGAGAGTGGGGTGGGTTAACTAAAGGCAGGAAATTAAAAAAGGAGCCGTCTGTTGTGACTAAATGTGACCCCTAAAATCTATTCTGTTATTTGAGTTTTCGCTCTCGCCGTGGAGAGACCGTTCTTGTTTGTCCTTCAAACCGTAACAAACAATCTCCCACCCACTACTGAGCTTGCCACCTGCCTTTGTTCCCAGATATAGATCTCATGATACGCCCCCCTAGTGGTACCAAATCCATCTGCGGTGTGGTCTGGGTGGGAAACAACTGTTACCCCCCATCATCCAGAGGCGAATCAGAGATACGTAGCTGCCGATAATACAGAAACAAATACAGGAAGAAGAACAAAAACGATACTATAAAAACACCCTGCTTTCATTCTAGGCTGTATTATTTATGATTCCGCTCTTTTGTTCATGCCCAGACACATCTCTCTCCACACACTCTGATCTCTCAAATCATTTGTGAGTAATGCCTCTGAGCACTTTGGTTTGTTCCATAGGGTACCAATCACGGGCCATTAGAAAGCCGAAAGAGAAAGAGGGAGGAAGGGATAGATGCAGAACTCAGGGAGTGGGAGACAAGATCATTCTTCAGATAAGTCCGATACTGTAGGATGCTGCCGTACTGTCATGATTATAGTGTAGATTCATTTTTTTTTAACACCGGAGTAGTGATTACTGAAATATCCATCTTTGTATGTGGTATGATTTTTGATCGGGACCATCGTACAACCTGTAGGCTATATTTGAACTATTCCCAATTGTGTAACGTTTCAATAATGATAGGAATATAAATTATAGGGGTGGCATAGAGTTGATCAGACTATGTCATGCATTATACTGGTATTCCATCTCTCAGAATTTCTCTGTCGTTTCTGCGTATTGACGCTCGACACGTCTACTCAGATCCTTGAGGTCTACAAACTCCAAACGTAAAAAGAAAATGGAGGCGGTGCTCCTTTGAATTGACTGTCTTTTTCAGCTACTGCCAACTCTAAATATTTTACTTAAAACATAGTTGTTGTATTTAATATATAAACATAGGCAAAACCCAGTGTCTACAACACAGCTTTGCCCTTCAGGATTTGACACATTGGAATGACATTAAGTGTCACGCCGAATGTCAGAAAGTGCATTCAACCTCGCAGGGCCTCAGGAGTAACACTGATGGGTTGATTAATGTTAGACTAAACACAACTAACGACTTGCCTGTGTAGTCACTTGCCCCTGTGGTGTTTGTATGCTGCCATGAGATCTGAGCGACATACTCTAACAGTAGAGGTCGACTGATTATGATTTTTCAACGCCGATACCGATAGCGATTATTGGAGGACCAAAAAAAAGTTTATGCCGATTAATTGGCCGATTTTTATATATATTTTTAATAATGACAATTACAACAATACTGAATGAACAATGAACCCTTTAATTTTAACTTAATACATAAGTAAAATATATTTAGTCTGAAATAAATAATGAAACATGTTCAATTTGGTTGAAATAATGCGAAAACACAGTGTTGGAGATGAAAGTAAAAGTGCAATATGTGCCATGTAAGAAATCTAACGTTTAAGTTCCTTGCTCAGAACATGAGAACATGAAAGCTGGTGGTTCATTATTCACATTTATTCTATATTCCCAGTTAAGAAGTTTTAGGTTGTAGTTATTATAGGAATTATGACGCGTCGACTATTTCTCTCTATACCATTTGTATTTCATTTACCTTTCACTATTGGATGTTCTTATATGCACTTTAGTATTGCCAGCCTAATCTCAGGAGTTGATAGGCTTGAAGTCATAAACAGCGCTGTGCTTCAAGCATTGCTAAGAGCTACTTGCAAACGCAGTAAAATGCTGTTTGAATGAATGCTTACTAGCCTGCTGCTGCCTACCACCGCTCAGTCAGATTGCTCTATCAAATATCAAATCATAGACTTAATTATATTATAATAAACACAGAAATACGAGCCTTTGGTCATTAATATGGTCAAATCCGGAAACTATCATTTCGATGTAAAATGTATTCTTTCAGTAAAATACGGAACCATCCCAGTCTAAATCTAAATATTTATGTCTAAAGTCTATATATTGCTGTTACATTGCACAACCTTTAATGTTATGTCATAATTATGTAAAATTCTGGCAAATTAATTACGGTCTTCTTTAGGAAAAAACACAGTTCGCAATGAGCCAGGAGGCCCAAACTGTTGCATACACCCTGACTCTGCTTGCACTGAATGCAAGAGAAGTGACACAATTTCCCTAGTTAATATTTCCTGCTAACATGCATTTATTTGAACTAAATATGCAGGTTTCAAAAAAATATTCTTCTGTGTATTGATTTTAAGAAAGGCATTGATGTTTATGGTTGGGTATATTTGTGCAACGAATGTGCTTTTTTCACAAATGCGCTTTTGTTAAATCATCACCCGTTAGGCGAAGTTGAATTAGGCTGTGATTTGATGATAAATTAACAGGCACCGCATTGATTATATGTAACGCAGGACAAGCTAGTTAAACTAGTAATATCATCAACCATGTGTAGTTAACTAGTGATTATGTGAAGATTTATTGTTTTTTATAAGAAAAGTTTAATGCTAGCTAGCAATTTACATTGGCTCATTGCAGCCACAAGGTCCTTTTGACGCTGCACTCGCGTAACAGGTGATCAGTCTGCCACACAGTTTCCTCATGGATTGCAAGGTAATCGGCGTCCAAAATGGCCAATTACCGATTGTTATGAAAACTTGAAATCTGCCCTAATTAATCGGTCGACCTCTATCTAACAAACAAAGACATGTAGCAGTGTCTTGAAGGAGTCAAGGTTGTCTGAATTCTCCCACCGTGCGAGCACAAAGTGGTGGGAGTCGTTATCTCAAAGTTGCCTGCTCGTCAAATATGACAGCCATGATGTGGTTATACTGATAAATATATACAGATAAAACTATGAAACACACTGTCTTTACTATAACTGCACATGTTAAGGGTATGTTGAAGCAATTGTACACGAGAGGGCCTGGTGTACGAATGCTTTAGCCTGGCTGTGCTGCGGTCGTAGGTACGAGGCGATAGCCAAATAACGAAGAGTTGCTAAAACGTTTGCAGTGTAAATTTAAACAACTAATATAAATGTATGTAGAAATGATAATGGAGCTGTATATTTTTTTATAAGATCCTCTTTGAGAACTAACAATAACCAAATTAAAAACTATACAGTCATGGCATTGATTTTGTTATAATGTTTGAGTCACTCAGCCTAAAAACATGGCAAAAGCCATGGAAAAATGTGTAGAATTGCAGGAAATTAGCTTTAAAAATAGTTTTTGTCCTCCGAAGCACCATGGCAAAATGTGTAGAATTGCCAGAAATTGACTTTAAAACAGAGAAAGGTCCTGTGTGGCTCAGTTGGTAGAGCATCGTGCTTGTAATGCCATGATTGTGGGTTCGATTCCCATGGGGGACGAGTACAAAAATGTATGCACTCACTATTGTAGGTCGCTCTGGAGAAGAATTTCTGTTAAATGACAAAAAACAACAGCATCCATGGCAAACTGAACAAACCTGGCCACGCTTGAAGTATCAAAGTTTTGCCATTGTTATGAACATTCGAAAGAGCAATAGTGGCTTGTCGAGCCGTGTCTAGTCATTCCCAACGGGGGCTAATAACTGTTTAATCTAAATGACACTTTAGTGGCCTGAAAATATGACATTGCTAAAGAAGGCAAATAATTAGTAGGAAACAAATTTGGCATCATTATGATGTCATCAAATTGATTTAAGATGGATGGCAATGTTGCCATTAGCTAGCAAAGTTGTCAAAAATACTTAGTGATGCTAAAAAATACTTTTTGCCAGAGTCCCACTATTTGCCAGAGTCCCACTTGGTCTTTTACCAAAAAGGGCTATCTTTTGTATACCACCCCTACCTTGTCACAACACAACTGATTGGCTCAAACGCATTAAGAAGGAAAGAAATTCCACAAATAAAATTTTAACAAGGCACACCTGTTAATTGAAATGATAATGGAAAGAGTGTACAAAGCTGTCATCATAGCAAAGGGTGGCTACTTTGAAGAATCTCCCATATTAAATAGATTTTGATTTGTTGAACACTTTTTTGGTTACTACATAATTCCATGTGTGTTATTTCATAGTGTTGATGCCTTCACTATTATTCTACAATGTAGAAAACAGTCAAAATAAAGAAAAAACATGGAATGAGTAGGTGTGTCCAAACTTTTAGCTGGTACTGTATGTCACAACGTTCCTTCCCTGGCATTAGATGACAGTAGAACGTCAGCCAACGTGTTTAAAATGAATCACTCCCCTCTTTTTCATAGCTTTGTTTTGACAGCATTTAATTTGAAGCAAAGCTTGACATGAGCAATATTCTCCTTGAGCAGGGCTGTTCCGACATTACATTTTGAATGCGCCATTCACTGACTGCGAGGAAAAGCTCCCACCGTATTATTTCCTCCCTTTTTTGCCTCATTTCTTCCATCTCTCCCAATAGAAAGTCCTCTCTTATTTACTTGACCCTTAAAATCCAATAATTATGTTATTACACTCCGCAGCAGCATGGAGAGGACAATCCTGCTCTAAAATATGTGTTGATCTTAGCTTACACCTTCAGCAATAAAGTCTGCTTGGCACTTCTGCATAGTTCACATCCATATTTCAACACCGAGCGCACAAGAAAAACATCATTAAGTGGATCATAGAAGCAAAAGCAGACGCAGATAACGTTTGACGGGGGAAAAAAACTTCTCGTTTCCCGGAACTAGATGAAGAGAAAACGAGTGATTCACTGGAACTTTGTTTGAGTAACAAAGACGGGGTCATATCAAATGTCTTGCAAGAAGAATGGGTGCAAACAAACATGGAGTGCTACGTCACGTATGGCCTTGAATACCAACTTATTGTATCATGGTGGCCTCTAATTAATTTCTCATTGGTCGGGATTTACCCAAGGTTCTGTTTATTGTAGCCCACTTCATTACTGTCATGTGGCCAATGTGGTTGCCATGGCGCACCGATTACACTGTGTCCTTCGAATTTCAATTATTATTCTCATCCTGCCTCACACTATAAGGACATTACCGTATTACACAAATGTAATTTTTCTCATCTCAGGGCTCGAGACCTACCCTACCTCTGCATTTATGAAATAATTTGAAGACAAGACAAAAATCAGGCCGAACGTCTCAAGCTGTGGCACTGGTTAAAAGCTCTTGGGCTTCGTTTACAATGGTGATGATGCGCCTAGCATTACAAATCTAATCACGAGGGCAATTTTTTATCTAATTAACCCTCTACTGCATGCATTATGATAGAACCATTGTCATTTAAAATGGCCCCAAATAGACAAATGTAAAATACATTTTCGAAGAAAAACAAATTGTACATTTTGTGGGATGTGTGTGACAACATTGTTTATATAATAGAAATATGGGGTTTGAGTTATAATTGTATTGTTTTTATTCCTTCACACTATCTGAAATTCTGTTTTGTTGTAAAAAAAAAACTAAAACATTTACTCTGGACATTTACTTTTATAATGCTATCATTATTATAATGTTATGAATATTAAACATAATTGTTTTATCCACGCATATATAACAAATATTGTTTGGCCATATGTTATCTTTTCAAAAATAAGTTTAAATCATATTAGTCATGTGAATGTTGCCCAAAAGTTGCTACAGAAAATTTGGATTTCATTGTAATTTGCCTATGACCAGGCCACTCCCATTCCAAATGTTTTGTGCCCAGGAATGGAAGCCCCACAAAGTGGGTTCTTCTCATGACTTTACCAAAGCACATCATTGGCTAGTCTAAGCCCCTCCTCACCCCTACTTCTGTAAAAAGTTATGGTGCTGTATTATCTTCATTCAGGGAAACAAGGGGGTGAAGAGAAATGATATGTTGCCATATGGCAACACCATGCAGTAAAGGGATAGAAAAATATCTCCCCATTCGACAACTTATCCATTAGGACAGGTGAATACCAACACTGAACAGTTCCCATGCGCAAGTTGTTATTTAACAGTAGTGTTTCCTTCAACGCTTAATCCCTAGTCTTTTGACACACTGGTGTGTCAAGCTTAGAAAAGAAAGGTAGAACCCTTTCTACAGAGGGTTCGACATGGAACCCAAAAGGCATCAACCTGGAACCAAAAAGGGTTCTCCTATGGGGACAGCTGAAGAACCCTTTTGGAACCCTATTTCTATGAGTTGTAAGTAACATAATAATAAAAATCCACATCAAATTCCGTCAATTTAAAGCTAGCGATTTTTGTATGGGCTGTGTCTCAATCCAATGCATTCGCCTGTGTCGCCCTTCCACATCTGCGGTGGAAAGTGGCAGTCTTCACGCGAAAAGGTTTGAAGCATCCGAACGACCTATAGGAAAGGGGAGACTCTCACGATGGTGTGTTCTCCGTTTTGCTCTATGATCCCCACAAGTGTCACGGGACTTGTCTAAAGGTAACCCATACAAATGAATGGAAGTATGGAGGTAGTTTTGTGCCCCCAAAAAAGTGGTTAAATATGTGAGCTAGATATAGGACAGACACGTCAAAACCTTATTCCTTATGATACATTTTTTACTGTTTTTTTAATGTTTTAATGTGTTATCCTTTGCATTTCTATGGGCTATAGTAGTAAAGACCAAATTCAATATTTTATAAAATCATTTTAAAATATAATTTGCAATACCTAAAGAGGTCTTAAAATTATCTTCTTAAAACAATTACTTATGTCAACTTAGAACCCCCCCCCCAACAGCTTAGACTTTTAACCATCTGAAATCGTCCACCGTTATCCCAAATTGCTACTGTGCAAAATACAGTTTTTTTGAGCAAGATGTCAATCCAACAAACCAGGCTCCGATATGCTTGTGTTACAAATCAAGCAGAGAATTTAATTAAAATAATGATGGACCCTTCACTCCATAATCACAAATAGCCCGACTTAACTACTTGGCAGAGGAGCCAAAGCCGCTTCCTGATGATAGACAAAGAGCAAGCTAGCAAAAACCACTACACTCACATTTACCATTAAATACCTCAGGTGCTAAACAATAGCGGTGGATGAGACGAAATGGTCTCTTTGGTCATTATCCCCGGCCAAGCATGCACAGTCCATCAATGCATATAAATTATTACCATTACCATCTTGGCCCGTTCAATAGTTCAGTCTAATTCCCAGGATGCCCTGCACTTGTCCCTCTGGTCTAGTCAATCACTGTTTAACTTCTCAGTCAAACATTGCTTAGAACTATTACCCAAGACTTCAGGGGGAAAAACATTAAAGCATTTATAGTAACAGAATAACATTATTGGGGTTGATTCTTTCCCATGTTGCAAGAAGGGTTTGTTTCTTTTGAGTCGAAAAATTGTACTGTTTTATTAAATTACTTAATAGCACCATTCCAGATAAGTTTGAATATGTCTTTGATCTTTGTTTGATCAATATCTTTGATCTTTGTTTCACAGAGAGGTTTTCCTCTTAATCTCTAACACGGTCAAAGGTGGATACTGGGTCAATATTTCTAACATAAGAATGTGGGGAATAGTCAGTGGGGAGCAATAGAAAACTAATGTCATATGGGTTTTCATTTTGTGATGTCATTAAACATTGTATGGACAAAATACTGTAACTTGGAAAGTATATCCCCTTTATCTGTCAAGTTTCCATCCAATACGTTGTGCATATAATATTACCAAAGTATTTTTGTTAACTTCTTCGAGATAGGGGGCGCTCTTTTAATTTTTGGATAAAAAACGTTCCCGTTTTAAACAAGATATTTTGTCACGAAAAGATGCTCGACTATGCATGTAATTGACAGCTTTGGAAAGAAAAAACTCTGACGTTTCCAAAACTGCAAAGATATTATCTGTGAGTGCCCCAGAACTAATGCTACAGGCGAAACCAAGATTAAATTTCATACAGGAAATGGTCCAGAGTTTGCATGCCCTGTGTTCCAATGACTCCTTATATGGCTGTGAATGTGCCAGGAATGAGCCTGCACTTTCTGTCGTTTCCCCAAGGTGTCTGCAGCATTGTGACGTATTTGTAGGCATATCATTGGAAGATTGACCATAAGAGACTACATTTACCAGGTGTCCGCCCGGTGTCCTCCGTCGAAATTATTGTGTAATCTCCAGGTCCATGCGCGTTCCATTTTCTTCAGAAGAGAAACCAAACTGCCACGAATGATTTATCGTCGATAGATATGTGAAAAACACCTTGAGGATTGATTCTAAACAACGTTTGCCATGTTTCTGTCGATATTATGGAGTTAATTTGGAAAAAAGTTCGCGTTGTAATGACTTAATTTTCATTTTTTTTCTTACCCAAACGTGATGAAGAAAACGGAGCGATTTGTCTAAAAAAATAATCTTTTTGGAAAAACTGAACATTAGCTATCTAACTGAGAGTCTCCTCATTGAAAACATCTGAAGTTCTTCAAAGGTAAATTATTTTATTTGAATGCTTTTCTTGTTTTTGTGAAAATGTTGCATGCTGAATGCTAGGCTAAATGCTATGCTAGGCTATCAATACTCTTACACAAATGCTTGTTTAGCTATGGTTCAAAAGCATATTTTGAAAATCTGAGATGACAGTGTTGTTAACAAAAGGCTAAGCTTGAGAGCAAATATATTTATTTCATTTCATTTGCGATTTTCATGAATAGTTAACGTTGCGTTATGGTAATGAGCTTGAGGCTATAAATAGGATCCCGGATACGGGATTGCTCGTCGCAACAGGTTAAGATATGAATGTGATTTTAGGAGGGATAAGGGAAACTATCTCCTATAAACTGTTCATAGTAAGTAGCCACACCCCGAATGAGGTCAGAGAGCGTGTCAGACTGGCAAAACAATCCCCTTTTGACGAGAGTGCATAAAAAGCATTGCCAACAAAATTAACATTAGACCAGGAAAGACAGGGAGTTGCAGGCCACATCTAAAATGGTTTAAACGCTGAATCTCAGAGACCAGGAAACATAAGGCATGTTTGAAATGATTGCAATTTTGAACCTCAACATGAGGTGAAGAAATAAACTCACCTTCCTTTAGACCAGAGAGACGGCGAGCTGCAGCGCATGTCCATAGTGGTCTGAATCCTGAACCCTGAATAATCAACACGAGGAGGAAGAGCCGACAAACTCCTCTTTCAGAGCGACTGTTGAGGACTACACAATGGACAAAGACACCCACACGTAAATACATTAATGATTTCTTATTCCAAACAGGCGGCGGTTCGTGTGCAAACTATATGACTAATGTAAGAATAATTTTGAAATGTATCGACGATCAGTGTCTTTTTCTCTTTCTTTCTCTCTCTATGTCGTTGGGTAAAATGCCATATTGTAAAAGTTCGCTAGGGACCTTTGTCTCATGTATTAAGTGTGTATGTTATCCTGTTATTATTTTGTTTGCTAGTAAATAAATAATTAACCAATTTGTGTAGTACTGAATCATGATCAAGGCTGTTTTGTTTTGCAGATGCATGAGATTACGACGGGTCCCGAATGATGATATGATAAGAGGTAATGATTAATAAGATGACTGTTTATCGATTAAATAAATATATACCTTATAGAGTTTAATTCGGGAGATGGTAACTCTTTAAACAACCTCTTCCGTGGTGCCCCAAATCCTAATGAGATAATTGTTACATGATGAATTTACTCGGGTAACAATTAAACATAGTTAGTTAATTAAATAAATAACAGTCATCAGATGAATGAAAGTAAAGTCACGACAACTGCTTGCTGTTAGCCCTGAACATGACATATGGAACACACACAGCGGGAAAACAATTAGTTATGAAATAAGTTGTAAACCAAAGAAAAGACTAAACAGAATATAATTGTCTCAATTTCTAGTTAAATAAGATTTATCTCAATTATATGATCTCAACGAGTATGAAGCATTCCACATATGGAGGACTCTGTAATGGTTAAATGACCAACAAGGACTTTCGGGGTAATAGACTTGCAAATTGGGGTTTATTCTCAGAAAGATTACAATTTTCCAGAGATACAGAAAGATACAGTATTTCCTGTGGATGAGAAATGTATCTTGGCAAATTAGAAATGTAGTCCATCATTTCAACGGGAAGCTTCTGAATCCCATCAGTTGAGGAGCCGCCGACTGTCATGTATAGCTGCTAAGTCATTATGCTCTCATTACAAAGGACCTATTCAATTCCCCATCACCTTTCAGCAAGATGACCTACTGGATATTAGCATGTATTATCAGGCTATTACAACAATTGCCAGGCTCCCATTGTTAATCTCCAGAGTCATAAACCTCATTCCTCTTTAATGCACTACCCTAGCCAACATCAAAGAAAGACTTTCAAATGCAATGTGCTTAGTATTTACAGCCAGATGTGGAGACGAAGCAATGCAGGCCCTGTCTGTGTGATATGTACAGGATCATCCAAGGATTTCGTCAGTCTTTAATTGCGGGCCAGTACCTAAATATTTAATGTTACGGAGTTCCCAATGGACACCGGCATTTACCAGACATGGTTGCGTAGGTAGGAAACATCAAAGTTAGTGTCAATAATAAAGAACATTTGTGAATATCCCATATAAAAGAGACGTTGCAAAGACATGAATGGTGAATAGGCTGGACTGCATTGTTGTGAGTTGTGAGCAGACACAAGAGCTCATGCGTGCACACACACACACTCAGAAACACACAAACATACACACACACACAACCAGAAACAGCCACACACACATATGCACACACACACTCACACACATACACATACACACACACACAAAGAAACAGCCACAGTACTCTAAGCCTAATCAGATGCAAGGAGGAAGTGTGGCAAAAGTAGGTTGAATTTCCCCTAATCAATTCTATACAGTTACTTTCTCCCTGGTCAATTATGTGCCAGTTTTGATATCAGCCAAAAACTCTTGTAGTTGTGAAAAAATGTATGAACAACATCCTCTCTAGCAGCAGTAATGTACTGCTTGGTAAAAGAACAAAATAGATGTCAGTAAAGTGGCATAAGCCACTGGTCTGGATGTATTTGATCATAAGAAAACCGCTAGTATTGTTTGTTTGTGGGGAGGTTTACTAATAAGGACCTTTTTGAAAAACATTATTACAATTTGCGAGTTTGTTTAGTCTACAATATAATACATCCCTACATCATTGTATTTCAATTCATTGTATATACCAAGAAGTCAACATGACACCTTTCATGTCAATTTGCAACCAGAGGATAATACCTCTGGTAATATTACTCAGGGTATTGAGAGCAGTTTATTCAGAGGTTGTGTCTACACTTGACACTTAGATGCGACTTTGGCTGTCAGAATGCAAAGATCGCATTGAAAAGATGGGTCTAGACTAGAGGACGACCGATTATGATTTTTCAACGCCGATACCAATTATTGGATGTCCAAAAAAAAGCCGATACCGATTAATCGGACGATTTTTATTTATTCACTTGTAATAATTACAATTACAACAATACTGAATGAACACTTATTTTAACTTAATATAATGCATCAATAAAATCAATTCAGCCTAAAATATGTTCAATTTGGTTTAAATAATGCAAAAACAAAGTGTTGGAGAAGAAAGTAAAAGTGCAATATGTGCCATGTAAAAAAGCTAACGTTTAAGTTCCTTGCTCAGAACATGAGATGATATGAAAGCTGGTGGTTCATTTTAACATGAGTCTTCAATATTCCCAGGTAAGAAGTTTTAGGTTGTAGTTATTATAGGACTATTTCTCTCTATACCATTTTGGATTTCATATACCTTTGACTATTGGATGTTCTTATAGGCACTTCAGTATTGCCAGTGTAACAGTATAGCTTCCGTCCATCTCCTCACCCCTACCTGGGCTCGAACCAGGAACACATCAACAACAGCCACCCTCGAAGCATCGTTACCCCTCTGCAAGGGGAACAACTACTCCAAGTCTCAGAGCGAGTGACGTCACCGATTGAAACGCTATTAGCGCGCACCCGCTAACTAGCTAGCCATTTCACATCGGTTACACCAGCCTAATCTTGGGAGTTGATAGGCTTGAAGTCATAAACAGCTCAATGCTTGAAGCATTGCGAAGAGCAGCTGACAAAATGCACAAAAGTGCTGTTTGAATGAATGCTTACGAGTCTGCTGCTGCCTACCACCGCTCAGTCAGACTGCTCTATCAAATATCAAATCATGGACTTAATTATAACATAATAACACACAGAAATATGAGCCTTTGGTCATTAATATGGTCAAATCCGGAAACTATCATTTCGAAAACAAAACATTTATTCTTTCATTGAAATATGGAACCGTTACGTATTTTGTCGAACAGGTGGCATCCCTAAGTCTAAATATTGCTGTTACATTGTACAACCTTCAATGTTATGTCATAATTACGGAAAATTCTGACAAATTAGTTCGCAACGAGCCAGGCGGCCCAAACTGTTGCATACACCCTGACTCCGCGTGCAATGAACGCAAGAGAAGTGACACAATTTCACCTGGTTAATATTGCCTGCTAACCTGGATTTTTTTTAGCTAAATATGCAGGTTTAAAAATATATACTTCTGAGTATTGGTTTTAAGAAAGGCATTGATGTTTATGGTTAGGTACAGTCGTGCAACAATTGTGCTTTTTTCGCTAATGCGCTTTTGTTAAATCATCCCCCGTTTGGCGAAGTTGGCTGTCTTTGTTACGAAGAAATAGTCTTCACACAGTTCGCAAAGAGCCAGGCAGCCCAAACTGCTGCATATACCCTGACTCTGTTGCAAGAGAAGTGACACAATTTCCCTAGTTAAAAGAAATTCATGTTAGCAGGCAATATTAACTAAATATGCAAGTTTAAAAATATATACTTGTGTATTGATTTTAAGAAAAGCATTGATGTTTATGGTTAGGTACACGTTGGAGCAATGACAGTCCTTTTTCGAGAATGTGCACCGCATCGATTATATGCAACGCAGGACACGCTAGGTAAACTAGTAATATCCTCAACCATGTGTAGTTAACTAGTGATTATGATTGATTGATTGATTGTTTTTTATAAGATAAGTTTAATGCTAGCTAGCAACTTCTGGATTCGCGTAACAGGCAGGCTCCTCGTGGAGTGCAATGTAAGGCAGGTGGTTAGAGTATTAGACTAGTTAACCGTAAGGTTGCAAGATTGAATCCCCGAGCTGACAAGATAAAAATCTGTCGTTCTGCCCCTGAATAAGGCAGTTAACCCACCGTTCCTAGGCCGTCATTGAAAATAAGAATGTGTTCTTAACTGACTTGCCTAGTTAAATAAAGGTGTAAAAAAAATATATTTAAAAAAATATATACCGGTTTCCGATTGTTTTGAAAACTTGAAATCGGCCCTAATTAATCAGCCATTCCGATTAATCGGTCAACCTCTAGTCTAGACACGCAAAAGTCGCTTTGTGGTCTGATTGTGTTCAGATCTGGCTGACCACTTCAGGAGGTGGTCTGGGATGCATTGTTTGCGGATTTCTCTTCAGTCTGGACTGGATCAGGCTACCGAAAGCTAATGCAGTGGGCGACGTCATCAGCCCTCCTCCTCCCACAAATCGCCAGAAAACTTGAGTTTTGGGACCGAAAGGCACCTTTCATTATAACGTTGGAGGAAATACATTCCTAGAGTGTGAGGAACATGCTTACTGGTCTCAAATGCTAGCCAGCTAGCTAATATTTAGAACAACTATTATGCTTACCCATTTGAAATCCCTTTAGCGTTGTTTGCTAGCTTGCTGGCGAGCTACAGAAGTTAGCTGGCTAGTTGGCTATAGTAGTTAACTACTGCCATCAGTTGTTGCTGTGTTATTATCATATTTTGCCTATTCCAACATTTGTAGAATGCATACAGGAAATTGAATATAGCGTGGGAAAAGGGAATCTAGACACACTGTGGACACGGTAGAAACATTTAAAATGTAGGTGTAGATAGATGCATGACGCATTCAGAATTCCCTGATCAGAACTCTATGATCAGAACACTAAAGCTGCATGAACTGTCAAGTCTAGAAACGGCACAGAAACAGCACAATGCTCAGGGACCATTGAATTATTCTAGGTCAGAGCCATATACAGAAATGGACTGGGCCATAAGCTAGTTCTGGCAAATCCCAGATGGGCTTCATCTTTAGCAGTGTGCCTGTCTAAATTGTTTGTTTTTTTGCACAGAATGGTCATTATTTGGCCAATTATGGGAGCCTCTCAAGGGAAGAAAAGGGCATGGTGTCAGGGCCTCAAGGAAGAAAATAGGCTGGCCGATTTCTGGTCCCAGTCCATCCCTAGCCATATACAATATATATATCTTTATATATTGGCTCTGGTCTAGGTAACTGGGGAGCAACAGAGCTTAACACATCAGTTGAGCCTCTGACACATTAATGCCACTTGTTACATATAAGTCATTAGTAAAATCAATCAATCAACAGTCACTCACTCAATCATGATTTCACGTGTCTCTTTGGGGTCATTTACACGTATATATACACAAGTATGTGGACACCCCTTCAAATTAGTGGATTCAGCTATTTCAGCCATGCAATCTCCATACTACATACTACTTTTGGTAGTAGAATGGCCTTACTGAAGAGCTCAGTGACTTTCAACGTGGCACCGTCATAGGAGGCCATCTTTCCAACAAGGAGAATGCTAAATGTCTCAATGCATAGTGCCAACTGTAAAGTCTGGGGCTGCTTTTCATGATTCGGCCCCTTAGTTCCAATGGTATACAATGACATTCTAGATTATTCTGTGGTTCCAACTGCGGGAACAGTTTGGGGAAGGCCCTTTCCTGTTTCAGCACGACAATGCCTTGATGCACAAAGCAAGGAAATGGTCCATACAGATCCATTTCCATACAGAAATGGTTTGAACTTGACTGGCCTGCACAGAGCCCTGACTTCAACCCCATCAAACACCTTTGGGATTATTTTTTTTTTTATATACCTTTATTTAACTAGGCAAGTCAGTAAAGAACAAATTCTTATTTTCAATGACAGTCTAGGAACAGTGGGTTAACTGCCTGTTCAGGGGCAGAATGACAGATTTGTACCTTGTCAGCTCAGGGATTTGAACTTGCAACCTTTCGATTACTAGTCCAATGCTCTAACCACTAGGCTACCCTGCCGCCCCAGAACAAAGACTGCGAGCCAGGCCTAATCGTCCAACATCAGTGCCTGACCTCACTAATGTTCTTGTGGCTGAATGGAAGCAAGTCCCCTCAGCAATGTTCCAACATTTAGTGGAAAGCCTTCCCAGAAGAGTGGAGGGACCAACTCCATATTAATGCCCATGATTTTGAAATGACATGTTCAACGAGTAGGTGTCCACATACTTTTGGTCATGTAGTGTATCTCATTCAACTTTGTAAAACGCAACCCAAACTTCTAACATTCATCAGCATATTCATTATCCAATATAAAGTGTGCTTTCAACATCAAACGGAATCTGACTTTTTAAAATATCCAGCATCATCAAATTAGCTCATTCAAATCTCTCAGGGCTCTGCAAGATGTGCAAATGCATTGATTGTCTATGTGTATGCGTATGTCTCTGTGCATGTATATTCTGCCCCTACATTCATCACTTAGGAGCACACTTGTAGAAGTCTACCAACTAAAGCTGAAATTCCATCATGTCAAACTAGACACAACTGCAATGAGAGGAGAGCAAGTTTCATAATGTGCAGCTGTCTTTAAGCCATATTTAAGACTCTCTAACAACCTTGGCTTTTGTTTCACAAAGACCCCAGCACTGGGAGTAGTGCTTAGGCACTAGTTTGAAAGAGGAAAGATTTTATCAATGGTTTAATTAATCATTAAAACCTCCCTCCGCACTGCACGTCGCCTCATCTCTCAATTTCTCTCGCCTCTCCTCTTCCTCCCCTCATCCTACTATTCCCCTCAATGCATTATTCTGCGCACACACACACACACACTCTCTCTCTCTCTCTCAAGACACTGCAACATTCTGGGCAGCCCAGTTCCTTCTTTAGCCGGCTCAGACTTAACTTGCTCCCTTCCAGCAAGCAGGAGACGAGACCTACCGCAATCCCAGTAAGCGATGCCTACACAATTCCAAGGCATTTTTAGCCAGTGAATGTCACCACCAAATACATATGTCTTACAGTTTGACAAAGAGAATAGTTCAACAGAGGAACCTTTATTTTGCCTACAGTCTACTGCCTTAGATCATCATGCTCCGTACACGGGCATCTCCCGCCAGAACCCAGGCTGCCTCAACCTATTTCGTAGGACCGACCGGAGCTAAAGATGAACGTTAGTATCTTCTATGATTAGCCATTGTGCATTCACCCTCCCCCTTTCTTTCAGAATCACTGAAGGTGAAGGAAGAAGAATATACCCTTCTTACTTTCGACTTACCTAGTGTTGAGGCTCAAAGCTGGACAAAGAAGCAGGAGGCAAATAGCTCGTATTAATTTCATAGCTTTGTCTTGCACTCGCACTCCGATTCGCTCTCTCCCTCTCGATTGCTTTCCTTCCCCTTTCTCTCTCTCCCTCTCTCTCTCCCTCTCTCTCTCTCTCTCTCGCTTTCTCACTCACTGGCTCGATCGCTTGCCTGCGCGCACTCACGCACGCACACACAGGCAGAGAGAGAGACAGACAGATGCAACCCAGTGGCTCTAACAGAGCAAGGGAGGATCTCTGGCTTTAAATAACACAGTGACACAGACAGACTTATTAATGAGGAAATTAATGGGGGTGGTAAGAGGGGAAGAAACAGACTGGAAAGATGAGAGCAGCTCCCACTGAGTATAGCAGGGACGTAGGCATGGGTGGGCCTGGGTGGACACAGGCCCACCCACTAGGGAGCCTGTCCTTGCCAGGCCCATCAAATTTGATTTAGCAAAAACAAAACAAAAATACTATTATTATTAAAAAATTCAAAGCAAAAAATGTATTATTACAAAAATACTCCTCAGTATTTCTGGCTACACAGACTTTAGTTCAATGTCTAATTTTGATTTACATTTGGCTGAGTTCACTAACGTGAATTCAACGTGAAATCAACAAAAAAAATCTCACCATGACATTTGATTTCGTTTAAAAATTGGTTGAACGGGGGATCACGTGACCCTTGAACGAGATGGCCGCGTGAACTAAGAGTTCCGCACAAGTAGTTTCCAATTCCTAATCTTACCTGAAATTCAAGTTTAAACTCCTTTAGCTTTAGTAAAAAAGTCATGGCGGCTACAAAAGGCGACACTACAGGTGACATTTTTACCCGGACTCAAGCATTAGCGATGGAAAAAGCCTCCAAGAAGAAGCTAGCTTCAGAAAAAGCTAGCGCTATTAGCCAGGTGCAAGAGGACCCGTTCCCCCCCGAGGCCCAACGAATGCCACTCTGTCGAAGACATCCTTTCTGAGTTGAGATCCCAACGTACAGAACTCAACATTAAATTAGATGCCATTAACTCTCAGCTCATTGCGATAGGGGGCAAGGTGACAATCCTGGAAAACGCTTTGCCTGACATCAACAACAAGATAACCATAAACGTGGGGCGCCTGAACGAGGCAGAGGGGCGAATCCTATCCATGGAAAACTTATTGACAGATGCCATGGAAACAATAGCATATGCTAAAAAGAAAATAGAGCATCTGGAAGAGAAAACAGAGGACCTGGAAAACAGGGGGCGAAGGAATAATTGTGTTCTATTAAATCTGGGCGAAAAAGAGGGAAACCTGCCACTGATCCGCTACCGGCAAGACAAACTTCCCGAGTGGCTCCACCTGTCAACCGACAGGCCCATAGAACGAGAGAGAGAGAGAGAGAGAGAGAGAGAGAGAGAGAGAGCTCACCTAGCACTGAGGCCCCCACCAGAAGCCAGACAACCACCACGCCCAATCACCATACGTTTCATGAGATTCACCGACAAGGAACGAGTCCTACATGCGACGAAAATCAACACCATCACAGTGGGAAACGCCAAACTCACTTTACACCAGGACCTGTCAGCTGGAATACGCCGAAACCGTTGAGAGATTGACGAGGTGAAGAAATACTCCATTGACCGAGGCATCTTCAGGGGATTCAAATACCCAAACGAGCTCAGGATTCTTCACCAAGGAGCCCTGCGACACTTCAAAACTCCCGAAGAGGCAAAACGTTTTTTTGAAAGACAATCCTGGTCAATGAGAAACGGACCAATGACTAAATGCGATTAATGCTATTACTAAAGGAGGTAAGACAACATATAGCCGATATCCAAAGACCCACCCGCCCCGCTAAATGTTATTAAAGCCGTCCAATCTATATTTATTTTCCTTTAGCTGAGAGGGATAGGCTCTATAGCCTAACCTAGGCCTACTAATGTTTCAGCCTACTTTTATTTCCCCTTTTTATTTGCTATTATTACTTCTGGTTCTCTATGTCCCTTGGGGAGGTATATTTAGGCTGGGCTATTGATTTTATTTTCTCCCTCTTTTAATGTGGTCTGGACGGTGGCTACGTTGTCATATACTCAATGCGGGGCGGAGAGGATGAGGCATTTCTTTGGTGGGGAGACGTTGTGCGTTGCTAACTGTTCCTGTTTTTGTTTTTTTCGGAACACAGAATTGAGATTGAGGGGGGGGTAATAGATCCATCGGGATGTGTCGAGTTGTTTGGGAACTCGGCTGGGGTGTTCAGAGATTGTTACTTTATGTACACCATTTATTTTCCTTTTATGTGAACGCAGCTGTAACTACTATCCACTTTTACCCAGAGATGACTTGCACTAAAGTTCATTTACTGTTCGATGACGATGACTAGCACCTTAAATCTATTGACATGGAACTGCAATGGTCTAGGTCATGCAATAAAATGGAAAAAGATACTATGTGCTCTAAAAAAGGAAAAAGCAGACATCGCGCTATTACAAGAGACACACCTCTGTGATGCCGAACATGCCAAACTCCGCAGAGCTTGGGTGGGACACGTGTATTTCTCATCTTTCGAATCAAACGGTAGAGGTACAGCCATACTTATCCATAAGAATGTTCCATTCATAATTGACAAAAACATATCTGATCTGGAGGGGAGATTTATTTTGATAACTGGGTCACTGTATGGTCAACCAATTACTATCTTAAATATATACGCCCCGAACACAGATACTCCTGCTTTCATGTCAAAAATGATAACCCTGTTCAATGAGCATTGTGTTTCCTTTGGCGTGATGGTACCCTTAGACAAACCATCTCTAGACAAATCATCTCAAATCCCCACCACAAATCCTAGATCTGCAAAGATGTTGAACTCTCTTACTAAAGCGATGGGACTGATAGATATCTGGAGAGAGACTAATAGGTCATCTATGGACTATACATACTACTCTAATGTCCATAACACCTACTCCCGTATAGATTACATATTTATCCCAAAGAGTTTCATAAATTCAGCCACGTGTACAGTTGGACCCATAGCACTTTCAGATCACACCTTTGTCCACCTCCGCTTTGACCTCTGCAAAAACATCCCGAGGTCAAAGAGCTGGAAATTCAACACCTCCATGTTATCAAATGAAGCGTTCCATACATTGGTAACTACATGGATAGACAACTACACACAAGACAACAAAGATTCTCCTGTTTCTCCAGCCACAATGTGGGACGCTGCTAAAGCCACACTAAGAGGTCATCTATTTGCATATGCTTCCTCTAAGAAAAATGCAAAGGAAGCACACAGGCTAGATCTCGAGAGGGAGCTGGAACGCTGGGAAAAAGTACATAAACAATCCCCAGACAGCACCTCCTGGAGTCAACTGAAAGCAGCCAAAGCCAAACTGAATTTGGACTACACTCGGGAGATTACAAAAAAAAGTTTTCTTTACTAAGCAGAAATACCATGAGTATAGCAATAGGCCTAGTAGATTGCTTGCTTACCAATTGAAAAAAGAGCATGGCTATCCAAACAGCAGAGGAAGAGGTCACATATGACCCCAAAAATATCAATTTAACTTTTCATGATTTTTACTGCAAACTATATACCTCTGAGAGAGAACACACAGAGGCAGAACTCCACTCTTTCCTAGAGAGAATCTCGCTACCTAAACTATCAGAGACCGACCAAGAAGATCTCAACTCCCCCTTCATTCCTGAGGAGATCCTGGAGGCAATTACCTCCATGCCACCTAATAAGTCCCCAGGCCCAGATGGATTCCCCAGAGAGTTCTACAAATAATTTTGGCCCCAGCTCAGCCCTATCTTCATGCCAATGCTGGAGGATTTTTGCAAAAACAGAGTTCTCCCAGACTCAATGCACACAGCTCGCATTACAGTGTTGCTCAAAAAAGACAAGGACCCTCTATCCTGCATGTCCTTCCGGCCCATAAGCTTGTTGGATTTCGACTACAAAATAATTCCCAAATTGCTCGCCAAAAGACTAAACACTCTTCTTCCCAAAATAATAAAAGCGGACCAAACTGGATGTATTAGTGACAGATACGCTTCTGATAACATTCGCCGTCTTTTTGATATTATTGATCAAGTAAACGGACTGAAGACCCCTGTCCTGCTGGCTTCACTGGATGCTGAGAAGGCGTTTGACAGGATGGAGTGGAGCTTTCTGTTTTCAGTCTTAGAAAAGTTCAATATGGGCCCAAATTTTATTAAATGGATCAAATCACTATACTCTCATCCAAATGCCATGGTGACTACTAACAGACTGAACTCTGACAGATTCCCTCTGGAACGGGGCACAAGACAAGGGTGCTCGCTGTCCCCCCTGCTCTATTTGTTGGGGGCGGAGCCTCTGCAGAGTTGATAAGGAGCAATCCAAGTATTATGGGTGTCTCTGCAGGCGGCCTGCAGCACAAGATTTCGCATTACGCTGATGATGTCTTGCTCTACATATCCAACCCTGAGAAATCCCTCCCATTTTAGACCATTGTTCAGTATGGCAAGTTTTCAGGTTATAAGATCAATTTGAACAAATCCACTGTCTGCCCTCTCAATATTACACTCACCAGCTCTATGAAGACACTATGTCCTTTCCAATGGACGACACAGGGGTTTCAATACCTTGGGATCTTCATAACACCAGATCTGAATAGCCTTTTCAAGGAAAATTATCTCCCACTCCTGGATCGAATCAAGAACGATCTCCAAACCTAGATCTCCCTCCCAATCAGCTTAGTAGGAATAATTAATGTAATCCGTATGAACACCCTCCCTAGACTGAACTATTTATTTCAGATGCTCCCATACTATCTCCCAGTTTCCTTTTTCAAAACAACTAACCAAAGCATCACCAAATTTATATGGGGCAATAAAAAACCTAGGATCAAGGTCTCTACCCTATCGAAACCTGAATCTAAGGGTGGTCTTGCCCTTCCCTCCCTTCAATTGTACTACTGGTCTGCCCAAATCCGCAACATGCTAACATGGATCACAAACAGGCAAGAGTCAACGTGGATTCAGATAGAAGCCCAATCCTGTGGTTAATTGCCCCTAAGCTCAATTATATTCATTAATAACTTTAGTGAAGTGGGCAACATAGCCAAAACCTTTGTGATTTACAGCACCCTACTAGCGTGGAGGGACTGTAAGAAATACCTGGGCATTTCCTCCCAAATATGTTCTCACTCGCCTATAATAGGCAACCCAGACTTGCCAAAAGCCCTGAGGGATGCCAACTTTAATCTTTGGCATACTCTAGGAATCAAGACCTTTTCAGACCTATTTCATCAGAAAACTACTACACTGAAATCCTTTCAAGAGCTCTGCAGTGAATTCAATGTACCAAGATCCCATTTTTTTTTATATCTTCAAATTAGACATGTAATTTCCTCATTTACTTCCAAGAGGTTTAGAACTCAGTTGAATGAAGTTTAAACCCTTCTTGTCACAGCACAATCCATTAAAGGCTAAATATCTTATATAAGTGCCTTGCGAAAGTATTCGGCCCCCTTGAACTTTGCGACCTTTTGCCACATTTCAGGCTTCAAACATAAAGATATAAAACTGTATTTTTTTGTGAAGAATCAACAACAAGTGGGACACAATCATGAAGTGGAACGACATTTATTGGATATTTCAAACTTTTTTAACAAATCAAAAACTGAAACATTGGGCGTGCAAAATTATTCAGCCCCTTTACTTTCAGTGCAGCAAACTCTCTCCAGAAGTTCAGTGAGGATCTCTGAATGATCCAATGTTGACCTAAATGACTAATGATGATAAATACAATCCACCTGTGTGTAATCAAGTCTCCGTATAAATGCACCTGCACTGTGATAGTCTCAGAGGTCCGTTAAAAGCGCAGAGAGCATCATGAAGAACAAGGAACACACCAGGCAGGTCCAAGATACTGTTGTGAAGAAGTTTAAAGCCGGATTTGGATACAAAAAGATTTCCCAAGCTTTAAACATCCCAAGGAGCACTGTGCAAGCGATAATATTGAAATGGAAGGAGTATCAGACCACTGCAAATCTTCCAAGACCTGGCTGTCCCTCTAAACTTTCAGCTCATACAAGGAGAAGACTGATCAGAGATGCAGCCAAGAGGCCCATGATCACTCTGGATGAACTGCAGAGATCTACAGCTGAGGTGGGAGACTCTGTCCATAGGACAACAATCAGTCGTATATTGCACAAATCTGGCCTTTATGGAAGAGTGGCAAGAAGAAAGCCATTTCTTAAAGATATCCATAAAAAGTGTTGTTTAAAGTTTGCCACAAGCCACCTGGGAGACACACCAAACATGTGGAAGAAGGTGCTCTGGTCAGATGAAACCAAAATTGAACTTTTTGGCAACAATGCAAAACGTTATGTTTGGCGTAAAAGCAACACAGCCTATCACCCTAAACACACCATCCCCACTGTCAAACATGGTGGTGGCAGCATCATGGTTTGGGCCTGCTTTTCTTCAGCAGGGACAGGGAAGATGGTTAAAATTGATGGGAAGATGGATGGAGCCAAATACAGGACCATTCTGGAAGAAAACCTGATGGAGTCTGCAAAAGACCTGAGTCTGGGACAGAGATTTGTCTTCCAACAAGACAATGATCCAAAACATAAAGCAAAATCTACAATGGAATGGTTCAAAAATAAACATATCCAGGTGTTAGAATGGCCAAGTCAAAGTCCAGACCTGAATCCAATCGAGAATCTGTGGAAAGAACTGAAAACTGCTGTTCACAAATGCTCTCCATCCAACCTCACTGAGCTCGAGCTGTTTTGCAAGGAGAATGGGAAGAAATTTCAGTCTCTCGATGTGCAAAACTGATAGAGACATACCCCAAGCGACTTACAGCTGTAATCGCAGCAAAAGGTGGCGCTACAAAGAATTAACTTAAGGGGGCTGAATAATTTTGCACGCCCAATTTTTCAGTTTTTGATTTGTTAAAACAGTTTGAAATATCCAATAAATGTCGTTCCACTTCACGATTGTGTCCCACTTGTTGTTGATTCTTCACAAAAAAATACAGTTTTATATCTTTATGTTTGAAGTCTGAAATGTGGCAAAAGGTCGCAAAGTTCAAGGGGGCCGAATACTTTCGCAAGGCACTGTATCTATAGACTCCTTTCTGAGAAAGGAGGCTCCTCCTTTACTCCTTTGAAAATAATCTGGGAAAAGAACCTAGGTCTGACTATCAGTGATGAGTTATGGTCGGAGGTTTGCGACAGGGTATACTGCTCCTCTACTAATGTAAAAATGAAATAATCTAATTACAAATATTTGTACACATTTTATTACACTCCTTTGAGACTCCATAGAATGAAAACAGACATGTCTCCTAACTATAAAAGATGTACCGCTGAAAGTGGAACCTATATGCATGTATTTTGGAGCTGTAGAGAGATTGCCAGATTTTCTATACATACTGCTGCACAGAAAATACTAGATGTACAGTTTGATATGACCCCGTGTATCTATCTTCTTAATGCCCAGCAGGACTTTGTTCTTGATCCTGACAGAGAAAATGTTCTCATGACTATTACATACTTTGCTAAAAAATGTATTCTTCTATTGTGGGCCTCTAATACCTCTCCTACATTTAAAATGTGGATTGACCAGATTGTCGACTTTCTCCCTCTTGAAAAGCTCACTTATGACCTCCACAAGAGACAGCCCAAATTTGATAGACTCTGGTCTCCACTACTCAACTATATTTCAAATTGGACAGAGTGAATGGGGAAATTAGGGAAATGAGCAGAAGGTGTGTAAGGTGCTGTAAAATCTCAAAACGAATTATTTGCTCGTTGTCTCAGTGAAGGCTAGAAATAGCTAATAAGAACCTTGATAGTGCTGCTAAAAGTTTTATATATATGTTTTTTTTATTGTTCTTTGTGTGTATGTGTATGTACATGTATATATATATATATACTATATATTTAAAAAAATATTATTTATTATTATTATTATTATTTTATTTTAAGACTGTCACATCTGTGAATGTGGAATGTGTTGTGTTGGTTGACTTAATGTTGGTTGACTTAAACATAATAAAACCTTAAAGTGAAAAAAAATTGGTTGAACAAATTACGTAATTCCCTTACGTTGAGGAATTTTGGCAAATCCAATCAGTTTCTCACCTTGGTTCAACGTCATCACGTTTCTTGTTGTTGTTGAAATTATGTGGAAGCAACTTTGATTCAACCCGTTTTTGCCCAGTGGGCTGCCACTGGTGGTGAGAGCTGAGAGGCATTCTACCTCATTGTGGATTGAAGAATCCCCGCCTCTCACTCAGCACCTATTATTACCTGCACTCTAAGGGACTACAGGAGCAATTATGCGAGGATGGGAGTAACAGGGTCATCAGCATAACAACCACAGGGTTCACCAGCAGCCTCTGTGAATCAGCCATAATAGGATGTGTCCTAATTAATCAGCATGCTGAATATGACACCTGTAAATGCTACAAACAAAATGGTCTAATTTAAGTGGCGTGTTGATAGAAAGGGGGGATGGAAATATCAAGTGATAAATGTATCATTCCTTCAACCCCGTTTCAACCTTGTTTCCTTCAACCCCTTTTCACATGTAGAGGATTCAACCCCGTTTCACATGTAGAGGATTCAACCCAGTTTCACATGTAGAGGATTCAACCCCGTTTCACATGTAGAGGATTCAACCCCGTTTCACATGTAGAGGATTTTGTGCATGTTTTAAATTAGGCATAGAGCGGTGTGTAACCCAGGCCAGAATATTCAACACGACAACACAAAAAGGTAGAGGTCATACGCCATAGGCATGATACATTATTTCCATTAAGGATTTAATAGAGTTTGGAGTCCATTGTCCACGGGGTAGTAACCTACACCTCGTTCTGCAGGACTTCCACCCATTTATTAGGGTCGAATTAGTCTAAGCCCCATGCATGGAAACACACAGTGACCAGTTCTTAATGAGAGCTTTGGACCTCATCATGCTTCGGTGACCAGAGAGTGTCATAAAAGGGGCACCATAATCCGTCTCAATTACGTAGCACATCAGCCAGAAAGTGGAAGTGTCACTGATTGTGAGAGTATACCTGTTTTGTGCATTATTATGGGAAAATGAGATCATTGCAATGCCTGATGAGTTAATTGTATGTTATTTATAATTACTTCTAGAACTACTGTATTCAATCTGGAACTTCTTGACGTAAAGCATGATGATGATTTCATATTTGGTCTGAGTTAACTTGTGAAATCAAAATAGTAGGATTGCTTTTACCATGACCATTTAATTACATGTAGGTCAAATCAATATACACCTTGACCATTTTATTTTACAAGAGCAACATAAGTTCCCAATGACCTTAACACAGTGTTATATTCATATCAACCTCTATTTGAGTTTCTGTATTATATTTTCCAGATATCTAGAAATGACTCAGAGCTCTGAATACTACACACAAAAACATTATTGTTCTAAATAGTACCAGATAAGGGTGACTTGGCTTGTAACCATAGCTATATAGAACCCTTTTTTGAAGGTTCAATGAAGAACCATGCTCAATCGGTTCTAAATGGAACCTGTATGTGGCTATAAAGAACCATTTCCTAAGGTTCTATAAAGAACCATTAAAAAAGGTTCTATATAACACCAAAAAAAAAAAGAGTCCCACTATGGTTACAACGACCCTTTTTTATGGTTCTTTAAAGAACCTTTATGGAGAATGGTTCAATAAAGAATCTCACTTGAATCAAGTGAGCTACCTCTGGAACAGCTGGCGGTCCCTGGGGAGAGAACTGAGAAGCACTGACTGACTTAGTCAAGTGTTCTCAATTGACCCAAGGACATACGTGAGTCTTGAACAAGACACTCTCACTGTCCGTAGCCATATATAACATGTCATGGAACAACACAACACATTAGATCAACTGGAATGACACTCCCTCACGGTTGCTGTGCGCAAACCCCGCTCCAACATTTTCTAATGAGCCACCTCCCCTATATTTAAATGATCACTAAAAGGCCCAAGAACCCTTTTGTGAACTGTAAAGAACCATGGAAGAGCTCCAAAGGGTTCTTTGAGTCATTATGGTTCCTTCCACATAGAACCCTTGAGGAACCCTATGTTTTTTTTGTGTGTGTTGTAGTTTATCTCCTCACATCCTCTCGCATTGCTGCGTTGTCAGTGAGTCAATGTCACAACCTCTAAGGGGCTGGGTGTCACATGTGCTCCCTCTCCCACCTCTAGGTCACCATGCTGCTCGTTAGGGTGCACACCTGTCACCAGCGTTAGGCACATAATAACACTCACCTGGACTCCGTCACCTCCTTGATTACCTGCCCTTTATATGTCACTCCCTTTGGTTTCTTCCCCAGGCGTCGTTGTTTCAGTTTCTGTTCCATGTCGGTGCGCTGTTTGTGTTACTTGTTTGTTTCATTTATGTATTTATTAATTAATGAAATGTATTCACTCCCTGAACTTGCTTCCCGACTCTCAGCGTACACCTTTACACTGGGGAAACAGACGTCTTACACTGCTTTTTTTAAATTATAGAGTTGTACGTTCCAAAGGTCTGAGACGTTTCTTATTTTTTGGGCCATTTCTTCAATACCTTTTTAGTATCTGCTCGGATACAGTGTCCATCTTAGGAACACATTTGAGTTGGTCAGAGTGGGACAGCATCAAAACAATGCTGATAGAGGCACAATAATGCTAGTTTTCATTAAAAATGTGTTTTTAGCTTTCAGATGTTGCTACTTGTTTGCTTGAACGAGGAAGTGTAAACCACCCCAAAACCGAATCAGCTTGAGATCCACTCGAAATTCATCACCGAACTGTGTGGGGGGAAAACATGGTAAACATTGTCAGAATGATGGACCCGGTGTGATCAAAGCACCATAGTCCCCTCTGAGGATTCTACGTCTTCAACCTCAGCAGCAGCAGAAGGAGCTACAGCCTCTACTGTAGCTGCTTCTACAGCTCTCACTGACCCTACAGCGACAGCCCCCACTATCCGAACCCCTACCTCTCCTGCCCCACAATCCCTCCAGCCTTCAACCATAACCATATACAACTCCCACTGCTGCTGCCACAATACCCTTATAGCAACCATAATGACACACATACACACAGCAGGGGTTCCTGCAGCCTATAGTCCCTTAAGTGCTAAGTGGGTCGACGTGATAGAACTACTCAAAAGTGAGTCCAAACAATAACAACACAATGACCAAACAATATGTATCTTCTGGAGATGTTTTATGCTTCTTTTTCTTTCAAAGAAAATAACGTAATTCAACACAATTGTTTTCTCCCCGCAATAAATATGTATTATTTAAGAGTTGGAGACTAATATAATTCAACAGCAATCCAAAATGTCTGAATATTCTCTCACTTGAATGAAAGCATAAATCATGAATGTGTGAACAAACGGATAATCATGGTTTTGATTTTGTAACAAGTAGGTGCCAGTGCACACACACAAAGGGGATCTATAGTACAGTATGTGCTTTGTTTACAGTACCTACGGAGTAATATCTGAGATATTACATGACAAAAATGTATTGCATGTTTAATTAAGTTGAGCCTGTTCTCTGATTACCAAAGTGTGAAAAGTGTGTGTTTGAGTCCTCACTTTAGTCCGTTTTGATCTGATCTTTTTGTAAGAAATGGACAGAATCACCAGACTGCACAGTAAAGCCCACTATAAACTGGAAGTTGGCAAGAGTGTTGAGGCCCAAGGCAGTTTTCCAGCCTGGCAATATGAAAGCATATGGCTGAGCAAGGAGCACACTGCAAACGATGTGTCTTCCCTACAGAGCCATCAGTGTGGGCTGATAGAATACAGAACTTGTTGAGAGACCCCGAAACACTGGTAATGGACTGCCTCACAGAGCCACCAGTGCAGATGGTTAGCGCTATGCCTGAAACCACTGATAGAACCTACCGGGAAGGCACAATTGTCATGTTAATGGATGGGTGTATTGACTACACTTTTGGGATATAGTGAGTACATGGCAAACATCAATACAAAATAATGAAACAATACAAAAAATGTTGGTCTAAGATATAATGCCTGTATCCTCTAATAAACAGATACAGCAGGAAAGCAATAGAGACACTCCTAAAGATGCACAATCAAATCAGAAGACAAAAATAAATAAAAAAGCATGATCATATATTTCTTTTGTCAACAAAGATTCACAGAAATGTAAAACATAGGGAAAGACAGTATTTCTGTGACGTGTATTTGAAGAAACCCTGATTTGTTACAAGATACAACAAATAACGTTGTTGTTTTTTTTTATCTTCAAAACACTCAAGATCTATATTGTGGAAGCTTGGAATCTACAATTGTTTATAAAACATATGTAAAAGGTATTTTCAAGAGGTTCAGAACATAGCTGTAGATGTGCTTCTATCATGGATGCCACGCTTGTACAGATATAGGATCTTAATTTGATCACCTGTTACGTATACGCTGGGAGTCTGAAAGAAAGTGCAGGCAGTGAGTTTAATAATAAACTGAACATCGAACAATGTAACAAACAGGAGTAGCGTACAGACATGAAACATAAACAATAACGCCTGAGGAGAGAACCAAAGGGAGTGACAGATATAGGGAAGGTAATCAGGAAGGTGATGGAGTCCAGGTGAGTCTCATGAGGCGCAGGTGCACATAACGAGGGTGACGGGTGTGCATAATAATGAGAATACTGGCGACAACGAGAGCCAGGAGGGAGTAGACGTGACATCACCCTGTTGCAGGAGAACTTTCCTGCAATGCAGATTTAAATTTGAGGTTTAAAAAGATTTCTGAAGTTCGTCATTTCCACTTTGAAATTTCAGACCTGATTTACCCTTAAGAAACATTTATCAGCCCCTACAAAAATGTCTAATATTATAACCCACGTAAATATTCACATTTCCTGATGCTGCAGGATGATTTTTCTGCTGTAGCAAACTGGCTCAAATCTGTGCCACGACCAGAAGACAAATCTTTGATCCGCAACAAAATCCAAATAATCTGGCCAGGTAAGGAAAGGCAGCTTCCATCATCTTTTAATAATTGATTATGGTGGTTAGACTTCCTACCTAGACCCCGGTCAAGTGATCTATTGATTAGAAGCCATAGATAGAGACGTATCCCATTCGAAGGACCCCTGGCACATGCGTGCCAGGTCAGTAATACACCCATGATTACTACAAAGCTTAGATAGCTGGCTAGCAGTTGCCTGATGACTCAACATGAATTCTTCCGGTGCTCTATCGTCCACTACATACTTAATTGCGGAGGAAAAACTATTGTTGGTCTGAGTGGCATGGCAATTGGTCGGCGTAATAAAGCTGGGAAGCCAGGCAAAGCTAGTGGCTAGACCAACTTATATATAAAATCTTAGCTGACATTGGCTTATTGAGTGACTGTCAGTGACTGACATAACAAGAGGGAAAACTGCTGATGCACTACCAAATTTTGACATTGCACGGTGCGAATTCTGCTATCCTAACTAACAGTAAGTTGACACACCAACTGACTTCCTGGTTGGGGCCCTCTAGCGGCCTCTTATATCGCTTATGACTCGAAATGGCACTGATCAGTTGTGTATATCCAGCTATATACCTTAACCCCAAATGAATGGAATAAATATGGGAAAGACATTTTGGATAATGGTATAACGTTAGATATGCACACCCGATGGTGTGGGGCATGGGTTAATCCTGACATTACTTTTGATATCTGAAACCCTCCAACAAACTTTGATTTTGGAGTGTAATGTCCTTTTAATGGTCAACATTTTGGTAGTCTGTCAAATAACATCTGTTAGTCTGTATCAATTCAGTTACATACATAGGTTACCTTTTCCCAAGTGTTCTTTACTTCAACCTGCCTGCTGTAAAGGAACCTTTGCTATTAGTTGGCCTATGCTGCCATCTAAGGATATACAGTACCAGTCAAAAGTTTGGACACCTACTCATTCCAGTGTATTTCTTTATTTGACTATTTTCTATATTGTAGAATAATAGTGACGACAAACTATGAAATACTACATATGGAATCATGTAGTAACCAAAAAAGTATTAAACAAATCAAAATATATTTTAGATTCTTCACTCTTGGCATTCTTTCAGCCAGCTTCACCTGGAATGCTTTTCCAACAGTCTTGGAGGAGTTCCCACATATGCTGAGTACTTGTTGGCTGCTTTTCCTTCACTCTGGGGTCCAACTCATCCCAAACAACCTCAATTGGGTGGAGGCCATCTGATGCAGCACTCCATCACTCTCCTTCTTGGTCAAATAGTGCTTACACAGCATGGAGGTAGGTTGGGTCATTGTCCTGTTGAAAAACAAATGATAGTCCCACTAAGTGTAAACCAGATGGGATGGCGTATCGCTGCAGAATGTTGTGGTAGCCATGCTGGTTAAGTATGCCTTGAATTCTAAATAAATCACTTAGCGTCACCAGCAAAGTACCCCCACACCATCACACCTCCGACTCCATACTTCACTGTGGGAACCACAAATGTGGAGATCATCCATTCACCTACTCTGCGTCTAACAAAGACAAGGCTGTTAGAACCAAAAATCTCAAATTTGGACACATCAGACCGAAGGACAGATTTCCACCAGTCCATTGATCAAGTCTCTTATTCTTATTGGTGTCCTTTAGCAGTGGTTTCTTTGCAGCAATTCGACCATGAAGGCCTGATTCACGCAGTGTCCTCTGAACAGTTGATGTCAAGATGTGTCTGTTACTTGAACTCTGTGAAGCATTTATTTGGGCTGCAATGTCTGAGGCTTGTATCTTTAATGAACTTATCCTCTGCAGCAGAGGTAATTCTGGGTCTTCCTTTCCCATGGCGGTCCTCATGAGAGCCAGTTTCATCATAGTGCTTGAGGGTTTTTGCGACTGCACTTGAAGAAACTTTCAAAGTTCTTGAAATGTTCCGGATTGACTGACCTTCATGTCTTAAAGTAATGACGGACTTTCATTTCTCTTCTTTTATTTGAGCTTTTCTTGCCATAATATGAACTTGGTCTTTTACCAAATAGTGCTATCTTCTGTATACCACCCCTACCATGTCACAACACAACTGATTGGCTCGAACACATTAAGAAGGAAAGAAATTCCACAAATAATCTTTTAACAAGACACACCTGTTAATTGAAATGCATTCCAGGCAACTACCTCATGAAGCTGGTTGAGAAAATGCCATGTGTGCAAAGCTGTCATCAAGGCAAAGGGTGGCTACTTGGAAGAATCTCAAATATAAAATAGATTTTGATTCGTTTAACACTTTTTTTTGGTTATTATATGATTCCATATTTGTTATTTCATAGTTTTGATGTCTTCACTACTATTCTACAATGTAAAACATATTACAAATAAAGAAAAACCCTTGAATGAGTAGATGTCTAAACTTTTGACTGGTACTGGATATATTTTTACATATTGTTTTCCAAACTAGAATACAAATCTTAAAGACCTGAAATGAGGCATTACAACACACACGCACGCACACACACACGTCTGTTGAAATTCTACTTGTCATCTCCTGCTGTCTGGTGGATTTTCCCTCCCAGTACTATCCAATTTGGAGGTACTAGTTGTGTCAAAAGGCACCCGACAAAAGTAACGGATCTGAGCGTATGGATTTTCTGTTTATACGTTAGGGAAAGATCAGATATGTATCAGATTTTCCAAATAATTGGCAAAAGACCAGAATTCAGTTGCCTGTGTTCAAGCAGCCAATTTGTGCAAAAACAGCTCCCTGATTTAAAATGTAAAATGGTGGGCCTCCAGAGTGGCGCAGCGGTCTAAGGCACTGCATCGCAGTGTTGTGGCATCACTACAGCCTGGGGTTTGATGCTAGGCTGAGTCATTACCTGCCGTGACAGGGAGTCCCGGCCGTGACCACATGACTTGACCTTTGCCTCTCGCAAGCCCGTTGGCAAGTTGCAGTGATGAGACAAGATCGTAATCATGAACTTGGAGAGAAAAAAGGGGTTAAATAAAAATGTAAAATGGTTAAGGGTTATGGTAAGAGTTATGGTTAAGGTGAGGGTTACAATGAAACTCATGTTTAATGACTGAGTGGAATTTCTCATTCAACTCATGAGTTGAATGAGAGTCAATTACAAAATGTTGAGTTGAGCCCAAGCCTGGTTTATGTTACTGTAGTCTATCTGCTGCCGCTTGCTCACCTGTAAAGCATATGGAACAGCTTTATTATTGGAAAAAGTGATATTTGGCAAAGTTAAGTGTAAGGAATACTCAGGAAGAAAAAGGTATAGATTCACACGCAGAGTGCAGCAGGTGTTTATTTCCCCTTCACAGAAGGCAGGAATCGTGGTCACAAGCAGGAAATGGTCATACACAGGTAGACAAACAAGCAGGTGAAACAAAACTAGGACTGAAGGCTATCACTGGTTCTCACAAACTAACTAGGAAAAGCAGGAAAAACAAACTAGGAAAAACAAACAATACCTCACAAAGGCACAAACAGAATGAACTGAACTAAATAAGGAGCTGATGAGACCAGGTGAGTAACTAACACAAGTGAAATCAATGAACAAAAATGAAAGACATGGCTACGTTCAAGAACACAAAGAAACAGGGCTACGTTCAAGAACACAAAGAAACAGGGCTATGTTCAAGAACACAACGACACAGAACACAAGGTTGACTAAGAAAATAAATACAGAACCTTACAGTAAGTGTTTTGGAAACCTCAGAATCTGCTTTTTCTGATACTACACAACAAAAATATAAACGCAACATGTAAAGTGTTGGTCCCATGTTTCATGAGCTGAAATAAAAGATCCCAGAAATGTTCCATATGCACAAAAATTTTGCGCACAAATTTGTCCTTTGCCAAGAAAATCCATCCACCTGACAGGTATGGCATTTCAAGAAGCTGATTAAACAGCATCATCATTACTCAGGTGCACCTTGTGCTGGTGACAATAAAAGGCCACTCTAAAATGTGCAGTCTTGTTACACAACACAATGACACAGATGTCTCATGTTCAGAGGGAGCGTGCAATTGGCATGCTGACTGCAGGAATGTCCACCAGAGCTTTTGCCAGAGAACCACATTTTAATTTCTCTACCATAAGCCGTCTCCAACATTGTTTGAGAGACTTTGGCAGTACGTCCAACCGGCCTCACAACCGAAGACCACGAATAACCACGCCAGCCCAGTACCTCCAAATCCATCTTCTTCACCTGTGGGATTGTCTGAGACCAGCCATCCGAACAACTGATGACACAGTGGGTTTGAGCAACCGGAGAATTTCTGAACAAACTGTCAGAAGCTGTCTGAGGGAAGCTCATCTGCGTTCTCGTCGTTCTCACCAGGGTCTTGACCTGACTGTAGTTCAAGTCGTAACTGACTTCAGTGGGCAAACGCTCACCTTCGAAGACCACTGGCACGCTGGAGAAGTGTGCTCTTCACGAATGAATCCCGGTTTCAA
The DNA here is from genome assembly GCF_018296145.1 of Oncorhynchus tshawytscha. Taxonomy (NCBI): domain Eukaryota; kingdom Metazoa; phylum Chordata; class Actinopteri; order Salmoniformes; family Salmonidae; genus Oncorhynchus; species Oncorhynchus tshawytscha. The sequence continues at coordinate 56,142,797 of NC_056440.1, forward strand.
CTGTATTGGGCAGATGGTAAGATGGTAGACGTGTATGGTGTCGTGTGGGGGGCAAGTGGTTTGCTGATGTCAACATTGTGAACAGAGTGCCCCATGGTGGCGGTGGGGTTATGGTATGCGTAGGCATAAGCTACGGACAACGAACACTACTGCATTTTATCATTGGCTATTTGAATGCACAGAGATACCGTGACAAGATCCTGAGGACCATTGTCGTGCCATTCAGTCAAACCAACTCATGTTTCGGCATGATAATGCACGGGCCCATGTTGCATTGTAAAATAAGAATTTGTTCTTAACTGACTTTCCTAGTTAAGGTTAAATAAAAACAATTTAAAAAAAGGATCTGTACACAATTCCTGGAAGCTGAAAATGTCCCAGTTCTTCTATGGCCTCATACTCACTAGACATGTCACACATTGAGCATGTTTGGGATGCTATGGATTGACGTGTACGACAGTATCTTCCAGTTCCCGCCAATATCCAGCAACTTCATACAGCCATTGAAGAGGAGTGGGACAACATTCCACAGGCCACAATCAACATCCTGATCAACTTTATGCAAAGGTGATGTGTTGTGCTGCATGAGGCAAATGGTGGTCACACCAGATACTGACTCGTGATCTGATCCATGCCCCTACCTCTTTTTTTTAAAGGTATCTGTGACCAACAGATGCATATCTGTATTCCCAGTTGTGAAATCCATAGATTAGGGCCTAATGAATTTATTTCAATATTTTAATTGTCCTTATATGAACTGTAACTCAGTCAGATCTGTGAAATTGTTGCATGTTGCATTTATATCTTTGTTCAATAGCACCCATAAGCTTTGTTTAGTCATCTTCTCCCTGGTCTTCACAACTATTAATCTTTCCATGTGTATTAACATCATCATCAAAGCACCTTTAGAAGCCATTTCTATTGCAGGTGCCCCTAATCGTAAAGGCTTGTATCAGGTTTAACAAATTAATAAAAACATTCTGCAGGATCCTTTTAAAGCCCCCTTTAACTCAAAAGTCCTAAACTGTGATGCATGTATGAAGCCTCATATACTTATATATAGGAGAATATGGTTAACAGTAATATTTGATTGGACCAATTAAGTTCCATATTATTTTCTGTGCATTTGCAGTACTTCAGAGAGTAGGCGTTGTTTGTGGCATTCAAAGAATATACTGAAACATTAATAAGCAGGTAATGCTTTCTACTGCCTTAAAGATTGATCTTGAGGAAAGATCAAATACACCTGCCTCTTCTACTTTCAAAAATATACTCTCTGTCTACTAAATTAAGAACATCTGCAGAATTTTCATTTTAGTCACATGATTACTGCAACATTTTATTTCTAGATGCTTTTGATATTTATTTTGTTCACAGGGCTGTGTAGGTTACTTTCTAAATGTAATCCGTTACAGTTACTAGTTACCTGTCCAATATTGTAATCAGTAATGTAACATTTGGATTACCTAAACTCAGCAATGTAACCTGATTACATTCAGTTACTGTTAGATGACTTTCCCCTTAAGAGGCATTAGAAGAAGGCAAATATATATGTTACCAATTGAATTACATCCATTGCAGGATAAATCTATGTTAAAGTTTACATAGCTGGCCATATATGGATGTCAACTTTTACTGTATAGGTTGGTTATGTAGGCTTCTTGTAAACCCATTGATTTCTACTAAATATAATAATACAATTAAATTATATCTTTACATTAAAAAACAAAGTCTATCAGAATTCCAGTCATTCCAATAAATAATAAACCCTTTGGTCTTTAAGAATAGGACTTGGAAATATGGAAGCATAGATTAGCCAAATTGTTTTCCCTGAGCATAATCCCAAAACTAAGGACTTATTTGCCAGCCCTGTTTATGATCATGTTGTCATGGAGGCTCATTGATTCAAGTTGAAAAATAAATGCTGCGCTCATGGAATGGCATGCTTTGAGCACTACTGAAAATTCCTATTTACATGTGAAAAATGAATGCCATATGCTGCGTTTGCTATAGACCTGTTGTTTACCTTTTTGTTTGTGACACATTGATATCTTGATAATATGCAGCTGTTTAAAGGACAAATCTACAGATGAAACAATAACAAAACGGCCGCCCCGTCTCTGTTTTGGTAAAACAAACTGAGGGATGGGCCTGGAGAAATGTAACCACTCTCAGATTAATTGACATAGCTATGGATGTAAGGTCTGACCATCCATGATATCAAAATTATTATTTTAACCATATTATGAGGCTATACAGTGTTTGCTTACATTTACAATGTTTACAAATATTGGAGAAAAACAAGCTTATATTTTGGGTTCTCATGGAGTGTGACAGTTGAACTAAGCTCATGAGGCATTTATAAATTATATTATTCAAGAATCATTGGATATATATATATATATATATATATATCAGTCCCACAATGGATGTAGCAACTACAGATTGCCCCTTTAAGTCTCTCAAAATTGTGCGAGTTTGAGCATGTGTCCATTAGGCCTATGGATGTATTTTTTTATCAGCATGAATTAGATTACATCAATGCACTATGTAGATATCAATAATAAGTGATATCCGTGTCACCGTAGACTACACCTCTGCTTTCATCATTACCTCCAAGCGTTTATTCAAGTTGGATAGTATTTGGATGCCGACAGCAGTCGCACCACTGGAAGACATAGCTTGGACTGCAGCCTACAAAGGAATATTCCTTCTCTTTTCCCGCGATCCATCAAACAGATTTGATGTGTCATCATAGTCTCTGACTTGTGGTCAGACTCGCTCACGTGGAAAAAAATGTAAACGTACGCCTTTTTTTCAATGCTGATTTGACTGTCATCGTGAAAACAGAAGTGTCAATGATTTTTTTTCCCTATAGAGCACTAACACAGCTATTCTAGAGAGGCACGCTGCCAAAACAACATGCTTCACATTTCCCCTGTGAATACCCAAATCATAGCCGCTGAGTTATTTTGGAGTATTCACACTGCAAAAAAAATTAAGCGAACCACACCGAGTTCACAAAACTTGGCTGAAAGGGACCAAGTGTGAAAACACACGTGTCCCAGATTTTCACTTACTATATTATGTTATCCTTCTTTGCTGTCTTCAAGCTAGGTTTCTCCGCTGTGCAACATGATAGCATAGGTGTCCTATGGCTATTTGTCATATAGGTGAGAAACTGCACCTGGATTTCACCAATTTCATAACAGATTCATAAACAATTGACCTATGACAGTTTGCTTAAATTGTACTTATACAACACATCTGATTACATAAAAAGGCACATTTACAAAGATTCACTTGAAAGATACCAAATGTTGTCCATAACTATATTTTCAACTGAGCATGTGTTCCAAATTTCAGTGGCACATTCATTGGCCAAAAGTTTATTTACAATTCAAAACATATACCATCATGTCAATCTGGGAGCAACTTCAATTGTGTTGATCCGAAGCACTGTTTGTGGTTGCACAATAACTGAAAAAGGAAAAAAGACAATAGTTAGTCTTGCAGCAGCCACACGTACGCGACATTATTCTGAAACACACACTGTCAGGTTATTCATACTGGTTTTACAGAATTTACTTCAGAGGATGAATATAATTTAGAATGTTTGAACATTTAATGAATCAAAAAATGCTATTACAACGCAAGGCCTCAAGTGTGCCTCTTTTCTGTTGTGATATCCTGGGGAATTTCCACTCTCTGGAAAGATTTAATGTTCCTGTTTACTCCAAGAAAACAATATCAAATTATACTTGACCAGTAATTGGCATGTGTGGACAGAGGAATTCAGGTCATTCACTGAATCTAAAAAGATAATCTTAGAATTGATGATCAAGTGATCACCCAACTACAGTGTATTCAGAAAGTAGTCAGACACCATGACTTTTCCCACATTTTGTTACGTTACAGCCCTACTGTAAAATTGATTAAATTATGTCTTCCCTCAATCTACACACAATACCGCATAATGACAAAGCAAAATCAGAGTTTAGACATTTTTGAACATGTATAAAAAAAAAAATCTAAAACAGAAATACCTTATTTACATAAGTATTCGGACCCTTTGCTATGCGACTCGAAATTGAGCTCAGGTGCATCCTGTTTCCATTGATCATCAATGAGATGTTTCTAGTCCACCTGTAGTCCACCTGTGGTCAATTCAATTGATTGGACATGATTTGGAAAGGTACACACCTGTCTATATAATGTCCCACAGTTGACAGTGCATGTCAGAGCAAAAACCAAGCCATGAGGTTGAAAGAATTGTCCGTAGAGTTCAGAGACAGGATTGTGTCGAGGCACAGATCTGGGGAAGGGGAACAAAAAATGTCTGCAGCAATGAAGGTCCACAAGAACACAGTGGCCTCCATAATTCTTAAATGGAAGAAGTTTGGAACCACCAAGACACTTCCTAGAGCTGGTCGCCCGGCCAAACTGAGCAATTGGGGTAGAAGTGCCTTGGTCAGGGAGGTGACCAAGAACACGATGGTCACTTTGACAGAGCTCCAGAGTTCCTCTGTGGAGATGGGAGAATCTTTCAGAAACCCAACCATCTCTGCAACACTCTACCAATCAGGCCTTTATGGTAGAGTGGCCAGATGGAAGCATCTCCTCAGTACGTTTGCCAAAAGGCACCTAGACTCTCAGACCATGAGAAACAAGATTCTCTGGTCTGATGAAAGCAAGATTGAACTCTTTGGCCTGAATGCCAAGCGACACGCCTGGACAAAACCTGGCACCATCCCCACATTTATTTATTTGTATTTAACCTTTATTTAACTAGGCACGTCAGTTAAGAACACATTATTTACAATCACAGCCTACCCCAGCCAAACGCTGGGCCAATTGTGTGCCGCCGTATGGGACTTCCAATCACGGCCGATTGTGATACAGCCTGGAAGCAAGCCAGGTTCTGTAGTGATGCCTTTAGCACTGAGATGCTGTGCCACTCGGGAGCCCCAAATTGGTGAAGCGTGGTGGAGGCATCATGCTGTGGGGATGTTTTTCAGCAGCAGGGACTGGGAGACTAGTCAGGATGAACAGAGCAAAGTAGAGAGATCCTTGATGAAAACTTGCTCTGGAGCAAAGGTTCACTTTCCAACAGGACAAAGACCCTAAGCACTCAGCAAAGACAATGCAGGAGAGCATCAGGACAAGTCTTAAAATCCTTGAGCGGCCCAGCCAGAACCCAGACTTGAACATCTCTGGAGAGACCTGAAAATAGCTGCACAGCAACGTTCCCAATCCAACCTGACAGAGTTTGAGGATCTGCAGAGAAGATTAGGAGAAACTCCCCAAATACAGATGTGCCAAGCTTGTAGCGTCAATACCCAAGAAGACTCGAGGCTGTAATCGCTGCCAATGGAGCTTCAACAAAGTACTGAGTAAAGGGTCTGAATTCTTATTTAAATGTTATATTTCAGTTGATCATTTTTACTAAATTTGCACTAATGTCTAGAAACCGGTTATTGTCATTACGGGGTATTGTGTGTAGATTGAGGGGGGGGAATATTTAACCAATTTTATAATAAGGCTGTAATGTAACAAAGCAAAACAAAAAACTACCTTAAAATGTGTCACTTTCCCACACAAACTCTTGCAGCTTTTACACACTTGTTCATGCTGACAATTCTCCCAGGGAAATTATACTTGACATTTACATTAGAGTATTGTTGTTTAGATTGTTTCCCAATTTAAAACATTTCATTTACGTGCCATAGGAATATTAAGGGAATAAAGGAATAGTGTTGTTGCTAGCTTTGATTTGTACATTACACAAGGTTCAAATATTATTTTAACTTCATTGTTTAAATATCAGGAAAAACATGTAAAAAAACTAAATACTTCTTTTCTTCTGGTATCTGTGTCTTTTCCAGAACCGCATGTGAACTTTGGGCCAGGATTCAGTCTTCTCAATGACAGTTGCCTCTACTCTGACCAAATTACGACTACATGTGAAAAGAGGGGAAATGACTGTTAGAAATATGACAAAATTAGAGCAGTATATTCTACGCCTTACTACATACATTCAAAACCCAAACATGCATAATCCCCCCACCCAGTTGAGATAATATAGAACTAGAAAGTTACCCGAGTAGGGGCCTCCCAATCAGCGTGAACTCTTCTCCACCAACCAGCAGCACCTATTAGATGGAAGGATTTGGCCATAAAAAAAGTGCAGCCTTGATGCTAGGGTCTACCAACATTGCAGACTTATTTGTGACTTATTTGAGTGGCAAAAATAGGACAAGTGAAAATATGTTGTGGTTGAGAACTGTAATTTAGTAAAATACATAAAATAATTTACAGATGTTTGGGTTGACAATGACAGCAATGGAGTTGGTAAGAGCATAAAAAGAACTGGGACAAGGCTAAAAAGATTTGGCATGTGTGGAAAATGTGTCCCTTCCAAATAGTAATGACACTAAGAATATAAAGCACACAGACCTTCTCAAGTCTAATCCTGTCACCACATTCAGCATCAATGTGGTTTTCAATGAGGATCAGGTCTTCATTTGTCACTTTCCACTGTCGACTTGCAAAATGGACAACTGCAAAAAGCCTTCCATAGTCTTCCTTTGCAAGAAGGGTGTTCACATGTTCTAGAACCACTGAAAGGCAATGGGAGAGTGATCGTTCAGACACAGTAAATTACAAAAGCACTGAATCTAAAGATTGATTTAGTCCTAGGCTGAAATTGTATGTCTCTTTCACTACAAAATAGGCCTGTGTTAAAATGTTTTAAAGGACAATTATTTCACATAAATAGTCTTTGATGTGTGTTTAATGTAGGTTTTGCTTGATCAAAACTAAGAAAGCATTCAGAAAGCAACAATCAGTGTACATCGGTCATCCTTTCCCCCACCTTTGTGCTGCCTCTCCTCTTCGTCACTGCTGATATAGGACACTTCTGGCCACGGTGGTCTGGATAAGGATGTCGGTGGTACATAACTGCTGGGGAACATGAGCCAAAATTGCGTTATTTTGATTCTATCATATTTTAGGTGGGTGAAGGTGTTCTCTTTAAATGATTTGAGATCTGACATCACACAGAATGAATTGTAATCTAGAATCAATATGAAGTATGAAGTAATACATAATCATTTTACATTATGAAGTTGAGTGGATATACTGTACCTTGATGGTAATTTGCTCTGAGAACTTCGATGACGTGCTATTGCAGGATACAGAAGTCCTGAATGACAGATTATTCAGTGAATTAATTCACTCTGGGAGAGATTGATCATATTCATTGTCTGAAATACAAGCTTGTTGTGTAGCTATTCACTGGCTATAAATTATTTACACACCAAGATGTTGCTCAATACATTAAATTGCGACATATTTTAAACACGTGAGACATATTAATGAAAGCTGCTGTTTTGCCTTTGGATTTCAACACAACATACTCATCAAGCTTGTGAGATGTAGCCTAACCGGCTAATGGTTAGCTGATGTGCACATTTAGCTTGATCTATTCCAGAGATAATACATCGCACGGATAACTTGACCAGTTTAGATTTGTCGACATAAGGGTGAACAACCTACCCATTTGATTAAGAACAGGAATTTTCACATGACGTGCTTGTAATCTCCAACACGTTCTCAGCATCTCCAGATATCCACTTCTCAAAGTCAGCGCCATCTTGCCTATCAATATTAGGTGTTACAGTCATTGCATTCCCCGGATTCCTATCAAATAAAAACAGTTCCATTTAAAAATTGTTATTAGGAAATTGAAGATGCACAATGACCATACAGATGTCGCTCCGACATTTCCTGCTTGCTAAAATTCTAATAGATCGCCTAATTTCATGCAATGTGACAAAACAAGCAAGTATAGTGTAGAGATGTATTGTACCATCTAAACCGTGTGAAATATATTTCCCATAACCAAAAATAGTGTATTTTCAGCTGTTTGAAGCTGGTGTACAAAACCGAAATTAAAAGAAAAAAAACTCATTACATTTAAGAATAGGAGGCATATAAACAGCGCACATAAAACATATCTACCGCTTTCAATTAGATGTATAACGCACATTTCTATGTGAATTTGGTCATCGCCCCAAAAATTACATATTGCAGCTTTAAGACCCCAACATTTCACTAGTTTTTTTGTGCAAAATTTGTATTGAATACATCAATGTAGTGTAAGGCAGAAATAAGTGTGAATAAATGAGAAATGCCACATACCTAAAGAATAACATATACCATTAATAATCTTAGATTGTCAAAGACGCCAGCTACTCAAGTCATAAACTGTTCTCTCTGCTACCGCACAGCAAGCGGTACTGATGCACGCAGTCTGGAACCAACAGGGCCCCGGACAGCTTCTACCCCAAAACTATAAGACTGCTAAATAGTTTACCAATAGCTACCTGGAATATCCGCGTTGACCCTTTTTGCACTAATCTGTTTGACTCATCACATACTCCGTATCTATCCTGTTGCTAGCCACTTTATCCCTACTTATATGCACATTTATAAACTGGGTGGTTCGAGCCCTGAATGCTGATTGGCTGACAGCCTTGGTATATCAGACTGTATACCACAGGTATGACAAAACATTAATTTTTACTGCTGTAATTACGTTGGTAACCAGTTTATAATAGCAATAAGGCACCTCAGGGGTTTGTGGTATATGGCCAATATACCATGGCTAAGGGCTGTTTCCAAGCACTCCGTGATGCGTTGTGCACAAGAACAGCCCTTAGCCATGGTATATTGGCCATATATCACACCCCCTCGTGCCTTACTGCTTAAATCTACCTCATTTACCTCATACCCCTGCACATCGACTTAGTACTGGTACACAGTGGTCATTTGATTTATTTTCATTTTTTCTACAATTTCATTTTTTCTTGAATTGTTTGGAAGGTTCCGTAATAAGCATTTCACTGTTCGTCTACCCCTGTTGTTTACGAAGCATGTGATTTGATAAGGCATACTTTTTATTCCAAAATAAATACATTAAAAACTATATTTTTGTAGGTTCCCGTGAGGACTTTTCCAAGCCTCTCAACACTTTGGCAAAAACAAACAGAACACAGTGTCTGGAGACAACTCTGTGGAAAAGCAACAGCTCATTGTTTTTTAGGGGGGACTACCAGTTGGTCAAATAATGAAAGTCACAGTGGGGTGCCAAAACACAGAGATGGCTGTGAATTGTCTATTTACAGTTTAATATTACTGTATTGAATGGCCATTTCCTTGTCAAGATTGTGTGACATCTTTTTTTTATGTACATTGGCAGAGATATTTATAATAACTAACAGAAGCAGAATCCAGTGCTGCAACCTTTGACATACCTGTCCTGTCACACCCTGATGTTTCACCTGTCTTTGTGCCTGTCAATTCAATTCAATTCAATTCAAGGGCTTTATTGGCATGGGAAACATGTGTTAACATTGCCAAAGCAAGTGAGGTAGATAATATATAAAGTGAAATAAACAATATAAATTAACAGTAGACATCACACATACAGAAGTTTCAAAACAATAAAGACATTACAAATGTCATATTATATATATATATATATATACAGTGTTTTAATAATGTACAAATGGTAAAGGACACAAGATAAAATAAATAAGCATAGATATGGGTTGTATTTACAATGGTGCGTGTTCTTCACTGGTTGCCCTTTTCTCGTGGCAACAGGTCACAAATCTTGCTGCTCTGATGGCACACTGTGGAATTTCACCCAGTAGATATGGGAGTTTTTCAAAGTTGGATTTGTTTTCAAATTCTTTGTGGATCTGTGTAATCTGAGGGAAATATGTCTCTCTAATATGGTCATACATTGGGCAGGAGGTTAGGAAGTGCAGCTCAGTTTCCACCTCATTTTGTGGGCAGTGAGCACATAGCCTGTCTTCTCTTGAGAGCCATGTCTGCCTACGGCGGCCTTTCTCAATAGCAAGGCTATGCTCGCTGAGTCTGTACATAGTCAAAGCTTTCCTTAATTTTGGGTCAGTCACAGTGGTCAGGTATTCTGCCGCTGTGTACTCTCTGTGTAGGGCCAAATAGCATTCTAGTTTGCTCTGTTTTTTTGTTAATTCTTTCCAATGTGTCAAGTAGTTATCTTTTTGTTTTCTCATGATTTGGTTGGGTCTAATTGTGCTGCTGTCCTGGGACTCTGTAGGGTAACAGCCTGTCTCCACCCCCCTCATTATCCCCAGTGTACTTATACCTGTGTTCCCTATTTGTCTGTTGTCAGTTCGTTTTGTTTTGTGAGTTTGTTTGTCAATTTGTTTTGTTTTCCCCTTGCTCCTGTCTGTTCTAGTTCCTGTTTTCAAAAATTTTCCCGGTTTTTGCCTGCCCTGAGTCTGCCTGCCGTTCTGTACCTTGCCACACCATACTGGATTATTGACCCCTGCCTGCTCTGACCTTGAGACTGCCTGCTGTTCTGGACCTTTTGAACCCTATCTGGATTACTGACCTCTGCCTACCCCTGACCTGTAATTTTGCCTGCTCCTGTATTAGTAATAAACCTTTGTTACTTTGACACTGTCTGCATCTGGGTCTTGCCTGAAATGTGATAGTACGAACTGGCCATGACTGACCCAGCAGACTCGGACCAGCACCGCAACGCCATCTCCTCCCAAGGAGCCACCATTGAAAGGCACGAGGAGACCTTGGCCGAACACATTGCTGGAGCAATTCCGCGGGTTGTCTATTAGGCAGCCTACCACAAAGGTAAACTCCCAGCCCCTCAGTAACCCAGCTGTTAGCAGCGCCGTCTCCCCAGTTTCCCGGGAGCCCACTTGTTTGTCCGCCGCTGTCGTCGTCGACCCCGGTCGGCCCTTCTCAAGACCACCTCCAGGTATCGGCGACAAGGGGATCACCACAGGACCCCGGCTCCCCAGTATCGTCTCAGGCAGAACACCCAGGATCTGCCCCTGTGGGTGGAATCGCGCAAACTCTCCCCGTGGTTTATCGGCCCTTTCCCCATCTCCAAGGTCATTAGCCCCTCTGCTGTTCGTCTTCTGTTGCCCTGTACCCGCCGTATACATCCCACTTTTCATGTGTCCAGAATTAGACCCATGTCTCACAGCCCTTTGTCTCCTGTTTCCATTGTCTGGTGTGGGGGGTGATATGAGACATAATTAATCCTTACCACTGTGTGGCTGTCGCCTACCATTGAACGTCTGACTAACATGACACCAACGCCTTATTAACAACTGCATTATGCCTGCGTGTAACTAACATGTCGTCATATCAATGCCTTACTAACGTCTGCATGGCGCCTGCATGTTCATGAAAGTCATAACAAAAGTGCAATATGACTTAAAATATTGAGGTAACATGGTTAGTTACATAGTCCATGAGTTTGGTGAGGTTTGAAGGCAGTTTTAACCAAGTGAAAAACTGGTTGGTATTTTCCCCATTGTAAGTAATGGAGTTCTCTTAATCCCTAAAAGAAGGGATTAAGATGGCGTCTGAACTTTCTGTACTTCTTTTCCCACGTTCCCTTTGTTTTTGTATGAAAATATCATTTAACAGTTCGCTATCTTGATGCTAACCAAATTTAGCTTGGATTAGCGCTAGCTAGCGCTAGGCTACCTGTTTTTAGTCCATGTCAGTTTACATGTTAGTGATTCATGTAATGGTTGTAGCATTGTTTTGCATAGACCTAAAATAACTTTCGAAATTGAAACTGATAGTATAGTGAGTTACATATATTTATATACAGGGTGGTTCGAGCCCTGAATGCTGATTGGCTGACAGCCGTGGTATTTTTAAGCAATAAGGCACGATGGGGTGTGGTTTATGGACAAAATACCACGACTAAGGGCTGTTCTTAGGCACAACGCATCGCGGAGTAAATTGTAACGTATCCCTTGATGGTATTTGTTAGTTCAACATTGTTGTAACATAGGACATATAATAGATATATATTTAACCACAAGGGTGTACTAATGAGCTATGATTTTAAAATCATAATAGAGGACTACTAGATAAGCAAAGGCCTGCTTAAAAGAAAACATGCCAGCCAGACAAGCCAGTGTATGAATCAAATGTATTTGCTTATGAATGGAGTGGAAATTAGCTGACTTTGTAAGTAACATTAACCCCCGATGCCTGTTTATTCATAAAAAGCAGATTGTGGTAAATAATGTTAATTGCAATGGTTAGCCTATGCAAATTAATTGGAAAACAAAAGCTTATTAATAGGAATACATTTAGCCTAATTGGAAACAAATATGACATGGGGGGGAAAGACAGGATTCTAGTCAGGCTTTTGTGTATCAAATCTGTGGGTGATTGTGGGCTAAATCAATGACAAACAACTGAAATGTTCAGGCTTCATCATGATCTGTGATCAAAACAGCCGTTTTCAGTTCGGTTTAGGCTAAGGTCATGCAAAAGAACGCAACTGCACTGAAATGAATAACCTGATTCAATTGGATACTCCTGAATAATAAATGTTTTTATCAGTTAAACTGTTTGGTCTATGCATAGACCCATAACAATTCTAACTTTTTGGTATTTTGCTGTAGGCATAGCCTTCCACTAATATTTTAAATGGCTGAGCATTTACTAAACAAACCACATTTTCCTGTGATGTTGAGGCTGAGCAAGACCTTCGATAGACTGTGGAAATAATCGTAGATCGCTTTATATAATCTGGACCGTTGTCTTCCTAAGGTTAAGCAAATAAGGGGTCGCATATGCTTTCTGCCCGTCTCTATAAATCAAATCAAATCAATTTATATAGCCCTTCGTACATCAGCTGATATCTCAAAGTGCTGTACAGAAACCCAGACTAAAAGCCCCCCCTTGGGTTGTGCCGTGGCAGAGATCTTTGTGGGCTATACTCGGCCTTGTCTCAGGATGGTAAGTTGGTGGTTGAAGATATCCCTCTAGTGGTGTGGGGGCTTTGCTTTGGCAAAGTGGGTGGGGTTATATCCTTCCTGTTTGGCCCTGTCTGGGGGTGTTATCAGATGGGGCCACAGTGTCTCCTGACCCCTCCTGTCTCAGCCTCCAGTATTATGCTGCAGTAGTTTATGTGTCGGGGGGCTAGGGTCAGTTTGTTATATCTGAAGTACTTCTCCTGTTCTAATCGGTGTCCTGTGTGAATTTAAGTATGCTCTCTCTAATTCTCTCTTTCGCTCTTTCTTTCTCTCTCTCGGAGGACCTGAGCCCTAGGACCATGCCTCAGGACTACCTGACATGATGACTCCTTGCTCTCCCCAGTCCACCTGGCTGTGCTGCTGCTCCAGTTTCAACTGTTATGCCTGTGATTATTATTATTTGTCCATGCTGGTCATTTATGAACATTTTGGCCATGTTCTGTTATAATCTCCACCCGGCACAGCCAGAAGAGGACTGGCCACCCCACATAGCCTGGTTCCTCTCTAGGTTTCTTCTTGGGTTTTGGCCTTTCTAGGGAGTTATTCCTTGCAGGTGTAGAAGCACGGTGGCATTGCTTGCTGTTTGGGGTTTTAGGCTGGGTTTCTGTACAGCACTTTGAGATATCAGCTGATGTACGAAGGGCTATATAAATACATTTGATTTGATTTGATTTAAAACCCCAAGGTATAACAAGGGTTAGGCCTTTATCCTCATATACCCCTTCAATTCGAACCCTGTTTTTAACCATAAGACATCTCCACAGAAATGTATAGCCTAAGGATTGCATGGTGACAGTGATTGTGTTTGTTAATCCGGTAAACTGGGAAGTGGGGAAAAAACAAGGTCAAATCATGACACTGATTTTCAGGTCAAAGAGATGCCAGAGTTTCTGAAATGGAATTCCGAGTTGGATGACTGTTCCAAAAAATATATCCCAGTCCGAGCTCGTTTTAGTTCAAGTTCCCAGTTGTCTTGAACACACTGAAGTCGGAGATTGCAGAGTTCTGAGTTTTTTTGAGACCAAGCTACCTCTTATTTCTGAATAGGGCTACCTCCAACAAAGAAGCCCTTGTGTCCGTACTGACTTGAGAAATAGGCATATCTACACAGTAATGGTGGCTGGCTGCGATATCAACTACCAAAATAATTTTTGTATTGAGGCGGTATGCCTATTTCAGAAATCATGCACATTTATAAGGCATTCATGGTGAGATCTTTAATAATAAACTAAACAGACACTTAAACTAACGTGACGCGTAACACACGTAGACATTACTGCGTTCATGGTAAGATGTGTCAGTTTGCTTTGAACTGTGACGTGTTACACAACGTGAACACCACGTCTACATGACGTGTCACAACGCGAACACTAAGTCTATGTTATGTACGTGTCACGTGACGGGAACACGTTGGCAGTTTGCCGCCTTAAAAAAAAATCTTGTCTTCATTGACAGTCCATGTTAATTCATGGTGGTATTTTATGGCACTAGGAAGACATTAGGTGACTTCGTGAGAGGTGGCAGTAGCTTCACGATACTTAATTTCAAGCCCTTATCACCCGCCAGTCAAGCCTTGCGTGCCAGGCCTCTCTAGGTTGTCCAATGGTAATCATAATGGAGGCTATTCTCATGCCACGTAGGGTCGTCAAACACCCAGCAGGTGAACGGGCCTACCTTAGGCCTATATGGAAAAGGTTTCCTGCTTTTACAAATTGCAGTAAATAAAGATACCAGCAGGTGTCCCCATCTAAAGAATTTAGCTACACTTGCAGTTGAGGCATGACAGGCTCTCAGAGATCTGTCAGCTGTGTACCCTACCATAAAATGTACTTTGATGCAAGCAAAAATAAATTGAGCTTTTCTAGTTGACTCACATATTTCAACACATTATGCCTTAATATTTCCTTTCGAAAAAAGGGCAAATAGACCATTTTAATATGAATTTTTTAAACATTTTAATTGTACATAAACAAACCAACCAAATAGGGATCACAATTTTGGCTCACAAAACGACTGCTTATTGAGTGTGCACTTAGCTTCACGCCTGTGGAGACAAGTGTTATCCTTAAATCAAAAACATTTCAAAGACAATATCGAACTGAAATTATTAAAAAAGCAACTGTTTTGGCCATCTAATAAATTCAGCAATGTCTGTCTCACAGCAAAATCACAACATTGTAAAACAAAACAAAAATATACAGAAAGAAAAGTTAATTTTATGCAACGAAAGGCGACTTCACAGAATTGCATTCTTATCAATTAATATTACAGCTGTACAGACTAAGGTTTGGTCATGTGGCAACTAAGCTCTACATGTTTGAACTTTTGAATTTCAATATCACATTGAAATATAATAACTTTGTTCTAGTAGAAAAGGAAACTGTAGAAACCAAAAGTTAAATAGAAAATCAGTCACTTTGTACCAATAATAATGCAAAAAATATCCAACAGGTTTATTTTCTAGGATCACATTTAAACTCAGACCTAGCAGCTGACAAATCTGGAAATACAATCTGTCACATAATATTAAAATTAAATGAGCCCAGTCAATCCAATGAGTCTGTATTTTCTCTGCAGGTCAATTCATTTAAGGAGATTCCATCCAACATATTTTTTGTTGAACAACGGGAGATCAATAACCAAGAGAAGTGGTTTTTAATGGTGAAAATAAAGGGTAGTTCTTGAGTACAGAACATGTGACAGTTCTATAACGTAGTTAAAGGTTCCATTTCTAAAACCCAATCCTGGTTTGAGAAGAGGGCCCTGATGTTAAACAGGGATGGAGCCATGTTAACTACTGCAAAGACAATGGTTTGTATACATGTGGACCACTGAAATGATGACAGTAGTAGGGATTCATAAGTAAAGCAAATTGATGACGTTAATGCACAACGACACACATTTAACATGCCTAAAGTTATCCGGCAAACTCAGGTCAGATAAAACATCACTTCACATGCTACACACTGTGCCAATGCAATACAACTATATTAACGACAATGTATGCTAATAAAAACTGTGCTCTCTGGGAGTAAAATACAAAGTTTATCAGGAACTGCATGAAAAGGTAGTGTTTAGCCTTTATTATGAGACACAAAAACACTCCCAACCCAACAGAATTAATCCCAAAGTTGAAACAAATAAGCCTTTAAGGGCACATGCTTTATAACCTGGTTATCTAGTTTAGGGAATACTTGTACTACAGCAAAATCCAAATAATTCCAACACCTAACTTCACCTCAAGTCCTAATATAAAATAGGGGTCTTTAAAAATCAGTCTAAACACACGAAAACCTACGAGGTACAACCCACCACATCAACGTTGAAAAAGAAACCAACCCATACTTTTGTTGCCCAGATCTTAACTTCAAAGGGCAACGTGTAAGAGATAAATGTGACCACCAGCATCGCTTGGCACTAGTTTATTCCTAACTTTTTTTATTCTATTAAAAAAAAGTCAATCACATTTTGCTGAGGATTTCAGTGGTTACAAAAAAAAGTGCATGCTAAATATATATAACTGAAAAGAAACTCAATTCTGCTCATTTTGTATATTTTATTATTCAGACTAAGGATGATTTCCACACAAAAGGAAATGAAAACATTGTGCCTGTGATGACTTCACACACTGAAAGACAAAAACGGTGATTCAAGTGTATATCGTTGTCACTCATTAGACACTCCCCAAAAATTACCCTCATACCAACTAACCTAACACAAAATTACAAAGTCATCCCCAGAATATGACCAAAGACATCCTAAAAAAAGCTTAGAACTTACAAGAGAAATAACACCCACACGCAAAAGTAGTTTCTAGAAATTGATTGGTTGCTTTCAGACACAAAACAAAAATGTAGTGTGGGGGGCGCTAGGAAGACCGCTCAAAACATAAAGGGAAAAATAAACGAGTTTACTATGAAGGCAAAATTAAACAAAAAAAAAAATATCTACCGATATGGAAAAATCTAGTGGTTATGTCAGTAAGTTCTCGAAAAAATAGATTATCTTTTTTGCTTGTAACAACTAATGTAGCTTTATACATTTATTTTCTTGGCAGTCTTTCTAGCGCACCCTATTGGCAGCACAAAGGACAAAAGAGAAACAGAACAAACAAAAACATTTTCCAATAAACGCCAAAAGCTAACAAAAGGTCAAAAAGGTGAACATTTCAAGCGTCATAGAAGTAGAGGACAACGAACTGGACGATGAACTTTTGACGTCACATCAACATGCTAGGCAAACGATGAACAAACGGGCACGAAGATATCTAGAATAAAACAAAACAGGGAGACAAACTTAGGTTAAAGCAACAACGGAAAAAGGAGAGGGAAGAAAAAAGAAAATCATAAATGATTATCTTTGCATGGGGAGTGGAAGGGGTCACTACCAGATACAAAATCTAAACACATAACATTTAATGTGAGATAGAAGAGGCGAAAAGGACAGAGGGGGAACACAAGCAACATGCGAACAGAGAATTGAGGTGAGAACTTACAGGACACAACAACACCGAGACACCACACTGACTGCCTACTACTGTACAGTCAACATTTGTGACTTAGTATTACGTTTGAGGACTTTTAATACAGTCGTCAAAAATATAAAGAAAATATATAAATGATCAGTAATATTCCAATTTCAGGAAATAATCCTCCCAAGGGGTTTAGCACCATCTGTCCCAATGTGCTTTAAAAAAAAAATGTCCTTACTGATTGTAAAAATAGCAATTTTTCGCTTGTAATGATAGTCACCTGGGTTATGAGCCAGCAATATTAGATTAATTGTGCTTTGCTATAATGATCTATGAGAGCTGATTGTCAACTAATCTCAGTCAACATTTCTCTTGATTGTGTGCTTAATCTGTTCATAATTCCATCATATGCAATACAACTAAGTTACATCCACAGCAAAGGAGCTTTTCTCGAGGTGCACAATACAAAACTGAGTGAAGTACAGTATCTGTACTTTAAGTGGCAAGGAGGTAACTTTCTTTTTAAATAAAAAGGCAGTTTGTCAATACAATACAGAAAGGTTAAGTAAAGACAGCGCAAACAAACTGAAGACAATTTATAAAACAAATGAGTAAAAAAGTTTACGCTATAAAACTTTAAGACTACATTAGTCCGTTTCACATTATAAACAAAAGAGCTTTTCTGTGAGTGTTTGGCATCTTCTCTCTACCATAATCTGCTGCTGTTCTTAAGAATTCCACTTCTGTACGCTTACGCAAAATGCCTTTCATACAAAGCAAAAGTATGAGATGTACAGCAAAGTTTACAAGCGATGGTTAAGTTCATGTACAACAACTATGTGCCCCCCATCAGTTGAGATTCAGTCTTTGGACTTACTTTAAATGGCAGCGAATACCCTGGACTTAACCTTGCAGTAACCCTGCTTAAGCCTATTTTCTCAGGTGGTATTGTTATGCACATGGAAATGATAGTTAAATAGGCACATATCTAGGTTGAACTCAAGTAAAATATTGATTTTCCCTATAATATATTCCATTCTTAAAATGCAAGGGGACAACAGTTTCGAAATCTTTAGCAGCTGGCAAATCCTACTCACTGACCAAAACTGATACAAAATTGTTGCACATTAACTATAAACACTTGAATAGGGCTACACAGGTCAGTAATTTAACCCTCCCATATTTAAATGTAGTAACCAACATCACATTAGTATTCTACAAAAAAAACTTGAAGATTGTTTCAATCATTTCAATTCAGAGAAATAATGTAGGCAATAAATAGCTCCCGACACTTGGGAGAAGTATAAAACCTTTATAAAAATAGAAAAGGGCATAATAGTTTTGTAATATACATCTGGACAATTGCTTCTTTCCATTTCTATAAAAACACTAAGTTAATGGAAGTCTAAGGGATTACTGTGTTTGTTGTAGTGATTAACATTTATTTAATGTCGCCAATCATGAAATGCTAGAGTTTAGTTAATAATAAATACACACACTGGAATAAAAATCTGCAGGGATGTCAGTATTTTGAGGGAGTAGTCTCATCTAACCAGCTCTGAGAGGTAGAGCAGACTACTTGAACTGCGGATGATGAATAATTACAAAACATTTTGGTTAACGAGAGAAAAAATAAAATACAAATCAATTATAATATCTAATTAGAGCATTATTTTTGCATCGGTAATTAGTAGAGTTGATTGGATAATTTAGGATGAATCTGACAAATGTTAACTTCGAAAAGTCCCAATGTTGCTCTTTTCCAGGACACTCGATTGCTGCAAGCCCACAATGCCAAGTGATATTCCATTTAGTGTTAGAAGGAGGACTGATGTTCTACTTGAATTGACAGCTAAAAACAGAAAGGAAATAGATTGAATGTAAATATTCTAAATGGGGCGGAAGGCTCGTTTGAAGTTAAAGATCATGGGTGAGTAGAGACTAAGTTATTGCCGCTACTGAAGTCACCGTTCCTCACTTAAAAGAAGACATGTGAAGGGCAGCATTAGACAGAAGGCCAAATTTACACATCTGACAGGTGGGGAATAAAATTACTCAAGCCAGATGACACCTTAACGGCTGTGTTCATTAAAACTTAAAGTAGGACCCAATTATTCCTCCCTTCACACACATTCAGCACAGTATTTGTTAACGACGCAGGATCCCATACGCTCTCTGATATTCAATTGAAAAAAAGGGTGAAATATTTCAGATAAACTACACTACATTCCTGAAGCAAGGGTGTGGCGTTGTGACATTGTCCTGAGACCAATCAAGAGGTTGGCAAGTTAAATATCTCACAAAACCATTCAAGGCAATACTGCTGACGTCTTACAAAGCAATTCATTCAGAGTTGTAAAAAACTATATTTTGCTCCAAAATATGTTGAGAACAGAAATTCAAGCTTCTTGTTTAATAAATAAATAAACAAACAAACAAAAGAATGAGTAAAAGCCTACTGTATGCAATGTATTCCTGGTACAGCATCACAAATAGACTTTTCAGGCAACTTATAAATAAAACTTTTTTTTTTTTTTTTTTAAATGGCTCATCTGCTGGAGTGAACTCAGATCTTGCGTACATAATTGATAATTGCAGTTGGCAAACAGCTATTGTTCTCTTGCCATTATCCGGTGCATGGTCTGTCCACCCTCATTTCAAAAAGGCAGTTCTCTGGAAGGCTCTGCATGACGCATCAGAGCGCTTAAGAACGCAACCATGGGGATGGTTTGGTTATGATGGGATTAAATTTGAGTGGGGTCAGGTGGCATGATTAGGTGGTGGTGGGAGCAGGGGTGAAAATCAAGGGAATATTTTGGCAATTGGCTGTCATTGTGCAACATCATTATGACTCAACTTTTACACAGCAAACTAATGACACCTTAACTTAAAATGAACAAATACAATTACGTTTAAAAAAGAAAAATTCAAAAAAACAAAAACAGAACGCAAGTATCCAGTTTCAGTTGAGCAACATCCTTTTGCATGTTGCTTTAGTTTTCTGCTTGCGTTTGTTAATACAGAGAATAAAAAGGAGTGACCCCAGCAAAGTGGTAATCTTGTAATGCGCAAAGGAGAGGGAAGAATGAGGCGAGGGTAGGGGTTTGCAGCAGGGTTTTAGTTTCTTATTCACACTCCACTTACCAGAAGGGAAAAAAAATCCTAACCAAGTCCAATTGAGAGAAAGCATTCAATATGGCTTGCTGTCATTTTTGGATCTCTTCAGCTGCACCTTTAGTCGCTTCATGCCAATTTGGAAACCGTTCATCGACTGAATGGCGGCCTGGGATGAGACTGGATTGTCGTAACTCACAAAGCCTGTAAGAGAATCCAGATAAGTTTTTTAAAAATCAATCCTTGCCTTCATAATAAGAACACACTATATAGACCGTGATGTGCTGTTTTCCCCATCCACCAGCATACCAAAACACTTGCTGAGGTTGGTCTGCTTGTCAATGAACACCTTAGCAGAAATAACGTTGCCAAAGGGCATGAACATCTGGAGCAGATCCTGGTCTCCAAACTCCTGGGGGAGGTGGTAGATGAACAAGTTGGCTCCCTCAGGGCCTTAAGAGAGCAGAGCAGGAAATCATTTATTACAATGTCTGACACAACAAGATGGTAATGAATACAACTAAGCCAGAGGCAACCATTTTGTTTTTGACAGACTAACAGCATTTCAAAATGTTATCTGAGGAGCCTTCTGATACGGATTTATGCTCATTTTAAAATGACATTTCCTACAACAAGTACTGTCAGTGGCGGTTCTAGCTTGTATGGATCCTTGGGCGAACACCCCCCCATTTGTGTTGATTTTGCACTCAAGCGTCAATATATAACCCATCCCCCAACACGGTCAACCAAGAGTCAAAACTAAACCAATTCACCTTGGTGGTGTGCAGACTGGTTTAATATTATTCTTAACCAGAAAAAATTAACTATATATTCACAGTATTATGAATGAATTGTGGTTTATTTGGTTGCATTTCGTAGTGTGACTGATTTTACTAATTGCATTACCACTGTACAAAGTTAGAGGTGTGCTATTTGATAGATTCCCCCACCTCCCTACCTCAGGGTTCCAGTGGGGAGCCCTGAGGTCAACCTACCCCCGCCCCATCTCATACTTCTGAGTGAGAGACCTTCCCAAGCAGTAGCCTGCCTAGCTCACAGACTAGAATCAGGGCGCCCACTCCGACAAGGTTAATTCACCCACAGCCCCACACGGGGACATGATATCATTGTCGTGACGTGCAAATGAGTGATAGAAAACCGATCGCGCAAATGTCACCATTCTGATTTTTTTTGTGCGGGCGCCCCGTGCCGACCACAGCAAGATGCCTCCCTGGGCGGCTGCCCATGTCGCCTATACCTAAATGCGCCACAGAGTACTGTGAAAACATTTCAGAGTGTTGCAATTAAATCTTACCTGTGCTCCGACTGTCGCTTGCTGTTGCAGCATATTTAAAACAAAGACAGAACCCTCAGCAGGTGACAATACATATTTTCACCAATCCCACACTAAGGTCACATCAAAAATGATCTTAATATCCCTTGCACTAGTACTACAATCAAACGTCAATCACAGCGTAGCACGTGATCGCTGTAGAGCAGTCATTTCAGTTAACACAAATCTCCCCATCCCCACACCCCCAGTCAAACCCCTTTATGCCCCATCTCGATCCCCCTACTTGCCTTCCTTCTGGCTTCCTGCAGCACTGACACTCTGTTGGGAGAGCAGGCTCTGGTTGTAGAGGCTGGGGAGGGCAGCAGCAGCGTACTGCTGGATCCCAGAGTAGGCCTGGGTAAGGGCCTCCATGGTGCTACTGGTACCGTTCGACAGGCCCCCACTGCCTAGACCGCCGTTCAGGGCTGCCATCCCTAGACACAGGAGCTCTGTTACAAGATTAGGGCTAGAATACTTTGTATATGTATCATGCACTCTTCAAATTTAAGGTAATAGATGTGGTAAATTAACGAATACAAATATGTTTTGAGTCTGCTAACCTGCAAGTGAGCCCATGTTGAGGCCGGCTCCAGCCCCTGCGGCCAAAGACTGCAGCGCCCCTAAGGAGGCCATGGGGTTCATTGAGTTGTTGTTACAGGAGGTGGGTGACGATCCTGCTGTAGAGATGAGTCAACCCCAAAACATTTAATCACATGGAGGAAAACGGCACCATTTGACTCCGCTAGTAGGACTTCAAAGTCTTAATTCACAGACCAGGGAACATAAAGCAGAGACTAGGGATGGGAAGGCAACAGGAGGAAAGGTTAATGAAACACAACCAACAGTGTTCACAGAGGCGAGTCAGTGGAATAAGGTTAAAGATACATACAGGTGAGGGGAGGTGAGAGATAAAAAGCGGGACCAACCCTTGTAGGCGTCCCATGATGAGTGCGCCTGCTGTCCAGTACTCGTACCTGAGCTGGTGAGCATGCTGAGGGGACTGCTAGAGGTGGTGAGAGCGCTGCTGCCCGTGGGCGTGGCCTGTGTGGCGCTGGCCGCTGCTGCCAGGGCAGCCAGGTTCTGCATGGCATTCAGCCCTGAGACACACGCATAATCTGCACTTAATACGGGCCATGGAACCTAGATCTCGCTTAGGTCAATATATAGGTTACACTGAGTCATGCAATCACTGTTTTTGCTTTACAACATGTGAAGCTTAAAGCAGAGACTTGCAGGTACCTTTCCAACACAATCTGAAATGTGTGAGATGGGAGGCAAAAGTAGAAACTTAACAGCCCATTCAATAAACACAACTAGGGCACTGGCCAAAACACACAGAAAGCAGATACCCCACATATCACTGCATTGTAAGTCAAGAAGATGGATTATGAGCTGACTTTGGTAACGAGGTAAACAGTTCGAATCAATTTGGATGAAGTTTCAACATGAATTTAAAGCAGGCTTTGTAAAATCTTGAACAATTGTAGCTTGCCCCATGACATACCCTGTGGTTATCATATTGGAATGAAAATATTAATTACTCAGTTCTTGCTATGATGAATTCGATAAGTAGCCATTCGCTGCAGCAGACACACTGCTAGAAACCAGATTTTGTGTGTTAGTGTTAACGTCTGGAGATTCCTAGTGGCAGCGCATTTCAGCTCAAAATTCAATTCATAAATGAGGAGCAGGTTTTGAACACGGTCCCTCACCACTGCTTGACAAACACAGCACACTTGGGAGTTCAGGCATGCAGAGAATGACGCACGCAGCAGAATCAATAACGCACATCTTCACCAGGCACACTACAGGTGGCAGTTGGATGGGGGAGGAAAACACATTTAGCGTGCAGGTGTAAGAATGGAAAGGGGGGAAGAGAGGTGGGAAATGTCTGTTTTTACCTGACATACCAGACATGGGATGAAGGTTGTTGAGGGCATTCCCAGAGGTGGCAGACTGCTGGAGGAGCTGTAAATAAAGCTAGACATTACACCAAAACAGAGAACACAAACGGGTCAGGACTGCATCCGGGACTGTGCTTTCAGGAAAGAAATAGCAGAGAGAGAAAAAAGGTAAAGTGGGTTGAGTAGGACAGAGGAAGGGTAAAAGGACAGGAAAAAATGGAGGTATAAATGTTGGTGATAAAGAGAAGGGAAGGGTCACAGAGAAAATCCAGAAAAAAACATGCTGGGAAACACAGTGGGATGAAATGAGAGTTAAGAGGATTTAAATGGAAGGCAAGAGAGCGAAGGAAGAGGTTGGAAGATTTTCACAGCACACCCATGGAGCAGCACTAACATTGTAGAAAGCTCTGCCGTTTATATTGGACTGGCCACATAATTGGAGGGTCAGGAGATCCACTCCCCATTTAGAATTAAAGAAGCCAATTGAAAACTTCAGATCTTTAGGTGAGTTGAGACTAGATGGCCATTTAACATAGATAATTGGAAACAATGAAAATATAAATCTCTGACAGCAAACCAAACAGAAGCAAGGAGGGTGGGAGCTGGCTGGATGCAGAAAATGCACGACTCATACAGAAGAAACAGATCATGTGTCTACTCCCTAAGGTCAGGGAGAATACTTGCGAGGCAAAACTCAAAATGTTCAATCAAAAGAAACCTTATGCCAAATCAAGTCTAATAACAAATTGACAATATGGCAGTCAATGTCCTAGAGCAGGGGTGTCAAATCACGTTATTTGTCACATGCTTTGTAAACAATAGGTGTAGATTAAAAGTGGAATGCTAACTTAGTTCACAACAATGTAGGGATAAAAATAGAGATATAATAGACAAGCAACACAAGGAATAAATACACAATGAGTAACTAATTATTTCGCTATATACACGGTGTACCAGTACCGAGTCGATGTGCAGGGGTACGCGGCAGATATGTAAACATAGGTAGGGATAAAGTGACTAGGCAACAGGATATATAATAAACAGTAGCAGCATGTGAGTCAAAAGAGTTAATGCAAAAGCAGGTCAATGCAGATAGTTAAACCGGAAGAGTCATTCAAAAGCAGAAAGTAATTTGATAAGAGCTTTGATCGAAAATGCAAGCCTGATGCAACCTGAGCCTGATGAGCCATACTTTAAATACATTTTATGAGCCCCACATAAAATACATTTTTTAATCCCAAAACCAAAAAAGCACAAATGATTGTGACCAATACATATTACGCACGACAGAAAAACATAAAAGCCCATAGATGTAGCTAGCTACAATGAATTTGGAATGTATTCAGACTGCTTCCCTTTTTCCTCATTTTGTTACGTTACAGCCTTATTCTAAAATGAATTAAAACAAATGTTTTTCCTCAATCAATAAATACCCCATAACGACAAAGCGAAGACAGGTGCATTCATAAGGGCCTTGGTCAGGGAGGTGACCAAGAACCCCATGGTCACTCTGACAGAGCTCCAGAGTTGCAGTGCATTTGGAAGTGCACTGCAAGTGTGTATTATTTATATTTCATAGTTTTGATGTCTTCACTATTCTACAATGTAGAAAATAGTAAAAATAAAGAAAAACCCTGGAATGAGTAGGTGTTCCAACTTTTGACTGGTACGATCTCGCGATCTGTCAAGTTGGAACACCTACTCATTCCAGGGTTTTTCTTTATTTTTTAAACTATTTTCTACATTGTACAGGGAAAGCAGGGAAAGCGTTAATACAGGACTTGAATGAATCGTACTACACCGGCAACGACGCTTGTCGGATGTGGCAGGGCTTGCAAACTATTACAGACTACAAAAGAGAAGCATAGCCACGAGCTGTCCAGTGACATGAACCTACCAGACTAGCTAAAATACTTCTATGCTTGCGTCGAGGCAAGTCACCCTGAAACATGCATGAGAGCACCAGCTGTTCCGGACAACTGTGTGATCACGCTCGCCGTAGCCGATGTGAGTAAGTCCTTTAAACAGGTCAACATTCACAAGTCCGCAGGGCCAGACGGATTACCAGGACGTGTACTCCAAGCATGCCCTGACCAACTGGCAAGTGTCTTCACTGACATTTTCAACGGTCCCTGTCTGAAATACCAACATGTTTCAAGCAGACCACCATTGTTCCTGTGCCCAAGAACACTAAGGTACCCTGCCTAAATGACTACCGCCCCATAGAATTCACATCTGTGGCCATGAAGTGCTTTGAAAGGCTGGTCCCAGAAACCCTAGACCCAATCCAATTTGCATACTCCACCAACAGATCCACAGATGAAGTATCACTATTGCACTCAACACTGCCTCACCAACAACGATGAGACAGCCTATAGGGAGGTCAGAGACCTGGTTGTGCGGTGCCAGGACAACGTGATCAAGGAGATGATTGTGGAACAGGTTGAGAGCTTCAAGTTCCTTGGTGTCCACATCACCAACAAATGAACATGGTCCAAGCACACCAAGATAGTCGTGAAGTTTTTCAGCCCCTCAGACTGAAAAGATTTGGCATGGGTCCTCAAAAGGTTCTACAGCTGCAGTACATCTCTGGGGCCAAGCTTCCTGCCATCCAGGATCTCTATACCAGGCGGTGCTAGTGGAAGGCCCTAAAATTTGTCGAAGACTCCAGCCACCCCAGTCATAGAGTGTTCTCTCTGCTACCTCACGGCAAGCGGTACAGGAGCACCAAGTCGAGATCTAAAAGGCTTCTTAACAGCTTCTACCCCAAGCCATAGGACTCCTGAACAGCTAATCAAAGGGCTACCCAGACCCATCCTTTACGCTGCTGCTACGCTCTGTTTCTAATCTAACTCTCCCTACATGTACATACTACCTCAACTAACCGGTGCTCCTGCAAATTGGCTCTGTACTGGTACCCCGTGTATCCTCGCTTGTTATTTTACTGCTGCTATTTAATTATTTGTAACTTTTAATTTCAAAGTAAGCATTTCACTGTAAGGTCTACTACACCTGTTGTATTCAGCGCATGTGACAAATAACATTGATTTGACGACAACAATATTTGAGTGATAGGTTTTAAAACTCTGCTGCTGCAATAACATATTTACAATAAAACAAGGTCACCCCCAAAAGCCAGATGGAAATGTGAAAATTAGACATGCATTTGTTCTTTAGATTACTGTAGCATAGGCTATGCTGCAGCAAATGTAGGCCTACCTGTCACAAGAAAAAAAGTTACCATGAGATAGGTCTACATGCATTGTGAACAGCACACAATACGTGCTGACATGTGCTGTCTGTCCACAAAATAAGCGTTGATTGATCATGCAGAGAGGACCGCAGAGAAGCAAGTTTTAGACATTGCATATAATTTAACAGTTCCATTTCAAGTCATGATGTTGATCTAAATCGTTTATAACAAATATACCAGTTTCTCGCAGTTATTTATCGCAGAAAAGGGGAGTGGTTTTGGGCAGTAAATCTCAGTAACCGGGTTCCCGCTATGCAACCCTAATCGGTACCACTTGCCGTGCGGAAGCAGAGAGAACAGTCTATGACTTGGGTGGCTGGAGTCTGACAATTTGTAGGGCCTTCCTCTGATACCGCCTGCTATAAAAGGTCCTGGATCGCAGGGAGCTCGGCCACAGTGATGTACTGGGCCGTACGCACTACCCTCTGTAGTACCTTGCGGTCGGATGCCAAGCGGTGCTGCAGGCAGTCAAGATGCTCAAATGGTGCAGCTGTAGATCTTTTGAGGATCTGAGGGTCCATGCCGAATCTTTTCAGCCTCCTGAGGTCCTTAGTGATATGGACACCGAGGAACTTGAAGGGCTCATGCCACTCCACTACAGACCCGTCAATGTGGATGGGGGCATGTTCGGCCCACCGTTTCCTGTAGTCCATGATCAGCTCCTTTGTCTTGCCGACATTGAGGGAGACGTTGTTAACCTGGCACCACACTGCAAACTCAATATACTTTTAAATAGTGATGCACCGACATTTTGTCCGATACTGATATTTTCCTTGCCAAAAAACAAAAAACATTTTTGCGGCCTTTTAAGCATTCTAGTACAGTTACATAGTTCACACACACACAGACACAGCGGTCTAAGGCACTGCATCTCAGTGCAAGAGGCGTCACTACAGAACCTGGTTCGAAACCAGGCTGTATCACATCTGGCCGTGAAAATATATCCTTTTTCGATGCAGACTAAAAATTAAAGCAAAAACAAGCAGGTTTTATTGCATCATTCGAACCTTCCGTCTAAATATAAATTGTATATCCTTCCTGTTTGGCCCTGTCCGGGGGTGTCCTCGGATGGGGCCACAGTGTCTCCTGACCCCTCCTGTCTCAGCCTCCAGTATTTATGCTGCAGTAGTTTGTGTCGGGGCTAGGGTCAGTTTGTTATATCTGGGTACTTCTCCTGTCCTATTCGGTGTCCTGTGTGAATCTAAGTGTGCATTCTCTAATTCTCTCTTTCTTTCTCTCTCTCGGAGAGACCTGAGCCCTAGGACCATGCCCCAGGACTACTTGACATGATGACTCCTTGCTGTCCCCAGTCCATCTGACCGTGCTGCTGCTCCAGTTTCAACTGTTCTGCCTTCTTATTATTATACGACCATGCTGGTCATTTATGAACATTTGAACATCTTGGCCATGTTCTGTTATAATCTCCACCCGGCACAGCCAGAAGAGGACTGGCCACCCCACATAGCCTGGTTCCTCTCTAGGTTTCTTCCTAGGTTTTGGCCTTTCTAGTTTTTCCTAGCCACCGTGCTTCTACACCTGCATTGCTTGCTGTTTGGGGTTTTAGGCTGGGTTTCTGTACAGCACTTTGAGATATCAGCTGATGTACGAAGGGCTATATAAATACATTTGATTTGATTGGGAGTCCCATAGGGGGCCGCACAATTGGCCCAGCGTCGTCCGGGTTTGGCCTGGGTAGGCTCTTATTGTAAATAAGAATTTGTTCTTAACTGACTTGCCTAGTTAAACAAAGGTTACACACGCACACCAAAAAGTCATTTGTACGCATGTCCCCAATACCAATAAAACACAATGAAAACCTATTTCTTTCACTTGCTTGCTGTGCTGTTTCGTTGTTCATTTCTTCAGTCATTTCATTCTCAAACAATAATTTAATGCATTCATTTTTTAGGTAGTTGCACATTGATTACACTATCACTCGTATTTCATATGTCACAACGATTCATCGATACATATGCTATGATGCTGGTAAAGTTGTCTCGCTCACCTACAGTGCTAGTCATAAAAAAAAGCTAGCTCATGGATGCAAACAATGTTCTTCCCCAATAACATAGCAAAACGACAATCTGTTTGAGTAGTAGGTGTCATCTAAAATACCCCTAATTTATAAGACAGTTCTTATTTGATTAATGGTGGTCGTAACCACCTATGTGAAGCTAGCCACAATAAGGATTCGGCACAATAGTGGAATTTGCGGTTAGCCTTCAAAATAAAACTGTCATTGACAGTGATACAAATGAATAAAAATAGTAGAATTATGTGATAATTGAATAGATCATGCTAAACGAGGTTGGAATGTTATAAAAATCAAAAGACAAAATGTTAATTTGACCAAGATCTGTAGAAATCACACTGGATGTATTATACTTTAGAATTGCATTGGGGGCATACTTATTCCACTGTACAGCCTTACCTATGGATTGTGGATCAATGACATGGGGCATCAGTCTACTCAGTGACTCCCAGAGAACATTAGCGTCGTAGCTCTTATTACAGGACTCTGAAACAACTGAATTGAGCCAAATTTATTGTAAACCTATCTGTATTGAACACTATTCCGGAGGAAAAACAATACTGCGTGGATGTTTTGGAGTCTGATAACTCTGAGGACGTTGGTAAAAAAAAATATTGGGTATTGAGTAGACTGATACCATTTCATTGATCCCCAATCCTTAGTTAAAGCTGTACAGTGCAATATGAATATCAATACACACAATAGGCTGACTGGGGAGGTGATTTCACACAGTCATAGACCCGCAATAAGAGCTACAACGCTAATATTTGCACAAACTCTTCACAGTTGTGTTCTGTGGGTGTCATCAAGTAGACTAATACCCCATTTCATTGCTTCACATTCCAACCTTGTTTAACATTATCTTGTCTAAATATGGCATGATTCCACCAATTGTAAACTTCTGCATCACTTTCAAAGAGGTACTTAAAAAAAATGTTTACTCCCTTTTCTCCCCAATTTCATGGTATCCAATTGTTAGTAGTTACTATCTTGTCTCATCGCTACAATTCTTGGGAGAGACGAACGTCGAAAGCCATGCGTCTTCCGAAACACAACCCAACCAAGCCACACTGCTTCTTTAACACAGCGCACATCCAACCCGGAAGCCAGCCGCACCAATGTGTCGGAGGAAACACCGTGCACCTGGCGACCTGGTTAGCGTGCACTGTGCCCGGCCCGCCACAGGAGTTGCTGGTGTGCGATGAGACAAGGATATCCCTACTGGCCAAGCCCTCCCTAAACCGGACGACGCTGGGCCAATTGTGCGTCGCCCCATGGACCTCCCGGTCGCGGCCGGCTGCGATAGAGCCTGGGCGCGAACCCAGAGTCTCTGGTGGCACAGCTAGCACTGCAATGCAGTGCCCTAGACCACTGCGACACCCAGGAGGCCCGAGGTACTTTTATTTTGAAGGCAAACTGCAAATTCCACTATTGCGCCTATTCCTTATTGTTTCACAACATAACCTGGTCAAGCCTCACTAGCCAGATGAAGCTAGCCGGCTGCTTATAACGTTAGCTTTGGGCAACAGGGTTAAGTAGCTGGCTAGCCATTTATTTTCATTAACTAAAGTTCAATTTCAATAAGCGAACAACAATACTTACTCAGAAGAATTCCTAAATCATTGCTAAGAATAATGAAAATGACTGCAGTTTCTACTGGTCATTGTTTTCAGGCTGGTTGCATTGGTGCTAACTAGGTACCAAGCGAAAGCTAGCTACCCCAGAAGTTGGGGTCGAACAACTGATGCTTTATTACTACCGCGGTATTGTAATAGTTTGGTCCATAGCATAGTTTGTGAATTGTGTTTATAGACTTAAGTACAGCTTTGAGAGTGCAACTGATCGTAGTGGTGTCGTGTGCAAATTCAGAACATACAACATTCTATAATAGAACAGTGTTATTTGACATGTAAAATTAAAAGCTTATTTTAATAATATTTTTTGACACGCAAAGACCCAAACGGCGTTCCATAGTATGTCGTGAAGCTAATAGCAGTGACGCGATTACTGTGTAACTCCAGTAGGGCAACAGGTGTACGTACCGGTGCTCGACCAGTCAGCGAAAGCCAACACCCACGACAGAGAACGGTTGATTGTCAAGGGCAATGAATTCCATTATCTTGGCGTTAATGGATTTCGCCTTTGAGTTGTCTCCTGAAATGTTCTTACCCTTTCAAATGACAGCTGGACTTGTTGACTGCTCGAGCCACACAGCAGACATTGTGGGCTAGGTTAGGAACGCTGTGTTGCACAACATTTTACGCGGCGTCATTATGTTATGTACCTACGTTATATAGGTATGCACGTCAGCTTTGACATCGGTTTTGCACATCGGCGTTAAACTAGACATTGAACCGATACCGATGTTGGCATTTTCAGCTCATATCGGCCGATTCTCATATGTTCACCAATATATCGTGCATACCTACTTTTAAATCATTAAAACCAAAACGAAACTGAGTGGAAATTATAATGGATCTACATTCAATTTTGACGCCGTTTAAATATTTAAATCCCTCCAGAACTGTATTTAGACCGAATGCGGCCCCAAGGGCAAAATTAGTTTGACACCCCTGATCTAGAGACTGTCTAAATCAGTCTGCCAAACAGCAGTGCATTTTAATGTGTCCCAGTAACACTCATCTTTCTACAACAAACCTGAGATGGTAACTAATTGCAACCAAAACCTTAATTTGCTTGCAAACACAAACAAGCTAAGCTTTTTCCTGAATACCTACCTCCAAAAATATGAACCTAAAAATGTCTAAACTGGAACATTAACAAGGGATTGAAGCCAAGCCACGGGCCATTCCAAAGCTCTGCTGGGGATGGCGCCGGAAGAGGTGGTCACTTACTGCCAGATACTGTGGTCCAAGAGAGTTGAGCCCGGTCAGATTCCCCCACATTGAGGCAGTGTTGAGCTGCTGCATCTGCTGCTGAAGCTGCTGGGTGATGCGCTTTTGCTCCTTGTCCTTCTGCGTGTCAGCAAACTTCACTACGATGGGAGACGAGCAGCCCTAAAAAGTCAGGAAAGACAGCAAATAGTGTCATTTCATATAGATAATCCTCTAGCACGATAACAGCCATTTCAAAATGGCATTACTTGAGTAATGGGCCAGCCAATCATATAAGGCAGAGGAAAAAAGCAGGTTATCATTTTATACTGAACAAAAATATAAACTCAACATGCAACAATTTCAAAGATTTGACTGAGTTACAGCTCATATCAGGAAATCAGACAATTGAAATAAATAAATTAGGCCCTAATCTATGGATTTCACATGACTTGGAATACAGACATGCATCTGTTGGTCACAGATACCTTAAAAAAAAAAAAGTAGGGGCGTCGATCAGATGTGAGGCCGGTTGGACGTACTGTCAGATTCTCTAAAACGATGTTGGAGGAGGTTTATGGTAGAGAAATTAACATTCAATTATCTGGCAACAGCTCTGTTGGACATTCCTGCAGTCAGCATGCCAATTTCACACTCCCTCAAAACTAAAAGACATCTGTGGAATTGTGTTGTGTGACAAAATTGCACATTTTAGAGTGCCCTTTTATTGTCCCCAGTACAAGGTGCACCTGTGTAATGATCATGATGTTTAATGAGCTTCTTGATATGCCACACCTGTCCGGTGGATGGTCATCTTGGCAAAGGAGAAATGCCAACTTTTGAGAAATAAGCTTTGTGTGCATATGGAACGTTCCTGGACTCTTTTAATTCAGCTCATGAAACATGTGACCAACATCTTCCATTTATATTTTTGTTCAAGGTAGATTCGGTTTCTGAAGAATGGGAGGTGTGCAGGTTCAACGCTTACCTCCATAGTTTGTGATTGGTGCATGGATTTGATTGTTGACTGTGCCATCTGTCTTGCTGTAAAAGTTATAAACGCACAACCTGCAGAAGGGGAATAACTCGTAAATGGTTGACATACACGGTCCTGACTCCTGACAGCATTTAGAAACAGATAATGGAAAGCATACAGCGCAGATTGCAGCATGCTATGGAGTCTGGTAAGTTCTTGTTTTAGTTAAACAGCCTCCAAAAAACACACTTGGAACAGTGTCTAACAGATATTTGGATCATAAATAACTAGAATTTAAGTCAATATGCTACATCTAGAAGTGATGATCTTGAGATTAGTACATTTTCTGTGAGAGGATTTGTATGGAAGATATGTGGGATTTGTACACAAGAGGACAAATGAGAGTAATGACTTTTCACCCATGTGTATGCAACTATTTTAGAGTGAGTGTGTGGGAGTGTATGTACCGCATGTAGATATATAAATGTCAAAACAATGACTAGTCCTCATAGTATAACTGATAGAGTAAATGTGTATGTGTGTTTGGGTGCATCTTGTTGAAGGTGTGTGTGTGACGGTGAGGATGAAAGGTGAACTGAATCTGCCTCACCACGGCTCAGTCCATCCGGCCCACGTAGTATTCTACATTCCTCGATCTGTCCGTACGGTGAGAACATAAGTCTGATGTCATTCTCATTACACTTTTTCGATATCATTCCTATGAACAACTTCCTGTCTTCCACCGCTGAAAGAGAATGAAGACAAGGTTGTTTCAACAAACATTGAGTAACTGCATTAGAGACTACATACAACAACGTCAGCTTCTACGAGGTAGGGCTTCAACGTGAAAACAAAATTACCACGCCATCCACCAGGCTCCAGATGTAGCTGTACTCACCATTATTCTTCTCACTGTCAGCTGGCTTCATCTGAATGGGGTGATGCATCTAGTGAGGAAAGACATTGAATTTAAAGGAAGCAACGCTGACGGATATTGCCTTGATAGGTATAAATTAGAGGTCGACCGATTAAATCGGAATGGCCGATTAATTAGAGCCGATTTCAAGTATTCATAACAATCGGAAATCGGTATTTTTGGGTGCCGATTTGCCGTTTTTTAATGATTTTTTATACCTTTATTTAACTAGGCAAGTCAGTTAAGAACACATTCATATTGTCATTGACAGCCTCATCACTAGTTAACTACACATGGTTGATGATATTACTAGATATTATCTAGCATGTCCTGCGATGCACATAATCTGACTGAGCATACAAGTACCTAAGTATCTATGTATCTGACTGAGCGGTGGTAGGCAGAAGCAGGCACGCAAACATTCATTCAAACAGCACTTTCATGCATTTTGCCAGCAGCTCTTCGTTGTGCATCAAGCATTGCGCTGTTTATGACTTCAAGCCTATCAACTCCCGAGATGAGGCTGGTGTAACCGAAGTGAAATGGCTAGCTAGTTAGTGTGCTCTAATAGCGTTTCAAACACTCGCTCTGAGCCTTCTAGTAGTTGTTCCCCTTGCCCTGCATGGGTAACGCTGCTTCGATGGTGGCTGTTGTCGTTGCTGGTTCGAGCCCAGGGAGGAGCGAGGAGAGGGACGGAAGCTATACTGTTACACTGGCAATACTAAAGTGCCTATAAGAACATCCAATAGTCAAAGGTTAATTAAATACAAATGGTATAGAGAGAAATAGTCCTATAATAACTACAACCTAAAACTTTTTACTGGGGAATATTGAAGACTTATGTTAAAAGGAACCACCAGCTTTCATGTGTTCCCATGTTCTGAGCAAGGAACTGAAACGTTAGCTTTCTTACATAGCACATATTGCACCTTTACTTCGCCAACACTTTGTTTTTACATTATTTAAACCAAATTGAACATGTTTCATTATTTACTTAAGGCTAAATTTATTTTATTGATGTATTATAAGTTAAAATAAGTGTTGTCATTCAGTATTGTTGCAATTGTCATTATTACAAATAAATAAAAGAAAAACAAAATCGGCCGATTAATCGGTATCGGCTTTTTTTGTCCTCCAATAAACCGGTATTGAAAAATCCTAATCGGTCGACCTCTAGTATAAAAGGATGTGTGGTTGGCATCCCTAGGGCCCTATAAAATCTGCGATGTGGAGAATACAGAAGGAATCAATACATTAAAACGAAATTCAACAACATTTAAATGTATTAAACTTCGTAGGGAATAAACTAAATGTATGGAACATTATTTCAATTTGCCCACGTTTATCTTAAGACATGAACAGAATGCATCAGTGATGGGTATTTCCTGCAACTTTCTTAAGAGGCAAAGAGAATTTCCCCCTGACTGTATGTCTGGTGCACGCGTCTACAACTTTGTGTAGCCGTTAACAATGATGCTAAAGAAAATAATTCTGGTAGATGGAAAGGCTTTCCCAAAAACCTTCTCAATTAACAGTTTACTACAAAATAGCCTATGCTTACCTGGCATAATGAGATCATTATTGGCATCAATCCAGTATTTGTTTAGCAAACTATCACATGTGCTCTACAAAAAACCTCTTGCTAGGTGCCACTGAAATTAAAGGGTAAATATCTAAATAAAATGTTTTAAAAAATCAAGCTCAAAAGCAGTCTTTTAATGTGGTT
Source organism: Oncorhynchus tshawytscha (assembly GCF_018296145.1). NCBI lineage: Eukaryota > Metazoa > Chordata > Actinopteri > Salmoniformes > Salmonidae > Oncorhynchus > Oncorhynchus tshawytscha. The sequence continues at coordinate 56,178,219 of NC_056440.1, forward strand.
TAACCATTGTTGTGGACTTAAAGCATCCCATTTAGTTGTTTTCTATTTAAACAAGTGTGATAAAAAAAAAGAAATGGAAACCTGGAAAAACAAAACGGAAAAAACGGAATTTGGGGAAAAACTAAGTAAACAGGAAAAATATACAGATTTTATAGGGTCCTACATATCTAGAGATAAAAGCTGAACAGCAGCACTGACTGTTGTTCTATTACAACCTGGCAAGCTTCCCAATTTGATTTATGGAGGAAGTAAACATTTCTACCAAACCTACTCACCCCTGGGAGAATTTTCATGTTGTGAAGAGCATTTTGTGCTTCCAATGCAGATTTGCGAGTGTAATATGTTATGAAACAACAACCTGTTTGGGGATATAGACAGTTGTTAGACAAAGTAAATGTTACTCTAAAGAACATGTTCTGTACATGTGCTAGTTCACGCACACATCTCTTCACGTTTCTCTCCCTCTTCTGAACCCTTCCTATCAACCGATTTGATTGACATGATGTAGGCAAGACTACATCCGAGTCTCATATTTCTGAACAGCTGATATAAAAACCTGCAATTTGAACCAACATTCCAAAAATATATATTTGTAGGCCAATTTAAGATGTAGGCTACAACCTTCTCGGTCGGTTGTAACTAAGGATATTGCAGTAGCACAAGTAGGGCGCAGTCTACACATTGCATTGGAGAAAAAACAAATCTGTGTTTTAAACACAAATAACCTTCATCTGTTAAACTGAAAAAGAAACACTATTTTGACTGCCCATCTTCCTTCAACTCAGTCAATGTTTTCAATGATGATGAAAAAAAATACCATTAATAATCGCTATTTAGACTGCTTGTGATTCCTGCTACTCTGTGGCAGCGGAGGGAGTAGTAAAGTAGAGAATCCCACAAATACGCAGAAGGTTCCGTTGTTTAGCTATCGGGAACAGGATCCCAGAGAATTCAGAAACACAGCATATATATATATATTTTAAAAAGGCAGGGAATTCTGTATAGGGTGAGGGGAGAGTGTAATGGACACCTCTGGTGAAGAACTCAAGACAGCACTGTCACCTTTGCTTTGGGGGGGGTTTTGACTCCTGTCACGCAAGACATTGATTTCATAGACGGCGCCATAAGGCTCAAAAAGCTCCCGCAGCTGTTCCTCTGCCCAGGACCGTGGGATCTGGCCAACGAACATCTTGATAGCATCGATGTCGGGCTGGTCCGGGTGGTCCAGGGTCCCGTTCATCTTCTTCGCCCTGAGAGTGAAAGGTAACAGTTGTTATAATATGGCTACATGATGTTAACTTGGGCAACATTTATGAGCCGTCTTCCCCAGTGGCACATTAAATATGTCCCTGCTAGAAATAACATAATCGACTAAGCAGCTGGAAGCTTCACAAAATTACATATTCAGAGCAAAGGCTGTTTTGCAGAAATGTACAATCAAGTCTAGACTATTTCAGTAGCACTGCATAACTTGTAGTCAAGTAATGTTATTAAGTGTCAGTTGAAAGAGGTGCCATCTGAGGAAACGTTCTAACATGCATACAAAAACATCCAGCACCAAATGCATACTGCCAGCAGAGAATTGACCTATGCAACTAAGACCAATAGCTCTAAAGAGAATGATCTTGAAAGTGAAGTTAATTTTGGGAGATCTGATCATTCATAACCAAACAATTATTAATCTTATGCAATATTGAAGGCCGCACAAAACAAGAAAATACTAGTCTATATCAAGTCCATTATTGTCAAATTCATAATGTGTATGAATTAATATAAAAAGCCATTTAAATATCATTTGAATGTGCAAGCACAAAACTAGGTTTTCGATTGACAAACACCTATTGTACCTCCATATCGTCAGAGTAGTCCAATCAAGACTGTCTAACATGCTGACCAGACCGCACGCGAGCATGCAGTATCGTATGCATGTTGATTTCGTCCCCACACACCAGACGCGATCAGGACACGCAGGTTGAAATATCAAAAACTCTGAACCAACTATATGAATTTGGGGACAGCTCAAAAAGGATTAAACATTTATGCCAATTTAAATAGCTAGCTTGCTGTTGCTAGCTAATTTGTCCTGGGATATAAACATTGGGTTATTTTAACCGAAATGCACAAGGTCCTCTACTCCGACAATTAATAATTTCTAACTTGTTAATAATTTATGCTAGTTAGTTTTTGCTACCATGTGGGTTTTAGCTTGCGTGAGCCTGCTAACTGAGGAGTGTTAACTCACCTGTTTCTGTACATGTTTCATATTAAAACATTTGACAAAAGCAGTTAGATTAAACAACTCCTAACTGTACTTGTTTTTTTGTACAATAAAAAAAAAAATCTGTACAGGAAATTGCCACGGGCACTATCTGATGTGTGGAGACATTTCACTGCAGCTAATATAGAAGGAAAAGGTGTGTACATGTGCAAATACTGTGCCAACCCATGTGTGAAGAATGCAACAAAGATGCAGAATCATCTGGCCAAGTGCATAAAGTTTCCTCAGTGCTCACAACAAGCAACCTCTGACAAAAGTCCCTCTACTTCTATCCAAGGTGAAAATGCTGCATCAGACACCTTATCGATAGCAACAGCTCATGGTCCTCCTGGAATCACTAGTTTTTTTTTACTCAATGGAGGAACGTAGTCAGAGAAATGCTGTCTTGCTCGTGCTGTGTATGTAACTCGTTCACCTCTGATGCTCACAGGCAATTTGTATTGGAAGAGATTTCTGAATGTTCTTTGCCCAGCATACACCCCTCCAACCAGACATGCTTTATCTACTCATTTGTAGGATGCAGAGTTCAACAGACTTCAAGTGAAGGTCAAGCAAATCCCAGAGAAAGCAGACCTTAGTGCAATCATCTCTGATGGGTGGTTGAATGTTTGTGGGCAAGGAATAATTAACATCTCCACCCCTCAACCAACAAACACACCGTAGAATTCCCATGAAGTTTCCACCTCTGAATATTCCCCAAAATGTGCAACCCTTCATAGCAACATACAAAAGCTTTTTCAGATGACTGGCTAAATCGATAATTTGATGCGAAAACTCAAATGGATGAGTGGAACATTTCTTTTGATCTTTTTGGTGGCATACCTATAGATTCATGGGAAAAAGAGATGGTAATAATACCCAGGCATGCAGATTTGGAGGACTCTGCATTGAATGATCTAGAGAAAAGCCACAACAAAAAAGACAGTTAAGAATACAAACTGGGTTGTGCGTTGCGTCAAGGGATGGCTAGGAGAGAAGAAGAAAAAAAAAAGTTGATGTCAAAACTGTCACCAAGGAAGAGTTTAACATCCTTCTCCGACAGTTTTAAAGAAATGCACGAAATGGGAAGGAGGGAGCAGTACAGCATAAGTAGTGGGCTCAACAGGTTTCTAAAACACCCACCCATCGGTCGCAGCTGGTGCCTTATGAAGGATATTGATTTTACCACCTCGAATCATGTATTTTTGGGCAAGATCAAACAGTTCAGGCGGCATGGAAAATATATCAAACAGCCACCCTCCCATCACCGATAAGGACATTGCCCAGCTCCAAAACTCCCAGGCTCTGAATCCGGGTACACCAAGGGGTCTGGTCCAGAAAGTGTGGTTCGACCTCCAGTTACATCTGGGTCGAAGAGGAAGAGAGGGGAACAGACAACTAAAGCCCAACTCATTCGTCGTAAAAACAGACGAGAACGGTCTAAGCCAAGGTATGTTGTTTATAGCCTGTTTGTGATATTTCTAAGTTGCACTCGTTATTAGGCTACTGGAAAACAATATTATAACATATTCTCTCAGATACGCCACTCTCGCATAGAACGATGTCACAAAGAATCATCTGGACTCAAGGAGACACCTGTGCCAATATATCTACAAACACCGGCTTCTCAGGCATTAATCAAAATAATGTTTTTCATTAAATTATGTCTATCATTATTTGAACGTTGGTAACACGTTGTATAAAAGTGATAACGCCCTCAAAGCCAGTGTTTGTTGGATATATTGTCACGGTTTGCGGGCCAAAATATATTGTCGTCTTGGGCCTAACACCCATGCCAATATAGCCAACAAACACGGGCATTATCACTTAAATGGATACAGCCCAACCTTAAGCTCTAACCCTTAGCTCAAACCTGCTTTAGTTTCAAACATATGACAACAACTGTTAGTAGCCTATTAATTCACATTAACCCACTAAAGCCCTAATGTGTACATTATTACATCTAAGCTAAAATGTTTATCTTTAAAAGTAAAAACACAAGATCAACAAATAATAAGCAGCAACCTTCCCTAGCGATTTCCCTGTAGAGAAATTACAGATTGCCATGGTTATGACATAGGTTAGACCACAAAATACAGTCTACAGTATGCATAAACTTCAGCAAAGCATACTTGTTTTAAAGCCTCTGACATGTACAATAACTACTGATTGTAAGTCGAGCTGGATAAAAGTGGCCGCTAAATTATAAAAATGTAACTGCACTGCATACGGAATACAGATCATGAACCATTACGGGGGAAGGGCACTTGGGTGAGTATGCACCTGTTGAAAACTCGCTCTTCTCCCGTTTTCGCCTCCAACACCTACATATCAAATTTAAAGCACCAAGTGTTGGACTGGAACATTATGGCAAGCACAACAAAAAAAGTCACATGCCGGGACCAAACTACAGATCAAGAAATTGAGTATCAGTCTATACAGCTGAAAATACACGGCTGAATACGAGGTGGAACCAATATATTAAACATGTAACATTATAGCCTACCCCCCCCACCCCCCCAAAATGACACCAAAATGAAAGTTTAAGAAACTACACCTCAAATCCATTTCTGAAAAGCACTTTAAAAACATATTCCGTACAAGCCATAAGCTTATTAACTCATTGCTAAAATAAATAAGAAACTACTCACACAGGACTAGAATTCAAAGAGCAATGGTCCACCATCATCTCAGGCAAAAAATCCAGCTTAAAAGAGCCCATGTTTTTGGCTATGTTCCCTTTGCCAAAGAAAAAGAAAAACAAACTTGATCACACTTTTTCAAGTCGATACACTGCAAACCACTAGAGCCTTCTCAAACTTTTCAGCCGGAGGCTGCTGTGGAAAAACTATGGCGAAACCACAGAGGCTGATTAAAAACTAAGAGAAGCAACAAAATGGTAAAGAACCAACAACTTCAATTAAATGGACAACGGTGAAACGTTGAACCAGAGTAAAACACAAAACAAATCCTCACTGTCCAACAATCTGGGTCTAGAATAACAGAAGAGTAGGCAGGCCACTAAAAGCTGTGGCCCCAGGTCCCACAAATAAAGTGCTGATGGGCTAGGGCTTTTTGTGAGCATTTCTCTTAGCCAAGCAGAACTGGGTGCAGCGTCAGATAAATAGAGCGTCAGATTGAGGCTGATAAGGGTGAGTGACTGTCCAGAATGAATGGGGAACTGGAGCGAGCTGGTAATCCCTGCACTAATATGAGGCTGGGGAGACAATCAGCTTCCGGCACTGGGACACGGTCACCCTGTTGTTCTGCGTAGTTGGGGGGGGGCTGGGCCATATGACATTGGTCGCATTACCTCCCACCCTAACCCCCTGACCTTAGAAAAGCTACAGGTTTGGCAGCGAACACAAACAAGGAGGGGGATCTGTGTAAACAACCTGGCCAGTGGATGGCTCAATAAACTTTATTTTGTTGCGCAATCACACCAAACGGAGTGGTTTCAAAACCACTATTATGATTTATTACACCCTACTTAAATTATAGCAAACACTGCTTTCAAGCTTTCGTGACCATTTCTATACAATGTCAAGTTACATGCTGGGTCAATTAGGAATACAAAATGCCAGCCAGTACAAAATGCTGTGTACTCCACCGAAATTCACAGTGGGTGCGAGACACTGTGGCTTGTGGGCCTCTGCAGGTCTCGCACCCACTGTGAAATTTGGTGGAGAATCTAGGGGTGCTTCAGCAAGGCTAGAATAGGGCAGATGTGTCTTTGTGAAGGACACATGGATAAAGCCATGTACAAGGTTGTCCTGGAAGAAAACTTGCTTCCTTCTGCTCTGACAACATTCCCCAACTCTGAGGATTGGTTTTCCCAGCAGGACAATGCTCCATGCCACAGAGCCAGGTCAATCAAGGTGTGGATGGAGGACCACCAGATCAAGACACTGTCATGGCCAGCCCAATCTCCAGACCTGAACCCTGTTGAAAACCTCTGGAATGTGATCAAGAGGAAGACGGTCACAAACCATCAAACAATGTGCTTGAACGATCTGCTTGAATTTATGCATCAGGTGTGGCATAAAGTCACCCAACATCAATGTGAAAGACTGGTGGAGAGCATGCCAAGACGCATGAAAGCTTTGTTTGAAAATCAAGGTTATTCCACCAAATATTGATATCTGAACTCTCCATAAGTTAAAACATTAGTATTATGTTGCTTAAGGAATATGAACTAATTTTCTTTGCATTATTCGAGGTCTGACAACACTGCATCTTTTGTTATTTTGACCAGTTGTCATTTCATGCAAATAAATGCTCTAAATGACTCTTTTTATTTGGAATTTGGGAGAAATGTTGTCAGTAGTTTATAGTATAAAAACAAAAATTCTCATTTTACCAAAACACATACCTATAAATAGTACAGAGCTGCGTTATACAGTTGAAGTCGGAAGTTTACATACTTACTAAGTTTACAAAGCTACCAGTATCTTCTCGCATTATAAAGTGTTCTAGCCTTTATGGACGTTGTTTTGCAAACTGTAATTAACAGTTTCAACATTTCTACATGCAGTGTCACATTATTCAAGTGTATTAACTTCTGTGCAGCATGAGTTTGGAGCTAACATGATGCAGTCCAGATCCCAGTACAGGATAACAATTAGTAAGTGGAGCAGGCACAGTGCGGTGCCTCGTACTATAAGGGGGACATTGACTGTGCCGATAGAATTGATCCGAGAGACACATTTGACACAAGTACCAAAACAAACATTTCAGTACCAAACAGTTTCATGTTCTAGTATTGAACATTTTCAACATCCCGTGCAACACTACTGTCTACATTATAGAATAACAGACGCAGGAGTCATTTTCCAAAATGTCGAAACATCCTAAGGCTTTTCAAATTTAGAATCTTGATACACTACCATGCTTCACATGCACCTCTTAACCACTACTTGTAGGGCCAACTAGTATCTACTACTGTAGTTCGTGTCCTCTACTGCATTTCAGCACCAGAATTAGCCATTGTGTGGCATGTCGACCCAAAGCATACAAGTGTAGGCAGAAGGTCCACTGATGGGGAAAAAGCAAGGGAGAGAAAGAGTTCTTACCCCCCCATGGTGGGCACCTCCAGGGCAGTTTGGGGAAGCTCACATTGTGGCTGCCCATGCTGCTCCGTGGACAGGTACAAGCCCTCAGCGTCGATACTATCCATCCAGTGCCTTTCACAACCACTACAGAAACACACCAAACAGGACAGGACAAACATGACACCCATGTAGTCAAAAGAAAAACAGACAGTGGATGGAAATTACTTAGTGGCTGAGACCAAGACATCCAGAGTTTGGTCAAGGAAAAAGTGTAACATGCACGTGGAAGAAATGAGAGAAATCAAAATGTACATGACAAAAATTAGACACACAAGAATGATATAACAAATCAATTACAAGCACTGCACAGTCGTTCTTTCTGGATGCAAACAAGGGTAGGGAACCTAGAGAACGTTACATGGAGTGCACAGCTACTAGAGCAGAGTGATTTGCCTTATTGCGTTGAGGATATGAAATGAGTGGACATAAAAATACTGCCAGCTCCTTGGCCTATATAAAAAAATACTTCTGAATTATTTGCACAAGTCACTCAAGGGATGCGAGAAGCTAGATCAATGTGTTGTTATCTAAGAACAAGGCATTTGGTTCGATTACAACTACCCTGGGGTGTAAAGGTGAAAACTGCTTTCTGACACGAAATACACTGACATTTACACTTATACAATTGGCTAGCTGTGTTGAACGGCACCAAGATTCGAGACAGTAGCTATGGACATCTACCATGTAAACTCCATCATGCCAAAGAGTGTTTAAAGACAATTGTAAAAGTATTGCTTCTGTCCTTCTCCTCGCCACAGTCACCCTCGAAGCATTGTTACCTATCACAGCACAAAAGCCACAGCCCTTGCAGAGCAAGGGAAACAACTACTTCAAGGTCTCAGAGCAAGTGACGTCACCGATTGAAAAGTTATTAACGAGCATCCCGCTAACTAGCTAGACATTTCACATCGGTTACACATACACCAGTAATTTGGCGATCAGTATTTAATTATTATTATTTTTTTTTTTTTTTTTTTTTTTTTAAACCTCCCGCTTCAGGCTGGATGTGTCAATGTGTTTATACAAGTATAAACTATGAGCAGAATTACTGTCATACCTCAATTAGCCACAAATTCCCTCGTTTGAAAGCAAATATTTTCTGGAAGCTGTGCAGTGCCATTTTCTCTACATTTCCTCCCACGTGTGCCAGCCCCCTAGCAATTAGAGTTCAGGCCAATGAGCTTCAACCCCTTGCCATTTGAGTGATAGCTAGCAAGATGCACACACAGTAGAGCGAGAGAGAGCATTGACGTAGTGCACATAGTCGGGGACCATTTTGGGAACCGTTTTTGGCTACTTTCAGAACTACTAGCTAAAAAGTATACAAAAGTACCGGAAATCGCCTCCCAAATTGCGCAGCAGTCTAAGGCAGTGCATTGCAGTGCTTGAGGCATCACTACAGACCCGGGTTCGATCCCGGGCTGTGTCAGAGCCAGCCGTGACCGGGAAACCCATGAGGCAGTGCACAATCGGCCCAGCATGGTCCGGGTTAGGGCAGGGTTTGGCCGCCCTGGATTTCCTTGTCCCATCGCGCTCTAGTTGCTCGTGGCGGGTCAGGCATCTGCAAGCTGACTTCGGTCACCAGCTGGAAGGTGTTTCATCTGACACATTGGTGCAGCTGGCTTCCGGGTTAAGCGAGCAGTGTGTCAAGAAGCACTGCGGACTGGCAGGGTATTTTTCGGAGGATGCATGGCTCTCGAACTTCGCCTCTCAAGTCTGTAGGGTAATTGCAGCAATGGGACAAAACCTTAACTACCAATTGGATATCACAAAATTGGGGAGAAAAATGGGTAAAAGTACAACAACAAAAAAAGTACAGGAGATAACTTTATCCTCTTGAAGCTAGGGGGCACTGTTTATGTTTGGAAAAATAACATTCCCAAAGTAAACGGACTATTTCTCAGGACGAGATGCTAGAATATGCATATAATTGACAGATTAGGATAGAAAACACAAAAGTTTCCAAAACTGTCAAAATATTGTCCGTGAGTATAACAGAACTGATATTGCAGGCGAATCCCTGAGAAAAATCAAACCAGGAAGTGGCTTCTATTTTGACAACTCCATGTTCCATAGCCTCCCATTGCTCCATTAAAGGGATATCAACCAGATTTTCCTATCGCTTCCTGAAGGTGTCAGTCTTCATACATAGTTTCAGGCTTTTATTTTGAAGAATGAGCGTGAACGACCACATTGCGTAAGTGGATAGGTGGGGGCTCTGAGTGAATTGTGCACAAAAGAGAAAAGGCGGCCATTGTTACTCCCGGTCCTAGTGAAAAGCCAACTGTCCCGGTTTATATATTATCCAATAGATATTTGAAAAACACCCTGAGGACTGAATATGAAAAAAGTCTGACATGTTTCTGTGGACATTATGGATATAATTTGGAATTTTTGTCTGCGTTGTCGTGACCGCTCTTTCCGAGGGATTCCTGGGCATAACGGACCGAAATAACGGAGGTATTTGGATATAAAAATATCTTTATGGAACAAAAGGAACATTTGTTGTCTAACTGGGAGTCTCGTGAGTAAAAACATCCGAAGATCAAAGGTAAACTATTAATTTGATTGCTTTTCTGATTTTCATGACCAAGTTACCTGATGCTAAGTGTACTTAACATCAATAGGAGAGAAAATGAGTCCTTGATACAACTCCACTACAAATTGTGCAGATCTTCAATGACTCAAGTGAAAATGACATTTGATAACAGGGAAACAATCATAGGCCTCTAATCTCAGACAAGCATGTGTTCACTTTGCTGTCAACTGTTGTACCCCAGCAACACACATAATTGGCGAGAAATGCCTTATCCTTTCACATGGCCAATTAATTTTCTGAACCAAGCAAATCACCAATCCTGAGCTAGGGTAGATTTGTTCACTGAGTACTATTAATTATTGATCGGTTCTCAGTACAGCCCTGCAATGAGTCCTAACTGTAAAATCTCTACTGCCTGGCTTGATTGGTGTTAGTGGACAAAGCACCCAAAGGGTTTACAGCAGGGGTCTTCAACTAGATTCAGCCACAGGTTGGGGGGAGGGGAAAATAATTTGTACTCTGCAAATTGATGCAAGAAGCCCGAACAGATATTGCACAAGACAAAAACAATCATTTCAAACCTTGATTACATTGGTACATGATCATGTCTCTGAGTGGAAATACTTGGGAATAGATTTCCTAAATGAAAATAATTTTGAGGTTAATTCCTAGCGAGTTGAGTCTCATTTCCAAAAACTATTTATAAAATTGTAAAATGTGGTCCGCAGTCCCCCAGTTGATGATCCCTGGTTAACAGGTACACATGTTAGCAAGCCTGGCATTTATCCAGTAGTGCTGAGCGAATAGTGTTTATTTAAAAAACTTTAAAAAATCGGATCATTTCGGTTCGATTTTTACATTTTTTTTTTTTTTTTTTTTAAATATCAAGGTTTCTAATTTTGGTTTCGCACATTCTTTTGGGACATTAAATGCACCAAAACAATTAAGAAAAAGACCCATGTTGGTAGTGACTGCCCATTATTCCTTATCACTTATTTTCCATAATTTATTCACGTTACTTTAATAAAATATTTCAGTTGTGTATAAACAAAAACATAAAACGTAACATGCAAGAATTTCTATGATTTTACTGAGGTACAGTTCATAACGAAATCAGTCAATTGAAATGAATCTATGAATTTCACATGACTGGGCAGGGGCGCAGTCATGTGAAAGAAGACTTGCCCAACCACTGGAGAGCAAGGCCCAGCCAAACAGAATGAGTTCCTGTCCACAAAAGGGCTTAATTACAGACAGAAATACTCAGTTTCATCAGCTGTCTGGGTGGCTGGTCTCAGACTATCCCGTAGGTGAAGAAGGGTGTGTAGGTCCTGGGCTGGCGTGGTTACACGTGGTCTACGTTTATGAGGTCGGTTGGACCTACTGCCAAATGATCTAAAACAATGTTGGAAGTGTCTTATGGTAGAGAAATGAACATGAAATTATCTGACAACAGCTCTGGTGGACATTCCTGCAGTCCGCAAAGGAGAAATGCTCACTAACGAGGCAGTAAACAAACTTGTGCACAAATTGAGAAAAATATGCTCAACATGGGACCAACACTTCACATGTTGCATTTATATTTTTGTTCAGCATACATGTTTATTTGATGACTTGGAATGAAATAATAAAGACATCTTCTCTATTGAGCTAAGGCTTATGCTGTCTGACAAAATCACAATTTTAGTAGTTCTAAAAATTAAAGTCATACTTTAATGACTGCTGAATAACAACTATCAATCACTTAGATCGGTGCCCCTGTATAAACCTCGTTAGTCATTTTATTGTGTCTTAATTTTTACTTTAGTTTATTTTGTAAATATTGTCTTAACTCTTATTTTTTCTTAAAACAGCATTGTTGGTTAAGGGCTTGAAAATAAGCATTTCACTGTAAGGTCTGCACCTGTATTCGGTGCATGTGACAAATAACATTTGATTTTGTATTTTCAGGTAGAGATACCTCGCGAAGCAACTGCCCTCTAGAATGTGAGATATTCCCTCTGTCTCCATGCCCACACTGACTGGACAATTATACATGGAATGGATTATGGTCATTGTAGTTAATTATAAAGTTTTCTGCGCTAAACTATGAAGAATATTGGCCTGTTGGAAACTACAACCCCCAACTGCATTGCACAGTTCGGGCTTGATCTGATTGATCTCTAGAGAAACTGCGCATTGAGCTCAGAAAACTAAAAAACTAAAATGGAATTCAAATAACAGACCTGACCTCGGTCAATCAGTTGTTAGAAAAAATTAAAATAAATATTTTTTTCCCCACACTATTGTCCAGATAAGACAGTTTAGAATCAGGTAGATATTTTCATGAGGTAAAATAGTTTTGATCTGTAGACAAGATTAATATGTTGATGGTTCTACACTAGTGATCAACATTTTGGACATTCCCATTTTAGTGTCTGGTGGGTAAGGCCGGTCATGGCTAGAGGCAGTTCTTCAGAGAGAAATGCACCTGGTTCTGTTAAAACCTCATTTGTCTTGCAGCTCTCCACCTGCTAAATACTTCCATTAAAGAACAAATAAAAAAGGCAGATACTTATTACCAGTGGCAGACCACTCCCTACTTGGCTGCAATCAAACGGAAACGGCTATTATGGAGGGCAATATGAGTCTTTAAAAACAGCTCTGCCGTCAAAAAATGTAATCGTCGGCTCTGCTGGGAGCAGTACAGGTGGACAAAACAATAAGCACACCAAAGATTGACAGGGGTGGTGATAGTAGGGGATGGGAACAGAAAATTCAAATGACCAAACAAGGAACCTGGGAGTTTCCATGAAAAGACATTACCTTTAAAAAAACAGTTGCTAAGGAGTCTTGCATGGTTACAACAAACACGCATTCTAGGGACAAGAAACACCACTGACAAGTTTGCCATTGCCATGAATAACCAAATTAAATAGCGTCACAATAATGCATTAAACACTCATTACAAGGTGTGAAACCCCTCAGAGTACAGTTGATATGATTATTAACTAAAAATACTGTTTACAAGGACACATCTGAACTCAGGCTACCTGATAGGACTTATATAAATGCATTAAAAAAATAAATATATATATATATATTTTTTTTTTTTAGTTCTACCACAGGGACCATGTTCTATTTGACTCTACGTTCGGACAAAGTTTGCACTTCACTCACATAAGAGGGAGGTTTGCGTAACCGTTTTTTGCCCCTGCGCAGATCAAATATGCCAATTTAAGCAGCTTACACATCCTAACAATTTGAAAGATGATTCAAACATGTTGTTTTCTGAACAAGTGTATGCTTACTTCGATGTTGACCTTAATTTGATTAAGACTAGCAAAGTGTTTTCGTCTCCCAAATGGATGGAAAGGAGGATGAATGTGGCAACTGATACCGGATTAAATTGTGTGCACTCAAAGTGGGAGAACCTTCCAAAAGGACAACAATCTCCACCAATCAAGCCTTTCTGGGAGAGTGGCCAGACGGAAACCACTCCTCAGTAAAAAGCACATGACAGCCGGCTTGAGTTTGCCAAAAGGCATCTAAAAGACTCTCAGACCATGAGAAACAAAATTCTCTGGTCTGACAAAACCAAGATCGAACTCTTTGGCCTGAATGCGGAAACCAGGCCCCCCCCGCTCATCATCTGGCCAATAAAATTCCTATGGTGAAGCATGGTGGTGGCAGCATCATGCTGTACAGAGAGATCCTTGATGAAAACCTGCTCCAGAGCGCTCAGGACCTCAGACTGGGGCTAGGGCTGTGGCAGTCCTGAAATTGTGTCAGCCGGTGATTGTCATGCAAATAGCTGCCGGTCTCACGGTAATGGACCGTTAATGAACATAAAAACATTTAGCATTTCCTGGCTTCCAAGCATAGCCTATAAGCCACTGCTGTAGACCTTTGGAACATCTACATTTTTTTGTTTAAATAGACAGGACTAAAGCAACATGATATATTGAAGATATTGGAAGAATTGTCCACATTTACTTTTCGTCAGCCAACAAGATGAGTAGGCCTAACGAACAGCAAAAGCACTAGTCTTGGTCAATCTACTATCCCCCATTGTACAAAAGTTGATCTATTTGATTCCATGCGAGAAATACATTTTTCCAAACATAGTCTGGGACAGTTGTGGGATGCGATAGATCCCAAATTACTAGCATCAAAAAATGTTTTAAGCAATGAGCCTGACAACAGATGAGAACGTTTAGCTTAAAATGTTCATAAACTATTAGGCTATTTCTTCACATTATAAGCGCAGCAATGCGCACATGGCAGTAGAGTATAGGTGTGAAAACACCACTCTCAAAAGTGACCACAAATGCGATTATTCATGTAATGACTGGCTCTACACCAGTTGTAAAGCAGATTAATGCGTTTCATTTTAAGTAGTTATTTGGCCACTTTGCGATACAAACCTTAACGAAATATATAGACCTATGGGCTAAGCTACATGAGATGTGTGACTATGATTGGTAAAAGTCACAAAAAAAGCATGCGCTGTTTCTTGCCTTAATTAAGCTGGCAATCATTCACAAATGATAGGCTAATATTAGAGATGCACAATATAAAAATTGGTGAACATATCAGAATCGGACGATATGAGCTAAAAATGCCAACATCGGTATTGGCCCAATGTCTAGTTTAACACCGATGTAAAAAAATAAAATAAAAAACGCTGTCAAAGCTACCGTGCATACCTATAGAGCGTGGGTACATGATGTAATAACACCACGTAAAATGTTGAGCTACACGTGCAACACAGCATTCCTAACCTAGCCCTCACAATGTCTGCTGTGTGGATCAACCAGTCAACAAGTTGAGCAGTCATTTGAAAAACAACATTTCAGCGACACAACTCAAAGGCAAAATCCATTAAAGTCAAGATAATGGAATTCATTGCCCTTGACAATCAACCTCTCTGTTGTGGGTAAGGTTGGATTTTCGCCCACTGGTCGAGCACCGGTACACACTACCGAGTGCGCTATTTTTCAGATGTTGCCCTACCGGAGTTACACAGTAATAACGTCACTGCTATTAGCTTCACGACATACATACTATGGAACGCCGTTTTGGTCTTTGCGTGTCAAAAAAGATAGAATAGCACTGTCAAATATGTACAAAAAAAGTCTGCAAACAAGCAAACACCAGCCACGAACGATGTGTCTACAATACCACGATGGTATTAAGGCATAATTTATTTTGACCGCATCTTCTGGGGTAGCTAGCTTTAGCTTGGTACTGTCATGACGTTGGCCTGGGGGGGTAGGTTTATGACAGTCATAAATACCGCTCCCCCCCCCCCTTTTCTCTCTCTACCCTACTGAGGTTACATTTGCAAAACCCTTGGTTAACATAGAGATTCTGGGAACATCAGTAGGTGGGGGGAAATTAACTATATTCTGGTCATCCAAACAATTGAACATATGTTGTGGTACTTAATAATGAATATGATCTCAGTTCAGTTGTCATCTGAGACACTCTCATCAAAGATGACAAACTCTACAGTGGAAAGTCTACACATCAGAGTTATCGGATTCACGTGGAATTGTTGTTCAATTTAAATGTTTGAATATGAAATTATTCGTGATGGGATGAAATGTGATTTTAGCTTCTAAAATGTGACATTTGGGTTTTCAAAAGATAGGGCTCTGCTCAATCAATGGCCCGCCCCTGTGAAGGGACATGGGCTATAAAACTTTTCAAACACACCGTCCTCTTCCTTCCTATATAAGCCCTTGACGACAACAGTACTCTGTTCCGGGGAGGTAGGACGACGGTTTTATGTCAGAATGGTTCAGATAATAACTACAGAACGAAGCCAACATCAGCGTGAGCTTTGGTTGCTAATAGTATGAACTTTGAACTCTTATTCACTACAGAAGTGATACCTCCTAGCCGTTGAGTTAGCGACCGCAGCTGCAAGCGCAGGTTAGGAAGGAACAGACAGAGTATCCCATCTACCACACAACAACATTACTACAACGTATCCAATTGACAACCGACGACATTCTTCAAAGGACTCTGTTGGGCAACACGGCCTTCCATCCACCACCAACCTACTGAAGCGCAGCTCAGAGTAAATATTTATTGCATTTTCCTTTTCCAAATGGGCAGTAATTTAGAATGCATAAGATACTGTATTTACGATAGCACAGCTTCGCCCTTCGTTCCTAAGTCTTCCCGCTCTTTCACTCAACACAGCCCCTTTACTTTTATGTAACAAGCTGTCATATCTGTTCCGCCCGCTAGGGACGTTTTCCTTTACGACATAATTTGTAATCAAGTTATGATTAATTGTGTGTATGTGTAATTCTGTGTGATTAGTTAGGTATTTAGTAAATAAATAATTAAACCCAATTTTGTATTGCTGATTCAAATTGTTAGCCAGGGTTCGTGCAGATAACCAAGAATTTACAACTTTCAGATGAGACGGAATTAAGATGACAATTGATATTGACTGCTATTGATGTAAAATACTACTAGGTCTTTGAGAGTTTATTCGGAAGATAACAGCTCTATAAATATTATTTTGTGGTGCCCGACTCTCTAGTTAATTACATTTACACAATTAGCTCAATCAGGTGATATTAATTAGACAATTTTTTTAATAGAATAGCATATCACTTAATCTGGCATAGCCAAAGACACGACAGTACCTAGCTAGCACCAATGCAAACAGCCTGAAAACAATGACCAGTAGAAACTGCAGTCATTTTCATTATTCTTAGCAATGATTTAGGAATCCTTGTGAGTAAGTATTAGATAGGGGAACAGCAAGTGGCAACCTATTGAAATTGAAATTTAGATCATGAAAATAAATAGCTAGTCAGCTACTTAACCCTGTTGCCTAAAGCTAACGTTATAAGCAGCCAGCTAGCGTCATCTGGCTAGTGAGGCTCGACCGGACCAGGTTATTGTTGTGAAGCTAGCCACAATAAGGATTACGCACAATAGTGGAATTTGCGGTTTGCCTTCAAAATAAAAGTGTAATTGACAGTGATGGAAATGAATACAAAGAATTATGCCATACTTTTATTTTGAAGTCCACTATTGGATGTCCACTATTGTGGCTAATCCTTATTGTGGCTAGCTTCACATAGATGGGGCCGACCACCATTAAGCAAATAAGAACGGTCTTATAAATTAGGGTTATTTTAGATGACACCTGGATATATACTTAGCTAACTATAGCTACTGAAACTGATGTCGTGTAATTTGACGTGTATCTTTGACACGCAAAGACCTAAACGGGGTTCCATAGAAATCCTGGTTGAGAATGAAACGACTGAAGAAAAACAACGAAACAGCACAGCACGTAAGTGAAAGAAATAGGTTTTGATGATGTTTTACTGGTAATGGGGACATACTTAAATGCCAACAACAACAACAAATATTTTTAAACCATCGACCAATAGGTGCCCTTCTTTGCGAGGAATTGGAAAACCTCCCTAGTTTTGTGGGATGAATCCGTGTTTGAAATTTACTTCTCGACTGGGGTACGGTGCTAAGGTAGTCATTCAAAAATCATGTTAAACACTATTATTGCACACAGAGTCCATGCAACTTATAACGTGCATTGTGAAGCACATTTTTACTCCGAAACTTATTTAGGCTTGGCATAAAAATGGGGTTGCATACTTATTGAATCAAGACATTTCAGTTTTAATTCATTTGTAAAGATTTCAAAAAACATAATCCCACTTTGAAATTATGGGGTATTGTGTGTAGGCCAGTGATATGTCTCTATTTAATCCATTTTAAATTCAGGCTGTAACAACAAAATATGGAAAAAGTCAAGGTGTGAATACTTTCTGAAGGCACTGTATTTTCTCTGAGACTGGTCAGTGAGAAACAAAATATTAAGTAATTTCTTGTATTTTTGCATTCCTCTTCTGCCATAATACGAGGGGGAGTCTGTCACACCTATGTGAAAATTCAGCTAACAGCAGTCATCTACCCTTGCTCAGCTGTTAAATTACTCCATTCTATTCCATAACATCTTTGTGTCTCCCTTTCAAAATGGCATCTAAAAGCCTGTTGACAAATCATGATGCAAAAGGAAATACAGCACTCAGAGGCCAAATCCAAGGCCTCATACACAACCATTTCTTGCAACGACACTGTAGGCTATTGTTATAGTTCATAACATTATCATCATTACCATTATAAATGTGGACACCACAGTTACAGGAACAAAGGATTCATAAAAACAATATAAGCATAAGTGTGTAAAATCCATATTAGTGTGACACAGATGACGTTGGACAGTTTCCATAAATGTTGCTGGCTAATTGCCTCCCAAATAACTGGCACAACAACAAATCTGCAACTTGTCACCACAAGACCTCATGGCAACAAAAAAAAGTTTACTGATTAAATCAACAATCAGTTCAGCTGTTTAACTTAAGTGATAGTGCTAACTGTATAAAAAATATATAAAAAATTAAAGTGCATTCAAGTACGTGTCCTGCGGACAATTATTTTTTGTGGTTTGTATCCCAGCCTTATGGTGCAACATAATGCAGGTACGTTAACAATAAGGCTGGGGTACAAAACTACCCCCCAAAAAATTGGCTGCAGAACACACTTGAACACACTTTTTTAAACCAACTTTTTACTTGCCGTTTCTTTTTTTGTGGGGGTATGTATGATATTCATATATATTTACACAGTTTATACCACAGGCTGCCACGCTAAAGCAAAACAATTAAAAAGTATGAATACAGAGAAATCATATTGATAACATGATTTTGCAATAATAAAGTTGGTATGAAAAGAAAGGAAAAACCCCTTCCCACCCAGCAACAGGTTGGTTTGCAGTCCCCCCCAACTGTATCTCTATCTACCAACGCCCACCACCCCTTACCCCGTTTTGCACATTGTAACTTTCAATCGAACAGTAACTCAATGCCCGTCTGCCTGCTTTATATAGCAAGCACGGCCACGTGACTCACTGTCTGTAGGAGCGAACCTAATAAACTGGCCACAGTGTATATTTTGTTTGTATGTATGTGTTGGGCTTTAGCGGAGATGATTCTTAGAGTCAAGTATTTGTCCAGGCCTCAATTATTCCTAGACTAGCACCCTTCATTCTCACCGCCAATAATTCTAATGTTATAACTTCTAACAGTAACTGTATCCACTGGCGATTTGAGAGTGGGCTATTTGCCATCGAAGAGCCAACATCTTTTTTTGCAACAGTGCTGCCTGCCAACAATAATTGTCTCTGAAAGAAATTGAAGGAGCTGTCATTGTTAAGTAACATGGAAGATGCAACGCATTTGATATTTCCATTCATGCACTTCCTCCCAGAAGCTTAACTGCATGGCACTCCTACATCATATGAAGGAATGTGCTTACTGGATTTAGGGGACACAGTGAACAGTTGGGAGTTAGGGCCAATTACATCATAAGTTTTCCTTGGTGTTAAATACAGTCTGAACAAACTTTAAAATGTATACAATTGATGGTTCGGATTTCAGGACGCCAAGGTCATATTTTTCCATATTCTGTTCCAGTTAAAGGGTTCAGATTCACTTAGATCTGTGGACCATACTTTTTTAATGGCTAGCTCAGAAAATGATGGTACGGATTCCACATTTGGACCATTGGGGGGATGCAAAGTATTATTGTGAAATAATAGAGTATGGGCATGCCATTTTTATTCCCAGGTACAAGCACTTGAATGCACGCATGACTCAATTATATAAGCACCAAAATTACAATCTGAAGTGCCTTGTGAAAGCCGAACAAAGTAAGATCGTATTTTAAAGCTTAGCAAAACAATTTGGCAATAGAATGCGTTTTCAAATTATTCCCACCTGACCCAGATTGGGATTTATAAAAGAAAGTTTTTGGAATGTGTAAAGAATATTAATTGTGTGATGGGTGTTCCAAACAAAAAACTACAAGTGTGCATGTTTCAGTACATCAATCGTAAAGCTAGGAGGGCTAAAAAATAAAGTGCCTTATAGCCGAAGGCTCTTTCTTTGAGTCATAAAAGTGCATTGAAATTACTTATGAACAGTTTAGCAAGGTGTGTGGCCACTTGGAGACACCAGTTAGACCTCTCACTCAAACCCTTATAACGTTTGTTTTCTTGTTGCACCTACCCCAACATTTCAATGAATATATTCAGCAACAAATGAAGAATATTCTGAGTATTTTCAGATTTCATTATTGGCAAATGCTGTGAAAAGTATAGTAAATGTAAAATGCACATACAATCAAAAGTGTAATGTTTGAATTCAGTCTTATGTCAGATTAACTGTTGTGTCCTCACCTTTGGTCTGATAATGTCCCCATTATCTCCAAAGTTCTCTCATGCATTTGCTTTTTATATTTCTTCTGTTAGAAACATTTCAATTTGGCCATAAGAAGGCTACGACGGGTAATCATATTTAGAACCGCTCGTGCCTTTTCTGCCCATATGATGAAAATGAATCTCTGGCCATGACTTAAATAGCCTACTTGCCCTGCGTCAAGGCATTGAAATAGCCATATTGTTTCAGTGACCCAATAGGCTAGTACTACAACTCTCTGAAAACCATTTTAAGCCAGCTGAGACGATTACTTAAAATATCTTTATGAGGATGTAGTCTGCCTCTCTAAGTAGTAGATGACAGAGAGAAGATTGGCTGAGAATGACTAGCCTGATGACTTACCCTGGGTTTGCTTGTCACGTAGGTAATGGTTCTTCCCCCTTTAACCTGTTAACAAATAGACATATAATGACCAAATCTGTGTGACTGACATAACAGCCATTGATTCTCACTTTTGGCATTTTAAGCAATAACACAAGAGTCAGAGCTGATTATTTGCCTCAGGTCTAAACCTGCTGACATAAATAGTCAAGTTCTCCAGTTTGGAGGACTCCATGGCTCCATGGCAACTCAACTGCATTGAATAACTAACACAAGCCACCTTCAACTTGTCATGCATACCGCCACCACCCCCATCCAGTGCAGCACATTACCAGTGCTGTATGTCACATTGCAATGCACCAGACAATGAAATGAAGACTGAATTATTTGTATGCAATCTATTTCTGTAAATGGCAATACTTCAAACATTACTTACGTTGCATATTGCATGCATAATGAAAATGTAATGTGAGGTTATGACCACTGGTCTGTTTGACAAAACTCCATCTCATAAAATGAGTCATTACTACAAACGAACTTGTAGAGAAGCAGTTATCATCCATTATAAATTCTTTAGACACAACAACTGCGATAGATAGCTACATTCTTATGTATGAAAACGCTAGATTTGAAAACGGGGAACATTGTATATGGACACCGCGTACTGTAGGCGTGTGACTCACGACTGCACTAGAGAGAATCATCGAAGTCACACTTATGAAGACACCAGTCAGAATCATTTGTTTTGGGTTGTCGTGGTATCTAACAATAATAATTACTATACATTGGAAACGTACATAGTTGCTCTGAAGAACACGTAGCACACAAGCCTCAAACACTGTTTTTGAACTGCCACTGTTGCAACTCACTCGTATGTGGCCTGAGAACAGACGTTCGAGAAGTAGACTGACCTCACCCCTCATTTAGCTAGTTAACGAACGTTACTAACTATTCTAGTAATTGATGCAAGGGTTGTACAAATTTGAAATGTTCAACAGTTACTTCAGAATATCGTCTCGATTCAACATTTAGAAATTAATTGTGAAACGGTTAGCCAGCCTATTTATTAAGCCATTTTTGTTCTAACGTTAGGCGAGCAGAAATAAATATATGCTTTGCTTGTTTACTTCAAGTGCATTGAGCATCAAATCCAATATATTACCAGATTTGGTAGCTAACAGTAGCTGTTCTGTGAAACAGCAAGTGCTGTAGTGTGTGAGGCTAACTTAACGTTAGCTGTTTAGAACCAGGCTCGGTGGTACTAGTAACGTTAGCTTGTTGATAAGCACACTGACAGGCTATTTCAGTATTGTTAGCTAAATGCAAACATTATCAAAAGAAGAACCATGCGTGTTTGGAAAGTATTCGCTAGCAGTTGGTATTTATTGTTGGGTAAGAATGGTTCCATTTAGCAAATAGATAGCTAACTTTCTGGAAAGCAGTTTAATGACGCATGTTGTTTGTGACCCTCTTTGCTAAGCCAGCTGACAGATCCATAAACAAGCCAAATGTGCGCCGCTATCTGGCATTGGATAACACATTTGATAGCTAGATAAACTATCTGGCAAATAATTTTACTTCAACCCTACTTACCTGTGTGATGTCTTAACTTTAAATGCGACTACCTATGTGTTCAGCCAACACAGTGTGTTATCTGTATTTGCTAAGTGTATGTTTAGTGGCTTATTATTTCGATTATTTTCTTCACCAGCTCACTTTTAGACTTGTACTTCTAGCTTGCAAAATGGCGGTCTTTCCTGCATTTACCATCAGACTCTCTGAAACAGGGGATTGGGGGTGTGACCGTTGATTATGTTTTTTTTAATTGAAGTGAATGTTGGACCAAACAACGTTAGCAAAATATTTGTTGTAAGCTTTTTCTAAATGTGCGTTATATTTAACAACTTTCCTTGCGTTTTCGAGTCGCCTTTAGACCCATTGTGACATTTAGAATAACAAGTGTCCCCTCTGTCACAACATGGTACGTTCTAGATTCTTTCTCATGGGAGGATGTAATGTAGTCATTCTGTTATTTTATAGCTCAATGGTCAGCTGCAAAAATTTTGCGTTGCCGTTCAACTTATGTTGATCAATTTGTTTTGATGTAAGTTGCCTCTTCTCCAGGTGCAAGGGGAATGTTGAGCAGCATTTTAAACTAATTCTGAGAAGTCGGTTGTACAACACTGTCTGCATCTGAAGCAATTACACAGATGTTCATATTTCTCAGCTGATAAGTTCGCAGGTTTTGACAGCTGGCTGATCCTGCCCCAGTATATGCTTTTAAAGATGTTGATGATGGGTATGCCATGTCTCCTCTCCAAGGCTCTGGAAGCTCCGATGCATACTAGACAGCTCTGCAAGCGTTATAATGTCAAAATACGTTCGTTACTCACAAAATAAAAATGTACACGCAATCGAAAGAGTTCCTATTCACTCACATCCCAAGGATCCCAGATAGCACTAACCTTACTGCTATGCGCAAGTCGGAAGTCTACGACAGCTCAATACATTGGAGGAGCCCAAGAGTGTTTTTTCCTCGTTGCTTGTAAAATATTTGTGTATCCTTTTTTGGAAGTACATACCGGGGGTCACGGGAGTAAATTAAGCTAGTTGCTCAGCGAAACCCCACATTTGTTAAATACCGAACGTATTTTTACATAACTTGCAGAGCTGTCTAATGAGTTTGAATAGGAGCTTCGTGTTAGAGAGGAGACACTCGTCGCTGACATCTCTAAAGCACAGATACAGGGCAATTAGCCTGTTAGGTTGAATAGTAACCTCTGGAATAACACGTTTTCCTACCAGTCATTTAGATGTTATTGGTTTGGGCTATGCATCGATCTCAGATTTGGAATTTGCTTCAACATTGGTGCTGACTACGCTGTAAGTGTGGACATGTCTGGCGCGTTAGAAAGTATAACGTTACTGTTTTAAATTGTTTAACCAGGCAAGTAAGTTATTACTTACTTATTTACAATGACGGCCTAGCCCGGACGAGGCTGGGTCAGTTGTGCGCTGCCCAATGGGACTTCCAATCACGGCCAGATGTGATACAGCCTGAATTCGAACCAGGGACTGTAGTGACGCCTCTTGCACTAATGCGTGCCTTAGACCGCTGTGCCACTCGGGTACCCTGTAGATTCAAAGCATAAAGAGAAGCCCTGCCTTTCAAATCAATGACTAAGGAAGCAGTGATGCCATCTTAGCAATTGTGTTGCTACTTTTCAGACTACCCTGGCAACTTTTTTTTGTCAAACAGTACCTAGCAACAAATGTAGCTAATTTAAAAAATGTATTTGGAACTTTTAGCAACTTTTGAAAAGTGACTCTAACGCTAAAATGCACGCATTTTCCCTCTAAATGACAAAAAAAATTAAATTACCCACACTCAGTCACAACACACGTGCCTCTGGCTGCAAATGTGCATTGTGAGTGACGTCAGCAGCAGGCCAGCAGCAATTTCAGTAAATTGCAAATCATTGTTGGCTGACTGCAGCAGCAGTAGTATGGGTTCGACGAGCCAAACCCAACGAATATAGTTGGTAACGAATGTTTGATCTTGAACAGAATTTACAACATCAATCAACATGTCTCAATCAAAATGGTACAGAAAATAGTGGGAGTATGTACCTGAACAAATGTAAAATCACTTTTTTTTTTTGCCGAGTTGGCCAGTCAATTTGAGTAACGTTATTGTGTATTCTACGCAATGACGCAGTTTTTCACGCAATTTAGCAACTTTTAGCAACATTCCATCCTACCGCTAGCAATTTAACGTGAACTAAGTGGCAACACTGTAAGGAAGTAACTAGCCGATTAATTTCGGTTATGTGAACTCCAGTCTAGTCTACTTTTAGCTGGTATGCACTCGCTACTGATTTTCTAATGGAGAAAAAGAAATTGACATCAACATTATTTTCTACTTCCAGCTGGTGCAGATGTAACGGTGTATTTCAGTTGTTAAATTCCCGCATAAAATGGGTATTATTCCACCTCCTGGTTGATAATTGTGTTTACATTGTCTAATACACTTTGTAATAAAGGTATGGGATTGTGGGTGGTACAGAGCTCTATGGAGAGTTGCTGTGGGTGAGTTGAAAGGTTCCGGTATAGAAATTACATCGTTACATCATAAAATCCACCTTTTACATCAGCAATGTATGTTGTTAGTAACACATGTTGGTGTGGCGTGTGTTAGGGTTGCGTCAATTCGAATATGGTAGCGGGTTTAAAATGCATTAAACCTTACACGTGAAATAAACCACTCTTTATGTCATTTGCCGAATCTTAGTTTGCCATGTAGGTTTTTTTTGCTAACAGTTAGCTAAAGTTCCCTCTGAAGTTGGTAGCTAACTTGAAAATGCATATTCTTTAGGAGTGCTATTTGTATCCCGTCGACTACTCATCATGCAGACATACTGTGTGTGTACCATGAGTGCAGGTAATTTATGACAAATGTATAAAGAATGTTTTGTAAATTTATGAGCACCAGCTAGCAGCTTTTTTGCTGGCCTCACAACAGTAGACCACGTGTAACCACGCCAGCCCTGGATATCAGTCTCTTAACATTCCACAAGGAGTTGAATGTACCTGAACAGAGACCGACAACCAGGCTAGTATATATTTTGGATACAAATTAGTATAGCAACAGATCTATCCCATGTGAAATTACCTGTCCGAAATTTGTATTAAAAGTAAATGGTAAATCAAAGACCATCAACCGTTGATTCTACCGCATCACTTCATCTCTAAATGTAGGTTATGCAAAAACTTTTAACAAAGATTTATATAACTAAACCAAGATAGACCACAGCCTGTCGTTTACAACGTGAACAAATGAGTCATAGTGGGCAGAAAAAACAATGATGGCAGAGCCCAGCGAGATCCTATCGGCGTGAACTAGCACTCATCTGCATATTTCCTCCAGGGAACACCTACTCTAAAATTCGGATGTGCAATAAATTTAAAAAACAGAAGAAGAAAATTGAATACGTCATTGAAAAAACATGGCGGCATCGTTAGTGCGTTTTGTTCGCGGAGGTTTTAGCAGGACTTTGAATCGTAAGTACATTTCGAGTGTTAACTGTGCACTAACATGCTGTCATAATGTTTAGGTCACCTGCGTGATAACGTACTTATATTGTTGTTAAGATCGCGCTATCTGTAGTCGACCGATTCTCACTTGACCTTCCATCAAATTGGCTAGCAGGTCAGTGGTTATGTTCCAGGTCGGCATTTTAGTTGTCACACTGCGCATCTAGAAGCTTGCTAAACGCAAGTCAGATTTTGGTTATCTGCTCAGTACGATTGAAACAGACGACGTCTGGAACGCACATTGTAATGTCAGTTATAATCTGACACTAACAGGCATGTATGCCTTTTATACGCTATATATACAAAGGTATGTGGACACCCCTTCAAATTTGTGGATTTGGCAATTTCGACCAGACCCTTTGCTGACAGGTGTATGAAATCGAGCACATAGCCATGAAATCTCCATAGACAAACATTGGCAGTAGAATGGCCATACTGAAGAGCTCAGTGACTTAACGTGGCACCATTGGCAGTTCTTCAAATGTCAGTGCTGTTATTGTGAAGTGGAAACGTCTAGGAGCAACAACGGCTCAGCCGGGAAGTGGCAGGCCACACAAGCTCACAGGACTGGACCACCGAGTGTTTTGGTGCGTAAAAATCGTCTGTCCTCGGTTACAACGCTCACTACCCGAGTTCTAAACTGCCACTGGAGGCAATGTCAGCACAATAACTTTGTCGGGAGCTTCATGAAATGGGTTTTCCATGGTTGAGCAGCCACACACAAGCCTAACGTCACAATGTGCAACGCCAAGCGTTGGCTGAAGTGGTGTAAAGTTCACTGCCATTGGACTCTGGAGCTGTGGAAACATGTTTTCTGGAGTGATGAATCACGTTTTACCATCTGGCAGTCTAACAGATGAATCTGGGTTTGGCGGATACAAGGAGAACACTACCTCCCCGAATGCATATTGCCAACTGTAAAGGTCGGTGGAGGAGGAATAATGGTCTGGGGCTGTTCTTCTTGGTTCGGGCTAGGACCCTTCGTTCCAGTGAAGGGAAATCTTAACGCTACAGCATACAATGACATTCTAGATGATTCGGTGCTTCCAACTTTGTGGCAACAGATTGGGGAAGGCCCTTTCCTATTTCAGGATGACAATGCCCCTGTGCACAAAGTGAGGTCTATACAGAAATAGTTTGTTGAGATTGGTGTGGAAGAACTTGACTGGCCTGCACAGAGCCTTGACCTCAACCCTATTGAACACCTTTGGGATGAATTGGAACGCCGACTGCAATATCAGTGCCCGACCTCACTAATGCTCTTGTGGCTGAATGGAAGCATGTCCTCGCAGCAATGTTCCAACATCTAGTATAATGCCTTCCCAGAAGAGTAACTACTTTGCAGACAGAGTTCAGTGTGCCACATGGTTCAATTCTCGGGCCGACTCTTTTCTCTGTATATATCAATGATTTTGCTCTTGCTGCGGGCGATTCCCTGATCCACCTCTACGCAGACGACACCATTCTGTATACTTCTGGCCCTTCCTTGGACACTGTGCTATCTAACCTGTTGTTAAGATCTGTAGTCGACCGAGCTTCAATGGCATACAACACTCCTTCCGCGGCCTCCAACTGCTCTTAAACGCTAGTAAAACAAATGTATGCTTTTCAACCGTTCGCTGCCTGCACCCGCACGCCCGACTAGCATCACCACCCTGGATGGTTCTGACCTAGAATATGTGGACATCTATAAGTACCTAGGTGTCTGGCTAGACTGTAAACTCTCCTTCCAGACTCATATGAAACGTCTCCAATCGAAAATCAAATCTAGAGTCTGCTTTCTATTCTGCAACAAAGCCTCCTTCACTCACGCCGCCAAACTTACCCTAGTAAAACTGACTATCCTACCGATCCTCGACTTCGGCGATGTCATCTACAAAATAGCTTCCAACACTCTACTCAGCAAACTGGATGCAGTTTATCACAGTGCCATCCGTTTCGTTACTAAAGCACCCACCACTGCGACCTGTATGCTCTAGTCGACTGGTCCTCGCTACATATTCGTCGCTATACCCACTGGCTCCAGGTCATCTACAAGTCCTTGCTAGGTAAAGCTCCGCCTTATCTCAGTTCACTGGTCAGGATGGCAACACCCACCCGTAGCACGCGCTCCAGCAGGTGTATCTCACTGACCATCCCTAAAGCCAACACCTCATTTGGCTGCCTTTCCTTCCAGTTCTCTGCTGCCTGTGACTGGAACGAATTGCAAAAATCGCTGAAGTTGGAGACTTTTATCTCCCTCACCAACTTCAAACATCTGCTATCTGAGCAGCTAACCGATCGCTGCAGTTGTACATAGTCCATGGGTAAATAGCCCACCCAATTTACCTACCTCTTCCCCATACTGTTTTTATTTACTTACTTTTCTGCTCTTTTGCACACCAGTATCTCTACCTGCACATGTCCATTTTATCATTTATCACTCCAGTGTTAATCTGCTAAATTGTAATTATTCGCCTACCTCCTCATGCCTTTTGCACACAATGTATATAGACTCTTTTTTTTTTCCCACTGTGTTATTGACTTGTTAATTGTTTACTTCATGTGTAACTCTGTGTTGTCTGTTCACACTGCTATGCTTTATCTTGGCCAGGTCGCAGTTGTAAATGAGAACTTGTTCTCAACTAGCCTACCTGGTTAAATAAAGGTTAAATAAATAAATAAATGTCATTAGCTAGCTTTGTGGCCATAACTGAGTCAAGTAACGTAAAAGTGTTAGTCACTTAGCCGCTAGTTAGCGAGCAGTCAACTAGCTCAAAGGAGAGGACCATGCTGGTAATCCAACCTGTTTTAACGTTAGCTAGCCATATGTAATGTTATTTTATGTAATATGTTACAGTTGCCAATCAAAGCCCATGTCTCTTGCAAGCAAGATCTGAGGCTACTGAAACAAAACGTGAGTATACCAGTGTCTAATAGAATTCACCCAGGCCGTGGCATTTGTCTTTATGGTGTACATTTCAGATAATCATCAGTATGTTGAACCCGCAAAGTCCTAGTCCATCCCCAATGTAGTATAATTATCTTCTAATTATAATAATTAATAATTATATCTTTGCGACACTGAATACAATAGATGATTGAGTGCAACAATAAATGTATCGCCTCTTCCTTTATTTGAATCTATGTGCCCATCTCTATGTAGCCACTGTCAGACCCAAGGATGCGGTCACCCATAACCAACTTGCAGCTTTTGGAGAATATGTGGCTGAAATGCTTCCTAAGTATGTGCAGCAAGTCCAGGTAAGATAATGTAATTGCAGCAACTGTAATGAACACGGTCAGCTTTAAGACAAAGACATCCACACAATCATACAATGTTGAGCAACCATCAAGGGAAACTATACTGTAAATCCTAAATGCATACGGTGCGTCTAAAACATGTGGAACATAAACATAAGGTTACAAAGGAGCCCGCACTTGGGAATTAAGCTGGCAACTGGAAGGGTCCCCGGGCACTTGCCCCCCCCCGCACCTCTCCCAAAATTTTGGAGGTGTATAATTGACCACTAAAGTTATCTTAATCTTAATGTACCTTTTTAGAAAGCTTGATATTTTGTATAGCTAATTGAATGTCATTTTGAAGCCATACGAACATCACAAGGATGCATGTTATATCTTCAGGTGACGTGTTACAATGAGTTGGAGGTGATGATCCATCCTGACGGGGTCATCCCTGTGTTGACCTTTCTGAGAGACCACAGCAACGCTCAGTTCCGTAACATGATTGACCTTACCGCAGTGGACATACCCACCCGCCAGAATCGCTTTGAGGTACTATTCCATCCATACCCCCAGCTTATTGTTCCAATAGTATACCTCTCTCTTCGTGACAGTCCTATTTTTGCAGTTATAAACATGTGTTCTGACACAAACATATCCATAGCTGACATAAGTAAGAATTTAACCAGGTTGTTTAGACAAACTCTGATCTATTCAGTTTATTTTTTATTTTTATGCCTAATTCTGTTTTCTTTGATGGTGAATAGATTGTGTACAACCTGCTCTCCCTGCGCTACAACTCCCGGATCCGTTTGAAGACCTACACCGACGAGCTCACCCCAGTAGACTCCTCTGTGTCTGTCCACAACGCAGCCAACTGGTACGAGAGAGAGGTAAGTCTGACAGCTACATCGTAAGAATGCTTTTCTTGAAGGGTTCAAAGATTTTTTGTGTTGGCAGCTCAGGATTTATATTTTGCCTGCCAAAGGCAAATGCTCATGAAAGGATAGGTTTTTAAAACTAGCGGTAATTTACCAAAGTTACTGGAATCTTTGGTAATTAACAGGTAATCTATTGTAACTTTGGTCAGTTATACTCTAATACGTTTTTTTTCATATAGTATACCTTTTTTATCTGTTCATATTCTCCATGAGTTTTTAGTGGAGGCCATATGGTTCAAGAGAAAATATCTAATTATTGAAAAAGAGCATCTAATCAACAATGGCATTATTTCAATTAACTCTGCAACTTTTTCAACAATTGACATTTTTCACAACTGCCAGCAGTTTGGCGCCAATATATTTATAACAAATACATATTGACATAGTAAAATAAGTGTGTGGGGGGGAAATATAATGGATATTTCATACTGAAACCCATATATTAAACAACAATGATATTCACTAAGTTGATGGTTTATATTTAGGATAATATTTTACAGCTTTGTCATTCAATTTTCTATTTTAACATATGTTTTGATTATTTTACATGGTATAAAGCCACACAGAGGGCCAGATATAACTACAGACACCTGGTGTATCTGAAGTACCCAAAAAGGCCACTAGATGTCATAAAAACAACTTGAATGTTACCAAAATTCTGGTAGTTTACTGGGAAACTTAGAAAGTTTTCATAAATATACCCTCCCTTTCCAACACTATGAAAGGATATGTTTTGTGCTTGTCATTAGGTGTGGGACATGTATGGAGTTTTCTTCGCCAACCACCCTGACCTGAGGCGTATTCTGACAGATTATGGGTTTGAGGGGCATCCATTTAGGAAGGACTTCCCACTGTCTGGATTTGTGGAGGTAATGTGATGTGAATGCTGAGAAATGTCCCATGTATTTTACATACATTAAAGGCCGAATTATAACCTAATCCTATCCTAAGATCAGTACATGTGACTTCACATTACCACAGGAGGTTGGTGGCACCTTAATTGGGGAGGATGTGCTCGTTGTAATGGCTGAATGAGTAGAATGGTATGAAATGCATCAAATATATGGTTTCCATGTGTTTGACGCCATTTCCATTTGCTCTGTTCCAGCTATTATTATGAGCTGTCCTCCCATCATCAACCTCCACTGGTATCTACCATATTATTCATTCTGTCCATCTGGTACATCTCAGGTGCGTTATGACGATGAGGTGAAGCGTGTGGTGGCAGAGCCTGTGGAGCTCTCACAGGAGTTTCGGAAGTTTGACCTGAACAGCCCATGGGAGGTGTTCCCAGCCCACCGTGAGGACAAGGCACCTGAGCTGCCAGCTGGGGATAAGCCAGCTGACAAGTAACCATCTACCCCAGAGATAAAATGCCTATATATATATATGACTGTACTGTTGATGGACCCATGTCCCGCTTGAGCCCACTAAAGTATTTATGTAAATAAAAACAAAAGGTAAACATTTTATTTGTTTGTCTTTATTTATTCATTAGTTGGATGTTCTGTGTGGAGATTACATTTTGACTGTATGTTTAAACTCTAGTAGACTGTAGCACTAGTAGAAACAGACCTTACCTGCCATACCATAGCAGACCAAAAGAGGGCACTGTGTGCATGTTAAAGCAGTTTGAATATTGTTGAGGTTTAATGTCTCACGAGTCGATTAGCATCATGTTGATATAAGCTCTCCCTATGGGCATGTTCACTGACATGGATGTGCCTTCTACCAATAAGAATACAGAAAAATATACATTAACTTTTATTTATTCTGCTTCACATGTTCCAAAGCATCCATTGTATAAGAAGTATTTTTAACATCTCAAGGAGCCAACAAGAAGCAGACGACTAACACATGGGTTGAATGTACCCAGGGCAAAATTTTATGCAGTTCACAATCATTCCTTTGCAAGGACAAAGATATAAGCACAGGTCACCAATGTACCACTTACAATAACGTTATTTTCAACACAAAAAGTTATGGATAGAATTAGTCTCATTACAAAGAAGATCTTCAAAGCTGTTAGATGATTATTCTCCATGACAGCATGCATGAAATTATTAGTCAAAATATTCTCTAAGACTCCATTCCCAATATCATAATGCCTGTTATCTCTCTGGAAATTGATCTCACTGAGCTCTAAGAAATAATATTTTTTGTGGGTTCCTTACGCTCTCAAAAGCGTATGCTAGTGTATTTAAATTTTATTTTATTTTACCCCTTTTTCTCCCCAATTTCGTGGTATCCAATTTTTTTAGTAGCTACTATCTTGTCTCATCGCTACAACTCCCGTACGGGCTTGGGGGAGACGAAGGTTGAAAGTCATGCGTCCTCCGATACACAACCCAAGCAAGCCGCACTGCTTCTTAACACAGTGCGCATCCAACCCGAAAGCCAGCCGCACCAATGTGTCGGAGGAAGCACCTGGCAACCTTGGTTAGCGCCCACTGCGCCCGGCCCGCCACAGGAGTCGCTGGTGCGCGATGAGACAAGGACATCCCTATTGGCCAAGCCCTCCCTAACCCGGACGACGCTTGGCAAATTGTGCGTCGCCCCACGGACCTTCCGGTTGCGGCCGGTTACGACAGAGCCTGGGTGCGAACCCAGAGTCTCTGATGGCTTGCTAGTGGTTAAATATAATTAAAGCTGTTATACAAATTTGGTCCACTCAACTCGATGACGATTTCCTACTGCAGTCCATGCACATAATGATTGAAATTAGAACTACAAAGCAAATGCTAAACTACAATTTTCCCATACAAATTGAAAAATTATTCATCTGTTTCATATTTTTAAATTCACTGTTTTGAAAAAGTTATTCCACCCTCAGGGTACAAAAGTTGCCACGATTAGTGACACTTGGGCATTAGGGACTCAAGAGTGTGACGAAGGATGTGCTCCAAAAGTAGGTTGTGTGCGGGCAGCACCGCAGGAGTGAGTATATTCCTGACACCGCAATCACAGGCAGGTAAGTATTTTTCTCCATGAATCTTGTTCTGGAGGCAGCTCTGCTGAGTGGTTACGAGCTGGCACAGCCACAAAGTCATATAATCGGATTTTAAACATAACCTTAACTACATGGCTAACCCTAATGCCTAACCTTAAATTAAGACCATAAATGACATTTTGACTGCAGCTAGCGGAAATGGCTCAGTTCTGCCTCCAGGGCAGGATTCATGGCAAAAATCAACCTGCTATTCGCATAGTAGATGACCATTAATAGGGGGACTAAGTATTACTGAAATAGTCTCTCATTATTCAGTAAGTGTCACATTGTGTTTATTCCTTTTGATAAGATGCTAATTCAAACTAAAAAAGGAACACTACCCAGAGATGGTGTACATAACCCAATAGTCCCACACAACTCAGGATATGACCCAGATGCAGACACAGGAGGCGGATAGTACAGTTCTCATAATATTTATTATACAAGGGGGCAGGTAGAGGTCAGTAATCCAGGGCAGAGTCAATGAGGTACAGAACGGCAGGCAGGGTCAGAGCAGTCAGAACCAGGAAGACTAGAAAACAGCGACTCAAACAGGGAAAAACACGCTGACAAGACTAACTGGCAACAGACAAACAGAGAACACTTGTATAAATACACAGGGGATAATGGGGACAAATGGGAGAGACCTGGTGGGGGGGTGGAGACAAGCATAAAACAGGTGAAACAGATCAGGGTGTGACGTGGAGAATCAAAATACAGTATTTGCTGGAGAGTAAAATTAACATTATAATTGGACTATATGCTATTTTGTATATGTTGTTTAAATGACCTCTCAAACAGACTGTAATTTGCTGAAGCCTGGCACAATTTTAACAGCATTTTTCTCTCTCGGGGTGTGTGAATTAAACCGGCACGTTTATCATAAGGGATGATATAGGCAATTCAATTTTCTCCACAGCGGTCACCAGCTGAGGAAATAAATTAAACTCTGCTAAGTTAGAAATCAAATTATGAGCCTGGTGCCCCGAGGTCCATAACTAGCAGATTTCAAGCTACAACAAGGATGAGTATGGTGTCTGTATTGGTCCAATGGACAGCCCTGCACTGTAACAGGACATTTATTCTAAGTGTTGGTCATGCTTTTTGGTTCAAAATGCCATTTTATTTCATTGTGATCTGACACTGGCCTTATCAGAAACTCACTCTAAAATGAAGGAAAAATACTAAATTTGACACAAAACAAGTGTCCCCATTATTTGACAATGCCTTTCAAGACATTGATAAAGGTATGTTAAAAAATAAGTTAACTGAGACATCATATCCTGAAAATAGCAAAAATGCTAGTACGTAGTAACATCTTCATTAATTCATGACTGCAAGTTGGAGTTTGACAAAGTAAACCCATTGAAAGAATTAGCTGGACATAGAATAATTGAGTGTAGTAGGTCCACAGCCAACTGTGTTCTTGACACTGTCCCTTATGGCTTCCGGCTCTGCTGTTACTGCTGATTGGTGGCTAGTTTTTGTATTTCTGGATAGACCAGGAAGCCAGTGAAGGTTATATACTTGGCATGGTTGCTGTATGCTCCAAAGCCATCGCGCTGGTGGCTATAAAGCCAGACGATATCACCACGGCGCAGAGACAGCATCAGACTTTGGCTCTGCAGAGCCTTCTCAGTGTCACTGTCATCGTAGATCATGGCCTGCACCTCCAGGTGGTTCTTCATCAGCTTGATTGACAGGGTTTTGTGGGGAAGCTTGCCAGCATTGAAGGAGAAGAAGTAGGCTCCTGGAATATGGCAGGTGAATACACCTTCGGTGACGTTAAAGTCAGCGCCAATGTTGACAAATTCTGTGTCAAAGGAGATAGGACGGTGCTCTGTGAAGCCCTGGTCCACCCCTACGATGCTCTGAGTGCGGCCAACGGAGAAGGCTGACCTCTGGTCCTCCTCTTTATCCTCTACCTCCTCTCTCTTCTCTACGTTGTCCCTTTCTCCCAGCCCATCCTGGTCTGTTAGGGTGTGGTCATTGGCATTCGCCTTGTTTCCATACATGGGAGTTGAGTCCTCGTGCTTGCGGTCTTGGAAGGTGTAGGTGTCAGGGTAGATTAGGTAGCCGTTAAAGGTGGTGTAGTGACCTGTGTTGCTGTAGATGGCATAGCGGGGATCACCGTGAAGGCGGAGCCAGACTGTGTCACCAAAGTCCAGCTGCAGCATGGCGCTTTGGCTCTGCACCTTACGCTCCTCTCCCGCATTCTCATCATACACAATGGCCTGCACTTCATTCCTGTTCTTCATTAGCATGACTGACAGGTCACGACTGGGGAACTTCCCCACTGTGAAGGAGAAGTAGTATGCTCCGGGGATGCGGCAGCGGAACATGCCTGCCTTTGGATCAAAGTCCCCACCGATGTTAACATACTCCTTGTCAAAGGTCACCACCATCTTTGGTCCACCCTCCATGCTGCTGGTGCGTGCCACTGAAAAGGCAGAACGCAGTTCTGCATCCTCGGGCAGGCGAGCGAAGGCCCATGTGCAGGTTACCTGACACATCAGGCCAATCAGGAGACGGCTAGCTGGTGTAGTCATCTTTCCTGTTGGGAAAAAGGTTGGCCCAGTTAATTAAACAACAAAGTCAGGTGCTTAATCTCAATATAATACACAACAGAGATACCATAGCAGACCAAAAGAGAGCACTGTGTGGATGTTAAAAAGCAGTTCCGTAGCAGTGTGATACCATGGTGCAGGTTATATATGAATTGACTGTAACTCAACAATCGAATAGCTCAAGGCTTTGCCAGCTCAATTGAGAAGTAAAATCAGAAGCAAGTGAGATTGTTATTAGTGATTCAATACCACCTGGATCCATAGAGGATTGAATCTTCTCTGAGACACTTGCTTTGAAAATATGTTTATCCCAAAACGGAAGCAGCATTAATACGTTCCTAATTAGCATTTAATTTTACCTGGCTAATGAAGGAACAAAAAGAGAGACAATAATATTTTCCCTCCGCTGGCCTAGGTGCCAAACCAACTGGAGGAAATACACCTTCATCTGCACCCAAAGTCATACGTTTACTCAACATCAATTATATCATGACTTAATTCTCTCCTGTCTCATCACTACGGTATATTGATCCCAATATCTT
This sequence comes from Oncorhynchus tshawytscha, assembly GCF_018296145.1. Taxonomy (NCBI): domain Eukaryota; kingdom Metazoa; phylum Chordata; class Actinopteri; order Salmoniformes; family Salmonidae; genus Oncorhynchus; species Oncorhynchus tshawytscha. The sequence continues at coordinate 56,214,115 of NC_056440.1, forward strand.
TGTAAATGTGATAGTGCTTTGACAAAGGGGCTTGCTTTGAAACACGCCAGCGATCAACATCACTGAAAGGAATTAAGCTGCTGTCCCGAACCTTATTTTATAATTGCATCTTTATAAATGTTTTAACATTCTTTATGTGCAAGTTATTATAGTCAGTGAGCATTATTATGTCCACCATTTAAAAGCTTGATCCAAAATACAAAGTCACGCTAATCGGACTGCTTCTTTTTTATTGAGGGTAAAAAAAAAAGTCTGGTCTACTAGGTCCTGTCATCTGTCAAATGTCTGTGTGTGTTGCAGTAAATATTGATTTTAGGATCAATGCAGGCAGATTTCGATATCATACAGTAATTTCCTAGTCCGGCTACTAAAGTTCAAAACATCTATTTGTCTAATGAGATCTTCTCTTCCTGCCTGTGTAGTCATCACTAAAGCCGTAACAGAAGTGGACCTGTCAGAAGGAGTTTCAGACAATGTCTTAGATTTACTTTATCGACATACAGTAGGTTATTCCATGGGGAGTCTTATAAATTTCAAACAGAAAATAAGGAATTAAACATAAAAACATGAGATCCCATGGGATTGATGAGACTATTTATAAACAGCGATTGGACTGACATGAACACAATAGACATAGTTATCTTCATTTCCTCTGTCATTGAAGGGGTTGGTGAACTAGATTTGCGTCTTGGCGGTGTGATTCGACGTGGGTGTTATGTTTGCTATATCGTACTCTAGCAGGTATTGCTGCTTGTCCTTCTCGAGTCACGGTCGCAAGAGTTCGTCCTCAAAAATAGCCCGTATTAATCTAAAATAAATCTCGAATTAATTTGGACGTTTGTTTTTTTTTCAACTTTCTCACTGTCTATTACCGGAGTGTCCGTCTGGTAGAGTTTCATAGCAAATCATGTTATACAACAGGTCGCGGCAGAACACAAGATGCTTGCGAATTGGTATGAATTTTGGAATATTGACAAGTAGTCGGGATGTGTGCGCAACGTATCAAATCTTATTGTGACCGAAACAGTGGTAGACTCAATGAACACTATCAAACACATTAGCAAGTGGCCACTCGATAAAGATCTTATCAGCCAATTGTGTTCTTTCAACATAACATTGGTGACGTGTTATTTTATGTAAACAACTTGGGGCGCTGAGTGATGTTGGCAGGTCTGTCTCACTGTCTGTAGGTTCTGCCGTGCAATTGGATCGAGCACAATCACTGTAGCTGTTTCTCCGTGCTTGACAATTCTCCCTAGGCGTCACCATCCGGTGTTAGTGGGCATGATCGAAATCACCCCTGAAGTATCCAATGGAACTAGGAATGCGGTACAAAGGCAATCCTCCCGGTTTGTTCTGGAGAAGTTCCCAACGCTGTGTAATTAGACGCGGTGGCGAACCACAATATCCATTCATCCAATTACATGCGTTAACCCTTTACTGACTAGAGACGAGTCTCCAGCGCACAGTGATAATTATGGTCAGGCCATGTGAATAAAACCTTTTTCATTATAACAGCTGAGGCAAATTTCAGTTTTGGAAGATACTGACTTTATGATAGAACTTATATTATTTACACATTGTAGTACATTTGTACACTGACTAAAATCGATGCAACATAGGCCGTTTTCAACTAGATACATATTTTGGGGGGGGTTCAGCTGCTCTTTAAGTACTGTGAGGCTATCGGTGAACGACAGTTCTAGTATTGTATGACAGCAGCCTCAAGGATTTGCTGCATTCTGCATTTGACTAGCATGTTGCAAAGAGGTTGCTCATTTCTTCATGGTTGATGCAGAATGACATGTTGAAACCTGCTCCATGAACGCAGCATCCCTGTTTCCATCCAAAGATGAATCCATCGCTTGTGAATAAATGTAAATGGCAAGCTGACTGAGGGCTGAGTCTTGCCCTCACAGTGAATGTGACATTCTCTGTGTAGATATTCATCACATCTTCAATTACATTGGAGGCATTTACAATTATGTTTTTCTATTCAACAGAATACATAATCACTTCTATTTTGAATGTTGATGGCTTTGTAATTATTTAATATTTTGAAATCTATTTTGAGTGTTTGCATGTCTTTTTAGGGACACTGTGCAATAACCAGGGGCTATGAGAGTCCAAAATAAGTTAGAATGAGCAGCATTTCCTCACTTTAATTATTTTGGTGAAAAGCATTCCACCACGCTGAGCCATCTGCTAGAGGTGATAACAAACAAATGCTCAGAAATGAATAAGTCCCATTGGTGGCCAAATAGTCTCATCCCTGGAGTGTCGATGGATCCATAAGTGGGCCTAGGTTGTAGAATGTTAATTTAGATAAAAGCAATAGTAGACTCTCAGTTAAGGGATATTACTTAAATGTAAATATTAGCCTATCGTACGTTTGCAATGATATTAATCAATTTCTGGAAGTATATTCTCGTAGTATACTCAAGTAAAATGTCACATAATATATAACAAATATAATTTATATGTGCAACATACAGGGCATTTGCAAAGTATTCACCCTTTACCCCTTTACTTATTCCACATTTTGTTACGTTACAGCCTTATTCTAAAATGTATTAAATTATTGTTTTTTTCCTCATCTATCTACACACAATACCCCATAATGACAAAGCAAAAACAGGTTTTTAGAATTTTTTGCAAATGTAGTAAAAATAAACACATACCTTATTTACATTAGTATTCAGGCTCTTTGATATGAGACTCAAAATTGAGTTCGGGTGCATCCTGTTTCCATTAATCATCCTTGAGACATTTCTACAACTTGATTGGAGTCCACCTGGGGTAAATTCAATTGATTGGACATGATTTGGAAAGGTACACACCTGTCTATATAAGGTCCTACAGTTGACAGTGCACGTCAGAGCAAGAACCAAGTCATGAGGTTGAAGGAATTGTCCGTAGAGCGCCGAGACAGGATTGTGTTGAGGCACAGATCTGGGGAATGGTATGAAAACATTTCTGCAGCATTAAAGGTTCCCAAGAACACAGTGGCCTCCATCATTCTTAAATGGAATAGATTTGGAACCACCAAGGCTCTTCCAAGAGCTGGCTGCCCATCCTAACTGAGCAATTAGGGGGAAGGGCCTTGGTCTGGGAGATGACCAAGAACCCGATGGTCACTCTGACAGAGCTCCAGAGTTTCTCTGTGGAGATGGGAGAAACTTCCAGAAGGACACCAATCTTTGCAGCATTCCACCAATTACAGTGCCTTGCGAAAGTATTGGGCCCCCTTGAACTTTACGACCTTTTGCCACATTTCAGGCTTCAAACATAAAGATATAAAACTGTATTTTTTGTGAAGAATCAACAACAAGTGGGACACAATCATGAAGTGGAACGACATTTATTGGATATTTCAAACTTTTTTAACAAATCAAAAACTGAAAAATTGGGCGTGCAAAATTATTCAGCCCCTTTACTTTCAGTGCAGCAAACTCTCTCCAGAAGTTCAGTGAGGATCTCTGAATGATCCAATGTTGACCTAAATGACTAATGATGATAAATACAATCCACCTGTGTGTAATCAAGTCTCCGTATAAATGCACCTGCACTGTGATAGTCTCAGAGGTCCGTTAAAAGCGCAGAGAGCATCATGAAGAACAAGGAACACACCAGGCAGGTCCGAGATACTGTTGTGAAGAGGTTTAAAGCCGGATTTGGATACAAAAAGATTTCCCAAGCTTTAAACATCCCAAGGAGCACTGTGCAAGCGATAATATTGAAATGGAAGGAGTATCAGACCACTGCAAATCTACCAAGACCTGGCCGTCCCTCTAAACTTTCAGCTCATACAAGGAGAAGACTGATCAGAGATGCAGCCAAGAGGCCCATGATCACTCTGGATGAACTGCAGAGATCTACAGCTGAGGTGGGAGACTCTGTCCATAGGACAACAATCAGTTGTATATTGCACAAATCTGGCCTTTATGGAAGAGTGGCAAGAAGAAAGCCATTTCTTAAAGATATCCATAAAAAGTGTTGTTTAAAGTTTGCCACAAGCCACCTGGGAGACACACCAAACATGTGGAAGAAGGTGCTCTGGTCAGATGAAACCAAATTTGAACTTTTTGGCAACAATGCAAAATGTTATGTTTGGCGTAAAAGCAACACAGCTCATCACCCTGAACACAACATCCCCACTGTCAAACATGGTGGTGGCAGCATCATGGTTTGGGCCTGCTTTTCTTCAGCAGGGACAGGGAAGATGGTTAAAATTGATGGGAAGATGGATGGAGCCAAATACAGGACCATTCTGGAAGAAAACCTGATGGAGTCTGCAAAAGACCTGAGACTGGGACGGAGATTTGTCTTCCAACAAGACAATGATCCAAAACATAAAGCAAAATCTACAATGCAATGGTTCAAAAATAAACATATCCAGGTGTTAGAATGGCCAAGTCAAAGTTCAGACCTGAATCCAATCGAGAATCTGTGGAAAGAACTGAAAACTGCTGTTCACAAATGCTCTCCATCCAACCTCACTGAGCTCGAGCTGTTTTGCAAGGAGGAATGGGAAAAAATGTCAGTCTCTCGATGTGCAAAACTGATAGAGACATACCCCAAGCGACTTACAGCTGTAATCGCAGCAAAAGGTGGCGCTACAAAGTATTAACTTAAGGGGGCTGAATAATTTTGCACGCCCAATTTTTCACTTTTTGATTTGTTAAAAAAGTTCGAAATATCCAATAAATGTCGTTCCACTTCATGATTGTGTCCCACTTGTTGTTGATTCTTCTCAAAAAAATACAGTTTTATATATTTATGTTTGAAGCCTGAAATGTGGCAAAAGGTCGCAAAGTTCAAGGGGGCCGAATACTTTCGCAAGGCACTGTAGGCCTTTATGGTAGACTATGGTAGGCCAGACGGAAGCCACTCCCCATTAAAAGTTACATGACAACCCACTTGGAGTTCGACAAAAGGCACCTAAAGAAAGACTCTTAAACCATGAGAAACAATATTCTCTGATTCTCAAGATTCTCTTCACTGACATTTTCAACCTCTCCCTGTCCGAGTCTGTAATACCAAAATGTTTTAAGCAGGCCACCACAGTGCCTGTGTCCAAGAACACTAAGGTAACCTGCCTAAATGATTACTGACCCGTAGCACTCACGTCTGTAGCCATGAAGTGCTTTGAAAGGCTGGTCATGGCTCACATCAACACCATTGTTCCAGAAACCCTAGACCCACTCTAATTTGTGTACCGCCCCAACAGATCCACAGATGATGCATCTCTATTGCACTCCACCCTGCCCTTTCCCACCTGGACAGAAGGAACACCTATGTGAGAATGCTATTCACTGACTACAGCGTTCAAAGCTCATCAATAAGCTAAGGACCCTGAGACTAAACACCTCCATCTGCAACTGGATCCAGGTGGTAAGGGTAGGGAACAACACATCCGCCACACTGATCCTCAACACATGGGCCCCTCATGGGTGTGTGCTCAGTCCCCTCCTGTACTCCCTGTTCACTCATGACTGCATGGCCAGGCACGACTTCAACACCATCATTAAGTTTGCCGATGACACAACAGTGGTAGGCCTGATCACCGACAACGACGAGACAGCCTATAGGGAGGTCAGAGACCTGGCCGTGTGGTGCCAGGACAACAACCTCTCCCTCAATGTGATCAAGACAAAGGAGATGATTGTGGACTACAGGAAAAAGAGGACCGAGCACGCCCCCATTCTCCTCGACTGGGCTGCAGTGGAACAGGTTGAGAGCTTGAAGTTCCTTGGTGTTCAAATTAACATGGTCCAAGCACACCAAGACAGTCGTGAAGAGGGCACGACAAAACCGTTGAGAGCATCCTGACTGGTTACATCACTGCCTGGTATGGCAACTGCTCGGGCCTCCGACCGCAAGGCACTACAGAGGGTAGTGCAAATGGCCCAGTACATTACTGGGGCTAAGCTCCTTGCCATCCAGGACCTCTATACCAGGCGGTGTCAGAGGAAGGCCCTAAAAATTGTCAAAGACTCCAGTCACCCTAGTCATAGACTGTCCTCTCTGCTACCGCACGGTAAGCGGTACCAGAGCGCCAAGTCTAGGTCCAAGAGGCTTCTAAACAGCTTCCACACCCAAGCCATAAGACTCCTGAACACCAAATCAGACTATTTGCATTGCCCCCCCCACCCCCACCTCTTTTACACCGCTGCTACTCTGTTGTTATCATCTATGCATAGTCACTTTAATTACTCTACCAACATGTACATATTACCTCAACTAACCGGTGCCCCAACACATTGACTCTGTACCAATACCCCCTATATATAGTCTCGCTATTGTTATTTTACTGCTGCTCTTTAATTACTTGTTACTTTTATTTCTTATTCTTGTCGGTATTTATTTATATATTTTTTAAACTGCATTGTTGGTTAGGGGCCCGTAAGTAAGCATTTCACTGTAAGGTCTACCTGTTGTATTCAGGGAATGTGACTAATACAATTTGATTTGATGAAACCAAGACTAAACACTTTGGCCTGAATGCCAAGCATCACGTCTGGAGGAAACCTGGCACCATCATTATTCTAAAACTAATGCTAATCAGGATCGAGGGATAAATGAATGAAGCAAAGTACAGAGAAATCCTTGATGAAGTCCTGAGCGCTCTGGAGCAGGTTCTCAGACTGGGGGGCGAAGGTTCACCTTCCAACAGGATAATGACACTAAGCACACAGCCAAGATAATGCAGGAGTGGCTTCGGGAGAACGCTTTGTCTGCTGAATCAAGGTGATGAGAGGCAATCTCAATGAGCGAGCCACTCAATCTATCTCTCTCATAGGCATAAATTGGTGAAATAGCCCCCTCTCTCCCATATGATCAGCCTCTGAATATAACCTCCTCAATCCTAATTCCAGCATAATAGCATCCCTCTGTCAGCTATCAGTGGTAATGTATGTAAATCATACATGACAATGAGGTGTACCGCCACTATGCCATAGTTACAACCCTGTAGGCACCAGACATATTTCTGATACCATAACTTTTGTCATCCTATCATTGATCTATGAACAACAGTTCATTTGCTTAGTTGGTGCATTTATCAATGGAAGATGTGTGTACATTTCATGTTATTGTAAATTTAAGCTAAGGTTAAGTGTTGACTGTAGTTTTTCCTCTCAATAAACTCACCGCCCTTCTCTGCATTTCCAAAATGTACATTTCTGCTTAGCATCACCTACTTCTGCTGTCATGCCCAGATCTGTTTCACCTGTTCCTGTGATGGTCTCCACCCACTCCAGGTGTCGCTTATTTTCCCCAGCGTATTTATCCCTGTGTTTCCTGTCTCTCTGTGCCGGTTCGTCTTGTATGTTCGTCAAGTCAACCAGTGTCTTTTTCCCGTACCCCTTTTTCCTCTTCTCTTTTTGATAATCTTCCCGGTTTAGAACCCTGTCTGACTCTGGACTGCTTTCCCGCCTGCCTGATCATCCTGTCTGCCCTGACCTTGATTCTGCCTCCCCTTCGGTACCTTTTGGACTCTTTTGCCTGTCCACGACCATTCTCTTGCCTTATTGGATGAATAAATATTGTAAAACTCCAACTATCTGCCTCCTGTGTCTGCATCCGGGTCTCGCCTTGTGCCATGATATCTGCTTTGAATACGGATGGTTTTTATCATCTTTGCACCACTGACATTGGGGATCAGATGGATATGTTCTTTGACAGCGCAGGGTGACTGACCAATGGTTAAAGCCAATTTTAGTACATCGACCCCTGAGTGTGGATGGATATTAAAATGTAGACTTCAGTCAGAGGACCCTGGTATCTGAGATCACACGACGGGTCCCTGCCGCTTCTGTCCCTCTTATTAGTCACACCCTCGCCAGATGTCATCTCACTGCTCAAGTGGAGCCTTTTAACACGAGGCATGGATCTGTCACCATCTGGGGTCATTGGCTCAAACGAGAGAAAACGGGGAGGAGAGAGAGAACCAGCAACAGGGGGAAATGAGAGCAAAGAGCTTTTTAAAATGTCAGACTTGAGAATTAATCTGTATCTGTGAAACTATTTGACGTTTTGCGCATACCACCATGATTAAAAAACAGAGAGGAAAAGCTCTCCCTGGACTGGCCCTTGATGCACAGTTCCATCATTTATAATGCGATAGCAGTAATGACTCAGGAGTACACAGACACAGTCCATTAACAGCGAAGCACGGTTTGTGTTCGATCTACACCCTACCAACAGGAGCAAGACACCTGGTGAGAATCTCACATATTGATTGTGTGAAGAGAAGAGGCTCCCTGAACAGTTGACTTGACAGCTCCCCAAACGGGTCCATAGTTGGACTGGATTCAAATGGGTCTCAAGATTTAAAGGGCTGAGGAAGACTCGCAGCAAAGAGTATCAAACACAGACACTGTTTGGGGACTGAAGGGACCTCTACACAACAACCACTGCCCATGGGACAATGTATGAAACTCAGTGGTGGAAAAAGTACCCAATTGTCATACCTGAGTAAAAGTAAAGATATCTCAATATTAAAATGACTCAAGTAAAAGTGAAAGTCACCCAGTAAAATCCTACTTGAGGAAAAGTCTAAAAGTATTTGGTTTTAAATATACTTAAGTATCAAAAGTATAAATAATTTCACATTCCTTATATTAAGCAAACCAGACGGTGCCATTTTCTTGTTTTTTTTATTCACGGCTAGCCAGGGGCACACTAACACGCAGACATAATTTACAAACTTTAGGATGTGTTTAGTGAGTCCGCCAGATCAGAGGCAGTAGGGATGACCAGGGATTATTGATAAGTGTGTGAATTAGACCATTTTCCTGTCCTACTAAGCATTCAGGGAAAATGGGTCAGGGAAATGTATGGAGTAAAAAGTACATAAGTACATTTATTTTCTTTTGGAATGCAGTGAAGCAAAAGTTGTCAAAAATATAAATACAAAAAAAAAACGACTTAAGTAGTACTTTAAAGTATTTTTTACTTAAGTACTTTACACCATTGATGAAACTGTCAGGCCCACTTCTCTCTTTCCTTGATGAACATGGTATGGGTACTCATTATACATGATACTCCCATCAGTATTATCATAAAATCACATTTGATTGGTCGCGTACACAGTTTAGCAGGTGTTCTGGTGTGTGCAGGGAAATGCTTATGTTCCTAGTTCATATCAGTCAATGCAGTAAATTATGCACAATTATCCTTCCAGATCCCTCTATCCTACAGTATCATAAACCTCTGCAGTGTTGCGCTGGAACATTTAAAAATGAGGAAGATTTAATATTAGCAACAAAAAATAAAATACCATAATGGCATTGATATTACCTCTGTGTGAAATATCAAACACTTTGACGTTTAACAGTCTAGTTTTGTATTGTAAACTTATGTGGTTAAAACCAGAGATCTAGATACTTAGCTACATGCGTAGTGGCAACTCTGCCGAATGTGTGTACGACTGAGCCTGTAATCCTCCCACTCACATTTTGAAGAAAGAGAATCAAACCATCAACTCCCTCTGACTAGGACACCTGCCTGACCGAGTTTGCATTTGTCTCTATGTTTCTTTCTGCTTTTATGTACCAATTTGATTTGGATAAGATTAAAGCCCCCTCTGTGTTTAATCATCTCCTTTCTTCTCTATACCTCCCACTGCTGTTGACAGATCAACCTGAACCTGGGATTGGGTGGGAGATGATAGGAGGTGCTCTTTCTTTGTCAGCATTCTCCATGTGCTGTAGATGAATATTCTATATGCCATGCCCACGCATCCGCCTACGAGATGTTCTTACCTTCTTCCGGTCTATGCATTGGAAACACTCAAATATGAACAAAGGAAGAGACATTGAGAACACAGCAGGAGATGTACATCGGCAGAGAGCATTGTTGCTGGAGTCAACTAATAAACCACAATCTCAAGGCTACAGCAATCCTCTCACCTCCCTGAGATGAAGAGGGGTACATGATAGATAAAATGATACGTTCCTATATACTCAGCAGTGTTTGGCACCCCGTCCAGATTCCGTGTTGATGTTGCTGTAGATCGGTGCGGACAAATAACGCATGTTGCTTGGACGCAACAAGATTCTAAAATGCAAAACATCTACTTCATGCAAGAGAGAAAAAGTAACCCCCTCTATACTGCAGTAATCCTTCATTCGAGGTGTCCTTACCTCTGTGTAGTAGACTGTGCTGTAGGAGAGAAATGCTCAAAGTTCTCCAAAAGAGCTTCTGCACCAGGAACTGTCTTTGTGTGTATCAACCTGCTGCTGCTGTCTGGGAGGCTGTGTAAGCAACACACCCACATATATATACACACTCACTGGAGGATATGAGAGTGATAAAGGGGCTCCTCATCTGATCAGGGAGACTCTGGAAGTGCAGAGCGCTCCTCCACTAAGGCATTTTCGGAAGCGGGGGACACAAGGGGGATTGGAAAAGGTGGGGGTGATTTTTGATGTGATATCTTGGCATGGTCTTCCATGTATCTCAAATAGATCATGTGTTTACAGAATGTGCCTATATTTCCTAATTGGATGTTTGTGAATGTTTGTTTGCATGTGTGCATAATGGTTGTGTGTGTGTGTGTGTGTGTGTGTGTGTGTGTGTGTGTGTGTGTGTGTGTGTGTGTGTGTGTGCGTGCGTGCGTGCGTGCGTGCGTGCGTGCGTGCGTGCGTGCGTGCGTGCGTGTGTGCGCGTGTGTGTGTGTGTGTGCGTGTGTGTGTGTGCGCGTGTGTTCACATGAAAGAGGAGGAGAGAGCCTGTCAGGGTTTAATCACTGAAGGGCTTTGTTATATTGCAACAATGTTGCCAATTTCACACTCATCCACATTGTTATGGTCATTATCCTCATTCTGAGTGGGGAAGAGGGTGGAAGAAGGATAGCATGTAATGCCTTCAATTTGAAATGTATCTAACGATACTTATTTTATATTCTCATTCAAATGTCACATTCTGTTCCTACTGCACATATTTAAATGAGCCATCCCTCAATGTGTAACTTTCCCAGGATTTGGCACACACAGTGTCCCAGCAGCAGGTGCTGCTAACTCAGCACCACGTAGACCTCCATTCGGTTTCCACGTTTGCAACAAATGACCCATTTTGGCTCAGAACAAACAACGGGAGAGATGATGCCACCAAAGTTGTCGTTCTCTCACCCTTTGTGATCAGTAGCCCTCCATTCTTCCTCCACTTTCCCGGGTAATCAATAAGACCGGAGTCAATGTAAATGCTGCATGCCTGGTAACGGATGGCACGTAGAGGTTCAGGTTGACATTTGATGGCCGTTTAATAGTCTCTAGTGTGGATTTAAAAAAAGATTTACTGAAAATGTATTGGTATGTGTTCTGGTTTAAACAGAATCTCATTGAAATATCGTAAAATGCTAAAGAGATAAGTAATCTCAACAACAACAAAAGCATGGTTATTATTATTATTATGAATGGGAAATTACATTGACAAGTGGTAGTTCAGGGCAACGTTGACAGTTGACAGTAATGAGCAATCAAGTCGGAGAAGAAAATATGGTTATTACAATGTAAAGTGACGTCAAATCTAATGTTATCGTTCACATACACATGGTTAGCAGATGTTATTGCGAGTGTAGTGAAATGCTTGTGCTTCTAGTTCCGACAGTGAGAGTGGCATTGGCAAGGTGCAATAGATGGTATAAAATACAGTATATACATATGAGATGAGTAACGCAAGATATGTAAACATTATTAAAGTGGCATTATTAAAGTGACTAGTGATCCATTTATTAAAGTGGCCAATGATTTCAAGTCTGTATGTAGGCAGCAGCCTCTCTGTGTTAGGGATGGCTGTTTAACAATCTGATGGCCTTGAGGTAGAACCTGTTTTTCAGTCTCTCTACTGACCTCGCCTTCTGGACGGTAGCGGTTTGAACAGGCAGTGGCTCGGGTGGTTGTTGTCTTTGATAATCTTTTTGGCCTTCCTGTGACATCGGGTGGTGTAGGTGTCCTGGAAGGCAAGTAGTTTGCCCCCGGTGATGCGTTGTGCAGACCGCACCACTCTCTGGAGAGCCCGGCAGTTGTGGGCGGTGTAGTTGCTGTACCAGGCGGTGATGCAGCCCGACAGGATGCTCTCAATTGGGCATCAGTAAAAGTTTGAGGGTTTTAGGTGACAAGACAAATTTCTTCAGCCTCCTGAGGTTGAAGAGGCGCCTTCTTCACCACACTGTCTGTGTGGGTGGACCATTTCAGTTTGTCCATGATGTTTACACTGAGGAACTTAAAACGTTCCACCTTCTCCACTGCTATCCTGTCAATGTGGATAGGGGGGTGCTCCCTCTGTTGTTTCCTGAAGTCCACGATCATCTCTTTTGCTTTATTGATGTTGAGTGAGAGGTTGTTTTCCTGATATCACACTCCGAGTACCCTCACCTCCTCCCTGTAGGAGTACAGGAGGGGGCTGAGCACGCACCCTTGTGGGGCCCCAGTGTTGAGGATCAGCGAAGTGGAGATGTTGTTTCCTACCTACACCACCTGGGGGCAGCCTGTCAGGAAGTCCAGGACCCAATGGCACAGGGCGGGGTTCAGACCCAGGGCCTCAAGCTTAATGATGAGCTTGGAGGGAACTATGGTGTTGAATGCTGAGCTATAGTCAATGAACAGCATTCTTACATTCCTCTTGTCCAGATGAGATAGGGCAGTGTGCAGTGTGATGGCAATTGCATCATCTGTGGACCTATTGGGGCGGTAAGCAAATTGAAGTGGGTCTAGGGTGACAGGTAAGGTGGTGGTGATATGATCCTTGACTCTTCTGTCAAAGCACTGCATGATGACAGAAGTGAGTGCTACGGAGCAGTAGTAATTCAGTTCAGTTACCTTTGCATTTTTGATTACAAGGAACAATGGTGGCCAACTTGAAGCATGTAGGGTCAGCAGACTGGGATAGGGAGCGATTGATATATGTCCGTAAACACACCGGCCAGCTGGTCTGCGCATGCTCGGAGGACGCGGCTAGGGACGCTGAGCCTTTTCTATCATAGCATTTGTCATCCTCCTTTCCTCCTTGATGTAACAAGTCCCACATGACTTTGACATCATGACTATGGAAGGTAGGGGAGAAAGTTGGAGGGAATGTTTATGAGGAAAAAGCCGACATGTTTATTGCTTTAATATAACTCTTCTGGTTTCAAATCAGGGCCTATTGAGCGAACACTTATTCAAGGATGCCAAGCATAAAAATGTAATGCAGAAGGATCTATTTGTTATTTTGGTATTTTATTAGGATCTCCATCTATGGAGGGTATCTGCTGGTGGCGTGTGGATAATTTGTATTTTTTTTTAATGATTTCACCTTTATTTAACCAGGTAAACGAGTTTACAAGTTCTCATTTACAATTGCGACCTGGCCAAGATAAAGCAAAGCAGTGCGACTAAAACAACAGAGTTACACATGGGATAAACAAACGCACAGTCAATAACACAATAGAAAAATCGATATACTGTCACGTAGTCTCAAGGTGGGTGGAATCAGGCGCAGAGAGCAGGTTAAGTGATTCGACAGTTTAATTCTCCGGCAATCAAAACGACACGGTCAACCCAACATACAGGGTGAATAATCCAACACAGGATCAAAAAAATAGACCGGAGAAATAACACACACGTACTCCACCAAAATACATGAAATACAAACAATCCCGCACAAAACAAGGGCGGGACAACCTAATACATATAAGGACGTTAATGAAACTAAAATACACACAGGTGAAACTAATAAGACAAAACCAACAGACAAACGAAAAAGGGATCGGTGGTGGCTAGTAGGACGGTGACGACGACCGCCGAGCACCGCCCGAACAGGCAGGAGAGCCAACTTCGGGGGAAGTCGTGACATATACAGTGTGTGCAAATGTAGTAAGATTAGGGAGGTAAGGCAATAAATAGGCCGTGGTGGTGAAATAATGACAATTTAGCAATTAAACAGTGGAGTGATAGATGTGCAGAAGATTATGTGCAAGTAGATGAGATGAGGAAAGGAAGGACTCTGGTTTGATCAGCAGAAGAGGATGGAATATTCCCATAGGACAGCGAAGTAACAAGTGATTACCATTAAAGCGATCACAATTTCCCCCTGGTTAATAATTCAGGATAGCAATCTGAAAATGGTTACTCAATGTTGCACTAAGGACCTCAATACTGTTCTGAATGCTTTCTGCATTCTTGATTCATAATAAGAACGCAGTCACAGTGCACAGTCTATCGTCTATTGTTCACATCTCTCCTAAATGTGCACTGTATGTATGTGTGTCATAAAATGATGATACTCATAAATGTTTTTTAATCTCAACAATTAACATGAAGTAGATGAAAGGAGCATCCGTTCTACCTTCAGGTCTCGCAATGCTGCGCTCCGAAAGCATTGTTCTACAAACCACGTGCCCCTTTGAAATGCACGCACTGCTGGAGGTGGCATGGGGACCCTTTGAGACCGTACACCTAAGACCATAGACTGTTTGAGAGTTGGGCTGGCCTACTTTCCTCATTAGCTGTTTTTTTTGTAGAACAGTCTGAAGAACTGAAAATAGTAGCACGCAGATCATGTACTTAAATCAGGCCGTACAATTGGAACACAATTTGTTATTGGCAATGGATCTTACTGAGATTCGAGATTATCCTTTTGAAATGAAGACAGATTAGCCACAGCAAGAGGCAACAATGGAATACAGAAATCACATTGGTCATGAGTGTGGTGTTGGAATCTGCACACCTTCAACCGAGGAAGGAATCAAGGAATGTCCACTGAATTTCTAAGGATGAATATATCGACAAAGTGAGGAGACATACTATATAACACAGAGATCTACTGGACTGACAGACACACAGTTCTTTCTCAATGGAGAAGAAGAGACTGTACAGGCTTGGTGGCATTAACAAGGTGCCCTTGCAGGTGTAAGCAGTCCACTGTCTAACCTCAAGAGCACAGCCATCGTCAATCTGTGCCTCACTTCAGCTTGGCTGTGACATAGCCTTGCCCTACAGAGGAGAGAAGGGTTTTGTGACAAAGGGAGTCTGATTTTTCTCCACTTTACTCTATTCTATTCGCAAGAATGACAACAGCATGATGAATCAGTTATTGGAAGAGATGTTTCACACCCTGAATTGACTTAATTTATTCCCTATTTTCTTTAACTTCTTTTACATACTGCTTTCTGCTTTACTATTCTGGCACAGGGAGGGAAGTTATGAATCCCTGTTCCCATAACATCTGACAGTTTGGCAGATGGAGCGGCAATTACCATGCCTCTATAAACTCCTGCGGGCTCCTGAGTGGCACAGTGATCCAAGGCTCTGCATCTCAGCGCTAGAGGCGTCACTACAGACACCCTGGTTCAAATCCAGGCTGCATCTCAACTGGCCGTGATTGGGAGTCCCAAAGGGCAGTGCACAATTGGCCCAGTGTCATCTGGGTTTGGCTGGTGTAGGCCGTCATTGTAAATAAGAATTTGTTCTTAATTGACTTGCCTAGTTAAATTTGACCCCCCCCCCCAAATAAAAAAAAATGAATATCTGCTCCTTTCAAAGTCTCTCAGTTTGACTTCCCCACAGCCTATCAGTAGTGGGGAGATGGCCTATTGGTTGTAAGCTGTGCAGGTGAGGTGAGGTGCCTTGTTACAAACAGGCAGGCATGCAGACAGGTCACAAGGTTACAGATGAGGAATGTGTTTTTCTTTTGGTATATAGAGTAAAATACATTGATGATTGACTGATTAGACATGGGTTTAGTTCTTAGTAAGACATTCACATCATGGTCGTAAAATCCAGGTCTTTGGAACATCATCCCGACATGTAAGATTACTAAAGGCCTCACGTGGAGAGGGCTGAAGAGATCATCTTCCAATAAATTAGCGCTCGGAGACGTTTTAAAGCCGTGCAGTGAGGTATTTCAGAATCCAGTAGGGTTGGGACAAGGTCTACAGTGGTCTGCAGTGAAGCCAATGTGATTTGCAGCAGTGGCTGAACTTGATGTATATTAAAGAACACACACATGTAGCATCCACCTATTTAGAATTGAATGCAGGAAAAGACAGGGAGCAATTTATTCATTGCTCAATCGATCCCTTTACACATGAGGAATACTTTGAAATTGATGGGAGTCATTGGCTTCCTAAAGGGATATCAATGGAAATATTGTCATAGATAGAACCATTCAAAGGATACAATGTCTCGGATACGGTTTCAATTAAGAGAGAAGGCTGTTACTGTGAAGACTACCACATTAGATAATTACCTAGATAATTACACACTCCGAATGATGTCAGTTTAAGGGGTAAGTGTTTGGACAAGAAAGGCCATATCATTACCATCAAGAGATAATGAATATCTTGCTAAAACTGCAACAGAAAAAATGGGTGGCAAGAGGGGAGACCTGAATGGGAGTGAAGGGGAGGATAGAGAGCTAGTAGTCATACAATATTTAAAAATTCATGCCTTTCTCAAGGTCAACCATGTGTGCAGTTCCCTGATGCTATTGGTTCCTCGCATGACTCACACGTAGCTCTCCTGTGGCTTTCCAATAGGCTGGCATGTCTCCTCGATCTGTTCTGCTCTATCTCGCTAATAGGATCTGACAACTCTAGTCTATAAGCTGCAGTGGTTACACACTTTGGTGGGCATGGCCATTGGATATACACTATAGCATTCACATTTTCATTTCAATTATATATTTTTTCCAGTGATTTCTCAAGAGTCAAATATGCATGATATATGAAGGGCTCGCTCAAATTGTGTCACAGTTTCCCATGCACTCAAATAACTAATTGTCTATACACCTGCCACATCAGATAATTCAAAAGTATGGCTACACTGGAATCGCAGTTCTGTACACTTTGAGACCAGAGGGCTGGAAGAATCCAAATATTTTAAAGCAATTCAAAAATGTCTCCTCTCAAGTTGGTCATACAGGGTTTGGCTTTGTTAATGATTCTGCTGCTGCAAACCAACCTTGCCCACTTAATGATCATGAATGAATTATGCAAAGGAATGGTGCAGCACTTTACATTGTATAATGAGCATCAATGCTGAGTGCAAACACTCATACAGCATCATTCACGCTCAAACAAGCAAAAACAATTGCTGGACAAAATTCATATGTGATGCTGTGCATATTGTTTCCACTTCAAAGACAGAGCCATGTGCATATTTAATCATTGTCAAAGCTCACACGTTGTGTATTTATTGATTCATTTGTCTCGAACTGTTCATGCTAGTCATCAGGACAACTGAGGCTGGCTGAGTATCCCTTAAAACAGTAGCGATTGAAATACAGAAGTTTGCAGTAGCTTTTTCTTGTTTCGTCTGCTCATCTCTTCACCCAAACCCCCCAACCCCGACCTAAACAGTCCTTTCTGTAGCTAATTTCCTCATCTAGGCTAGAGTGTCCTGCCTCTGTGCCTGATAACAGCTTCAGAACAACCCAAGATTATAATTGACTTTCCTCTCTCTACATTCAATTCCCGGACCAATGAAATTCAACAGACACCGGGTCAAGTTGGCAGCACGTGGTACCAAAACACTGTATCCACATTTTTTTTTAAGCGTTTGTGGGGTTTTTTCATCAGAAATAATTGCTTATGTTTGTGTAAAACCTTTCTGCTCTCAGATTTTTAATTAATAGATTTTCGATGTGTATTCAAAATGTGTTATTTTGCTAAGTGATACATATCCATTGTTTAGCTGGAATGGAACGTTCCATCATGTATATTTGACTGTAATATGTGGATTTCTCAGCTATCTTAAGATGAATGCACACATTTTACGTCGCTCTGGATATGAGCATCCGCAAAATAAATTAAATGTCAAATGTAAATGTTTTACATACAGATCCCATATTATTGTATTTATATATTTTGTTTTTAAAATATTGATGTCACAAATGTATAATTTGTACAGTTCCTTACTAAAAATGTAGTTACTTGTTACATTGTAAAACCTAGCAGTTATACTAATTTCTCAGAGTGAGGCGGATATATAGGATTTAGCGCAAAAAAAAATATTATTTGTCACTCTGAAATGATAGATTTCAAACAAATACATGTCTGTCACTGAAAAACCTCATGCCGTGAATATAGTGAAAAAACACACCAATTTCTTTCAAAAGTTCTTTAAACAATAAATGCTCATTTACCAACATTTTTGAAAATGGATATATAGTGTTTTGGAATTAAACTATTCATTTGCAGGTAAATTACATTTGATGATTTCCGCTATTTTCATGTTAGTTCCCTAACGCTCTTGAATCCCACCATGACTTAGAAGCGTTTTGGACTTCTAACCTCTAAAGTTTTCTACACTGTTTACGTGCGTAGATCTATGCACGTGAATGTTCTTAGGTGGAGATGTTTTTTTGGGCCAGTGTAGCGGTCTTAAACACCCTAGAGTTGATGTCCGCCCCCCTGCAAAAGTAGCATAATAAAAACATCCACGTCAAAATCCGTCTGTTTAAGCGTGATATATATTTTTGGATTGAGATGCAGCATGGGTTGCATCTCAATCCAACACATCTGCCAATGGTGGCCTTCGGCCAATGGCCGAAGGCCACCATTGGCCCATTGCTCCATTGGCCCATTCCTCCTGACAGAGCTGGTGTAACTGAGTCAGGTTTGTAGGCCTCCTTGTTCGCACATTCCTTTTCAGTTCTGCCCACAAATATCTATAGGATTGAGGTCAGGGCTTTGTGATGGCCACTCCAATACCTTGACTTTGTTGTCCTTAAGCCATTTTGCCACAACTATGGAAGTATGGGTCATTGTCCATTTGGAAGACCCAATTGCGACCAAGATTTAACTTCCTGACTGATGTCTTGAGATGTTGCTTCAATATATCCACATACTTTTCCTGCCTCATGATGCCATCTATTTTGCGAAGTGCACCAGTCCCTCCTGCAGCAAAGCACCCCCACAGCATGATGCTGCCACACCCGTGCTTCACGGTTGGGATGGTGTTCTTCGGCTTGCAAGCCTCCAAACATAATAATGGTCATCAGACCAGAGGACATTTCTCCAAAAAGTACAGTCCCCGTGTGCAGTTGCAAACCGTAGTCCGGCTTTTTTATGGCGGTTTTGGAGCACTGGCCTCTTCCTTGCTGAGCGATCTTTCAGGTTATGTCGATATAGAACTCATTTTACTGTGGATATAGATATTTTTGTACCTGTTTACTCAAGCATCTTCACAAGGTCTTTTGCTGTTGTTCTGGGATTGATTTGCACTTTCTGCACCAAAGTACATTCATCTCTAGGGGACAGAACGTGTCTCCTTCCTGAGCAGTATGACAGCTGCGTGGTCCCATGGTGTTTATACTTACGTACTATTGTTTGTACAGATGAACGTGGTACCTTCAGGTGTTTGGAAATTGCTCCCAAGGATGAACCAGACTTGTGGAGGTCTACAATTTTTTCTGAGGTCTTGAGTTTGAAGGTAGGCCTTGAAATACATCCACAGGTACATCTCCAATTGACTCAAATTATGTCAATTAGCAGAAGCTTCTAAAGCCATGACATAATTTTCTAGAATTTTCCAAGCTATTTAAAGGCACAGTCAACTTAGTGTATGTAAACTTCTGACTCACTGGAATTGTGATACAGTGAATTATAAGTGAAATAATCTGTCTGTAAGCAATTGTTGGAAAAATTACTTGTGTCATGCACAAAGTAGATGTCCTAACACACTTGCCAAAACTATAAAAATTTGTGGAGTGGTTGAAAAACGAGTTTTAATGACTCCAACCTAAGTGTATGTAAACATCCGACTTCAACTGTACATTAATTGTACTATTACGGTGACAAACGGTGCCCACAAACTGTTATGGCCCACATAAAGCTGTCCTGACAGCGGAGCTTTCCTTAGAGTACCATGGAGTGAATGCTTACCACCGCTACATCTGGCTATCAGCAGAGCCTTGTCTGGCAGCGAAACAGTTCATTCAGCCTCATTTACCACCTTTAAAAAAAACAAAGCTGGTATGGCTGACTTGCTTAAATACTATAAATATGGTTTCTACTGACTCCTTGTGGATTTCTGTAACTCGATAAGAACCGCATTCTACTTCAATAATAAAGAATGCCGACATGAGTTTTGACTTTTGAACCATACACAAACATTATTACATTTATGTTTACTAAATTCATGTTTTCCCTTATACAGTCCATTCGGAAAGTATTCAGACCCCTTGACTTTTTCCACAATTTGTTACATTACAGCCTAGTTCTAAAATAGCTTAAATTACTTTTTTCCCCCTCATCAATCTACACACAATACCCCATAATGACAAAGAAAAAACAAGTTTTTAGACATTTTTGCAAATGTATTAAATAGAAAATACAGATATCTTATTTACATAAGAATTCAGACCCTTTGCTATGAGACTCGAAATTGAGCTCAGCTGCATGCTAATTCCATTGATCGTCCTTGAGATGTTTCTACAAATTGATTGGAGTCCACCTGTGGTAAATTCAATTGTTTGGACATGATTTGTAAAGCCACACCTGTCTATAAGGTCGCACAGTTAACAGTGCATGTCAGAGCAAAAACAAAGCCATGAGGTCAAAGGAATTGTCCGTAGAGCTCCGAGACAGGATTGTGTTGAGGCACAGATCTGGAGAAGGGTACCAAAACATTTCTTCAGCATTGAAGGGTCTCAAGAACACAGTGGCCTCCATCATTCTTAAATGGAAGAAGAATGGAACCAACAAGACTCTTCCTAGAGCTGACCACCTGGCCAAAATGAGCAATCGGGGAAGAAGGGCCTTGGTCAGGGAGGTGACCAAGAACCCGATGGTCACTCTGAAAGAGCTCCAGAGTTCTTCTGTGGATATGGGAGAACCTTCCAGCAGGACAACCATCTCTGCAGCACTCCACCAATCAGGCCTAAAAGGCACATGACAGCCTGCTTGGGGTTTGCCAGAAGGCACCTAAAGACTCTCAGACCATGAGAAACAAGATTCTCTGGTCTGATGAAACCAAGATTGAACACTTTGGCCTGAATGCCAAGCGTCACGTCTGGAGGAAACCTGGCACCATCGCTACGGTGAAGCATGGTGGTGGCAGCATCGTACTGTAGGGATGTTATTCAGTGGCAGGGACTGTGAGACTAGTCAGGATCGAGAGAAAGATGAACGGAGCAAAGTACAGAGAAATCCATGATGAAAGCCTGCTCCAGAGCGCTCAGGACCTCAGACTGGGGTGAAGGTTCACCTTCCAACAGACAACGACCCTAAGAACACAGCCAAGACAACGCAGGAGTGGCTTCGGGACAAGTCTCCTTGTCCCTGAGTGGCCCAGCCAGAGCCCGGAATCCGATTGAACATCTCTGGAGAGACCTGAAAATAGCTGTGTGGAGACGCTTCCCATCCAACCTGACAGAAGATCTGCAGAGAAGAATGGGAGAAACTCCCCAAATAAAGGTGTGCCAAGCTTGTTGCGTCATACCCAGGAACACTCAAGGCTGTAATTGTTGCCAAAAATGCTTTTACAAAGTACTGAGTAAAGATTCTGAATACTTATTATACCTTAATTATATATTTAGGTCCTTTTTTATACATTTGCTAAAATATCAAAAAATCTGTTTTTGCTTTGTCATTATGGAGTATTGTGTGTAGATTGATGAGAAAAACAAACAATTTAATACATGTTTGAATATCGCTGTAACGTAACACTTAGCTCTAAGTACAAGCAAGTGCAAGCAAATGAGCTGTGAGGTAGACCTTTGTCCAGCACTTTCAGAATGGACCCTGACAGACAACTTTACTCTTCCTTGAGAGCGAGAGAGAAAGACGGTTGGTTAGCCTACCATTTGAAGTATTTTATTAGGCCTATGTGGTCTAAAAAAGGAAGGAAAATACTTTCATAGACAATATACCGACGCACAGACAGTGCATTGCGCAAACAAAATAAATCTCGCAATTTCAACTGGAATTACATGGGTCTATTACTGAACTTTTAGTTTAAAAAATATATTTGAATGCGAAGAGACTGTCACTGAAAAACATGGTTACAGACCCAACAACATTACATAGTATCCCCTCTTCAAGGAGAAAGGCATGAGCTAATTATAATACACAAAGTGAGCAAAACAATGAATTACATCTTTCCAACATTGCTTAAAATGATTAATACGATACTAATGAGATATATTAGCAATATAACAATTGAGGTGTACAAACTATGGAATGAGGGAACAATGAGTTGATAAGAGCAAGGCCATAATTTCGATTAAGGCATTAATGAGCGCAAGCTAAGACGGATGTAGTTGATATGCCTATTTCTTCAGAACGTTTGAAATGGACAGCAACAGAATTCAGAACATGGGGCGTTCTTAAAGTATTCTCCCTGTACGCCAAGTCAGAACTGTAGGATAAAGAACATATAAGCAGACAATGAAAGCTCTTATAATATTCGATGATGACATTTCTCTAAAACAGGATATAGGCTGCATGTGCACCACCAAGTCAGAACAGTAGGTCAAGTTCTGAGGGGGAGAGGGACCAAATTCTTAGCGTAAGACATGGGCTACTAATAGCCTACTTAAGCAATAAGGCAACGAGGGGGTGTGGTATATGGCCAATATACCACGGCTAAGGGCTGTTCTTAGGCACGACACATCACGCATCAAGGAGTGCCTGGACACAGCCCTAAGCCGTGGTATATTAGCCACAAATCCCTGAGGTGCCTCATTGCTATTATTAACTGGTTACCAACGTAATTAGAGCAGTGAAAATACATGTTTTGTCATACCCGGTCTGATATACCACTGCTGTCAACCAATCAGCAATTTGGGCTGGAACCACACAGTTTATAATACACATTATACAACGGGGTGGGCCTAATCCCGAATGCTGATTGGTTAAAAGCGCATTCCAGCCGGTGTCTATTTCAAAAGTTCCCTCAGGCATTTCAACATCATAGATTTAGATGATTTACTCAGTTCAATTTTACTGTGCAATCCACTGTATCATCAACCCTGTTAGGAAATGTATAAACTTGATCTCCACTATAAAAAGCATCTAGATATTTTCTCCCATTTCTTTTAAACTAGCATTTCGTTTTCAACAGCGGAGATGTGTGTCTCTCCGACCTCTTCAATTTTGTTTCAATATTGAATTGCGATCTCCACCGTCCCATATACTGAAAGTGACAGACAGCAAATTGAGCTGGTTGTCATAGCAACATACAACTTTTTTTCTTCAGTTGACTGACTAAATCGGTCATTTGTGGCTAGCAGAAAATACAAAAAGTTGTTGACGTCAAAACTGTCACTAAGGAAGAGTTTAACATCCTTCTCCGACAGTTTTAAGGAAATGTACGAAATGGGAAGGAGGGAGCAGTACAGCCTAAGTAGATACCTGGCACTACGTAATGGGCTCAACAGGTTTCTAAAACCCCCACCCATTGTTCGCAGCTGGTGCCTTATGAAGGACACTGAATTTAACACCTCGAATCATGTATTTCTGGGCAACATCAAACAGTTAAGAAGGCAAGGAAAATATATCACAAACAGTCACCCTCCCATCACCGATAAGGACATTGCCCAGCTCCAAAACTCCCAGGCTCTGAATCCCGGTACACCAAGGGGTCTGGTCCAGAAAGTGTGGTTCGACCTCCAGTTACATCTGGGTCGAAGAGGAAGAGAGGGGAACGGACACCTAAAGCCCAGTTCATTCCTCTTAAAAACAGACGAGAACGGTCTAAGCCAAGGTATGTTGTTCATAGTCTATTTATGTTATTTCTAAGTTACACTCGTAATTAGGCTACTGGAAAACAATATTATAACAATGCATTCTCTCAGAAACGCCACTCGCTTATAACGAGGCCACAAAGAATCATCTGGACCCAAGGGAGACACCCGTGTGTCACGCCCTGTCCATAGAGAGGCTTTTTATTCTCTATTTTGGTTAGGCCAGGGTGTGACTAGGGTGGTCATTCTATGTCCTTTTCTCTATGTTTGTATTTCTATGTCTTGGCCTGGTATGGTTCTCAATCAGGGACAGCTGTCTATCGTTGTCTCTGATTGAGAACCATACTTAGGTACCCTTTTCCCCCACCTGTTTTGTGGGAAGTTAACTTTGACTTTGTTCAGGGCACGTAGCCCAAAGCTTCACGGTTTGGTTTTGTCCTTTGTTCTGTCGGCGTCATTTTTAATAAAGAGTAAATGTACACTTACCATGCTGCACCTTGGTCCAGTCCTTCAGCCAGCTGTGACACCGTGCCAATATATCTAACAAACAAGGGCTTCTCGGGCATTATCACTTAAGTCAGCTGTGGTGGTTAACAAAGAGAATGTATGGTTTCATTTATTAAAATCAGATCAAATTATCGTCATGGATTGTCTTTCTTTTGTCTGTAGAGTGTACTGACAAGAGAGCATATTTTTTTCTGCCAGGCAAAGTCACTCATCATAAGCTCATTGTTACGGATGTATCCAAATACATCTTAACTAGAAAAAAGCTTAAACAATCGACGTGACTGTAAATGAGCCGTAGTTGGCTAGCTAGCAAGCAAGGGTTAATAACGTTGCCAGTCAGTATGGCAATGGAACATTTAGAACGAACGACTGGGTCGCGTCCATAGACACAACAAAAAGAACGAACGACTGGGTCACGTCTCTAGTGTCGGGACTATATCTTGTGGAAGGATGAAATAGTACAAATAAATTTTTTATGAAAATATGTCAATCATTATTTATGTTGGTAACCCGTGGTATAAAAGTGATAATGCCCGAGAAGCTGGTGTTTGTTGGATTTATTGGCACAGTTTGCCGGCCCGAGACAAGACCCGTACCAATATATCCAACAAACACTGGCTTCTCGGGCATTATCACTTAAACATACACTTAGTATTACTTTCCTAGCTACAGTTTACATACAGTATCCTGGCACATTACACAATTTATGCAGTAGCATACGAGACATATTTTGTGACTCCCTGTTTTTGTGCTCACTTGAACAGGAAGGGTGGCACAGTGGTCCATCTTGTGAGCAAACTTTGTCACCTGGATTTATGGTGCTTTCAAGATAAGTAGGAAGAAAAAAAAGTTCCCAGTTGTCTTGAATGGACTGAAGTCAGAGATTTCCCAGTTGCTAGTTGTTTTGAATGCTGCTTTGACAGCATGGCCAATTGTATTCAACCATTTCTGGCTCATGGTGTTGTGTGGGAATGTTTTATCATTTTAAGCTTGGAAAAGAAACCCTTTCAAACAGATGTTTTAAATACTTAAATCCAGAGTTGGATCACACACCCTCTCCACTGAATATCAGGCAGGGAAAGTAAAATAGTGATTGCTTTGCTCCCAGTTAGCCACTGATTCCTTCCAAACCACTCATTGTTGAATTGGAGATTTCCGACTTGCTGTGTAATGTTAATGTCCAATGGCCGATGAGCGCCGATACATTTTATCTATAATTTCTCTTCATATGACAAGGGTTGAAAAGTATTTGGCACCAGATTGTCAACATGATTCATGATGATAACTGTTTGTCTAGATAGCTAGCTAAGATTTTGAATGTTTTGATGTTGACATGATCAGTCCTATCAAAGTTACGGTAGATATGACATCATTTTAACTGTGGCCCAAGGTGGCTCGAACTGCCTAGCTCTCCCTATAGATTCTGTAGGGAGGTGGTGTCCCCATGAGTGACAGAACACTGAGCCAATCACGGCACAACTAAAGATTACACTACAAACACGACTCCAACACAATCATTAAGTTTGCTAATGACACAACAGTGATATGCCGGATTACCGACAACGATGAGACAGCCTATAGGGAGGAGGTCAGAGACCTGGCAGTGGGTTGCCAAGGCAACAACCTCTCCCTCCATGTGAGCAAAACAAAGGAGCTGATTGTTGACTACAGGAAAAGGCAGGGCGAACAGGCCCCCATTAACATTGATGGGGCTGTAGTGGAGCAGATCGAAAGTTTCAAGTTCCTTGAAACTTAACCAACGTACTATCATGGTCCAAACACACCAAGACAGTCGAAGAGGGCATGACAACACCTTTTCCCCCACAGGAGACCGAAAAGATTTGGCATGGGTTCTCAGATCCTCAAAATGTTTTACAGCTGCACCATTGGCATCTGACCGTAAGGCGCTACAGAGGGTAGTGCGTATGACCCAGTGCATCCTTAGTGCCAAGCTTCCTGCCATCCAGGACCTATATACTAGGCGGTGTCAGTGGAAAGACCCCAAAATTGTCAAAGACTCCAGTCACCGCACGGCAAGCGGTACCGGATCGCCAAGTCTAGGACCAAAAGGCTCCTTAACAGCTTCTAACCCCAAGCCATAAGACTGCTGGGAAATCAATCAAATGGCCACCCAGACTATTTACATTAGTTTTTTACACTGCTGCAACTCCCTGTTTATCTATGCATAGTGACTTTACCCCTTCACCTACATATACAAATTACCTTGACTAACCTGTACCCCCGCACATTGACTCGCTACCGGTAAAGTTTGATTTGATTACCAACATTTTGTGCTTTTGCTGGCTGCCCCTATACCACAGAAACCACAGAGCCAGGCTGAAACACCATAATTTTGAAGCTGCCTTACTCAAGAAAGAGAATGTTTGTATGCGGCTTTATTAACTCAAGGAATATATATATTTCTTACAATGTTTGCAAACTGATATGTAACATGAATGAATGCCAAAATAACATGTAAAACAGGGAAATTATTACTTTTGTTACATTTTTTTTTAGCTAAACAGGTGGGCCTTAAATTAGGTGGGGCTCTGCCCTGAATGATGGGTCGCTACTGCATGAGACATCCCAAAAATCAGTCTTCTCACGAAAACGTCTGTAGGATCTGAACGGTTTGGCCTACAATATGTCCACTTTATGGAAAGATGAGACTCCACGAACCCAACAAGCTCACGGGACTCGTCTGAAGTCTGCACCGCCGATCTCACAACTTCTGTCTGTAATATCCAAACAATTTGGACTACACACTAATATGACCCCACTATGGAAAGATGAGGCTCTCACGAATATATACAAGTTTTGCTTTAGAGTGCCCACAAGCCTCACGAGACTCGTCTGAAGGTAGCCAGGTACCAATATATATTTAATGTAAATACTGTACTGTATATATGGAATTAGTTTAGTGACCCCCCAAAAAAGGGGTTAAATATGGGTAAAAAAAATAATTTCCTGATCTTTCTTATACAGTACCTCTCAGACATAGGACAGACACTTTAAAATAAACTTCCTTTTGATTTCTTTTTTACTTTGTTTTTCCATGTATGAATCTGTTATTCAATGGGTTTCTATTGGCAGTATATAAAAATGTTATATTCTAAAGGGGTCCTAAAATTCAAAATCAAATAGCTATGGGATCCTTGGTACGATCATCTTAAAATGATTTGGTACAGACTGTTGAGCTGTTACACTGGACTCATCTACTTATTCTACATCCTCCGATACCAACCATTAGTCGTGTGATTATCAGGCGCTGAGCTAGACAAGGGTGGATCCCGAAGACGGTCTTCTCACAAAAATGTGAGTGGTTTGAGCTACAAATTATAATGACCCATCTATGAAAAGCTGAGACTCTCATGAACACACACCTCTTATGACGATCAACAACTATTTCTGTACTTACAGCATTCTTATAAATGCATGTATTTATTTTTTATGTTGCCATTTGCCAATAAAGCTCATAAATGCAGCTGTTAATGTCAAATTGTTTTGTGCTCTACCTGTAGCCCTTGATTGTCCTCAAAAGAAAATGGTACAACACTTCAATGTGAGGCTAAATATGAGGACAGAGCAGGCTGTCTTGCCTTATAAGTAGAACACTAAAAGATTCTGGGTGATTTTATCTGCCTTAATCAGGAGTCTGACTTATTCCGAAAGAGAAAGACCGAAATGACAGCAATCTCAATTGGATTGGCACAAACCAGGAAATAAAGTGACCTTCCCAGCTAAGTGTCTCCCTCCTAGGATTATCCCCAAGACCAGTGTGATTGATTCTCTCTGCTTATCTACAGGCTACTGAGTTTTGTGGGAGGGAGAAATGTGGGGTGTCAAATTTCTCTCAGTCCCCCGCGGAATCAGTTATTGTTTCACAAAAGGGTATTTATAGAAAAGGATCTTTGGTAGACAATCCTATTTTACTTAATAGAAAGCCTGCAATATGCCATTGCTTACTGTATCTTACTGTATACAGTATCTACAGAGGATGTGGTTTCACTTGAACGTTATCTTACAGCACACTTATGACTACAGTATTTTAGAGGTTACCAAGGAATATTAAGGTGGCAATATTTTCAGACTGCATAATCTTAAAAATGTAAGCACTGCAGACAACTCCCTTCTCCTTGGTGCCCAATTATAGATTCTCTCTGTACTGTGGCAGACAGCTGCCAACCCATCGACAGCCACATTTATTCCTTCTCATCCTTGTGTAACTCAATAGAGATTTGCTGAGGTTCAGTTTTCATTTCATTTAGGGTTTTATTTTTTTTGCACTAATAATCTGTGCTGAGCTTGTTTGCACTGCGTCCAGAACATAGTGCATAAATATAAAGTACCCAATGAAAAAAATTCAGCAAATTATCAAGGGTCCTTTGAAACAAAACTAGAAAATATTCAATTAAATGTTGAAATAGGGTCAAAAGATATTTGGTAAATCATAATACCACTCCTAATAAATTATAATAATTTGTAATATCACACTCAAGGGCCTTGCATGGGATAAATACTCCCAGTGGATTCTTTTGTTGTTGAAAGAGACAGTACTGAGGTTCTAATACACAAACCACCTCTCTTCCACCACCCCTGCCTCCTCTTATCCTTGGTGTAAAAAGCCAGTAGACTGGCAAGACTGACCCAATACTTGGGAGATTTTTTCCAGCCCATTTTCACCCTGGTGTTGGAGGGACATAATGTAGAGAGGTATTGGAACGGTATTGGAACTGGAACTACTATGGTGAAATTGGGCTACAGAGAGAATACAGGGAGTGGAGGGAGAGAAAATAGTCCTCAGCGGCTGTTCCAAATACATTTCATTCAAAACAATAGTTTGTTATGGTCATTAAGTACAATATAGCTTACTGGGGGTAGAAAACAGAAAGAAAACAATGATTGGTGAGACATTCTGGAATTGTAGTTAGACTTCAAACCATGGCAAATACACTCAGTACTGTGTCGGACCCCCTTTGTCATGAAGGGATGCACCTGATCAGCAACCATGTTCAGATACGCTGTGGCGTTCAATCGTTGCTCAGTTGGTATCAAGGGACCTAATGTGTGCCAGGAAATGATTCCCCACACTAGTACACCTGCATGTACCGTTGACACCAGGCAGGAAGGGTCCATGGACTCATGCTGCTTACGCCAAATCATGACTCTGTTATCAGCAGGACACAACAGGAACCGAGATTTGTCCAACCAGGCAATGTTTTTCCACTCCTCAAATGTCCAGTGTTGGTGATCATGTGCATTTAATTACATAGCTGATAGGATTGGAACCTGGTGTGGTCGTCTGCTGCATTAGCCCATCTGTGACAAGGATCGACGAATTGTGCGTTCCAAGATTCCTTTCCGCACACCACTGTTGTACTGCGCCGTTATTTTTCTGTTTGTGGCCTGCCCGTCAGCATGCACGATTCTTGCCGTTCTCCTTCGACCTCTGTCATCAATAGCTGTTTTCGCCATCAGGAATGCCGCTGACCGGATTTTTTTGTTTGTCTTACCATTATCGGTAAACCCTACACACTGTTGCGTTTGAAACGCCCAGAATTTCCTGAGATACTGGATCTGGCGCCGACAATCATACCACACTCAAAGCCGCTTAGGTCACTCGTTTTGCCCATTCTAATGTTCAATCGAACAGAAACTGAATGCCTCGGTGCCTGTCTACCTGCTTCATATCGCAAGCCATGGCTACGTGACTCTCTGAGAGCGATTCATTTTTTGTGAATGGTGTGGTGTACCTAATAAACATGCCAGCAAGCCATCAAGAACATTTAGCTCAAATATGGGTAGCAAAGTATCATGTAGGCAATTGCTTTCAAAAGCAGCCTACTTTACTGATTCTCAAGGGATGAGAAATAAATAGCCTTTTCTATTTACTGCAGTAAGCTATCATTCCATGGATATCCACCTTTCATAAAATGTACTATGTGGAAGCTCGCTAAAGCATTCTGGAGCATCGTTTTCCTCTGCATTCTCTCTTCTCTGTTAACGTGCTGTTGCTAAGAGACCAACCAGCCATCCTCCTTCTCCCGCCCCACTCCCACACACTCTGAGAGTGAGCATGTTCCCTGTCACAGACCCCTCCTCATCTGATGAATTCCACATTTCAAACTCATGAAGTGTGGAGAAAAGGGGGTTGGGGTAGAAGGGGTCCCTACACAACCTCATTGTGCTCTTCATCACAACCCCCAATTCCTATCTGGTGCACTTTGTAAAAAAAACACATCTCCATACAGGATTTTATAAGAAAGGTTTTTTTTTGGTGGGAGAGAAATCTGTCATTTTCTATAACATTATTTATTCAAAGAGTGATTTGCATTGTTTTCTCTAAAGAAAATTCAGGAAGCAAAAGAGAACAATTAGTAATGGCGTCTTTTTGTAGAAACAAACTCCGCCACAGCTCTTTGGACAAAGCCAATAGGGAAATTGAGTTTTTGAAAATAAGATCTGTGGTAAACACAGGCTTAGGGGATCTTATACGTTGTGTTCTAATAGATCATCTTCATCAGCTGTCACTTTTTCTGAATTTTAAAGCATTAATGTAATTTTTAAAAAGCACATAAAGGCTTCATTATTCATAAAAGTATAAGATCTCCTAAGCCTGTGTTAACCTCAGACATTTTTTCAGCATTAATTCCACAACCTTATTCTTTCCCCCATTGGAATGGCTGAATGAACCAGTGACTAATTTCTGTTTTTTAGGGCTACAAGCTGGCAAGCTTTATTGTCACTAAGAGAGCCCTCTCTAGTTGGCCTAGCATACGGTACACATTCAACATCCAATATCGTCAAAGGCCAAAAAAATACATCTTCTGAATTATTCATGTGTACGTGTGTTGTGCCATTGGCTCTCCATGAGGTTTTGACACTCATGCACGTCAGTGGCACATAGGGAGGATCCAAGGCTATTCCGGTGCACATGGAGTTAGGTCAACAGCTTTTGTAAAACCTGATGGCTGTAATTTAAATGGCAAATAACTAGAAAGAATACCTAATTGTAATAAATACATTAACTGGGTAATTTGTACAGACCAAAAAAATGTACTGAAATGTTAAATATGTATGCAACTTGACAAATGAAAGTGATTAAGGCATTTTATTTGAATGTCATTTGAAACAGCTATTTGGTTCAGGGTCTTTCTCTTCCATTGCCCATCTGTAACCATCACACAACCTAAGTCCTCCTGGTTAGATAATGGATTTAATTGCATATTTATGACTGGCATAGGCAAACTTAAGCTGCCATTGATCACATGGGAAGTGAGTACATTAATCATTCATCATGAGACCTATAGGGGTTTTAAAATACTCTTATCCCCACACATCCTTCTATGCTCTTCCTTTAGAAGCCCAATGTTGGGACTCCGCAGTCTGCCATCATAAATAATATAAATTCAACCAGTTTCCGTATACAGTCAATAATTAGAGAACAAATACAGGCCAGTTTATTAGACCCTTGGAGCCATTTGGTGTGTGTACTAAGTAGTGTTTACTGTTAAGTTACAGCATGTTTGCAAGAGTTGAGAAGCAAACATGCGCCTCCAAAATATAATCTCCAGCTCTGCAGGGGAGTTTTTGTTGATGTTTGTACATGACTGTACCTCAAATGAATTCAAAGGCTGAAAAAAAAATGGCAGAGTGTGGAGTGAAAGGCTCATATCAAATGTATTTGCTAGTGTGTTGAGTCATTTAACTCAAGTAAAACAAGAGCAGCAGGAGAGAAAGGAGAGAGAGAGAGAGAGATGGAGCAAAGGAGGGATGATTAAAGTTATTTTATCAGTTCAATGGACGAGCATTCTGCTGTGCTTTGAACCACTTTTTCAATCCCTGTGCCAGACACCCCTCCTCTCCAGCTCACAGTCGGAGCCGAGCAGGAGATGTTGAGGCTGAAA
This sequence comes from Oncorhynchus tshawytscha, assembly GCF_018296145.1. Taxonomy (NCBI): domain Eukaryota; kingdom Metazoa; phylum Chordata; class Actinopteri; order Salmoniformes; family Salmonidae; genus Oncorhynchus; species Oncorhynchus tshawytscha. The sequence continues at coordinate 56,246,202 of NC_056440.1, forward strand.
GTAAATTGGGACTGTGCGCTGTCTAACTCCTCCGGGCTTGCTAAGCTCAGCACTCACTCCAAAGCATCCTGCCACGGCTTACAGCAGTAACACAACCACATTTAGTTTGCCATCATTTTACAATATCGTCACATTTTGTGTCCAATCTACGAAGCGTTCACATTCCTTTCTCTAAAAATAGCTCAAGTGGAGGAACATAAGGTTTAGTTATACAAGCCCATTTAACTTGTAGATGCTGCACATAAAAAAGGGACAATTGTATTTGGTGCAATGTTTTCTTTTTACTGTCTGTTCTTCTAGGTCTAAATAGTTCTGTATGGGTACAGTACTTGACTTGTTTCCCCTTTTGTTTTTGCTGCCTCCCCCATAACCCATCACCGAATGTGAGACCAATTATCAGGTTGATGATCCCAACAGTGCGACTTACCTGGAAACCTACGGAAAGGTTTCAAAATTTGGAAGATGAGGCAGACATTTTTCAGTGCATTTCTGGATGCTTGGATTTTTTTGTTTTGTTGTATGTTTGGTTTATTCATGTCTGACACCCATTTGTGTGTGTGGTATGCATTCACTATATTACCTTACTTATTGTGCTTATCTTTTAGTAGAAAAGTCACTAGTTTGATTGGAGGTGTAGGAGAAGCCGCAAAATCTGTCCAAATGGTAAGGAATTCTATACGGTAAAGGAAACAGTTGGTTTTAAGACATTAAATAAATAATATATATACTGTACATGAGATTCAGATGCCCCCTAGTGGAAGGAACATATATATATATATCGTATATACAGTGAGCTTTTATTGAGCAAATATGAATGCAGCTAGATACAGTACAGTAATAGTAAAGATTCCAAATTCTAATAAATAGGGGAAACATGGGATATGAAATCACATTAACATTAGCCATACAACCAACCCAAAAAATAATGAGTACTGAATGGCTTACAATCACCCAAAATAATATCTACAATAACAGTGTCAACATGACACAAAAACAAACTGGGTGGTGAAGCATCCACAACACAATATAAGGCAATGACTGGGATGAGTTTTGTGTGAAGTGAATCATCCAGAAGCTAATTGATCAGCTGGTATTTGATTTTGTTTCGAATAGTTGTTGGTTGAAATCTCTGATGTAGTCTTCTGAATTAATTTATTCAAGTGCCCTCCTATTGGGGTGAAAATACAAAAAAACAAAGAGACACACACACCATCATCAGCAGTGTTGACAAAGTTGACAAAAGCAATAATTTATTCTCAAATTATGAAATGCATGATTGAAAGTAGTGATGTACTGATATTACATTTTGGCCGCTACCGACATCCAATATTTTCCTTGCCCCCCAAAAATGCCGATAACCTATATTTAAAATTTTAGCTGCCTTTTAAGCATTCTAGTATAGTTAACTATTTAACACACACACATGGACGCAGCAGTCTAAATCACTGCATCTCAGTGCAAGAGGCGTCACTACAGTCCCTGGTTCAAATCCAGGCTGTTTCACATCCGGTCGTGATTGGGAGTCCCATAGGGTGGTGCACAATTGGCCGAGCGTCGTCTGGGCCGTCATTTTAAATAAGAATTTGTTCTTAACTGACTTGCCTAGATAAATAAAGGTTACACACACACACCACACTGACCAAAAGGTTATTTTGTTGGCATTTACATATGTCCCCATTACCAGTAAAACATCAACAAAATATATTTATTTCACTTACTTGCTGTGCTGTTTCATTGTTAATTTGTTCAGTCGTTTCATTCTCAACCTGGATTTCTATGGAAAGCCGTTTGGGTCTTTGAGTGTCAAATAACACTATTTGACGTGTCAAATAAGCTTGTTGACTAATCAGGACCTGAATATGACTTCATGTCACAATTTTACGCATTCATATTTTTTTTTTACATAGTTATTACACATTGATTACACTATCACTCGTATTTCATATGTCACAACGATTCATCGATATGCATGCTATGATGCTGGTAAAATTGTCTCGTGCATCTACAGTGCTGGTCATTAAAAAAAAGCTAGCTAGCTCATGGATGCAAACAATGTTCTTCCCCAAAAACATAGCAAAACGACATTTGTTTCAGTAGCTATAGTTAGCTATCTATATAGCTAGGTGTCACCTAAAATAACCCTAATTTATAAAACAGTTCTTTGACTAATGTTGGTCTGACTCATCTATGTGAAGCTAGCCACAATAAGGATTAGCAACAATAGTGGATTTTGCAGTTAGCCTTCAAAATAAAAAGTATGGCATAGTTTAGTTAAGTTTATTAATTAGACCATTTAAAAAAAAAGCACACACAACTTAAAAGCTATACATGCACATGAATAAAATCATTGAGGATAACACACAATAAAGTCTGGGACTTATTTCTATTGTGGTCCTCTTGACACAAGATGGGTAGACAAGATCGAACAGTGTGGCAGTGAAATAATAAAACAAAAACATAGATGTTCTTCTATCTCATCATTCCAGTTACATCATAGGGGTTATTCATATGGGCACAGAAGACATCAAACATATTTGTACTTTATTTTTTAAAGCTGTCTAGAGAGGACGTTGTTTTTATAGGCTGAGGCAACTCATTCCATTCTGAGGCTCCAGTATACAAGAAAGTACCTTTCCCAGCATTACTCCTGAACCTGTATAAGCACATATCAGAAACACCTGATCTGGTGCTGTGATTGTGTGCATCCCTAACACGAGCAAAGTAATCACTTAGATATCTGGGCGTAGGACCATAAATACTCCTGTAAACCAAACCTAGTCTAATCTGGGACACCGTAGCCTCAACGGTCAGCCAGTTTAGTTCCTGAAAGCAGCTCCTGCCTATGTGAGTACGTAGACTCACCTTCAATACTACCCTGATCAGCTTATTCTGGGCTATCTGGAGCTTCCCCTTCATACATTTAGATAAGCCCCCAAACCAGGGAGTACTAACATAGTCAATATGGCATTGAATGAGAGCAGTAGCTAGCACTTTCATGGAGTCCTTATCAAGCAGCTTGGACTTTCTAGCCAGAAATGTAGTCCTGGCATTAACCTTTCCTAGCACCTTATTGGCCATGCTCACACCTCCCAAGCTTCCATAAAGGATACATCCCAAGTAGCTAACAGAGATTTTAGTAGTCAGCACCTCACCCCCTAACTCCTCTGATTTCAGACGACCTACACAATATAGGTCTGGATCCAAAAATAATTGCTTCAGTTTTCCCTAAGTGCAGAGATAGCTTACTATCTCCAAGCCATTTGCTAATGTTAGTAAGCTCTGTGCTAAGCATGCTCTCCAACATACTTTTACTTTTGTGAGACACCAGAAGTGTAGAGTCATCTGCATAAAGAAAAAGACGGCAAGAACAAGCATCTTTCATATCGTTAATATACAATCAAAACAGCAGAGGCCCAAGCACGCTCCCCTGCGGAATGCCACAACTCATTGGTTTTGCCTGAGACAGTGAACCATTAACCTCTACTACTTGCTCCCTTCCTGATAAATAGGACTTTACCCAGCCTAGAGGGATACTGCTTAACCCCAGTGCCCCCAGTTTGGAGATTAGGAGACTGTATCAAAGGCCTTCTGTAGGTCAAGCAGGACCATTCAAGACAGATTTCCCTCATCAATCTCTTTCCTGATGAAGTCAGTCAAGTGAAGTAGACATGAATCAGTGGAGTATGTTTTTCTAAAACCTGACTGAAAATCCTACATTAGACCCTGTTTGTTAACATATTCATACATTTGCTCATGTACAATTCTCTCCAGGATCTTTGATGTTGCACAGAGGATAGATACAGGCCTATAATTCCCAGGGTCAGACTTTATCCCCTTCTTATACAAAGGTATAACTTTAGCTTGTTTCATGTCCCTGGGAAAGGTGACTTCTTCAAGAGAGAGATTAACGATATGCGTAATACAATGACCACTTTGCTCAGCAGAATCTATCAGAAACCTTGCAGGAATATTATCCAGGCCTGTGGCTTTGGAGCATTTAAGGTCTGCCAGCATACTGACTATTTTGGATGTTGCTACCTTAACAAAATAAAAAGAGTTTGGCTGAACCCTTAACTCTACATAATACTTCTTGACTTGGTTGCTTCCAAACAAACCAGAACTGGTGGGCAGCTTGCTAACCAGCTTGCTGGCGACAGAAGTAAAAAAAGAGTTGAATTCATTGGCAATCTCTGCTTTTTCATATACCATCTCCCCTTTGATGTTCAGTCCAATACTGTTTAGTTTATTTTTGGTAGTACTACTACAGCCCCTAGTTCCTTAAATAATTTCCAAAGCTTTTTAGGCTAATTTTTCTTTTAAATTATTTTCTCAGCAAAGTAACCCCTCTTAGCTTCTTACCATCCTCCTCTGTGCTACATTTGTGACGTTTATATATAGGACAAAATCAGGCTGTTCTTGAGAGGTCTTGCATTTTTTAAAGGCCTTATACCTTGCTTGGTTAGATTCTAGAATCTCATGATTAAACCAAGGGCTAGATCTCTGCTTTACCCTGACCCATCTAATGGGAGCCATCACATTCACCACATCAAGGAATCTACATTTAAATACTTCCCAGGCACTGTCTACCCCTACACTATCTAGCACAGGTGACCAGTCAATTTGACCCACTTCCTCCCTAAACTTTTCTATTTTTTGAGTCCTCTGATTCTAACGGTTTGTGTGACGTTTTGTGACGTTGACAAACCGAGCTCTTCAAAGTTATTATATTATTGTTGAAATAATATTCTAACATCGGCTGATAAATTTTGAAGTACCTACCTTCTCAAAGAGCCATGGACCTCCAACCGAGAAGCAAGAAGGACGAACAAAACGTTGTTGATTCCCAAGATAACGATAAAGCTAGCAAGATTAGCATTAGCATAACTCAGACGACAGTTCCAGACTGTTGCTCTCGATGCCGGCTACTCTCCTCCGGAAAATTTAGGATGTTAACAAAGGTCTTTCCCTGAAAATTGACAAGAAATCGTCTGAACTCCATTTCATTGACGACCTGAAATCCTCCATGAATGGTCTCCTTTTGAGAACGACTGAGGCTGAGTTGCGCATTAGCACAGTTGACCATCGCTCGACATGACCAGGTTCTGATACAACTGCAGAAGGACAATGCCTACCTCAAAAACAAGGTAGACCAGATGGAGAACCAGAGCAGACGTAGCAATATCCGTGTGGTGGGATTGAAAGAGGACAGCGAGGGCCATGACCTGGTCCGTTTCTTCACTCAATAGATCCTGGATGTCCTAGGCATAATCAACTTCACCAAGCCGCTGGAAATCGAACGTGCCCACAGAACATCAGCACCCGAAACCCGAAGCAAGATGAGCCCCCACGGGCCGTCCTGATCAGGTTCCTCCGTTTCCAGGACAGAGAGAAGATACTGCAACTCACAAGAGCCAAAGGGGACATCACCATTGATTGCAAGAGGGTCAGCCTTTTCCCGGATATGAGCGAGGATCTCGCCAGAGGTCGCAAGCAGTTCAGACCTGCCGCCAAAGCACTGAAGGAGAAGAACATCACCGGCTACCTCGTCCACCCTGCGAGGATGAAAGTTCAGTACAAAGGCCGAAGCCATCTCTTCAACACACCGGGAGAAGTGTTGACTTTCCTCAAAGAACTGAACCGCGTCTGAACCAGGATGGTATCTCTGGGGGATAAGATGCAGTTTGTTTGTTTTCTCTTATCTGGGCTGTCCTGTGACTTAACTGCTGATATCTTCCTGGAATTTGGATCCGTTTACCCCGTTTATCCAGTCGCTATAATTGATTTGTACATTTTCAACTAACCGTTTTTTTTCCCCGAGGTGAGTTCTATTACATTTACAGGAGAGTATATTTTGGTTTAGTCAATATCCACTGGGCGAAGCAAATTAGTGGGCTTAGGCCCACTGCTTTCCCCCCCATTTATGTTTCTCCTCTCCTGAAAAGAGACTACCGTGGGCAGTAAATATTCAGCCAGAAATGTCTATTCACAATGTTGTTTTCATCTTAGAGAGCTCTCAGGTTTTAGTTTGTGCCAAGGTTTAGCCAGTAAGAGCAAGATGGAAAGCAAGCCTCAACATATCTCTACAAGTGTATTCGTGTTTTATTGTTGGGATTGTTGTTTTAGTCTGACAATCGGGGTGGGTGGGATTTCTTTATTTTTTTTTCTATTGTTATTGTTGTTTCCTTCCTAAAAAGAGACTCATAGGTCACTTCTGTGTTCAAACTAAAGTTGAATCATTTCCTGACTATTTACATATGAGAGATTTGCATTCGGTTACATATTTGAAACCCAACCTATGCTTAATCCACTAAAATATGTCACATTCAATGTAAAAGGTCTTAACAGCCCGATTAAAAGGAAAATAATCTATACATACCTTAAGAAATTAAAGGCTGACATTGTGTTTTTACAAGAAACACATATTACAGCCAGTGAACACAAGAAATTGAAGAGGGAATTGGTAGGACAAGTTTTTGCATCCTCTTAACTGCAATTTTGATAAGTAGACATCCCCTTCTCCGTCAACAACACCATCTCTGATCCCTCGGGTAGGTTTGTTTTGGTGCAAGGGCATATGTTTTCAGAGTCTTGGACCCTATTGAATATTTATGCTCCTAATTTCGATGACCATATGTTTATACAGAATGTCTTCCTTCAGGTCGCTCAAGCACCACCAGGATGGCTAATTGTTGGAGGAGACTTTAATTTTAGTTTAGATACAGTTCTTGATAGGTCCTCTGATAAACTCTCACTTCTTACCAAAGCCGGCAAGATCACCATGTCATTCATGAAAGATCTCAATTTACTAGACATCTGGAGACAGTTGCACCCACAGGATAGGGACTACTCTTTTTATTCTCACCCACACAACACACATAGATAGTAAAAAGCTATCGACCCAACTGTTTCATAAAGTGTTAGATATCGAGTATCTCCCCAGATTGCTTAGTGACCATTCTCCTCTGGTATTATCAATCTCCATTCCTACCAAGGTAAATGGAGCATATAGATGGAGACTAAATTCTACACTCCTAAAGCAACATGAATTTTGTGCATTCATCAAAGAGCAGATCCATATTTTTACTTTGACAAACAAACCCTTCGCTCCTGACAGTTTCATTCTTAGGCTTTCAATGTGTCCCAATCTGAGGGGACAGATCATTTTCTATACTAAAGGGTTGAAGAGAAAACACGGTGCGGAACTGAATGCCCTTGAATCTGAAATCTCTGAGAAAACCTACCAAAGAGGCCCGACTAAAGATCTATACAGGCTTTTGGTAAATAAAAAAACTAAATATAATATTCTGAACACATTTCAAGCTGAGATGGCCATCACTAAATCAAAACAGCATTATTACGAGCTTGGAGAGAAAGTTCACAAAATATTGGCATGGCAACTGAAAGCAGAGGAAAGTAAGGGGATAATTAATGCAATAGAAACTCGTACTAATGAGATATCTTTTGACCCTACTGAAATGAATGATACTTTTAAGAAATACTATAAAAGACCTCTACACTTCCCAATCAAGCGGTGATCTATCAGAGATCGACTCCTTTTCTCTCCTCTCTCAACGTCCCATGCCTGTTAGAGGAAGACAGAGTGCCTGAGTGAACACTTCTCAGTTCCTGAATTGTTGGAGGCCATTACATCTCTACCTTCCAATAAATCTCCTTGGGGAGGATGGCTTCCCTCCAGAGTTCTATAAAGAATTTAGGGAGCTGTTGGTCACCTACCAGGGGAAGACAACTGCTTTCCAGAGTCTTTCTCTCAAGCAGTGGTTACTGTAATCCACAAGAAAGGGAAAAACCCGCTAAAGTGTGCCTCCAATAGACCAATCTCTCTCCTTAACACGGATTGTAAACTGCTCACCAAGATGCTATCTAAGAGACTGGAGTCATGTTGTCCCCTGTTAGTCAACCCAGATCAGACTGGCTTCATAATTAATAGATTGTCCTCGAATAATCTCAGAAGGTCCTTTGATATATATCACCTTGCTAAAAAAAACAATACCTAGTGTCGCAGTCTCCCTCGATGCTGAAGAGGCCTTTGATAGGGTTGAACGGCCATACCTCTTTCGCGTCTTGGAAAAGTTTGGTTTAGGTACCGATAAAATAAAATCCCTCTACAAATCTCCTAAAACTAGGATTTCTAACAATGGGATTACTTCCTCCTCTTTCCTCTCTATAGGGGGAACAGACAAGGTTGCCCAATTAGCCCCCACCTCTTTGCCCTCGCCATTGAACCGTTGGCTGAGGCTATTAGAACGTGCTCTGACATAGTGCCTTGCGAAAGTATTCGGCCCCCTTGAACTTTGCGACCTTTTGACACATTTCAATCTTAGAACATAAAGATATAAAACTGTATTTTTTTGTGAAGAATCAACAACAAGTGGGACACAATCATGAAGTGGAACGACATTTATTGGATATTTCAAACTTTTTTAACAAATCAAAAACTGAAAAATTGGGCGTGCAAAATTATTCAGCCCCCTTAAATTAATACTTTGTAGCGCCACCTTTTGCTGCGATTACAGCTGTAAGTCGCTTGGGGTATGTCTCTATCAGTTTTGCACATCGAGAGACTGAAATTTTACCCATTCCTCCTTGCAAAACAGCTCGAGCTCAGTGAGGTTGGATGGAGAGCATTTGTGAACAGCAGTTTTCAGTTCTTTCCACAGCTTCTCGATTGGATTCAGGTCTGGACTTTGACTTGGCCATTCTAACACCTGGATATGTTTATTTTTGAACCATTCCATTGTAGATTTTGCTTTATGTTTTGGATCATTGTCTTGTTGGAAGACAAATCTCCGTCCCAGTCTCAGGTCTTTTGCAGACTCCATCAGGTTTTCTTCCAGAATGGTCCTGTATTTGGCTCCATCCATCTTCCCATCAATTTGAACCATCTTCCCTGTCCCTGCTGAAGAAAAGCAGGCCCAAACCATGATGCTGCCAACACCATGTTTGACAGTGGGGATGGTGTGTTCAGGGTGATGAGCTGTGTTGCTTTTACGCCAGACATAACGTTTTGCATTGTTGCCAAAAAGTTCAATTTTGGTTTCATCTGACCAGAGCACCTTCTTCCACAAGTTTGGAGTGTCTCCCAGGTGGCTTGTGGCAAACTTTAAATAACACTTTTTATGGATATCTTTAAGAAATGGCTTTCTTCTTGCCACTCTTCCATAAAGGCCAGATTTGTGCAATATACCACTGATTGTTGTCCTATGGACAGAGTCTCCCACCTCAGCTGTAGATCTCTGCAGTTCATCCAGAGTGATCATGGGCCTCTTGGCTGCATCTCTGATCAGTCTTCTCCTTGAATGAGCTGAAAGTTTAGAGGGACGGCCAGGTCTTGGTAGATTTGCAGTGGTCTGATACTCCTTCCATTTCAATATTATCGCTTGCACAGTGCTCCTTGGGATGTTTAAAGCTTGGGAAATCTTTTTGTATCCAAATCCGGCTTTAAACTTCTTCACAACAGTATCTCGGACCTGCCTGGTGTGTTCCTTGTTCTTCATGATGCTCTCTGCGCTTTTAACGGACCTCTGAGACTATCACAGTGCAGGTGCATTTATACGGAGACTTGATTACACACAGGTGGATTGTATTTATCATCATTAGTCATTTAGGTCAACATTGGATCATTCAGAGATCCTCACTGAACTTCTGGAGAGAGTTTGCTGCACTGAAAGTAAAGGGGCTGAATAATTTTGCACGCCCAATTTTTCACTTTTTGATTTGTTAAAAAAGTTTGAAATATCCAATAAATGTCGTTCCACTTCATGATTGTGTCCCACTTGTTGATTCTTCACAAAAAAATACAGTTTTATATCTTTATGTTTGAAGCCTGAAATGTGGCAAAAGGTCGCAAAGTTCAAGGGGGCCGAATACTTTCGCAAGGCACTGTACATGGCTTTGAGGTGGGCCCCCATACCCATAAGTTATCACTCTTTGCGGACGACCTTATCCTATTTCTAACAAATCCAGAACACTCCCTCTCTCACTACAGTGTTATAGTTCTTTCTCTGGATATAAGGTCAATTTTGATAAAAGTGAAATCTTACCGTTGTCATCATACCATCAAGCTTAAGTTTCCTTTTAGATGTTCGCCAATGGGCTTCACATATTTGGGCATAATGGTGGATGGTAATCTGAACAACCTCTATAAACTCAATCTGGCCAGTTTGTTGCAAAAGGTGGAGGGTGACCTTTGTAAATGGATGGCCTCCCACTCGACTGGGTATGGGTCAGTTTAAATGTAATTAAAATGAATGTCCTGCCCAGATTTCTTTTTTACCCCGTTTTCTCCCCAATTTCGTGGTGTCCAATTGTTTAGTAGCTACTATCTTGTCTCATCGCTACAACTCCCATACGGGCTCGGGAGAGACAAAGGTTGAAAGTTATGCGTCCTCCGATACACAACCCAACCGCACTGCTTCTTAACACAGCGCGCATCCAACCCGGAAGCCAGCCGTACCAATGTATCAGAGGAAACACCGTGCACCTGGCAACCTTGGTTAGCTCTCACTGCGCTCGGCCCGCTGGTGCGCGATGAGACAAGGATATCCCTACCGGCCAACCCCTTCCTAACCCGGGCGACGCTAGGCCAATTGTGCATCGCCCCATGGACCTCCCGGTCGCGGCCGGTTACGACAGAGCCTGGGAGCGAACCCAGGGTCTCTGGTGGAACAGCTGGCGCTGCAGTACAGCGCCCTTAACCACTGCCCCACCCGGGAGGCCCCGCCCAGATTTCTATATCTGTTTCAATCTCTCCCCATCCCTGTTCCCACAGCATTCTTTTCCTCTCTCGACAAGCTGACCAGACAGTTTATCTGGCATGGCAAAACCCCTAGGGTTGGCCTGGATAAACTGACCCTTGATTACGGTCAAGGGAGCTTAAACCTCCCCAATTTTAGAACGTACTACTGGGCTGCACAGTCTAGGTTTCTAGCTCAGAGGTTTGACAAATGGTCCCTCTCCCTCATGGTTGAACATTGAAAAGCTTGAGGTAAATGATGACACTGGGGCAGAATTGTTTCACAAATGGCACAGAAAATGTATAAAAACCATCACAGACAACCCTTTAATCATCACATTCAATCACATTCTGTCCTGGCATGGTACAAACTGCATGAGCTGTTCAGACGAGGGGGATTCCTTTCCCCTAAAACCCCTTTAGGGGGGTTTAGGTGATTGATCCCTATGTTTTTCCAGAATAGTAACTTTAGACCATGGTCTGATAAGGGGATCACTCTTCTGGAACATTGTTACGAGGAGGGAGTTCTTCTGTCTTTTGATCAGCTGAAACAGAAATACCACTTGCCTAACAGGGTCTTCTTTAGCTACCTACAACTACGAAACTTTATTAGGGTGACTCAAGGGACAATGGAACCTACCTAAGATGTCACCTATTTAACAACTCTGCCATGCCGACCAACCACTGTTCAAGACCATTTCCGGTGTTTACGATGCTCTTATGTCAGGACTAACACTGCCTGAGCTAGATAAACCCCGATTTAGATGGGAAAAAGATCTGGGTATTGATCTTGATGAGGATCTATGGAGTGACCTATGCAGGGATGGTCTTACATCCACATTGAACTCCAGATACAGACTGATCGAGTTTAATTTCCTCCATCAGCTCTATATCCCCCCATCTAGACTGCACAACCCTGATATATCCTCCCTATGTTTTAGATGTGGCTCAGATGAAGGAACATTCCTCCATTCCACTTAGCAGTGTTCAAAACTACACGGTTTCTGGCAGGGGGTATGCGATACCATATCCTCAATTCACGGGGTTGCATTCCCTTTAGACCCGGAGGTCTGTCTACTGGGTAACTTTACTAACTCCAATCTTAGGCAAAGCCATACTATAAAGCTAACAGAAATATTTATAGCGATTGCCAACAAATGTATTGCCTTGAAATGGAAATCGGAATCCTCCCTGCCAGTTGCAATGTGGCTATCGGAAGTTAATAGTTGTATCCCACTGGAGAAAATCACTTACTGCTTGAAGAATAAGTTAGACATTTTACAGAATTTGGCAACCTTTTATTGACTATATGGAGAATCTCCCCCACATCACATTGATTGAATCTCTATATAATCCTTATATGTTTCACACATAATGTAGCTTATGGCAGGTGACCATATGATCCAATGCCTCATTATTTTTTTGTTACGCTCGTCTGTTAGTCACTTTGTCCTATTGTTGTCTAATATCTTTTCACTTTTAAAGTTCTTAATTGGAAAATGCAAAAATAAAATTTGAAAAAGAAATCCTCCTTGTGCAAAATGTAATAAAATGATCACTGATTCCAGAGACTATTACTCCACTCTGCGACACCAATATGAAGTAAATTGTATTATTTGCATTTTTTCTATTATTTGTATTCATTTGAAACACTGTCAATGACATACTTTTATTTTGAAAGCAAACCGCAAATTCCACCATTGTGCCTAATCCTTATTGTGGCTAGCTTCACAACACATAGCTGGTCTGGGCGAGCCTCACGAGCCAGATGAAGCTAGTTGGCTGCTTATAACGTTAGCTTTGGGCAACAGGGTTAAGTAGCTGGTTAGCTATTTATTTTCATGAACTGAAGTTCAATTTCAATAGGAGCGATGGGTAACAATGCTTCGTGGGAGGCAGTTGTAGATGTGTGCAGAGGGTCCCTGGTTCGAGCCCAGGTAGGGGCGAGAAGAGGGACAGAAGTCTGAGGTGCTAAAGGAGCTCCTGAAACTTGACCCCCAAAAAACATCTGGGTCAGATGGTTTAGACCTTTTCTTCTTTAAGGCTGCTGCCCCTATCATCGCTAAGCCTCTCTCTGACCTTTTTAACCTCTCTCCCCTTTCTGGTGTGTTTCCCATTGCTTGGAAGGAAGCTGGAATGCAGCCATCCTTTATTTAAAGGGGGAGATCAAGCTGATCCTAACTGTTATAGGTATATTTCTATTTTGTCCTGTTTATCAAAAGTGTTGGGGATAAACTTGTCAATCAACTGACTGGCTTTCTTGATGTCTATAGTATTCTCTCTGGCAGGGCCTCGAGTGTTGCAGGGCTCTAAGGCACTGCATTGCAGTGCTAGCTGTGCCACTAGAGATCCTGGTTCGAGTCCAGGCTCTGTCGCAACCGGTCATGACCGGGAGACCCATGGGGCGGTGCACAATTGGCCCAGCATAGTCCGGGTTAGGGGAGGGTTTGACCGGCAGAGATGTTCTTGTCCCATTGCGCACTAGCAACTCCTGTGATGGGCTGGGCGCAATCCACGCTGACATGGTTGGCAGGTGTACAGTGTTTTCTCCGAAACATTGGTGCGGCTGGCTTCCGGGTTAAGCGGCCGTTGTGTCAAGAAGCATTGCAGCTTGGCTGGGTTGTGTTTCGGAGGACGCATGGCTCTCAACCTTCGCCTCTCTCTCGAGTCTGTACAAGAGTTACAGCGATGGGACAAGACTAACTACCAATAGGATACCATGAAATTGGGAACTAAAAGGGGTAAAATAATGAATAAAAAAAGTATTGTTTCTGGTTTCTGCTCAGGTTACGGACAACCTTAAAGGTCCTCAAGGATGTCAGGTTTCCCTTGATTCTAAACAATGTGGTGCTGCTATTTTTATTGATTTTGCCAAGGTTTTTGATACAGTGGGCTGGCTAAGAAGTATTGGTGTCTCTGAGGGGTCTTTGGCCTGGTTTGCTAACTACCTCTCTCAAAGAGTGGTGTATAAAGTCAGAAAATCTGCTGTCTCAGCCACTGCCTGCCACAAAGGGAGAACCCCAAGGCTCGATCCTAGGCCCCACGCTCTTCTTAATTTACATCAACAACATAGCTCAGGCAGTAGGAAGCTCTCTCATCCATTTATATGCAGATTATACTTACTCAGCTGTCCCCTCCCCAGATTTTGAGTTGAACGCTCAACAAAGCTTTCTCTACCCTTAATCCTGTTCTGAAAACATCCAAAACATAAGGTCATGTGGTTTGGTAAGAAGAATGCTCCTCTCCCCACAGGTGTGATTACTACCTCTGAGGGTTTAGAGCTTGAGGTAGTCACCTCATACAAGTACTTGGGAGTATGGCTAGACGGTACACTGTCTTTCTCTCAGCACATATCAAAGCAGCAGGCTAAAGTTAAATCTAGACTTGGTTTCCTCTATCGTAATCGCTCCTATTTCACCACAGCTGCCAAACTAACCATGATTCAGATGACCATCCTACCAATGCTAGATTACGGACACAATTTATAGATCGGCAGGTAAGGGTGCTCTCAAGCGGGTAGATGTTCTTTACCATTCGGCCATCAGATTTGCCACTAATGCTCCTTATAGGACACATCACTACACTCTATACTCCACTGTAAATTGGTCATCTCTGTATACCCGTTGCAAGACCCACTGGTTGATGCTTATAAAACCCTCTCAGGCCTCACCCCCCCCACCCTAAAAAAAGTAAATGTACATATCAAATGAGTCCAATGTTGAACAAAAAAATAACATTGTAAAAAGTCAGTCAAGTATCATTAAAAGTATAGTGTAGGTACTGAGTACTACCGTAGCATCGTCCTTCGAGAAAGAGCAGTTTAGAGCTTACCTGATGTAGGAAAAACCTGCAGGTGAAGTGATGAGCAGGATCTCTTCTGCTGTTATACACAGATGCCGCAAAGTAGGAATATATGATCTATTTAAGCTTAATTCGAGATATGGATCACGTGATACTGAGATGATAAAAAAAATGTCAAACGTGAGACTGATGGTTCCTTGGAATCTAGGTAGATAACCACTCAGCGGTAAGGTGCAGGCTACTGTAGCCTCCCAAGACAGGTGATAGCAAACAATTATGGATAGCCAAACCTGGGTCAAATACAATTGTCAAATACTTTAAAATATTGGTCTTTGTCTGAGAATTTTTTTTTGCCCTGAAGAATAGAGCCAATGGAATAGTACCAAAATTGCAAACGCCAAGCTAAATTAGGTGCACCTCAAATAAATGTCCTTGACCCAGGTCTCTGGGGTTATCACACATTTGTCAACGCCATAATTTAATATAAATAGTTCTTTCACCAAATAAGTCTTTGAATATACCAATGAATGTTTTGGTTGTGGGATAAATGTAGAAAAAACAAATAAATCCTGATTGATGATTTAGATATCAAAATCAAATCAAATGTATTTATATAGCCCTTCGTACATCAGCTGATATCTCAAAGTGCTGTACAGAAACCCAGCCTAAAACCCCAAACAGCAAGTAATGCAAGTGTAGAAGCACGGTGGCTAGGAAAAACTCCCTAGAAAGGCCAAAACCTAGAGAGGAACCAGGCTATGTGGGGTGGCCAGTCCTCTTCTGGCTGTGCCGGGTGGAGATCATAACAGAACATGGCCAAGATGTTCAAATGTTCATAAATAACCAGCATGGTCAAATAATAATAATCACAGGCAGAACAGTTGAAACTGGAGCAGCAGCACGGCCAGGTGGACTGGGGCCACCAATGAGTCATCATGTCAGGTAGTCCTGAGGCATGGTCTTAGGGCTCAGGTCCTCCGAGAGAGAGAAAGAGAGAGCATACTTAAATTCACACAGGACACCGGATAGGACAGGAGAAGTACTCCAGATAACAAACTGACCCTAGCCCCCCGACAAACTACTGCAGCATAAATACTGGAGGCTGAGACAGGAGGGGTCAGGAGACACTGTGGCCCCATCCGATGACACCCCCGGACAGGGCCAAACAGGAAGGATATAACCCCACCCACTTTGCCAAAGCACAGCCCCCACACCACTAGAGGGATATCTTCAACCACCAACTTACCATCCTGAGACAAGGCCGAGTATAGCCCACAAAGATCTCCGCCACGGCACAGCCCAAGGGGGGGCGCCAACCCAGACAGGAAGATCACATCAGTGACTCACCCACTCAAGTGACGCATCCCTCCTAGGGACAGTATGAAAGAGCCCTAGTAAGCCAGTGACTCAGCCCCTATAATAGGGTTAGAGGCAGAGAATCCCAGTGGAAAGAGGGGAACCGGCCAGGCAGAGACAGCAAGGGCGGTTCGTTGCTCCAGAGCCCTTCCGTTCACCTTCCCACTCCTGGGCCAGACTACTCTCATATGACCCACTGAAGAGATGTCTTCAATAAAGACTTAAAGGTTGAGACCGAGTTTGCGTCTCTCACATAGGTAGGCAGACCATTCCATAAAAAAATGGAGCTCTATAGGAGAAAGCCCTGCCTCCAGCTGTTTGCTTAGAAATTCTAGGGACAATTAGGAGGCCTGCGTCTTGTGACCGTAGCGTATGTGTAGGTATGTACGGCAGGACCAAATCAGAGAGATAGGTAGGAGAAAGCCCATGTAATGCTTTGTAGGTTAGCAGTAAAACCTTGAAATCAGCCCTTGCCTTGACAGGAAGCCAGTGTAGGGAGGCTAGCACTGGAGTAATATGATCACATTTTTTGGTTCTAGTCAGGATTCTAGCAGCCGTATTTAGCACTAACTGAAGTTTATGTAGTGCTTTATCCGGGTAGCTTGAAAGTAGAGCATTGCAGTAGTCTAACCTTGAAGTGACAAAAGCATGGATGAATTTTTCTGCATCATTTTTGGACAGAACGTTTCTGATTTTTGCAATGTTACGTTGATGGAAAAAAGCAGTCCTTGAAATGGTCTTGATATGTTCTTCAAAAGAGAGATCAGGGTCCAGAGTAACGCCGAGGTCCTTCAGTTTTAGTTGAGACGACTGTACAACCATTAAGACTGATTGTCAGATTCAAAAGATCTGTTTCTTGAGACCTAAAACAAGCATCTCTGTTTTGTCTGAGTTTAAAAGTAGAAAGTTTGCAGCCATCCTCTTCCTTATGTCTGACACACATGCTTCTAGCGAGGGCAATTTTGGGGCTTCACCATGTTTCATTGAAATGTACAGCTGTGTGTCATCCGCATAGCAGTGAAAGTTAACATTATGTTTTCGAATGACATCCAAGAGGTAAAATATATAGTGAAAACAAGTGGCCCTAAAACAGAACCTTGAGGAACACCAAAATTTACAGTTGATTTGTCAGAGGACAAACCATTCAGAGACAAACTGATATCTTTCCGACAGATAAGATCTAAACCAGGCCAGAACTTGTCTGTGTAGACCAATTTGAGTTTCCAATCTCTCCAAAAGAATTTGGTGATCGATGGTATCAAAAGCAGCACTAATGTCTAGGAGCACGAGGACAGATGCAGAGCCTCGGTCTGATGCCATTAAAAGGTCATTTACCACCTTCACAAGTGCAGTCTCAGTGCTATGATGGGGTCTAAAACCAGACTGAAGCATTTCGTATACATTGTATAAAGATATAGTTTTGAATTGCCTGAAACTTTTATAATCAACACTCATCTCAGACTTGAACATGTGCAGCCAAAATAGTCCCCCCCCAAAAAAAAAAAAAAAAAACATTATTCTAAATTGTCATGTATACCAAACATTAGGAATACCTTCCTTTGCTCTCAGAAGCGTCTCAATTCAATCGGGATATGGACTCTACAAGGGGTCGAAAGCGTTCCACAGGGATGCTGGCCAATGTTGACTCCAATGCTTCCCACAGTTGTGTCAAGATGGCTGGATGTCCTTTGGGTGTTGGACCATTCTTTATACACACGAGAAACTGTTGAGCGTGAGAACAACTGCAATGCGGTTGAGTTTGACAACCGGTGCGCCTGGCACCTACTACCATACCTCGTACAAAATCAAACATAGTTGTCTTGCCCATTCACCCTCAATGGCACATACACAATCCAGGTCTCAATTGTCTCAAGGATTAAAAATCCTTCTTTAACCCGTCTCCTCCCCTTCATCGACACTGAGTGGATTTAACATCAGTAAGTTACATCAATAAGGGATCATATCTTTCACCTGGATTCACCTGGTCCGTGTAGATGTGTAATGAGAAATTTATATTTCATTTCACTTTTTATATTCAATCTCCAGACAGATGGTTGTGGGGTTCACAACTCATTTCCAAGCATAAGAATCCATTCAACAATACTACTTGATTAAAAAAAGTGAAAATAATTCAGCTGGTGGATTGGGATCGGATTTTAAATGGTTTATTTCTGAATTGTACATAGATTAGCTTGTTGCTTGTTAGTAGTTTCATGTAAAACCATGTTCACAGTGAGCTCACAGCAGTGGAGACAGACATGTTTACTTACATTGCCCTCAAAACAGTCTCATAGCTGTACACACCTGCATCTCACTTCTTCCCACAGGTTTAAATAAACTTTTACAAGTCTTAGTCTCCCTGGTTTAGTTGGTTTAGCTCATATGCAAAAAAATATTAAAATGATTTAAACAAGAAAAATAAATTAAAATGCTAATAAAAGTCTAATTGGAAGTAAAAATTTGCGATACGGAATTACTCTCATATCCCTCATGTCACACAAGTATGGCTATTTGACTGAGAGAAAAAGCAAGCACATCGAACCAATGTGGGTTTGAATGCATTGTAACCTTAATCTAACTATCCCAAACATACATATAATATTGATAAGGGTATCTACGTATTTTTACATACTAAACATTAGGGAAAATTAACATGTGAAGTACACAACATATTGTAAAGAAACCGCGAGTAACAGGTGAAAAACTGTGCATACCATCTCATCTTAATAAATACTTGAATTGTGCCTCGAGTGAAAGCTAGTGAAATGTCAAAGGTTGATGCACAACTGAAGCGTGAGATCGTTACTGCATCCTTGCAGAGGCACCCTCTCGTGATCAGTTAACTTGCTGTGTACCATCCTGTCCTCCAGGGGTCGCTCATATTGTCACCCAGCCTAAACCACAGCCGAATGCTGCCAGTCACATGACAGAGGAGAGCTCTGCAAATATCCTTCCCTGGTATCCTTTGCAAAAGGCACTACTGTACTGGTTATTTCTCTCAGAGGATAAGTTCCACGGGATAATGACCTCCATTCTTGTTATTAATCCTCTAATAGTTAAGGAAACAGTTTTACATTTGGACTGTATTCCGGTTTCATTATTCTTGAAATTAAGAGCAACAGCTGTCTCGACAAATACAACAAGCACATCCAGTCTTCTGGGGGACTGTCTGCGCTGGTGTTGCTGTCAGTAATTCTCATGACGTCTGTACTCTGTGGTACCATTGGCTGCATTTTTTGGAGGGGGCCCAGGAAGGGGGCGGGTCATCAGGATGTGACGACCTGGACGTAGTTAGCAGGGTAAAGGCCCACATCTCCGTTGGCCAGCTGCCCTTTGCACCAGCCCTGCTCGTCCTCCTCGCCCATCTTCATTAGCTCTTCACCTGAGTGATGAGAGAGCAGAAAGCACAGGGGAACATGCTTAATAATAGCAACTCGCACTGTTTCATCCAGTCCCAGGCATATCTGGAATTTTCCACTGACACCACCTGCTGGGAGTGTGAAACACCTCCGTGCAATTACATGCACCATAATTCATCCATATTCATGTAATGTACTGGACTTCTGAAACTCAGATTTGTTACAGGGACCACCACAAGGCGGCAACATAATTACCGGTGTACATCATGTTCTCACCACATCCAAAAGAAATTACTTAATTATCGACTATATCACCTCTTAGTTTAGTCCGAGGTGCTCTTCTTGAAAGCAAAAGCTTAGTGTGCGAAGGCTTATTTCTTCTCCAAAGGATTATTAACCCCTATCCAGTCTCAAATCATTTGGCCTTTTGTGATCCCTCAAGACTGGAACCAAAGTAGACCAAAAGGAAGGCCACAGTGTTAAAGTAAGGTCTTCTAAGATCTCTCTACATGGGCACTTCAACTTCTATCATCCAATATCCTCTCCAAATCCAAGGGTACACGACCCCCCCCGTGTAGACATCTACTAATCTAGGAGATCCCCCAGACAAGGACATTAGCTCGCAGTTAGACTGGGCTCTAATGGGGGCTCAGGCTGGTTAAGCTCCACTGGGAGGGAGACTTGAGTGTGACCCCACCAATCAGAGGGGCCAAGCACTGCCTTAACGACAGCTTTATTTTCACTAGCATAACAAGGAGGGGGTCGTCGTGATCATGGGAATTAACTGCTAATCAAAATAACAGACAACGTTACCCTGTACCTTTTAGCTGGCAGGAATCATCTAGGATAAAGAAGTGCATTTTGTGAAGTCTGAACAAATGACGTGGTTCAGTTCAAGGTAATTCATAGACATTTCAAAAACCATAATCGTCGACTATCAATTGCAACACTTACCTGCAGTGTTAGATTTAAAAATGATTATCATTTGATAATCATTTTGCTTGACACACCCTTTATTGCATTCTTATTATATACACATCCATTTTCAATGTTACTCATCCTAATTCTAGATGTTTATCTTCAACCAAAGCTGTAAATACAATGTTTCAAACAGGATATCCTATGAAAATGATATCAAGGATATATAGGAAATAAATCAGACCAAAGGCAACCAAGGCTGATCCTATGCAATACATATCATTTCCATTAAAATACAAATGATATTGCTGCAGTGCCTTCAAATCTGATGCTCATGTGTAAATCACACGTGTATTAATTCTCCCACTGTTTGTCCTTCAATTTTCAACATGTTTCGACCAAATTATTATCCCCCCCACACAAATGGTGAATTAATATCCACGCCACTGGTTTAGCAAGACAAAGTGAGCTGTGGCTGCCATGCAGACATTGGTCCTCGTGTCTGTGTTGATGTCCAGTGACATTAATAGGCATTAGTAGAGATTAATACCTGCTTTAAAGCTCAGCTCATCCGCCTCCTGCCCAGTGTAATCATACAACGCTCTAACTCGTACACCTTCTACCTTCTCCTCTTCCTTCTCTAACCCATTAGCGGCGATGACCTTTTTGGGGATGTCTTCGTCAGACCAGTCTGATGAGTAGTCTTTCACCCCTCTGTTGACAGGAAAGGGGGGGGCAGAGGGTTAGTATACCTTGGCAAAAAAAAAAGCTAAACAAATCTATTACTTTGTGTAGTCCTACAAGGATGGTATGAAGAAAACAATGAACGTGTCATTTTCTCTTCCAAACTATACATTGGAGGCTGCAACCAGAAATCAAACAAAATGTCTTGTAACGCAGGGCCTTGTATTCTCATTTTATCACTGTAGCAATAACTTTAACCAACAGAGGGTGGTAGCGACCACAGGTCTCCCCCCCAACAAGTTCCATGAAAGGCGCCACATTAAATCAATATACCTTCATTTGATCTCCGTGCTCACACGCCAAGTTAGAGCGACACTGTAAGAACATCTACTGTGACTGCTGTACGTATGTTTAACTGAATACGGAGGTTCAATTCAAAACGCATGAACACGGGCACAAGGCCTCTGACTCAGCACTAGTACAAACACTAGAGGCCGCAGCTCTCTGATACAGGAAGTTGGTAACCGTGGTCCCCCATGGAGTTAAGAAGACAAGACAAATATAGTAGCAGAAGCCAAACAGTTTTTTCGAAAAGCTGGAATAATTGGAGTTGAAACAACTCGGAGGTATACGTCTTTGGAGCAAACCAGCTTTGGCGCAAACCAACAGGAAGTTAACACAATAACTAAGGCATCCTTTTGTTTGTTATGTTATTGAAAAAAAAAAAAAAAAACCTTGGCCTCAAGTACCAATGTTAATTCTTTATTACAGATAAAAAAAGTACTCTTCAAACATCCATTGTCCCATGGGAACAGTGAGTCAGAATAACAAGATACCGTGCTCCACAACTATTATTCCCAGTCTTTCCTGCTCCATTCAAACGGCAACTATTGTATTATAGAAGAGGAAAGACACACGGACATTGTTAAGTACCTGTCCTAAAGCTGAGAAGAACAATTCATGACTAGTGGTGCAGTTGGACAAAGAGTCATCCCTAGCGCTACATTTGAACAACTCATGTGGTACAGAAGCTACGGTGGTAGTGCAGGGCGGATAGGTCATGTGCAGGTCACAGAGCGCACAGTTACCTGGTGGTCTCCTGAGGGGTCTGGGGTGCCTCCTCGCTTGAAGGGACAATGTTGGTCAGGGTGACCACGTCCTCCGCCCGGCTGTTCCTCGCCTTCTGGTTGGAGATGGAGCGGTTTGACTCAGGGGACCATTCCTGGACAAACATTTATATGTGAGACTTTAAAAAGCATGGAACTATTTTAATGTTTTCTAACTATCACCAGCTGGTAACATATCGTTTTCTCACACATACAGAGGCTTCTTCTAAACAGTATAGTTTAGTATCGAACACCACCGAGTGAAATATCTATTGTATTCATCTGGCCTAGTCTGTTTTATTTTATCAATGCAGTCACAACCACACCCAAAACACCACAAAAGAACAGCCACCTCACAGACCTGTAATCTAAACCAAATCACCATACAAATGAAAAGATGGAGAGAAAACAAACACAATAAAACAGTTCACTGAGGATACAGTTTCACCAGTCACATGATGATGCATCATCTTTGGGATGATACTAAATAACCAGAGGGCTTTTGAAGCCCTGTGCCTAGTGCCAGATCCACTACAGAGAGCTATGCTGCTCCCCAGCCAGGACAAAGGGGCCCCTGTGTCTGGGTGAAACCAGCGGGAATGCCAAAAGATTCCTAAGGCGACAGAGGAGAGCTGCCTCATTCTCACTCCCCACAAGCGTCACAGTGGCTTTGCCTGGAACTGGAAACCAATGCCGGTTTCCAGATCAACACGCTCCTGCGTGCCAGTCAGCTATCGCCAGCTTTAAATTGATCATTATGAAGTAGAGGATTTGTTTTGTGTTCACAGTAGCTGGAATTTTCCACTAAATAGAAAAATTGCCTCCTGCATGTGCACTAGAGTGAAGGTGGTGACTGAGGAGCAGTTTTAAAAATGGTCAGTTTTTAGGAACCTTGAGCTGTGTGTGGGGTGGTCAGAGCAGGCATTTAGCTCTGAGAACACACTACAGTATTCCAGAACCAACTCAGGTCCACATGTCACACAAGGGCCCATTCAGTGCCATCCTAAATTGGAATTTACTAACAGTTCAAGCAAGAGCCGAATATGGCTCTATGGGGAGGATTTCTTAATTATATGAACACCTTTTACAACATTTATTTGGCAGATAATTTGGAGTTTCATACACTGCTCAAAAAAATAAAGGGAACACTTAAACAACACAATGTAACTCCAAGTCAATCACACTTCTGTGAAATCAAACTGTCCACTTAGGAAGCAACACTGATTGACAATAAATTTCACATACTGTTGTGCAAATGGAATAGACAGCAGGTGGAAATTATAGGCATTTAGCAAGACACCCATTAAAGGAGTGGTTCTGCAGGTGGGGACCACAGACCACTTCTCAGTTCCTATGCTTCCTGGCTGATGTTTTGGTAACTTTTGAATGCTGGCGGTGCTTTCACTCTAGTGGTAGCATGAGACGGAGTCTACAATCCACACAAGTGGCTCAGGTAGTGCAGCTCATCAATGTGAGATGTGGCAAGAAGGTTTGCTGTGTCTGTCAGCGTAGTGTCCAGAGCATGGAGGAGCTACCAGGGGACAGGGCAGTAGATCAGAAGACGTGGAGGAGGCCGTAGGAAGGCAACAACCCAGCAGCAGGACCGCTACCTCCGCCTTTTGCGAGGAGGAGCAGGAGGAGCACTGCCAGAGCCCTGCAAAATGACCTCCAGCAGGCCACAAATGTGCATGTGTCTGCTCAAACGGTCAGAAACAGACTCCATGAGGGTGGTATGAGGGCCCGACGTCCACAGGTGGGGGTTGTGCTTACAGCCCAACACCATGCAGGACGTTTGGCATTTGCCAGAGAACACCAAGATTGGCAAATTCGCCACTGTGCTCTTCACAGATGAAAGCAGGTTCACACTGAGCACGTGACAGACGTAAGTCTGGAGACGCGTGGAGAACGTTCTGCTGCCTGCAACATCCTCCAGCATGACCGGTTTGGCGGTGGGTCAGTCATGGTGTGGGGTGGCATTTCTTTGGGGGGCCGCACAGCCCTCCATGTGCTCGCCATAGGTAGCCTGACTGCCATTAGGTACCGAGATGAGATCCTCAGACCCCTTGTGAGACCATTGGCTGGTGCGGTTGGCCCTGGATTCCTCCTAATGCAAGACAATGCTAGACCTCATGTGGCTGGAGTGTGTCAGCAGTTCCTGCAAGAGGAAGGTATTGATGCCACCCGTTCCCCAGACCTGAATCCAATTGAGCACATCTGGGACATCATGTCTTGCTCCATCCACCAACGCCACGTTGCACCACAGACTGTCCAGGAGTTGGCGGATGCTTTAGTCCAGGTCTGAGAGGAGATCCCTCAGGAGACCATCCCCCACCTCATCAGGAGCATGCCCAGGCATTGTAGGGAGGTCATACAGGCACGTGGAGGCCACACACATACACTACTGAGCCTCATTTTGACTTGTTTTAAGGACATTACATCAAAGTTGAATCAGCCTGTAGTGTGGTTTTCCACTTTAAATTTTGAGTGTGACTCCAAATCCAGACCTCCATGGGTTGATAAATTTGATTTCCATTGATCATTTTTGTGTGAATTTGTTGTCAGCACATTCAACTATGTAAAGAAAAAGTATTTAATAAGAATATTTCATTCATTCAGATCTAGGATGTGTTATTTTAGTGTCACCTTTATTTTTTTGAGTAGTGTATATACTATTTGATAAATCAGTAAATACAGGCAACATATTTATTATTATAAGCTTGCAATTTGCATTGTAACTCATGTTCGCTCAAAGTCAATAGACAATTTGTTTACATAAAGGTTAGACAGACAATGTCCTTTACCTCAAACTGTGGCCAGTTCATGCTCATGCCAGGTCCATGGGTGTTTCTCCACCACCTCAGATCTTCGCTGTCATTGGCTGCAGTGATGGTCTGGCCCAGGTCACGGTACAGGACCTTGAATCTAAGGGACAAATTCCCTCTGTTAATCACTGGAGTCACATTACCCGCACTTAACACAATACTGTGGTCAGTGAGCAAGATGGATCAACACGTGTACGGGATGCAAAGCGCAATTATCTAATGCGCACATCTTGGGTATAAATACACCAGAAAGATGAGGGCACACGTTTCAAAAAAACATTTCATTACAGGAACATTTTTAAAAAAAAGACTAACATTTAAAAAAAGGGGGAGGATATGCTGAGCTCCACAAATAAAACTGAAATCACAGTAACATTTTTATTTTGTTGCGGGATTGGTGGACTTTATCCAGTCAAACCCATAGATCAACTCTTACTTTACTAGGTTTGTCTCAATCTCTGGAAATACCAAGCTATAAGAATGTGGCAGAATTCCACTGAATATTTGCTCAGCCGGAAGGCCAGACCAACCATCAACAGTTCCATGGTCACCTGGCCCTTGTCTAAATAGAGTAAGGACCTGTTATGAAAGACTGGTAGTTAATGGACAACACCGGCAGTTGAACATTCCCTCCTTGTGTACACATACTGTTGAACAGAAACGTAGGCTAATTCTACAAAATAATTGCAGTATTAGATTCCCATGCTCAAAGTTTACTGTTCAATCTTGAGCAATTTATGCAACTGTAAAACATGACTAAGGTCTCAACACCATACCTGCAAGCGGAAAAGAACGTCCAGCGCCCAACTCAAGACGCGGAGAATTGATTTTTGAAGAAATGTATTTGTGAACCAAGATGTATGTTTGTTAACTATAAATAGATGTGTCCAGAAAACAAAAAAAATGATTACCTCCCTCTAGATATTTGACAGTTGACTTACAAGGTTCGAGGTACTAGGTCAGCAGAAGGTGTGATTGTCATACCCATCCTTGCTGGAGAGGTCCAAATGTTTGTGAATGTCCAGCAGGACCTCCTTGAAGAAGCACAGCCTGTTCTTCTCGGCCTCCTGGGTGATCTCAAACACCTGCTCCATGTCCTCCATGTAGCGTGGGTTGCAGCGGTTCAGCTCCTCCAAAGCCTTCTCGTAGCGCTCCTTCGCCTGGAGTTGAAAAACCAGACACACAGCCAACTATACATCTAGCTTCAGACACAGAATCGCCATCTTTACGTGCAAAAATATTATACCATTTGAAATATTTATACATTTGAAAGAATTCCTGGCTTTGGTGTGGCTAATGTTCGTTATGGGGTGTAGTCTCAAGAGATTAGCTGTGGGCAAGTAAACCGAAAAAAATCCAGTTTTTCAGGATTTACTGTATAAATTACAAACTATCCCTACATTTTAAATTAGGTGGAGCTCGGTTTATAGGAAAGCTTTTGATTACTAACTCAACTTCAAAATGGGACCTTACACTGCACTTCCTACAGCTCAGACATAGTGGAAAATTAACAACAGCCTCCATAGATCCAGCCAGTCAACAACAACAAAAAAACAGCTCCCAGTCTTTCTGCTCGTCACTGCAAGGCTGCCACCTGACAAGCCTCATCACGCCAAACAGTTATGTTTTTTTTATTTTTAAAAAGGCACGTCGGTATGTGCTTCCCCACCCACAATTTCACACTTGATGACAGGCTGCCTTCTAGACAGCACACCCAACTAAAACAAAGCTTTGTAGCTGCACTGCGCCAATTACACCGACACCGCTTTAGACTGGACAGTCCCATTAGCTGAACCGATAAGGCTGGTACAAATAACATATTAAATGCTCAAGAGGTTGGCTTGTTACTTGTGTTCATGGGCTGAAGTACAGCATGTAAGAAGAAAAAAAACAAAATGACCTCAAGCCTCTTGACTAACAAATGTTATGGAACCTGATGACTACCTAGATGAACACTTATTGTTCACATACGTGGAGTTTCAGTACCTTCTCTGCTTCCTGGTTGCATTTCTCAACACGGTCTGTAAATTTGCGGACCTCTTCCTGCGACTTGGTGGGGTCTGCCTTGGCATGGGTCTCGCGAGTCAAAGCAGTCTTCTCTTCTTTACGGGCCTGCTGGTAACTCTTCTTAGACGACTCCACCTTGGACAGAGGAATTCCTCTGTTTACTAATCACCAACCACACATCTATTGTATTTGGTACAAGTCATTCCCTAGGCTCTAGACCTCAGCTGAATCTGGTAATTAATGGTATGGCTGTTGAACAAATCGAGGAGACCAAATTACTTGGTGTTACCTTAGATTGCAAACGGTCATTGTCAAAACATATAGATTGAATGGTTGTAAAGACTGGGTCTGTCAAAAATCAAATGCTTTTCACACCACACTCCAAAAAGAGAGTCCTGCAGGCTCTAGGTTGTGTCTTATGCCGATTATTGTCCAGTCGTGGTCAAGTGCTGCAAGGAAAGACCTAGTTAAGCTGCAGCTGGCCCAGAACAGAGCGACATCTTGCGCTTCATTGTAATCAGAGGGATAATATAAATAGTCTCTCTTGGCTCGGACTTGAGGCGAGACTGTTTCTAGAAAGTAGTGACACAGTCAGTGTTGAAAACTCCTAATTGTTTGCATATTCAACTAACACACAGCTCTGACACAAATTCAAAGCGTACAGTATTATATAGAGCCATTATTGCATGGAACTCCCATCGCGTAAATGAACAGCAATCCTGGTTTCAGAAAACAGATAAAGCAACACCTTACGGCACATTGCCTCTCCCCTATCGGAACTAGATATTTCATGTGAATGTATTGATACACTACATGACCAAAAGTATGTGGACACCTGCTCGTCAAACATCTCATTCCAAAATCATGGGCATTAATATGGAGTTGGTCCCCTTTTTCCTGCTACAACAGCCTCCTCTCCGCTGGGAAGGCTTTCCACTAGACGTTGAAACATTGTTGCGGTGACTTGCTTCCATTTAGCCACAAGAGCATTAGTGAGGTCAGGCACTGATGTTGGTCGATTAGGCCTGGCTTGCAGTTGCCGTTCCAATTCATCCGAAAGGTGTTCAATGGAGTTGAGGTCAGGGCTCTGTGCAGGCCAGTCAAGTTCTTCCACACTGATCTCGACAAACCACTTCTGTATGGACCTTGCTTTGTGCACAGAGCACAGAATCATCTATAATGTCATTGTATGCTGTAGCGTTAAGATTCCCTTCACTGGAACAAAGGGGCCTAGTCCAAACTATGAAAAACAGCCCCAGACCATTATTCCTCCTCCATTAAACTATACAGTTAGCACTATGCATTGGGGCAGGTAGCTTTCTCCTGGCATCCGTCAAACTCAGGTTCGTCCGTCGGAACGCCAGATGGTAAAGCGTGATTCATCACTCCAGAGAACGTGTATCCACTGCTCCAGAGTCCAATGGCGGTGAGGTTTACACAACTTCGGCCGACACTTGGCATTGCGATCACAAGCTGCTTGGCTATGGAAACCCATTTCATGAAGCTCCCGTACATATACACACAAAAATACATAGGCTGTGTGCCATTTTAAAATGGATGAGAATGTTCTTGTCAATTAAATGATTAATTATAATTTTTTTTACTTTTTCAGTCCTGTGGGAATCGAACCCACAACTCTGGCGTTGCAAGATACATGTTCTATCAACTGAGCAACACGGGACAAGCAACATTAATGTTCTGTATTTTGTCATATTTCATGTTTGGTGTGGACCCCAGGAAGAGTAGCTTCTGCTTTCGCAACAGCCGATGGGGATCCTAATAAAATGCCAAATCAAAACACAACAACTGATCCATTATTGGTCATTCAGGGTTGATGATGTATGAAGATTAAACGGGTAAAAAAAAGAACCAAAATGAGTAGAGCAACACTCACGTCCTTCAGTTTCCGAACCCAGGGTTTTTGTGCCTTGCGGAAACCTTCCTCTGCCTCCTTTGTCTCCCGGAACCCTCCGATCATCTGCTTGTGGAAGGCATCTTTCTGCCAGTTACGGACCTTGTCGCTGTCCTCCACAGCCAGGTGCTCCTTCAGCTCCATGTGGATCTCACTCAGCCTATCAGCAGCATTCATGAAGGCATGCCACGCCTTCTCCAGGGTGCCATACTGAGGCCCTTCAGGTAGAGAGAAGTCACAGGGTTAACGGACACGTTTCACACCAATAACACATGGCTCCAAGTCATTCAATGAGAGTCAAGTCGTTATCCAACCAGAGAAATGACCTACACTACCGGTCAAAGGTTTTAGAACACCTACTCTTTCAAGGTTTTTTTTTATTGTAGAATAATAGGACATCAAAACTAATTAAAACACAATCACGTTGTAACCAAAAAAAGTAAAGTCAAAAGATATTTTCTTTACTTGAGTAAAAGTATTTGGTTTAAAATATACTTAAGTATCAAAAGTAAAAACATCAACATTCCTTATAAAGCAAACCAGATGGCACAACCATCTTGTTTTTATTTATTTACAGAAAGCCAGGGGCTCACGCAAACATTCAGACATAATTTACAAACGAAGCATGTGTGTTTAGTAAGTCCGCCAGACCAGAGGCTGTAGGGTTGACCAGGGATGTTCGGTTGATAAGTGAATTGGACTTTTCCTGTCCTGCAAAGCATTCAAAATGTAACTACTTTTGGGTGTCAAGGAAAATGTAAGGGGTAAAAAGTACAATATCTTAACGAATGTAGTGAAGGAAATTTTATTTTTCACTAAAACGTCACCCCACTACCAGGCCAACTCACCTTTCTCCACCACGCCCCTCCACTTCTTGGCCCAGTCACTCAGCTGCTGGGAATAGCCCTTCTCAATCTTGGCCCGCTCCGCGAAGCAGCTGACGAGCTCGTTGCACAGCTTGTGTCCATCGTCGATACGCTTCACCGTCCTCTTGTAGTGCCCCGGCTAAGTAAAGATGGACATATACTTGTGTAAGAAAGACCTGCTACATAGGGAGAAAGTCGTGGAAATATGGCCGTTGACTTGCGGTTTAGAAAAATGTAAGTTCGAGAGAAGAATGGGAAAAATTTGACAACCCACAGTTGACCTCTGCCTACAGAGAGCACATGAACATCTGGACAATCATCCAGAGGGGCCTTAGGTTGCAGAAAATGTCAGACTTAAACAGAAGTCAATGCCTCAGCTTATTTTGTTGACTGCTGCAGAGGATATGTAGTACATATCTATGAAACCATTCAAAATTAGCTGAAAATTCAAAATTTGTACCTGTCAACATAGCACACAAAAATCAGACGGATTTGTCTGCTGGTTAAATGGGAATGCCACAGGCAAACAGAGCAGGTGACTACTGCTGCTAGTTTCCCTCAGAGGAAGTGATAACTTGATGGGCCAGGCCTGATGAGGTGGGGCAAAAGAGGAGCCAATGGGGGGGGAGGAAACCCATAGCTAGGGCATGGAAATATAAATCAGCAGGGACTCATTATGTGTGTTGCCCATGCAAACGATGGAAGGCTGCCCAAGGGGGGGGCAGTCCCGTGGTAGTCCTACTTCCACACTAGATTGGTCAGCACCACAGGGTTGGCAGCCCTGAGGGGGTGTAGTTGTTGAGCTTACCTCCCAGAAGCTTTCGCAGCTCCCTACGTCTCGCAGGTCTCCATTGGAAGACATCTCGGGGTCGCCTTTACAGCACAGAATGATGGCGGCTATCTGTTATAACCGAGGGGAGAAGAACATGTAAGACTGTCGATGGACTACAGAGCTGGATATAGTTATGTGAAACCCATTCAAAAGTTTGGGAGTCAAAATTCAAGAGAAAAATGCAGGGAAATTGCCGAAAAGTAAATGACTGCCCTACTTGGCAAGCCTCCATAGGGTTAATACAAGAGCAGTGGCTGGGCAGAATTTTTTAGTAAAATAACTGACAGTATTTTTCATTTCCCCCTTCTTTTCACCCTGACCCTGCTAACATTCATGTATTTTCTGATTAAGCGATCCACTGGCATTACGCCACATCCTTAGTCTGTAGAAAAGGCCCCATAGCTTCTCCTCACAGAGCTAATGAGTCTACCCTAAAGGTGTAATCCAGTAATCCCGTAGGGTGAGGGGAGAGAAAGGAGCAGAGCAGGTCTCACCTCTGAGTGTCTGTCTCTGTCAGAGGATTGAGCCGAGGCAGACTAGTTTTAGCCAGGCTGGGGTTGCATGAGATAGATAAATGATGCCCAGTCATTGAGGTTAACTCATCACCACACTTAGTCAGCCATACTAATAGCAGGTCTTATCTGTTGCCAACGAAAATAGCTGATATGTTTTTCAAGAGCGAAAACTCAGAGACATCCACATTCTTTGAGCTCTTGTACTCTCATATGCTTGAAAATAACACCTTGATGCATGGTCAATTGACCAAATAATTGATTTTAAATTAAAACAATTGTCAAAAAAAAAAAAAAAATCCAATCTAGATCCATTTTTAAAATTCCCACCTCAAAAAAAATGAACCGTGTACAGAGTTCACACTTCCCTATACATCCACTTCCCCTGGTCCAGTTCCTGATTGTATTAGCTAGCAGTGCCAAGGTCAAATTGCTTCCTTTGACAGACAACAACTTGGAAGGAAGACTGGGCATTCTGGGGACATTCATTACCAAAGCTATCCAGCGTGATTTTGCACTGCTAAAAACACCCGCCGCTCCCTATCAAGTCTGAAAACCCACAATTGAAATGAAAAATGAATAAAAAGTAACTCTGCAAAAGGATTTGACCAAACCTGTGGACTTCGTACAGCACAAATGCTGAACAAAACTATAAACGCAACATTAAGCAATCTGTGGCATTGTGTTGTGTGACAACTGCACATTTTAGAGTGGCCTTATTGTTCCCAGCACAAGGTGCACCTGTGCAATGCTGTTTAAAATCAGCTTCTTGATATGCCACACCTGGTCAGGTGGATGATTCTCTGGGAAAGGAGAAATGCTCACTAACAGGGATGTAAACAAATTTCTGCACAAAACTTGAGAATTAAGCTTCTTGTGCTTATGGAACATTTCTGGGATCCTTTATTTCAGCTCATGACCCTTGGGACCAACACTTAACGTTGTACTGCATGGGGCAAAATGGTGGTCACACCAGATACTGATTTTCTGATCCACGCCACAACCATTTAAAAAAAAAAGGCATCTGTGACCAGATGCATGGCATAGCTGTATTCCCAGTCATGTGTGATCCATATATTAGGGCCTAATTAAATTAATTACAATTGCCTGATTCCCTAATATGAACTGCAACTCAGTAAATTATTTTAAAATGTTGCAAATTGTGTTTATATTTTTGGTCAGTGTATACACACACACACACACACACACACACACACACCTTCAAATTAGTGGCTTTGGCTACTTGAGCCACACCCGTTGCTGACAGGTGTATAAAATTGAGCACACAGCCATGCAATCTCCATAGACAAACATTGGCAGTAGAATGGCCTTACAGAAGAGTTCATTGACTCTCAAAGTGGCACATAGGATGCCACCTTTCCAACAAGTCAGTTGGTCAAATTTCTGCTCTGCTAGAGCTGCCCCGGTCAACTAAGTGCTGTTATTGTGAAGTGGAAACATCTAGGAGCAATAAAGGCTCATCCATTAAGTGGTAGGCTACACAAGCTCACAGAACGGGACCGCCAGCTGTCCTCAGTTGCAACACTCACTTCCGAGTTCCAAACTGCCTCTGGAAGCAACTTCAGCACAATAACTGTTCGTCAGAAGCTTCATGAAACGTGTTTTCTGGAGTAAAGATTCACGCTTTCACCATCTGGTAGTCTGACGGCCGGACCTGGGTTAGGACGGATGCCAGGAGAACGCTACATGCATAGTGCCAACTGTGAAGTTTGGTGGAGGAATATTGGTCTGGGGACATTTTTGATGGTTCGGGCTAGGCCCGATACAGTATATAAGGGCATTCTAGATGATTCTGTGCCCACTCCTGTTTCTGCATGACAACATCCACATTATCTAAGCAAGGTCCAGAGAGAAATGGTTTGTCGAGAGTGGTGTGGAAGAACTCGACTGGCCAGCACAAAGCCCTGACCTCAACCCCATCGAACACCTTTGGGATGAATTGGAATGCCGACTGAACCAGGCCTAGCCGCCCAACATCAGTACCCGATCTCACTAATGCTCGTGGCTGAATGGAAGCAAGTCCCCACAGCAATGTTCCAACATCTAGTGGAAAGCCTTCCCAGCAGAGTGGAGGCTGTTATAACAGAAAAGGGGACCAACTCCATATTAATGCCCATGATTTTGGAATGAGATGTTCGACGAGCAGGTGTCCATATACTTTTGGTCATGTACTGTACATGAGCTACACCATTATTCTGAGAATTTATAGGTAATGGACCTACAAATATGATAAACAACCACAATTCCATCCAAGGCATATATGTAAAAGAAAGGCCGAATAACAGGTATCTTTTGGTTATCACTATGGCAACAGCATCCAGGAACAATAAAAAGCACAATATTTACATCTTGCAGTTAAAATGAGAAAATAAGGAAAAGGAATATAAACAAATGTTATATTAATTATGCCAGAAATGGCAATGGAAACACCTTTATGTGCAAATATTGATATAGCCATCATATCGAAGTCAATTTAGAGTCAAGCGTTGATATGGTGTTTGGTTCTCCCACTACGACTCAGGAAACTATGCAGTTTATTAAAATAGATTAAATATATGAACCTCACCATAATAAAGCGCTGCTCTACCATCAGGGCAGGTCCTACAGGCCCTAGTTGTTGCACCTGGACTACTGTTCAGTCATGTGGTCAGGTGCCACAAAGAGGACTAAGGAAAATTGCAATTGGCTCAGAACAGGGCAGCACGGCTGGCCCTTGGATGTACACAGAGAGCTAACAATAATATGCATGACAATCTCTCCTGGCTCAAAGTGGAGGAGAGACTGAATTCATCACTACTTGTATTTGTGAGGTATTGACATGTTGAATGCGCCGAGCTGTCTGTTTGAACTACTGGACACCCATGCATACCCCACAAGAGGTCTCTTCACAGTCCAAGTCCAGAACAGACTATGGGAGGCACACAGCACTACATAGAGCCATGACTACATTGAACTCTATTCCACATCAAGTAAGCAGTAAAATTAGATTTAAAAAAGGCAGATAAAAAATATAAAAAAACCTTATGGAACAGCGGGGACTGTTGCTTCACAAACAGACACAATAACATACGCACTATACACACAAACGTAAACATGGATATTGTGTTGTAAGATATGTGGTAGTAGAGTAGGACCCTGAGGGGACACTTAATGTGTTGCGAATGTATTGTAACATTTAAAAATGGCAGGAACTAACAGAGATCCTTAATAAATACATGGCAGTGAAAGTGCATGGTGATGATCCAATACATATTGAGGCTCTTATTCTGGTGACCAATGCGTGACTGTCTTGACAAATAAAAATATTCTTATGCATAAATATCTAATCTGTAGACTAGCCAACATGCACTGTATCTGCAAGCTGCTGGCTAGAACGCATGTGCCAAGACCAGAGTAGACACATTCTATTTAACACAACAGTTTGTGACAAAACAAATTGGTAGAGTTCAAAATGCAATGGGAAAACAGTGAATTTCAGGTTTTTTAATTCGGTACATGAAAACATAAGCTTAACGGTACATTGTGTGCACTTCATCACACACGGATTTTAACCCACAACAAGTCCAGTTAGTGTAAACATACCACTGGCTGTAAAAAACAAAAACATTTTCTTTATGTGGATTCTAGAATAATTCACATGGAAATGTGTCCCGATTGAATGGAAACCTAGCTAACGTTAAAATGTTACAATCACAATTTCCTTAGAACACCTTTGGTGAGTTCTGCAGTTTAGACATTCAATATCCTTGAACTTCCTGCTGGCAAGGAGAAGAGGGGTGGTGCTGTGGAATGTATGCTAGCAGGGAGAGGCATTTCCCACAAATACGCCAAAACAGGAAAATGAGAGGCTCACTTCAGCAAAGCCTGCTAATTGAAAAGTCAATATCTCGGACCCCATCTCAGAGTGGAAAAGTTGGGTGGTGTGGGGATGCAGCACGACAACAGTGATTGAGGCCCCGGGGTCAAGTAATATAACCCCTGAACGATGATGGAAAACCAGCAGCTTGTAAGGCGGGGGTCAAGGGATTCAACCACCACTAATCTCCAGTCAATAACCAGTTGACGGCAAAAGTAAGACATTTCAGCAGCTTGAGTAATCGAGGTCACATTGGATTCAACATAGTGATACAAATTCAGTCCCTGGAAGGGCCAAAGGCTCAGATTCAATAGATACTAATATGAAAATGTTTTTTTTCTACAGATGCCATACATTTATGGAAACTAGGGATATTATACTGTCCTGGGGGAGGGGGGGGTGTATATTGAAATCACAAGGATAAGAGCAGAAAGCAGAGCAGCCATCTATAAAGTACACACAATTCATACTACAGAAGATTAAATCTGTACACATGACAGGCTGCAGAATCACACACTCTGGTATCTGGGTCTTTCTGCATGTAGCCTTTACTCAGAGATTGAGCATGTAATCTTTAGCATTTGTTGAACCCTATAAATTACAATTTTAAAAAAATATTCAAAAATAAAAGGTGGAATGAATAAAATGAAATTCCTTGCCCGACTTCCCATTCTATTAAATTTATATTGTGTAACAAAAATCTTGACAGCAACCTTTATATATTGAGGACCATAGAGTTTTCCTAAATGCTGCGGAAAACAAAGTATATGACAAGCATTAAGGAAGACCCCTGACAATTGAAGGAACATAACTGAGCAACAAACTTCCACACAGGCCCTGTAAGCAACAGACCATGTGCTCCCGAGTGATGGTGCTCCCGAGTGATGCAGTGGTCTAAGGCACTGCAGTGCTAGAGGAGTCACTACAGTCCCTGGTTCGAATCCAGGCTGTATCACATCCGGCCGTGATAGAGAGTCCCATAGGGCGGCGCACAGTTGGCCCAGCATCGTCCAGGTTTGGCCGTCATTGTAAGTCAACTGACTTGCCTAGTTAAATAATAATGTGCTGCAGGCTTTCATTTGGACAACATCCCTGTGTCAGAGGATGTTTACGTTCCACCGGTCACCAACCTTGTTTAGGCAGTATGCTCAGTTCATCCTGATCACTTAGCAGAACTGGAATTTGTTTAAATATCTGGGAGATTAAATCCTCAGCAGGGGGGCATGGCTGACAGAAAACAGCGGGTCCTGTTTAACAGAGGGATTTCGGTCGAACGCTGCTGAACCCTTCATGGAAAAGGGCACTAGTCGTCTCAAGTCAGAGCTGGAAACAAGTATTTGTGGGCAAGTAGGCCGTGGACTGAACAACAGAGGTAAACTGGATACCAAATGGCAGCACATTCAGAACCCATTATGGGTGCTTTCACCCCTCCCCCTTAGATGTGACTGAGAACACGTACCATGTGGAACTGGTTTACTTACATTGCTTAGAAACACTACCTGGAGAGATTAAGTTCTATTGTATTTGTAGAGTACTGAAAATGTCTCTTCTTGGAATGTTACCCATGCTGACAGAGTAAGAGAATGAACACAGGCTTGTGTTTCTATCCAAAATTGGGTCAGATTAACAAGAAGCCAAGAGCTCATAAACCACACTGGAAACTTGTAGTCAATCTGATTAAATGTATACGAGCAGCATGTGCAACTCTTATTTTCACTGAAAACGCTGTTCAAAAGTCTGAGCAAGCATAGAATGTTATGCAAATAATTTCCTTGTTGGATTTCTGCAACACAGTGCAGTCAGAAAGTATTCAGACATCTAGACTTTTCCACATTATAGCCTTATTCTAAAATGTATTAAATACACCCCCCTCAATCTACACACAATACCCCATAATGACGAAGCAAATAAATCATATTTGACGTTTATAAAAAAATATATATCTTATTTACGTAAGTATGCAGACCCTTTACTCAGTACTTTATAAAATGTACCTTTGGCAGCGATCTTCAGGTCTCTCCACAGATGTTCAATCGGGGGTCAAATCCAGCCTCTGGCTGGGCCACTCAAGGACATTCAGACTTGTCCCAAAGCCACTTCTGGGTTGCCTTGGCTGTGTGCTTAGGGTCATTGTCCTGTTGTAAGGTGAAGCGTCACCCCAGTCTGAGGTCCTGAATGCTCTGGGGCAGGTTTTCATCAAGTATCTCTATACTTTGCTCCGTTCATCTTTGCCTCGATCCTGACTAGTCTCCCAGTCCCTGCCGCTGAAAAACGTCCCAACAGCGTCATGCTTCACAGTAGGGATAGTGCCAGGTGTCCAGACGTGACGCTTGGCATTCTTGCCAAAGCCTGAATCAATCTTTGTTTCATTAGACCAGAGAATCTCGGTTCTTTAGGTGCCATTTGGCAAACAAAGCGGGCTGTCATGTGCCTTTTACTGAGGAGTGGCTTCCGTCTAGTCACTCTACCATAAAGGCCTGATTGGTGGAGTGCTGCAGAGATGGTTGTCCTTCTGGAAGGTTCTCCCAATTCAAAAGAGGAGCTTTGCCTTAGTGACCATCGGGTTCTTGGTCAACTCCCTAACCAAGGACCTTCTCCCACGATTGCTAAGTTTGGCCAGGCAGCCAGCTCTAGAAAGAATCTTGGTGGTTCCAAACTTCTTCCATTTAAGAATGGAGGCCACTGTGTTCTTGAGGACCTTCAATGCCTCAACACAATCCTGTCTCCGAGCTCTACGGACCACACCTTCGACCCCATGGCTTGGCTTTTGCTATGACAGGCACTGTCAACTGTGTGACTTTATATAGACAGGTGTGTGCCTTTCCAAATCATGTCCAATCGATTGAATTTACCACAGGTGGACTCCAATCAAGTTGTAGAAACATCAAGGATGATCAACGGAAACCGTGCCTTTCAAAATTGTCACACACAAAAAAACAAAAGACTTTCCGCTTTGTCAAATCATGAACAAGGCTGTGTAATCTCTTTCTGGGTAATTCTGATTGAATTTACCATGCAGAAAGTGGACTCCAAATCAAAATGGTTTTGATAGAAACATGCCCACTTGTGAGGATGATCATGGTCCGTGGAAACCGGATTTGCACCGAGAGCTCAATTTCAATATGTCTCATTAAATATGCAAAGTGTATAAAATGAATGAGTAAAGATGAAACTGTAAATAATGTAATGTTAATTTTGTGATTTTAAATAAAAACCCCTCCTAGCAAAATTGTCACACAAGACAAAAAAAACAAAATGGTACTTTCCATTCTAACCACAAAAGACTTTGTCAGAGATTACACACTGGGGTATGTTGAATGCAAATTCCCAAATGATTGAGCATTCATTTAAAGAATATTTCATTTTTAATTAACAAATGTAACCATATCTACTGTGTTTGTTTATGCATTTCTGTGAATATTTAGTAAGTAAATAATTAAGACAATTGGTGTATGGATAATTCATAGTAAAGGCTGGGTTCGTGCAGATAAACAATTTACAACATTTGGAATGAGACTAACGTGAGGTAAATAATAATTAATTAATTAGATGACGAATTGATCAGATATTAAAATATCTGAAGAGTTATTAGGAAAATTATAACTTTGTAATCTGAAGGTTTTCAAGGGTGCCCAGACTTCCTAGTTAATTACATTTCCATGATTAGTGTAATCACGTAAATATTATTGCAGAGAATTGATTTGATAAACAGTCCTCACTTTAATAATGCCAAAGACACAACAGCTGTAACATAACAAAATGTGGAAAAGGGGTCCGAATACTATCCACTGTACAACTCCTAAATATAGAGCAGGTGTGCACTGAACACAAGGTGATACTCCCACAGAATTTCACAAACCAAAGCAAACAGTTGCGTTGCTACCCAGCAAAGCAAACACTAGTGCTGCAGCATTAAAATGTATGGCATGCAAGAACTCACCAGATAATATTCATCATTGATTGCTATCGATAGTGACTGAGTAACACCTTTTTTTGCGGTGAAAGACTTCACACATTCTAATATTCAGATTGGAGGCCAGGCATTCTTATGTGAATTATGGTATAGATGTCGGCCGATTAATCGGCACGGACGATTAATTAGGGCCGATTTCAAGTTTTCATAACAATCGGTAATCAGCATTTTTGGATGGCGATTATGGCCAATTACATTGCAATCCACGAGGATTGCTAGCTAGCATTAAACTTATAAAAAAAAAATCTTCACATAATCACTAGTTAACTACACATGGTTGATGATATTACTAGTTTAACTAGCTTGTCCTGCGTTGCATATAATCAATGCTGTGCCTGATAATTTATCATCGAATCACAACCTACTTCCCCAAACGGGTGAAGATTTAACAAAAGATTATTTGCGAAAAAAGCACAATCATTGCACCAATGTACCTAACCATAAACATCAATGCCCTTCTTAAAATCAATACACAAGTATATATTTTCTTAAACTGAATATTTAGTTGAAAGAAATTAATGTTAGGCAATATTTACTAGGGAAATTGTGTCACTTCTCCTGCATTCTGTGCAAGCAGAGTCAGGTTATATGCAGCAGTTTGGGCCGCCTGGCTCGTTGTGAACTGTGTGAAGACCATTTCTTCCTAACAAAGACCGTAATTAATTTGCCAGAATTTTACATAACATTGAAGGTTGTGCAATGTAACAGCAATATTTAGACTCAGGGTTGTCACCCATTCGATAAAATACAGAACAGTTCTGTATTTCACGGAAAGAATAAACTTTTTGTTTTCAAAATTATAGTTTCCGGATTTGACCATATTAATGACATAAGGCTCGTATTTCTGTGTGTTATTAGATTATAATTAAGTCTATGATTTGATAGAGCAGTCTGACTGAGCGGTGATAGCCAGCAGCAGGCACGTAAGCATTCATTCAAACAGCTTTCCTGCAGGGTAGCCTAGTGGTTAGAGCGTTGGACTAGTAACCGGAAGGTTGCAAGTTCAAACCCCCGAGCTGACAAGGTACAAATCTGTCGTTATGCCCCTGAACAGGCCGTTAACCCACTGTTCCTAGGCCGTCATTGAAAATAAGAATTTGTTCTAAACTGACTTGCCTAGTTAAATAAAGATAAAATAATTTGCCAGTAGCTCTTCGCAATGCTTGAAGCACATCGCTGTTTATGACTTCTAGCCTATCAACTCCCGAGATTAGGCTGGCAATACTAAAGTGCCTATAAGAACATCCAATAGTCAAAGGTATATAAAATACAAAAATGGTATAGAGAGAAATAGCCCTATAATAACTACAACCAAAAACTTCTTAACTGGAAATATTGAAAGACTCATGTTAAAAGGAACCACCAGCTTTCATATCATCTCATGTTCTGAGCAAGGAACTTAAACGTTAGCTTTTTTACATGGCAGACACTGCACTTTTACTTTCTTCAACACTGTGTTTGTGCATTATTTAAACCAAATTGAACATGTTTCATTATTTATTGGAGACTAAATAGATTTTATGTATGTATTATATTATGTTCAAATAAAAGAGTTCATTCAGTATTGTTGTAATTGTTGTTATTACAAATATATATATATTTTTTTTAATTGGGCCTATTAATCGGTATTGGCTTTTTTTTGGTCTTTCAATTATCCGTATCTGCATTTAAAAAACATTTTTAAATCAACCTATAGTATGGTAGAGAGGAAGACTGAGGGAGATGACAGAAAGCTCATAGCAATATCACCAAAGGTCAGACAAACTACCCAATCCAAAAATTCAGCCAGAGCAACAAAATCTTTTACATAAAAACGCATTATCCACAAATTGCATAGGAGTGGAACCCAAAGAGGACTTACCCAAGATTAACTTAAATGAGATGGGATGAGGTCAAAGATGAGGTCCCTGTCGAGGAACTCGGCTTTCTCTGTGGTACTGGAAGAAAGAGGAAGTGTGTGACAGGGAGAAATGGAGTATGGAGAAGCACAGCATGAGCAGTGGAGGAGAACCACTCACGGTCAGAGTATGATGGAGGCTGGCAGTCAGATGGTTATAATGAGTCCTGGCTCCAAAAGGTGGCAGATTCTGAATTAGAGAGTGAAATGTCACACATAGA
This sequence comes from Oncorhynchus tshawytscha, assembly GCF_018296145.1. NCBI lineage: Eukaryota > Metazoa > Chordata > Actinopteri > Salmoniformes > Salmonidae > Oncorhynchus > Oncorhynchus tshawytscha. The sequence goes on from NC_056440.1 coordinate 56,287,098, forward strand.
AGTATTGGATAACCAGTCATGGGTGTACTGGAAAACGACACAGTGTGGTGGTCTTGGAAGAGACCCTCAAACTATGGAAGGTCATGAACACAACTAAAATAACCTGCTAAGAATCAAATAAAGAGAAGGAATCCATTTGAACACCATAGAAATGTTGGAACTTCAGCCCCAAGGTTAAGTTACCAACCCTGGGCTGGGGGGGGGGGCTTAGACAAGGTTACTTACAGATGAAGTCAAAAATATTGGCACCCTTGCACTTTAAAATGGAGCAGAAGGTGGGTCCCCTTTTTAAAAACATTATATATTTTTTAAATCAACTGGTCAAATGGCTATTTTTACCTTGAATGCACCTGCAACTTACCAGAGGTGAGAAGTTACACGAATGAGAATTTATTGAATAATAAATGTCATTTTTTTAAATGTATTTTTTAACTTAAGTGAATAATCTTACATTTAATTAAAAATATATTCCTTTGCAGTTGTAAATCAAACAAATACACGTGAACACTAAACATTCTCAATTTCAACAAACTATTTTAATAACTGATGGCAGTAGTAACTACTGTAGCTAAATAGCCAGCTAACCTCTGATTCAGAGGGGTTGGGTTATATGCGCAAGACACATGTCAGTTGAATACATTCAATTGGACAACTGACTAGGTATCCCCTTTCCCTAACCTCTGTAAGTAGCCAGCAAGCAACGCTAAAATGGATCGCAAACGGGTTAGTATAACTCTAACCCCCCCCCCCCCAAATATGTTTTTCTAAATATTAGCAAGCCGAATAGCATAAGGCCAGTAAACACGTCCCTCATACGCTAGGAATGTATTTCCGCAAAATACAGAACGAAAGGTGTCTCTCTGTCCCAAAACTTGAGTTTTCTGGAGACTTGTGGGAGGAGTGCTGATGACGTCGCCCACTGTATTAGCTTTCGGTAGCCTGATTCCGTCCAGACTGAGGAGAAATCCGCAAACAATGCATCCCAGACCAACTCCTGAAGTGGTCAGCCAGATCTTAACACAATCAGACCACAAAGCGAATTGTGCATCTAGACCAGTCTTTTCAATGCGATCTTTGAATTCTGATAGCAGAAGATGCATGTAAGTGTCAAGTGTAGACAACCAAAAAAACTGAAAACAGGTGACCCCCAATGAAGGTATGACTGACAACTGAAGTCATGGATTATTTCAATGATTTCAGTGATATGGCTTAATTACATAAGCAGGCAGGCTAAAGGATCTGGATAGCACAGTTTCCCCAAATGTTTTGGTTTTTGCCCTAGCACTATACAGCTGATTCAAATAACCAACTCATTATCAAGGTTTGATTATCATCAAGGCCAGGACAGATTTTTGGAAAACCCTGTGGATAGGACAGTGGTGCAAAGTGTTCTCCACTGTCACCAACTGATACAGGAATGTTTACAAATGAATGTTGTGCATACAGTTCCGGAGGTGAATCTCATACTCTTATTAGATTCATTGTTTGAAAGATTCAAGAATATTTAGTGGCTGGTCAGTTGCACACGCAAGAATATAACTAAAATGCCACTTCAATTCTAGTGAGACATCCCGAGTTCAAGCCCAATGGTTTGCACTGCTGCAAATCTTCTATGGAGCACTTACCCCAGTAAAAGGATCCACTGTTTGGCCACAGCACAGCTCCATGTACCCTACCCTAGAGGGCCAAGTGAGCCTCAAATCCCAGTGTTGGTAATGTGAAACAAAGACATGTTTGTTCCACAACCAATGTCCAATAACTACTTAGAACAAAGGAATAAAAAAATAAAAAGCAGCATAGTCATCTGCTCTGTGCTAAAATCTCTGAGGTGTCAGTAATCAAAACAGTTTGCGACAACAATGAAAAAATGAAAACCAGTAGTACTGAGGCCCTCAACGACTGGCTTTGAATATCTCTGTACTTTAGTTTCAAGGATTGTAAGCGGGAATAATCTAATGTAGGAAGGAGTTAGAAGCAATGTCAACTATCAATGGACAGCGGCTCCCGAGTGGCCTAACAGGCTGACTTACAATACTCTCGTTGCGTGCATTGCGAAATAAATTCCGAAGTCTATATTATTCAATTATTGCACCAATGATCGTCTACGTTGTCAAGGGCTAAAATGGAAGTCAGTTCTATTTCTGACGCAAGTCCTGCCTCTCCCATCTCCTCATTTATTTTATCGAAGCAGGAACCCACGTGCCATCTCCTCATTGGTTATACCCACGTGGTTGACTGAAAGAAGAACAAGGTCAGTGGCGGAAATGAACCTAATTTATGAAAGTTGCCAATCACAATATAAAGTCAAGAGAAGAAAAATCCTGGAAGGAGGAGAGATGACTGGAAACAATTTGGTTGACCGTTTTGTTTGGATTAATTGGTGAGTAGAGGACCTTGTGCATTTTAGGTAAAATAACTCAAAAATACATTTATGCACGATGGCGCGTGCGCAGCTAGTTTGGGTTCCGTGTAAGGCTTTGCATCTCAGTGCTAGAGGCGTCACTACAGAACCTGGTTTGATTCCAGGCTGTAACACAACCAGCCGGGATTGGGAGTCCAATAGGGTGGTGCACAATTGGCCCAGTGTCTCCCAGGGTTTGGCAGGGGTAGGCCGTCATTGTAAATAAGAATTTGTTCTTAACTGACTTGCCCAGTTAAATAAATAAATAAATAAATATATTTAAAGTACAGTTAGTACTGGCCTACACAAAACAAGCCAAAGGAAAAGTCGATTCAGCCTTATTTTAGCTATTTGCAGATGGCCCGAATCTCTCATTTCTAAACCACAGTTCTCATGGTGTAGGATATTCTCAATGCCAGCTCTCCCGACTCAAGATAGAACAGCAGGAAGGGTTATTTAAGCAATGAGAAAGCTTGGCAGCAAGTGTGAGACCACAACAGGCTACATTATACATACACACACACACACACACACACAAGGTCTAATGCAGTGCCTTAAAGTTAGGCAAAGGCATTGTCTCAAGGTGATGTGTCATACATTAACATGGTGTACCATGCCCAGGCCAGTGTTCCCAAACCAGTCCTCAAAGAATGGCTGAGGTCCCAGGATAAACATATGTATTGCTGTGTAGCCTAAGACCAGAATAAAATCCAATTCTGTTGGATAAAGAAAGCTGTTTTGCTTAACAATAACTAGCACAAGTATCAGACTAGCCATACTCTAAAATATTCTGTACAGATTTTCATGCTTAGTCAAAGTATGCTGGTATCAGGCATATCAGGGGTCGTTCTTATAAACGGCTCAAATCTATATTTCTATGAAATTACACTTGCTTTTAAAAAGGGTGGGGTTGTTCTAATATTGCAACAGAGAAATGCATATCCAATGGGAGGTTCCTCAACTTATCCTGTGTAACTTAGCCTATGGATATTGGCAGTTCTGCTCAACAATACAACGAATAGCCATATTGTTGATCTATTGAAAAAGATTAAGCAAAGGCTTTGTCTGTCAGTTGGCCTACACAGCGTTTATTAATCTCAATTTCATACACAACCCGTCAATTCTTGAATGTTTGCCAACATAGCTTGCTGTCCAATAGCAGTAGCATAATAGTTTATATCCATTGAAGAGTGTAGACTACAGTAGCCCAAGGATAAATGGATTGTTCCATAGCCTTGCCCCCCCAAATACACATAGAAGACTATTTAAAAATCACATGTTAATCCAAACAATGTAATAACGTACCATGAGATAGTCACCCATCAACACGATTCACGATGCATGTTTGATCTTACATTCATGGAGTCGTAGTTACGCCTATGGTTTAGCCTAGCCTGTGTGATAGGTCATTATAGGTCATTATCGGCATAACGTTAACTCCTGTTCAAGGCACCAAATGGAACAAACGCAAACACGAGTCGAATCGTAACAAAACTGTAACCACTCGGCGACCATAATAGAATAGAACGTGTCTACTTTGTTTCCATCCAGTTTGCGACCTACCTGTTGCAGCTTCAAATCCTTAGTCACTCCGCGCTGGAGAAGCTCACCAACTCCGGAGCGAAAATTCCCCAAAAGCAATCCCTTGATCAAACCAAATTGGCGAGAGACGCAAACAGTATTATTCTCTTCATAACCGAGAGTGCATCAACAATTTCGCTCGAGAACTTTCCCGAAGAAAGCGAAGGCCATCGTAGATACCACTCTGCCATTGCAACGAAGTTATTATTATTCGATTTCCTGCCCCCTTCAAATTCACGAGGTAGGCCTAATATCATCGGCGGTAAATTGGTTAAATGTACTTTAGTTAGAAACAGTACAACATAAGCCCCAAACCTTGTGCTATCCGGCGGGTATGTAGATACAAAGCCAATCCTCACGGATGTTCTGGAGCGGTCTCCAAGCTGTGTAATTAGACGCGGTGGCGAACCACAATATCCATTCATCCAATTACATGCGTTAACCCTTTACTGACTAGAGATGAGTCAACAGCTCACAGTGGCAATTATTGTCAGGCCATGTGAATCAAACCTTTTTCATTAATTGTCACTTAACACATAGGCTACAAGTCTACTTGACATAACATAATTGTCCGTGGAATCAATATATTTTATTGATTTATGCCAAACACTTGTTGCTTGGTCAACTACCTTATTCTTGTGAACAGCACCACTTGTGAACAGCACCATCTCTAGGTCATCAGGTGAATCACACAATATTAGCATTTTGTCTGGTGTCTGTTGAAAGTAGCCTACTGTAGCCGAATGACAATCCTTTTTCAATACAATAATCTTCAACAGACCACAGCAAATAGTGTGAGATGATTTGATGTTGGAGGAAAAATAAATGAATGATATTGACCTAAACTGTATGCTACATACAGTAGAACGATTATTTGACCACAATCTCGACAGGGCCTCGACCTTCGGCTTCTTCACCTGCGGGATCGTTTGAGACCAGCCACCCGGAAAACCGATGAAACTGAGGAATATTTCTGTCTGTAATAAAGCCCTTTTGTGGGTTAAAACTCATTCTGATTGGCTGGGCCTGGCTCCCCAGTGGGTGGGGTTGATTAAGGCGTAATTTATTTATTTAAATTCACTGATTTCCTGATATGACCTGTAACCTGTTAAATTGTTGCATTTATATTTTTGTTCAGTATATATAGTACCAGTCAAAAGTTTGGACACACCTACTCTTTCAAGGGTTTAGAGAAAAACCCTTGATTGAGTAGGTGTGGCCAAACTTTTGACTGGTACTGTATATAAAGAAAGACAACACCCATTATAAAGAAAGACAACACCCATTATTTAAATGGCAACAATTTAGCACTCTATACCATCAGGTCAAATACTGTAACTCAGCAACCTTCAACCTATGGTGAATGATTTATATCCTGATGGGAGTGGTCTCTTCCAGAATGACAATGCCCGAGTCTACAAGAGGTCACTGAATGGTTGAATGAGCATGAAAACAATGTAAACCATATGCCATGCCCATCTAAATCACCAGAGGGGTATTCCAGAAAGCCAGATTAGTGACTTAGCGAGATCTGTCAAACCAGAATTTGTGCAAACTCCAGAAAGAGAGCTTGAAAGGGAGCCTGATCAGAAACCATAGCAACAAATTTTCTGAAGCAAACCTACCTACTAGGTTAACTTGATCTCAGCCTGTCCTGGTGAATAAATACAGGACTTCTCCGCCAATCAGATTCATGTTTGTCACTATGGCTTGTCCCTTCTTGGAAAATCCACTTGACATTGGCGCCTGCATTGTTCCCCGTGCTTTACAAAGGGAACACATTATTGGACCTCAAATATACCCTTTAGATCAGGGGTACCCCACTCTTACCCTACGTGGTCTGAAGCATGCTGGCATTATGTTCTACCTACTTTTTCCATATTTTGTTACGTTACAGCCTTATTCTAAAATGTATTACATTGTCCCAAACCCCTATCAATCTACACACAATACCCCATAATGACAAAGCAAAAACTGGTTTTTAGATTTTTTTGCAAATATATAAAAAATAAACTGAACTATCACAATTACATAAGTATTCAGACCCTTTACTCAGTACTTTGTTGAAGCACCTTTGGAAGCGATTACAACCTTGAATCATCGTGTGTATGGCGCTACAAGCTTGGCAAACCTGTATTTGGGGAGTTTCTCCCATTCATCTCTGCAATTCTTCTCAAACTCTGTCAGATTGGATGGGGAGCATCACTCTACAGCTGTTTTCAGGTCTCTCCAGAGGTGTTTCACCGGGTTAAAGTCGGGGCTGTGGCTGGGCCACTCAAGTACTTGGCTGTGTGCTTAGGGTCATTGTCTTGTTGGAAGGTGAACCATCAACCCAGTCTGAAGTCCTGAGCACTCTGGAGCAGGTTTTCATCAAGGATCTCACTGTACTTTGACCCGTTCATCTTTCCATCGATCCTGACTAGTCTCCCAGTCCCTGCCACTGAAAAACATCACCACAGCATGATGCTCCCACCACCATGCTTCACCGTAGGGATGGTGCCAGTTTTCCTCCAGACGTGACGATAGGCATTCAGGCCATAGAGCTCAATCTAGGTTTAATCAGACCAGAAAATATTGTTTCTCATGGTCAGACTACTTTAGGTGCCTTTAGGCAAAATCCATGCGGGATGTCATGTTCCTTTTACTGAGAAATGGCTTCCGTCTGGCCACTCTATCATAAAGGCTTGATTGGTGGAGTGCTGCAGAGAAGGTTATCATTCTGGAAGGTTCTCCCATCTCCACAAAGGAACTCTGGAGCTCTGTCAGAGTGACCAACGGGTTCTTGGTCAGCTCCCTGACCAAGGCCCTTCTCCCCCGTTTGCTCAGTTTGGCTGGGCGGCCAGCTCTAGGAAGAGTCTTGGTGGTTCCAAACTTCTTCCATTTAAGAATGATGGAGGCCACTGTGTTCTTGGGGACCTTCAATGCTTTCAGACATGTTTTGGTACCCTTCCCCAGATCTGTGCCTCGACACAATCCTGTCCCGGAGTTCTATGCACAATCCATTGGACCTCATGGCTTGGTTTTTGCTCTGACATGTACTGTCAACTGTGGGACCTTATATAGACAGGTGTGTGCCTTTCCAAATCATGTCCAATCAATTGAATTTAGCACAGGTGGACTCCAATCAAGTTGTAGATACAGTGCCTTGCAAAGTATTCGGCCCCCTTGAACTTTGCGACCTTTTGCCACATTTCAGGCTTCAAACATAAAGATATAAAACTGTATTTTTTGTGAAGAATCAACAACAAGTGGGACACAATAATGAAGTGGAACAACATTTATTGGATATTTCAAACTTTTTAACAAATCAAAAACTGAAAAATTGGGCGTGCAAAATTATTCAGCCCCTTCACTTTCAGTGCAGCAAACTCTCTCCAGAAGTTCAGTGAGGATCTCTGAATGATCCAATGTTGACCTAAATGACTAATGATGATAAAGTGTGTAATCAAGTCTCCGTATAAATGCACCTGCACTGTGATAGTCTCAGAGGTCCGTTAAAACGCAGAGAGCATCATGAAGAACAAGGAACACACCAGGCAGGTCCAAGATACTGTTGTGAAGAAGTTTAAAGCCGGATTAGGATACAAAAATATTTCCCAAGCTTTAAACATCCCAAGGAGCACTGTGCAAGCGATAATATTGAAATGGAAGGAGTATCAGACCACTGCAAATCTACCAAGACCTGGCCGTCCCTCTAAACTTTCAGCTCATACAAGGAGAAGACTGATCAGAGATGCAGCCTAGAGGCCCATGTTCACTCTGGATGAATTGCAGAGATCTACAGCTGAGGTGGGAGACTCTGTCCATAGGACAACAATCAGTCGTATATTGCACAAATCTGGCCTATATGGAAGAGTGGCAAGAAGAAAGCCATTTCTTAAAGATATCCATAAAAAGTGTTGTTTAAAGTTTGCCACAAGCCACCTGGGAGACACACCAAACATGTGGAAGAAGGTGCTCTGGTCAGATGAAACCAAAATTGAACTATTTGGCAACAATGCAAAATGTTATGTTTGGCGTAAAAGCAACACAGCTCATCACCCTGAACACCCTATCCCCACTGTCAAACATGGTGGTGGCAGCATCATGGTTTGGGCCTGCTTTTCTTCAGCAGGGACAGGGAAGATGGTTAAAATTGATGGGAAGATGGATGGAGCCAAATACAGGACCATTCTGGAAGAAAACCTGATGGAGTCTGCAAAAGACCTGAGACGGAGATTTGTCTTCTAACAAGACAATGATCCAAAACATAAAGCAAAATCTACAATGGAATGGTTCAAAAATAAACATATCCAGGTGTTAGAATGGCCAAGTCAAAGTCCAGACCTGAATCCAATCGAGAATCTGTGGAAAGAACTGAAAACTGCTGTTCACAAATGCTCTCCATCCAACCTCACTGAGCTCGAGCTGTTTTGCAAGGAGGAATGGGAAAAAATTTCAGTCTCTCAATGTGCAAAACTGATAGAGACATACCCCAAGCGACTGCTGTAATCGCAGGAAAAAGTGGCCCTACAAAGTATTAACTTAAGGGGCTGAATAATTTTGCACGCCCAATTTTTCAGTTTTTGATTTGTTAAAAAGTTTGAAATATCCAATAAATGTCGTTCCACTTCATGATTGTGTTCCACTTGTTGTTGATTCTTCACAAAAAAATACAGTTTTATATCTTTATGTTTGAAGCCTGAAATGTGGCAAAAGGTCGCAAAGTTCAAGGGGGCCAAATACTTTCGCAAGGCACTGTACATCTCAAGGATGATCAATGGAAACAGGATGCACATGAGCTCCATTTTGAGTTTTATAGCAAAGGGTCTGAATACTTATGTAAATAAGGTAATGTTTTCGCTTTGTCCTTATGGGGTATTGTGTGTAGATTGATGAGGATTTTTTACAATCCATTTTAGAAGAAGGCTGAAAAGTAACAAAATGTGGAAAATGTGAAGGGGTCTGAATACTTTCCGAATGCACTGTATATAGCAAATGTAAACCAACGCAGTTTCATTTTGACTGCTATACAAAATATGTGTATTGCTTTGTGATTTCTTTGCCGCTGGAAGTTTCCTGTACAATGTGGGCAATGCTGAACTACACTGAACAAAAATATAAACGCAACATGGAAAGTGTTGGTCCCATGGTTCATGAACTGAAATAAAAGATCCCAGAAATGTTCCATTTGCACAAAAAGCTTATTTCTATCAAATGCTGTGCACAAATTTGTTTACATTCCTGCTAGTGAGCATTTCTCCTTTGCCAAGATAATCCATCCAATTGACAGGTGTGGCATATCAAGAAGTGGATTAAACAGCATGATCATTACACCTTGTGCTGGGGACAATAAAAGACCACTCTAAAATGTGCAGTTTTGTCACACAACACAATGCAATTGACATTCTGACTGCAGGAATGTCCACCAGAGAATTTAATGTCCATTTCTCTACCATAACTGGCCTCAAATGCCATTTTAGAGAATTTGGGAGTACATCCAACAAGTCTCACAACCGCAGACCATGTGTATGGGGTCGTGTGGGCAAGCAGTTTGCTGATGTCAACGCTGTGAACAGAATACCCCATGGTGGCAGTGGGGTTATGGTATGAGCAGGTATAAGCTACTGACAACGAACACAATTGCATTTTATCACGGCAATTTTAATGTCACAGATCTTCATTGTAAAGGGTTTTAACACCGTTTCCCATGCTTGTTCAATGAACCATAAACAATTAATGAACATGCACCTGCTGAACGGTCATTAAGACACGAAAAGCTTACAGACGGTAGGCAATTAAGGTCACAGTTGTGAAAACTTAGGACACTAAGAGTACTGGCTCTGAAAAACACCAAAAGAAAGATGCCCAGTGTCCCTGCTCATCTGCGTGAATGTGCATTAGGCATGCTGCAAGGAGGAATGAGGACTGCAGATGTGGCCAGGGCAATACATTGCAATGTCCGTACTGTGAGACGCCTAAGACAGCGCTAGAGCGAGACAGGATGGATAGCTGATCGTCCTCGCAGTGGCAGACCAACATCACACCTGCGAGACAGGTACAGGATGGCAACAACAACTGCCCGAGTTACACCAGGAACACACAATCCCTCCATCAGTGTTCAGACAGTCCGCAATAGGCTGAGAGAGGCTGGACTGAGGGCTTGTAGGCCTGTTGTCTGATGAGGACCTGCCTTACATCACTGGCAACAACATCGCCTATGGTCACAAACCCACCGTCGCTGGATCAGACAGGACTGGCAAAAAGTGCTCTTCAATGACGACTTGTGGTTTTGCCTCACCAGGGGTGATTGTCGGATTCACGTTTATCGTCGAAGGAATGAGCATTACACCGAGGCCTTTACTCTGGAGCGGGATCGATTTGGAGGTGGAGGGTCCGTCATGGTCTGGAACGGTGTGTCACAGCATCATCGGACTGAGCTTGTTGTCATTGCAGGCAATCTCAACGCTGTGCGTTACAGGGAAGACATCCTCCTCCCTCATGTGGTATCCTTCCTGCAGGCTCATCCTGACATGACCCTCCAGCATGACAATGCCACCAGCCATACTGTCCGTTCTGTGCGTGATTTCCTGCAAGACAGGAATGTCAGTGTTCTGCCATGGCCAGCGAAGAGCCCGGATCTCAATCCCATTGAGCACGTCTGGGACCTGTTGAATCGGAGGGTGAGGGCTAGGGCCATTCCCCCCAGAAATGTCCTGGAACTTGCAGGTGCCTTGGTGGAAGAGTGGGGTAACATCTCACAGTAAGAACTGGCAAATCTGATGCAGTCCATGAGGAGGAGATGCACTGCAGTACTTAATGCAGCTAGTGGCCACACCAGTTACTGACTGTTACTTTTGATTTTGACCCCCCCCCCCCTTTGTTCAGGGACACATTATTCAATTTCTTTTTGTCACATGTCTGTGGAACTTGTTCAGTTTATGTCTCAGTTGTTGAACCTTGTTATGATCAAACAAATATTTATACATTTACAAATGAACGCAGTTGACAGTGAGAGGACATTCGTTTTTTTTGCTGAGTTTATTACACCCATTTTTAAAAAATGCGTGCAAGCACAGGAGGTCCCGTGAAAAAAATGGGTCCACCTATGGAAAGCAAATCCCCATCCAGCTGATTTGTTCTGGCACCGGGTATGATGAGTTGCGCATTTATTCTGTCTGCAATTTTCTGCCAGGCTCCCTCTCTGGCTTTTGCAGCAGCGGATGTATGATTTTTTTGGGAACAAATGTCAACCTCTTTGTAGTATGTTGTTACAATTGTTTCTTGTTCTAGATTGGTTAAATATTGGGCTCTATCTTTTGACTCCATATCTATTGTTTTTTATGCCATCGATATGAAGGCCTTTTTGATTGTTGCTGCACGCGTCAGTTGTCAGAAAAACCAATCTGTGTTTCGCTTAGCCAAATACTTCAGGCTAAGAAGCAGCCGTTCTGGAACCAAGAAATATGGTTAAGACAATCTGGATATTTTCAGGAAATCTTGAATTTGTTAAACCATCTTTCTGTAATATCCTCTGATCTTAACCCAATTGAACACTTATGGCAAATATTTTTTTATAACTCAACCAATATAGAACACAGCCTGTCGTTTCCAATGGGAACAAATGAGTCATAGTGGGCAGAACAAGCAAGGGGGTGGGCAGAGCCAAGCATGAGCTAGTGAGATCCTATTGGCCCGTTCTAGCATACATTTTCATATTTCCGTTAGAGAATGCCTACTCTGTGAAGTGAGCGTGTGCAATAACTCAATTCACCATTGCACTCCTAAACAACACCATTTTGTTTACAACTTTAGCAAAGGGTAAAGTCTACAAAGCTTAGTCCACTCTGTTCATAGCCAATTCAAATCAAATCAAATTTTATTTGTCACATACACATGGTTAGCAGATGTTAATGCGAGTGTAGCGAAATGCTTGTGTTATAGTTCTGGGAACAAAAAACTGCATTGAGATCAAATATTTAATCAAGAAAACATGCAGAATGTAGGTCAAAATCCATCTCCTTCCTTCTCCCACTGCCGGCCAGTGGGCTTCCTCTCGGTAGTGAGTGGAACATCCGGTGAAATATCTGTCTTATTGTTCTATCTGTGATTATGGGAGATTCGGAGGGGTATGAAGGAATGAAGGAAGCTATGAAGGAAGCTAGATCGATCTCAAGCTAACTAGCTTCAGTTCGCTTCATATTCTAGTTCAGGCTTCATCTGTACTTTGATGGTGGATCATGCTGCCCTGGAGCAGAGGGGAATCCTACGAAGTAGGTTTGAGGAGTAAGCAGGTAACTTTGGTCAACTGAGTAAAATTCAGGATAACCAGTCATTTGAAAGTGGCTCACCTTTTAGCCAGGTCAATTTCTATGGCAATGAATCCTTCAGAACTAACCTTCCACAGGCTAACTCACGGCTACCTCCACTTAGCCTGAATGAAATGACTGAGCTGTAAATTGAGGACTAATTATATCAGATTCCCTCCAGCTTGCAAAGATTTCATCATTCCCTTCATTTGAGGAAGATGACTGATTCCATATTTTATTAATCAAATGTCTTTTGTGTAAACAAATACACATCATATTACACATTTAGTAATGACAGAATGCATTTTAAACTTCACACACAGTAACACTTGTATGACTTAATGAATAAACAAATATTGATAGGAGTGGGGAAAAACATTTGCTTGTGCATTGATAAGCACACCAAAGACTTTATTTTTTTATTTCACCTTTATTTAACCAGGTAGGCAAGTTGAGAACAAGTTCTCATTTACAATTGCGACCTGGCCAAGATAAAGCAAAGCAGTTCGACACATACAACGACACAGAGTTACACATGGAGTAAAACAAACATACAGTCAATAAATAATACAGTATAAACAGTCTATATACGATGTGAGCAAATGAGGTGAGATAAGGGAGGTAAAGGCAAAAAAGGCCATGGTGGCAAAGTAAATACAATATAGCAAGTAAAACACTGGAATGGTAGATTTGCAGTGGAAGAATGTGCAAAGTAGAAATAAAAATAATGGGGTGCAAAGGAGCAAAATAAATAAATAAAATAAATACAGTAGGGAAAGAGGTAGTTGTTTGGGCTAAATTATAGGTGGGCTATGTACAGGTGCAGTAATCTGTAAACTGTTCTGACAGTTGGTGCTTAAACCTAGTGAGGGAGATAAGTGTTTCCAGTTTCAGAGATTTTTGTAGTTCGTTCCAGTCATTGGCAGCAGAGAACTGGAAGGAGAGGCGGCCAAAGAAAGAATTGGTTTTGGGGGTGACCAGAGAGATATACATGCTGGAGTGCGTGCTACAGGTGGGTGATGCTATGGTGACCAGTGAGCTGAGATAAGGGGGGACTTTACCTAGCAGGGTCTTGTAGATGACATGGAGCCAGTGGGTTTGGCGACGAGTATGAATCGAGGGCCAGCCAACGAGAGCGTACAGGTCGCAATGGTGGGTAGTTTATGGGGCTTTGGTGACAAAACGGATTGCACTGTGATAGACTGCATCCAATTAGTTGAGTAGGGTATTGGAGGCTGTTTTGTAAATGACATCGCCGAAGTCGAGGATTGGTAGGATGGTCAGTTTTACAAGGGTATGAGTGAAGGATGCTTTGTTGCGAAATAGGAATGTCACACCCTGGTCTTAGTATTTTGTGTTTATATATTTATTTGGTCAGGCCAGGGTGTGACATGGGGTTATTTTGTGTTGTGTTGTGGTATTGGGGGTTTTAGTAGGTATTGGGATTGTGGCTGAGTAGGGGTGTCTAGCATAGTCTATGGCTGCCTGAGGCGGTTCTCAATCAGACTCAGGTGATTCTCGTTGTCTCTGATTGGGAACCATATTTAGGTAGCCTGGGTTTCACTGTGTGTTTGTGGGTGATTGTTCCTGTCTTAGTGTTTTGTATTTCACCAGATAGGCTGTTTCGGTTTTCATTATTTCATTTCGTTAGTTTTGTAGTTTCTGTATGTATAGGTTTTCCTTCATTAAAATATATCATGAATCATCATCACGCTGCATTTTGGTCCAATCCTTGTTCTACCTCTTCGTCAGAGGAGGAGATAGAAGAGAGCCGTTACAGAATCACCCACCACACACGGACCAAGCAGCGTGGTAACAGGCAGCGACAGCAGGAAAAGCGAAAGGAGGAACTGGACGGTAAAGGACCCTGGGCTCAGCCTGGAGAATATCGCCGCCCCAAGGAAGAACTGGAGGCGGCGAAAGCGGAGAGGCGCTGGTATGAGGAGAAGCAACAGCGGCAGCAGGAGCAACAATATCGGGACTACACTACTTGGGAGGAAATAGACAGGTGGGCTGTCGACCCAGAGAAAGTGCCGGAGCCCGCCTGGGATTCGCTGGAGCAGTGCGAAGCAGGCTATAGGAGAATGGAGTTGAAGAGAAAAGCACGACGGCGCAGAGGGAAACCCGAAAGTCAGCCACAAAAATGTATTGGGGGGCTCAGGGAGAGAGGGGCAGAGTCAGGAGTCAGACCTGAGCCAACTCTCCCTGTTTATCGTGAGGAACCAAGGAGGAGACCAGAACCAGAACCAGCCGGTGTTAGAGGTGAGCGAAGCAGAGACTGTGAAGGAGTTAATGGGGAAATTGGAGGAGAGTAATGAGGGAGTTGCTAGTTTGGTGCTTTAGGTACGATATTCGTCCGACGGAGCGAGTCGGGGATTTGATGGCACCTGGGTCAGCGCTCCATACTCGTCCTGAGGTGCGTGTTAGTCGGCTGGTGAAAATTGTGCCAGCCTCACGCACTAGGCCTCCCGTGTACCTACCTAGCCTTGCACGTCCTGTGCCAGCCCTGCTCTCAAGGTCTCCAGTACGCCTTCACGGTCTAGCCCATCCTGTGCCACCTCCACACTCCAGCCCTCCGGTAGCAGCTCCCCGCACCAGGCTTCCTGTGCTTGTTCTCGGTTCAGTACCACCAGTACCAGCACCACGCATCAGGCCTACAGTGCGCCTCGCCTCTCCAGCGCTGCCAGAGCCTTTCTCCTCTCCTGCGCTGCCGGAGTCTCCCGCCTGTTCAGCGCTGCCAGAGCCTTTCTCCTCTCCAGCGCTGCCGGAGTCTCCCGCCTGTTCAGCGCAGCCAGAGCTTTTCTCCTCTCCTGCGCTGCCGGAGTCTCCCGTCTGTTCAGCGCTGCCAGAGCCTTTCTCCTCTACAGCGCTGCTGGAGTCTCCCGCCTGTTCAGCACAGCCAGAGCCTTTCTCCTCTCCTGCGCTGCCGGGGTCTCCCGCCTGTTCTTCGCAGCCAGAGCTGCCAGCCTGCATGGAGCAGCCAGAGCTGCCAGCCTGCATGGAGCAGCCAGAGCAGCCAGAGCTGCCAGCCTGCATAGAGCAGCCAGAGCTGCCAGTCTGCATGGAGCAGCCAGAGCTGCCAGTCTGCATGGAGCAGCCAGAGCCGCCAGTCTGCATGGAGCAGCCAGAGCCGCCAGTCTGCATGGAGCAGCCAGAGCCGCCAGTCTGCATGGAGCAGCCAGAGCCGCCAGTCTGCATGGAGCAGCCAGAGCCGCCAGTCTGCATGGAGCAGCCAGATCTGCCAGTCAGCCAGACTCTTCCAGATCTGCCAGTCAGCCAGACTCTTCCAGATCTGCCAGTCAACCAGACTCTTCCAGATCCGCCAGCCAGCCAGGATCTGCCGGAGCGAACTACCTGCCTGAGCTTCCTCTCAGTGCTGAGCTTCCTCTCAGTGCTGAGCTTCCTCTCAGTGCTGAGCTTCCTCTCAGTGCCAGGCTTCCCCTCAGTCCCGAGCTGCCCCTCAGTCCCGAGCTGCCCCTCAGTCCTGAGCTTGAACCCTGTGGCACCCCCATAGAGACTGCCAGAGGTCCGGACAGCAGACCCTCCGATTTGACACACTGAACTCTATCAGAGAAGTAGTTGGTGAACCAGGCGAGGCAATCATTTGAGAAACCAAGGCTGTCGAGTCTGCCGATGAGGATGTGGTGATTGACAGAGTCGAAAGCCTTGGCCAGATCAATGAATACGGCTGCACAGTAATGTTTCTTATCGATGGCAGTTAAGATATCGTTTAGGACCTTGAGCGTGGCTGAGGTGCACCTATGACCAGCTCTGAAACCAGATTGCATAGCAGAGAAGGTATGGTGAGATTCTAAATGGTCGGTAATCTGTTTGTTGACTTGTCTTTCGAAGACCTTAGAAAGGCAGGGTAGGATAGATATAGGTCTGTAGCAGTTTGGGTCAAGAGTGTCCCCCCCTTTGAAGAGGGGGATGACCGCAGCTCCTTTCCAATCTTTGGGAATCTCAGACGACACGAAAGAGAGGTTGAACAGGCTAATAATAGGGGTGGTCCAGATTGTCTAGCCCGGCTGATTTGTAGGGGTTCAGATTTTGCAGCTCTTTCAGAACATCAGCTGACTGGATTTGGGAGAAGGAGAAATGGGGAAGGCTTGGGCGAGTTGCTGTGGGGGGTGCAGTGCTGTTGACCGGGGTAGGAATAGCCAGGTGGAAAGGAAAGCATGGCCAGCCGTAGAAAAATGCTTATTGAAATTCTCAATTATAATGGATTTATCAGTGGTGACAGTATTTCCTATCTTCAGTGCAGTGGGCAGCTGGGAGGAGGTGTTCTTATTCTCCATGGACTTTACAGTGTCCCAGAACTTTTTTGAGTTAGTTTTGCAGGAAGCAAATTTCTGCTTGAAAAAGCTAGCCTTGGCTTTTCTAACTGCCTGTGTATAATGGTTTCTAGCTTCCCTGAACAGCTGCATATCACGGGGGCTGTTCGATGCTAATGCAGAACGTCATAGGATGTTTTTGTGTTGGTTAAGGGCAGTCAGGTCTGGGGAGAACCAAGGGCTATATCTGTTCCTGGTTCTAAATTTCTTGAATGGGGCATGCTTATTTAAGATGGTTAGGAAGGCTTTTTTTTTTTTTTTTTAACAGGCATCCTCTACTGACGGGATGAGATCAATATCCTTCCAGGATATCCCGGCCAGGTCGATTAGAAAGGCCTGCTCGCTGAAGTGTTTCAGGGAGCATTTGACAGTGATGAGTGGAGGTCGTTTGACCGATGACCCATTACGGATGCAGGCAATGAGGCAGTGATCGCTGAGATCTTGGTTGAAGACAGCAGAGGTGTATTTAGAGGGCAAGTTGGTTAGGATGATATCTATGAGGGTGCCCGTGTTTAAGGCTTTGGGGAGGTACCTGGTAGGTTCATTGATAATTTGTGTGAGATTGAGGGCATCAAGCTTGGATTGTAGGATGGCTGGGGTGTTAAGCATGTTCCAGTTTTGGTCGCCTAGCAGCACGAGCTCTGAAGATAGATGGGGAGCAATCAGTTTGCATATGGTGTCCAGAGCACAGCTGGGGGCAGAGGGTGGTCTATAGCATGTGGCAACGGTGAGAGACTTGTTTTTAGAGAGGTGGATTTTTAAAAGTAGAAGTTCAAATTGTTTGGGTACAGACCTGGATAGTAGGACAGAACTCTGCAGGCTATCTTTGCAGTAGATTGCAACACCGCCCCCTTTGGCAGTTCTATCTTGTCTGAAAATGTTGTAGTTTGGGATGAAAATTTCAGAATTTTTGGTGGTCTTCCTAAGCCAGGATTCAGACACAGTTAGAACATCCGTGTTGACAGAGTGTGCTAAAGCAGTGAATAAAACAAACTTAGGGAGGAGGCTTCTAATGTTAACATGCATGAAACCAAGGCTATTACGGTTACAGAAGTCATCAAAAGAGAGCGCCTGGGGAATAGGAGTGGAGCTAGGCACTGCAGGGCCTGGATTCACCTCTACATCGCCAGAGGAACAGAGGAGGAGTGGGATAAGGGTACGGCTAAAAGCAATAAGAATTGGTCGTCTAGAACAGAGAGTAAAAGGAGGTTTCTGGGGGCGATAAAATAGCTTCATGGTATAATGTACAGACAAAGGTATGGTAGTATGTGAATACAGTGGAGGTAAACCTAGGTATTGAGTGATGATGAGAGAGATATTGTCTCTAGAAACATAATTGAAACCAGGAGATGTCATTGCATGTGTGGGTGGTGGAACTAATAGGTTGGATAAGGTATAGTGAGCAGGACTAGAGGCTCTACAGTGAAATAAGCCAATAAACACTAACCAGAACAGCAATGGACAAGGCATATTGACATTAAGGAGAGGCATGCTTAGTCGAGTGATCAAAAGGTTCCAGTGAGTAGTGAGGTTGGTTAGGGTCACGGTGATTCAGACAGCTAGCCGGGCCATCGGTAGCAAGCTAGCATAGGATGGAGGTCTGTTTTTAGCCACCTCGTGCGTTTCCGTTGGTAGGATTAGTGGGGTTCCGTGTGGTAGGGGGATCAATCCAATTCGCAAAAAAAATTTAAAAAATAGATATAGTTATAGAGGCCCAAGAAAAAATAAAATAAATAAATGGTCAGATAGGTCTATTCAGATAGCAGCCGATAAGACAGCTAACGATTAGCGGACCGCAGATGGGCATTCAGGTAACGTCGCGACGGAGGAGCCAGCCGGATAACTCCCTCGGGTAGATAACGTCGGTAGTCCAGTTGTGAAGGCCCGGTGTGGCTCCGCATTGGCAGTAAAACGGGTCCGGATAGGTGATTGTAGCCCAGGAGTGACTGATGGTACTGTTCATTAACGATAAGTAATAAAATAAAGACGGCACTTCTGAAAGCCTATTTCACACCATAGCCTGTTGAATTTGCATGATGATTTTTCTTTCATTTTGATTTCGGCACAGACTTGCCCATGGATTGATGTTTCAGCATTGTGTCAAAATGATGAGTTCGGTGTTCAACTAGCCATGTGCGACATACAAGCGTCAGTTACAAGCTTGCTAGTTAGCTGCAGGCGAATGAGAAATATCCACAGTCGTAGTCCGGATGAAGGCTGAGTTGTAATGTGAAGCTAACTGAAGCTGGTTAGCTTTCGAAAACCCTGAGTAGATCTAGCTTGCTTCGTAGGATACCCGTCCGGTTAGTTCTGAAGGATTCGTTGCCATATAAATGTACCTGTCAAAAAGGTGAGCCACTTTCGTATGACCAGTTGAACTCCCAGCCGACCAAAATTACCATGCTAACTCCTCGAACCAGCATTTCAGTATACCCCTCTGGAGCTGCGCCTGAGATGAAGTCACCCAGTAAAATACTACTTGAGGAAGTCTAAAAGTATTTGGTTTTAAATGTACTTTAGTATCAAAAGTAAAAGTATAAATCATTTAAAATGTCTTATATTAAGCAAACCAGACAACACAATTTTTTATATTTTTTATAGAATTTACGGATAGCCAGTGGCACAGTTCAACACTCAGACAAAATTCACAAACGAAGCATTTGTGTTTAGTGAGTCTGCCAGATCAGAGGCAGTAGGGATGACCAGGGATGTTCTGTTGATAAGTACGTGAATTAGACAATTTTTCTGTCCTGCTAAGCATTCAAAATGTACTTTTGGGTGTCAGGGAAAATGTAAGAAGTAAAAAGTACATTATTTTCTTTAGGAATGCAGTGGAGTAAAAGTTGTCAAAAATATAAAGAGTAAAGCACAGATACCACAAAAAACTACTGAAGCAGTACATATACACACACCCCTTTTCCATAACGTTATCGAGCCAATTAAGAAGGAATATCATAGTAACGTGTAAGGACATTATAAGCTAAATTTGAGCATCCCTTAAAATTATAATTATTGCAAGCTATGACATTGCTTAATCATAGCAGTCAAACGAGTTGAATCAACATCCATTGATGGGTTTAATACGGGCAAATTATATTTTCTCTTGCCACATATTCAAGTTCCTTTATTACATCATTATGCACCAGGGTTATGGTATATGGCCAATATACCACGGCTAAGGGCTGTTCTTAAGCAAGATGCAACATGGAGTGCTTGGATACAGCCGTTTGGCCAGGGATTTGTGGTATATTCGCCATATACCACAAATCCCCGGGGTGCCTTATTGCTATCATAAACTGGTTACCACTGTAATTAGAACAGTAAAAAGTAATGTTTCGCCGTACCTGTGGTATATGGCCTGATATACCTCGGCTTTCAGCCAATCAGCATTCAGGGCTCGAACCAGGTTTATAAATGTAAATAAATCCCCTTTGACATGTGCATAACTATAGATAAATCTGACAAGAGTGTTTGAGTGATGAAAGTTGGACAGAGGATCTCAATCTCTGAGCAAGAAACATTTGGATGAACAAAAACTAATGTTAGGCTATTTTATGGCAATTGTGCTGTTATTGTGCCAGATGTTAAGACTACAAACTGTTATAAATGGCCATTTTGCGAGATTGACTTGTCATTTCAATAGGCTACAGACTAAATTCAATTTTGCCATAGTTTGCTTAGCTAAAGGCAGGTAGACTATAGCCCCTGATAGGCCTACATGTAATTTCAGATAGTCTACAGTAGCGTACGCAAGTTGTAAAATGAAATTGGTTTGCCAACTCCTGGTAGGCTACACAAGTGGCACAAATTGATTTGCAATGACTCCAGTGATGAACATTTCAACATATGTATTTTATCAAATGGTAACCTACAATGGCATATACAGTAATAGTCTACTTGATGGCCAACAGGGTCAAATGTATAATTCTCCACATTTAGCCTACTGTCAGTTTAATTGAGGACTTTTACCCATTCAAAAGAACCACACGAGAGAGTTCCATAACTACCATTTCAAATTTCAACTCCGGCTGCCCCCGACACCGAAGAACTGAGCATGCATAAAGCCCTTCGCTTGATACAGTATTCTCTAAACAGTCAACAATAGAATGCAGTTTAAACCACCTCCGAGCGAATTTACGTAATGCGCTCTAGTGCGCCAAGTCGTTTTCCAGTGCTTTGTCTCCATCATTTATTGGTTGTGCATTAGTTCTTGCGTATTATGTTTTATGGAAAAAGGGTTGGAAATAAGTGTCTCCATAATGACAATCTAAATAGCCTACTTACAACTGGTGAAAAGTTGTGCTGCTCTCTCTCCTCTCGCTCACGTGACTCAGCCAATAACTTTAATGTTCCATCAACAAACACACACCCCACCCTCTGGCCCTTCCCATCAACAAAACAAACACACACACCTCCCTCCTCACTAACTCAGCAACAGCCGACGTCACTGCCAGACAGTCAGCAGGTCACAATGAAATATATCTACATTTTTAAGAGAAATGCCATGGCGGACGACGTGCAATTTAGAAATGGGCCAAAAACCTGCAATCCGCGGCCAATACATTTTCACCCGCGACATCGTTTTCGAAGTAGCCCATCTTGTCCGGAAAACAGAGAACATGACAAAAATGTTTGCAGGTGTGGTTCCCTTCCATGTGTTGATTACATTTCATTTATTAATTTAACCTTTAACTAGGCAAGTTAAATTCAACTGGTGAAAACCCTCCCACTTGCTGGTCAACAGATTCTCGAAAAGTTAATTCAATAGGGTTTTCAGCACATTTATCTCAAATCAAAATCAAATTTATTTATATAGCCCTTCGTACATCAGCTGATATCTCAAAGTGCTGTACAGAAACCCAGCCTAAAACCACAAACAGCAAGCAATGCAGGTGTAGAAGCACGGTGGCTAGGAAAAACTCCCTAGAAAGGCCAAAACCTAGGAAGAAACCTAGAGAGGAACCAGGCTGTGTGGGGTGGCCAGTCCTCTTCTGGCTGTGCCGGGTGGAGATTATAACAGAACATGGCCAAGATGTTCAAATGTTCATAAATGACCAGCATGGTTGAATAATAATAAGGCAGAACAGTTGAAACTGGAACAGCAGCACGGCCAGGTGGACTGGGGACAGCAAGGAGTCATGTCAGGTAGTCCTGGGGCATGGACCTAGGGCTCAGGTCCTCCGAGAGAGAGAGAGAGAAAGAGAGAATAGAGAGAGAATTAGAGAATGCACACAGGACACCGAATAGGACAGGAGAGGTACTCCAGATATAACAAACTGACCCTAGCCCCCGACACATTAACTACTGCAGCATAAATACTGGAGGCTGAGACAGGAGGGGTCAGGAGAGACTGTGGCCCCATCCGAGGACACCCCCAGACAGGGCCAAACAGGAAGGATATAACCCCACCCACTTTGCCAAAGCACAGCCCCCACACCACTAGAGGGATATCTTCAACCACCAACGTACCATCCTGAGACAAGGCTGAGTGTAGCCCACAAAGATCTCCGCCATGGCACAACCCAAGGGGGGGGCGCCAACCCAGACAGGATGACCACATCAGTGAATCAACCCACTCAGGTGACGCACCCCTTCCAGGGACGGCATGAGAGAGCCCCAGGAAGCCAGTGACTCAGCCCCTGTAATAGGGTTAGAAGCAGAGAATCCCAGTGGGAAGAGGGGAACCGGCCAGGCAGAGACAGCAAGGGCGGTTCGTTGCTCCAGAGCCTTTCCGTTCACCTTCCCTCTTACTTTAACTATGCCACTTGGTTTACATACTTATCTCATATGTATATACTGTACTCGATATCATCTACTGTATCTTGCCTATGCTGCTCTGTACCATCACTCATTCATATATCCTTATGTACATATTCTTTATCCCCTTACACTGTGTATAAGACAGTTTTTGGAATTGTTAGTTAGATTACTTGTTCAGCATTGTCGGAACTAGAAGCACAAGCATTTCGCTACACTCGCATTAACATCTGCTAACCATGTGTATGTGACAAATAAAATTTGATTTGATTTGATTTGATTCCTGGGCCAGACTACACTCAATCATATGACCCACTGAAGAGATGAGTCTTCAGTAAAGACTTAAAGGTTGAGACCGAGTTTGCGTCTCTGACATGGGTAGGCAGACCGTTCCATAAAAATGGAGCTCTATAGGAGAAAGCCCTGCCTCCAGCTGTTTGCTTAGAAATTCTAGGGACAATTAGGAGGCCTGCGTCTTGTGACCGTAGCGTACATGTAGGTATGTACGGCAGGACCAAAATCAGAGAGATAGGTAGGAGCAAGCCCATGTAATGCTTTGTAGGTTAGAAGTAAAACCTTGAAATCAGCCCTTGCTTTGACAGGAAGCCAGTGTAGAGAGGCTAGCACTGGAGTAATATGATCATGATAATATGATATCTAAAGCCATCCCTTTAAAATGGTGTAGTGTGGATTCAGAAAGTGGGACAGCTTAATATTGGCGTATTTATTTATTGTTCTGACAAGAGAAAATCATTACTATTGGTACTAAGCACCTGCAGAGAAACCACATGATCAAAATTACATCACTTCATTGACATGAAGAGCAAGCTTCAAACAGGAAGCCTACCCCACAAAGCACAAGGTAAAGCAGTGACATTAGGAAACATCTTGAGAATTTTAGAAATGTATCACGTGTTGGGCTAATGTGTTGGATAGATGTCGAAAAAGAATTTGGAAATGCAAAAAAAAGTGTCTCACTTATTCTAAATTCACCTTACCTTTACATTTTCTTGACAGACTCACTAAAATATAGTGAACATTTTTAGCACCAATTGGTAGCTTTAAAAATCTGATATTGTATATTATTTAGGGTTAGGAAAGTATTCATGAATACAAACGGTTTGGAGAGCTTTTCTGCACAAAATAAATGGGAGGATCAAAGATAGTGGTTTGATTCATCCTGAAAGTTGCCATATTCAGTTGATACATCGATGAAATATTAGGTGAGAAAAGTGTACAATAGTAGTCCTATAAATCTACCCTAATAATCATAAATCAACTGTAGGTTTGACGCTATACGGTCATTTGCGCATGGCTACGAAGCCTACAGCTTGGCTCTCCAAATATCATCCCTGAAAAGGTAATAAAGCCAGCATTTCATAAACTTCACTGTGGAAAAGGTGATACATTATGTTAATATGCTTCACTTTGCTGCCATAGTGAAGTCAGTTAAGAACAAATTCTTATTTTCAATGACGGCCTAGGAACAGTGGGTTAACTGCCTTGTTCAGGGGTAGAACGACAGATTTGCACCTTGTCAGCTCGGGGGTTTGAACTTGCAACCTTCCGGTACTAGTCCAACGCTCTAACCACTAGGCTACCCTGCCGCCCCCAAAGATAATAGCAGGTGGATCGCATGCTATTCTGTTCTGAATGTATAAATTCAAGGTCAGATTACGCAGAGAGAAGTGGATAAAAAGGGAATCACTGTACGTTCCATTTACTCGGGCTCAATTTGGGTCAGTGTCCCCCCCCTCCCCTTGTAGAATCTATGCAGACACATTGAGGCGGTTCTGGCGGCCCAACGCCCAATTAAAGACACATTTTTTCAGTTACCTGTACATCCCCCTAGCTTTCAGAATAAGTATTGACCCAAATACATTTTAAGAACAGAACCATTTATTGAAAAGGTGCAATAAGAAAACATTATTGATAAGACACTCAAAATGCAGTTTAAGCAATCCATATGCAAACAATGACTCAAATCAAATAAAGTATTGCGAATTCCCAGTGCAAAAAATTCTTACAACTAATTTCCAGCATATCAGGACATTAATGATTTTATGTTAAACAGCATAATTCAAGCACTACGGTGAAACCAATTGTTAATGATTTAACTCAAAATATTACAGATATGAATTACTCTCCAGTCCGTCACGTAGCGATGTGATAAAATGGAGACATGATTATTGGGGCCATGATGTCTACAAAAACCAGTTGGACAACTTGAATCAGATGTCTGGTTAAACAATAGGCCCTATTATAAATTACTCATTGCCCATGAAAACACAATGGGATGAACACATGCAAATTAAATTACAGGTAGTGCGGAGCGCTTAAAATTATAGTAAAGTAATATGAATAATGGTTAATAAATGTTAAGCAGTAATGGGCAGTCACTACCAACATTGGACTTTCATTCATGGTTAGAGTTTGTGTTACAGCACAGGTCTTATTTTCACAATTTGGACATTAATTCACTTTGCAAAGCTAATAAACATGTGAGCAGCATTTTGTATTCCTAGTTGAATTAGTTAGGGAGCGTAAACAATGTACAAACTTTTTTTACATTTGAATTTCAATAGCTCCTTGGTCATGTGACCTGACTTCAAACAAGGTTCAGAATGTACACTCAGTGGGCCTACACATTGCACACCCTTCAGTTGGTCCACTTTCATCAAACGATTTTACATTAAGTTGCCTGCTCTGCACCCCTGAAGGACAGTGTCACACACACCTATTCACTTGGGCCTTCCTGACCTCCAGGCAGGCCCCCTATTGACCTGATGACCTCTGATTCCTGGTCTCTAGGCCTATACTCTCTGCCTGCCCTCTCCCTGGGCCTTAGTGTGGATCGCTTACTCCCTGGAACTACAGACCTCCACACCTACTCTCCCTACCCGGTCAACACCCCTTTCCCTTGGCTTACTCCCTGGAATTACTAAAACGTCTACAGTCCCGCTGTCGAAACAGGCTCTGTGCACGTGGTAATTCAAAAACAGGCTCTGGGTGATCCGCCCGCTTTTTCTGCTGTCCCCACACCAACATCCATGGCCTGAGTGCTCGAGGGCTGACTTTCAATAGATTGCAGCGAGTGAGCTGCTCTGCTACATACAAATCCCTGGGCATGGATGGTACTACCCACAGACGTAGGCCTCCCTCCCCAGACAAGCTGGAGATACCTCTCCCCACTTCGTAGGGCATGAGCCAGATCCATGCAATGCCCTATCACTGCAGGGCCATTGGGTCTAGTCTCCTCTACGCTCACTAGACTTGAGGCGACCTCGCCACCTACAATGCGTGGGGCAAGCGAGCGCCATAGCTGGAGAGATCCGCGAGAAGGGCCCGGCGCGCTTCGAGTTGCCGCCACCAATCCCCCACCAGTCCACCTTCAGCCCGCCGACGGACACCATCCCAACGAATCCCAGCACGCAGCCCCTTGCGAGACCACAAGATGGACCACACAATTAAATGGTGGTGAGAGGGTGACGGAGGGACTGCTCCCCCAGCCGCGGTTCGAGCCCAGCCCCACTTCGCACCCCAGCTTGACGGAACCAGCCCTTAGAGCCAATCCTTATCCCGAAGTTAGATCTTTTTTGCCAACTTGCCTTACCTACATTGTTATAACATGCCAGAGGCTGTTCACCTTGGAGACCTGCTGCGGATATAGTAAAGGAATATTGCCCGGCGTGAGATTTACACCCTCTCCCCCAGACTTTCAAGAGCCAGGGAGAGCTCACCGAATGCCGCCGAAACAGCAACGCTTTCCAGGGCTTGGGCCCCTCCCTCGTGGCAAACCCATTCCAGGGCTCCCGCCAGCTTCTCCGGGATCGGCCGCATTACCGCACTGGATGCCTCGTGGCGCCCGTCTCCACCAGTCCATGGACATTCTGAAAGTAGTTTGAGGTCAGTCTGTCACATTACCAAGGAGAAATTGAAATGATAAAGTTTGAAAAATTAAATGTAAAATCGTGTGAGAAGTAAATGGATAAACTAAAGAGTGTGCAATATACAAGGGTAGTCATTGGACATTCTGAACCTTGTTTGAAGTCAGGTCACATGACCAAGGAGCTAATGAAATTAGACCATTTACAAAATTCATGTAAAATCTTGTGAGATTAAAATGGACTAACTAAAGGGTGTGCAATGTGTAGGCCCGCTGAGTGTACATTCTGAACCTTGTTTGAAGTCAGGTCACATAACCAAGGACCTATTGAAATGTAAAAAAAATTATAGATAATTTAAAATAGTGCGAGATGTAAATTGACACACAAAAAAGTGCGCAATGTGTGTCTATGCCATCAGGTCAGCTAGAACCAGTTTTGAAAGTTTTAGGAGTAACGGTTAAAGAACTATTGAAAATTTGAAAAATGTGATTTGTCACGGTTGACCGTTCCTAACTGCGATTGCTGGATGTAAGGAAAACTACAGGCGGATATCCGTTGAATATCCAACCTGAAGCTGTCGTTACCTTGGTCGGAGTGACTTGTTTGATGGGAACTCAGTGGGGGACACTGCACTCTAACTTACAGGTATCATACTGTATTTATATTGTAATATTTTTTATTTTGGGGGAAAGAAAACTTAACGAAAACTTTAAAAAATAAGGTCTAAACCTCAGAGGCAGTTTTAAAAGATCAGAAAGAGGGCAGTCACACTATTAGATACATGTAGCTTTTTCAGCAAATAAATGAATTACTGTGCCTTAAATTGAATCTAACAGCCCTAGGCACAAAGCATGACAGGCTTGTTAGTAGTACATGCCTCTGACATAGAGCAAAGCCTTTACCAAGACTACCATGATGTTAAGGCTTCTCCAAGTACCATGACAATCACCACCAGAGGAAATTAATAGTATTCTTTATCAAATGACTTGGTAGAAGAATGCGCAGTGCAGTTGGCCAAAATCTGTTCCTTGGAAAGAATGAAGCACAAGCAGTCCTCGGGTTCAGTGTCACAATGATCATTATTCTCCAAGTGGAGAATCAAACAAGCATGACACATCCAGCGGTCCACATTTTGTAAGAATGCTGGTTAGGTGACTTGGACCCATGAGTACAAGTAGTATTTGAAAACATTAAAAAAGCCATTTTTGTCCGAATGCAGTAACCAACTTCATTCACAAGCTTAGGAATACTTACCATGACAACAGTTGACTAGAAGACTAGATAACCTTTGTCCTCCCCAGTAAGTTTCTGTGCATTTTTGGTGTAAGATCACAGTCCCCTTTGAAGGAAAAATCTTGAAAAAGATTGCACTAAAAAGGAGTCTAGTGTTCCCTTTTCCTGCATCCCCCACCAGAGGGCAGAGCTGGGAGGCATTCAAACAACATCTTCACTCTCCCATGAATCCTGCCTACGGTGGAGTTTGTACTTTTGTCAAGATTCAATCTCATTGTGAATGTGACTGTAGCCGTCGGAGGGATCACGTTGCCGACAAAGCACAGCGAGCAGGAGGACGATAAGGAGGAAGAGCAAACAGCCACAAACTGCTAGTCCGATGACCACCTCTGATGATTGGACCAGAGAAAGACACAGTAGGTATGTCAAACACACATTATTAGTCGTTCCATGCCAAATCAGCAAGCCATGACACCCACCATCTCAGATTGTTCTGAAGTAGTTTCTGCAGTTAAAAATGTAAGATAAGCATTCCTGCAACTTTATTTTGTTGAAATATAATTTGATTCTGAAAAATTCAGCTAATTGCACCCAAAAATCGGCCATTTTAATTTGATTGGATTCATATAATATATAAAAATAATATAGTACCCAACATATGATTTGGTCCAAACGTCTTCCTACCAATGTGTAAAACATGAGAAATCACCCCCATAAATAGTATTGAACTGCAGCTTGAATATTGTTTTGTCATTATATGTAATCCCAGTGAATTTAGTAGTGTACTTCCCACCAGTTCAGGTAAATTAGTCATTAAAGTTATTTGTTTTATGTCCCATCATACATAATGGTATTACCAGGAACTCAGTACATCCTTAACTTACTCTTGAAAGTTGTAATAGTAGAATGCACAAGGTGCAATTTCAAAATCGGATAGAGCATTATCAGCTTTGCTCTTGTCAGTTATATATAATATATCTTGTCGAGAGAGAGTATATATATATATATATATATATATATATATATCTATCTCTCTCTCTCTCTATATATATATAGATCTTGTTGGTGGAGTCTCCCACCAACAAGAGGGGTGTGAACAGTGCTTATGTCCATAGAAATAGATTTGGCACTCACATGCGCAGGGGGGTCCCAAAAAGTTTGGGAACCCCTGCAATAATACATCTCAAAGAAAAACGTATTCTGTTGGGGTGGTATTGGGGTGGAGGGGGTCTATAGGTGGCTTTTGACAATTGTTTTGAATATCTTACTCATTGATAGGAAGAAGTTTGGTCCAAATTGGATGCGAGGTACTATATAGAATATATGTATAGGAAAAATGGCCAATTTAGGTGCAATTAATTAGGTTAATTTCTCAGAGATCAAATTACATTTCAACAAAATAATGTTGAATGAATGCTTATCCGTTTCTAACTACAGAAACCGTTTCAGAACAATCTGAGACGGTAGGTTTCAAAATCCTCTTTCTTTGCACCATTTTAATTAAAGAGATACCTTCAGGATTTTGGCAATGAGGCCCTTTATCTACTTCCCCAGAGTCAGGTGAACTCGTGGATACCATGTTTATGTATCTGTGTCCAGTATGAAGGAAGTTAGAGGTAGTTTCGTAAGCCAATGCTAACTAGCGTTAGCGCAATGACTGGACGTCTATGGGTAATGGTGGTTTGCAACTTCCTTCAAAATACACAGCGACAGAAAAGCCACAAGTGCATCTGACACTGGAGAAGTAGATAAACGGCCTCTGGCAAAATCCCGAAGTATCCCTTTAAAGTGGAATAACCCTTATTTAACACATTCTATTGCTTCGAGGCTCTTTTTCAAACGGCCCATGTTACTCCCATCATACCTGTATCCTTTGTAGGAGACTCAACCATGCACTCCTTGTCCCAATCCTCTGGGATGGATGGTTTGGTGAGGCGCACAAAGTCCTCCAGGGGGCAGAAGAGGTCACAGCTAGGTATAGCCAGTTGGTAAGGCGCTCTTGTGGTGTCATTGCGATAAAACATGGCCACTGTGAATGATCTAGATGGGATAGACTCCTATATTAGACTGACAGCACATCTCAATCAGATATAAGCACCAGTCAAAAGTTTGGACACCTACTCATTCAAGGTATTTATTTGTACTATTTTCTACATTGTAGAATAATAGTGAAGACATCAAAACTATGAAATAATCCATATGGAATCATGTAGTAACCAAAAAATATAAGAATATATTTGAGATTAGCCACCTTTCCTTGATGACAACTTTGCACACTCTTGGCATTTTTTCAACCAGCTTCATGAGGTAGTCACCTGGAATGCATTTCAATGAACAGGTGTACCTCGTTAAAAGTTCATTTGTGATATTTCTTTCCTTCTTAATGCGTTTGAGCCAATCAGTTGTGTTGTGTCAAGGTAGGGGTGGTATACAGAAGATGGTCTTTTACCAAATAGGTCTAAGTCCATATTATGGCAAGAACAGCTCAAATAAGCAAAGAGAAACAGTCCATCATTACTTTAAGACATGAAGGTCAGTCAATCCGGGATAATTTCAAGAACTTTGAAAGTTTCTTCAAGTGCAGTCACAAAAACCATCAAGAAGACCCAGGGTTACCTTTGCTACCGAGGATACGTTCATTAGAGTTTCCAGCCTCAGAAATTGCAGCCCAAATAAATGGTTCAGAGTTCAAGTAACAGACAAATCTCAACATCAACTGTTCAGAGACTGTGTGAAATCAGGCCTTCATGGTCAAATTGCTGCAAAGAAACAACCAGTAGTCGTAGAACCTTTTTTGGTTACTATATGACTCCATGTGTTATCTTCACTATTTTTCTACAATGTAGAAAATACTACAAATAAAGAAAAACCCTTGAACGAGTAGGTGTTCAAACATGACTTGTACTGAATTTTTTATTTTGACCAAACGTTGCTTATCTAAGCCAATTCACAAGATAACACAGTA
Organism: Oncorhynchus tshawytscha; assembly: GCF_018296145.1. NCBI lineage: Eukaryota > Metazoa > Chordata > Actinopteri > Salmoniformes > Salmonidae > Oncorhynchus > Oncorhynchus tshawytscha. Next base: position 56,317,544 of record NC_056440.1, read on the forward strand.
TAATGTAACTACACACAGTTTGGTATAGCTATTAACAAGGGTCTTATTCCATCACAGTACAACCTACCCGTTGTCCTCCTGATAGAGTTCAAATATGTGGCAGGAGGCATAGGGTGGCTGCTTTCCATTGAAGATACTCAAACTTGACTGCAGAGCCACAATGGTGGTGTCATGCTGAAAAGTAACAAAAGACTCATGCATTCGGCACATTTTGCCATGGGGCGTAGAGAAAATGTGGCCGTTTTACATTTGCTGCAATTCTACACATTTTGCCATAAGAGAGAAAATGTTTGCAGTTGTTAATATGATAACTGATGCGCAATGGCCCCACCCGGACAGTAATTTGTCCATGCTTACAAGTTTAGTTAACTTTCAATCCACCCCAAAAATGTGCTGACATGGGCTAATTGAGTGACAGCTACAAAAATGGGGGCCACCAGTTGCCCGTCCCTGCATTAGATGAACAATTTGCAGCAAACAGTCCAAGGAATCCACGTAAAAATGAGATCATGCACAAGATTTAAGCTTACCGCAGAGAGCATCATCATCTTCAGACGGCGATTGGAGTCAGGACGTGCAGACTCCGAGATGTTATTTACAATGCTACCCAAGAGGACACCTATTTGATGGAGTAGTAAAAGCCTATAGTTAGCAGTTAAGTAGACAATGAGAAGATTTACCATCTCTTATCTCATTCCTATTGCCATTACATGAAACATCAGCTGACGTCAATGGTGGTTGTGGGGCTAGTCTTCATCTCGATGATGTGCAAAGTAGTTTAATCGTTTGAGATGAGCGTACTAAGCGAAAGATGTATGAATGCATATTCAAATCTTTAAATCGCTTTCATATTTGAGGGCCATATGATGAAATGCAATAACTAAACAGAGTGGCTGCAAATCCAATTTATCTGGACCCCTCTTCCTGACAGCTGAAGGTCCCAAAGCTTCTGCACATGTGCGGGATCCTCTACTTTACACACAGCCTGTACTCTACTCGTAGAGCACAGGCTTCTCTGGCAAATGGTGCTTATCTACTAAAGTAAGATCAAAGCTGAATCAATGTCTGCAAGAGCGCATAATGATGGTATTATATTCAATTCTGTTATGTAGAATACTATTGTATAACATTACTGTAAGACAAACACCACCTCATTGTGCAAACGGTCACATTTCTCTCATGTGGCCAAAACCCAACAGCACACACAAGACAAAATGTGTGCTTTGACTGAAATATGTTAAAACAATATTCTCAAAAAAATGTGCTCACTGTAGGCTACTTCAAGAAGATCTAAATGCTTATCCCCATGAATCTGATTGAGATCAAATGGTTGGTATGCAGATGCTGCTTGGACGTTTCACCAGTAAAACCTGAATAATTATGATTTCATGATTGACAGAGAAAAATAAAAAAAGGGAGGGTGACCACAAATATTTGCACGTAAAGTAGAGGTGACGAAACATGAGCAAAATGTGATTCGGAATCTTCAGGGCCCATTTTTTTTTTTTTAAGTTATCCGGATTTCGGCAAATCGGATAAGAATAACGCATTAAAATAGAACAGGAGTCTCCATTCATCTGTTCTATTCATTCTATACATTTAAACCTATCAGACAGGTGAAATACAGATAGAACTTTTGGGGGAAAAAAAAAAAAAAAAAAAAAAAAAAACTGGGCCGAGGTGTGGGGAAAAGGAAACCAGGGAAGTGGGACGGGACAGTTACCTCCGACAGCAGCCATGGCCATCACTAAATAGCACATGCAAAAGGAAATGTAGATAGCTAAGCTGAAACACGTTTCTGCCCTTCCCATTCTGACAGTACCTCCTTGGAGACAGCTTTTCTCCTGATGCTTGTAGACCTCAAACAGGATTTCAAAGCCAAAGTCTTTGAGCTTCCTCAGATCATCCATGATCTCAGGGGTCACCCAGTCAGGAGCGGTCTTGTTGTGCCTTGCCTGAAATGCCATATATGGAGAACAAAAACCCCCAATATGCTCATGACACTGAATCAAGGTGAAACTACACAACAATGTTAGTAAGATAATAATACCATTCAATCTACATGCGTCCGTCTCTAAAGTAAAATAGTATGATACTGCTACCATACAGTGTAGAACAGCCAATAAAACAAGGTTAACAATATAACCACCAATGAAATTAAAGTAGGTATAGGCAACATTTCTTGATATACAAAAAAATAGTTTTCATCTGGCCGGAGACAATGAATGACCACATTGCTGCCTTTGTGTCTCCCCAGCCCTTCCCAAATGTTTCTACATGGCAGGTTTATTTCAGCTGACCTGAGTAAAGCATGACTTCCCTCACGTCGCAACGGTCACAAGGCTGAGTAGCCACAGGGTCACAGTTCTGTTTTCACTTCCATAAACCACTGTGGTTCCTTCACTAGCTAAAACATTGGCTGTAGGAACATTTCACATCCTAACTTAAAAGTTTAACATGGACTCAATCTGCATGATTTATGGCAAACTGTACAGTGGAAATTCTGTAATGTTTCGCAAAATATTCTACATTGATAGTAAGCAAAGTGATACAACTATAAGGAATTATAGCCAAACTCAGGACCCGGTCAAAGAATTTGTAGAAATCCAAATAACTCATTGTAAAGGGTTTAAAACACAGTTTCCCATTGTTTGTTCAATGAACCATAAACAATTAATGAACATGCACTTGTGGAACAGTCATTAAGACACTAACAGTTTACAATTAAGGTCACAGTTAAGAAAACTTAGGACACTAAAGAGGCATTTCTACTGACTTTGAAAAACACCAAAAGAAAGATGCCCAGGGTCTCTGCTCATCTGAGTGAACGTGCCTTAGGCATGCTGCAAGGAGGCATGAGGACTGTAGATGTGGCCAGGGCAATAAATTGCAATGTCCGTACAATGAGACGCCTAAGACAGCGCTACAAGGAGACAGGACGGATAGCTGATCGTCCTCGCAGTGGCAGACCACGTAACAACACCTGCAGAGGATCGGTACATCCGAACATCACACCTGCGGGACAGATACAGGATGGCAACAACAACTGCCCGAGTTACACCAGGATCGCACAATCCCTACATCAGTGCTCAGACTGTCCGCAATAGGCTGAGAGAGGCTGGACTGAGGGCTTGTAGGCCTGTTGTCTGGTGAGGACCTGCCTTACATCACCAGCAACAACATTGCCAATGGGCACAAACCCACCGTCGCTGGATCAGACAGGACTGGCAAAAAAAGCTATACACTGACGAGTTGCGGTTTTGTCTCACCAGGGGTGATGGTCAGATTGGCGTTTATCGTCGAAGGAATGAGCGTTACACTGAGGCCTGTACTCTGGAGAGGGATTGATTGGGAGGTGGAGGGTCCGTCATGGTCTGGGGCGCGGTGTGTCACAGCATCATCGGACTGAGCTTGTTGTCATTGCAGGCAATCTCAACGCTGTGCGTTACAGGGAAGATATACTCCTCCCTCATGTGGTACCCTTCCTGCAGGCTCATCCTGACATGACAATGCCACCAGCCATACTGCTCGTTCTGTGCGTGATTTCCTGCAAGACAGGAATGTCAGTGTTCTACCATGGCCAGCGAAGAGCCCGGATCTCAATCCCATTGAGCACATCTGGGACCTGTTGGATCGGAGGGTGAGGGATGGGGCCATTCCCCCCAGAAATGTCCAGGAACATGCAGGTGCCTTGGTGGAAGAGTGGGGTAACATCTCACAGCAAGAACGGGCAAATCTGGTGCAGTCCATGAGGAGGAGATGCACTGCAGTACTTAATGCAGCTGGTGACTGTTACATTTGACCCCCACTTTGTTCAGGGACACATTATTCCATGTCTGTTAGTCACATGTCTGTGGAACTTGTTCAATTTGCCTCTCAGTTGTTGAATCTTGTTATGTTCATACAAATATTTACACTTGTTAAGTTTGAAAAGAAACGCAGTTGACAGTGAGAGAACATTTCTATTTTTTGCTGAGTTTATTATAGGTAATACACTGCTTACCTCACAGAACAGGGTGTCATGGACACTCCAAACAGTCTCAATGGTGGTGTTCGTCAGACCAGTTTTCTCCCGTACCATCGCTATTAGATCCTGTAAAAGCAAAGGATCAAACAATGATAATCTAGACAAGGGGCATTCAAAGTTAAGATTGTCGACACAGCTTTGACAGCTCAACATGTGTGGTTGGCAAGTGATGGGAGAAGAAATTCAAAACAAGGTAGAAACAAGGCAACGGCAAACATGTTGTCCCCCACAAGTGATGCTGCACCCCCCTAGGCCAATCCGTGCAATTTTGAAAATGATGGATCTCTAAGGCAAAACGCATCATTCAGCAAAGTTTTGTCAATATCGGGCCAGTGCTATCTGAGATATCACAGGGGTTAGCTTGATTCATATCCCTGAACATGTGTGCCAAAAGATCAGACGGAGTCAAATAGATTCAGCGATATAAACATGTGCCCACTCTAGCACCACTGTGTTCGATATGAATGTTCTTGTACATGTTGTGTCTTGACAGTGTTTGCAATGTGTAATAAATTGTTACAACAAATATCCTTGACTGATTTACAGTGCATTCATAAAGTTCAGACCCCACAACTTTTTCCACAATTTCTTACATTACAGCCTTTTTCTAAAATTGATGAAGTAGTACCCCCTCAATCAATCTACACAAAATACCCATAATGACAAAGCATTTTGTGTTGTTGAAATGTTAGCTAATTTATTAAAACTGAAATATCACATTTACTTAAGTATTCAGACCCTTTACTCAGTACTTTGTTGAAGTACCTTTGGCAACGATTACAGCCTCGAGTCTTCTTGAGTATGACGCTACAAGCTTGGCACACCTGTATTTGGAGAGATTCTCCCATTCTTCTCCGCAGATCCTCTCAAGCTCTGTCAGGTTGGATGGGGAGCATCGCTGCACAGCTATTTTCAGGTCTCTCCAGAGATGTTCGATCGGGTTCAAGTCCGGGCTCTGGCTGGGCCACTCAAGGACTTTCAGAGACTTGTCCCAAAGCCACTCCTGCGTTGTCTTGGCTGTGTGCTTGGGGTCGTTGTACTGTTGGAAGGTGAACCTTAGTCCCAGTCTGAAGTCCTGAACGCTCTGAAGGTTTTCATCAAGGATCCCTCTGTACTTTGCTCCATTCAGCTTTTCCTCAATCCTGACTGGTCTCCCAGTCCCTGCCACTGAAAAATGTCTCCACAGCATGATACTGCCACCCCCATGCTTCGCCGTAGGGATGGTGCCAGGTTTCCTCCAGACGTGACGCTTGGCATTCAGGCTAAAGAATTCAATCAGACCAGAGAATCTTGTTTCTCTCATGGTTGAGTCCTTTAGGTGCCTTTTGGCAAACTCCAAGCGGGATGTCACATGCCTTTTACTGAGTTGTGGCGTCCATCTCGCCACTCTAACATAAAGGACTGATTGGTGGAGTCCTGCAGAGATGGATGTCCTTCTGGAATGTTCTCCCATCTTCACAGAGGAACTCTGGAGCTCTGTCAGAGTGACCATCCGGTTCTTGGTCACCTCCTTGACCAAGGCCCTTCTCCCCCGATTGCTCAGTTTGGCCGGGTGGCCAGCTCTAGAACGAGTCTTGGTGGTTCCAAACTAATTCCATTTAAGAATGATGGCGGTGGTTCCAAACTAATTCCATTCAAGAATGATGGAAGCCAAGGTGTTCCTCAGTACCTTCAAATGCTTCATAAATGTTTTGGTACCCTTCCCCAGATCTGTGCCTTGACACAATCCTGTCTCAGAGCTCTACAGACAAGTCATTTGACCTCATGGCTTGGTTATTGCACTGTCAACTGTGGGACCTTATATAGACCGACCGGTGTTTGCCTTTCCAAATCATGGCCAATCAATTGAATTTACCACAGGTGGACTCCAATCAAGTTGTAGAAACATCAACGATGATCAATGGAAACAGGATGCATCTAAGCTCAATTTCTAGTCTCATAGCAAAGGGTCTGAGTAGTTATGTAAATAAGGTATGTGTTTATTTTTAATACAGTTGCCAATTTTCATTATGGGGTAGTGTGGAGATTAAGGATTATTTAAAAAAAAATAATTCTCATCCATTTTAGAATAAGAATAACATTTTAAAAATGAGGACAAAGTCAATGGATCTGAATATTTTCCGAATACACTGTATATGCATTTATGAGCCAGACCATGCCCATGTGAATGTTTACTGGTCAATAGCGGCTATGTTGTTTTAGGTACTAGTCTGGAAAGTATTGCATTGAGAGACCTTTGTCCATAGATGCCACATATGAAGTTTTGTGAAGATCGGCCAGTCGGTGCCAGAAGAGGAGCGTTTTTAGTGTTTTTCTAAATAGTGGAAAATCCACCATGGCGGGTGGCACCTATGTTGAGAATTTCATGACTTTAGGTCAAGCGGGGTTAGGGGCGTGATGAATCTAAAGATGAATTGTGAAGACTCAAACCATAGCAGACAGTTAATGATAAGGTAATCACATTTCATAAGAATAAGTCTCGAGCCTCATTAACCAGTCATCACCTTAATTCCAGTGCCACTTACTTTGTATTGGAATGTCATGTTGAGGTACTTTTCTGTGCGTTCAGTCTCAATCATGAGGATTTTATAACGAGGGCAACCCGGAATGGGAAATGACAAAAACTGAAATAGACATTTTAGATGTGTACATTAGTATGGAGGTAGCCAATAACTTATTATTTAAAACAAAATCATATTCAGAATTCCTTTATTTTGTGGCTGTTGTCCATCTTTGGATATCACCCAAGACCTCATCACCCTGCTCACCCTCTCCTCATCCAGGGGTACAGTGTGAACAGGAATAGGCTGCCACTCCAGTGATGGGTTGAAGACCTGTGACCCATTGGGAGGGTACAATCCTGCCAGGTTGGCCTCTGCACTCATCAAGGTCCGGTCATAGTCTGTGCTCCTCACAGAAATCTAGACAAAGAACACTAGGAGGGGTAGTGGTTATCATTGAAACAAAATACTTCCTTTTGCAGTTCAGTGGCTACAGCCTTGAGCTGGTTTTACTTGGAGTTTTCTTCTTAAACCTTTATTTAAAAAGGCAAGTCAGTTAAGAACAAATTCTTATTTACAATGACGGCCTACCCCGGCCAAACCCGAGCGACGCTGGGCCAATTGTGTGCCGCCCTATAGGCCTCCCAATCACGGCCAGATGTGATACAGCCTGGATTCGAACCAGGGAATGTAGTGACACCTCTTGCAATAAGATGCAGTGCATTAGACCACTGCGCCAGTCAGGAGCCTAGTGCATTTTTGGAAGAGTCCACAGTTTGTTTAACCTGGGCAATACACATGATCCAATTTGCATTTCTAACTTAAATGAGTCTGTGAGACCATCATAGTTTCAACAAGGAACTAAACCATAAATTACCTCATGTCGGTCATAGGTGTCATTTAGAAAACCCTGATAGCGTTTCCGCAGCACCTGTCCCAGCTCAAAGTGCTGCCTCATTCCTTCCTGTAGAGATCCCAGAAATGGTGTGCTATTAGTACAGCAAGAACCACACCCATCAGTGCATCAGGATTCTTCCTCATGCTTGGGTACCAGTTTGTTTGAGGGATCATTCCACTCAGTGTCATGCTAAACATTGCTTTCGCATGACACTGAGTACAAAGAGTTGCAAAACAGGTTCTGGATTTCAGGCTAGTGTAATTCAGTACTTGATCATTTTTTTAAAACTTTACCTGCGAGAGCTGTCCAAAGCCCTGTGGCCAAGAGCTCTCCTGGTAGCGATCAGTGGGGTAGGCTTTGACTGGGGATCGGTCACCATGGCGGTAGAGCTAAGTAAAAAAAAAAAATCCCAAACATTTCATTCTAGGCAAGTGACAAACTGGTTGGACTAGCCTTTCCCATGTCCAGCACAAGCAGGATCCTACACCACAATTAGGCTAAACTCAATCAATGTGTATTTTGTCTTGCATTAACATAGCAACAATCCAGTGTTGCTGTTCATCCAATAATTTCTCCCTTCTTTGTGACCATATGTCAGCTAGTTAACGTTACGTGAAATAGTCATTGGGGTCACATAGTAGCTTGTACAGCCCTAAAAAAAAACAGGCAATCAGTGAAACCATATTAGTTTAACGTTATCTAGGTAACGTTACACAGCACTAACTGTCCAGACTCGATAACGTTTACCAGGCTAGCCTATAGCAAAACAATGTTGCTAGCTAACGTCAGTTCCTCTTCTGGTAACATTACATATTCCAGCTAGCTATGTTAGATAGTTAGAGTTAGTAAGTAGCTAACTTTGCCAGTTCACTTATTGTGTAACATTTAAAGAGAAGAATGACCATCAGAGACGACTGCGTATCAAGCCAGTTTACGTTAAAACGAACACGACACACCGCTAGTTAGCACACACAAGTTAACGCTAGCTGGCGAACTTCAGCTAAACAAGTAAACCGTATGATTTTTATTTAACCAGGTAAGCTAGTTGAGAACAAGTTCTCATTTACAACTGCGATCTGGCCAAGATAAAGCACAGCAGTGCGACAAACATCAGAGTTACACATGGGTTAAACAACCGTACAGTCAATAACACATAAAAAAACATCAAGTCTATATACAGTGTGTGCAAATGACGTGAGGAGGTAAGGCAATAAATAGGCCATAGTAGCGAAGTAATTACAATTTAGCAAATTAACACTGGGGTGATAGATGAGCAGATGGTGATGTGCAAGTAGAAATACTGGTGTGCAAAAGAGCAGAAAAGTAAATAAAAACAATATGGGGATGAGGTTGGTAGATTGGGTAGGCTATTTTACAGATGGGCTATGTACAGCTGCAGCGATCGGGTTAGCTGCTCAGATTGCTGATGTTTAAAGTTAGTGAGGGAAATATAAGTCTCGAGCTTCGGCGATTATTTTCTAGCTAACAGCATACTCACCACCGTTACAAATGTCAGTCTTCTGTCTCCAACAACTTTACCTAAAACAGCGAACATTGTCAATAGAAGCAGTACAGTGGAGTCCATTGTCAACGTCCGGTTACTTGAACACATTAGCTATATAATACAACCTTCAAAATATATTTGTAAACTTCTTCTTCGAGGAGGTTTAACGGCGGTTGGCATCCAATATGTTGCATTACCGCCACCTACTAGACTGGAGTAAAACTCCCTTATACTTTGCTTGAAATAAATAAACAAACAAACAAATACCCTACCATTTAACACTACACTCACAAAACATTTTTAAAAATGTAATAAAATTAAAACACCACCACCCTACTCCACTATTTAACCCTCCTATTGTGTTCTTTTCATGTTAACTATTTCCGTGTTCCCGGTCCAAAATGACCACCCCATTATAGCTGATTATAAATCCATAATAATACATAATCACATAATGATCTTTTTATCAATTTAAGTTCTTGTGAACATTACAAGTTTTGAACTTCTATGTGCTATTTATGGTCTGTAGGCCTCATTGATCTGAGCTCATACAACTCGTTTTTGAGTAAGAAAAAGCATAATGTATGGATTATTTTGACTATAACAAATACTCAGATGAAAGATAGTGCTATTTATCAGACTATTTTGTGTCAAAGTTTGACAAGGACTCTCTCCTCCTCACCAGTGTCACGATCAAAGATATGATCAAGAGCCTCACATACAGTATATTGTTCGGTCATTGCACTGCCACAGAATGAATTGGGAGCAAGGCCTCAAAAAAGCTATATATATATATATATATATACACCAGAGCCTACAGAAAAGTTCTATATATTATTGAAACAATGTTGCGATTGTATGTGAGAATGCCAACAGTTGTGGTTCCCGTTTGGGAAACGGATTCTATTGGGGAAAGGTTCTTGTGGGGGTTGCCTTGGAAGCGTGTGCTCAAACACACATGTATGTGGGGGTCTGGGAGAGGAAGTGTTTTCATCTGATGAATGTGCCTGAACTCAATTTCATACACTAATTGTAGTCTTACCCATTCATTTCTAATGACCGGTTATTTTGACCGGCAACACCACAGGTGTACAAAAGTTAAATAAAAACACCCAAAATGTAATGAAAATCATCTAAATGTATTTGTGTGTTCAGATGGCCTGTGTGGACACAAGACAGATTAAATGAACTAAATTTTTCAGAGAGAAAACTTCCGTTCAATTCGACCGGAACACAGCAGGAGGGTTAAATGTATTTAGTCCTACCTCATGCCAATAACCTGAAGGGATGGGACATCACCACTTAACACACCCTGTAACTCTGATGTCAAGTCTCACACCCAAATCTCTCTGCTATGGACAAAGACCCTACCTCATGGACTTCTCCATTGATTCAAGATGCGTTCTGTTTCTCTGATCCTACTCTACCCTTTTCATGCTATTTAACTAGGTTGAGGCTTTGATTATTTGTTTTAAACAGGTGTAGACTAACAGTGAAATGATTACGTACGGCCCTTGCCGAAAATGCAGGGAGAAAAATGTACTAATATAAAATATCAAGAGGAATAAATACACAACGAGTAACGATAACTATATGGCTATATACACGGGGTACCAGTACCGGCTTATTGTAGAGTTCTAGTGGTTATTTGTAAATAGGTACTCTGCCAATGTGGGTAATAGAAATAAAAGATACAATCAGTTCAAAAACATATCTTATTAATGGGGCATCAAAATGTTTATTCAACAATAATGTTACGTATAAATACATTGAAAAGCAATTTATAATTGATATTTTAATATCTGAAATAGTTTAATTTCCATTCAGTTGATGTCCCCCAGGCTGCTCCCCGTCAGGGGTCTGATGATTTTTAAAACAAAATAGGCTCTTCAAATGCATCTGTACATTGGTAGATGTGCTGTACATTGTTGTAAACAATTATTACACTACTATATACTCTTATTGACTGTTATAAACAAGCATTACATTATAAATGTGTGGTTCTGTAAAGGATGGCGATTGCACCGCAATGGTTGTGAGTCCGATTCCCTGCCCCCCGTACGTGAAATGTAAGCAGAAATTACTGTGTCGCTTTGGATAAAAGCAGTCATGTCACGCCCTGGTCTTAGTATTCTGTCTTCTCTTTATTATTTTGGTTAGGCCAGGGTGTGACATGGGTGATTTATGTGGTTTGTTTTGTCAAGGGGTATTGTAGTTTATGGGATTGTGTTTAGTTAAGTAGTCTAGGAAAGTCTATGGTTGCCTAGAGTGGTTCTCAATCAGAAGCAGGTGTTTATCGTTGTCTCTGATTGGGAACCATATTTAGGCAGCCATATTCTTTGGGTATTTCGTGGGTGATTGTTCCTGTCTTTGTGTTTGTTGCACCAGATAGGGCTGTTTCGGTTTTTCACGTTTCTTGTTTTGTATATTTTTCATTAAAGACGTATAAAGATAACCACGCTGCATTTTGGTCCTCCTCTCATTCACCAGAAGAAAACTGTAACAAGTCAGGGTAACTTGGTTAACATGGCTGTGTAACAACATTGAGATCCCCTCTGGAACCAGAACTGACTTCAGATTTACTGATCCGATAGACCCACAACTACTACACACACGTATGTGGAAACCCCTTCAAATTGGTGCATTCAGACATTTCAGCCACATCCTTTGCGGACAGGTTTATAAAAATAGCCATACCAATCTCCAGAGAAACATTGGCAGAAGAATGTCCTTATTGAAGAGCTCAGTGACTTAACGTGGCACATCATAGGATGCCACCTTTCCAACAAGTCAGTACATCAAATTTCTGCCATGCTAGAGCTGCCCTGGTCAACTGTAAGTGCTGTTATTGTGAATTCGAAACTTCTAGGAGAAATAACGGCTCAGCCGCGAAGTGGTAGGCCACACAAGCTCACAGAATGGGACAGCCGAGTGCTGAAGCACATTAAAATCCTCTGTCCTCGGTTGCAACACTCACTACTGAGTTCCAAACTGCCTCTGGACACAACGTCAGCACAATAACTGTTCATCTGGAGCTTCATGAAATGGGTTTCCATGGCCGAGCAGCCACAGACAAGCCTAAGATCACCATGAGCCGTGCGAAGCGACGGCGAGTGGTGTAAAGCTTGACACTATTAGACTTCTCTGGAGTAATGAATCACGCTTCACCATCTGGCAGTCCGATGGACAAAGCTGGGTTTGGCGGATGCCAGGAGATCGCTAAATGCCCCAAGGCAGTGTCAACGCTACAGCATACAATGACATTCGGGAAGATTCTGTGCGTGCACAAAGCGAGGTCTATACAGAAATTACAAAAGCTTGTTGAGATAGTTGGAATAACTTGACTGGCCTGCACAGAGCCCTGACCTCAACCCCATCGGAAAAAAAATGAAAAAGTCAAGGGTTCTGAATACTTTCCGAATGCACTGTATACAGAGACATCAATACTATTATGGCAACAGTATTGGAAAGGGGGATACCTAGTCAGTTGTACAACTGAATGAATTCTGCTGAAATGTGTCTTCCGCATTTAACCCAACCCCTCTAAATCAGAGAGGTGCGGGGGGCTTCCATAATCAGCATCCATATCTTCAGCACCCGGAATGCATTCAGTGTGTTAACTGCCTTGCTCAGGGGCAGAACAAGAGAGTTTTACCTTGTCAGCTCAGGGATTCTATTCAGCAACCATTTGGTTATTGGCCCAACGCTCTAACCACTAGGCTACCTGCCACCCCAATGCTAATGTCTGTTGTGGAACTATTATTTTCAATGTTCAAAACCAGAAACAGAAAAGGCCTGACAAATTATTAAAAATACAGAAACAAATTAAAATGCAAACACCTTCCCCACTGAATGATGAGTTCTGTACTCACTGTAAAAGTGTAGGATGGCAATAAAATAAATACAGTCTTTCAGTCTTCAGGACTGTCCAATAGCGTAGGGAAAGAATCTTTTTTTTTTAAATCCATCATTCTTGCCAATGTAGATTAGTCGAACAAGTCAGAGTTTAACGTTGTAATACTGTAGCAACTTTTTGACAGAAGGTTGTACGAACGGGGCTTTAGAGGAAAGACATGATAGTGAAACCTCTCAGCCTTCCTGTTCAATGTCCTCCATGAACTTCTTGACCTTGAACAAGTCCTCCATGTTGACTGTGGGTCTCCTGAAGGATAGTGAGCGCAGCATGTCAGACTGGAGGGCAGAGGGACACACCGAGAGGATGAACAAAAGCATGAGCACGGTTCAGCAATTACACTAATCTGAGAGACAGACGTGCATGTTGAAACAGCATGTTCCAGTATGTTTGTGAGCAGTGAATGTGAATGTCAGTGAACATAGGGAGTGTGTGTGGCAGCCGGGTCCCCAGGCGAGCACGGGGTTGGTCATCCACCTTTAATTGACTGCTGGCACGGGACGGCCCTCACACCTAGAGTACCATCACAAACAACAAACTCTTACATCTCCTCAATAGTAGAGAAAGCGATACACCTTCAGTGTGGTTTACAAGAGTCGACTGCAATAGAGTTCCTATATCATGTGTATAAATTACTTTTTTGAATTGTGTGGTTGACTGCACTTTCCTGACAGGCTGCATGAGGGTATTTCATATGATGCTAATGTCGGCCCCAGAGTAGCCTTCTGTCTTTTTTGCGAGCTTTTCAACCGTAGCCCCAGGACCTCACACAGGAGCAACGGACACCCTGCCAGACCAGTGAGACACCCTCCCAGACCTGCAACACACCCCTGTGAAGGACCTGCACCGAGACCACAGCAATAACCAGCCACACCCCAACCAGCTAAGACACACAAAGAAAACCCTTGCCACAATATAGAGGCCCCCCATATCAGACCTATGGCTCTTCTGCCTACCCCATGCCCCCACCCCTGCAGCAAGGACCTCAACATGACAGCAGGACATATGCCCAGGCCGTGAGCAGAGCAACACTATAACCCCCACTATTACACCCCCAAGCCCTATCCTGCGACCTTACAGGTATGTATATCAAATGCTCAACATGCTCTGCTCACAGCTACTGTGAAGTTCCGGGCCTAAACCACACAAAAACAATCCTAGACACTATGGAACACATAGCTTTTACTATCTCATCCTGGAATATACAAGGTCTGAGGTCATCTGCCTTTGGCCTAAAGCGCAGGAACCCAGACTTCAAAGGAATTGAAAATACAGACATTGTCATTCTACAAGAAACATGGTATAAAGGAGATGGACACACTGGTTGCCCTCTAGGTTAGAGAGAGCTGGTAGTTCCATCCACCAAACTACCAGGTGTGAAACAGAAGAGACTCAGGGGGTATAATAATTTGGTATAGAGCAGACCTAACCCACTCCATTAAATTAGTCGAAACAGGTAAAAATGTTCATCTGGCTAGAAATTAATGAGGAAATAATCTCAACATCGAAAAATGCCCTCATGTGTGCTACCTACATCCCCCCAGTAGAATCCCCATCCTTTAACAATGACAGCTTCTCCATCCTAGAGGGGGAGATATACAATTTTCAGGCCCCGGGACATGTACTAGTCTGTGGCGACCTGAATTCCAGAACCTGACACTCAGCACACAGGGGGGGGACAAACACCTACCTGTAGGTGACAGCATTCCTTCCCCCATATGCCCCCCATGACAACATAACCAACAAAAATGGGTCACAACTCCTGCAGCTCTGTTGGATGCTGTGTATGTACATAGTCAAATGGTAGGCTTCGAGGGTACTCCTATAGTAGGTATACCTATAACGCATCTCTTGGCAGTAGTACTGTCGACTACTTTATCACTGACCTCAACCCAGAGTCTCTTAGAGCATTCAGTCAGTCCACTGAAACCCCTATCAGATCACAGCAAAATCATACTCTACTTGAACAGAGCTTTGCTCAATCAAGAGGCATCAAAGCCAAAGGAACTGAATAATATTAAGAAATGCTATGGAAGGAAGGTAGTGTGGAAATCTACCAAAAAACAACTGGGCAGCAACAAATTCAATCCCTTCTAGACATTTTCCTGGACAAAATGTTTCACTGTAATAGTGAAGGTGTAAACTTGGCAGTAGAAAACCTAATAGTATATTTGACATTTCAGCTTCCCTATCAAATCTAAAAATTCAAGCAGACAGCCTAAGAAAATTAACAATGACAAATGGTTTGATGAATCAAATCAAATGTATTTATATAGCCCTTCATACATCAGCTGATATCTCAAAGTGCTGTTCAGAAACCCAGCCTAAAACCCCAAACAGCAAGCAATGCAGGTGTAGAAGCACGGTGGCTAGGAAAAACTCCCTAGAAAGGCCAAAACCTAGGAAGAAACCGAGAGGAACCAGGCTGTGGGGTGGCCAGTCCTCTTCTGGCTGTGCCGGGTGGAGATTATAACAGAACATGGCCAAGATGTTTAAATGTTCATAAATGACCAGCATGGTCGAATAATAATAAGGCAGAACAGTTGAAACTGGAGCAGCAGCACGGCCAGGTGGACTGGGGACAGCAAGGAGTCATCATGTCAGGTAGTCCTGGGGCATGGTCCTAGGGCTCAGGTCCTCCGAGAGAGAGAGAAAGAGAGAATGCACACAGGACACCGAATAGGACAGGAGAGGTACTCCAGATATAACAAACTGACCCTAGCCCCCGACACATTAACTACTGCAGCATAAATACTGGAGGCTGAGACAGGAGGGAATGCAAAATGAAGAATGAAGAATGCAAAAACCTAAAAAAGAAACAGAAACTTATCCAACCAAAAACAGTGGGGAGAACAAGTATTTGATAACCTGCAAAATCGGCAGTGTTTCCTACTTACAAAGCATGTAGAGGTCTGTAATTTATATCATAGGTACACTTCAACTATGAGAGACAGAATCTAAAACAAAAATCCAGAAAAATCACATTGTATGATTGTTAAGTAATTCATTTGCATTTTATTGCATGACACAAGTATTTGAAACATCAGAAAAGCAGAACTTAATATTTGGTACAGAAACCTTTGTTTGCAATTACAGAGATCATATGTTTCCTGTAGTTCTTGACCAGGTTTGCACACACTGCAGCAGGGATTTTGGCCCACTCCTCCATACAGACCTTCAGGTTTCAGACCTGTCACTGGGCAATACGGACTTTCAGCTCCCTCCAAAGATTGAGTTCAGGTCTAGAGACTGGCTAGGCCACTCCAGGACCTTCAGATGCTTCTTATGGAGCCCCTCCTTAGTTGCCCTGGCTGTGTGTTTCAGGTCGTTGTCATGCTGGAAGACCCAGCCACGACCCATCTTCAATGCTCTTACTGAGGGAAGGAGGTTGCTGGCCAAGATCTCGCGATACATGGCCCCATCCATCCTCCCCTCAATACGGTGGTTGTCCTGTCCCCTTTGCAGAAAAGCATCCCCAAAGAATGATGTTTCCACCTCCATGCTTCACGGTTGGGATGGTGTTCTTGGGGTTGTACTAAACCTTCTTCTTCCTCCAAACACAGCGAGTGGAGTTTAGACCAAAAATCTAGCTTTTTGGTCTAATCAGACCACATGACCTTCTCCCATTCCTCCTCTGGATCATCCAGATGGTCATTGGCAAACTTCAGACGGGCCTGGACATGCGCTGGCTTGAGCAGGGGGACCTTGCGTGCGCTGCAGGATTTTAATCCATGACGACGTAGTGTGTTACTAATGGTTTTCTTTGAGACTGTGGTCCCAGCTCTCTTCAGGTCATTGACCAGGTCCAGCCGTGTAGTTCTGGGCTGATCCCTCACCTTCCTCATGATCATTGATGCCCCACGAGGTGAGATCTTGCATGGCGCCCCAGACCGAGGGTGATTGACCGTCATCTTGAACTTCTTCCAATTTTCTAATAATTGCGCCAACAGTTGTTGCCTTCTCACCAAGCTGCTTGCCTATTGTCCTGTAGCCCATCCCTGAGTTATCCCTGATGTCCTTACACAGCCCTCTGGTCTTGGCCATTGTGGAGAGGTTGGAGTCTGATTGAGTGTGTGAACAGGTCTTTTATACAGTTCAAACAGGTGCAGTTAATACAGGTAATGAGTGGAGAACAGGAGGGCTTCTTAAAGAAAAACGTACAGGTCTGTGAGAGCCGGAATTCTTACTGGTTGGTAGGTGATCAAATACTTGTCATGCAATAAAATGCAAAATAATTACTTATAAATCATACAATGTGATTTTCTGGATTCCGTTTCTCACAGTTGAAGTGTACCTATAATACAAATTACAGACCTCTACATGCTTTGTAAGAGGAGAACCTGCAAAATCGGCAGTGTATCAAATACTTGTTCTCCCCACTGTAGAGACCCAGAAAACCTGAGCCTACGCCTTCACTACGGTGAATCACTAAAACAATACAGAAATACACTATGGAAAAAGAAGGAACAGCACGTCAGAAATCAGCTCAATGAAACTGAAGAAGGCATAGAATCTAACCACTTCTGGGAAGATTGAAAAACACTAAAACAAACATGAATGAGTTATCTATCCAAAGCGGAGATGTATTGATAAACCACTTCTCCAATCTTTTTGGCTCTATAACAGAGAACAAACAGCAACAACATATACATTGTCAAATACAAATCTTAGAATCCACTATTAAAGACTATCAGAACCCACTGGATTCTCCAATTACATTGAATGAACTACAGGACAAAATACAAACCCTCTAACCCAAAAAGGCCTGTAGGGTTGATGTTATCCTCAATGAAATGGTAAAATATACAGACCACAAATTCCAATTGGCTATATTTAAACTCTTTAAAACATCCTCAGCTCTGGCATATTCCCCAATATTTGGAGCCAAGGACCGGTTACCACAATCCACAAAAGCAGAGACAAATTTGACCCCAATAACTACAGTGGGATATGAGTCTCCAGAAACCTTGGGAAAATCCTCTGCATTATCATTAACAGCAGACGCGTACATTTCCTCAGCGAAAACAATGCACTGAGCAAATGGGCTTTTTACCAATTACAATACGATAGACCACTTATTCACCCTGCACACCCTAATTGGCAAACAAACAAACCAAAGGCAAAGTCTTCTCATGCTATTGTTGATTTCAAAAAAGCTTGCGACTCAATTTGGCATGAGGGCCTACTATACAAATTGATGGAAAGTGGTGTTGGGGGGGAAAAAATATGACAGAAAAGCCATGTACACAAACAACAAGTGTGCGGTTAAAAATTGGCAAAAAAACAGGCACATTTCTTTCCACAGGGCTGGGGGGTGAAACAGGGATGCAGTTTAAGCCAAACCCTCTCCAACATACACACACATATATATCAACGAATTGGTGAGGACGCTAGAAAGGTCTGCAGCACCAGGCCGCACCCTACTAGAATCTGAAGTCAAATGTCTACTGTTTGATGATCTGGTGCTTCTCTCTCCAACCAAGGAGGGCCTACAGCAGCACCTAGATATTCTGCAGATTCTGTCAGACCTGGGCCCTGGCAGTAAATCTCAGACAAAAATAATGGTATTCCAAAAAAAAGGTCCAGTTGCCAGGTCCACAAACACAATCTAGACACCTTTGCCATAGAGCCCACAAACTATACATACCTCAGCCTAAACATCAGCGCCACAGGTGACTTCCACAAAGATGTGAGCGATCTGAGACACAAGGCAAGAAGGGCCTTCTATGCCATCAAAAGGAACGTAAAATTTGACATACCAATTAGGCTCTGTCAAAAAAAATACTTGAATCAGTTACAGAACCCATTGGTCTGGGGTCCGCTCACCAACCAAGAATTCACAAAATGGGACAAACACCAAATTGAGATTCTGCATGCAGAAATTCTGCAAAAATATCCTATTTGTACACCGTAAAACACCAAACAGACCCCCAAGACAGCAACACAATTAGACCCAACCAAATCATGAGAAAACAAAGATAATTACTTGACACATTGGAAATAATTTACAAAAAAACAGCAAACTAGAATGCTATTTGGCCCTAAACAGAGAGTACACAGTGGCAGAATACCTGACCACTGTGACTGACCCAAAATTAAGGAAATTTTTGACCCCGAAGGCAGACCTGGCTCTCAAGAGAAGACAGGCTATGTGCACACTGCCAACAAAATGAGGTGGAAACTGAGCTGCACTTCCTAACCTCCTGCCAAATGTATAACCATAGAGACACATATTTCCCTCAGATTACACAGACCTACAAAGAATTCAAAAACAAGTACACTTTTGATTAACTCCCATATCTATTGGGTGAAATACAAGTGTGCAATCACAGCAGGAAGATTTGTGACCTGTTGCCACAAGAAAAGGGCAACCAGTGAAGAACAAACACCATTTTAAATACAACCTATATTTATGTTTATTTATTTTCCCTTTTGCACTTTAACCATCATTACAACACTGTATGTAGACATACGACATTTGAAAGGTCTTTATTCTTTAGGAATTTGTGTAATATTTACTGTTAATTTTTTTATTGTTTATTATCTAGTTCACTTGCTTTGGCAATGTAAACATATGTTTCCCATGCCAATAAAGGCAGTTAAATTGAAAATTGAAAGAGTGAGACAGAGAGAGAGAGCACGCTATAGGGAGAAATACATTAAGGTAGAAAGAGAGATATTTCTATTTATTTACTTTACTACTACTTGCATTGTTACAACACTGCATAGCCAATACAATACTTGAAATGTCTAGATTCTTTTAACACTTTTGTGAGTGTAATGTTCACTGTGATTTTTTTTTCTTTTTTCCCTTGTTTAATTGTCTTTTGTTTCTTGTTTATTTCTTTTGCTTTGGCAATGTAAACATTGTTTCCCATGCCAATAAAGCCATTAGAATTAAATTGAATTGAAAGAGAGCCCCTGCGCTCCAACTGACTCCGACAGTTGACTTGACTATGTTAAGATGGCGCTGAAGAGGATGGCTGACGTTTTACATGCCCGTAACCAATTGTGCTATTTTGTTATTTTTTAGCGTTGTTTGGAACTTATTTTGTACATAATGTTTCTGCTACCGTCTCTTATGGCCAAAAATAACTTCTGGCCATCGGAACTGGGATTACTCACCACAAACTGGAAGAAGCTTTTACCTTTAACAAGTCTGATGAGAAAGATGTACCGCTCTCCCGGGAACAGGCCCAGATCCCCATCATTTGTGAGAAGAAAAGACAGATGTCACGGTTGTCGTCTGGAGATAGAGAGGAGAACCAAGATGCGGCGTGGTAAGTATTCGTCATTTTAATGGGAAAACTGACCACTACAAAACAACAACGTAACAATCGCGCTGACACAAACACTACACATAGACAATCACCCACAATGACAAAACAGGCTACCTAAATATGGTTATCAGAGACAATGACTAACACCTGCCTCTGATTGAGAACCATATTAGGCCAAACACAGAAACAGACAAACTAGACATACAACATAGAATGCCCACTCAGATCACACCCTGACCAAACAAAACATATAAACATACAAAGCAAACTATGGTCAGGGCGTGACAACAGAGAAAAAGAGGATGCAAAGCATCTGTATTCGAGCGAGTAAACTCCCATCGCCATCAATTATACTTGCTAACATGCAATCATTGGGAAATAAAATTGATGACCTACGATTATCCTACCAACGGTACATTAAGAACTGTAATATCTTATGTTTCACCGAAAATATAGAGCTGGAGGGATTTTCAATGCACCGGCAGGACAGAGAAGCTACGTCTGGTAAGACGAGGGGTGCGGGTGTGTGTCTTTCTGTCAAAAACAGCTGGTGAGCGATGTCTAATATTAAAGAAGTCTCGAGGTATTGCTCGACTGAGGTAGAATACCTTATGATAAGCTGTAGGCCGCACTATCTACCAAGAGAGTTCTCATCTATATTATTCGTAGCCGTCTATTTACCACCCTAGACCGGTGCTGGCACTAGGACCGCACTCAACCAACTCTATAAGGCCATAAGCAAACAAGAAAATGTTCACCCAGAAGCGGCGCTCCTAGTGGCCAGGGACTTTATTGTGGGCAAATTTAAATCAGTTTTGCCAAATTTTTACCAGCATGCCACATGTGCAACCAGAGGGGGGAAAAAATCTAGACCACCTTTACTCCACACACAGAGACGCATAAAAAGCTCTACCCTGCCCTCCATTTGGCAAATCTGACCATAATTCTATCCTCCTGACAGAAGCAAAAACTAAAGCAGGAAGTACCAGTGACCCGCTCAATACGGAAGTGGTCAGATGACGTGGATGCTGTGCTACAGGACTGTTTTGTTAGCACAGACTGGAATATGTTCCGGGATTAATACAATGGCATTGAGGAGTATACCACTTCAGTAATCGGCTTCATCAATAAGCGCATCGACAACGGTGACCGTACGTATATATCCCAACCAGAAGCCATGGATTGCAGGAAACATCCGCATCGAGCTAAAGGCTAGAGCTGCCACTTTCAAGGAGCGGGACACTAATCCAGACGCCTATAAGAAATCCCATTATGCCCTCAGACAAACCATCAAACAAGCAAAGCGTCAATGGCTCACATCAACAGCATCCTCCCGGATACCCTAGACCCACTCCAATTCGCATACTGCCCCAACAGATCAACAGATGACGCAATCTCAATCGCACTCCACACTGTCCTTTCCCATCTGGACAAAAATAACACCTATGTGAGAATGCTGTTCATTGACTACAGCTCAGCGTTCAACACCATAGTGCCCACGAAGCTCATCACTAAGCTAAGTACCATGGGTCTAAACACCTCCCTCTGCAACTGGATCCTGGACTTCCTGACGGGCTGCCCCCAAGTGATAAGGATAGGCAAGAACATGTCTGCCACTCTGATCCTCAACACGGTGGCCCATCAGGGGTGCGTACTTTGTCCCCTCCTGTACTCACTGTTCACCCACGACTGCGTGGCCAAACAAGACTCCAACACAGTGGTAGGCCTGATCACCGATAGCGATGAGACAGCCTATAGGGAGGTGGTCAGAGAACTGGCAGTGTGGTGCCAGGACAACAATCTTTCCCCCAATGTGAGCAAGACAAAGGAGCTGATCATGAACTACAGGAAAAAGTGGGCCAAACAGGACCCCATTAACATCAACGGGGCTGTAGTGGAGCGGGTCGAGAGTTTCAAGTTCCTTGGTGTCCACATCACCAACTATCAATTATGGTCCAAACACACCAGGACAGCCGTGAAGAGGGCACAACAAAACCTATTCCCCCTCAGGAGACTGAAAAGATTTGGCATGGCTCCCCAGATCCTCATAAAGTTCTACAGCTGCACCGTCGAGAGCATCCTGACCGGTTGCATCACTGCCTGGTATGGCAACTGCTCTGCATCTGACCGTAAGGCGCTACAGAGAATAGTGTGTACGGCCCAGTACATCACTGGGGACAAGCATCCTGCAATCCAGGACCTATATAATAGGCAGTGTCAGAGGAAAGCCCATAAAATTGTCAGAGACTCCAGTCACCCAAGTCATAGACTGTTTTCTCTGCTACCGCACGGCAAGCGGTACCGGATAACCAAGTCTAGGGCAAAAAGGCTCCTTAACAGCTTCAACCCCCAAGCCATAAGACTGCTGAACAATTAATCAAATGGCCAGTGTGGGAATTTCTTTTTTTATGATTATGAAAAAAAGAAAAATGAATAAATCCTTTTCAATGACAAGAATTCTAAACACTGTAATTATTTTTCCACATGGTGATCATTATATTAAACAAAAACAGCCTATTGTTTAGTCTGTATTGGATGCTGGACAGTTTGAAGCATTGAGTGACTCAGTCTGTATAAGTGACAGCCAATGTTAAAATAAAACCTTGAAGTCACATGGCCAAGGTACGTCTCCGTGGCTTTGATGCAGACTGAAATATGGTCATTTACATCTAGTGATGGTGATACGCAACTGCAGGTAATTTGGGTCAATATTCTGCAGAATTCGGTGCTGTTTAATTTTTTCAGGTTTTTTTGTTTGTTAATTTTTTCAGTTTAATTTAAGTCAACAAAATGTTAGTAACTAAAATGTTCGTGATGATGTTATTACAAATGGTATTATATTATAGGATATATTATCATATGTGTCATGTACACTCTATAGAGCCAGGACCCTTTTCCAGTGATACAGTTTTGTCAGGGAGGAGTTTGGAAGTGGAGGAATCGGTGAAACCCAGTGTCGGCAGTACCAGTGCAGATTATGAGGATGCAGCAAATGAGAGAAGGTACAGACAAAGTGAGGATGTTGAAAAACAATCTGATCAGTGACTTTGCTTGCAAGAAGGCTCAGCTCTGGGCTCTTGGTGAGTAAGTCTGAGCAAGGGCCAGTGATAACTGTTAAATGGCATGGCTATGGATATTGGATCAGTACAGACATGATGCCCACAGGCTGAGAAAAAGACTGAGAAGAGACTGAGAACAAGATATATCTCAAAGTAATGGCTGGATTGCCATAAAATTTGTTGTGCACAATCAAGACCCCAAGTGTGAGAAACCTGTTGATTTGGTGACCCCTTGACCTTTTCTCTAGCGCCACCATCAGGCCTTTTCATTTCCATTTCCATTTTGTTGTCCATTTCCACTTATACAGCTGCTTATCTTCTAGTTGGTATGAATACTTAGTTCCAAAAATCTGCTGCGGATTGTATTATTTTGTTTGTTATATCATTTTTACATTTAATTTTTTATTTATTTATTTAACCAGGTAGGCTAGTTGAGAACATGTTCTAATTTACTGGCCAAGATAAAACAAAGCAGTGCGACACAAACAACAACACAGACTTACACATGGAATAAACAAACATACAGTCAACAATACAATAGAGAAAGTCTATATACAGTGTGTGCAAATGAGGTAGGATAAGGGGGGTGAGGCAATAAATAGGCCATAGCGGCGTAATTATTACAGTATGGCAAATTAAACACTGGGGTGATAGATGTGCAAAATGAGTGTGCAAGTAGCGGTACTGGGGTGCAAAGGAGCAAAAAAATAAATAATAATAACAATATGGTGATGAGGTAGTTGGATGGGCTATTTACAGATTGGCTATGTACAGGTGCAGTGATCTGTGAGCTGCTCTGACAGCTGGTGCTTAAAGTTAGTGAGGGAGATATGAGTCTCCAGCTTCAGTGATTTGTGCAGTTTGTTCCAGTCATTGCCAGCAGAGAACTGGAAGGAAAGACGGCCAAATTGAGGAATTGGCTTTGGGGGTGACTAGTGAGATATACCTGCTGGAGCGCGTGCTGCAGGGTGGGTGCTGCTATGGTGGCCAGTGAGCTGAGATAAGGCGGGGCATTACCTAGCAACGACTTATAGATGACCTGGAGCCAGTGGGTTTGGCAACGAATATGACGCGAGGGCCAGCAAATGAGAGCATACAGGTCGCAGTGGTGGGTTAGTATATGGGGCTTTGGTGACAAAACGGAAGGCACTGTGATAGACTGCATCCAATTTGCTGAGTAGAGTGTTGGAGGATATTTTTTAAATTACATCGCCGAAGTCAAGGATCGGTAGGATAGTCAATTTTGGTCAGCATGAGGGAAGCATGAGTGAAGGCTGCTTTGTTGCAAAATAGGAAGCCGATTCTAGATTTAATTTTGGATTGGAGATGCTTAATGTGATCCTGGAAGGAGAGTTTACAGTCTAACCAGACACCTAGGTATTTGTAGTTGTCCACATATTCTAAGTCAGAACCGTCCAGAGTAGTGATGCTGGATGGGTGGGTAGGTATGGGCAGCGATCGGTTGGAGAGCATGCATTTAGTTTTGCTTGCATTTAAGAGCAATTAGAGGTGGATCAGAGAATCACCAGCAGCAAGAGCGACATCATTGATGTATACAGAGAAAAGAGTCGGCCCGAGGTTTGAACCCTGTGGCACCCCCATAGAGACTGCCAGAGGTCCGGACAACAGGCCCTCCAATTTGACACACTGAACTCTGTCAGAGAAGTAATTGGTGAACCAGGCGAGGCAGTTGTGAAAAACCAAGGCTGTTGAGTCTGTGATAAGAATGTGGTGATTGACAGAGTTGGAAGCTTTGGACAGGTCGATGAATACAGCTGCACAGTATTGTCTCGTATCGATGGCGGTTATGATGTCGTTTAGGACCTTAAGCGTGGCTGAGGTGCACCCATGACCAGCTCGGAAACCAGATTGCATAGCGGAGAAGGTACGGTGGGATTCGAAATGGTCGGTGATCAATCATCAAGTTTGCGGACGACACAACAGTGGTAGGCTTGATTACCAACAACGACGAGACGGCCTACAGGGAGGAGGTGAGGGCCCTCGGAGTGTGGTGTCAGGAAAATAACCTCACACTCAACGTCAACAAAACTAAGGAGATGATTGTGGACTTCAGGAAACAGCAGAGGGAACACCCCCCTATCCACATCGATGGAACAGTAGTGGAGAGGGTCGTAAGTTTTAAGTTCCTCGGCGTACACATCACAGACAAACTGAATTGGTCCACCCACACAGACAGCATCGTGAAGAAGGCGCAGCAGCGCCTCTTCAACCTCAGGAGGCTGAAGAAATTCGTCTTGTCACCAAAAGCACTCACAAACTTCTACAGATGCACAATCGAGAGCATCCTGTCGGGCTGTATCACCGCCTGGTACGGCAACTGCTCCGCCCACAACCGTAAGGCTCTCCAGAGGGTAGTGAGGTCTGCACAACGCATCACCGGGGGCAAACTACCTGCCCTCCAGGACACCTACACCACCCGATGTCACAGGAAGGCCATAAAGATCATCAAGGACAACAACCACCCGAGCCACTGCCTGTTCACCCCGCTATCATCCAGAAGGCGAGGTCAGTACAGGTGCATCAAAGCTGGGACCGAGAGACTGAAAAACAGCTTCTATCTCAAGGCCATCAGACTGTTAAACAGCCACCACTAACATTCAGTGGCTGCTGCCAACACACTGACTCAACTCCAGCCACTTTAATAATGGGAATTGATGGGAAATGATGTAAAATATATCACTAGCCACTTTAAACAATGCTACCTAATATAATGTTTTCATACCCTACATTATTCATCTCATATGTATACGTATATACTGTACTCTATATCATCGACTGCATCCTTATGTAATACATGTATCACTAGCCACTTTAACTATGCCACTTTGTTTACATACTCATCTCATATGTATACGTATATACTGTACTCTATATCATCTACTACATCCTTATGTAATACATGTATCACTAGCCACTTTAACTATGCCACTTTGTTTACATACTCATCTCATATGTATATACTGCACTCAATACCATCTACTGTATCTTGCCTATGCCGCTCTGTACCATCACTCATTCATATATCTTATGTACATATTCTTTATCCCCTTACACTTGTGTCTATAAGGTAGTAGTTTTGGAATTGTTAGCTAGATTACTTGTTGGTTATTACTGCCTTGTCGGAACTAGAAGCACAAGCATTTCGCTACACTTGCACTAACATCTGCTAACCATGTGAATGTGACAAATACAATTTGATTTGATTTGATCTGTTTGTTAACTTGGCTTTCGAAGACCTTATAAAGGCAGGGTAGGATATACAGTGGGGCAAAAAAGTATTTAGTCAGCCACCAATTGTGCAAGATCTCCCACATAATTTTCATCATAGGTACACTTCAACTATGACGGACAAAATTAGATTTTTTTCTTCCAGAAAATCACATTGTAGGATTTTTAATGAATTTATTTGCAAATTATGGTGGAAAATAAGTATTTGGTCAATAACAAAAGTTTATCTCAATACTTTGTTATATACCCTTTGTTGGCAATGACAGAGGTCAAAAGTTGTCTGTAAGTCTTCAGAAGGTTTTCACACACTGTTCTGGTATTTTGGCCCATTCCTCCATGCAGATCTCCTCTAGAGCAGTGATGTTTGGGGCTGTTGCTGGGCAACACAGACTTTCAACTCCCTCCAAAGATTTTCTATGGGGTTGAGATCTGGAGACTGGCTAGGCCTCTCCAGGACCTTGAAATGCTTCTTACGAAGCCACTCCTTCGTTGCCCGGGCGGTGTGTTTGGGATCATTGTCATGTTGAAAGACCCAGCCACGTTTCATCTTCAATGCCCTTGCTGATGGAAGGAGGTTTTCACTCAAAATCTCACGATACATGGCCCCATTCATTCTTTCCTTTACACGGATCAGTTGTCCTGGTCCCTTTGCAGAAAAACAGCCCCAAAGCATGATGTTTCCACCCCCATGCTTCACAGTAGGTATGGTGTTCTTTGGATGCAACTCAGCATTCTTTGTCCTCCAAACACGACGAGTTGAGTTTTTACCAAAAAGTTATATTTTGGTTTCCTCTGACCATATGACATTCTCCCAATCTTCTTCTGGATCATCCAAATGCTCTCTAGCAAACTTCAAATGGGCCTGGACATGTACTGGCTTAAGCAGGGAGACACGTCTTGCACTGCAGGATTTGAGTCCCTGGCGGCGTAGTGTGTTACTAATGGTAGGCTTTGTTACTTTGGTCCCAGCTCTCTGCAGGTCATTCACTAGGTCCCCCCGTGTGGTTCTGGGATTTTTGCTCACTGTTCTTGTGATAATTTTTACCCCACGCGGTGAGATCTTGCGTGCAGCCCCAGATCGAGGGAGATTATCAGTGGTCTTGTATGTCTTCCATTTCCTAATAATTGCTCCCACAGTTGATTTCTTCAAACCAAGCTGTTTACCTATTGCAGATTCAGTCTTCACAGCCTGGTGCAGGTCTACAATTTTGTTTCTGGTGTCCTTTGACAGCTCTTTGGTCTTGGCCATAGTGGAGTTTGGAGTGTGACTGTTTGAGGTTGTGGACAGGTGTCTTTTATACTGATAACAAGTTCAAACAGGTGCCATTAATACCAGTAATGAGTGGAGGACAGAGGAGCCTCTTAAAGAAGAAGTTGCAGGTCTGTGAGAGCCAGAAATCTTGCTTGTTTGTAGGTGACCAAATACAAATTTTCCACCATAATTTGCAAATAAATTCATAAAAAATCCTACAATGTGATTTTCTTTTCCCCCTCATTTTGTCTGTCATAGTTGAAGTGTACCTATGATGAAAACTACAGGCCTCTCTCATATTTTTAAGTGGGAGAACTTGCACAATTGGTGGCTGACTAAATACTTTTTTGCCCC
This sequence comes from Oncorhynchus tshawytscha, assembly GCF_018296145.1. Classification (NCBI taxonomy): domain Eukaryota; kingdom Metazoa; phylum Chordata; class Actinopteri; order Salmoniformes; family Salmonidae; genus Oncorhynchus; species Oncorhynchus tshawytscha. The sequence goes on from NC_056440.1 coordinate 56,345,581, forward strand.
ACTGTATATATGTTCCTGGTTCTAATTGTTTTGAATGGGGCATGCTTATTTAAGATGGGGAGGAACGCACTTTTAAAGAATAACCAGGCATCCTCTACTGACGGAATGAGGTCAATATCATTCCAGGATACCGGGGCCTGGTCGATTAGAAAGGCCTGCTCGCTGTGTTTTAGGGAGCGTTTGACAGTGATGAGGGGCGGTCGCTTGACTGCAGAACCATTACGGACGCAGGCAATGAGGCAGCGATCGCTGAGATCCTGGTTGAAAACAGCAGAGGTGTATTTGGAGGGTGCAGGTTGGTTAGGATGATATCTATGAGGGTACCGGTGTTTACGGATTTGGGGTTGCACCTGGTGGGTTCATTGATAATTTGTGTGAGATTGAGAGTATCAAGCTTAGATTGTAGGATGGCCGGGGTGTTGAGCATGTCCCAATTTAGATCACCTAACAGCACGAGCTCTGAAGATAGATGGGGTGGCAATCAATTCGGCATATGGTGTCCAAGGCACAGTTGAGGGCAGAAGGTGGTCTATAGCCAGCGGCAATGTTTCTTGAGAGGTGGATTTTTAAAAGTGGAAGCTCGAATTGTTTGGGCACAGACCTGGATAGTAAGAACAGAACTCTGCAGGCTATCCCTACAGTAGATTGCAACTCTGCCCCCTTTGGCGGTTCTATCTTGTCGGAAAATGTTATAGTTAGAGATGGAAATTTCAGGGTTTTTGGTGGTCTTCCTAAGCCAGGATTCAGACACGGCGAGGACATCCAAGTTGGCAGAGTGTGCTAGGGCAGTGAATAGAACACACTTAGGGAGGAGGCTTCTAATGTTAACATGCATGAAACCAAGGCTTTTACTGTTACAGAAGTCAACAAATGGGAGTGCCTGGGGAATGGGAGTGGAGCTAGGCACTGCAGGGCCTGGATTAACCTCCACATCACCAGAGGAACAGAGGAGGAGTAGGATAAGGGTATGGCTAAAGGCTAAAAGAACTGTCTGTCTCGTACGTTCAGAACAGAGAGTAAAAGGAGCAGATTTCTGGCCACGGTACAATAGATTCAAGGCATAATGTACAGACAAAGGTATGGTAGGATGTGAATACAGTGGGGGTAAACCTGTGCATAGAGTGACGATGAAAGAGATATTGTCTCTAGAAATATCAATATCATTTAAATCAGGTGATGTCACCACATGTGTGGGAGGTGGAACTAAAGTGTTAACTAAGGCGTATTGAGCAGGGCTAGAGGCTCTACAGTGAAATAAGTCAATAATTACTAACCAAAACAGTAATGGACAAGGCATATTGACGTTAGGGAGAGGCATGCCAAGTGATCATAGGAGTCCAGTGAGTGGCTGCTACGCCATCTTGTTAATGTATTTTAATTGAAGAGGTTAATGTATATTTAAGTTATTTGTTTTAAGTTATTCATTAATGTTAAGAGAATTTTCCATTCAAGAGTTTTACCATTAAAATTACATTTAGACTGTTAAAGATGGCCTTTAGCACATTTCTTATAGAAGGTATCAGTCTTGCATCAAATAGTGAATTCCACTGTATGCAGAATGTTGCATGCATGTATGCACAGTGTTATATTTTCACAGCTCACTGTCAGTAAATATCATACAGTAAATATTGGACTACAAGAGAGTTGCAAGCCTGCAAAGGTAGAGTTATTTAAAGCTTTGAATGGGTCGATTGGGTTCTGGAGGTGTGTGGTTACAGCAATTGCGCAGGGTTGGTGTGGCCTGTTGTGGTGGGGCCCAAAATCCCTGGCGGTGCCCCTGCATTGACCCACCCCCCTCCATTTGTTTTGTACACTGCTGCTACTTGCTGTTTATTATCTATGCATAGTCACTTCACCCCTACCTACATGTACAAATGACCTCTAACCTGTACCCCAGCACACTGACTCGATACCGGTACCCCTGTATATAGCCTCATTATTGTTATGTTATTGTGTTACTTTTTATTATTTTTTACTTTTGTTTATTTGTTAAATATTTTCTTTACTCTTCTTGAACTGCACTGTTGGTTAAGGGCTTGTAAGTAAGCATTTCACAGTAAGGTCTACACTTGTTGTATTCGGGGGGGCATGTGACAAATAAAGTTTGATTTGAGATGAGTAAGACTTTAAGGCCTACCAGAGTTACTCCTATAATCTTCCAATACATTGCTTATCTTTATACAACATATTATGATCGGAAATGAACTAATTAGCCTCCTATACACCTGTATAGCAGACACATTAGCCATCTGACATTTCAAAAATGCATGTCAGTGTTGGAGGATGCCACCTGCATATTTCTATCTGGGCTAAGCTTCTCTTCCTTTATATAGCCAATATTTATTTTTATGTTAATATCATTCAGTAGACACCTATGCCTATAGGCCTATGCATGCAATGCCCTGATTACATGTAGTGCTCAAAACTCGTGACAGCTGAATGGTGAGGCAGACAATAATTGTTTTAGGAAAGTAGCCTTAAACACATGAACAAATAGGCTATAAAGTTTTGCATATGCTACACATCGAAACACAAGGAATAGTGTTTTTATAATTTGTTATAGGCTGTTTTTAACGAGACGTAATTGTGGCTCATTATTCAAATATTCCCTTTCATGTTGTCAGGTGCTTAAATTTCCTAAAGAGAACTCTGAAATGGCATATTGTTTTATGAAGATTATACAATATTCGAATTCAAATCTGTCGCCAATTGGATGGAAACCTAGCTAGTGCGCCAGTCCAGTGTCACTTTGAACATGCCTGGTTCACCAGCAGACCCGAACATCTAAAGAACAAGCTACCAGCCAAACAAGCTTGTAAGAATTGTACGTAAACTCCTTGAGGTAGAGCATTTTTTTCGTCTCCATCTATATAATTGTATGTATTTATGTAAAAAAATAGGGACCAGAATGGAAATAAGTCCGACTTTATTGTGCCATCCAGGTCCCTTTTTACAAATCTGTGTGTACTGTTTGGATTGAGGACCAGGATCCTATGGCCCAGACCCAGTTTGGAAAACGCTACGTTGTATAATCATGAACTTCTATGTTTTCTGTAAAACATTTAGAAATAGCGATAAATGTAGATGAACAATACATTGCTTACTTTAAAGCAAAATTGACCCCTTTGTAAGCTAGCTATTTATTGCACTGAAAACAAAAAAGCTCCCTGTTTGACGCCCACCTCGGTTCCTGTGTTCAGCTAGTAATGCCTGATGTGCTGAGCCAGGTCTGATCTGACTAATGTTTTGGAGAACATAGACCAATAGCTAGCCTAGCTACACTGCTAGTTTGCTAACCACAGTCGGTCAACACAATATGAAAACACCGGAGAAAATGAAACATAAATATACGAGACCGTTTCAGACGCTGGTAAAAGTCTAATATATGTAACTAGTCAAGTCGTCAAGAACATCCAACCGTAGCAGTGGGGAAAAAGTAGGGACGTAGTCGAGTATATCGCTAACGTTAGCTAGTTTGGCCAAATGCCTTGTTTGGGTTGGTTGTCAACACTTGAGTTGGACAAACGCTGGCTTGTTAGTTTTTTGGGAGACGGATAGCTATAGATTGTAACACAATATAATGTGATTTAACCAAATATTACTGGTAGTTACAGGCATGGCTGTACAAAACGTCGTCAAGAGAGTTTTCAACTGACAACTTTAACCTGCTATTGGCGATACTATCTTTGTCCTCCACCAGTATAATGAACCACATTTGTTGGGTTAAATCACATTATCTGGTTTTACAATCTGGAGCTAGGAGACGGGTAGTTAACTCGATTTTGAAGTTTCATGACAGCCTGTTTTCGTTTCTCTGTGTTTCAGTTTAACTGCCAGAACCCACACCACCAGTTGTTTGGTCATTAACGTTATGTTTTAATTCTGTAAAACGAACAGATTTAAATGATTCATGCCACCAATGGCAACATTGTCATCAGCTCCTCATGGCTGTTAACAAATGACAACTGCAGTGATTAGGTAACTAATAAGTAAAAAAAATTTTTTTAGCTAGTTAGCTACAAACATGGTTCTGTCATCAATAGTTGGATTTCATAAGGTAAAGGTGTAGACTACAAGCTAGATGCCCCTTTAGACTACAAGCTGGCCACACACACTTTCATATGGCCTTTGCGAAGACCCTTTGGTGACTGAGACCAACATACACCAGTGTGAAGGAGAGGGAGGAAGGTCTGATCTTCGAGATGACTGTCTACCCAAAGAATTCAGTGCGGATCTTATCTGCCCGGGAGCGTGGTGCCCGCGGCCTTGGCTCCCAGCGCCTCCTGCAGCAGCTTGTTGAGGAGAAGACCCGGAGGATGAAATGGCAGAGTCAGGTAAGGAGCATCCTTCCTGAGGAATGGATGGAAATCGTGCAATGTATCAAGTTTAACTGAGATGAGTGGTGACTTTTTATGTGCTCTTTTTATTTTATTTTCCACAGAAAGTGGAGTTGCCGGACAGCCCTCGTTCTACCTTCCTGTTGGCTTTTAGCCCGGACAGGTCAGAATGACATCCTATAAAAAAAATGCTTGGAGGAGGTAGAAAGACACCAAGACTGGAAGATTGTATGGTAACTGTTAACGTTTTCCTTTCATATAGGACCTTAATGGCCTCCACACATGTCAACCACAACATTTATGTCACAGTGGTTAAGACAGGGAAGTGTGTTCACTCTCTGGTTGGCCATCGCCGCACTCCTTGGTGTCTGACCTTTCACCCTACCATCCCTGGTTTGGTGGCTTCGGGATGTCTGGATGGAGAGGTTCGCATCTGGGACCTGCATGTGAGTGGCTGTCATCTTCTTATGCAAAGGAACGCCAGGGACGACATGTGCAAACATAGACTTAATTAGATGATGACTCCGTCCTCTCCTCTCTGACCTGGAAACCGAAGTGGTTGAGGACGGTGTCAGTTAATTAGTAGGTGAACGGAGGACACATGCTCACTTCCTTGATGCACAAGAGTATTCCACTCAGTGGCTAGCGCTGAAGTGTTTTAAAATCCGCCACACCCCCTTTAAATCAGCTGTTTTCCCGAAGGAGAAAAGCATGCACACATTTAATAAGAATACAGCACTTATTTCATCTATAAAATGTCTTGCACAACTGGCTATATATGTTTAAAAAAAAAATCACTTTACATATTTATTTTGGGATTCCACCCTTGTAAATGTAATTTGCCTTATGGAGCGGAGTCTCATTTCATGGAAGCTCATTTGTTTCCTCGCCTCTGCTCCTCGATTACCTTTGAACTTTTTCAAAAGCAGGACAGAGGAGAGTTGAGCAAAGCCAATTGAGATTCTCCCTTTTTATCTGTCCCATTATGGCATCTGTAAGAGCACTGGCAGCACTGCTGAGGCCATCTCCATTTTGAAGTTGTCAATTTTCTTCTTTGTGTTTTACCCCCACCTGCAGTGCCGGAGTCCTGAACCAAATCTGGTCATTAATTTAATGTGGCCACAAGATGGCAGTGATACAGTTTAAAGCCATTTACAAACCAGGTAACCCAATTTGAAGAAGAAGCCAATGCTCTGATCATTGGCTGATTCCTCTCAACTCATATGAATCCCCACCTGGTTGACTACTTTTAAATGGTGAAAGCCCTTTGTAGCGTACCACAGTACGAGTCATAATACCCATAAAACCTAGAGGTCAAACAGGGAAATGGTTCCAATAGTTTTTTCACCATTTCATTTTTCCTATAGGGGATTTTAGAAACACTTAAACTAAGGGATGTGTTTCGTGTAGGCAAACACTGGCGTGACGTTTTGATAACCGTGTAAATCTCTCTAGGACAAAGTGACTTTGCCTGTATTTATCCCCCAAAATATAATGCTATTAGCTGCTAATGTGGCTATTATACAGAACCACAAATGCCATGATGATCTGGTCTAGACTGCCGAATCGAGGCAAAGGTAAGAATCTCTGGATTAGCTGTCTAATGTTAGCTAAATGTTAAATCTAGACTTGGTTTCCTCTATTGTATTCGCTCCTCATTCACTCCAGCTTCCAAACTAACCCTGATTCAGATGACCTATATAATAATTATAATTATGCACGCTCAAGTTTACAGTTTTTTTGTGTTATTCCTTGTTTGTTTCACAAGAAAAAATATTTTGTCTTCAAAGTGGTAGGCATGTTGTGTAAATCAAATGATACAACACCCCCCCAACAGTCCCTCCTATTGAACAATAGCTTCCTAGTGTTCAATTTATGTCAACTTGGAAATTACTTTCAAATGGACAATGATAATAATTAATGAATAAAAAATAAATACAAATGTTAATAAAATGAACAAACAATGATAACAAAACATTCACCGTGAGGTTTACAAACTTAGAGACACACCATACACAATTTTATTTCCATCTCTCATCACACAACAAAATGACATTCTAGCTGAATCTGCTGTCTTGTTCCATGTCAGCTGGAGCGCTTTTTGTTTCTCCACTCTCTCCTTCTGGTTCCTAAGAGAGTGACAGCATAAGACTTGGAAAGCAACAAAAAAGACACCAACCATAACAGTATTAACTTCTTGACGCACCCATCCCGTTAGCGGGATCATTTTCATCAACACCCGCAGAATTGCAGCGCGCCAAGTTCAAATTAAATTACTAAACATATTTAATTTTCATGAAATCACAAGTGCAATATAGCAAAACACAGCTTAGCTTGTTAATCCACCTGGCGTGTCAGATTTCAACACAGCTTTTCAGCTAAAGCATGACAAGCGTTTATGTAAGAACATCTCTCTCAGTAGACAAAATATTACAAACACCTAGCAGCCAAGTAGATTGGTCATGAAAGTCAGAAAAGTAATAGATTAAATCACTTACCTTTGATGTTCGGATGTTTTCACTCACGAGACTCCCAGTTACACAAATGCTCCTTTTGTTCCATAAAGATAATTTTTATATCCAAAATCCACAGGCGCGAGCGGTCACGACATCGCAGACGAACATTCCAAATAGTATCCGTAATGTCCACAGAAACATGTCAAACTTTTTTAAATAATCAATCCTCAGGTTGTTTTTAAAATATATAATCAGTAATATATCAACCGGGACTGTCGCTTTTTCAATAGGAGAGGGAGAGACAATGGCTGCCCCACTCTGTTGCACAAGCAAAACTCATGCGAACACCCAGCTATCCACTGACGCGATGTTGTCTTTCTCGCAAATTTTTCAAAATAAAAGCCTGAAACTATGTCTAAAGACTGTTGACAACTTGAGGAAGCGATAGGAAAAGGAATCTGGTTCATATCCCTTTAAATGGAGCGAAGGCAGGCTATGGAACATGGAGCTTTCAAAATAGAAGCCACTTCCTGGTTTGATTTTCCTCAGGTTTTCGCCTGCAATATCAGTTATGTTATACTCACAGACAATATTTTGACAGTTTTGGAAACTTTTTTTCTATCCTAATCCTAATCTGACAATTATATGCATATTCTAGTTTCTGGGCCTGAGAAATAGGCAGTTTCAAATGGGTACGTTTTTTTTAGCCAAAAAATGAAACTCCTGCCCCCTACACTCAAGAAGTTAATAATGTGATAAGCTATGCATAATTATATATGCATGAAAACCAAAGTCTGAGACCATGACAATTTCCACTCTCTCTTCACCTGACTCTATGCATCCAGGATACTTTTCTGCTGGGTTCCACAAAGATGAAAGCCCTAAAAAGCCTCCTCATGCTTTTGCCCAGTCTTCCCCTTTCGGCCCCAGGTTCCGAGAGGTGTTCCCAAGTCATATCATTTTCACTTTGTTCCCCATCTCCTCCATTGCCACACCCCTACATCCTCTTAAGGTAACTCAGCACTGTATATGCTTTCACATCAATGACTTCAACATGTTGTTTAGAGTACAATTACCCCAATATCTAACCTCTTTCATATGATGCATTAACCAATAAAGCAGCTAACCCCAACTCAACTATGATGTTTAAAGTAGCTCCCAGACCCAACCCATCTGCATGTCTTACAGTGGAATCTAGTCTCTCGCTTTCGCTCCACTTCCTCTGTCATGTCTTCAAGCTCACCCGTTATGCCTGGGGCGGCAGGGTAGCCTAGTGGTTAGAGCGTTGGACTAGTAACCGAAAGGTTGCAAGTTCGAATCCCCGAGCTGACAAGTAATTGAAAATAAGAATGTGTTCTTAACTGACTTGCCTAGTAAAATAAAGGTAAAATAAAATGCAGCTTGACCTCACTTCAGGTGTGGTGTTTGTCAATAATTTTATAATGAAATGCTATTCCGATCATTTCTAGTGAGATTGATCAGGTCTCCCCAGAAAGTCAGGATACAGAGCATTCGACACCATTCACATATTTCCTCTCCCTTTACATTCCCTGTCCTTCAGAACCCATTAAATGTTTGTTTCAATCCACTACAATGTTCATGAACTACCTAAAAAAAATTAAGGTTAGTTTTAGGTTTAATAACTCCTTTGCTAATTCCTTGTTACCCCTCCACCCTTTTGTATATTCTAGAAACCTATTTCAGAATAAGACAACATAAAACGTACATCAATTTCAAACTAAAACCACATAAAATGTCTCATGAGATAAACCCCCCTCCCCCAAGGCTTTCTGAGTTTGCAAGGAGTGTTTGGCCATATAATTTAAATGTGTTACCTTTAGAATCCATTCCCCTGGCATTTTGCCTAGATTCTTCAACCCAAAATACATTTTCCTGTGGCAAATTTAGCCAATTTCTCATCGTAAGGACTCTGTGTTATTTCATCCCTAGCCTTTACTAAATAGTTAGGTCAGACGTGATCTCTTCCTTCACGTAGAAACTGTAATCTCTATGAACCACTTATCAATCGAACCGAGGCTATTCACCAATATGGGACATTTCCTCTCCTGCTAATCTCAAGACAATTTATTGTTGCTCTTTTGAAAAAGATGCAAACGCTTGTATAATGGCATTTCCTTCGAATGCAGCATGTTCCAGTATCACATTACACTCATTCTTCCAATGTCCGATAGTCCCACGTCTAAAACAGGGAGCTTTCTCCGTACGCTTTGTTTTTTTGCGACATTTCTTTGCCTTACCTTGGCCACTGAAACTATAGTTAATGATTTGCCCTATGGCCCTATTAACCCCTCGCACATCCGCGACGTGAGTCGAGTCATATTCCACTCTCAAAACATCCTCTTGAATTATATCCACTGCCCCCGCAATTATCGTTTTGACCACAGTATTCAAATCTGCCATCAAAGCAGAAGTGCAAATTTTGTCAATACACTCCCGTTCCCAGTCTTTCTGTGGCAGCATACTTGTACTCATTACGGGTTTATCGTGGTCCATTTTTTGTTGATAGAATGCTGACATCAACACGCTGATATATTGAGCTTTTGATTCTGGTTTTATGTCATTGTGCCAAGTCATAATTGCCTCCCTGAATTCTTTATTTGATTTGAATTCTCTGTTAGCAGGGAAATGTTGCCCAAATTCTTCCCATATTTGAGCCGAATTGGTAGAATGCTTGTGCTCTTCTTTCAGCGCCTCCATGGCTTTATTAAAATCCTCTGGCTCCACATTATAGGGAGAATCCGGTCCGTTTATCAATAGTTATTATTCCCTAACCTCTCCTGACGGTGTTCAGTGTGTTTTGGATTTTTTTCACTCCAGTCTATAATACACACTTTCTATTAACTATTTTCCAAGGTAGAGCTACACACTTCCCCGGATAATAGTTCATTGGTCACAGCACTTAATACCTTGTATTAGAATGATACCATAGCGTCTGCAAATGTATTACTGGAGAATACGGATGACTTAATGGCTTTTTCCCGTATTGCCTCCAATATCCTTATTATTGATAACAGACATCACCAAAATTATTCACACTTGTCTTCCTATTTCCACATAATCTGCCATGGTTCACCACCCCAACAGGGCATAAAACTAACCTCTTTTTCACACACACACTCTGCGCTAGAGGTACAAGCCTGCTGGAGATTAACCTACTAGGAATTTACATTTACTTTATAGTACTAGCACGAACCAACCTATTAGGAGTTTACCATTTACTTTATAGTACTAGCAGGAACCAACCTACTAGGGATTTACCCCCTAGGACTTACCCTACAGGTACCAGCCTGTACGAGTTGACGTTCCGGGACTTACCATCTACCATAAAGCTACGACCAGTCGTTACACAATGGGCCTACCGAATTAAACTCAGGCTCTCCCGGTCCATATCATATAATGTTCAGCCTACGATTTTCATCTCCCCTAGATGTCAAAATGAGTGGAAACGGGTATAGGAACTTGCCTACCTTGTTTGTTGACAGCTCTGTTCCATTGATCTGGACTCTTTGGTTTGACTACAAATCGTGGTGAACTCACGGACACTAGAGAAGCTTAATTTTCTAGGGCAGGCGTTCCGCTAGCGGAACCCCTCGACAACATTCCGCTGAAAAGGCAGCGCACAAAATGCAAAAATATTTTTTAGAAATATGTAACTTTCACACATTAACATAACACTTCAATAATATTCCAACCGGAGAATTCCATTGTCTGTAGAAAGCACTGGAACGAGAGCTAACTCTGTCGGGACCGCGCGTCATGAGCCTGAGACACTCTGCCAGACCCATGACTCATTCAGCCCCCATTTCCCCCTCCTTTATAGCAGAAGCCTGAAACAAGTTTCTAAAGACGGTTGACATCTAGTGGAAGCCTTAGGAAGTGCAACTTGACCCCATAGACACTGTGTATTCGGTAGGCCAAGCTTTGAAAAACTACAAACCTCAGATTTCCCACTTCCTGGTTGGATTTTTCTCAGGCTTTCCCCTGCCATATGAGTTATGTTATACTCACAGACATCATTCAAACAGTTTTAGAAACTTAAGAGTGTTTTCTATCCAATACTAATAATAATATGCATATACAGTGGGGCAAAAAAGTATTTAGTCAGCCACCAATTGTGCAAGTTCTCCCACTTAAAAAGTAATTTCCATCATAGGTACACTTCAACTATGACAGACAAAATGAGGGAAAAGAATCCAGAAAATCACATTGTAGGATTTTTAATGAATTTATTTGCAAATTATGGTGGAAAATAAGTATTTGGCCATCTACAAACAAGCAAGATTTCTGGCTCTCACAGACCTGTAACTTCTTCTTTAAGAGGCTCCTCTGTCCTCCACTCGTTACCTGTATTAATGGCACCTGTTTGAACTTGTTATCAGTATAAAAGACACCTGTCCACAACCTCAAACAGTCACACTGCAAACTCCACTATGGCCAAGACCAAAGAGCTGTCAAAGGACACCAGAAACAAAATTGTAGACCTGCACCAGGCTGGGAAGACTGAATCTGCAATAGGTAAGCAGCTTGGTTTGAAGAAATCAACTGTGGGAGCAATTATTAGGAAATGGAAGACATACAAGACCACTGATAATCTCCCTCGATCTGGGGCTCCACGCAAGATCTCACCCCGTGGGGTCAAAATGATCACAAGAACGGTGAGCAAAATCCCAGAACCACACGGGGGGACCTAGTGAATGACCTGCAGAGAGCTGGGACCAAAGTAACAAAGCCTACCATCAGTTACACACTACGCCGCCAGGGACTCAAATCCTGCAGTGCCAGACGTGTCCCCCTGCTTAAGCCAGTACATGTCCAGGCCCGTCTGAAGTTTGCTAGAGCGCATTTGGATGATCCAGAAGAAGATTGGGAGAATGTCAGATGAAACCAAAATATAACTTTTTGATAAAAACTCAACTCGTTGTGTTTGGAGGACAAAGAATGCTGAGTTGCATCCAAAGAACACCATACCTACTGTGAAGCATGGGGGTGGAAACATCATGCTTTGGGGCTGTTTTTCTGCAAAGGGACCAGGACGACTGATCCGTGTAAAGGAAAGAATGAATGGGGCCATGTATCGTGAGATTTTGAGTGAAAACCCTTCCATCAGCAAGGGCATTGAAGATGAAACGTGGCTGGGTCTTTCAGCATGACAATGATCCCAAACACACCGCCCGGGCAACGAAGGAGTGGCTTTGTAAGAAGCATTTCAAGGTCCTGGAGTGGCCTAGCCAGTCTCCAGGTCTCAACCCCATAGAAAATCTTTGGAGGGAGTTGAAAGTCCGTGTTGCCCAGCAACAGCCCCACAACATCACTGCTCTAGAGGAGATCTGCATGGAGGAATGGGCCAAAATACCAGCAACAGTGTGTGAAAACCTTGTCAAGACTTACAGAAAACGTTTGACCTCTGTCATTGCCAACAAAGGGTATATAACAAAGTATTGAGAGAAACTTTTGTTATTGACCAAATACTTATTTTCCACCATAATTTGCAAATAAATTCATTAAATTAATTTTTTTTTAAAATCCTGATTTTTCTGGAAAAAAAATTCTAATTTTGTCTGTCATAGTTGAAGTGTACCTATGATGAAATTTACAGGCCTCTCTCATCCTTTTAAGTGGGAGAACTTGCACAATTGGTGGCTGACTAAATACTTTTTTTGCTCCACTGTATTAGCATCTGGGACTGAGTAGGAGGCAGTTGACTCTGGGCATGCTATTCATCCAAAAGTGAAAATGCTGCCCCCTATCCCAAACAGGTTAACCAAGTTTAATTCTTCCCAAAGGGTCAACACAGCTGTACTGAGACAAAGACATGTTTCTACCACTACCAGTATATACAGTCGTGGCCAAAAGTTTTGAGAATTACACAAATATTAATTTTCACAAAGTCTGCTGCCTCAGTTTGTATGATGGCAATTTGCATATACTCCAGAATGTTATGAACAGTGACCAGATGAATTGCAATTCATTACAAAGTCCCTCTTTGCCATGCAAATTAACTGAATCCCCCCAAAAACATTTCCACTGCATTTCAGCCCTGCCACAAAAGGACCAGCTGACATCATGTCAGTGATTCTCTTGTTAACACAGGTGTGAGTGTTGGCGAGGAAAAGGCTGGAGATCATTCTGTCATGCTGATGGAGTTCAAATAACAGACTGGAAGCTTCAAAAGGAGGGTGGTGCTTGGAATCATTGTTCTTCCTCTGTCAAACATGGTTACCTGCAAGGAAACACGTGCTGTCATCATTGCTTTGCACAAAAAGAGATTCACAGGCAAGGATATTGCTGCCAGTAAGATTGCACCTAAATCAACCATTTATCAGATCATCAAGAAGAGCGGTTCAATTGTTGTGAAGAAGGCTTCAGGGCACCCAAGAACCGTCTCCTAAAGTTGATTCAGCGGCGGGATTGGGGCACCTCCCAGTACAGAGCTTGCTCAGGAATGGCAGCAGGCAGGTGTGAGTGCATCTGCACTAACAGTGAGGCGAAGACTTTTGGAGGATGGCCTGGTGTCAAGAAGGGCAGCAAAGAAGCAACTTCTCTTGAGGAAAAACATCAGGGACAGACTGATATTCTGCAAAAGGTACAGGGATTGGACTACTGAGGACTGGGGTAAAGTCATTTTCTCTGATGAATCCCCTTTCCGATTGTTTGGGGCATCCGGAGAAAAGCTTGTCCGGAGAAGACAAGGTGAGTCCTACCATCAGTCCTGTGTCATGCCAACAGTAAAGCATCCTGAGACCATTCAAGTGTGGGGTTGCTTCTCAGCCAAGAGAGTGGGCTCACTTACAATTTGGCCTAAGAACACAGCCATGAATAAAGAATGGTACCAACATATCCTCCGAGAGCAAATTCTCCCAACCATTCAGGAACAGTTTTGTGACGAACAATGCCCTTTCCAGCATTTTGGAGCACCTTGCCATAAGGCAAAAGTGATAACTAAGTGGCTCTGGGAACAAAACATTGATATTTTGGTTCCATGGCCAGGAAACTCCCCGGATCTTAATCCCATTGAGAACTTGTGATCAATCCTCAAGGTGGACAAACAAAAACCCACAAATTCTGACAAACTCCAAGCATTGATTATGCAAGAATGGGCTGCCATCAGTCAGGATGAGGCCCAGAAGTTAATTGATAGCATGCCAGGGCGTATTGCAGAGGTCTTGAAAAAGAAGGGTCAACACTGCAACTTCATGAAATTGTCAAGAAAAGCCTTTGACACATGAAATGCTTGTAATTATACTTCAGTATTCCATAGTAACATCTGACAAAAATATCTAAAGTCACTGAAGCAGCAAACTTTGTGGAAATTAATGTGTGTGTCATTCTCAAAACTTTTGGCCACGACTGTATACTCCACTTTAGGCACAGCTCCTCTCCAATCCTGACCTTTTATGGTTTGAAAGGAAGAGGATAATAGGATAATTAACCATAATTTCTCCCTTCAGGGGATCTGACCTGACCTCAACCCCTCCTTCGACTAATCCACAGATGTCCGTCCTCTTCCCCTATAGCAATCCTGTGACCTCCTCCCGTCCACCCAACACATTCCAAAGCCATCTGTCTTTCTACAGAGAACCATTAACCTCTGACATAAAAACCAGTCTCTTACACTCCTTTATTTACTATGCTTATGAGTATAACAATGTTCAAAGTTTACCCCGAATCCAACATATCCAACTAGAGATCTCTAACTATCTCTGTGTGTGGTGCTGTTATAGGTGACCATGTCCTCTATTGCATCATCACAAGTTTGACTTTTACCCAATCAATTTCCTTTGAACTCTCTTAAAAGTAGTTGGATGATATGACATTCTGGGGTTTTGTGCGTAATATTGACACTAATCTTCTTCTTTTGAACATTGTGTGGCCCATCTGATGCCCAGGGTGGCAGTGAGAGCTGGTTCACTGAGAGCAATGTGGCCATTGCCTCCCTGGCCTTTCACCCTACCGCCCAGCTCCTTCTCATAGCAACAAACAATGAGGTTCACTTCTGGGACTGGAGTAGGAGGGAGCCATTTGCCCTGGTCAAGACTGCCAGCGAGACAGAGAGAGTCAGGTCTGACGAAAAGCTCCACCTTCTCCCTGTCATTTCCACAGTGTTCGATTAGTTGACATGTTGAAATTTCTGAATTTGAAAACCGAGTCAGATTCTCAAACAGTATTTAAAGCAAAATGGAGATAATGACACATGTGAATGCTCTGTTGCAGACTGGTGAGGTTTGACCCACTGGGTCATTACCTGTTGACCGCTATAGTGAATCCCTCTAACCAACAGGTGAGACTCTGTCTAATACTTTATGTTATATACTTTACATTAGGTCAGTTACGTCATATCAAGAACATTTTGTTCCCGTTGTGTGCTTTTCAGCAGAGTGATGATGACTCTGAGGTCCCCATGGATAGCATGGAGATGCCCCACTTTCGCCATCGATCCTTCCTACAGTCCCAACCGGTCCACCGTACCCCCATTCTCCACAACTTCCTGCACATCCTGTCATCGAGGAACTCAGGCTCACAGTCTGAGGAGCAGCATCCTCCTGAACCCGCTGTCAATAGTGCTGCTGACTCTCCTAGTCTTCCCTCTGGACGTTATTCCGCCCTGCGGAATCGCTTCCGACCCCCCTACCAGGGTTGTGTGCAACACCTTGGTATGGTTTGCTTCTGCAGTCGGTGCTCTCCCACCCAAGCCCCTTCACCATCTGGAGAGGACCCCTCTGACCCTGAGAGCCTGGAGACCCAGTCCTATGCCTCCACCTTCTCCTCTGCTCGCACTGAGCCCCGGCAGCCCTCTGAGCCTCGCTCCTCACACCGTCCCTCTGCCTTCAGCAGTGTGTACAGCGGTGCTAGAGGACACTCTTTACGCACTCCATCTTCAGGCCACCAGCAGCCAGGCCGGGAGTGTTCTGGGCGACTGGCGGGGGCAGACTGGATGGGTAGCATGCTCAACATGCGGCCTGAGCGTAGTGGGGGTGTTGGGGTATCTCCACCCAGGACTAGTGCATCATCTGTCAGCCTGCTGTCTGTGCTGAGACAGCAGGAGTGCTCCTATCAGTCGCCTGTCTACACCTCTGCCACAGAGGGAGGAAGCTTTCCCCCAGCAGTTATGAGCCCCCACACCAGTGGAAACAGCTCTGTAGATGGACCCAGCACTAGTAGTGGACGCCACACTCTAGGGGAGGGAGGGAGCAACAGCCCCACCTCTATCCGTAACGTGCTGCAGTGCAACTTGAATCGCTACTTCATGGGTTATGATCGCATGCAGGAAATGGAGCAGTCAGGTGGCGCTGGTGGAGAGAGCAGCCAAGAGCAACAGACATGGGAGATGCTCAATAATAACATAGACTCTGAGCGGCCTGTCACCCCTCATTATCAGCCCCCCCACAGCGGTGATGATGGTTCTGGTCCCTCCCGCGGCCATATGAACCGCTGCAGGGTCTGCCACAACCTGTTCACGTTTAACCAAGGTACACAGCGCTGGGAGCGCACTGGCCAGACCCCATCACAAGAGGGGAGCACCTCATGGCAGCCCCCAAGACCCAACCTTGCCTTTCACAACATGAGGCAGACTGTGATACAGGATCCCCAGTCCTCTGACAGGAGACAGTTAGCACAGCCACAGCCCAGTGCTGATGAACCTGGAGGGGACACAGCCTTCCCTCACCGGGGAACCCCTAGCCCGCAGAGAGAACGGGCAGTGGGGTTGGTGTATAATCAGGAGACAGCCCAGTGGGAGAGGGTTTACAGACAGTATGCCAGTCCAAGTCCAGCGGTGAATGTACCACAAGAGGCCTTAAACCAAGAAATGCCTGACGAAAGCCCTGATGACGATTACCTGAGAAGGTGAGAGAATCAGGTGTTAAGGTCTTGTTTATCTATAATTTGTGCAATTTGTTAAATGAAAAACATAATCGATGCATAGCCTTTTCCAATATACTGGAAGTAGCATGATGGCTGAACTCTGACTTTGAGGCAGTTATAGATGGAGGTGAGATGCAACATTCGACACATCTTATAAGCTGCCAAGTTTGCCCTACCACAACACCTACACATAACCCCAAGTCACCCCATGCTTGTGACATTAGTGTAATCACACAGGCAAACTTTGCATATCTTGCTTTTTGTGCTTCATTCGAAGTTGATAAAAGGCCTTTTCCAAACTTGTGCAGTCATTTAGGGCTATTTTTTGGTAAGGATCTCTGACAAAAGGGGCGGCATGTTGCCTAGTGGTTAGAGCGTTGGGCCAGTAACTGGAAGGTTGCTGGATCAAATCCCCGAGCTGACAAGGTAAAAATCTGCCGTTCTGCCCCTGAGTAAGGCAGTTAACCCACTGTTCCCCGGGCGCAAAAGACGTGGATGTCGATTAAGGCAGCTGCACCTCTGATTCCGAGGGGTTGGGTTAAATGCGGAAGACACATTTCAGTTGAATACATTCAGTTGGACAACTGACTAAGTATCCCCCTTTCCTATCCCAATTAAAGTATACATTTCATTCAGTTTTGAGGCGATGCTCTGCCTCCATGGCTTCCCCTTCTTGCTCATTAGCTGCTTGGCAGATGTGTCTTCTGGGAGGGTTTTGTAATGCCTTCCTTGGCAGTTTGCTTTGCCTCGACTGTAGTGGGCCTTACTTGGCCTGACAGTCTGTCAACTGCCCCACTGGCTACAGTCAGTGGAATGATTAGGCTTCAACCTTCCTGACCTTGTCTTCACGACCAATCCAGTCGAAAGAAAATACATGCAGGTATTGATGTATGGTGTTGCAAAGAAAAAAAGCCATCTTTCTGTCCAGTGTACGTGTTCTTTTGCCAGTCGTAATCTTTTCTTTTTATTGGTCAGTCTGAGATATGGCTTTTTCTTTGCAACAACTTCTCTGCAACTAGAAGGCCAGCATCCCGGAGTCACCTCTTCACTGTTGACCTTGGGACTGGTGTTTTGCGGGTACTCTTTAATGAAGATTCAGACTTGTGAGGCGTCTGTTTCTCAAACTAGACACTCTAATGTACTTGTTCTCTTGCTCAGTTGTGCACTGGGGCCTCCCACTCCTTTTTCTATTCTGGTTAGAGCAAGTTTGCGCTGTTCTGTGAAGGGAGCAGTACACAGCGTTGTACGAGATCTTCAATTTCTTGGCAATTTCTCGCATGGAATAGCCTTCACTTCTCAGTACAAGAACATTTCTCAGAACAAGAGTTGACTGATGAGTTTCAGATGAAAGTTCTTTGTTTCTGGCCATTTTGAGCCTGTAATCAAACCCACAAATGCTGATGCTCCTGATACTCAACTAGTCTAAAGAAGGCCAGTTTTCAGCTGTGCTAACATAATTGCAAAAGGGTTTTCTAATGATCAATTAGCCTTTTAAAATGATGGTTGCTGATAATGTGCCTTTGTACACCTATGTAGATTTTCCATGAATTTACTTCTGTTGGATGGCTTTTATGAATAGCATTCAAAAAGCATACAAAATAGCTTTCTATTGGCGGATTCTAATACTTTCCAAGTGGGGAATTCAGACCTCATCTTTCTACATGTTTCCAAGTCAGAAATTTCAGAGTTGTATTGAACGCAGAATTACCCCCAATCTCATTAATGCTGAGTTCCAAGCAGAGACGCATCGGGTCCCATTTTTAGAGTCTTTGGTATGACTCGGCCAGGGATCGAATTCCCAACCTTCCAATCAAAGGGCAGAGACCAGCTCATTTGTGATGGACCTGTGGAAGAGACAAGCTCATATATGATGGACCTATGGAAGATGGGCTGTCTCCATGTTGCTCCTCAGTGTTCCACTTGGTGGCAGTATGGTACTGACTAGATATTTAGAGATGATTGCCATGACAGCTCTGCCTCTCCTGTGGCAACTACCATTGACAACTTACTAGTTTCTAGAATAGGCATACTTAGACATAGGCTAGCCTATTAGGATTAGTTAGGGAATTAGCATAGGTATTTTCTGTGAATTTTGTTCCCACAAAGTAGGAGGATATGATGTGCTCTGCACAACATGTCTGATTGAGCAGTGGCAGCTCAGTACAAAGGTTTGACATCTATTTTACATAGGCTTAGAAGGTAATTTGCCTGACGACTCAAACGGAATTCTTCCGCTGCCCTATTGTTCGCTACATAGTTCAGTCTGAGACTGCCATCAATGAAGTTGTTTGTGCTGACGTCAAAATGAGTGGTGTTGTACAAAACAAAGTCATCAGCGATTGGATAATCTAAAACCAATCCGTGTATCAAAGACAATGACACATTTTCAAAATGCCACTTTACCCACGTGTGTTCTGGCTCTGGCCCAACCCATCAGTTTCTGGGACCAATCAGATGGTCGAGAATGGATTTTCATTCTACAAATCATCGGAAGGTACTTGGATCCAGACAGATCCAGGCATAGCATTTGGCTGGAACAAAGAGTTTGCTTAGCCAGGCAAGAAAGTAATGCCTATTCTCGTAAAAACTGATATGGAAAAAGTTAAATAACCTAATATTTGCATAACATTTTGCTACAGTCATTGAAAACACACACGGTCACAGTTTTTTTCCCGCTCTCATTTTCCGTCTTGTATCAATCCCAATCCATCCCCTGTGCCCTGGAAGGCTGCAATTAGCCTGTTTCAAGGGCAGGGTTGTGAACTTTAACAATGTGAAGTTACCCTTCCTGCCCAACCTCTCATTATCTAGCCTAATGCTGGGGCTTGTTGCATGGAGAGCTCTCCAGTAGCCCGAGGGTGCTGCTCTACTTTGTCTGACACAAGGCCAAAGCATTGGGTCTAATCAGTAGGCTGTCAAGAAGTGTCTGGAAAGCAAATGACCAAACTGATGTTTGGTTCTCCGTTTTGTTCACATCTCTTTTAGATTCCAGTCTCTTTTCATAGACTCACAGCTGCAGGTCACCCTAAATGTAATATGTTCAAGTTTTTTTTTTTTATGTGACTATACTAATGATATTAGAGCTTCAGGCTACTTTGTGTTGTCTAGCCAAGCTGGGCACAATGGCTTGCTCTAAGGGTTCGATGGGTTCTTTCTTTTGTGTCCACATTCTGAAGTCACCTCATTTGGGAAAAGCATTGATATAGCAGA
The DNA here is from genome assembly GCF_018296145.1 of Oncorhynchus tshawytscha. Classification (NCBI taxonomy): domain Eukaryota; kingdom Metazoa; phylum Chordata; class Actinopteri; order Salmoniformes; family Salmonidae; genus Oncorhynchus; species Oncorhynchus tshawytscha. The sequence continues at coordinate 56,365,466 of NC_056440.1, forward strand.
TTTAAAAGGGATTTAACAAAATGAATAGGCCAAGACTTATATTCGGCTTATATTGTATTATTTATTGCAGTAATTGCTTTTTCAAGGAGAGGTGTTGGCTACTGTATTCTAAGACATTTTCTGACTTGTTTTGAGCCCAAATGGCTAGAGCAGTTGAGGTATACATTTTGTTTTTAAAGTTCTAATCTAACAATGACATATTTAGGGATTTTTTTTGTTGCTTACCCTAAATCCTCTGAAGTATAAAGGCCACCATCCTCTATAGAAATTGCATTCAAGTCCTGGATCAGTAAAAGACTGGACCAGTTTAATGGGGCTGTTACACAGGGCTGTGACATTTCACATCACTATCATTTTTTTAACTTGATGTGCTGTCGATAATGAGCAAATGAATATCCCTTAGGACTTTAATGATACTTTTTAATTGACCAGAATTATGGTTTAAAAGACTGCTCCAATGAGCAGGCTGGCGAAGATGTAGATAAATGTGAATCTCAAGGAAGGGAATGCTTTGAGTTATTCCAGTAATTTGGCCATTGTAGTCCTCACAGTAATGAGCACGTTGTTTTGTGACTTTGGGGTAAGGATTAAAGCAGGAGGATGGGAACTGCATGTTCAGTCTCATTAACATGTCAGCCACACTGTAAATTATTCTAAATGGTTTCAATGTTGACTATGTTGGGCTAGCAGGCTGGCCAATCACTTGAAATAGTCTGCACTGCATATGTGCTGTTTTAAAACAAGTTTTGAATCCAACAATACATTTTTTTTATTCTAAATCTGCATAAATTATTGCCGCCCTTCCATATTTGGATTAATAGACTGTCTATTTTGGAGTTGCTTTTTGTCTTTGTCTTATGGGTCCCAAAAATGTCAAATTCAAGATTTGAAATTGTCACGTTGTGTCTCTCATCCAAAAATAAGAGCTAGACCGCTGAATGCAAGTGGTGAATTGAAATGGAGCCATTTTTCATGGTCTTTGCCTCATCTGGCAACATTCCTCGTGTGGGAATACTTCAATACTTTTAATTCAGAGCGTTGTCAAATGTTTTATTGGCATTATCAAGCATAATAGATCGGGCTGTAGTGCATTGACTCCCATCCTAAATCTAACCTCCAAATCACCTGTCCCTGGACACTGGTGGTTATTTTTTAAATTGAATTTAGTATTTTTTTTGTTTATTTAACCAGGCAAGTCAGTAAAGAACAAATGATTATTTACAATGACGACCTAGGAACAGTGGGTTAACTATTATCAATAATTAAAAAAGAGCTAGGAGACATTCGTATCCATTGGTCGTCACCCAAAAGGAAGCACCTGATTGTGAGGTATCCATTCTCTTAATTATACCTTTGAAAAGTATCGAGATAAGAGAGAAACAGTGTTTGGTTGCATCAGTCACAGAAATGGCTCCTTTTTTCCATTGGAAAGCGGTTTAGACTAGTTGGTGATAATGAATATGGAGATGATTTGGGCTGATCATTGAACAACTACATGTACAATAACTTTGTTTGGGGTGTTTTCCTTAGTGGAAATGCACATCTAACCATCCTTTTTGCTCTCTTTCTCTTTCATAGGAGACTTTTGGAGTCATCTATTATGTCGCCGTCTCGGTATGACATATCTGGCTCCCGGGACCATCCCATTTATCCAGATCCTGCCAGGTGAGTCTTTTGGCAAGTGGTCAGGGCTATTGATGATTTACTTGTAATATGTAATTCATGAGAATGTTTAAAAAAAAATCAGCCCAGCATACTAGATTAGCATGTAGCATTCATTACAAGAACCAACAATAAATAGCCACTTCAATAAATCAAACACATTGGTTGCTCAAACACAGGGGTGTCAAACATACAGTTGATTTTCCCTCAGGTGGTTTGAGTAAAAATAAGTAAGTAAAATTACATGACTAAAACCAAATTGAAACTCTGCAGAATTTATATTGGACCTACATTTATACAGTCTCTTCACTCTGTCCTCTGTCTAACAATCACCGAACACATAAGGGAGACACAGTGTGTATCGACAATTTCAAAAACAATGGATAGAGCACAATTTATGGCAAATTTTGATGGCAAGGAAGTATGACAAATTTTCAGTTCGGCCCTTAGGACCTCGGTGTAGTGCTCGAACAGGTGCAAACAAATGGCAAATGTTTCCAATGTAAACATCATTTCACTAGCCTCGTAGAGAACTAGGCTTCCCCAATCCGGAAGCCTGGTGAAGTCTGGCCTAAATTAGCTAAAAGGGGATGGAGACCTGGTCTAAAACCAATCAGATGCCTTGCTTGGGCGGATCATAAGACGCAGTACTCCTTCAACAGTCATGTGGGGGAGGGTTCTTGGAATGTGACATGAAACAAAAATGTAGCGGATCATTCAAATCGTTTCGGCTAATACAAAATTCTTCAGACCTCCAAAGAAGGCATGACAAGGTTTTTGGAGGAATGGCTATGCGAGACTACCATTTCACCAACCTGTGCACACTTGTCTCTGTGTGGTTCTCGGAAAACAGTATGTGATAGCATTGAACATTATATACTGTAAGACGTACTAGACAGTATCGCCTCCAGCATATATGATGCTCCCATTAAGTATTGTCAAAGGTCACTGCCCTCAACATCTGCCAGTAGTCCAGCTGTGTGGCATATATTGACTTGCTCTAATGCATGCAGTTCTTTGAAATACATTATCACTGCTATAAATGGAATTGAACATGGTCGTCGTCAAATATACAGTGCATTCGGAAAATATTCAGACCGCTTGATTTTTTTCTACATTTCGTTGCAATATAGCCTTATTCTAAAATGTGATCATTGTTTTTTTCCCTCATCAATCTACACACAATACCCCATAATGACAAAGCAAAAACAGGTTTTTAGACATTTTTGCAAATGTATTAAAACTATAAAACTTAAATATCACATTTGCATAAGTATTCAGACCCTTTACTCAGTGCTTTGTTGTGAAGGACCTTTGGCAGCTATTACAGCCTTGAATCTTCTTGGGTAAGACGCTACAAGCTTGGCACACCTGTATTTGGGGAGTTTTTCCCCATTCTTCTCTGCAGATCCTCTCAAACTCTGTCAGGTTGGATTGGGAGCGTTGCATAGCTTTTTGCACAGATTTTTTCAGGTCTCTCTAAAGGTGTTCGATCGGGTTCAAGGACATTCAGAGACTTGTCCCGAAGCCACTCCTGGGTTACTTGGCTGTGTGCTTAGGGTTGTTGTCCTGTTGGAAGGTGAACCTTCGCCCCAGTCTGAGGTCCTGAGCGCTCTGGAGTAGGTTTTCATCAAGGATCTCTCTGTACTTCGCTCCGTTTATCTTTCCCTCAATCCTGACTAGTCTCCCAGTCCCATCCGCTGAAAAACATTCCCACAGCATGATGCTGCCACCACCATGCTTCAACGTAGGGATGTCGCCTGGTTTCCTCCAGACGTGACGCTTGGCATTCAGGCCAAAGAATTCAATCTTGGTTTCATCAGACCAGAGAATCTTGTTTCTCATGGTCAGAGTCTTTTAGGGGTCATTTGACAAACTCCAAGCGAGCTGTCGTGTGCCTTTTAATGAGGAGTGGCTTCTGTCTGGCCACTCTACCATAAAGGCCTGATTGGTGGAGTGCTACGGAGATGGTTGTCCTTCTGGAAGGTTCTGCAATCTCCACAGAGGAACTCTGGAGCTCTGTCAGTGACCTTCGTGTTCTTTCACCTTCTATCACCTCCCTGACCAATTCCCTTCTACCCCTACTGCTCAGGTTGGCCGGGCGGCCAGCTCTAAGAAGAGTCTTGGTGGTTTCAAACTTCTTCTATTTAAAAATTATGGAGGCCACTTTGTTCTTGGGGACCTTCAATGCTGTTGACATTTTTTGGTACCCTTCCCCAGATCTGTGCCTCAACACAATCCTGTCTCAGAGCTCTACGGACAATTCCTTCGACCTCATGGCTTGGTTTTTGCTCTGACATGTACTGTCAACTGTGGGACCTTTTATATAGACAGGTGTGCAATCACCATCACACTGCACACTGCCCTATCCCTTCTGGACAAGAGGAATACCTATGTAAAAATGCTGTTCATTGACGACAGCTCAGCATTAGTACCCTCCAAGCATTAGTACCCTGGGTCTCAACCCCACCCTCTGCAATTGGGTCCAGAACTTCCTGATGGGCCGCTCCAAAGTGGTGAAGGTAGGTCCGCTGATCCTCAACACTGGGGCCCTACAAGGGTGGGTGCTCAGCCCCCTCCTGTACTCCCTGTTCACCCAAGCACACCTCAAACTCAATCATCAAGTTTCCCAACGACACAACAGTAGTAGGCTTGATTACCAACAACGACGAGACAGCCTAAAGGGAGGAGGTGAGGGCTCTCGGGGTGTGATGTCAGGAAAATAACCACTCACTCAACATCAACAAAACAAAAGAGATGATCATGGACTTCAGGAAACAGCAGAGGGAAGGCGTGGTCAGTCAGGTGCATCAAAGCTGGCACCGAGAGACTGAAAAACAGCTATCTCAAGGCCATCAGACTGTTAAAAAGACATCACTAGCACAGAGGCTACTGCCTACATACAGACTTTAAATCATTGGCCACTTTAATAAATGGATCACTAGTCACTTTAATAATGCCACTTTAATAATGTTTACATATCTTGTATTACTCATCTCATATGTATATACTGTATTCTATACTATCTATTGCATCTTAGTGTATGCCACTCTGTCATTGTTCATCCATATAATTGATATTTATATATTCTTATTCCATTCCTTTACTTAGATTTGTGTGTATTAGGTATCTGTTGTGGAATTGTTAGATAGTACTTGTTAGATATTTTTATATTTTATTTTTTATATTTTCAGCACTGTTGGAACTAGAAGCACATGCATTTTGGCTACACTCGCAATAACATCTGCTAACTGTGTGCATATGACCAATAAAATGTGATTTGTGTGCCTTTCCAAATCATGTCCAATCAATTGAATTTACCACAGGTGGACTCCAATCAAGTTGTTGAAACATCTCAAGGATGTTGAATGGAAACAGGATGCACTAAATTTCACTTTGTTATTATGGGGTATTGTGTCTAAATGTATGATTATTTAAAATGTTTTTTAAAATTCATTTTAGAATAAGGCTGTAACGAAACAAAATGTGGAACAAGTCAAAGGGTCTGAATACTTTCCGATTGCACTGTAAATGGAAATAGAACATGGTCTTTTCATGGTAATACATTTTTATACATTGCAGGCCTAGACAACATGTTTCCTGGACCTCTGAGTGAAGTGGTGACGTTATCACTATCTATCTGTTTCCTGCCTTTCTAACACTGTCTTGCTGAAGAGTGATGAATTGCACTGAGCCTGGAGATTCTCAATTTAGTTTCTGGGATTGACTGTCAGCAGAGTGCAGAGGTGGTAATCTTGTGAGGTTGAGAGTAAGGCCTAGACCTCTCAATAAAAACACATTCATCTAGGGACTGAGCTGCTCTGCTTAGCAACCAAGGTGCAATATTGAAAATCAATGTGTGGCCCAGAGCAGGGACATAATGATCAGTACAACCAACTTTTGGGAGAGAGTGGACACTTGACAATTGGCTCCTCACTCTCTGTCGTCATTTTCTTTGACCTGTGATAATGAAGGCGTAACACCCTTTCAAGTGGTTAGGATAGCACCGACACTTCCCTCCCACCTCGTTATTCTCTCCCTTACATTTAAGCTTTATTTAGGAAAGGGCGGAGTCCTATTAAAACCAACGTGCATGACAAACACTTACACAATCATAGGAGCATAGAAAATACAAAATGCAGTCATAAAAAAACAACCACATTTCTCAGTAAAGAGTTCCTCAGCCAACAAACAGAATTTCCCTAAAGTTAAAAGGCGTGTAGACTGAATGTAAGAATCCGTTAAAGGTTTTCTCATTTGAAAATCCAAATCTAGTTCCTCTTCCATTTTAATATCATCAAACATTCAAGAGTAAGAAGTAGCCTAGGCCTATCTGCAAGAGTAACAGTTACATATAGTTCCCACTTGAAAACATTTCCTATATGTTCTGACTATTAATTAGCATTTTCTTGCTAATAGTCAGAACATATATGGCAACCATCCAATACAATGCATTGAGACCGCTGTTTTTTGCTGCTGTTTTACGGGCTCCTAACCAATTGTGTTTTTTCGCTTTGTTTGCAACTTATTTTGTACTTAATGTTGCTACTCCCGGCTCTTATGACCGAAAAGAGCGTCTGGATATCAGAACAACGATTACACACCTTGAACTGAATGAAGATTTTTCATTTAATGATTGTGGTGCAAAGGATATAATGCTGCTCCCAGATAAGTCCCAAATCCCCTTCATTCGCATTAAAAAAATAAGGAAATACAGGGGGTGGAGATCAGGGTACCTTGTGAGAATTTGTCGACGAGTGGGTAACCCGCCTCTATCCCTTCTATTGGCCAATGTGCAATCACTGGATAATAAACTGCATGAGTTCCGTTCGAGACTATCCTACCAACGGGACATTAAACTGTAATATCTTATGTTTCACCGAGTCGTGGCTGAAAGATGACACGGATAATATACAGCTGGCTGGGTTTTCCGTGCATCGGCAGGACAGAACAGCTACGTCCGGTAAGACGAGGGATGGGGGTGTGTGTCTATGTCAATAACAGCTGGTGCGCGATTATTATTAAGGTAGTCTCGAGGTATTGCTCGCCTGAAGTAGAGTACCCCATGATAAGCTGTAGACCACACTATCTACCAAGAGAGTTCTCATCTATGTTTTTCGTAGCCGTCTATTTACCACCATAAACTGACGCTGGCACTAAGACCGCACTCAACGAGCTGTATAAGGCCATAACCAAACAAGAAAATACTCATCCAAAAGTGGCACTTCTAGTGGCCGGGGACTTTATTGCAGGTAAACTTAAATCCTATTTACCTCATTTCTAACAGCCTGTTAAATGTGCAACCAGATGGAAAACAACTCTAGACACCTTTACTCTACACACAGAGACGCATATAAAGTTCTCCCTCTCCCTCCATTTGTAAGATCTGACCATAATTCTATTCTCCTGATTGCTGCTTACAAGCAAAAACTAAAGCAGGAAGTACCAGTAACTCGCTCAATACGGAAGTGGTCAGATGAAGCAGATGCTATGCTACAGGACTGTTTTGCTAGCACAGACTGGAATATGTTCCGGGATTCATCAATAAGTGCATCGCTAACATCGTCCCCACAGTGACCGTACGTACATATCCCAACCAGAAGCCATGGATTACAGGCAACATCCGCACCAAGCTAAAGGCTAGAGCTGCCACTTTCAAGGAGCGGGACACTAATCCAGACGCTTATAAGAAATCCCGCTATGCCCGCAGACAAACCATCAAATAGGCAAAGCGCCAATACAGGACTAAGATTGAATCAACTACACCGGCTCTGACACTCATCGGATATGGTAGGGCTTGCAAACTATTAGGGAATAACAAAGGAAAACCCAGCCGTGAACTGTCCAGTGACGCGAGCCTACCAGATGGGCTAAATGCCTTTTTATGCTTGCGTCGAGGCAAGCAACACTGAAGCATGCATGAGAGCAGCAACTGTTCCGGACAACTGTGTGATCACGCTTTCCGTAGCCAATATGAGCAAGATCTTTAAAGATCCCCTACCTACATGTACAAATTACCTTGACTAACCTGTACCCCCGCACATTGACTTGGTACTGGTACCCCCCATTATTGTTATTTGTTATTTTTGAAACTTTTTTTTTACTGTAGTTTATTTATCATATTTTCTTAACCAGCAAAGCATTTTTAAGAAAATAGAGTAAAGTAATCATTTCACAATAATATCTATCTATACCTGTTGTATTCGGCGCATGTGACAAATAAAATTCGATTTGATTTGAGTATCTGAGGTGAAAATGGGTCTTTATATGACCAGTTCATAGAAAGCATTTTCTAGGGAATTACTCAAATAATTTCCACTGAACATTGTGAGAAAGCTAGTGGAACTTTGTAGGTGCCTTGTCATTTGTAATTTGCCTGTATTGCTTGCAGCCAGGAAAGAACTACATTAAGAGTAGGTAGCGTCCATAATCTGATCATCTCTGTTGTTAACCTGTTTCAGAACTTGACAGTGTCTTTGATAGCGTTTCCTCATGGGCAGAACTCATAGATATTCATGTCTACTGCTGCTCCTTCTCACCTCTGGTGTGCTGGACCCTCCATAGAAAAGAACACGATGCACCCTCCTACCTTCTCTTCCCAGCGCATTCTAAACTCCAGAGTTGAGATTTAGGATTTTGTTTCTAGCATATCCAGTTATCAAAAGATGTTGTCCTGTAATGGAACCTGCCTCCATGTAATTTGACCATTGTGAAAAGGTTTGACCCCTGTCACATCAGATTCATAAAGATTCAGTGGAATTGATGGCAGATGTGGCAAACTCATTAGTAGAGTCAGTTTAGGATCACTTTTAATACTTGCCAGGTGTTGATTTATTTCCCCGTACTTGTTTTAGTTTCCAATCCAGTATTTTGCATTGTAATCCAATTGCTGACCCTCTGGGCATATTGGTTACATGATTGAATGTCCATGCAATAACTTTTTGATTAATGTTACTCAGGATTTTCCAGCTGTTCAAGTAATTGTGCAGGCAGATAAACTAATTTGTTAGATGAACAGCTATGCAGGGATTGCATAGCAGGCTACACTATAACTTCAAAAAACATTATCTTAATATCGAAGTATTGCAAGCTCCTTGAGCCCTTGTAAAACAATCAATGGGGAAGCTAGACTGAGGTGTGCACACAACTTGACTTGTGATAATTGCAAGGATGGGTCTTCTAAACCCTAATCTTCTCCTAGTTATGTCATTTGGATGGATTTGTCTATTTATGTTTGTGGAGTGTCAACATTGACTGTCCCAGACCTCCTTGTCTGCTGTCAGCAGCACAAAGTAACATATTTACTTTACTGATTTAGCTATGTCTTTGCCTTCACCTCTTCTGACTCTTGAGCTTTGTTTACTCAAACCAACACATTGGCTTCAATCTAAATACTCTAGTCTGTGGCCCCAGCCCAGTTTAGGCTATTTACAGTATCTAACATCCATTTTCCTCTTACTGGGTACTCCGACTAGGCTGTAGATATACCATAGACGCTTTCAGATTCTAAAATAATTTCTTCACAATGTTCTCAGCTCAGCGAAGCCTGATTAAGACAATTTATAGTTTAGTATTTACACTGAACAAAAATCTAAATGCAATTTCAAAGATTTTACTGAGTTACAGTTCATATAAGAAAATCAGTCTATTTAAATACATTCAGTAGGCCCTAATCTATGGATTTCACATGACTGGGAATACATACATGCATCTGTATACCTTAATTTTAAAAAAGGTAGGGGCGTGGATCAGAAAACCAGTCAGTATCTGGTGTGACCACCATTTGCCTCATGCAGCGCGACACATCTCCTTCGCATAGAGTTGATCAGGCTGCTGATTGTGGCCTGTGGAATGTTGGCCCACTCCTCTTCAATGGCTGTGCGAAGTTGTCTGGATATGGTCTGGAACTGGAACACGTGGTCGTACACGTCGATCCAGAGCATCCCAAACATGCCATGGAAGAACTGGGTCATTTTCAGCTTCTAGGAATTCTGTACAGATCCTTGCGACATGAAAAATGTGATGGCGGCTGATGAATGGCATAACAATGGGCCTCAGAATCTCATCATGGTATCTCTGTGCATTTTAAATCGCAATTGATAAAATGCAATTATGTTCGTTGTCCGTAGCTTATGCCTGCCCATATCATAACCCTACCACCAACATGGGGCACTCTGTTCTTGTTCGCAACGTTGACATCAGCAAACCGATCACCCACACCGCCATGTCGCCATCTGCCGTCTGCCCGGTACAGTTGAAACCGGGTTTCACCCATCAAGCACACTCCAGCGTGGCAGTGGCCATCGAAGGTGAACATTTGCCCACTGAAGTCGGTTATGACGCTGAAGTGCAGTCTGGTCAAGGCCCTGGTGAGGACGACGAGCACGCAGATGAGCTTCCCTGAGATGGTTTCTGACAATTTGTGCAGAAATTGTTCGGTTGTGCAAACCCACAGTTTCATCAGCTGTCCGGGTGATGATTCTGCAGGTGAAAGGTCCCTGGCTGGCGTGGTTACATGTGGTCTGCGGTTGTGAGGCCGGTTGGACGTACTGCCAAATTCTCTAAAACAATGTTGGAGGTAGCTTATGGTAGAGAAATTAACGTTAACATTAAATTCTACAGCAACAGCTCTGGTGAACATTCCTGCAGTCAGCATGCCCCAATTGCACACTCCCTCAAAACTTGAGACATCTGTGGCATAACTAAACAATTTTAAATTGGCCTTTTGTCCCCAGTAGAATTTGTGAGAAATAAGCTTTTTGTGCGTATGGAAAATGTATCTTTTATTTCAGCTCATGAAACATGGGACCAACACTTTACATGTTGCATTTATATATTTTTGTTCATTGTATAAAAAAAAAGGTCAAGAATGCTTTAATTGCAGAAATATACACTAAGTGTACAAAACATTAAGAATATGTCATAGACTAACCAGGTCAATCACTTGATGTCACTTGTTAAATCCACTTTAATCAGTGTAGATGAAGGGGAGGAGACCGGTTAAATATGATTATTTTTAAGCCTTGAGACATGGATTATATATGTGCAATTCCGAGGGTAAATAGGCCATCAGTTTCCCCATCCCTTGTCTATAGTCTTCCAATGTGGTGTAACTCACTGGATCTCAGCTTACTGTTTATTCAGCTCTGTTTACATGGGGAGCACTCTGTGTTCAGTTAGCTTCTGAGCTGCCCTCCCTGTGTAGGTTTCGTGCTGTGGTACCGGAGTGCAGCTCAAGGCTTATCCACTTGGATCAGTCAGTAATTGAACCACATTGTAACTATGGCCCTGAGAGTTGAAGCATGAAAGAGAGGGAAATGTACTTCTTCTTTTTTTTTTTTTTTTAAGAAGCCTGCTCCATCTTTACCATTTGTGGGCTCTGACAATACATGGTCTTGGCTTTGTTCAGGTTTTTCTGGTATTAGCACTGCTTTCTGCCTGGTTTGCGTGTTTTTATTTATCACTTCAAAAAATAATACATATCTACACAGTACATACAAAAAAAAAACGTGACTGGGATAGCACAATAAAGTGAGACTGATTTCTATTGTCTATTCCTCCTGGGTTATCTGATCACCATTTGAATCATCCGCAGCTCTAGTGTGTCCTTGCTGTGTTCACAGGTTGTCACCTGCTGTGTATTACGCCCAGCGGATGATTCAGTACTTATCTCGGCGGGACAGCATTCGCCAACGATCACTGCGCTACCAGAGCCGACTGCGGCCTCTCTCGTCCACCTCGGATAGCCCAGGAAGCAACCCCTCCGTTGAGAACAACGAGGTGGACTTTGAGTGAGTCGTCATCAACCTACAACATCCAATGCTTTTTTTGCATCCCTTGACACTTGTTCATGAAGACATTTACAGAACACATTATGATAAAACATCCTATAATCGTGAAGAGCTTTGGGATTTATTCCACAAGGAGCACTATTAAGGGAATTATTTGCATGAAACCATACCATAGCAAGATGCTGAGCTTTTCTGTCCCCAGAGGGGAGGCACCATTGCCAATGGATGAGAGAAATGAATTCCCCCCATTATGCCTCCACACACCCTCTGTATGATCTGGGATGCATAATGACTGTCTAACAAAGCAGCAGCAGCAAAACACTCCTACCGAAATAACTTGCACATCGAATGCCTGATGCGTGGCTCTCAAAGGTTGAATTTGTGATGTATCTTTCTAATGGATTAGGTTTTATTCTTTCAATATGTAAATGTTAATTGCCTCTGGCCTGGCTATAAAAAAAAAGGTGCTGGGAGATGGTGTTGCTTGCAGGACCATGATAATCCAGGGTCAGTGGTTTGTAACATTCAATGCTCCCAGGACTTATTTGAGGGCATCAGTCTTCTCAGGCCTCTGCAGACTTTGTACTGTAGCATCGTTGGCTGAATGAGGTCCAAGGAATTCCCCTGGTGCTGTTCCTCTCCAGCAATTAAGGACATATGATTTATAACGATAAGAACTGTTTGTCCGAATGAACAACTAAGTTATTCGTCACTCTATCAACTATTTTAGAATGCCTTTTATTGTCCTTTGGGTTGGATTCAGAGTTACGTGAAACCAGCTGGGACATTTTCCTGGAGCATGTAAACGGTCCGATGTTGCTAGTTATAACTGGGTCATTGCATGGTGTGGCGTCAGCTCCACATCAGTGCGAGACAGTGTCTGTTCTCTTCAGACAAGCTTAGACATGTGCTGACACCCTCTCGTTCATAATTGAACCTGGTGGGATTCAGGGAATTATAACAAGACAACATCCCCTTATCCCCCATTCTCGATTTAGGCTTCTGCTTGCCAATTGTTTTATGATTGGTGTGGATCGGAAAACTTTGCAGCCATAGTGAGTGCAATTAACAGTATGGGGTATGGCTCCATGCATCACAGACACAACGCTGTTGTTAGTTGAAGAGAGAGGGGCGGGGTCTCAGATTTCTGGGGGTATGGCGTTTCTCAACTCTCAGTAATGAGCGATTGGCACCGTTTAAAAAAAAATGTTTGCGGTACAGTAAGTCTTTGAGATGCGGAGCCTCGTGAACGTTGGCCATTTTGCTGTCCGTGCTAGTACCGCTGGAAAGTTTTTAGGACATTCAATCTACAGTTAGATTAAGCAATTACACGGCTAGCTATGAGATATATTTACAGTTAGCTATATAGCTAATGTGTTTTGATTTCCACTTGGCGAATTAGCCCCAAATGAATTAGCCTACGTAGGCAAATGGATCTCTATTGAACGAAAACATTCAGAGAAGTCTGGAGCCCTATTGTGACAGTAAAATATAGCAACAGTCTATTTTCCTCAATAAAGCACCGCGGCTGGCTTTATAAGATTATCATTTTTTCTATTGCGCTGGTGCGACCAGCCCTGTCTGAGCGGGGTTTTTCTGGAGCAGGATGCTACAGGTGATTTTAAAAATAATTGTAAAAACAATTAATTCGTAACACAGTACACACAATTGACAGGTGTTTTGTTTGATTTTCACAAAATCTAATATTTTAACGTGCAGAATAACTGAGGACAAACTTTCACTTTTTCTTTAAACTGGTCATGTGCCAGTTGCACAATGAAAAGATATGGCCTTTATAGCCAGAAAAACCCTATGGCGCTTTTGGAATGATGTTAAGAATTCACTCGCTGTAATGGAACCAGCAAACAGTGAAAGTAAACCTAGATTACAGTGCTGTGAAAACATACACAGCAGCAGGCTCAGACTATAGATGAATCAGGATTATGCTCCCCTTGAGAACTGCACAGAATGACAACGCTTGGTGTTTTAAAGGGGTGCACTGATGAAATCATTTTAGAGCTGTAGCCTAATTCTCTTCCAAACCCTCGACCTGTTTCGTAAGATGCTGATCCAAGAGAGAGGAGAGAGCAGCGGTTTAATAAGGACACCTCGGATGACACTGTGGCCTGTTTCCACGGAAAGCAGCTATCACTAGGTCATTTCTAAGCGCTTCTCTTCTCCTCTTCTTTTTACCTGCAGGAATTGTGAATTCATTTTTAAATAGTTCGTTATTTACGCTTGCGTAGAATGAGACTGGACATTTCAATTTACTTACGGGTGTACCTTGTCCCCATTATGTTTGTAGTCTGTTTTAGAGGTGAAACGGTATGAACATTTCATATCACGATTATAGTGACCAAAATTATCACGGGTATCAGTATTATCGCGGTATTGTTAAAATGTGCTGGAAATGTTCAAAGTACTGATGCACACACTGAAATAATTTCACCAAGTTGTATATTGAAAACCAACAAACAACAAATAAAATGAGCAACAGAAAATCATTTTTTGTGTGCATAAACATTAAAATAATAACATTAACATTAAAGATGACACCAGGTGGCCATGAGAGTTAAAATTTTCCCTAGTGCAGGATTTAATGAACACAACCTCAAGTAAGCAAATCAAATGTGCATGTAAAAGCAACACAAGTAAAGCAATGTGCATGTAAGAGCAATACAACCATATGTCAACAAATCCAATGTGCAGGTGTTGACATTAAAATAAAACAAAATATGCAAATAAATCAAATGAACACCACTGATTGTATGTCCGTTCTCTCCTTCATAAAGAAATAAGGTGCTGCTGGCCTAACATCCTGTATGGATGCATTTTTTTGTTAATTGAAATGAAATGTAAAATGTAAAAATGTCAACATATTTACTTTGTCCGGTTTAAGTAGTGATCTGCGTGGGGAGACGATGTGCCTGCTGGCACTGAACACTCTCGCTGATGACATGCTGGTTGCTGGGATGCACAAATGCTTCCTGGCAACCCTGGCAAGGTGAGGCAGCTCTGATGCATGGCCCCTCGTTTATTAAAAAAAAAATGTTTTTGCATGTTCTGCACACAGGGTGACCATCTTCGATTAAGTTTCCCTCAACACTCTTGCAAAACCCAAAATACGACCACACTTCAGATTTGGTCCTCTTAGAAGGCTGAAAAATCTCCAGAGCGCCGTCACTCCCTTCCACCATGTTTTCCCACAAAACAAAACCCACATTGCATGCGGCGCCTGCGTCAGACTGTTGCTAACTTTGGTTGATGCTGGACAGTATTTACCGTGAGTTTTTCAAACCGCGGTAATCGAACACAGTTTTAATGACAATGAACATTTGAAACGGTAATATCAACCGTCGGGAATTTTACCGTGGTTTATCGTGAAACCAGTAACCGTTTCATCCCTAGTCTGTTTGCAAGTTTATGAAGTCCGCCTAGACCAGTTAACTATTGCATTATGTACTGGACATTTATAACATGACCACCAAAATAGGTTTACTTTAGACTTGAGCGTCATACATACGATTAAGTTATACGGCCAGTCAGCCACAGAGTATCATTGCAGTTAGAGCAAACAACAATTTGCCGGTATTAAAATGCAGTTCTGGGTGACTGATGTGAGATGGGGCATCTTCAAAGCCAAAATATGACCTCACCGATTTGGTTCATGAATTATTCCGCCAACCTGACTGCCCGACTTAGAAATTCATTGCTGAGGGTATATGAGTGTTTGGCACATTTCATATCAGTTATTGAAATGTATATTTATGAAAGCATGTCTATTTCCGGCCTGCTTTCCGATTCGAGTACTTTCAGAGGCTCTGGGTTCGTCGGATTTCCTCTCTCTCGTGTCCTTTTTCACATTGTCTCAGTTTTCAAGAAGTGTAAAGCAAATTCTGAATGTGAAACGTCCAGTGGATCACAAAGAGGCCGCGTCCTCTCAGCTGATACTCTACTCTGATGGAAATATGATGCATATTTAATTCCTCCTGGGGTCAGCGAATAAATTACAGGAACCAATGTTCCTGTAATGGCACAGTCTTCCTTTGCAAGGTCAGATATTTACATTGGAGTCATTTTAGCAGATGCTCTTATTCAGAGCGACTATCAGGAGCAATTAGGGTTACATGCCTTGCTCAAGGGCACGTCGACAGATTTTTTACCTAGTCTGCTCAGGGATCTGAACGAGCTACCTTTCGGGCTACTGACCCGGTCTTTAACCGCTAGGTTACATGCCGTCCCGATTCTATACAGTGTCTCCTCGGCCTGGAAATATTTTGCCTTTGTTTTTCCACCTTTGAATGTGTCCAGATTGGATTATACTGTGTTGTGAAAAGGGGCCCACTTACTAGCAGTTTTTTCAAACCTGTTAATGGAGAAACATTGGAGCCATAAATAACCATCTTTATGCGTTGCAGCATTTTCAAACTTTTGCGAATCTTCTCTGGAGTTTCTGTTTGGCTGCTTGTTTTTGTTTTTTGAGGCTGCTGGATGATCACAAGCAGTACTGCAACTTTCTCCCTTTGGTCTGGGTCTCAAGCTCAAGCCAATAATAAGTTAGGCTAACATCAAACTTTTAAGTGAGCCTGCACTATATAGTGAGTCCAGCTTACGGTCTCTCAGTTAAGCGGCTTTTAATTTTTCTTTGTATGTGTTTGTCTGTTATCTACCTCTCTGTCCGTCTGTCTGTCTTCACAGGGCTAACGGTGATCGCGCCAGACACAGGGCTCCGCGCAACGCTCGTATGTCTGCCCCCTCGCTTGGCAGATTTGTTCCCCGGTGGGTGGCCCTGATATGATTCATTTATTGATTGTTTTATTGGGAAAAAGATGCACGGAGTACAACCCAAGGGATAACACGTTAAAGTGATTCCACTGGTTTCCCTGATGGAATACACACAATGCAGAGCAAACAAACAAAAACAACAGCCATCCCTACAATATATATTTTTTAAAAACAGCATCACACAGCATACAATAAATACTCTAAATACATAACAAAAAAAAGAAAAGAAACAGAAAAATAAAAACATGAAATAGTCAACCTATTCAAACTCATCATTTGTCCCCCTGGACTCTGAATACATTATACTTATTGGCTCTTCATATTCTAATTGATGTTTTTTGGCCAATGATATGAGCAGCCAATGACATAACGGGACTCTGTGTCCCGAGGATTAGTATACAGGAAATGTTTGACATATTCTCTAACTTTTGCTAAAGTTTGATTTGAATCGGTCTATCCAAAACCAGTGGTGAACATTAGCACATCATACAGCACAATTGTATTTATTTATTATAATTTTTTAAACCTTCATTTAACTAGGCGAGTCAGTTAAAAACAAATTCTTATTTTCAATGACGGCCTAGGAACAGTGGGTTAACTGCCTTGTTCAGGGGCAGAATGACAGATTTTTACCTTGTCAGCTCGGGGGATTCAATCTTGCAACCTTTTGGTTACTAGTCCAACTCTCTAACCACTAGGCTACCCTCATCAGTTTGTGCAACAATGTAAAGTCGGGTAAGGCTTTTATAAAAACTTGCCTGTGCTTTTTAGTCCCCTATTACGCGACAGAGATTGTCTCCAATTTTCTCATATCTTAATTATGGGGTAAGTAAACTCTCAGTTGTTGTGTGATTTCTATATAACGTGATGCTTCTCTCTTTCTTCAAGGAGGTTCCTACTGCCTGAGTATCTGCCATATGCTGGGATCTTCCACCACGAGAGGGGCCAGCCTGGCCTGGCCACCCATTCCTCTGTCAACAGGGTCCTAGCAGGTAGGCAGAGTTATCCCTCGTGTTTTCATCTTGTGTTTCTGTTTTGGAAACTAGGCTGCTAGCAGAGCTGGCATTCCAGTAATATTTCAGGTCACGTTGGTGCTTTAGGACCTGGCTGCCCACACAATGTACCATTTTCGGATGGATGAGCAGTTCAGCAGCACAGGTAAGTGTTTGCGAAGAGGGCCTCTGCGTAATGAGTGCCCTGTGCTCTCCACCCACGCTTTTGGAGCAAAATCCACATGCTCCAGTGGTATCGATGTGGACGTTGCAGATAATGAATTCTTCGACGAGAGCGCTTCAGAACCTCTTTTTTTCCCCCTGCCGCCCACACTCTTGCAGACAAGCTGGAACGCCCACACCAGCCCCAAAGAGCGAACTTATCAAACTACCCCCCCCCCACACCCCCCGACATGATTCGTGTGTCAAAATATGAGTTTCTCTGAAGTCCCGTCTCAAGCATGCTTTTGCATTATGAATGGTTTCTGACTCCTCATACCCAAAGGTAGAACACGTTCACAGCTCATGTCAAACCAAGCCAAATAGTCCCACTCACCTTTTGCTTCCGTTGGCTGACAATGACCGATAGTCACAGTGAGACATTAGAGGAGAGTGCTGCTGTGGCTGCACGGTGTTGTTTCTCATTGTACTGTGTCTTGCCCACCGCTGAAACCTCCTGCGCATACCAAATGTTTTACAATTAATTTATTTCCTTTCAACTTGAATGAAAAGTTCTTACATTTGTGTGTGTGTGTGTGTGTGTGTGTGTGTGTGTGTGTGTGTGACGTCTAGTTAATAAACAGAGAAATTACATTACAGGTTTTATGCCTGTTGAGTCAGGAGAGATGTTCTCCGCCCAGCCCTCCATTTGCTTCCTACGCTGATTGCTGTGCCACCTGTGTTGTTGATGGTTTGTAATGTTGCTCTTGAAATGCCACAGCAGCGCACACAGTGTTTAAGTTTAAATGACCTTCCACAGCTGTTCAGCATAGCTCGTTCATAGATGGCCTAGTCTTCTTTTGTTTTTGCTGTGACAATGTAGTGAAAATTGAGAACAGGGCTTTTTCACCAGCAGAGGACAGTAATGACCATATGCTCGTATATGAGCCTTTATGTAAGAGGTCTAAATGCAAATCTTTAATCATTCCAAAAATAAATAATGCTGGTGCGCATTTATATAACTGGCTATAATAACTAGTTATCTTTTTTCAATGGAAGGGTTTTGTCTTTTAGGGGTTTTAGAAGTCTTTTTAGGTGTTCATTTTTGTGATCCAAAAAGTGCATTTTAATTTAAACTTGCATGAGGTACAGTGCACACGTCATTCAGAGTTTAAGACCCAGTTGAGCAGCTAAACCGGGTCGAGGCTATGTCCCTTCTCATCTTGGTGGCCAATCAGTGTCTGAGCAGAAAGAGAATTTGTAAATGGAGAAGGTGACCTGTGATGACATCTCATTGTCACCCCAACGGTCAGGAGAGAAGGGAACAGACAGGGTGATATTATCTGCTCACTCTGTAACCCAGAGTGAACCCACTGCAATTACCAATCCCAGTGGAGAAGGACTGTGGAGGAGGACAATAATGGAGTGGACAGAGGGGGTTGTTGGTTCAGGCAGCACACACAAATGGAAATGATCGGATAGAACAGAGACCATGGTCGTTCAGAATATTTTGTCTCAGTTCCCCAACTATTTTCATTGTACCAGTAAATCATACATCATTAATCCATATTTCTATCTAAGGACATTAACTGAACTTAGTAGTAGTATCTACCATCTCCTATCTTTGTCCAACTTTCTTTCTTTTATTAACACCATATGTTCGATGCCAGAGACTGATATGATATTAACCAAGTACTGTATTGAATTGCATGACTATAGAGAAGCTACTTTTATTTCTGCTCTATCTCCCTTGTCCCCCTCTGGGGTTTTCTACTTTTGACTGAGCTGGTGGCAGATGTCAGCTTTTCACCCCTCTGTGCATTGACATGTTGGTCGAGGCATCTGTGAACTGTATATCAGTTCACAGATATGCCAGCAACATCAAACTTGCTGGAACTGAGGACACCCTTACATAAAGGCCCTCAGCCGTACAGCTTTTAATGCATAACGCGCAGTACTTCAGATCTGTCCTCTTCTATCTCAGTGGCTGCTATTTCAGTGCCTCCATTTTTTTTAGGATCTCTTTCCCTATTGTGTGAAAGTTCTTCCCTTTTGACAAATCCATGGCGAAGTAAGGGTTTCACGTCAAAACAGAACGCATCATAAAGGGAGCCATTCAAAACCATTGAGGACATACAGTGTTTTAAATCACACGTAAACTAATCTTGTCGTGCATTATCCTTTTTTCACTCTGCTTTTTTTTTTTTCAATAAAGGATCATTCCACTTGTGATGTTGACTAAAAACATTCTGGATTTGTTGTTTCTTTTGCCAGGTCCCATTGTTCAGATACTTTGCAATATAATCTTACATTTTGTGATAATGTGAGATTTTGTTTTATGGATGAGTTGGCAACAGGGCCAATGGCATCTAAGTCAAATCCAATTTTATTGGTCACATACACATATTTAGCAGATGTTATTGTGGGTGTAGTGAAATGCGTGTGTTCCTAGCTCCAACAGTGCAGTAGTTTCTAACAATTCAGAACAATACACACGTAAAATAATGGAATTAAGAAATATATAAAATATTAGGATGAGCAATGTCGGAGTGGCATTGACTAAAATACAGTAGAATAGAATACAGTATATACATATGAAATGAGTAAAGCCGCATGTAAACATTATTAAAGTGACTGGTGTTCCATTATTATAGTGACCAGTGATTCAGCCTCTAAGGTGCAGTGTTGAGTAACGGGGTGGTAGCTGGCTAGCGATCGCTATTTTTTGGCTGCTCTTATATTTCCGGAAATTAAAAGCGAAATGGCGTCAGCAATAGGGCAGTGGATTTAGCCCAGAGCTTGTATTCTCATCATTGAGTAATGTACACTACATTAACCAGAGGTCAAACCATTGGCATGTGTCTGATGCAATATAGAATGGTTTGTGCTTTAATCCATACTGTTTTAATTCAATATTTAGTATCAGTCTGTAAGTGCGTGTTCAGATGTGGCACTGAGAGTACCTGGAGGCATGCTGTATCAGTGAGACAGGAAGTCTTAATGAATTAAGGCAGCTAGCTCGTAAGACAGCCCGTCGGTCATGTTAGCTCTTTCCCAGAAGTTGAACAGCAAGGACCCAATGTTCCTTTTCCCCCACTTGGGCTTTGTTTTGGGACTACCGTCAAACAAAAAATATCAGCTTCAGGAAAATCACACGTTCAGCCAAGTGGAGAGAGGATGTTCCAGGTGTATTTTATTGTGTGACGCTCCAGCTCTCTGACATACTGTGACGAGAGGGGCTTGTCACTCTCTTTTCACTTTGCCCTGCTTCAGTCCCCTATAACCTCATTCACCTTCGGTCTCTGACCAGTCACTTTCTCTCACTCGGGTGAGAGAGCACTTGTTAAAGAGCACTTCATGTTTTACTTATTTACTTTCACCAAGGAAGGTATCAATGTGTAACAGAAGGCATATGTTGAGGAGTAACGTATGTACATATGTGCATGTCCCAAACGGATGTGTGTAGTGTACCGCTCCCTCATTTCCAACATCTCTTCCTGATCACTGCTTCAATTGTTTTTCTGCTCAAGTTCTTTTCTTTAGCTGTGCAATTGAATATCCTATGTCAATGTCCCCCTCACTTTTACTGCAACCCTCTAAGTCAGGGATGGGAAACTGGCGACCCTCCACCCCTTTTTTGTAGGCCTGCGGATGAATTCCTCACCACCACGGTTGAGAGTTTCCAAATGTGTTTGTGCATCAGCAGGTTCTCGCACATGTCAGTCACTGATATTCACTCAATAAGCCCATGTTCAGCGACATCTTTTTTTATTGATTGGTAAGTTCGTCTAGCGGCCAGCTGTCTAAACTTCGAGTAATAATGGTCAAATTTCCGACTGGGGTGGCCCCCATAGATTTTGTTGGTCACTCTCACTCAAAGATCATATTCAAAACAAAATCTTATCTCCGCCCTATGTCAAAATGTGTAGAATTGCATGTTTTGCTGTATGGATGTTGGTATGCAGAGCCGTGAACCACTGCGGCCCCTCATCGGGAGTTCAGAGGCCCCCCAGCCCCATCCTAAGTTGCCCATCCCTGTTCGAAGTACACCATCACCCAGTTAGCTCAGGCGCTGTCAAATCAAGATAAGTCTGACAGTCATCTCCATGTATTTTGTATTGGGAAAGCTGTTGAATATGCAATGCCTGCATTTTGTTAGCCCTCCGAGAAATCTGTGTGTATAGGCTATCCCCCAAAGCCCAATGGAAAACCCGAGCTTTAGAAGTTTCCTGTTGAAATGCATTAGTGAAGAGTAAACCAAACTGTTTACATTTTCATATAAAATTTAGTTTTTGTCATTTGCATTTTTCAAATGTATTTGCTCTTCAAAATAACAAAGGCAAGATTAGTTACTGTAAGTGGTTTGAATCAAAGTGTCCCGGCTGGGGATACTGAGTGCATGAGTGGCTGTATTAGAATATCTTAGCGGGTCCTGCCTCAGTAATGCAGTAGTCTCTCTTTATAGACGGAGGGCGACAACCTTTTAACTCCATCCAGTATGGGAGCTCTCTTGGAGGCGTTTGATGCTGTGGTTGATGGACACTCAGACAGAAAAGTCTAGTGGTTTTAGTTCCTGCCAACATCATGCCTGTCATTAATACAGTTGAAGTTGGAAGTTTACATACACTTAGGTTGGAGTCATTAAAACAAATTTTTCAACCACTCCACAAACTATAGTTTTGGCAAGTCGGTTGGGACATCTACTTTGTGCATGTCACCACTGAATGCTTGTTATGTGCACTTACCAATGAAAAGGGGAAGTTTCCAGCTGTCAGCATGAAGCTCAATACATTAGGGATTTAGGCAGTTTCCTGCTTTTGGACTCATTTCTCCATTGGCAGACGGGCAACAGATTTTCCGTTGTGCAGTGTGTCATATCCCAGGAAGTGTACCCAGCTGAATTCTATGTGCACAGGGTCTGCATTGTTACATTAAACATGGAAAGAAGTTGTACTCTCTAAAATTATAACACTAAAATATCTACAATATTATTAGACTGTATAATTTATTTTCAATGTTTCATCATGATGCAAGACTTTTTAGAGCAGGGCTCTTCAGCCTTTTCTTTCCCAGGGACACCCGCCCAGGCAAACCGGCGACCATAATATGTTTGCACAAAACAAATGTTATCGTCTTATCAGGTGAACAGCAAGGAGAAGTAATCAACCATTATTATTTATTTTTGTTTGTTTGTATTTTACCCCCCTTTTTCTCCCCAATTTCGATCTTGTCTCATCGCTGCCCCAATGAGTCATGCGTCCCTTGAAACATGACCCGCCTAACCGCGCTCCTTAACACCTACCAGCTTAACCCGGAAGCCAGCCGCACCAATGTGTGGGAGGAAACACCGTTCAACTGGCGACCGGGGTCAGCACACGGTCCGCCACAAGGAGTCGCTAGGGTGCGTTGAGACAAGTAAAACCCCCTGGTCAAACCCTCCCCTGACCTGGACGACGCTGGGCCAATTGTGCACTGTCCCGGGATTTGCCACAGCCGGTTGTGGCACAGCCTTGGAATGAACCCGTGTCTGTAGTAACGCTTCTAGCACTGTGATGCAGTGCCTAGACCTCTAAGCCACTCGGGAGGCCAGTAATCAAACATATTTAGTTCATAGATTTGGTACATTGTTTTTTTATTTTGACCTCCCCACATTATAAATGGAGGAGGAAGTGTAAACTTGAATAAAGTTGACATCATTAGAAATGATATTCTCCTCTTTTCTACTGTAGGTATATAATTCAAAATGTGTTTATTCTGTTGTTGCTAGCAATATTCTTAAAAACATGTATTTTTATATCAATGTTTTATTATTATTTTTAAATACACAGTTGAAGTCGGAAGTTTACATACACTGAGGTTGCAGTCACTTAAACTCGTTTTTCAACCACTCCACAAATTTCTTGTTAACAAACTATAGTTTTGGCAAGTTGGTTAGGACATCTACTTTATGCATGACACAAGTAATGTTTCCAACAATTGTTTACAGACAGATTATTTCACTTATAATTCACTTCATCACAAATCCAGTGGGTTTACATACACTAAATTGACTGTTCCTTTAAACAGCTTGGAAAATTCCAGAAAATGATGTCAAGGCTTTAGAAGCTTCTGATAGGCTAATTGTCATCATTTGAGTCAATTGGAGGGTGTACCTGTGGATGTATTTCAAGGCCTACCTTCAAACTCATTGCCTCTTTGCTTGACATCATGGGAAAATCAAAAGAAATCAGCCAAGACCTCAGAAATAAAATTGTAGACCTCCACAAGTCTGGCTCATCCTTGGAAGCAATTTCAAAATGCCTGAAGGTACCACGTTCATCTGTACAAACAATAGTACGTAAGTATAAACACCATGGGACCACGCAGCCGTCATACCGCTCAGGAAGGAGACGCGTTCTGTCTCCTAGAGATGCACCTACTTTGGTCCCAGAACAACAGCAAATTACTTTGTGAAGATGCTGGAGGAAACAGGTACAAAAGTATCTGTATCCACAGTAAAAATGGGTCCTATATCGACATAACCTGAAAGGCTGCTCAGCAAGGAAGAAGCCACTGCTCCAAAACCGCCATAAAAAATCCAGACTACAGTTTGCAACTGCATATGGGGACAAAGGTTGTACTTTTTGGAGAAATGTCCTTTGGTATGATGAAACAAAAATAGAACTGTTTGGCTATAATGACCATCGTTATGTTTGGAGGACAAAGGGGGAGGCTTGCAAGCCTAAGAACCCCATCCCAACCACAAAGCACGGGGTGGCAGCATCATGCTGTGGGGGTGCTTTGTTGCAGGAGGGACTGGTGCACTTCACAAAATAGATGGCATCATGGGGTGGGAAATTATGGGGATATGTTGAAGCAACATCTCAAGACATCAGTCAGGAAGTTAAAGCTTGGTCGCAAATGGGTCTTCGAAATGGACAATGACCCCAAGCATACTTCCAAAGTTGTGGCAAAATGGCTTAAGGACAACAAAGTCAAGGTATTGGAGTGGCCATCAGAAAGCCCTGACCTCAATCATGTAGAAAATTTGTGGGCAGAACTGAAAAAGCATGTGCGAGCAAGGAGGCCTACAAACCTGACTCAGTTACATCAGCTCTGTCAGGAGGAGTGGGCCAAAATTCACCCAAATTATTGGGGGAAGCTTGTGGAAGGCTACCCGAAATGTTTGACCCAAGTTAAACAATGTAAAGGCAATGCTACCAAATACTAATTGAGTGTATGTAAACTTCTGACCCACTGGGAATGTGATGAAAAACATCAAAGCTGAAATAAATCATTCTCTCTACTATTATTCTGACATTTCACATTCTTAAAATAAAGTGGTGATCCTAACTGACCTAAGACGGGGAATTTTTACTAGGATGAATTGTGGAAAAACTGAGTTTAAATGTATTTGGCTAAGGTGTATGTAAACTTCCGACTATATATTTCTCGAACCTTCTGCAGTACCTGTGGGTCTCTGGACCCCCGGTTGAATACCCTTGCTTTAGAGTCTATGTTGTCTAGGCCCAGCTAGGGGGTAGTGTTGACCTGTGTCTGTGGAGCCAGTAATGGTGGCCATTACTTGAAGATCTTTCTCCTCCCTCCTAGGTCTTATGGAGGAGGGATGTTTATGGGGATAATTCAGGATGAGCTGAGTCTATGGCAGGAACACACCAGTGCTCCATACTGTTATGGGCTCTTTAAAATCTTGCCTGGAAAGTCCCAAAGGATATGCATTTGGATTTTGTAATACTTTCCTGAGAGCTGGGTCAGACAGCTGACAGCAGCTTTCTCATCACCAAAAGATAAAAACCTACCTACTTACTCCATTAAGTGTTTTTTTATGAAGTAAGTAAGTGCTAAGCGTCGTCAGAGGCCCGGTGGTTAGAATAGAGTGTGTCTATTATATTAAGTTATTGTTCAGAGATAAAGTAACCATACACAATAGCCTTTTGAAAAATTCACTCTACAGAGACTCCATCTCCTCTGCTCTCCTCTCAAAAAATGGATTTAAGGAAGGCATTGGTAATCACTCTGCTGTGCTTTAGGCTCACTTCCACGTTTGAGTAAAGCACACTGGCAGTGTGGTGAGTGGCAGATTATCAGTTTTTTCCTAGTACATTAATGGTTTGTTGATTTGCAAAGCGCAAGTAATGCTGGCTCAGTCAAAACTTTACATTTAAGAACGCTCAAGCAGTAGTTAGACACTGGACTCTAAAAGCTACACCTCATCTGCCAAAAAGTTCTTCCCTGTCCAGTTGTTATGGCCTCTGCATGATTCATTCATCGTTCTGCTGTTTATGGTACCTTCAAAATGTGTACTTGGACGAGCCCGAAAGCACAACCCTTTGCAGGCCAGTTACAGCCTCTATGGACTTTCAGAGCATAAAAAAATGGGGATAGACCTAATAGTTTAAAATGGAGCTTCTCTTTTAGAGATGTTCTCAATCATGCACACACTTTGCAATACTCTTCAGATCCAAACCACATGGGGCTAGTTTTGACATCGCTTTCTTTCGGATTCTGCCAGTTGTGGCAGACCTGAAGGTATGCGGTTGAAGTCAGAAGGGATTGACTTTCTACTGGCAAAATGTAAACAGTTTAAACTGTCAGAACACAGACTGATTGTCAGTCTGATTTCATTTCTATAATGCCCCCTCTTGTTGCATTCCTTGCATTATTTCATAGTTTGGCAAATGAGATTAGCATTGCTCTTGTATTAGGGCTGTCATAAATATTCTGATTTTAGATTTTTTTAATCCAGATATCAGCCTTAAACATTATGTGAATTATTTTATATTCAACAAATCATCTTGGCCATTACCACTGCCTTGTATGTTTTCTCCTCTCTACGTTTCATCAGTCATGCCTCAATGCACTGTTGATGTAACCACAGCAACCAAATCCGCTGTGATTTCACGTAACTTTGATAAGATGGGTGATTACTTCCTACTCTGCTATTGGGCAGTTGTCACACACTAAACTCTATAGCTCCACTTTACATGCTTCCGTACTGCTGCAGCACTGCATCATGTTTTTCATCTGTTAGTGTACCCGCTGTGATTTAGTTTATTTTCATATGTATTGTAAGAGCTGCATCCCATTTCTCTGCCTTCTGTTGATCAGATGCACTCACACTGGGTAGCTTGAAACAGCTACTGTACATTTGTAGCTCAGCCATAAACAGACACCACTAGCTGTATCCTGACATAGGAAGCCATAAGCACCGAGCAAGCAAGCTTGCTGGAGGAATGTCAATTTTATGTACAGAACAAGATGTGCAGTAGAGGTTATCTGGTTTATGGGAGGTCAACCCATGTGGGGATATGAGTGGCCAGGAACGGGCCATTATTCAGATGTTTCAGACCTCCCTATGTGAACCAAATACCAGCAGTAGCAGCCATTGAACTGGTATACAAATGGCTGTGGGGGAAAAAGCAACAAGGGTCTTTCTCTGAGACTTGTGACTCCCTCTCCTTTTTAAAGTGCAAACAACCCCAGCAGAGGAATGTCTAAGTGATGTTGGAAAATGACTGTCCTTATTCTGTCTAGTCCGATCTTAGTCTCCTAATAGAGCGGAATAAAATGTGTGTTTTCGAATATGCGTTCATGTAGTCGTTTTTCTCTGAATTTTACAGAGACTCCTAGAAGGCCAGTGGTTGCATTTGCATGACGCAACATGACCCCGGGCGCTTGGTCCTCGTATGGCTGCTCCTCTGTGTATTTCAGTGTGACTGTAACATGGGTCTTCTCCCACTGGTGTAAATAAATATACTGTAGCTCTATCAGTCCACTCTCTTTTTATGTATGAGCGCAGTAAGTCCGTGAGTTGTGGTCAATCTCCAAACCCACCATGTGGTTCTATTATAACCCACCATGGTGCCATGTGACAGTGGTGTAGTCTGTGTGGCCACGGGGTTAGAACCTGTGGCTCCTCTGACCCCTCCTTGACCAATTTTAAGGGGGAGCTGTGAAAATGTATCCAGTTTTAAATCTGGACTGAGAGACCAGGGGGAAGTAAAATGCAGCCTATGAGTAATATGCATCAAATACTATCACTTATGCTCTCTCTGTCCCTTGTTTGCCAACTCCCTTATTTTTCTCCCTTGTCCCCATATCTTATAACATCTCCAGGCATACGTCTTGCTACTCTTCTTCCCACACTGTCCCAAACACTTCCTTTCTATCCAATTCAACTCTCTAATCCTTCTCACTCTCCGGTTTGATTCCCTAGTAATCCCTAACTTGATTCGATGAGGGTGTGAAAATGGTTGAGGCTTTTCAAATAACAGCCTGGGCTTCAACTGCTCTTAGTCATTGACTGCCTAACTATGGTGCTAGTCCAGATTCTGTCGTTTGTTTGCCACATATGATTCTGACAAGCGTGATTTTCCAAAGATGAATCATCATACAACATTTCTAAACCATGAAATTATTAGAAATGTTTTAGGTTATTGAGCGGTGTCTGCTTTCAAATGTTCCATTTCTCATAAAACATATACTTTGCATTTCCGGTGTAATGGCCTAGTACTTGTGAAATCCACTCTTTAAAGATCTACTGACCTTCCAACTCTGTTTCAATCAGTCAAGAGCAGCCAGTGCACTACAGATCTTTAGTTATAGCTCCCCTCTTCCTCAGAGAATAGGTCATTCACTCTATTTATTTTCCTGAACCTCTGCCATGAGGTTTTTGGGCATTGCAGGCAATGATGCATGGAAATACTGTAAGATGATGGCTAATTCGATTTTCTATTACACAAACGAAATGGGGGGAATAGAACATAAGGGCAGATAACTTCCCAGATTAAACATAATCAAATTTAATGGGTAGGTTTTTCATTTAAAAGTCATTTTCATATGCAGCTGACTGTACTAAGCCTACATGAGTCTAAGCCCCCCCCCTGACATGAGTCATGATGGGTCTGTCAGAAATGAATGCAACACTTATCAAGAGTTCCTCAACGTGTAATTTGCTCCAACACTTCAGTGATCTTGGGGGGGGGGGAAAAGGAATAACGTTCTCTTAATGACTTAACTAAGAGCAGAGGGCAGACAGCGTACCATGTGTAAAGTTGCGGCAGGTAGCCTAGTGGTTAGAGCGTTGGACTAGTAACCGAAAGGTTGCAAGTTTGAATCCCTGAGCTGACAAGGTAAAAAATAAATCTGTCGTTCTGCCCCTGAACACGGCAGTTAACCCACTCTTCCTAGGCCATCATTGAAAATCAGAATTTGTTCTTAACTGACTAGTTAAATAAAGTTTTTTAAAAAATGTGAAAGTCCATCGTAGTTCTGTATAGCTGCAATGTTGACCACCTACTGTAGAGGCAAGTTGTAACTGTGTGTAAGTACAAAATGTAACATTTAAGCTAACCGATCGAAGGTTGCCTATTTACAAAGAGGGTCAGCAAACTTGTTGTATTCCTGTAAGAAGGAAAAGTGCAGCCTTGAAAGAGGTTTAGCCCGTTACCATGGTGCAGCAGATAAAAACATTAAGCACTTAATCCTCACACTGCAGTTTCTGTCATTTTTTATAAAATTGTGTCATGTAAGCATAGCTAATTATTGCAAACTCGATCGGTTTTTAATCTACTTTGCTTTTTAAACACCTTGAAAGTAGATGAAACACTCAGTATAAAAAGCCATTGTCTCTTGTCTTTATCATTAGTTTATTTTGCAGTCAAGTCAGTACAACAACTTGTTTTTGTCTCACAAGCCTGAGGCCTCCATTTCAAATTAACTGAAATAATTGCGGTTGCTGTTTGTAAGTGTCCTAGACTCCCGGAGTGACATTCACACATACTGTCACAGACAGAAAATGTGTCAAGTGTATGTGATGGGCAGTTACTATTGATTTTTATGCCTCTGGTGTAGTTACTACAGACATTTACTATGTACTGACTGTTGGACGTTTGTTCTGACATCAAATCAGAACCAGTAAATTCATTTATGATTTAGGCCTATACCTCATTATTCATTACGACCTTGCAATTGGCGATATTGCAGTATTAATGCATTT
This sequence comes from Oncorhynchus tshawytscha, assembly GCF_018296145.1. NCBI lineage: Eukaryota > Metazoa > Chordata > Actinopteri > Salmoniformes > Salmonidae > Oncorhynchus > Oncorhynchus tshawytscha. Next base: position 56,394,853 of record NC_056440.1, read on the forward strand.
CTTTTCAAACATTTTATAGAATTTTAGAGCAGTTCTTTGCCTAGTAGGTTTAGACGTTCTTATGAATAATATATGTTCTAGATTGCTCTTTTTGGTATAACAGCATACAGACACCAGTATCTACATGTGATGGTTATTAAATGGTTTAGTGCACTATAGTTTTTCACCAATACCCTTTTGATTTGCCATTAGTCCTACACTGACATATGTGCACCTGGTCAGGATTCCATTAGCCACGTTAATGGGCATCCTATTAACATAACACTCCAGGAAATAGAAACCGCTGGTTTGTTCATGAGCAAGCGTCAACATAAAAAACGTATATTTTTTACTTTTTTTTTTTACTCGACCAGTAGCATTTACACTTCTGGTCCATAGTATGTTGTTTACTGAGAATAATGACTGAGCAGACAGGAAAAACCCTGGTACTGGACCACTGCGGTTTTCCCTATTGTTGGATGACAGCGCAACAAAGACTTGACAGAATTCCAAAACTGTAGAATAGAAAACACTTTTTTCCCATAAGCTAATATATTTATTATAGAAATGAAGTGTGTCGTGGCTTTACTTGCATTAATCTGATGATTGTTATTGATCTAATCAACTAACTATGTTTCATTGTTACCTGATTTTAAATGAATCATGTACCAATTAACTCATTAGGAATTTGGGGCACCACGAGAGCGGTTGTTTAAAGAGTTACCAACCACCGAATATAACTCTAAAGGACTTTACCTATCACATCCATAAAACAGTCAACATATTAATCATAACCTTGTATCGTATCATCATTCTGAACAGTCGTAGCCTCAGCCTTACTTATGATTCAGTACTACACAAATTGGTTAAATTATTTATTTACTAGCTAACTAAATGATAACACAGGATAAACATACACACTTAATACATGAGAAAAAAGTCCTTTACAGACTGACATGGAGGGTGCAAGAGAGAGAGGGACAGAGACATAATACTTTGGTACATTTAGAAACTACTCTCACAGTAATCATGTACTTTGCAGACGAACTGCCGCCTGTTTGGAGTAAGAAATCATGAATGTATTTACGTGTAAATGTCTTTGTCCGTCGTGTAGTCCTGAACAGAACTACAGAGTTGATTCCCCTTCCATTCGCTCCTAAAGCTGCTTATTTGAAGATAGGCTAGCCAGCCGTGTCGATGGTTCTCGAGGTTGATGAGTGTAGTAGAATACGACGCTTTGAAAAGTAGTAGAATGGTCCCACTTAAATTCGCTTTTCTAGATACTTTACTTTGGATAGCTAATCCGCTGTCATTGTCCGGGAGGTGACATTATCGTCTCTACCTCATTTTTAGATTTCAGAGTTCGAACCACTTTGGACGTGAGCTGCAGCTCGACACCTTTCTGGTCTAAATGTTAATTCTGGTCTAAATGTTCATTTCTTTTCCAATCCTTTTATACACTCTGGTCGAAAGGGACGGTTCCGTCCGGCTGACACGCTCTTTGATCTCACTGGCTGTGGCTACTTACTGTGCAAAGTTTATAGAAAAAAATGATCCTCTGCTGGCTCCTAAAATCAAATCCATATCTTAACAAAAATACGTTCATCATATTCCATATTTCATACACAACGTAGATGATGGAGATTTTACGTTACAGTATTTCCTTTCTAACATTTTTTACGACATCACAAAATAACAACCCATATGACATTATTCTTTAGATCGTCTCTGACCATTCCCCACATTCTATGTTAGAAATATTGTTCCAGTATTCACTTTTGAATGTATTAGTAGGAAACTGTCTGTGTAGGCAAAGGAACATTCCTGTGTGAATTTGGAGAGGAATGTTCTCTCTCCTTGATTTACAACAGGGTGTGAACTGTCAAACCCCCACCAGTTCCCTCCTCCCCCCTCTGTGGGTGAGAGAGGGTCTGGTTGAGGTCATTCATTGCCAAGCTGCCCTGACCTATTTGGATCCTCACAGGACAGTCATGACAAGTGATTTGTGCATATTGTTTTTGTTTCTCTGTTTTCTTCTCCTAGGTGCGGTTATTGGTGACGGTCAGTCAGCTGTGGCCAGTAACATCGCCAACACTACCTACCGCCTCCAGTGGTGGGACTTCACCAAGTACAACCTACCTGAAATCAGCAACTGTGAGTGGACTAACATTGTTGAAGTTGTCGATTGGTTGGGATGGCGATTTGTTGGGGTGGAACAAGAAACTTAGGCCTACTCAAAGATATACCCTACCTTTCTTTCCATCTTTCATTCCTCTGTGGGGATTGTTTCAGATCCAAGCCCAGCACTGACTGCTATTCTGTAATGCTTTCTCTCTCTGTCCATCTTGCCCGCCACTGGTCTTAATGGTCTGGTTCATTTCACAGTACTATCCCCGCAGGACCATGCTGAGTGCATTCTACTTTTGTCCCATACTTAAGGGTATGGGAGATTCAGTGGCTCTGTTTATCATCAGGCTCACATAGTGTCATGGTCTGGTTATTACTCTGCTTCAGGCCAGGTTATTCCTGACATCAGGTCAAAGACAGAGAGCAGAGGCCCGCTGCTCAGAACACCACCTCTAAATATAAAACCCACTGAGTTATTCTGCTCTAATGCATTCAGTGCCCAATCAAGCACCTTTTCTGGGTTTCGTTTTCTTTAACATTCCGTGATTGAGGGTTTTGTTGACAAGCTATTATTTTAAAGGTTGTAATATGTTACGTAACAGTGTCTATTTTAAGTTGTTGTTTTTTTTGCCGAAGCCAGCGGCAGTTACTGTAGTGTACTCCTAGCGGTTCAGCGTATCATTATACCCCTTATCTACAATAGACATGGGGAAAGAACATTATCCTCAAACTAAGCCATGACTTTTATAGAGGATTTCACTTCTAATTCACATCTGTACGTACCAAAGGTCTGTAACTTTTGAGTGTTTGGTCCCCATGCTAATTGTCCAAACTTGGGCAATGCTAAAAGATTGTTCATTTTGGGGGGTAATCAAATAAGAATCAAAGAAACAAAGAAACTTATCCCAGAAGAAACTTATCCCAGAATACAGGAAGCTGAAGCCTATGGTGTTCCCTAGACCAGGATTCATCAACTAAATTCATCCACGGGATGATTGTTTTTCTTGAGCGGATCGTTAGTGTGCTGGAACATAATTTGTAGACTGCAAATAATTTGTTGACCGCAAGAAGCCCAAGCAGATATGATATTTGACTAAATAATAATCATTTTCAAACCTTGCTTACACGATCACATATATAGTGCCTTTAGAAAGTATTCATACCCCTTCACTTATTCCAAATGTTGTTACAGCTTGAATTCAAAATCAATATATATATTTTTAAATTATCACCCATCTACACACAATACCCCATAATGACAAAGGGAAAACATGTTTTTAGAAATGTTTGCAAATGTATTGAAAATGAAGTACAGAAATATCTCATTTACATAAGTATTCACACCACTGAGTCAGTACTTTGTAGAAACACCTTTGGCAGCGATTACAGCTGTGAGTCTTTCTGGGTAAATCTCTAAGAGCTTTCCACACCTGGATTGTGGAACATTTGCCCATTTTATTATTTTCACTATCTTCAAGCTCTGTCAGATTGGTTTTTGATCATTGGTAGACAGCCATTTTTAATTCTTGCCATAGATTTTCAAGTAGATTTAAGTCAAAACTATAATTAGGCCACTCAGGAACATGTTCTTCTTCTTAAGCAACTCCAATGTAGATTTTGCCTTGTGTTTTCGGTTATTGTCCTTCTGAATGGTGAATTCATCTTCCAGTGCCTGGTGGAAAGCAGACTGAAGCAGGTTTTCCTCTAGGATATTGCCTGTGCTTAACTCTCTTCCATTTATGTTTTATCCTGAAAAACTCCCCAGTCCTTAACGATGTCAAGCATAACCATAACATGATGCAGCCAACACTATGATTGAAAATATGGAAAGTGGTACTTGGTAATATTTTTGGGGCAAATCCAATACCACACAACACTTAGTATTCTGGACAAAAAGTGAATTGCTTTGCCACATTTTTACAGTATTACTTTAGTGCCTTCTTGCAAACAGGATGCATGTTTTGGAGTATTTGTGTTATTTACATGCTTCCTCCTTTTCGCTCTGTCAATTAGGTTAGTATTGTGGAGTACAATGTTGTTGATCCATCCTCACTTTTCTCCTATCACAGCCGTTAAACTCTGTTTTAAAGTCACCATTGGCCTAATGGTGAAATCCCTGAGCTTTTTCTTTCCTCTATGGCAACTGAGTTAGGAAGAACACCTGTATCTTTATATTGACTGGTTGTATTGATACACCATCCAAAGTGTAATTAATAACTTAACCATGCTCAAAGGGATATACATTATTATTATTTTTTATTTTTTTAATCTACCAATAGATTGCGAGGCATTGGAAAACCTCACTTGTCTTTGTGGTTGAATCTGTATATGAAATTCACTGCTTGACTGAGGGGCCTTACAGATAATTGTATGTGTGGGGTACAGAGATGAGGTAATCATTCAAAAATAACGTTAAACTATTATTGTACACAGTGTCTTTGCAAACGTTTACTTCTGAATTTATTTTGGGCTTGCCATAACAAAAGGGTTGAATACTTATTGACTCAAGACAATTCAGCTTTTCATTTTTAATTTGTAAAAATTTAGAAAAACATAATTCCACTTTGATATTATGGGGTTTTATGTGAAGGCTAGTGACAAATTTTTTTGCAATTTAATTAATTTTAAATTCAGACTCTAACACAACAAAATGTGGAAAATGTCAACGTGTGAACATTTTCTGAAGGCACTGTATCTCTTATGTGTGGGAATACTTTGGAACAGATTTTCTAAATTAAAATCACATGGAGCTGATTTGCTGGGGTTTTTATGTACAAAAGGAAAAAATAAAGTATATTTATTTTTGCTAAAAAACTTGGGGGACCATATAAATCACCCACGAGCCGCCAGTTGGGGAACCCTGCCCTTATTTATTTTTATTTTTTTGCCCAACAATATACCTCAGGTTGGTGAGATGTGACTCACTCACTCCCAGCAATGTGATTTTAGACATATCCATAGGGGAAGTGTGGGTGGGATATCCATAGGGGGACAAGCAGGCGTGAGGGGGGAGCAGGTAGCTGACTAGTGGTGGCTATTCTGCAGCCTGATGGTAGAAACTATTCGCCAGTCTCCCAGTTTTTGTCATGACTCTTCTGTGTTGTCTGAGGGATTGAAGCAGGGAGAGCAGGCGTGGCTGGGGTCCTTGATGATCTTCTTGGTCTTCCTGTGAAATCTGGTGTTGAAGGTTTTCTGTAGGGCAAGCAGTGTGCATCCAATGGTGTGTTCGGCTGCACGTATCACCCTCTGAAGAGCCTTGCGGTCCGCGGCAGTGGAGTTGCCATTCCAGACTGTGATTCAGCCCTACAGTATGCTCTCGATGGTGCTCTTGTAGAACCCTTTGAGGGCCCTCAGGGACAGACCGAATTTCTACACATGCATGGGTTGAAGAGTCGCTGTCGTGCCTTTACCACGGTGTCCGTTTGGTTAGACCATTTCAGCTTCTCTGAGATGTGTACGCCGAGAAATGTGAAGTTACTGACCGTCTCCACAGTGGCCCCATTGATGAGGTTGGGGGCATGTCAAGCATGGGAACAACGTCGTCAGAGTACCTACCTCCTCCCTGTAAGCTGTCACGTCATTGTTGTAAATCAGGCCTATTACTGTCAGGGAACTTGATGATGGAGTTGGAACTGTGTGTGGCCACCCAGTCGTGGGTATACAGGGAATACAGGAGGGGACAGAGGACGCACCCTTGTGGGGCACCCGTGTTGAGAATCCGTGTCAAGTAGGTAATGTTGCCTACCTTCACAACCTCGGGGCAGCCCGTCAGGAAGTCCAGGATCCAATTGCATAGGGAGGAGTTCAAACCCAGGGCCATGAGCCCTATAATGAGCTTATAGGGCAATATGGTATTGTCATCTAATCTGAAAAGTTATTTTTAATACTGATGTGTTATAGAGTTAAAGTCAAGAGTCAAAACATGTCAAATTAAAACAATATTGAATTAATCTGACCTATGCATTTGTAACAAAAGCTCAACGCTTATATTATGGAAAAAAAGACTAGGTAAATCACCGGAATGAATGTAAATAATTTAAAAGCAATAATGATAACTTTGCCTCCTGATAAGAACTTAATTTCAGAATGCTAGTACAGCAGATGTTCCCTGTTCCTCCTCCTCTGTGAGAGTAAGTTGTGAACTCAATGTGGTGTGTATGGCTCTCCACTAAGCTCCACAAACAGACTGGGCTATGGGCCCTCTCCGGAATGCTGCTCATATATAATTGATGTGGGTGGTGCCTTTAACAATGAACTGTAACAGCTGTTTGGGAAAGAGGAAGAGATGCGTTAACCGGTGTGTGTGCTTGTGTGTGTGGAGCTTCTCAGCAATGATTAAAGGCAGAGGGTCTGAAATACAATCACAGTCACTGCATATGGCTCTCCCCATCTTGATCTCAAAGTTTTTGCCAAATGCAGACTGGCTGATATGCTAATGCACATATTCAGTGAGACATATTGCAAAGAAAAAGTTGTGCAATTACATAACAGTGTGGGATGTTAGTTAAGTTGAATGTCTGTGTGTTGCTGCTTAATTGAATCATTATCCTGTATCTTTATCTTCTAGGGCAGACAATAATATGGTTTAAAAAAGCACTTCGGTAGGCTATTGGTTCTCTACATTAGCAGTGATGGAACAACTTACAGGCTCTCCTAGGTCATCCTCATTTATTGTGACGTCTTATTATGAATCCCACTTTCTTTGCGGTCTCTGCTGTTTTGACCAGTCCACTAGTACATCTGCAGCAGCAGGGGTCATTAGCGTTCAATGGATAGGCATGAACATCAGGGTTTGCGTCAGGAAAATTTGGCGCTGGACAACGTAACCGGCAGGATTCTAATTTACCGGACATCCATATGCGTTGGGTGTGTAACGCGTTAGGGCGTCCACCCACTGTGCTCCAAATCACATGTAGATTATTGTAATTCACAGAATAGAAATTTGCCTGTAAAGTTGTAATAAAATGAAGTAGAAATATGTTCTTATACCGACATGACAGGTTTTTTTTATTGAAAAGCAAAACATTGTCCTTTGCATCTTCATCCCTGCTGCAAATCATAATTGAATATTATTTAGATAAGAAAAAAACATTTGGCCTAGAAGAACAAGTCACCTACACAGTAATGAAATACATCTTCAAAATATAATATTTGTCTAATATAATTTGCGAATGAACATGAATGAAACATTGAATTAATAAATAACAAAACACAGCTGTTTTCAATTGCAATCTAGGCCAGTCAAATACAACCCAGGCCTAATAACAAAAATAAAAATGGCTGTCTACAAACACCAGGGCCAGCCGGTCGTGGCTAGAAGGGATCCAGTTTTAGTCAAATTAACGTCAGATTTGACTTGTCGTAGCTGGTTAGGAAAAGGTTTAGGGTTAGGATTCACTACACTGAAGAAAAATATAAACACAACATGTAAAGTGTTGGTCCCATGTTTCATGAGCTAAAATAAGAGATCCCAGAAATGTTCCATATGCACAAAAAGCTCATTTTCGCTCAAATTTTGTGCTCAAATTTGTTTACATCCCTGTTAGTAAGCATTTCTCCTTTGCCAAGATAATCCATCCACCTTACAGGTGTCGCATATCAAGAAGCTGATTAAACAGCATGATCATTACACAGGTGCACCTTGTGCTGGGGGGCAATAAAAGGCCACTCTAAAATGTGCAGTTTTGTCACAAAACACAATGTCACAGATGTCTCAAGTTTTAGGGAGCGTGCAATTAGCATGCTGATTGCAGGAACGTCCACCGGAGCTGTTACCATAGAATTGAAAGTTCATTTCTTTACCAAAAGTCACCTAACATCGTTTTAGAGAATTTGGAAGTATTTATTTAAATTAACTGATTTCTTCATATGAACTGTATCTCAGTAAAATCGTATAAATTGTTGCCCGCTGCGATTCGGCACCACAGCAGTGGAAAGAGGACACTCTAGGCGGACGCAAAATGAGCAAATTCTAAAACTTCTTTTGGACAATCAAATTCGATACGTTAATAAACTATATTCGTTAACGCTGATTCGTTCATTGAGAAATATCATATTTTACAATGCTCCAGTGAAATGAGTCCCGCTCCATGCATTTTCTGAATGCGCTTGTTTCCAAGGCTTAAATTATATCTCACTCTTTTTATAGTTCTATTGGATGATGTTATAACGTTTTATTGTAATTTGAGCTATCGTGGGGTCTTGACTGATGTTATGTGCGATATACGTGGCTCATTGGTAACAACTCTGTTTCCTAGTATAGGCAGTTCGCTGTCTAGCAACATTGTAATTCTTTGTAATTCTTTGTATTTTGACGTGAATAGTTGGCAACAATGTTTTATTTACAGGTGCTACTGAATAAGCTCAACTGAAATGCACCAATTGTGCATATCATTATTCTAGTCTATCAATCCATTCCAGATCTTTATACTGTTCATGACACGGGGCGGCATATGTTGATCTTGCCTTGGGCAGAAAAACTGCTAGGACAGGGCCTGACGAACACAATAATTTGCCTCTTTACCTGCGTTTGTGGCGGACCTTGGCCTGCTCAAAGTGAGCTGCTGCTGTTGGGAAGTCAACGCTGTCCTACTCCTTGCAGCAGCTTGTGCATATCAGCCCCGTTACTTTGTCCTCAAGAAGGCGTGATCTTGAGGCCGTCTTTACTCTGTTTTGGAGAAAGAATCCCCTCTCAGCGGTCACACTGGAAACGGGGATAATCAACTAAATCTTTGCCAATTTAGCTCAGTCTGGGTACACTTAGCTGAAGTCCCTTATGGGAACCTCGCTTTTTTTGCGTAAATAGAAATACACACTCCCACCACTAATTTCCAAGCAGGTTGTGGCTTTATTAGCCTATTGTCACGTTCTGACCTTTATTTCCTTTGTTTTGTCTTTTATTTAGTATGGTCAGGGCGTGAGTTGGGGGGGAAGGGCAGTCTATGTTTGTTTTTCTATGTTTGGTTTCTGTTTCGGCCAAGTATGGTTCTCAATCAGAGGCAGGTGTCGTTAGTTGTCTCTGATTGAGAATCATACTTAGGTAGCCTGGGTTTCACTGTTGGTTTGTGGGTGTTTGTTTCTGTGTCAGTCGCCACACGGTACTGTTTCGGTTTCTTCACGTTTCTTTTGTTATTTTTGTATTCAGTGTTCAGTGCTTTCTTTGATTAAAGTTATGGACACTTACCACGCTGCATCTTGGTCCGATCCTTATTCCTCTTCAGACGAAGAGGAGATCTGCCGTTACACCTATGAGGTATATTTGCCTTTGAAGTTGGAGCGCATCGAGTAGTATTTCCATCAATTAATAAAAAGCATTATTTTAAAATGTATTTTATTTCTTCCCAGCAACAAATGTATTTATCGTCTTTTAATTTATTTTATCGTCATTTAATTTATTTTATCGGCCAAAAGACGGCATTTACCGGTTAACAGTAACCCTGCCGAGACAATACCAGTATCGCATGCTAACAAGTATTTTCACTCTTGGAGAGTAATTGGTGGTTTCAAGCAGATTGCATAAGTGTGGAACCGTGCCGATATCGTGAAACATTTTCAAAGGCCCCACTCTCTCTTCTCTTGCTAAATTGAATTGGTTGTTGGTTGTTGGAACAGTGCATTCACATCAATAGCACTCATAGAAAGCTAGCCGCACATATTCTTACAAAAAGTGCAAAACCAATATGCCCTCAGATGTCTTGTAGAGCGGTTGGGGCATGGAGGAAGTGGGATAGTAATCTCCCAAGGAAGGGATTACATTGCCCATCCTCCTATTTAGTTCATTTCTCCTATTAGTGACATTTCGGATGGAAGAGGTGGCACGTCTCTTCACTGTTACAGCTTAGGTGCCGTATTTTATTCCAGTGACATTTCTATCACAAAGTCGGTACCAAACATACTTTTCATGCAGTGTTATAACTTTTGTTGTTTTCACTTTAAATCTGCCTGGTACTTTTTGACCTTTCTTGCCTAGACGTATTTGTTATGTGACACACATTGTCTGCTGTCTTTTGCAAATCCAACCCATGTACATACAGTTGAAGTCGGAAGTTTACGTACACTTAAGTTGGAGTCATTAAAAATCGTTTTTCAACCACCCCACAAATTTCTTGTTAACAAACTATAGTTTTGGCATGTCGACTAGCACATCTACTTTGTGCATGACATAAGTAATTCTTCCAACAATTGTTTACAGACAGATGATTTCACTTTTCAACTCACTGGATCAAAATTCCAGTGGATGAAAACATACACTAAGTTGACTGTGCCTTTAAACAGCTTGGAACATTCCAGAAAATGATGTCATGGCTTTAGAAGCTTCTGATGGGCTAATTGACATCATTTGAGTCAATTGGAGGTGTACCTGTGGATGTATTTCAAGGCCTACCTTCAAACTCATTGCCTCTTTGCTTGAAATCAGCCAAGACCTCAAAAAACAATTGTAGACCTCCACAAGTCTGGTTCATCCTTGGGAGCAATTTCCAAATGCCTGAAGGTACCACGTTCATCTGTACAAACAATAGTACGCAAGTATAAACACCATGGGATCACGCAGCCATCATACCGCTCAGGAAGGAGACGCGTTCTTTCTCCTAGAGATGAACGCACTTTGGTGCGAAAAGTGCAAATCAATCCCAGAACAACAGCAAAGGACCTTGTGAAGATGCTGGAGGAAATGGATACAAAAGTATACAATGGATACAAAAGTATCTATATCCACAGTATATCGACAACCTGAAACGCCGCTCAGCAAGGAAGAAGCCACTGCTCCAAAACCGCCATAAAAAAGCCAGACTACTGTTTGCAACTGCACAATGGGGACAAATATCGTACTTTTTGGAGAAATGTCCTCTGGTCTGATGAAACAAATTGGAACTGTTTAGCCATAATGACCATTGGTATGTTGGAGGAAAAGGGGGAGACTTGCAAGCCGAAAAACACCATCCCAACTGTGAAGCACTGGGATGGCAGCATCATGTTTTGGGGATGCTTTTGCTGCAGGAGGGACTGGTGCACCTACCAAAATAGATGACAACATGAGGAAGGAAAAATATGTGGATGTGTTGGAGCAACATGTCAGGAAATTAAAGCTTGGTTGCAAATGGCTCTTCCAAATGGACAATGACCCCAAGCATACTTCCAAGGTTTTGGCAAAATGGCTTAAGGACAACAAAGTCAAGGTACTGGAGTGGCCATCACAAAGCCCTGACCTCAATCCTTTGAACATTTGTGGGCAGAACTGAAAAGGCGTGTGCGAGCAAGGAGGCCTACAAACCTGACTCAGTTACATCAGCTCTGTCAGGAGGAATGGGCCAAAATTCACCCAACTTATTGTGGGAAGCTTGTGGAAGCCTACCCAAAATGTTTGACCCATGTTAAACAATTTATGTTTATGTATGTAAACTTCTGACCCACTGGGAATGTGATGAAAGAAATAAAAGCTGAAATAAATCATTCTCTCTACTGTTATTCTGACATTTCACATTCCTAAAATAAAGTGGTGATCCTAACTGACCTAAGACAGGGAATTGTTACTAGGATTAAATGTCAGGAATTGTGAAAAACGGAGTTTGTATGTAAACTTCCGACTTCAGCTGTATGCCTGCTGGCGGAATAGAGATCACAAGCCAGCATCCTCCAAAAAAACTAAACTGAATGGCCAGGAAGCTCCCATGTTCTCCTCCCAGAACTGTCCTGGATTAGGAAACATAAGGGTGGGGGCACAAAAGTTGCTTTCCTCTCATCCCGACTTAGTCAGAGCTTTGCACCATTACTGGCAGAATATCCCGCCTGTGAGTGGCTGAAGGGGAAAGCTAATTTGTAGTGCGAAAAACTGCCAAATAATGTTTGGAGAGAGGGTGAGGGAGCAAGAGGAAGCTGGCAGAGGGGCATCCTCTGTCCTCAAAGAAAATTAGATTTTAAACAAACCTGTCTGGGAGCTAAGTAAGGAGAGTGTTTGAAATGGTATGGCCGTGCCGGACGAGCGATGTCGATTTGATCGATGACAGGATATGGCACGAGAGTGCCTTCAAAAGAAAAACCAGGTCAGCTATAATATTCACTAAGCCTAGAACAGTTTGTGAAACAATGCCACGGTTCCCTCACCAGACAAAGCCATCCGTCCTATGGATGTTTGCCACATCTCTTCCCAGTGGCATAGTATAGATTGTTCTCTTAAAATGCAAATCACAGTATGTTTGGCAGCTAGCTGGGCCAATTTTATTGCTGAGAGGCTTTGAGGTTTAATTTCGCCGTAAATAAATGTATTAGTTTAGCATTTGATTGTGAAGGTGTATTGCGTGACAATGAAAAGTATCCCTTTTCATTTTGACAATCCTCCACTTATCCCACATTCTGTGTACGAGACAAATAAATACATCTTACGCAAACACCAATCATTTTGATTATTGTTGCTTAAGATTGTTGTTTGTCAGAAAGGCCAGCCATTAATTTTAATTAGGCTACTTAACAGTAAGGGAAAATGTAATAATGGTTTCTTGCTACAGTAATATGGTTACTCCACTTACATTAATGTATTTAGCTGTTGTTGATATTGTTGTTGCTAAAACAATTTCATGCTTGGGCAGTCTAAGTCATGGGAATTGTACTGCTTTTTGGCAGTATTTTTTTGGCAGTTGTTTTTGAAGTGGTTTTTAAATATAGCCTACATGTTCTAATTTATACGGAGCCACAGGAGATAGCTGAAATCTAGAACCGTGTAGACAAATGTTATCTGGAGGCAAGTGAACTTTCTCAACATTTTAACGGACAACTGTGCTCAACTCTCTCAGTTACTCATACATTGCATACAGTGTACCCTATACAAAGTGTATTTGTTTGTGAAAGGACAAATGGATGTACACAAGTTGCTGCTTCAGTAGGCATGCGTGTCATGCCCACTCTGTCCATTTAGCTGTGCTAGATGGATTGAGCTCATAAAGCTGTCACAGAGGAAAACACAGGGTCTGCCCCCAAGGCCCCGGCCCTACATTGCTACTACTTCACTGCTTTACTTAATTATCATGGCCCAGCTTGAATCTTCCCCTCAAGCAGCTGTTATCACCCCGTGTATGGGCCATACACTATGCACGCTGTCCACCCCTCCCTCACCAGCCATCACAATTGTCCTCACTGGACCCAAATAGACCACGGGTATTGGTTCCATGACAGGCATTCTTGGGCTAGGTTATTAGAAGGAGAGCTCTGCTCTCTCAACCAAGGTGTAGGCAGGGAATGATCAGCTAGAGGAACTGGAGCATGGTCTGCTAGCAGCTAACTGATTATATCCCTCTACTGCCTGCTGTATGTGACCCATTTGTTCGCTTTGGCACAGCTTGCCATAAGGGCACCCTTTATTTGTAAAATAAACACTGTTTTATACTCTTATTTGGGACCCTTAGCTTTTAGGAAAGCAGTTTTTTTCTTGTTGATGTTGAATGGCTGATACAATCTAAATTGCATGACATTGCCAATGTGCTTGTGGATAGTTTCCCCTCTAAAAATGGAATGCATTTTATTTAGCCTATTTCCATCAATTCATCAGGTTGTCAGTATAGTCATTAACAGTATTACTTCCCTTCTCCTTACAGTATCTCAACACTTGGAGGGGAGTTACGTGTTCATATAGCCACCGCACTCAGCCTTCTTTGAGAAATTACTTAATCATGTTTTTGGATCGTTGTCTCCTCTGGGGAGACGGTAAGGGATGATGCCAGGTGTTGGAATGCAACATTAAGATCAATGCCAAAATAAATATTCAATGCCTTTTTCAAGTCTTCACTTTCGGTAAATATTTCTGAACAGACTGAAATTAGCATTTGTTTTCTTAGCAATGCTGTCTGGAAGTTTATTGGAAATGGGAACTATTCTTTATTTATTTTAATTTTTTTAAGCAATTTACTATGTCAACGCAATGTGAACTAGTTTAGGACTTACTTGAGTGTGACTAATATGACCAGTATTGTTAACAAACATTTATGATTGAATGCTAATATGATTGAATGCTAATGTCAACCTTTTCTTCTCCTTGCATTCTCCCTTCCAACTTCGGAGACTGTTTTTACAACAGGACCTCTTTTGTATAGTTGATGTGCACCAGACATGTACACAGCGGGAGATGTGTGAAACAACGCTCACATCTGTCTTGTCTCCTCCACCGCAGCCTCGGTCAACGTGCTGGTGCAGAACTGTAAGATCTACAATGACGCCAGCTGTGACATCTCTGCAGACGGGCAGCTCCTGGCCGTGTTCATACCCAGCAGCCAGCGGGGCTTCCCAGACGAGGGCATCCTGGCTATCTACTCTCTGGCGCCTCACAACCTGGGAGAGATGCTCTACTCCAAGAGATTCGGCGAGTTGTTGTCTCTGTTGAGCGCGTGTGTCAAACTCATTCTACGAAGGGCCGGAGTGACTGCGGGATTTTTTTTCTCCTCCCTTGTACTTGATTGAAATTGAAAGGAAAGAAGAAGAAAACAACCAGTAGACACTAAGGCCCTTCACGGAATGAGTTTGACACCCCTGTTGAAGTAACACTGTGTCCTGGTATATCCTTGTATGTTGCAATATCAGATATATAGTAAATGAATACACCCTCGCAGGTAATCGAAGACTAACGTCCGCTCGGATTTTCGAGTATTCAAATAACCGTGCCCATCCCTAGTAATGGGGACGCTATGTTTTTGGATTGTAACTTTGGTGATAGAGGCACCAAATTGCACACACAACTAGAAAAAAAAGTGTTTTAAAAAGATTTGTAGATACTGGGCCATCTCAGAATTTCTACATTAACCCCATAGAGGCCTTTTTCCAATATGGCAGCCAAACAACTCAATGGGGTCTTATTGGACAATTTCACTTGACCATACATGTATGAAATATAATTGTAGTATGCCCAAAAATATCCCCCCCTCTGCCCCCCCCTTAAGGAGTGCTTCGAAATATATGTTCTGTGCTGTCATATCAATCTTACAGATCTTTAAAGTCCCATTTTGAGCTCCCGAGTGGCGTTGTGGTCTAAGGCACTGCATCTCCGTGCTAGAGGCGTCACTACAAACCCTGGTTCGTTTCCAGGCTGTATCACAACCGGCCGTGATTGGGAGTCCCATAGGGCGGCGCACAATTGGCCCAGTGTCGTCGGGATTAGGGTTTGGCCGGGGTAGGCCGTCATTGTAAATAAGAATTTGTTCTTAACGGACTTGCCTAGTTAAATAAAGGTAAAATAAATATTTTTAAATATATATTTAAAATACTGCTGAAATATATATTTCAGCAGTATTGTGTATGAAGATTGAAAAAGGCAAATTAAAGCTTTAATCTAAGCAACAGGTTTTTGGTAGTATGTAGATATGGGAATGTGGGAGGCCTACTTAATTAGTTTAGCCATAAATTCAAAACAAATCATTTAGAGCAGGTCTGGACCCAAAGTAGCTGTGAACACAGTAATTCACAGTTAATCTACTCTTGCGAGCAGTACAAACACTTACCAGTCATTTAAGACTAGGCAATAGCTTAATCAAGTACACAAATATACCTTTTAGATTTTTAGCAGGTGCAGGCTGCATTCAACAGAGAGGGACTCTCCATTTTGGATATAATCCAGATTCCTAACTGGATAATAATATTGGTTTCCAAATGGTTGCCTTTAATGAAAGAGGTTGTTTTACCGTATGTTTCTCAAGTGGGAACAAACATTCATCTGTCGTCAAAAACCATTAAAACCATTCATTAAGAAATACTTCACTGGTTTGTTAGGAAATTCAACATGACTTGCGTTAGCCTGCTTGTACAGTAGCAGGCATCTAAGGCATCAGAGAAGGCAGGACAGTTTAATTTAATGGTTCATGTTGTCTGTTATTTATAGCTGCTTAGTCAATAGAGACACCCAGAATGCAATCCCAATTATATATAAAGCAATTTACAGTATGGAGTGTTTCAGACAGAATGTAAATACTGTTTTTAAGCCCTCAAGTAAAACCATGACAAAAGGTGTTCAATATTTGCTTTATGTTTATATGCCAAACCCATCCATGCTCAACATAAAGTAGCCTAACCATCTCTTCTTTGTCTAGGTCCTAATGCTATTTCTGTCAGCCTGTCCCCAATGGGCCACTACGTGATGGTAGGCTTGGCCTCTCGCAGGATCCTGCTCCATCACAACACAGACCACATGGTAGCGCAAGTGTTACACCTGCAGCAGCCCCATGGTGGAGAGACTTCCATGAGGGTGAGTTTGGCCAACGTTAACCCTTTGGAATTTCAGGAACAACAAGGTATTATGCCATTTATTTGTGCTTTCATCAATGCATCTTGCAGGTTGATGCAGGTTGATTTACATTGAACTTGAAAATGCCAGCAAGAACCTAGACGCAAATCATCTGTAAGCATCTTCAGGGTGACAGTAACCAAATGAAACCTCCCACATCTGGAGGTAAAGAAGATTGTAAATGATGAGCTTCTTCTGGCTGGCAAAGAGTACGACTCTTTATAAATAGCTACTTTAACTCCATCATTTGGGGGCGATGAGAACAATAGATCCCCCCCCATTATCTCTAACCAACTGAGCAGGAACGTGAGACAGACATTACAATTCAATGCAGCACAGTAGCTCAATAATACCCTCGCAGCTCCAGCCCTCTCACAATGGCCAGCCAGATTAGCAACCCCAAACAATCAAACCAGTACTGGCAGAGTTTGCATTGACTCTACCTCAACTGGATTCTGAAGGTACCAAATATCTTTATTTCCAAACAAGATGGGGGTAGAAAATGGGCTTTACAATCAGAGACTTTTCACAGGAGCTGGCTCTAGCCTTTTATATTCCAGCAGTGCAAAGTGAGCAAGTGTAATTGAGAAACTTCTGTGGCTCGACCCCCAAGTAGAATCATGGTTATGCACATCTCATTTAGTCTTTAATCGACCCCTTGATCTCTCATGGCCCTTTGACTGACCACCTCTTTCAGAGGAACTTGTCTGCTGTTACGGTCTTGATGATCGTTGATTAACAGCACTGTGAAACAGCACCAGTAACTCTTCTAACTCCAAACTTCTCACATTGCCAGTGGTGAAATTGTTGTGACATAAGTTTTCTAACTGAACAGTTACATGGTCTGAAGAGAGCCATAATTAGCTAAATCTAATTGAACAAATGTTGAATATTGTTTTTGTTTTTAAAGCTGCCACACTGCGCATGAAAGCCCATCTCTGATTTGAAGTGAACTAAGAGGTGTTTTTCTCAAAGCGTTTGGTCTCACGTTAATAACTTGGCTCGGATCATCACATGATTGGCATTTATGTTATTACTCTTACATAATTTACATGTGGGAGAGGATATTAGAAATTGAATTGAAGCCTATTGGATGATAACTTGTTTTTAACTAGGACAGAAGAATTTATAATTGACTTTTTCCGACATAACATAGGTACAGCAGATCCACTTATTGTATGGGACACTTTTAAATGTGCCTTCAGAGGCCATGCAATTCAGTATTCATCTCTAAAACGAAAGCAATTTAGGTCAAGAGTCCATATTAACAAAGAAAATGGAAGCACTAACAGTACAGATAGATAGCAATAAAAACTGTACCCTAGAGAGTCAGAATAAGTTAGAGGAAAAACAAAAAGAAATAGAGGGACTTAATCAAGATCAAGTGTAATATATTATAAAAATAAAGCAAACTGGATGGAATATGGGAAAATGCACCAAGCGGAAGTAAAGTACTTTAAAGTAATATAAGGCAAGTACTTGAAACAATAGAACACAATGAAACATCTGGGAAACCAGGCCTGGTGTTCATAGCTGACTTTGATAAAGTACAACTGGAGTTTATATAAACTCAACAAAAAAAGAAACGACCCTGTCTTTCAATGATAATTAGTAAAAATCCAAATAACTTCACAGATCTTCATTGTAAAGGGTTTAAAACACTGTTTCCCATGCTTGTTCAATGAACCATAAACAATTAATGAACATGCACCTGTGGAACGGTCGTTAAGATACGAACAGCTTACAGACGGTAGGCAATTAAGGTCACAGTTATGAAAACTTAGGACACTAAAGAGGTCTTTCTACTGACACCAAAAGAAAGATGCCCAGGGTCCCTGCTCATCTGCGTGAACGTGCCTTAGGCATGCTGCAAGGAAGCATGAGGACTGCAGACTCCAGGGCAATAAATTGCAATGTCCGTACTGTGAGACGCCTAAGACAGCGCTACAAGGAGACAGGACGGACAGCTGATCGTCCTCGCAGTGGCAGACCACGTGTAACAGCACCTGCACAGGATCGGTACATCCGAACATCACACCTGCGGGACAGGTACAGGATTGCAACAACTGCCCTAGTTACACCAGGAACGCACAATCCCTACATCAGTGCTCAGACTGTCTGCAATAGGCTGAGAGAGGCTGGACTGAGAGCTTGTAGGCCTGTTGTAAAGGCAGGTTCTCACCAGACATCACCAGCAACAACGTCTCCTATGGGCACAAACCCACCGTCGCTGGACCAGACAGGACTGGCAAAAAGTGCTCTTCACTGACGAGTCGCGGTTTTGTCTCACCAGGGGTAATGGTCGGATTCACGTTTATCATCGAAGGAATGAGCGTTACACCGAGGCCTGTACTCTGGAGAAGGATCGATTGTGAGGTGGAGGGTCCGTCATGGTCTGGGGCGGTGTGTCACAGCATCATCGTACTGAGCATGTTGTCATTGCGGCAATCTCAACGCTGTGCGTTACAGGGAAGACATCCTCCTCCCTCATGTAGTACCCTTCCTACAGGCTCATCCTGACATGACCCTCCGGCATGACAATGCCACCAGCCATACTGCTCGTTCTGTGTGTGATTTCCTGCAAGACAGGAATGTCAGTGCTATACCATGGCCAACGAAGAGCCCAGATCTCAATCCCATTGAGCACGTCTGGAACCTGTTGGATCGGAGGGTGAGGGCTAGGGCCATTCTCCCCAGAAATGTCTGGGAACTTGCAGGTGCCTTGGTGGAAGAGTGGGGTAACATCTCACAGCAAGAACTGGCAAATCTGGTGCAGTCCATGAGGAGGAGATGCACTGCAGTACTTAATGCAGCTAGTGGCCACACCAGATACTGACTGTTACTTTTGATTTTTGACCCCCCCTTTGTTCAGGGACACATTCCATTTCTGTTAGTCATATGTCTGTGGAACTTGTTCAGTTTGTCTCAGTTGTTGAATCTTGTTATGTTCATACAAATATTTACACGTTAAGTTTGCTGAAAATAAATGCAGTTGATAGTGAGAGGAGTTTATGAATGCCTGGAATATTTAAATTTTGAAGAATCTTTTATTAAATGGGTTAAAATCATGTATAGTAGCCCTTTGTGTAAAATAGTAAATAATGGCTACTTCTCAAAGTTTTAAACTGTCTAAAGGAGTAAAACAAACTGTCCACTGTCGGCATATCTATTTATTATTGTCATTTGAAATGTTAGCTGTTAAAATCAGATCCAACAATAACATTAAGGGTTTAGAAATCCAGGGCTTAAAAACAAAAATGTCATTGTACGCTGATGATTCTTTTCTTTTAAATCCACCATTTAGATCCCTCTACAGCCTCATAGAGGATCTAGATACTTTTTCTATCCTCTCTTGATTAAAACCAAGTTATGAGTGTTGGATCACAAATAAATACAACATTTACATTACTGTGTAGTTTACCAATGAAATGGTCTGATGGTGATGTGGACATACTCGGTATTCATATGCGGAAAGAAAGAAATAATCTCACTCCGATGAAATTTAATAGAAAGTTAGCAAAAATAAATAAGATCTTGCTACCATGGAAAGGGAAATACCTGTCTATTTGTGGAAAAATCACCCTGATTATCTCTTTAGTCATATCCCAGTTGACCTATTTGCTTATGGTCTAGCCTACACCTAGCGACCTGTTTTTTTATTTTTATATAGTTCCTCTGTCCAGTGCCCATGTTCTTTTGCCCATCTTAATCTTTTCTTTTTATTGGCCAGTCTGAGATTTGGCTTTTTCTTTGCAACTCAAAGAAAGTCGCCTCTTCACTATTGACAGAGTCGCCTCTTCACTATTGACAGAGTCGCCTCTTCACTATTGACATTGAGACTGGTGTTTTGCGGGTACTATTTATTGAAGCTGCCAGTTGCGGTGAGAGGTGTCTGTTTCTCAAACTATGAAGGGAGTAGTACACAGCGTTGTACGAGATCTTCAGTTTCTCGTTCAACGCTGGGTCCTTTTGGTAATTTTTTCAAATTTTTTTTCTGTCCATTAAAATAGCATCAAATTGATCAGAAATACAGTGTAGACATTGTTATTGTTGTAAATGACTATTGTAGCTGGAAACGGCAGATTTTTCATGGAATATCTATACAGGCGTACAGAGGCCCATAATCAGCAACCATCACTCCTGTGCTCCAATTGCATGTTGTGTTAGCTAATCGAAGTTTATCATTTTAAAAGGCTAATTGATCATTAGAAAACCCTTTTGCAATTATGTTAGCAAAGCTGAAAACTGTTGTTTTAATTAAAGAAGCAATAAAACTGCCCTTCAGACTAGGTGAGAATCTGGAGCATCAGCATTTGTGGGTTCGATTACAGGCTCAAAATGGCCAGAAACAAAGACCTTTCTTCTGAAACTCGTCAGTCTATTCTTGTTCTGAGAAATGAAGGCTATGCGAGAAGTTGCTAAGAAACTGAAGATCTCGTACAACGCTGTGTACTACTCCCTTCACAGAACAGCGTATACTGGCTCTAACCAGAATAGAAAGAGGAGTGGGAGGCCCCGGTGCATAACTGAGCAAGAGGACATGTACATTAGAGTGTCTAGTTTGAGATATGGCTTTTTCTTTGCAACTCTGCCTAGAAGGCCAGCACCCCAGAGTTGCCTCTCCACTGTTGACATTGAGACTGGTCAAGCTACAATTGTCATTGACAACATTAACAATGTCTACACTATATGTCTGATCAATTTGATCTGATTTTAATGGACAAAAAAATAAAGACATTTCTAAGTGACCCCAAACTTTTGAATGGTAGTATATGTTCTTGTTCTTTTTTGTTCAAAATTGAAATTATGACTCTTACATATCATAGCAAAAGGGGACCGTGTTAGATGTGTTCTGAATTTCTACGTTGAACATTTTGCATTCCCTGCGAGCACAACTGACACACCGCCCAAGTTATGGCAGCGTAGACAGTCCGAGGTTCTCTGAGCTGACAGCTCTTATGCAGATCCCCAATTATTCTGTCTTGCTCCTACGTTTGAAGATGAATGAAACAGCCTTTTCCCCCTCTCCTTTGTTATTTCTCCCTATTTTGTCTGAGTGGTGTAAAAGTTATGCAGATGTGGACAGACGGGTATATGTGGTCATTCATCTTCGCTTCACAAGGTTAGAGGCAGACAACGCAGAGGCAGGAAGTAGTACCCGTGTCTGTCACCTGATATGGTTGTCATAGCAGCAGTTTTGGCTAGTCATATTGAGAATTAGCGTGACAAGCCAAGGTGGCTCAAACAACGTCCCTCCTGAACTTGATTCAATTGAGGGAACAGCCAACCGCTAAGGAGCGGCTCTACTTCAGCAGACAGACTAAAGTTCTAGTATTGTTCTGCTATTCCCACACTAGTAACATATTATGTCTCAGGTTCTGAATCATCGGGATAATCGATAACCAATATATTAACATGAAATTAATTAATATGCGATAACATGCTAATCGAATGTGAAAAATAAAGCTCATTAGAAGATGGCGCTAATGCAATAAAATGACTTGAAAAAATAAAATGTTTTTTAAGATGTTGGGGTTGTATCATATTAGGACAATAGTGATACTCTTTGCTGTGGCTGTAATTGATTTATTTCCATATGTCCCCATTCCCTCCAGAGAATGTTTGATGTGGTGTACCCCATGGCCGCTGATCAACGGAGACACGTCAGCATCAACTCGGCCCGTTGGCTCCCAGAACCTGGCCTGGGTCTTGCCTACGGTACCAACAAGGGAGACCTAGTCATCTGCAGACCTGTGTGAGTCTACACTACACACTCTTTGTATAGTACCTCAGTTTCTCTCTCTTTCTCTCTTTCTTGCCTTCCCTCTCGCACAGTGCAACCTGCCCCTGGCTTAGAGAACTAAGTTTGTCCTCACTACCTCTTCTCTCACTACCACAGTATGTTTACATCAGGAGTGGCCTGTGGCTAGATTTCTCCCATAGCACATTTCTCTACATGCCATGTATTTGTTTTACATTTGTATGGAAACAGTGAAAAAAACGAATAGCCAATTAGTGTGTTTTCTATCCCTGCTTTAGATAAATATATGTTTCTGCTGCTGAGGACAAGAATCCCCTCATTTGTGTGGTTACGTAATGGCCCGAGAGTCCCAGTGCTCATGGCTTTAAAGCCTTTGGCATTCGGGAAGGCAGGCAGCAGCTCCGCACCCACCCACGGCAGGCAGGCAGGGCAGGGAGAGTTGGATCGATGGAGCGCCCACTGACTTATTCAGCCAGCTGTCATCAGCTAAGTCAAGTCAGAGGAGCTTGTTCTCACTCACTCTTCATAAAGTTTCTCAGTTATGTTTTTCTCCGTTCTGTCTGGCTGTCTGAAATAAATTGTCTGGTGTTAGTGGAAGAATGATTTGTTCTCCCTAGCCCCCGGGCCTGCTTTGTTACTTCGAAGAACAAAAACTATATCATCCAACAACAGTAAAATGTGCATTATGAACAAATACTATTTTCTACACATAGAAATGACAAACCTTAGTGACAAACCAAAAGTTTACGAACAGCAATAGTTAAGACTAGACAAATGTTATCTGATTTTGAAGAGGAAATTTGGGGAATTTACATCTAAAAACATCCCTAAAGACGTTGCAATTCATCAACAGCAAAATTGTCTCTAATTTATGTCAGCCTTTTTTGATGATCCAACCATAATCTTACCCAGAGAATCACTGTACATGCAAGAGAGACTTACAACCGCATCTATAATCGTGAAGCCCTAATTGTGATCTGTAAAATTCAGTAATAGCATTCCTGCACACGCAGAGCACCACAGGTGCATAATAACCAAACAAACATCACAAGAGGAAGAACACTCACAGTACTCCCCATGGACATACTGCCTCACTCACAGGCACACATACTGTACACCACTGCGGCATAGACTCCACATCCCTATTGGGGAAAGCGTATTTTTCAAATGATTTTTTAATTTTTTTTTTTTTTTTTAAATGTAACCTTTATTTAACTAGGCAAGTCGGTTAATAACAAATTCTTATTTACAATGACGGCCTACCCCGACCAAACCCAGACGACGCAGGGCCAATTGTGCGCCACCTTATGGGACCAGTTGTGACACAGCCTGGATTCGAACCAAGGTTTCTTTAGTGACGCCTCTAAAACTGAGATGCAGTGCCTTAGACCGCTGCACCACTCGGGAGACCAATTATTATATCCCTGTATCCCTACTACACTGTCGAGCAGGGATCATTGAAAGAGGGGAATAAAGACCAGTATCCCAGGATGCGTATGTTTGTATTCTCTTGTGTTGTGCAAATGACATGATCAAACATGTCTACGGGGGCTCGTATATGGCCGGACCTCGAATAGCAGCACTACCTCAGTAGCGAGGCAGCATGTTGCTGTACATACACCCTCTCTCTAGGATACCTAGTAGAGATGGATCAGCAACGATGCACACGTCGTCTTCGCTACTGAGACATCTGCATTTTAAGCTGCATTTGAATATCCGGCACCTCATATGTGTTGGCAGTCTGAAGCAGCGTGAGAGCAATGTTTCCTGATTCGCCCACAGGCAGGCTTCTCCGAAGAAGAGGCCGTTTCCTCGCTCTGTACGTTTTCACGAGAACCCTGACATCCTTCTTCAATCAATGATTTGTTTTTCTTTTCTTTACAACCCATAATATTTCATTTTCTGCTCGGATGAAAAACAATTTAAGGCTGTTTGTTTTCTCGAAGAAGTGTCCTTTTTTCCCCCCCATTCACATTTCAGTTTTACTGGTGATTTCTCTCCAAGCCAAAACAGCCTATCAATGTCTCACTGCGTTCAGTTTGACATGAATCAGGGCAAACCATGATTGTCAGCCGTTTTGGGTGATCGACTGTTGAGGGGATTGGTAATTCAATCAGCCCTTTCTTTGATGATGACCATCCTCTTGATTCATATTTGTTTTACTACAGTCCACAGGTTTGTACTGATAGCCACCGTTATACCTTGAACAAATGCCAATTGAGTGGAAATGTGGTCGTTTGCCCCACAAGTGGAGTACAGTCTAAGCAGAGATCTGTTGGTCATAGTGTAGCCAAAGTAACCTCTTTAGCAACAGAAGGCACTGGAAGCAGTTGGGCAGAGGCCAATCATCCTAGAAAGCCTAATCGAAACAGCTGTGTTCTAACAGTAGCAAGCCTGTCAATCTCAGCTGTTGCACAGACTTACTCACCGTCTCTGACTGTCTGATTTCTCAGCTTATTGGTCATCCCTCACCAAAATATCTTTCATTCCGTTGTCTTCCATTGTCCTAGTTTTGGGGGGATTTGGGTAGAACTATGTATTTACAGCCCAATTTCGCTGGCAGGTGTAGGTGGTTGTTGTGGGTTAGATTTTTTTTTTCACCCCCATAATTCAATTGTGCATGCCTGGTGTGGCCTTTCTGTTTTATTATATAGAATAGCAGCATGAGAAATAATGCAATTTGACTTTTTATTTTATTTTATCAAGCATGCTGTGCTGTAAGCAGCTTTGCTCCGGGAGCAGGGACGTGTTGTTGCTGATGAAACTGAAATGAGATCAGGACAGGGAGAGAGAGAGAGAGAGAGTGGCCTTGTTTTGAGAAATAGTCTCATAAAAGAATAACTTTCCCCCTCTTGGTCCTAATACTGTCGATATTATTTCTTTATCTATCTCCTGAAAGTTTGACCCGCCATGTATTCTGTTCTTGGCAGCTTTTCTTGGATTGTATACTTCAACTTCCTTTCAGTGTGTACTTGGAGGTCTAAAATGTAAGCTTTTCACGGGCCAAATACTCTTAATGGTGCAGGTAGTTAGTACAGGGTCTACATCAGGTTAAATGCAGACTTTGATTAGTTGTCCGGCTGGAACCAGGGTTTCACATGTACCGGTGCCTCAGGAAATCTATCCTCAACTTGATTATCCCGCTCCTGCTTCTCACTTTACACAGTGGCTTTCTTACATTTGAAGCAGAAAATGTAGGGACTTGTATAAAACCAGATGCACACTCATGGTATCCAGCACCTTCTCTCTATAGTACTTAATGTGTATCATCATCGTCATCCATCATCATCATCATCATCACATACTGGTATCCCATAAATGCCTCTTAACTGTCGTGAGGTGGAGCAGTGGCGCGGATCTGTGCCCGCTGGAGTTTGGAACAGCTGGAGGAGAACAGGCCAGTCACCCAGAGACTGCTGGGTAAAGGAGCCCTGAGGAAGAGCTCTCATTATTCCTTTTTATGGAGGCATTTTAAGACCATTGGCAAAACAGTTGAGGCTTCAGCTCTGTCCAAACGTTTCTCTATTCCAGGTCTTAGTCTTGTTCTAAGTGTGTTAAAGGAGATTCTAGCAAAACTGCACTCACTATAGCTGGACGTCGTACTGTGCTTGCTAATGAACCTCATCTGCTACATATTATCCAAGACAATTATGAATAAGCAAACAGTGCCCATACCCAATTACTGGCTCAGACACAGGTTTGAGTTGGGCCTGTCCAAGCTTATGTCAAAATAACATGCATGTGTTTAATGTTGAATCATTCTGGTGATATTTGCAGAGCTCAATGTTATATCTTAAGATAATAACCACCCCTCCGGTTTTATGCAAATAAGAGAAGACACAGATTGTCTTCCTCCTTTGGGGATTTGGGCAGGTCTCTTCGACTGCCTGGTGTGCTTGTTGTAAAGCAGACAATTTGACATGTTTGAAAGCAGTAGCATGTCAGGGGCTGCCGTTCCAGCGATTTTAAGTGTCATGCACTCAATTTGTCTCTCAGATATATTATTTTTGCCTGAGGGAGTGAGTGAATAGAATATCCCCTCTTTCTCCCTCTCTCTCTCATCCATTTTTTCTTTCAGTCCATCAACTGCACTGTTTACACACCAGAATATGGTCTTTGGAAATATACACATACTGTTTATCTACCTCCCGGCATGAGAAAGAAGAACAGTCCATATGAGATATCCACTTTTGTGCTCGATCTTCCTAATTTGATGCCTGACAGCAGTTTTCCTAGATCCATGGTAACTACCCCAAAAAGAGCCGTTGCTCAGTTTTTTATCAAGTATTTCATTTCCCTGTCTCATACTTATTTTAATTAACGGTTGTAGCGGAAGGGTCGTTAAGTGTACATGACTTATCAGTGTCTCTCACAGGCTGCTGATTCGCTGACTCTGCTGCTTGTCCACTGATACTGGGGATTAATGGAACATGGACATTTATTTTGCTCGTTTCCTTCTAATACAATACAGTTCATTAATCCTTCGAATAAAATGCAGCTGGGGATTAATGGAACATGGAAACTTATTTTGCCCGTTTCCTTCTAAGAAAATGCAGTTTATTAATCCTTCTAATAAAATGCAGTTTATTAATCCTTCTAATAAAATGCAGCTGGGGATAAATGGAACATGGAAATGTATTTTGCCCGTTTCCTTCTAATAAGATGCAATTTATTAATCCTTCTAATAAAATGCAGCTGGGGATTAATGGAACATGGAAAATTATTTTGCTCATTTCCAGCTAATAAATTGCAGTTTATTAATCCTTCTAATAAGATGCAATGTATTAATCCTTCTAATAAAATACAGCTGGGGAATAATGGAATATGGAAAATTATTTTGCTAATTTCCAGCTAATAAGATGCAATTGATTAATCATTCTAATAAGATGCAGTTTATTAATCTGTCTAAGGTACAGCTGATGCATTTAAATGGTGCTGTCTTCCCAGTAACCAACTGCTTGACTATCTCTAGCTATTCAATGTAACCTGGCTTTATGGAGGACACTCGACCCACAATACTATTTGGGTGTGACTTAAATACATGCTCTGTAACTATGGCGATTAATAAGTATTTTTTTAACCTCCCATTTAGTGCTGAATGTTTAGTTCATACATGCAGAATTACTGTTTTCACTAAATTAGCTATAAAATCCCAATTTCTTTGAAAGCGACTGTTTTTCTGGAAGCTGTGCTGCGCCCTTTTCCCCTAAATTCCCCTCACGCGGCCCAGCCCCCTAGCAATTAAAGTTATAGCCAATGAGCTTCAGCCCCTTGCCATTTGAGTGGCAGCTAGCAAGATTCACACACAGCAGAGCAAGAGAGAGCAATGACGTGGTACAGATATCTGCACATGTATAACGTTGTATGCAATTTTTGGGACCACTTTTAGCTCGTCAGCACTACTTTCAGTACTGCATAAAAAGTATACAAGAGAACTGGAGAATTTCTTTCATATAGTAGTAATAATAATAATTCATTTAATTTGTATAGAGCTTTGAATTTACATTTTTTATTTTATTTAACTAGTCACCTACTGTGTCGTCTCATAGCTCTACATAGGCAAAATATATATACACTAAAAACATCATACATTTAGAATCAGGGCAGTATTAGGCTAGGTGCTAAAAGGACTTCCCAGGTTAGGACTATAAGAAAGACAGTCAGAAGAAACGTGTTTTAAGGCCCGCTTTAAAAGTTCTGATTGCACTGCTCAGATGAGTTTGCAGGCTTGAGAAGGTGGTTGATGGTTGAGAAAGAGGATTCTGAGGTTAGCTTTTGTTGTTGTCGATCATAGTGGAGTAGAAGGCTGATCGTGCTGCTTTTAGGGCAGCAGAATAGCTTCTTTGCGTGGTGGTCTTTGTAGGCCAGTAGATGGACAGTGAAGCCGTCCTCCCTCCAATGCCTCTGAAGCTTACTTAATGAGTCTTCATTCTGTGCGGTTCATCGGTGAACCGGGTTGAAGAGTGTTGGAAGGTTACTTTCGTGTTTTTTCGGGAGCAGTGATGTTCAGGGTATTACCCATAGTGCTGGTATACAGGTTGACCTTGTCGGCGAGGGCCATCTCACTGCAGTCAGACTCAAAGATGGCATAGATGTGTTCCAGGAAGAGGGGTGTGTTAAGTTTCCTAAGGTGGCAGAATTGAAAGGCCCCCTTTTGGCGTTGGAGCGGAATGGGAGCAGTCAGACCATGTCACAGGCTTGTGGTCAGATACATCCAAGTTAGAGGCAGGGACATCTCCAGTGATAATGTATTGTGTGTTGACGATTGTGGGTGGGGAACATTTACATGTTGCACATGGTTTAGGCAGTCCAGCATGTTAAGGAAGTCAGCAGTCGTAGAACACTTTGGTGAGTCAGCATGGATGTTAGTCACCCAAAATTACAATGTTGGAGAGGGTTTAGCGTACAGAGGTTAATAGTTCACACAACTCAGGCCGTGCGCCTTTTCAATGTATTTATATCCAGGCGGAGCTGCCGCATCTAGATGCTAATAGTCCCCCTCTTTGTGCCCCTTTTCAATGAGGCAGATCAGCTCAAAATCATTCTCTGACATGAACTCATACAAAAGAGGAGACTTGTTAAGCCTTGAAGATTGTAGAGTGCACGACGTGTGAAGGCATTGGTGGAAAAAACGTTCATTACATTTTGGTTGGTTCACTGCTCTCTGTATGGACTGTATTGGCTTGGAGTGGGTGACGTAATTTGGGTCAGCCTGCAGAAATG
The DNA here is from genome assembly GCF_018296145.1 of Oncorhynchus tshawytscha. NCBI lineage: Eukaryota > Metazoa > Chordata > Actinopteri > Salmoniformes > Salmonidae > Oncorhynchus > Oncorhynchus tshawytscha. The sequence continues at coordinate 56,423,700 of NC_056440.1, forward strand.
GCCAGGCCCGTGATCACCTAACTCCGGTACTCTCATTGTTAGTGCATACAATAGACTTTGGTTTGTTAATTAGTCTCCTACCGCCTCGTCGTCCTCACCATGTTTTCCGTAGGAGCCCGTATCGAGAGGCTTTTTTTAAGGTCCTTACGCAGGGTTGTTTTAATCTGTTCAAAACTTCTGAGGAAAGTTTTCTGCCATTTCAGAGTCTTTTCATCCAGCCTTTGGTCCAGGAGATGAGGAGCTAGAAAGATCTAGCTCTGCTGGTATTTGAATCCAAACAATTTGCTAGTTGATTGGAGAGGTTGGAGAAGTAGCCAAATATGCTAACTAATTTAACGTTGATGATTTAAAAAGTGAAAAATTCTTATGTTCTATACTTGATAAGCTGTCAAAAAATGAAACTTTGATAAAAACAATGCGCTTAAAAACACTTTTTAATTAAAAAAAATTATTTAACCTTTTTTTTTTTTAACTAGGAAACTCCGTTAAGAACAAATTCTTATTTACAATGATTGGGTTAGCTGTCTTGTTCAGGGGCAGAACGACAGATTTTTTACTTGTCAGCTCGGTGATTCAATCTAGCAACCTTTTGGTTACTGGCCCAACGCTCTAACCACTAGGCCGCCCCCACTTAAGAAATAATTATGGATCATTTTGCAGGATTAAAATACCAAGGCTGCCTCTAGGTGAACTCCAGTGCCATTCCGTCTCTGTTTAAAGATTTAATCCAATCTTACTGGACAGGAATGTTTTAAATGTGAATTGAAGATCTTAAGGTTATTTTATGGTTCAACACCACATTCTATGCCTCAACACCAATGGAACAGACACTTATTGGTCAGATTCTCAGACCAGTGCAGTATTATGAAAACGATCTCAACTGTTTCACTGCAAGGTAAAATTATGTACGTTTTATTTATACTCTACACGGAAGATAGCTGGAGTGCTTGCCCTGAATTTATTTTTATCCGATGAAATCACAGTTGTGGATGCATCCAGGTCTGACAACCTGCCTCAGTCAATGTTGTGTCATTCTGTGCTATGATGCAATGAAGCAGCACTAAAGATTTTTCATCTTAATGCTGGGGACCATTGTGAGGGATTTGCTTGTTGGTAATGTATGCACTGCTCATTCTGTCTAGCAAAACATTTTGTTTTATGATGTACAATACATCCTTTTTTGCCTGAAATACTGTAACTTATTGAAAGCTTTAGCATATCCTGCTGTGTAGGTCTGACAGGACAAGTGGGACATTGGTACTGAACATTTTTTAGTTCTCTGATTTAACATACAAATATGACCAAATTATAAAACATTAATCAAATCAAATCAAATTTATTTATATAGCCCTTCGTACATCAGCTGATATCTCAAAGTGCTGTACAGAAACCCAGCCTAAAACCCCAAACAGCAAGCAATGCAGGTGTAGAAGCACGGTGGCTAGGAAAAACTCCCTAGAAAGGCCAAAACCTAGGAAGAAACCTAGAGAGGAACCAGGCTATGTGGGGTGGCCAGTCCTCTTCTGGCTGTACCGGGTGGAGATTATAACAGAACATGGCCAAGATGTTCAAATGTTCATAAATGACCAGCATGGTCGAATAATAATAAGGCAGAACAGTTGAAACTGGAGCAGCAGCACAGTCAGGTGGAAGTTGAAACTGGAGCAGCAGCATGGCCAGGTGGACTGGGGACAGCAAGGAGTCATCATGTCAGGTAGTCCTGGGGCATGGTCCTAGGGCTCAGGTCCTCCGAGAGAGAGAAAGAAAGAGAGAAGGAGAGAATTAGAGAACGCACACTTAGATTCACACAGGACACCGAATAGGACAGGAGAAGTACTCCAGATATAACAAACTGATCCCAGCCCCCCGACACATAAATGATGACATGATAGCGCTGACTCATTGTACAATGTCTCTCTCTCTTTCCTTTTCTTTGTTTCTTTCTCGCCCTCTCTTTTTGATCTCTTTCTCTCTCCTTCGTCTCTCCCCTCCAGAGATACCCAGTTAGACGGAGACGGCCCCGCTGAGCACAGTGAGCCCGTATCTGCTGTCAACAACAATCGAGGCGGTGGTACTGGTGGGAGACGCGACGGAGAGCGACCAGGGTGAGAATTGGCTGGGGCAGGCCTTTGAGGATGGTGTGTGTGAGAACAATAGTTAGGTATATGTGGCTTTCAGAGAAGGGGGGGGGGGGTATGGCAAGTCGTTTTTTTTTTTTTTTTTTTTTTTTTTTTTTTTTTCTTCAATGGAGTTATGTAAGTCTTCTGTCTAGCAGGTGTTCTCTGAACTGTGCTTACACGTCTGTCAAAGGTAAAGGCAGCACAGTAAGTTGTTTTTCAACTAAATGCAATGCCAACACTCAAGTGTCATACACACACGTACATCCATATGGCCTTTATCAGCGTTGGCCATGTGGCTGTGTTTTGCAGGAGCAGCAGGGCCCCCTTGAGGTCTGAAAGGGACATGGGGCTTATGAACGCCATTGGTCTCCAGCCCCGTCACCCTACCCCCGTTGTGACATCACAAGGCACACAGACAGTCATCCCACAGCTTCAGAATGCCGACACACAGACCGACCGAGATCCACAGGTTCCCAGCACATTCCGGGCCTCCGAAGCAACAGACAGTAGGTCTACCTATATCTATACCCATGTCTCTCTCCCCCAGTCCCTCCAGCATTTACCCTGTCTACTAGATCTACAATGACATTGGAAAGTATTCAGACCCTTTGACTTTTTCCACATTTTGTTACGTTATAGACTTATTCTAAAATTGATTAAATGAATACAAATCCTCGGCAATCTACACACAATACCCCATAATGACAGTGAAAACAGGTTTTTCAAATGTTTTGCTAATTTATAAAAAATTAAAAAACAGAAACACCTAATTTACAAAAGTATTCAGACCCTTTGCTATGAGACTCGAAATTTAGTTCAGGTGCTCCCTGTTTCCATTGATTATCCTTGAGATGTAGAAACATCTTGATTGGAGTCCACCTGTGGTAAATTCAATTGATTGGACATGATTTGGAAAGGCACACACCTGTCTATATAAGGTCCCACAGTTGACAGTGCATGTCAGAGCAAAAACCAAGCCACCAAGACTCTTCCTAGAGCTGGCCTCCCGGGCAAACTGAGCAATCGAGAGAGAAGGGTGAGGGGTGACCAAGAACCCGATGGTCACTCTAACAGAGCTCCCGAGTTCCTCTGTGGAGATGGGAGAACCTTCCAGAAGGACAAACATCTCTGCAGCACTCCACTAATCAGGTCTTTATGGTAGAGTGGCCAGACGGAAGCCACTCCTCAGGAAAAGGCACATGACAGCCCACTTGGAGTTTGCCAAAAGGCACCTAAAGACTCTGAGACCATGAGAAACAAAATTCTCTGGTCTGAGGAAACCAAGATTGAATCTGGCCAAGTGTCACATCTGGAGGCAACCTGGCACCATACCTACGGTGAAGCATGGTGGTGGCAGCATCATGCTATGGGGATGTTTTTCAGCAGCAGGGACTGGGAGACTAGTCAGGACGGAGGCAAAGATGAACAGATCAAAGTACAGAGAGATCCTTGATGAAAATCTGCTCCAGAGCGCTCAGGACCTCAGACTGGGGCGAAGGTTCACCATCCAATACTTATGTAAATGTGATATTTCCCTTTTTTATTTTTAAATCAATCAAAATCTGAACTTGTTTTTGCTTTGTTAATATTGGGTATTGTGTGTAGATTGATGAGGGGGAAAACAATTTAATACATTTTAGAATAAGGCTGGAATCTTAACAAAATGTGGAAAAAGTCAAGGGGTCTGAATACTTTCCGAAGGCACTGTATATCGTTTTCATAATACTGAGCTGTTCAACTATGTGCTGTCTTAACAGGTAAGTCACAATATGCAATATATACGCAGAGAGCCCAACGCTCCCCTCAAGCATAAATGTGTCATTAATTGAGCAAGTGAACTGTGTAAATCACCATTCTGGTCTTGTGATTAATCATATCAGCTAGCGACCCTCTTGGATAGTCGGTGATGGTAATGATCACCCCATCACTGAATTCACAACTAGGTTTCCATTTCACTGCACAACACTTTCTGCTGTTCTGTTTCAGTGCATTTCTACAATGGCTGTGTTTTTTCATGAATGGGGAATTTGTTCCTCGTTGCTGTCAGGAAATACAACCTGGCAAATTAGTAGCGTCATAATTGAATTCACTTTTTATAGAATCCTTTTCATTTTGCATTTAAGACTTAACCTAATTGCAATCAGTCTTAACAACCTCCTTGACCTCATTCCATACAGAGCAGAACAAAGACCTCAAAGGCATGCACTAAAGGCTTATACAGAACCTGGCTACAGGAAGCAAATACTTATTTAGTTAATTAAAGGTACATTTCACAATTTTTCAACTTCCTATTTGTCATCTTCAGCACCACCCCAACATCACCATACTGTATGTGAAAATGCCGTGTTTCTATATTTGGTGGTAAAAAAAGATAGAGGAATATTCCTCTGTCTTTCCAATGACATCATCAACCAATTAGTAGGCAATGCCTACTCATAATTGGTTAAAATCACATGATGCACATCAATGATGTCATTTGGAAATACTTATACTTCCTCTCTTTTTTTACTACAAAACAGAAAGGTGCAATTTTCACATGTTGATGTTGAGGTGGTGCTGGACATAATCAATGTGAAGTAAAAAATAAATACAATTTAAAAAGAAGTGAAATTGCCCTTTAAGACTAACCTCTGAATTGCCCTTGGTTCCAAAGTCAGGTGAAGTGGACCATTACTTTTCTGTTGTCCCAGTGGTAATATAGCAATACCAATTACCCAATATCTCTGCATTAACTGTCTTAGTAACAGATCACAGAAATAGATGTTGTGATATTGGGTCTCATCCAAAACACGTCTCTCTTGGGGCACTGAAATATAATTTTCATGACTGTGTCTTTGTTTCCCAGTGGCACATCTGGGAAAGTGAGCGCTATCAGAGAAAATGAGACCTGCATGGTCTACTTTTGTGTGTCTGGGCCTTTTTAAGGTACTACTATAGGGGTTTTAGACTCAATTCCATAAGAGTCCGTATCCACAAACAGAGCACCACAGTCCATTTCCGCTTGGCTGGAATGTTGTACACGAGGCATTACGTTGTGAGAGCATTACCACACCTCCCATTATACTCATTACAAATGAATGACTGAAACAAACACCTGGCGAGGAATCGAAAGCAAGCTCTCATGCCAAGCCTTTGCGATCAAGGGCCTTTCACCTTTCGTCCAATCATATCCGGCACTTATCATTTATCTCTGTTTCTACTCCCCTATTGTTGTTAATGTACCGATGACTGGTATAATGGTTATATAGCATAGCAAGGAGATAGAGAGACACTGTGCTGTATGTAGGAGTGTACAAACTGTACCTCACTTGGAACCAGTTCTGACCGTGTCTGTTCATTCTGCCATGGTCCTCGTCATGCAGGTTGAGCTACGAGAGGATTCTTTTGACAGGTGTTCAGGAGTTCGGCGGTAATTAAGGTTGATTGTTTTGACTCCGACCCGCCGCCCTTCAAAAGTTGACTGCTCAGACGCCGCTACTCTCCAGTGGAAATGGGCCTATTTCTTGAAGTGGAGTGTTTTCCTTCCCATAAAAAAAAGACTTGAGTCCCTCTTATATAAGAAACACTGGAGGTGAAACGCTGTAAGAGAATCTTACATGATGCCTACTTCCTTAACCAAACCTGAAGTTAGGTTTCATAATATCTAATATTATCTGATATATATCATCCAAGGAGTTTTCAGTGGTAGATGGAGGTATTGTATGCAAATTATGGAGGTACAATATTACTCATCACAAAGAAAAGGTTTTTAATGATTAAAACCTGAATTAATTCATCATAATATTACTGGTGTGTGCAAATTGACTGTAGGTCAAAATAGTCCCAATGGGCCTGGTGCAATGGGAAATTATATTTACGTATCATTCGGATCTGAATCATCCATCCACATACTGTGCGCTGGCTGGTTTGACCAATCAGCATCTCCACGGCTGTGATGCCTTAAGTGACTCTTTAGCAGCTCTCTCCAGTGCATGCCTGATGGAGTGTTGCTGTTGGATAGAGCGGGCATTGGGAACACGCCTCCGCATATCGCATTGAACAGCACACTCCTCAGGCCCAACTCTTGTTCAGCAGGTTGTATTCAAACATTGCTCGACATGTTCATTTGAAATGGATTAGCAGCACTGTTGTGAGAGGATGATCGCATTTTATGATAATAAGAGTCATTACAAACCTACCCTATTTATGCCTTGGCAGAATAGCTGGCTCAAAGAACACTCGGCACGACTCTTGCCCAGCGTCTTACTTTCACTTTTGTGCAAGGCCTAAAATGTCATTTTAGTTAAGTAGCTCTGATTTATCGTATTCCCGAATGATCCCCAAGAAAGAAACCAACCAGCATCTCTGTTACACCCACCTGGCAAAGTGACTTTAGCCAAGATTCCGTTTGAGTCGAGTCCCCTCCAGCCATTCTGACACCCTGTGTTTTGTGCAGAGGAGAGTATTAAACACAAGGTGACACTTCCCACCTGCTTTCATTAAGGCAGCGACACACTTCGGAGAGCCCGATCAGGTAAATCAGACGCAATCAATTTGTCAGGACAGCGATGAAGCTAAAGCGCCTGAGTTGCATTATGAGGCCAAATGATCATTTATCCCACTGAGAGCGAGCGAGAGAGAGAGAGCGGGAGAGTCGGAGAGACTACAGGAAATGCTCAGCGCTGGTCCTCTGATGTGCCAATAGAGGCCGTGTGGGTACGGAGGAAACGTTCCCTCAACACCTTCTGTGTTTTTGGGGCCACGCTTGGGAGATGATACAGGGCAGAGCAATAAAGCAGACGTTCTCTTACTCTACCGAAGAGGATTTAAATGGCGCCTCCCGCTGATCGATGGGGATATGGAGAATAGACTGAGGATATTTGACTAATCAACAGTAGCAATTGAGGACACCCAGGACTTACCATTTACTATCTGGGTCGTCAAGAAACCCCTCCAGTTTAATGACTGGAAACTTTCAGTTTTTTGAAAAGCGTGTAATTACACAGGTTATACCGTATATGTGTGGGGTGAGAATGGTTTGAACGAGGATAATCTTAGGTCCGAAACGTCACCATATAGTTTTTGTACTGAACATACATTTTTTTCTTTGTGGTTAACCAACCAAGGCTCGTCTGTCATCTACTTATTAAGAGGAGGCGTCGTTAAGGTATATGGGTGGAATCCATCACTGAAAACGTCCTGTCATCCCTTCTAAGGTGAAAACCTAAATGCATTTGTACCTGTCAAGTTCATACTGTGGGAAAACGTCCACTCTAAAAAGGTTCTGCAGTTCAGTTAGCAGGTGGACAGGTGACTGACATTGAGAGTGCTACTCACGCAGCCTCTGGCCTTGTGGTGTCGAACAGTCAGATAGAATGCCACCCACTGGCAGGTCTTATATCCAATTCCCTGATGCCATGCGAGTTTCGGTATAATCCCCTAGCCTTGTCAGTCTCTGGTTTGATTGGATCTGGAGGTGAAAATAGTCACAGCAATATTCACCTTTGATGTCACAATCAGATATCCACGATTTTGGAGGTATGAGAGAACATGTATAGGAGAAACTGTTCCTAGTCCAGTTTTGCATATGAGAGACTTAAAATGTTACTATCCTCACCCGCTCTCCTCATCGGCAGACGGCAGCCGCCCAATGCAGGCTTTCATCTCTCCACCTCGCAGATGGAGCAACAAAATACTGCACTAATCCGATTCCTCTCCCCCTCCCTGAGACTACACATTTCTTTAGGAAACATGTTTCAGGGACATGGTTAAACACAGCACAGGTTTCTCAGTCGGAGTAAGTCTATATTTCTACAAATATATCATTGTACGGGGTACTACACTCAGTACAGATCCATCTCATTGACGCATTTACTTTTTGGTGCAGATCACCTTGAAGAATTCCCTTCACAATGAGCTTGTTTTTGGAGGATTTGAATGAGTTTGAATGTTTACCTGGGTAAACGGTTGTAATCTGACTGGATGTAGTTTTCCTCTTACATGTCGAACACAAGATTCTGTCGGCGTCACCAAGGCACGCATGTTTTCTAAACCGTATAAAAGGAAAGGTAAATGTACATTCTCTCCCAGCGAACAAGGTCTCAACATGTGCTGCGTTTATTTCCTTCCTCCCCGAGTTGGTGGACACGTAAGGGACCTTCATCCAGGCAGCAGCACAGAGACGGCACCGTCTCTGTCAGCCGAGGCCTTCTCAGAGGCCAGCACCACCTTGGCTAACCCAGGTAACCCCATCCAGTCCTCCTCCTCACACCTGATTCTCAGTGTAAATACAATCTTATCTCAATTTGAGTGGCATTTGTGGGGTCATTATATGCCACAAAATAGTGTTAAAAGTCAAGACAATCTTTGCCTGAGAGCAAAACAGCTGCCAAATAGGAGACATAAAGGAGACATAATGTAGCTCCAGGTGAGTCAGAGAAAACACACACGAGGTCATCTCAGTTCTTTATCTATGATCTCAACACCGTTCTACCACCACATCATTAGCAAGACCAGTCAGTCAACAGGGGTGGTTGGCTGTGATAAATACGTTTGGTCCTTGTCTGAGAAGATTGTCAGTACTCACTGTCTCCTTATCTCTGGGACTGAGGAAACGGAGGGAGGAGGCCTCCCTCTTCCTCCCTCATGTTCTCCCCTTCATTAAACCCGTTAATGGCCCTCCCCCTTGTAGGGGCAACAGAGCATTATTACGGCTGGGATTATTACAGCCCAGTTGTCAACGCTCACACATTTCTCACACTCTAAGGAATATGATCTATAGACCACAAATTATTGTAATGTGCGTAGTGAATACAGTAGCCATAAACTGTGGAGTGGATGTGACTTGCCAGCAAACACGGTGCGAAAAATAATATTGTACATAGTAAACAGTAGCTCTTTTGAATGTTCTTCCAATTTACAGTTGTAGCTTCATCCATATGAATTAGGGCACTGCCAGGGCCACTGTCCTGTTGGCACACCCAGTGTAATTCTGCAGATAACGGTACAATACCATTGTTCATAAACTTTTATGGTTGCTTGGAGCCCAATTCAAATGAAGAACAAAAACATACAGCCTGTGTTCACTCTTCCAAATTGACACATTCCCAACAATTTAGCGCCTGACAAAAACAACAATGCAGATGCCTCCTGTTTTCAGTAGAAGGGACAGCCATAAGTACAATAATATATATATATTTTTTAAGGACTATGTTCATATCCTGAAAGCCTGAAGTTTTGGACGCTAAAGTTGCCGTGTTTCCACCTTATGGTACTGCACTTGTGTGCTTCTGACTGTGGCTTTGTTTTTGACACAGATTTCAATATGAATTTCTTTGCAGAGTCCCGGGAGAGTCCGTGACTGACAGATAACGCCCAGTACTCTGATCTGTCAGTCTGGCTTCTCCATGCATCGCTAGAGGCAGCCGACTCACTCTCATTTTCATTCCCCGCATCACATTAAGTGCGATTGCAAAACATTTAGGCTGCCGACGTTCGCTCAGTAATCTTCATATACAGTTTTTTTTTTGCCTGTAGAGGAATATATATTTTTTGAAATCATGGGTATGAACAGCCAATCACGTTGTGGCAAAGCCAAATATCCATGTGTGCTTGACAGATAGGCGTAACACTTGAGTTGCATCATGTCTCACTCTATTCATACTCCACTGATGTTACAGTACACGGCTGTCTAGTTTCAAACATTTATTTGGCTGCACTTCCTCCGAGATGTTGCTTAATATATTTTTTAGGCTCGGTAAATAATCTTTGATTTCCTTTCAATAGGGGATTGAGATAAGTTGAACTCAGCACCAACAGCAGCTGCCCGACTAATATGATTACTGTATGTGGTATTACTGTAGGGGCTAGATGCTAGAGCAGACTGGTAACGCTGTTTTAGGAGTGGATTTAGCCAGGCTAGTTGGACACTAAGACATTAGCCTGCCTTCTAATTACCTATATTTTTCCCCTGTCAGGTAACGTGGCCATCATTAGGGCTAGCGCGGATATCACCGCTCCGTGCCAAATCACAGCGAAGAGGCCCACCTCCATCACGTCATGCCTGCCACTTCCACCTTCCCTCAAATAGTTTATACTGTCTGGTTACAGTTATGGAGGCAGTTTCTCAACCGCCAAGCAGAGGACATACATCTGTGTAAAAAGTGGAAATTGTTTGTTGTTCATGTGTGTGTCGTTAGGCGCAAACAACATGTTGAGCGAGTAGAACATTGCGAACCAACATGTTTTTGCTTCAGTAATGAAGTGAATCCAACATTGAGGAAATGAATGTGACTGTTTCTACTGTATGTGTTACCAAGCTCTCCATGTCTTTTCCTCCTCCTCCCCCTCCCCGCCCAGGGGAATCTCAAGACCAGGGCAGTGGGGAGGACGCCGTTTCTCAGCTCCGTGGGCTGATCGCTGAGGGTGGTATGACGGCCGTGGTCCAGAGGGAGCAGAGCACCACCATGGGCAGCTTCGGTAACAGCATCATCGTTAGCCACCGCATCCACCGCGGCTCCCAGACTGGGACAGAGGCACCGGGTGGGGACAGAGGCACCCAGGGCAGGGGTCAGGGTGGTGGTGATGGTTGGACGTCCCTCTCTCCGCCCCACCGGGGCACTCTGTCGTTCACAGAGCCCACCACCCGTATTCTGACCCACCAGAGCATGTAGCTGGGTGAGAGCTCAGCCTTCCTGTTAGAGCCCTCTGTGGGGCCCATAGCAGGACAGTAGCACCTCTCCCCTTCCAGTACATCAGTCTCTTTTCATCTCAGCCCTCAGGGGCCCATTGGGGTGGAGGAGGGGGCCGATGGGACCCCTATGGACACAGACGATGCGTTTGAGGGTGTGGGACTTGTCGATGATCTAGATCTACACTCCCCCTCTGCTTCCTCCTCCTCTTCTTCAACCCTGTCCCCTGTTGTCTCCCCTCTCGACAACAACAGCTACAGTGCCAGTTACCATGGAGACCCCTACAGTCAATAGATGGTCATGTGCTTTCCATATCCATCTGATCTCTACCTAGAAGACTCTCCTTCCTCTAGCCTTATTACATTGACTACTGGTTTTTCTGGAGGCTTCCAATCCCAACAATGAAATGAGGCACTTAAAACTTCATCCTACTCTTCCATTGCATGTCCTGATTTCTATCCAAAAGTAGGCTGGATGAGACCTATCTTCAACCTAGGATTAGGCTTGGTCTCTTCCTTGGATGTGGTGTTATTTTCCATGCCCTGACTTCAGTTTGAGACTTGTGTCATTGCTCAATTGAGTGCAAGAATCCAAAGCTACAGTTTGACCATTCTATCGGAGGGAGGTGGACCTGAGTGATTATTTTACAATCAGGGTTCAGATCGGTGGTTTTCAAAGGCCATCTAGGACCAAATTCCATGATCAAATTACTTTTTCTGCAAAACATGTTAAGGCTCTTGATCACTATTAGCAAGAAGCTGATATGCTGAGTAGAAGCACATTTTATTAACCAATCACATTGATACAATTTGATTGTGAACCTGGATGACTGTATCTGTTTTTTTTATGTCTATGAATTATATTTTATTGTGTGAGAGAGAGGATGTTCTATGTCACCCTTTGTGGTTGCAAAACGTTTAATTCTTCCGTTATAGTCGTCATGGTTGATTAGTGGTTCGCAAAGATGTAGTTGACCCAAGATAACTTTGAATTTCTTGTACTACATAGGAGAGCAGAATTACATTACAAAGTAGAATTTAGGGTTGGGCAATATTTAGGGAGACCGATTCCACAATATGCTACTCCAAATATAGACAATATTCGATATTATCGCTGTGCGCTGTTAATGACAAAATAGTTCCCGACTCCTTTTTTGTTGTTGTTGCTTATTTATGATATCATAACCTCCTTCTCATTTAGACTTCTTTTCAACATATTGATACTGCCTTACTGATTAAGCTGCGCGGTTTTGATTTGTAAAGTTCAAATAGTGCGTCACAATAGCTCGACCATATAGTTGATGACAAATATTGCCGATCCTTCGACAAATATTGCCGATCCTTCGTTAAGCCGAACCTAGTAGCATTACAAGACTTTGCTCCCAGACAGTGGCCAGATAATACCATTACTCTTTTCTCCCCAGTGTGATGCCTGTATCTGGTGTGCAGTGTGCAGTCGGGTGTGTGTGTGACAATGGCTAATCTGTACCCGGGAAAAGAAAACAAACAGCATGACTTATGTATTTCAAAGGTTGATGTAATAATAACAGGGTACAGTACAGATGTACTACTGGCATGTAAGATCATGAGCCCTAGATCCGCAGCCTTGTAACTTCGAAACGCGTTTTGAAACACCTAAATGCTGTGCCAAGTATTTGAAGTGAAGCATTTCGATAATAGTGTATCCTCTTCTACGATTTAAAACGGTCAGCCCATGTTTTGTGATGGTTGTCTTTTATACAGTAGGATTCCTTCTCTAGGTCCACTGTGGTATGTTGAGCCCAGTTTTAAGGCTAAATGGAATTTGAAAAGGAGATGCATCCGGAAGGCTCTCTTTAAAAATGGCCTGTTTGCCTCCCACGAGCCGTCCCGGTGCCTTGGGGGTTGTGTCGTTGTGACAGAGAGGCAGTTGGAGGTGCACAGGGGCGGTGGTGCTGATAGCATTCCGAGTCACCATAGGGGCAAAGCTCTCTAGGTTGAATGGACTTTGTGCTTCAAACGGCTTGGTCAGTTCTTAGTCCTTTTTAAAACTGGTTTTAAACAGTAATCTGCAAAAAAGAATACATTTTATTTATTGTTTTTCCTATCAAGGTGGTCGGTTGTGACAGTGAAAGAAACTGTGTTGAATTAATGAATTCGGAAGTGCTTACTGCAGCTCCATGGTGAATGGGTTACTTTTTTGATATTTGGATGTGAAAAGTTACGCATTATGAACAGGTTTTTGTCTCTCAGCCACTGTTGGTCCAGCCAACTTGCACTGCTTATATCTGTCTCTCTATGTATTGTGTATATTGTGATTGTATCTGTTGTATCTGTTGGGTTTATTTATGTTTTAGAAAGATAATGGTTATAGAAGATATGCCAACTGAAGCAATAACGTAAGGTTGATCATAATCTTTTTTTCATATAAATTTAACCAGAGTTGCATTAGTCATGTGACCCTGCAGCAGCACTGTCTATCTCTGTTGTTCAGATCACTTCTAGGAGAGCAATGCACCATTTGTCGGTTCATATGCTGATCTGACGACAAACAACTTCAGGACGATTGTCAAAGCGATAAATATATTTTGTTCATTCGTTTATCCGATTGTGAAATTGTCTTCCCAGTGTTTTCCGATACTCTATGACTGACCACTCACTTGTACTGTGCCGATCTTCATTTGAATTTGTCCTCAATGGGGCGGCAGGGTAGCCTAGTGGTTAGAGCGTTGGACCGGAAGGTTGCAAGTTCAAACCCCCGAGCTGACAAGGTACAAATATGTCGTTCGGCCCCTGAACAGGCAGTTAACCCACTGTTCCTAGGCCGTCATTGAAAATAAGAATTTGTTCTTAACTGACTTGCCTAGTTAAATAAAGGTTAAAAAAAAAAATAATAATAATTGATCCCATTATGGCTTGTAATGACTCCTGTAAGGTTATGGGGAATACTAGATTACCTCTCATAGCGTCAGACTCAGAGTGAAATTAGATTTGGACAAATATATGCTTATTATTCCAGCATTAATTTGTTTAATGTTAGCGTATGATCCATGAGGGACAATACCATTCTGATTTTATACATAAATCATCTGTTTACAACAACTTCTAACCATCGACCCTTGGAAAGAGCAGGAAGACCGGAGTCTCATTTACAGTTCTTGGGTTGGATATCAGAGTGATCTGGGTAGTAGAAAAGGGTGTACGGGAAAGTGTTTGCGACAGACAAACCAAGAGACACATCAGGCATCAGAATGGTTCAGGCTAACCCAGATCTGTCAGACTCTGCTCCTGAAAAGACCCCCCCCCTTTGGAAACTGGAGCAGACAGCCTGACACTTTTGTTTCCCACGTTTTTTATTTCTTTTTTTGAGCACACTCATCTCGCGTTTTTCTTATTTGTTTTGTTTTTGAACGGGTGGAATGTACTGTTTTCTTTCACCTGTTTTCTATTGTATTTGAAGAGGATATGATGGACTGCATTCTAGTGTCCTGTTGGTCAAGAGGGCTAATGGGGAAAAGGATGTGTTCTAAATCAGAAGACAGGAGCTTACAGTGGCTTCATGGGTGACTGTTGGGTGAGGTGGAGCAGGAGAGCTGAACAGCTGCTCCCTGTGGGCTCCGGTCCTGCTGGGTTTGAAGTGGGAGGGAAAACGCAGTGAGCGAAAGAGCAGCGTTGGATTTGGTCACCCTTGATGCTCATGCAGCATTGCGTTAGATGAGCTCATCCGTTTCGGCTTTCACCTTCTATCTGTGCTCTTTATTCCTCAGTTCGCCAACACACAATAATCCGCCAGCGTGCGCATCAGTTCAAAACTCAATCAAGAACCATAGTTAAATAGTGGAACTACGGTATATACAGTAGAAATCGCCACATTCAGTTCTCCACAGCCCAAGACGTTTTGCGACTACCCGTGTTTTTTGATTTTCTGTGCAATTTAAGGGCAATATGTAATCACATCACATACTCAACGTATTTACTTAACGCTTTGCACTGTTCACAGATCATCACAAAACTCAGTGTTGTCAAGGCATTACACTGTCATTTTTTCATACAGCTGATATTCATGTTTGTGCAGCAGAATAAAAATGTCTGTGACCTTCTGGATATGATTGAAATTTGGATCAAATCTGTTTTTATATATATATATATTTAAGTCTGAAATGTGTTTATAAATTGAGGATAATGAGCTTCCTATATGAATACTTTCAGGGAAATTCTAAAGGTCATGAGTGTATTTGTTCTGTTGTCACTGACTCACAATGGTGTCTTTTTCTCACGTGTGTCAATATGTGATCTCTTGAGTGTACGTGAACTCAACAAGGAAGTGTCTTCAGTGTGCCTGTTTTTTTGTAGGAGATTGTGATTTGAAGTGGTTTTCTATCTACTTTTAAAGGGTAAACCGCAGTATATGACAGTAGTCAATGTGCAACTAAGGGGTGTTGGAACACCAAAGATCCTAGAAAATACATGTTGATCATAAACAAATAAAAATGTGAAGCTAAGAAACGATAAAAAATATATTTTTTTTTTTCTCCAGGGTGAAAGACGAAATCATACATTTTCCTTCCATCTAGTGGTCCCCTTACATGGTGAGCTGTTATGACCTGTTTGAAACTTTGTCATCGTCTCCCTCCGTGCTATTTTATAGTATGATAATTTCAAGAGAATGTATCGTATAATTCATGCATTAATTGATAGCACTACGGCAATATATCCTGCCAGCTGTTTATAATCCCTGAACATTTTGTGTTTAGTAAATTTGAACAAGGCACTGTCATTGGAGGTGGTCATGTTCACAGTACAGAATACTGTGCACAGGATCTTCAAGACTGACTCCCTGCTCTTGAGAGCTTGGACCTAGTACTAACGTTAGATGGAACTAATTCTTTCTGTGGGTATTTTGCTTCCTCCATTTATTTTTATCATCTTTGTGGAGCTTTGTAGGTTTATTCATGGCAACTGTTTCTGGTAAACAACCCACATCCCCTCCTACAGAAAGACTCACTTTTGGCTAGCAAGGCATTGAGCAAAAATAACGAGAGCAATTAAAATGAAAATAATATTAGGATTGTTTCCCGCTTGGGGTTTTTCATGTCTTCCAGAATCATTTCCTCCTTGAGAATTTTTTTTATTTTTTATTATCATGAAACTGCAACCTTTTTTGTTTTTTACTCCAACTAAAAGGATAACTATATCTAATCTGCTGAATTATTCATATTTTCTTGATAACTACTCAGGGGGAAAGATATAAAATCAACCGAATCGTTGGATTACTCACAGTCGCTGCTCTGCTGTATCAGATCTGGCAAAAAAAGGTCCCACTATGATCTGACGCATGGACACCCTGGGGGTTTGAAGAGGGCGAGTGTTATCTAGTGTTGGCCCACCTGAACAACTGAGGCTGTATGTGTTTACACTCGAGATGAAGATTCAGACCGGTGCAAAGAGGTAGCGGGAAAACAAACAAACAAAGCCGTGCCTCTATATCAACTGGTAGGATTACACAGCGGTGTAAATGGATGGAAACTAGACCTGGGGAAATTGATGAAAGCATTGCACTTAACTTTATAAATTACCATGGAGAGTGCTGTTGGAAGTGACTGTGGATAGGACCTGGCCTAGCCAGTCTGATTCCCCATACAATCCCTCCCTTTGCCACTGAATTTAGCTGAGGTGCAGGAGGCAGAGAACAGAGAACTTCCAGAACTACAGTATGCTCCTCTTGTGAATGGATACTCCCTCTGAAGCACCTACACAGACTAGCCTCTGATCCAGCGCAATCACCAGGATATTGAGTCAGATAGGTGGCGGAACTAATTGGATGCTGAAGCTCAAGTTACACCAGTCTTGTTGCAGTAGCCATCTTCCAGCCCCAAAACTTTCTCCCGGGAGTCCAACTCTGAGTTGCGGCCCATCTGCAGTGGCTGCTCAATGTTCTTGACGAGGAGAGGCTTCAGTGAGGGGAGTCGATGTGTTTAATTGTATGCCAGGTGCTCTGGGGAAATACTGCCACAAAGTAGGAAGTTTTTAGAAGAGAAAGGCCTCCTCCCACTTATTTCCTCGCTCTTTGTTTTCCCCCTTTCTCTGTTGCTCTCCCTCTTCAAGTTTTCCTTCTTGCTTCCTTGCCCTCTTCCTTCCCACCTCCCCCCACTGTTCCATAGATGCTCTCTTTCCTCCCTCTTATCACCCCACCCATGGTCTCTCCACTCCCATTATAATTTCTGCATGCCCCTCCGCCCCCCTGCCATGTCTCCTGTGAATAAGAGGCTGGCACTTCAAAGCAATGCTTTTAATTAATCCAATTTGGCGAGGCAGTTCTAGGAGGGCACCTACCGTTCAGGAGAAAGGGTAGCAGGGTGGATGATGTGTGTCCTCAGAGGTGGTATGGGAGAAAGAAGCCATTACCCATACTCCACCGCTCCATAAGTGGGGCCTGGGGATGTTCGGGTGAACTCCTCACTTGGTGTGTCTACAAAGACACCAGGTACTTTCACTACTTTAGTTATCGATCTTATCTTTAATGAGTTCAAGCGTATAAGCATGCATAACATGCTCAAGTAACGCATGCAATGGGCAAATAACTAATTAACATCCCAATTTCATAGGAAGACTACGGAGACAAAGTGCTCGACTGTCTTTTAGCCTCAGATCCCCTCCAAATGAATTAACTGTTGCAACAAAAAAAGATTGATGCAAAAAAAATATCAGCTCCTAAATGCTCCCCTTTTTTGGTTAAATTGGGGCCACATTTTTTTAAATCAGAGTAAACATGAAGACAGAATACCGCATTAGGACTTGGAGTTTGGGTGTGGAGTTTGTCCTAGAAACAAACAAACACGCACACCAGCCGGCTTTGCTGCAGCTACGTTGTTCCCGGTAGAAGAATTAATGCTGTTAAAGCTACACCACTAAATGTCTACCCTTACTACTACAGGGGAAGTTGAGCACCAGAACTAGTCAGGGATTGTCCCCGATTCATTTTCATTGTCCTCACACAACGAGGAGCAGCAAAGCCATCTCATAATGATCCCCTGAATCATCATTATCTTTCCAATGCATGAACTATCACAGAACACTGAGGTTTTTTGTGAGATTAATTGTTAATGGTCTATTGAGCGTAAGGGCCGTTATCTTATTCTCTCTCTCGCTCATATGCATTCAAGCTTATCTGCTTTGTTAAATTAGTGTAAATCTTCCCTCTAGCTTCAAGTAGTGTGATTTTGATGTAATAAGTGTGCTTTATTGTTGTATGAATTACGGTACATAATAAAGGGACACAAAGCACAAATCATAATAATGTATTACATTTACTACATACAATTTTGTGCTGAGGAAATACAGGTCATTGTGCAACAACTGGGGTAGTAGAGTATACTATGTACCAGTGGAGGCTGGTGACTTGAAACATTGAAGAGGATGGGAGACCCACGGGCATAGGAGCGGAACGCACGGAGACGACAAAGTGTTTCAAAATGTCATCAAAGACTAATTATTTGACCTAAAGCATTTAATAAAGACAGGTATAGTACAATATTATGGGGAATGGGAATGAGAGGGCTACTTACACCGTGTTGGAAAGGGATTACAGCAGTGATTGAATGAGGGTAGGAGGCATGAGTTGAGGTGTTCAGAGGCTTGACCAGTGCAGTACAAGATTTGACTGGGAGGACCCAGAACAATAACACAACACACTACACAGGTAGACAAAAGAGATACGAATGAATTAGTCCAAGCAAGGAGTAAAATCATTGTGTAATAATGTGATTGTGTATGTGATTGACTCTACATACAGTAATGAGAGAAAATGAATAGGGGTTCTCACAGTGTGTGGAGGGGAAACATACAATGTGCCAGTGGATGAGTGGGCACGTGGGATGTGGCTTCAGTTCATGTCAGGAGAGAGTTGACAATGGTAGTGGAGTGGAGTAGTCATCACCTCTTAATCAGGGAACAGGAGGGGACTTAGCTGTAAATATAAATAGCAGATACATTCCATTACAGCTGCGCCATCATAGGTTTGGACAAGTTTCTCTGATGTTAAACTCCGACATCTCAAAATTCATCAAATCAAACACAGACCTGCACATCTCGCCCACTTGACACTTCAAAGTAGCCCAAGAAACGTTCCTGAATAAAGCCCTGATCATCCACATACCTGATAACTGACATCATCAAGCAAACTGGTGGCACCATAGGTCTCAGAGCGGTGGGGCAAATTTTATCCCCTGGGGCCTGGAGTTTTTCATTATATGTTAACCTAACTAGGAAAACTCTGACCCCTATACCCTTTTGGACTCCCTAGTGGCGTAGCAGTCTAAGGCACTGCATCTCAGTCACTACAGTTCAATTCCAGGCTGTATCACAACTGGCCGTGATTGGGAGTCCCATAGGGAGGTGCCCAATTAGCCCAGCGTCATCCGGGTAGGCCGTCATTGTAAATAAGAATTTGTTCTTATCTGACTTGCCTAGTTAAATAAAGGTCAAATAAAATAAGGTATGACAATGATTAATCTTTTTTTTTTTTTTTAAGTTTAAAAAAAGGTTTTCTACGGACTATGATGTGACCAGTTAAACCAGTCACATGGTTTTTAAAAAGACTCCTGGCCCAAGGGGGATGAAAACCCTGTCTGACTGCAGCTACCATTTGTTCATATAAATGATATTTAGACTAGATTAGGAGGGGGATTTCTTCTACCCAGACACATAGACAACAACTGATAGACAATAGAACTCACAGGGCTGAGCTTGCTTTATGCATGTTTGCGTCATGCAGACATATGCAACTGTAGGCCTTCTAAAACATTTAAACACATCTGTCATCACTACTATGTTTATTGATGAATTCCAGTTAATAGTTAGATTACAAACGTATAGGCACCCTAGCCAGCCCAATTTTGAATATAAACTATCTTTGATCACATTCACATTTTCTCCTGACACACAAATGGACTATAAATACATAACGTTACCAATTAGTTTACCCTGACCAGATGGAGAGGGTTCATGGTCTGTATGCAGCTGCTCTTATTATTAGTATACAGTTGATCAGACTGAAAAATATTCTTGTTTGTGAGATGTCAGATTTCAAATGTTTAAGTGTAGCCTAGGGTGCTGCAACATTTATGTCAGGAGGTTTTACTTGTCTGTCCTGAGTGATTATGTGTTATCTTTGCTAAATTAATACCAGAGGAAAGTGTAAAGCGTGGGGAAATGAGCTGCGTCAACCTCTCTCTTTAATTTTTTACTTTTAATGGATGATGCGAGGGAAGCGATCAAATCATTTGGAATTGTTTTCGACATCCCAGAAAATACAGTCGAAAGTTTGAGATGTTCAGCTGGTAAATGATCGTAACGTGCAATTACCTCTGCAAGCTCCTTGTAGTTGCCCTTGTTGGCGGAACTTTCTCGTCGTGTCCTCTAAAAGCAAAATCTTGCATGCCTCAAAATGCAGTGGTGTTGATAAGCCGTTTGAGAACATCCCTGTTTCTTCTTACTTTCTCGTTGTGTTGCGCAGTTTGAATACGCAGACCTTCATCGTAATCAATGTAGCTTTTTTCCCAGAAGCTTGAATCTGATTTGGGCATTTGCTCCCTGCGTTTCTTTTTATCGTTTAACTGAACGATCGATGTTCTTCAGGTCACTGTACCCACCTTTCGACCAAGGCTCAGACTTTCCCAAAAGCAGGCAAAGCCAACAATACAGGCGGCTTGGTGAAAGGCTCCCTGTTAACCAACTATACTTTTGATACCAGTTGGTATTGAATGCCCTCACCTTTTCATCCTTCTCCATGAAACTGATCTCAGGCAGAGGTCAACCCTCGCTTTGAATTCCCACATTTTCCGTGTACCCCAGAGAATATAAGGGGTTCTTCAGCGTTGGCCATTCTGGCAGAGAAAACTGCACACTCCCTGGTAGCTAAGTTAGCAAGGCAAATTTAAATAACATGCACAAACTGGACACAAAAATAAAGTTCTGAAAACAATTTATAATATACCTCCTCCGTCTCCTGTAATTTGAAAAAACTAATTTGAATTGAATAATATCCCCAAAATGCTCAACTATCCAACAATGTCACCAAGCGTCTCAACACATAGAACCCCCATAATGCTCTGTAGCGCAATCCCAATACAACACACTAACTTTGTTCTCTGATCCTAATTCTATGATTGTATGGACAACATGTCAGTTCACTCAAGTTTTGTATTGAAGTCAATATAGCCAGAGGAGGACGGAAGCTAGCTGTCCTCCTCTGAAGAAAATGGAGTATATTTCTATTTTTATGAAATTTCACTGAGGGGAATGGTCCTCCCCTTCCTCCTCCTCGGAGCCTCTGCTGCTATGTACTGGAGTGAAGCATAGCAGGTGGGTAGGTCTCACAATGGCTGGGGAGTAGGGGACCTTCTCTCGTGAAAGGTGTATTTGATATAATATCATTGGGTGAAACACGAGAGAAAAGGAACATGACAGTGTTGTGGCACACCACTATGTTGCAAGGGACTGCGAAAGGAGGAGCACGAATAAATACAATTATAGAGGTTGGAATTAACACGGAGAGGTTGGAATTAAGAATAAGCCCATGTGATATGTATTACCTATCCTTTGTCAGTAACGGAACATTAAAGAGATGTTGTAGGATTCAGATTCCAGCCAACTCCAACATTTACACAAGGATATAACCATGGAAATTATTGGGTAGATGTAGCGTATCTACCACACTGCCACTCACCCACATAGCCTATGACAGGACAGCTCTAGGGCAGGTTCACAGAGAGGAGTGGAGGAGGAGGAGAGGGAGGTAGAGAAAGCAAATGGACTGAGACATAGAGGGGTGAGTGGTAGTTGAAGAAAGGATGGACAAAAGGCACTAAAGGCACTGTCCTCCAGGCTACATGAACTAGCTCATCTCACATAGTTTCTACCTTGATCCATGTGGTATCTTTATGTGTTTGTTGACCTGTGTCGTGATGCAGGAAATCTCCCCATCCTAGATAACTTAGCCATGGTTCTCTCTTTTCTGGGTGAATTACCTCATAAAGCTTAACGCCAAATCCTTACAGCCTTAACACCGAGGTGTTAGTGTCTATCCATAACTCCCCATGCGGTCAACCTCCTTCAGTGTAATTCTGACAAAATGATGATTAAGCAATACATATTTCACTCTTGACTGACCAATCCACACCACGTTTGGATTTTCCCGGAAAACCAGATTTTATCAGATGTTCTATTTTGTTGTCCTAGGGTTTTGAAAAAATTCCATTGCGGAGGCACAACATGTACAAATTCCACTTGGGTTGATTAGCATTTCGGTTTTTTTTTTCACTACACGTTTACAAAATATGTATCATTATCAGCCAGAAACCATTATGTATAAGCCATATGCTTACATGGAGGAGATAATAAATTACCTGTGTGCTTAACGGAAGGAAAGAGAGGATTTAAAGCTGCGAGGCACAGGACACGTCCCTTTTAAGACCGTCTCGATCCAGTTAAGCTGGGTGGCTTTTTTTTCTCTCCAAATAACGATGCAATGCATCAGAGGCACAGTCTAATGAAAACCAGTCTGCAAAGAACCTTGCAAAAAAGTATTCCGCAACTAGTATCTATCTGCCGCAGCTAGTATTTATTTCTCTTCACCAGTGTCGATGCATTCGGACATGACAGATTTACATATTGTGTACGACACGTTGCAGTCAGATTCTGCTTTAGTGAGTCGTGTCTAATGGATATTCACTGGGAATTAAACTTCTATTTTATCAGCAGATGTTTCGAGACAATCAGGTTCTGCAAACCTGTCTTATGTTATGGTGCCATGGTGGTGATGAGCATCAGTGAAGAGCGGAAGAGCAATCGGCATGGTCAGCTATTAGGAGATGTATAAAGTATAGAAGGCTGTGCAAAGTCTCTCAGGTAAAATATGTTTTGGGGTTTTTCCTCACTAATAAATGCAAGTGCGATTTATTCAAGGAATGATTTATAGAATGAGAACATAAGCTTCTGTCCTGTAATATAATAAGACATCTGGGAATGTAATCTTTTGTTTCGTAACTTTGAAGGATAACAATTTCATGATGCAGTTTAGCCATTTTAGTGGAACACTCTTAAGCCAGGGCATCAATGAAGCTATTGCATCATGTCAATATATCCATGTTTTTAAAAAAAAAATTTAAACATTGTGTCACTGAGTCAAACGTACATCTTTCGGTGTCAGATAACCTTATGCATCAAGTAGATCATTTCTCCCTTAAAGTGATCACCCTCTTTGTTCAGGCAAGCCTAAATCACTGTAGTTCAGGAGTCAAATTTGGCTTAACAAATCACATAATAAATTACATGGACTCACTCTGTGTGAAATAGTAGGGATTGACTCCCCCTTCCTCTTTCCCGCAACATCTGTAAGGTCCCTCATTCAAGTATTGAATTTCAAGCACAGATTCAACTATACTGAACAAAAATATCAACGCAACATACAACAATTTCAATGATTTTACTGAGTTATATATAAGGAATTCAGTCAATTGAAATAATAAATTAGGCCCATCTAAGCTATGGATTTCACGTGACTGGGGAGTGATGCCCAGCGAATCAGAATGAGTTTTTCCCCACAAAAGGGCTTTATTTATACTCCTCAGTTTCATCAGCTGTCCGGGTGGCTGGTCTCAGACGATCTCGCGGTAACTAAGCCCGATGTGGAAATCCTGGGCTGGCATGGTTACACGTGTAAAGTGTTGGTCCCATGTTTCATGAGCTGAAAAAAAAAGATCCCAGAAATGTTCCATACACACAAAAATATTATTTTGTGCACAAATTTGTTTACATCCCTGTTACTGTGCATTTCTCCTTTGCAAAGATAATCCTGACAGGTGTGGCATATCAAGAAGCTGACTAAACAGCATGATCATTACACAGGTGCACCTTGTGCTGGGGGCAATAAAAGACCACTCTAAAATGTGCATTTTTGTCACACAACACAATACCAAGATGTATTTAGTTTTGAGGGAGTGTGAAATTGTCATGCTGACTGCAGGAATGTCCACTAGAGCTGTTGCCAGGGAAATTGAATGTTCATTACTCTATCATAAGCAGCCTCCAAGGTCGTTTTACAGGATTTGGCAGTATGTCCAATCGGCCTCACAACTGCAGGCCACATGCAAATCTGAAAATCTATTGCAAGACTTCAAAATTGCTGTGTAGCCATGACCCCCAATACCTTGACAGAGCTTGAAGAATTAAAAAAAGAATAATGGGCAAATATTGCACAATCCAGACACGGCAAGCTCTTAGAGACTAACCCAAGAAGACTCACAGCTGTAATCACTGCCAAAGTTGTCTCTGACTTGTATTGACACAGGGGGGTGAATACTTATCTAATCAAGGTATATTGGTGTTATATTTTTTATTACCGTTAATCCCGCTTTGTAACATAACAAAATGCGAGGAAATCCAAGGGGACGAAAACTTATGATACCCACTGTTAAAGTCCCACATACAACAGGTAAAAGTCAACGCAACAAGAAGTCCTTGATAACTTCATTCTCATTTAAATTAAACGTTTGACACCATATACATAATTGCTGATAATTATAATAATTAGTTTGCACTTCATATACAGTACACCTACGTACACACTAGGAAAAAGGTTCTACCCCTAGAACCATAAAGGGCTCTTCATCTGTCATATTTTTAGGGTGAGGAAGTGGTAAAAGGTAGAGATTTAAGACCTAAAGGGCAGATGTATAAAGTTATAGGGTATAAAGGGCACTGAAATGCTGGTGGCCTTTTCTGCAACACCATCAAAATGTTCCGTAAATATCGTGCTTTATGAAGTTCGGTTAAGGCTTCATAGACCTTTCAGATAAGTATTTTTCACACTGACCCCGGCTGAATGTTTTGGGGAAGGAAATGTCAAGGCACTCACGTTTTTATATCAAGGACTTTCACAGGGTTTTTTATTTTATACCACCTTTCATTCAAACCCGATGGACACGAATAGAACTGGTTTGACGATCGTTTATCTCAGTATTTTAGTTATAGATAATACCCCCTCTTTTGGTACTGTTCTTTTAAAGTACTTTACTACAACCATTGGCAAGAAAACAAATTATTCTGAAATAAATGCTTCACACTTTGTCAGTGCAAGCTATTTTAAGGTTGTTGACATAATGGTTCGTTTTGTGCCTTCTTTCAAGCTACTGGTACAATTTGCTCAGTTATTTCTGGGACAGAAAAAAAGATCCTGAACCGGCATCAACATTTCATTTTCAACATCAAGAATCATTTGTTAGATAAAGCACATATGTTTACGGGTATAATTTCTCTTGAAATCACTGAGTCAATTATCCAATCATTCAGAATGCTGCTGTCTGTGGTATCTCTAAATTCTCCCCTGTCATCACAGTGCTAAATCTCTCTGTACTGGTTCCTGGTTGCTTGCTGCTAGCATCAGACTCCAGGCCCTCATGCTTTCCTCGCGAGTTAATTCATCTCTTCACGCTGCAGCTTGTATTTTCCCACTCTTCACTCTCCCTTTCTCCTTGTGCTAAATCATGTGAAAGCTCTCTCTATCCTTGATATGTTTCTTTGTGCAAGAGGAAAGTCTTACACATGAAAACCCCTGATGAAGGCCAAGGGCCGAAACACATTGGCTTCAGTTTTATATCGTAAAAAAGCTATTTTATCATTTTCCAATGTCTTCCAAGAGTTGCTGAATTTCCTTTTTTTCAACACATGTTTTGTCTTTTGAACAAACGCTAGGCCTGAGTAATAAGTTGTGAAGAGGATGCACTATCAGCTGTGAAACAACCAGCACCCTTACAGCAGCAGAATATTTCATTCACAGAGGAAACCTTTTAGTTTGAAACAACCTTCAGAACTACGGCAGCAAACCCACAATAAACACACACATGAAAAAAAGATGAACTCTCTGAAAAGACTAAATGCCTCCATACGTGCAGGTATTACCATTGTGCATCTTGCTCAAGCACTAAGACATCCAGTGTGCCCCGCATGTGGTGAGAGGACAAATGGATGCAAAAATAGAGAATATTGATTATTAATCCAAATGTTGATTGACAGCTAAAAATTAAAACTGCCCTTCTAAACGTCACATCTATGGCATATTGTTTGTAGAGAGAAATCATGAGATACTGTGGCTTAGGAGGATACGGTTCATTGTTGCATAGACTAACATGTTACTGTAGAGAAGCTATGATGTCAATACTGCTTTAGGTTTCTGAATATCACCAGCATACAGTAGAACTACCTCCAATGCGTTTTCCAATGGCTAACAATGTAGCCAGTGGTATGGGGTCTGTTTCTTTGTATCATAGATACTTGATTTGGTGATTAGCAGATTACAGTTCCCAGAAGATCTGTTCATAGATCAGATCTGCTCCCAAAAAGCTAGCCCTTCATCTCCCACCACAAGTTGTTTCGACATAGTGTCTGTGTTTTCACATCTTCTCTTCTGTTTTGTCAGATGTGTCATGGTTCAAATAGGCCAATTTGAGACCACGTCGACACAGGGGGATTATGGAAGCTAATGACCCAGTAATCCTTGTGGGAAGCCAACAAAAAAGCAGATCAAATACAAACTGTGTCCTGCACTGATTGCTTTACCTCCCTGCTACTGAGCAATTAGATCAAAATAGCATCTTTCTCAGTTTCCTTTTTCGCTGACAGGCTTTTCCCGGAGAGTTGAGAAGGTAATCATTTGTGTATAATGTGTTGAATAAATGCATCTTTAAAGTGTCTTTCAAAACTTGTTTGTAGTTGATTTTGGTAACAAGAATTGAAAGTCTGAGAAATGTAGCACATCCAAAATGAGCTTAATCTCTACATCCTCAGACCGATTTTCATCTGCATTGTCCTCTCAAATCAAATCAACTGTTATTTGTCACATACTTCATAAAATAACAGATGTAGGCGAACAGTGAAATGCTTACTTAGGGGCCTTTCCCGATAATGCAGAGAGAATAAATTCACAATGAGTAACGATACTTTGGCTATGTACATGGGAAATGAATACAGAGTCTATGTGCAGGGGTAGGAGGTAATTGAAGTAGATATGTACTATACATATAGGTATGGGTAAAGTGACGAGGCAACAGGATAGATAATAAGCAGAAGCAGCAATGTATGTGCTGAGTCAAAAGAGTTAGTGGAAAACGGGGTCAATGCAGATAGTCCGGGCACCTATTTGGTTAACTATTAGCAGTCTTGTGGTTTGGGTTAGAAGCTGTTCAGGGTCCTGTTACAGACTTGGTGCATCGCTACTTCTTACCGTGCGGTAGCAGAGAGAACAGTCTATGACTTGGGGGGCTGGAGTCTTTGACCATTTTTAGGGCCTTCCTCAATGGTGCAGTTGTAGAACTTTGTTGAGAATCTGAGGGCCCATGCCAAATCTTTTCAGCCTTCTGATGGTGAGGAGGCATTATTGTGCCTTCTTCACGACCGTGTTGGTGTGTGGACCATGTTCATTCCTTAGTGATGTGGACACCGAGGAACTTGAAGCTCTCGACCCGCTCCACTACAGCCCTGTCGATGTGGATGGGCTGATGTTGAGGGAGAGGTTGTTGTCCTGGCACCACACTGCCAGGTGTGACCTCCTCCCTATGACCTCCTCCCTATAAGCTGTCTCACTGTCGTCGATGATCAGCCCTGCCATCATTGTATCGACAGCAAACTTAATGATGGTGTTGAAGTCGTGGGTGAACAGGGAGTACAAGAGGGAACTAAGCACACACCCCATATGGGCCCCCGTATTCAGGGTCATTTTGTTGCTTACCCTTACCACCGGGGACACAGTACAAAAACATCTGGAAAAGGGGATGGATCTTTTTACTACATAATGTGATTTTAATCAGATGCATTGTGGGCTAATGAGCTACATCAAACATTAATGGGGGTAATTTGCACACCTCATGTGGCCCATTGATTCAAGTCTCCCCCTTAGCCTCACGCAACCATTATCACCATACAACCATACTGTACAGTTATTTCTAGGTGAAAACCCAAGGAACTGTTAAAATGCATGATTCACTCAACTCTAAAATGTAAACGCATACAAAAAAATAGGTCCTCTTTTTTTTGTTTTGTTCTCAGACATTTGAGGAGTGATTAGCTAGATTAATGTCAGTAGTAGCCCAATAGGATGGATTTCATATTCGTTTCACTGGCCACGCATCATCTCCAGATGAAGTGGACTCTTTTGAGAGGAAATATCTATGGAAGGACACTCACAAGAAGTAGTTCATCCAGAAAGCTTTTTCCGCTGCCATGCCCATCTGTCTCGTTGAAGAGTCTCATACCTGCAATCTGTTTCAGCATGTTAAACATGTTCATACAGCTTCAAATGGGTGTCCCGTGTCAAATCAGACACACACTGTGTCAGGGGTTAGAGTGATTTCAATTAAACGTTCCAAAAAGAATCAGTTCAGGGAAGATTGTTGACAGGTACTAGTATTAGTTTAGATAATGTTGTGTATACCATCATGATACATTTTTTAAATATATAAACACTGCATCTGCTTTAATACATTTATTTACAGTGTATTTGGAAGGTATTCAGACCCATTGACTTTTCCCACATTTTGTAACATTCTAAAAATGGATTAAATTGTTCATTTTTTCTCTCATCAATCTACACACAACACTCCATAATGACAATGCAAAAACTTTTTTTTTTAAACATACAGACCATTCAGACCATTTCCTCAGTACTGAAGCACCTTTTGTCTCTGCTGTGGAAGGAACTGGACTAAGGTGCAGCGTGGTGAGCGTACATTTTCTCTTTATTTGGAAAAATGACGCCGAACAAAACAATAAACACTACAAAAACAAACGGTGAAGCTAAAGGCTATGTTCCCTAAACAAAGTCAACTTCCCACAAAGAAAGGAGGGAAAAGGGGCTAACTAAGTATGGTTCCAATCAGAGACAACAATAGACAGCTGTCCCTGATTGAGAACCATACCCGGCCAAAACATAGAAATACCAAATCATAGAAAACAAAACATAGAATGCCCACCCCAAATCACACCCTGACCAAACCAAATAGAGACATTAAAATGCTCTTTACGGTCAGGGCGTGACACCTTTGGCAATTACAGCCTTGAGTCTTCTTGGGTATGATGCTACAAGCTTGGCACATCTGTATTTGGGGAGTTACTCCCATTCTTCTCTGCAGATCCTCTCAAGCTCTGTCAGGTGGGATGGGGAGCATCACTGCACAGCTATTTTCAGGTCTCTCCAGAGATGTTCGATTGGGTTCAAGTCCGGGCTCTGGCTGGGCCACTCAAGGACATTCAGAGACTTGTCCCGAAGCCACTCCTGGCTTGTCTTGGACTAGAGTCGTTGACCTGTTGGAAGGTGAACCTTTGCCCCAGTCTGAGGTCCTGGGCGCTCTGGAGCAGGTTTTCATCAAGTATCTCTCTGTACTTTTCTCCGTTCATCTTTCCCTTGATCTTGACTAGACTCCCAGTCCCTGCCTCTGAAAAACATCACCACAGCATGATGCTGCCACCACCATGCTTCACCGTAGAGATGGTGCCAGATTTCCTCCAGATTCAATCTTGGTTTCATCCGACCACAGAATGTTGTTTCTCATGGTCTGAGAGTCATTTAGGTGCCTTTTGGCAAACTCCAAGAAGCTGTCATGTGCCTTTTACTGAGGAGTGGCTTCCATCTGGCCTGATTAGTGGAGTGCTGCAGAGATGGTTGTCCTTCTGAAAAGTTGCCCCATCTCCACAGAACTCAGGAGCTCTGTCAGAGTGACCATCTGGTTGTTGGTCACTTCCCTGACCAAGGGCCTTCTGCCCCGATTGCTCAGTTTGGCCAGGCTGCCGGCTCTAGGAAGACTCTTGATGGTTCCAAACTTCTTCCATTTAAGAATGATGGAGGCCACTGTGTTCTTGGGGGACCTTGAATTTTGGTACCCTTCCCCAGATCTGTGCCTCGACAAAATCCTGTCTTGGAGCTCTACGGACAATTCCTTCGACCTCATGGCTTGGTTTCTGCTCTGACATGCACTGTCGACTGTGGGACCTTATATAGACAGGTGTGTGCTTTTCCAAATCATGTCCAATCAATTGAATTTACCACAGGTGGACTCCAATCAAGTTGTAGAAACCTCTCAACGATGATTAATGGAAACAGGATGCACCTGAGCTCAATTTCGAGTCTCATAGCAAAAGGTCTTAATACTTATGTAAATAAGGTATTTCTGTTTTTATCTTTTATACATTTGCAAAAAAAATCTTAAACCATTAAGGGGTATTGTGTGTAGATTGACAAGGGAAAAAATGTATTTAATCAATTTTAGAGTAGGGCTGTAACGTAACAAAATATGGGAAAAGTCAAGTGGTCTGAATACTTTCCGAATGCACTGTATGTAACAGGGTGAAGATTGCCTTGTCACACATATCAGTGCAAAGTATCTGTATACACAGTGAGACTCCTTTCATCTGTCTTTTGGGATCGTACACTCGACATGACTTATGATAAAAAAATTAAAAATCTGTTATTATCTTCGCACCCCACCGACATCAGAGGAAGGCGTTGGTCTGGTCGCCTCTGTTTATACGTGATCAAATCAAAAGTCAGAACAAGTCAGAGAATAGGCTGCGTGGTTGTAGGAGGAGGCTATTATTTCAGCAGGGTCTTTAGTTTGTGTCTGTCCCTATCTCTGAGCCTCCTTCAATAACCACCCCCTCTGTCATCGCTGAGACTGCAGCCAGTACTGGCCGTTTAACTCTGTATTGATCGTGCAGGGATTGTGGTAGATTTACTATCAATTCTGGGTGAAACCGCTTGCGGATTCAATGTACAGTGATGTCTCATGAGCCCACAACGGTCACTGCTAGGCCTGGGAAGCACATTACAGAGTAAGTAGATAAGACATCAGGGAATTTAGTTCTTACAAAATGACTTTGGACTCCTGTAAAGAAAGAATATTGGACGCAGTGAGCTCCCTCCTCATACTTCATGTAATTCTATTGCAACTTGGAATTTTAAGGATGACATTTTTTATGCCCTTCTCCCCCCTGTAATCTGAAGCGATGTATTACATTACAACCTGTTACGTACTGATCAAGCCAAATGAAGGAAACATAAATGCTATCGTTGTGAGTAGTCCACTGGCAGTTCCTCACTCCTCATTACCTTAGCTAAGAGCCTTAGGCCAAGCTACCAAACCTCCCATCCCCTCCTAATGGATGAACAGAGGGCCGACTCCATGTGCAATTACATAACAGTTCCGACAGCTTTACTTTGTGTCTGGAGCTCGTGAGTTTTGAACTTGGAACATCACAACTCCGTGTGCAGCCTTCTCATTTGGATGTACAGTACGGGAGAAAGGCCTTCATTTACCTAGAAGCCCTCAGGCTAGCTCTGCCAGGAAAGACTCAAGTACAAGTGTTCCCCTGTGGGATTCATCCCACCGTAGAGCTCCACTGTTGAGACATTGATCCAATGTGATCAGCTCCATTGCTCGTGAAAACCACAGGTAGTTCAAGGCTAACCTCAAGGAAAAATGTGCAAACTTGCAGTGACAATGTCGTGCGTCCTTGGGTTTTCATTTGTGAAGTTCCCGCCGGCGTTTTTGTCAAGTGAAGATAATTCAATGACAAATAATATTACACAGATATTTTGCATCAGTGATAATTACAGTGCTGTTACACCCATAATTAACCTTGACTCTAAACTTCAGCAATTTACAATGTAGATTGAATGAAGAAAGATACCATGTGCTGTGGTGAATTTATTCCTGAAGGCCACTACATTGTTCCATGAGTTGTGTGAAAAAAATAATGAGCTACCATGTGTATAGGAATCAATTAGCAAGACCTCCACTGGCACTGCTTGTCTCGTATGCTAGCTAAGCACCAGGCCCCATCTGACTGTCTGTCCCAGGGGCAGGTGGGAGTCACGGAGAGCATGTGGAGGGAAGAGAGCGCCCCTCAGAAGGTGCCAACACTGTTTTAATTTAGAGGTGGGAGGAAGCTGTTTCCCTGGCAGCATAAACACAGGGTTAGCTGACCCTGCCGTGAGCACTGTGGCCCTTCCCTCTGATGGGGGAGGGAGAGGTGTTGTGGAGTAGGTAGGAGGGAGAGGGGGCGAGAGAGTGTTCAGTAAAAGCCCCAGGAAAGCTGACAGGCTGGCGTATCTTTGATGGTGTGCTTTTTTAAACCTCTTCCACACAGATACAATGATGCACTGCTGTCGAGCTCAGTGACTTGTTATTTATTTATTGCAGCACATTCTGTCCCTTTGAAGGGACTCATAAAGTAGCTATGGGACCAATTTGTTGAGTATGATATTATTCCTTCCAGTTTGCTAATTCAGATCATATGTTCGTTTAGCACATTTATGGACAGTACAAACTATGTAAACCAACATATTTCACATTCTGTGTCAGGACATTTCCCTCTATTCATTAAAACAGTCAACATGAATTTACAATGATATCACCTCAGAAGTTTATTTTCTAGAATAGTAGGAACCCTGTTCAAGCAGCGGACACTCAGCCCAACAGTCCGTGACCAGGCTTCGTTTGTCTCACTTTGACATTTCCTGTCAAAACACTTGATGCAACCTTGACTTAAAGTTGATTGGTAAACGTAGTTTGCCTCTGAGAGGAATGCTGCTGGTGTGTGTGTCTAAAAGTGGACAATACCACAGAGACCTGTTATTTTCCTTGGTTTTTAAGATCATGTTCTGTAGACTTGTTGAAAAAAAGCTACAGAGCTTTTCATCTGTGAATTAGTTGCCATTTTATGTGAGAAGCTGTGTCTGTAACGGCAGATCTCCTCTTTGTCTGAAGAGGAGTAAGGATCGGACCAAGATGCAGCATGGTAAGTGTCCATAACTTTAATCAAAGAAAGCACGGAACACTGAATACAAAAATAACAAAGGAAACGTGATGAAACCGAAACAGTACCGTGTGGCGACTGACACGGAAACAAACACCCACAAACCAACAGTGAAACCCAGGCTACCTAAGTATGATTCTCAATCAGAGACAACTAACTACACCTGCCTCTGAGTGAGAACCATACTAGGCTGAACACAAAAGCCAACAGAAAAACAAACATAGACTGCCCACCCCAACTCACGCTCTAATCATACTAAATAAAGACAAAACAAAGGAAATAAAGGTCAGAACGTGACAGTGTCAGCATGTGAGATTTAATTATATTTCTCTGAAACAGGCACTTGCTTGGTGAAGTGAGGTAACAAATCAAAACAATACTGTAAATATTGTTTCAGCAAAAAGTGCTAAGTTTAATCAACTGCCTGCACACCGTTTTATGAAAATAACAATACTTATTTTCAGTTTCTGACTCAAAGGCTACTTTTACACAGACCGCCCAATTCGGATATTTTGCCCAATTATGGGCAAACATCTGATCTGATTCTGCAAAAGATCTGATATAACTGTGTAAATGCAGCCAAAGAGACGGCTGCTAAGTATGAGGGCGGAAAACCAACTTCATCCTCTTTTATCATCAGTATCAAAATCAATGTCAACAAGCAAACCAACCCCTATCAGATGTACAGAAGTTTGTGTTTTGATCAACAGTCATACACTGTGCAAATAACAATTCAATCTCATGAAATGAGGTGTCATTAGTAAAAAAAAAAATAAAAAATGTGAGGACTCCACATTAGACAGTGGAGCAATGCAGCCATTCCACAAAACCTTAGTATAAACTGCTTCATGACTCCGTCATCCCCTCACTTTACCCAACGTGCCCCACCGGGAATGTATAATCTCATCAGCGCCGATTATCCTCCTCTCAGGAGGCTGTCCTGCACGGGTATAATTATGGCAGGGTGGACTTTTAGGAAGCATATGCCATCTGTAATAGGCGGCTAATGCGCTTGATTGGGTCTGCCTGGTCACATGAGTAGATAAGAGGGGCCCTTTGGGGGTTTGAACAACAGGGGTTATTATTCAGACAAAACAACCTTGGGGGTTTTTCCAAAGCTCTCATAATTCCTTGACATTATCTGTCTAAAAGGATGCTGAAGACTGTCCTGTGAGCGCATCCAAGCCAGGAGAGACGTAGAATTTGTGGATGTCCATAACAATGACACTTAGGGGGTTGACTGATTACCGATTTTTGGAGTTCATTGTGTTGACACAAAGACACTGCAATATTGATGCTTTGGTTTGTTCGATTTGTCGAACACATAAACAGGTACCGAGATTGAGTTGGATAACAGTTCAAAATGACCTCCAGGGGAAATGCAGGAACATTTGGAAGATAGGTCCATGAAATAGAAGTTGGATCATATTGCTTGAACAGGCATAGAAATAAGTGAGCAGGTACGTTTCCCGGGATTATCCAATCAAACAGCGTGTTTGCATGTGGGAGTTTCCTTTTCCCCTCCCTTTTCAGTAGAAAGCCTGTGGGATTTTTTTTCTGTGAGGTGAGTGTCTTTGATATTTTATTAATCAGTAGAAGTGTGTGTGTTCAGATTGAGAGAGTGAAGGGTGGGGAATGTGCTCAGAATCCTTTGATTTGCTGAAGCAAGTATCAGCCCTTTTGCCAGAGTGAGAAGAGAAAAAAAAGTCATGGCTTTTCATCTGTGTCTATTCAATTCTATTTAATATACCATTCGATGGAAGCCTATGAAAATTTCAATAGGGGGGTCAACAAAGACATTTAACCTCTATGGTATTACTGAGCACACATTAAGAATTTAAATGACGGTTTTATGTATTGAAGTGTCACGGATATAATAATGTATTATGTAAGAGTGTGAATTTCGAGACCCAAAGGGACTTCACTGCTGAAACCAACGTTGTGCGGATGCATATTTGCCATATTTTCTGTGTGAAATGACTTCATTTTACCTGGATGGTGAAAATTGGAGCATAATAATGCTTTGCCCACAGTAATCATCCTCCCCCTTCATGTCCATCATCATTGATAGTAGGCCTTTTGACTCACATATTAATGACATCTGAGTGTGGAAATGGTGTAGCTAATTACTGAGAACAAATTGCAAAATGACTGTGAACCCACAATGGAGGTCTATTTCATAAGAGTGTTGATATTCAGCCTCTAACGTCTCGTGCAAGGCTGATGTTTGTTGACTCTAAATTCCTCTCCCCATGGATCCCTGATGCCATTAAAACACAGAGGGAAATGTGCTGTTTTTTATAGCATGTTTCAATCATGCTGTGACCCTTGATAATGAGTAAAAGCTAATTGAACAAAAGGTGAGATATTCACCCAGTTGGTTGGTTTTTCAACAGAATGAATTGTGTTTGATCAATGTCATTATGTTTTAGTCACCACCGACTCTGAAAGTCAGGTGCCCGAGAAGTTTGATCAAATACTTGATTTTCAGTAACAAAGCCTGATTATCTTGTCTTCTCATCATCACAAAACAAACCCAGTTTGTGTTTGGAAAGTATTCAGACCACTTCCATTTTCCCACATTTTGTTATGTAACAGCCTTATTCTAAAATATATTTTTTATCAATCCTCATAAATCTACATGCAATACTGTCACGACTTCCGCCGAAGTTGGTCCCTCTCCTTGTTCGGGCGGCGTTCGGCAGTCGACGTAAACCGGCCTCCTAGCCATCGCCGATCCACTTTTCATTTTCCATTTGTTTTGTCTTTGTCTTACACACCGGGTTTCAATTCCCCAATTACTTGTTCATTATTTAACCCACTGTTCCCCCATGTTTGTTTGTGAGTAATTGTTCGTTGTAAATTGGTCCGTTATTTGTGGGCTCGCTTTATTGCTTTCTATTTGTGTATTTTGAGTAAAGTACGTTGTTTACTCATATCTGCTGTCCTGCGCTTGACTCTCTACACCAGCTACACACAGGACCATTACAAATACCCATAATGACAAAATGAAAACAGGTTTTTAGAATTATTTGCACTTTTTAAAAACTCTACGGGATCAGTGACCCCCCCCCGCGGGACGGATGAGCTAACATGCGCTAATGTGATTAGCATGACTTTGTAAGTAACAAGAACATTTCCCAGGACATAGACATGTCTTATATGTTAATCTAACTGCGCTGTCCAATTTACAGTAGCTATTACGTGAAAAAAGACCATGCTATTGTTTGAGGAGAGTGCACAACAACAAAAAATGTTTTATCACGACAACTGGTTTGATACAGTCACCTCTAAAGGTAAATAATGTACTTACATTCAGTAATCTTGCTCTGCTTTGTCATCCTGAGGGTTCCAGAGATAAAATGTAGCATATTTTTCTTTGATAGAATCCACTTTTATAGTCAAATGTAGGAACCTGGTTCTACAGTTTGAAGCCCTGCTGTGTCTGCAGCATTGAAGGCCTCCATCATTTTTAAATGAAGAAGTTTGGAACCACCCAGACTCTTCCTAGAGCTGGCCGCCTAGCCAAACTGAGCAATCAGGGTAGAAGAGCCCTGGTCAGGGAGGTGACCAAGAACCCGATGTTCACTCTGACAGAGCTCCAGAGTTCCTCTGTCGAGATGGGAAAACCTACCAGAAGGACAGCCATCTCTGCAGCACTCTACCAATCAGGCCTTTATGGTAGAGTGGCCAAACGGAATCCACTCCTCAGTAAAAGGCACACGACAGCCCGCTTGGAGTTTTGACAAAAGGCACCTAAAGGACACTCAGACCATGAGATACAAGATTGTCTGGTCTGATGAATCCAAAATGGAAATTTGGCCTGAATGCCAGGCGTCACATCTGGAGGAAACCTGGCACCATCCTTATGGCGAAGCATGGTGGTGGTAGCATCATGCTATGGGTATGTTTTTCAGAGGCAGGGACTGGGAGACAACGCCGGAGTGCTTCGGGACAAGTCTCTGAATATCTTTGAGTGGCCCAGCCAGAGACCAGACTTGAACCCGATCGAACATCTCTGGAGAGACCTGAAAATAGCTGTGCACTGACGCTCTCCATCCAACCTGACAGAGCTTGAGATTATCTGCAGAGAAGAATGGGAGAAACTTCCCAAATACAGGTGTGCCAAGCTTGTAGCATCATACCCAAGAAGACTCAAAGCTGTAATCGCTGACAAAGGTGCTTCAACAAAGAACTGGGTAAATGGTCTGAATACTTAAGTGTGATATGTTTTTTTATTTTAATACATTTGCAAACATTTCTTAACCTGTTTTTGCTTTTTGCTTTTACAAGTTAATGCTGCGACTGTTTGTGGTAGATGGTGGCATTCTGTCACTGCACCAAACTATCACAAGGGGGAGTCTTGACATGTGGACTGACGATTTTCCCAAAAATAGGCACGGTGGGCTTTTGGTTTCTCTCCCTCTAAAAACAGAAATAAATCATTCTAAATAACAAACTGCCATTATTTACAAATTAGTAAGAACATCTCACCCCATTTTCAAGAATGACCTTTTTCCCTTTATTCAGATTACAATCGCTGACTTTCGGTTATTTGAAACAAAATCTCAAAAATATCGTAATTTTTTAAACAAGCCATAGAACGTTGGTTGCAATTTCAGTAATAAAAAAAAAGTAAGGAACTTGTTGTTAGAGTCGTGTGTATAGGTGGCAGGGAAGTCAGGCGCAGGACAATCAAACTGAATGAAATGGAGTTGTTTAATAACAATAAATGAAACATAACTCCAACTCTAAATAACAATAAAACAAAGTGGGTACGAGGACCCGTCGCGCACCAATACAAACAGCACACCACTGAACAAACAAACAATCTCTGACAAATACATGAGGGGAAACAGAGGGTTAAATACACAACGGGTAATGAATGGGATTGAAACCAGGTGTGTAGGAAGACAAGACAAAAACCAATGGAAAATGAAAAATGGATCAATGATGGCTAGAAGACCGGTGACGTCGACCACCGAGCACCGCCCGAACAAGGAGAGGCTTCGACTTCAGCAGAAGTCGTGACACTTGTCTGTCAGTTGTGCAGACCAAAATTGGTTAAAGAAAATTGTGATAAATAAAAAATATATACCATCGTCTCTTGCGCATGTCATTTTCCTTTTATAACGCATCCTTATTTACAAAGCTATTATTATTATTAACCCTGCATTATACTTCTATAAATGCCCCTTAGCCCCTTCGGTATTCTCACAGACCAGATTTGCCCTAATGAAAATGCCCCTTAGATATTGATTTAGAATCCTCCAATACTCTAAATGTTATTATTCGCGGAGAGACACGTCATTGGCAGAGAGTCAGGCGGCATTGGTGGAGTTGAAGAGGGCGAGGAACGAGATGGAGTCACAATCCATGCCAGGCTAACATACAGATGTTTATTTCAACTACATTTTAGTTGCAACAAGTCCAATCGGGTTTAAGTCAGGAGACCTACATGTAGAGATGAAAGAAATATTTTTAGATATACTGTTGGCCTACTGTAGGCGACATGAGTCTCACTAGTGTGTTGAGTAATGTGCTGTTAAAAGTGATGTAGGAATTGTATTTATTTTTATTTAACCTTTCTTTTGCTACATAAATGTCTACTTACTCTGCTGGCGTCTTGACCCTCATTTGCAATGCAAACCATAACAAATTACTATGGGAATAAATGGAAGAGGCAAGTGGAAGGGGCGAAAGTAGAGGAACTTCTCTGTCGGCCCTGCATAGACATCTTTTGAAATCAAGGTTTTCAAACACTTGTTTTTCACAAGGGCTATTAGCAGGACAATAGACACAATGTGGCCCCAAAAACACCTCTGACATAGGGTCCAGCATATCTCTTGATGATGTCATTGAATGTCTCGCCAGCTTTGATCCATGCCTGGGCCTGCAGGACGCAAAGTTCTTTGTTTGTCAGATGAATCATTGGGTCGAAACTACAGAACAGTACAAAACAAGAGAACACAGATGGTTAATGTTCTGAAAAAAATATATATATATGCATACACTGCCGTTCAAAAGTTTGGGGTCACTTAGAAATGTCCTTGTTTTCCATGAAAACATACATGAAATTAGTTGCAAAAGGAATAGGAAATATAGTAGAGACATTGACAAGGTTATAAATAATTATTTTTAATTGAAATAATAATTGTATCCTTCAAACTTTGATTTCTAGAATCCAAGTTGGCATAGCAGTTCAGACGTCTTTTGTCCTCGTCTTGTCGTGTCCCGTATATATATTTACAACTTTTTTTCACATACCTTTTTATATTAATTTTTTAATTTTCCACAAACTCATCTTCAAAACACTCTCCTGCAACCCGCCTCACCAATTTATCTTTATAAAAAAATATATATATATATATATATATATATATATACCTCAAATCTGTAATCCACCAAGAAGCTAGCCAGAAGCTAGCCAGGAGCTGGCCAGAAGCTAATCCAGAAGCTAATCAGAAGCTAATCAGAAGCTAGTTAGCTTCTTTACTGGCTAATCGTTAGTATTCAGCTAACCACGGTTTGTGGTCATCAGCTATCCTTTAGCTCGAAAATCTATCGCCAGTTTTGTACGGTGCAGCTCGGAACGGAACATACTGGACCAATTTTTCTCTCCATGTCCCTGGATTTCAACCGCCAACTCTGGACATTCATACCTGGATCTCATAGCTAGCTAGCTGCTA
Source organism: Oncorhynchus tshawytscha (assembly GCF_018296145.1). Classification (NCBI taxonomy): domain Eukaryota; kingdom Metazoa; phylum Chordata; class Actinopteri; order Salmoniformes; family Salmonidae; genus Oncorhynchus; species Oncorhynchus tshawytscha. The sequence goes on from NC_056440.1 coordinate 56,463,020, forward strand.
TCCGTGTGACTATCGGCTTTCGTCGATTCAGGAGCAAACATCAATTATTCCGGAGCTAGCCAGCTGAAGAGTTCCATCAATCACTCCTGGGCTACAATCACCTATCCGGACCCGTTTTGCTGCCTACGCGGAGCCCCACCGGGCCTTCACAACTGGACTGCCGACGTTGTCTACCAGAAGGAGTTATCCGGCTGGCTCCTCCGTTGTGACGTTACCTGAACGCCGATCTGCGGCCCGCTAACCGTTAGCTGTCTTATCGGCTGCTATCTGAATAGACAATCGGACAATTTATTTATTTATTTTTATTATTATTTTTTTTTTCTTCTTGGGCCTCTATAACTATATCTATTGTTTTTTTTTTTTGTGTGATATGGATTAATCCCCTCTACCACACGGAACCCCACTAATCTACTGACGGAACGCAAGAGGTGGCTAATAACAGACCTCCATCCTATGCTAGCTTGCTACGGATGGCCTGGCTAGCTGTCTAAATCACTGTGATCCCCAGCCAACCTCTCTACTCACTGGACCCTTTTGATCACTCGACTAAGCATGCCTCTCCTTAATGTCAATATGCCTTGTCCATTGCTGTTCTGGTTAGTGTTTATTGGCTTATTTCACTGTAGAGCCTCTAGTCCTGCTCACTATACCTTATCCAACCTATTAGTTCCACCACCCACACATGCAATGACATCTCCTGGTTTCAATGTTGTTTCTAGAGACAATATTTCTCTCTTCATCACTCAATACCTAGGTTTACCTCCACTGTATTCACATCCTACCATACCTTTGACTGTACATTATACCTTGATGCTATTTTATTGCCTCCAGAAACCTCCTTTTACTCTCTGTTCCAGACGTTCTAGACGACCAATTCTTATTGCTTTTAGCCGTACCCTTATTTTACTCCTCCTCTGTTCCTCTGGCGATGTAGAGGTGAATCCAGGCCCTGCAGTGCCTAGCTCCACTCCTATTCCCCAGGCGCTCTTTTTTGACGACTTCTGTAACCGTAATAGCCTTGGTTTCATGCATGTTAACATTAGAAGCCTCCTCCCTAAGTTTGTTCTATTCACTGCTTTAGCACACTCTGCCAACCCGGATGTTCTAGCTGTGTCTGAATCCTGGTTTAGGAAGACCACCAAAAATTCAAAAAAACATTTTCAGACTAGATAGAACTGCCAAAGGGGGCGGTGTTGCAATCTACTGCAAAGATAGCCTGCAGAGTTCTGTCCTACTATCCAGGTCTGTACCCAAACAATTTGAACTTCTACTTTTAAAAATCCACCTCTCTAAAAACAAGTCTCTCACCGTTGCTGCCTGCTATAGACCACCCTCTGCCCCCAGCTGTGCTCTGGACACCATATGTGAACTGATTGCCCCCCATCTATCTTCAGAGCTCGTGCTGCTAGGCGACCTAAACTGGAACATGCTTAACACCCCAGCCATCCTACAATCTAAACTTGATGCCCTCAATCTCACACAAATTATCAATGAACCTACCAGGTACCTCCCCAAAGCCTTAAACACGGGCACCCTTATAGATATCATCCTAACCAACTTGCCCTCTAAATACACCTCTGCTGTCTTCAACCAAGATCTCAGCGATCACTGCCTTATTGCCTGCATCCGTAATGGGTCAGCGGTCAAACTACCTCCACTCATCACTGTCAAACGCTCCCTGAAACACTTCAGCGAGCAGGCCTTTCTAATCGACCTGGCCGGGGTATCCTGGAAGGATATTGATCTCATCCCGTCAGTAGAGGATGCCTGGATATTTTTTTTAAATGCCTTCCTAACCATCTTAAATAAACATGCCCCATTCAAGAAATTTAGAACCAGGAACAGATATAGCCCTTGGTTCTCCCCAGACCTGACTGCCCTTAGCCAACACAAAAACATCCTATGGCGTTCTGCATTAGCATCGAACAGCCCCCGTGATATGCAGCTGTTCAGGGAAGCTAGAAACCATTATACACAGGCAGTTAGAAAAGCTAAGGCTAGCTTTTTCAAGCAGAAATTTGCTTCCTGCAACACTAACTCAAAAACGTTCTGGGACACTGTAAAGTCCATGGAGAATAAGAACACCTCCTCCCAGCTGCCCACTGCACTGAAGATAGGAAACACTGTCACCACTGATAAATCCACCATAATTGAGAATTTCAATAAGCATTTTTCTACGGCTGGCCATGCTTTCCACCTGGCTACTCCTACCCCGGTCAACAGCACTGCACCCCCCACAGCAACTCGCCCAAGCCTTCCCCATTTCTCCTTCTCCCAAATCCGTTCAGCTGATGTTCTGAAAGAGCTGCAAAATCTGGACCCCTACAAATCACCCGGGCTAGACAATCTGGACCCTTTCTTTCTAAAATTATCTGCCGAAATTGTTGCCACCCCTATTACTAGCCTGTTCAACCTCTCTTTCGTGTCGTCTGAGATTCCCAAAGATTGGAAAGCAGCTGCGGTCATCCCCCTCTTCAAAGGGGGACACTCTTGACCCAAACTGCTACAGACCTATATCTATCCTACCATGCCTTTCTAAGGTCTTCGAAAGCCAAGTCAACAAACAGATTACCGACCATTTCGAATCTCACCATACCTTCTCTGCTATGCAATCTGGTTTCAGAGCTGGTCATGGGTGCACCTCAGCCACGCTCAAGATCCTAAATGATATCTTAACCGCCATCGATAAGAAACATTACTGTGCAGCCGTATTCATTGATCTGGCCAAGGCTTTCGACTCTGTCAATCACCACATCCTCATCGGCAGACTCGACAGCCTTGGTTTCTCAAATGATTGCCTCGCCTGGTTCACCAACTACTTCTACTACCGTTCTGTATACTTCTGGCCCTTCTTTGGACACTGTGTTAACAACCCTCCAGGCAAGCTTCAATGCCATACAACTCTCCTTCCATGGCCTCCAATTGCTCTTAAATACAAGTAAAACTAAATGCATGCTCTTCAACCGATCGCTACCTGCACCTGCCCGCCTGTCCAACATCACTACTCTGGATGGCTCTGACTTAGAATACGTGGACAACTACAAATACTTAGGTGTCTGGTTAGACTGTAAACTCTCCTTCCAGAACCATATCAAACATCTCCAATCCAAAGTTAAATCTAGAATTGGCTTCCTATTTCGCAACAAAGCATCCTTCACTCATGCTGCCAAACATACCCTTGTAAAACTGACCATCCTACCAATCCTCGACTTTGGCGATGTCATTTACAAAATAGCCTCCAATACCCTACTCAACAAATTGGATGCAGTCTATCACAGTGCAATCCGTTTTGTCACCAAAGCCCCATATACTACCCACCATTGCGACCTGTACGCTCTCGTTGGCTGGCCCTCGCTTCATACTCGTCGCCAAACCCACTGGCTCCATGTCATCTACAAGACCCTGCTAGGTAAAGTCCCCCCTTATCTCAGCTCGCTGGTCACCATAGCATCTCCCACCTGTAGCACACGCTCCAGCAGGTATATCTCTCTAGTCACCCCCAAAACCAATTTTTTCTTTGGCCGCCTCTCCTTCCAGTTCTCTGCTGCCAATGACTGGAACAAACTACAAAAATCTCTGAAACTGGAAACACTTATCTCCCTCACTAGCTTTAAGCACCAACTGTCAGAGCAGCTCACTGATTACTGCACCTGTACATAGCCCACCTATAATTTAGCCCAAACAACTCTTGCCATACTGTATTTAATTAATTAATTAATTTTGCTCCTTTGCACCCCATTATTTTTATTTCTACTTTGCACATTCTTCCATTGCAAATCTACCATTCCAGTGTTTTACTTGCTATATTGTATTTACTTTGCCACCATTGCCTTTTTTTGCCTTTACCTCCCTTATCTCACCTCATTTGCTCACATCGTATATAGACTTGTTTATAGTGTATTATTGACTGTATGTTTGTTTTACTCCATGTGTAACTCTGTGTCGTTGTATGTGTCGAACTGCTTTGCTTTATCTTGGCCAGGTCGCAATTGTAAATGAGAACTTGTTCTCAACTTGCCTACCTGGTTAAATAAAGGTGAAATAAAATAAATAAATACAATTTCGTCAAAGAATCCTCCATTTGCAGAAATATCAGCCTTGCAGACCTTTGGCATTCTAGTTGTCAATTTGTTGAGGTAATCTGAAGAGATTTCACCCCATGCTTCCTGAAGCACCTCCCACAAATTGAATTGGCTTGATGGGCACTTCTTACGTACCATACGGTCAAGCTGCTCTCACAACGGCTCCCACAACAATGCCTCCCACTCCTCTTTCTATTCTGGTTAGAGCCAGTTTGCGCTGTCCTGTGAAGGGAGATAATACTTTTTTTTTGCAACTCTGCCTAGAAGGCCGGCATCCCCGGAGTCGCTCACTGTTGACGTAGTACACAGCGTTGTACGAGATCTTCAGTTTCTTGGCAATTTCTTGCATGGAATGGCCATCATTTCTCAGAACAAGATTAGACTGACGAGTTTCAGAAAAAAAGTTACTTGTTTCTGGCCATTTTGAGCCTGTAATTGAACCCACAAATGTTGATGCTCCAGATTCTCAACTAGTCTAAAAAAGGCAGGTTTAATTGCTTTAATCAGAACAACAGTTTTCAGCTGTGCTTACATAATTGCAAAATGGTTTTCTAATGATCAATTAGCCTTTTATGATAAATGATAAACTTGGATTAGCTAACACAACATGCCATTGGAACACAGGAGTGATGGTTGCTGATAATGGGCCTCTGTACGCCTATGTAGATATTTCATAACAAAAATGAGCCGTTTCCAGCTACAATAGTCATTTACAACATCAACAAGGTCTACAGTGGATTTCTGATCAACTTGATGTTATTTTAACGTATAAAAAATGTGCTTCTCTTTCAAAAACAAGGACATTTCTAAGTGACCCCAAACTTTTGAATGGTAGTGTATATAAAATGTTTTACAGAGCCTTTCCATAAGTCACTGAAGTTTCTTCAACTGTCTTTCAGACTGTGATTAGAGCGATGTTTATTGCCTTTGCCGATCGCTCATCATCTTCACCCATCAGTGAGTCCATCTTACCGAGTCCACCGACATGTTACGGGTTCATCTGATGAAGGTGCACATTGGTTGGAGACTATAAGAGTACATGGCCCTAAAGGCTAGATAATTTTTTCAAACATTCATAGATGACCAGCAGGGTCAAATAATATAAACAGTGGTTATAGAGGGTGCAACTAGTCAGCACCTTAGGAGTAAATGTTAGTTGGCTTTTCATAGCCAAGCATTCAGAGGTCAAGAGAGCGAGAGAGAGAGAGAGAAAGAGAATCGAAACACACAAAGTAATGCGTGTTAATGAGTTCCGAGAGCCGATCTGTTATCCAACGATTAATTTAATAGCCCGGCTACGGTAGATGTGAAAATCCCTCCAACAAGCAATAGCCTACCTACCCACGTGTGGTCAACTATTTCAGCACAGTTTTGCGCAGCTCTGAGACAAGCAAGTCTACTTAATAAACATATACATTTGAAAAAGTTTTTTATGACTTGTTTTTATGCTACTGTGTATCATTTTCTTCATTTATATACTGTCAGTTCTAGATGAGCAGACAATTGAAATAAGATGTGTCATTGCATCTCAGATGAATGTGCAGGTACACAGTCATTTCAAAAATCAACCTGCAACAGAGCATTCTGGAAAATATGACAATGAGGCCCCTCCCACATCTGTGGATAACTACAGATTTAACTCCCCGTCTCTGGTTCCTCTTAATGCAGTTGAAAGTACTCTGTCCCAATGAACTCCAGTTATCAACATTAACTCCAGGGAGCGTTTCACTCTCTTGAGGTTTATGATAACTCCATGTATTGTAAATGTAACCCCCAAAAATGTAACACTGATTTCAACTATCCTTGATTTATTGTGTAGTGTCTTATATTAGCAAGGTGGGCACTTGAACGTACTGGGGCTGTACTTACGAACATTATAAACAGTATAAATTAAGTATAAATTAAAAACAGTGTGCATCAGCCACGGGATAGAACACTACATTGTAGCTGGTCCCATTAGATAACCTGGCACACCTTTAACCCTATGCTAACCTCACCAGATGACAGTGATTATTTCCTGGAACAAGTTTTGTATCAGCCAATTAAAAATGTTGACGTAGATCAAAGTTACACAACTGGCGGTTTTATTTGGCCCCCCAAGTTTCCATGTTTTGACATAAAAGACTAAAAACACAAGGAAATCAGCTCCAAGTGATTTTAAACGAAGAAATCTGTTTCTATTTATTCCTACGCATAATAGAGAGACAGATGTAATCGTATACAAATGTAAGCAAGATTTGAAATGATTAGGTATTAGTCAAACATATCTGTTCGGGCTTCTGTGGACAACTTGCAGTCTTCTAATTATTTGTAATTATATTCCAGCCCCCCGACCATCCTCTCAAGAAAGAAAATCAGCCCATGGCTGAATCTAGTTGATGATCCCTGATGTAGATGGACAGGAACAAACACTTTTACATAAGAGCGTCCTTAAAACTTCTTGAGGCTAGGGGGCACTATTTTCACGTCCGGATGAAAAGCGTGCCCAAAGTAAACTGCCTGCTACTCAGGCCCAGAGGCTAGGATATGCATATAATTGGTAGATTTGGATAGAAAACACTCTAAAGTTTCTGTTAAAATAATGTCTGTGAGTATAACAGAACTGATTTGGCAGGTGAAACCCCGAGGACAAACCATTCAGGGAAAACGAAAATTGAGGTCATTGGATTTTCCAATGTGTTTCTATGGGATACCCTTATTACTAGGAACCTGGTTGCAGTTCCTGTGGTTTCCACTAGATAGCAACGGTCTTCAGAAATTGGTCAATGATTTTCTTTTGCGAAATGAAGAAGTAGTGCTATTCATTCCATGTGTCACTCTGAAGGTCCCTACTATTTTGGTGCGCGTGAACAGGAGGGCGCTCCATGTTATTTTTCTTCGGTATTGGAGACAGATTATCCCGTCTTAAATTTTATCGATTATTTACATTTTAGGATACCTGAGGTTGGATTAGGAACGTTGTTTGAAATGTTTGGACCAAGTTTACAGGTAACTTATTAGATCCCTTATAGTCATGTTGGGTGAGTTGGAACCGGTGTATTTCTGAATTAAACACGTCAAATAAATGGACATTTTGGGCATATAAAGAAGGAATTTATCGAACAAAACGAGCATTCATTGTGTCACTGAGACATTTGGGACGGCAAAAAGAAGATCTTCAAAGGTAGGGCATTTATTATATTGTAGTAAAACGCCAAAGGGATCTACCTCCTGGTCCTCTTCCCCTGTTTTACCCACCAAGGGTAGAGACAGAGATGACCTCGCCTACTGAAATACCGGATTGGGCAAAGCCGTCAGAAGACGACTCAAGCCAACCAACTATTGAACCTGACTAGTGTCAGGAAGAATCACCCTCTGCCTCAAGTGACACCTCTGAATGGGAACAGCTGTTAGACTCATTGCTGATAGAGTAAGGGCACTGTCATAACCAGAGGCCCATATATGCACTGTAAGAAAAGTATTTCCTGTTGTAAGATATGTCATCACCCTCTCTGCTCTGAGGGAATGGGAGGAGCAGCGGATCGGGTGCAGAGAATCAAAAGGTATATAAAGAGACATTTGCCATTACTTTGGCGCTGACTTCTTGAATTCTGAATTCATTTAGACAACCATTTGACTTTGGGTAATTGCCACCTGACTCAAATTACTTAAAAGATTCTAACTTGTTGGATCTGAGAAGGGTCTCTCCGATATACCGTTTAACTATTGAACAGCTGTTCTCTCGCCTGTGGCCTTGGTGCTTGTATACTGATGCAAATTATATCCAGAGAAAGTCTTTGAAACTTAACCTCTCGATTGAGCTCAGTACCTCGTCCTAGTTGCATGGCACGGACGCTGCGGTAGTTCAACGGGACTGAGAGGCACTCTAGTCCTTAAGTTGATCTCCTGTTAATACCTATGGTTATCTGAATTGACCCTGTCGCCCGCGGCCTTGGTGCTTGTATACTGATGCAAATTATATCCAGAGAAAGTCTTTGAAACTTAACCTCTCGATTGAGCTCAGTACCTCGCCCTAGTTGTGTGGCACAGACTCTTCGATATTCCAGTGGGGCAGGGAATCACCAGCGGGTTCTCTCATCCAGTCCAAACTTGAATCTCTCAATTTAGTAAAACGCCGACTCCAATTCAACCTCTCAGCCAGTAGAGGGGAGTCGCTAACTAAATACCTAAATTCTGAAAAAGAACTCTGACCGATTGAAACTCTGCTCCTGATCTCGTGGGTCTCCCCGTCATCTCTCAAAGGTAATTAAAGAACTATTATAAGTATTTAATATAGAGATAAGTGTTATCATTGTACCAGGCATTAAGTACCAGAGCATTAAGGCATTTGCATGTTTTTGATTAACGCTGTGTGTGACCGAGTTACAAATTGTGTATTTTGAAGTGTGTTTGATTGTAAAAGACAAAAAACAGAGTTATTTTGTCTCGAGTAAAAGGTTCTCTCAAAGACAGTTAACAACTCTGACACTCCCCTCTACCGGGACACTGGAAACGGGGATCAATGCTCTATGACAGAATGAGTTACCATTAAAAGACAAGGAGGAAGGTGTGTCCAGTAGTGATTCATTTAATTGTCTTATCGATCTATCTAAGTTTTATTTTCCAAGCGATACATAGCCGATGGGCAGAATAGTGAGACTAAGTTGACTAAAGGTCTTCACACTTTAAACTAGATACATCACAGAGGGGAAATACTCAACCACAGGGAAATCATATAGAGACTGGTAGGACTAGTGCTTAATAACAACTCAAGGACCAATTAGTGGTGAAGCAAAGAGTCTAGAGGATAAAGGTGGGGTTCACACATCCCAGCTAGAGCTAGACCGTTGAGAGTGACAAGGCAAAAGACCTCTCTACGCGGACAACGCTTCGATATAGAAAGAGAGGCAGGGCTACGCGAGTGGCCCTGGTTATACCGAGATAACCTGAAGTATCTATAGTGCCCTGTCCAATCCAGGGAACGGGACGCTAACCACCTCTAGCACCCCGCTGCCGGCCAAGGGGCGGGGCTGAAGGTATAGTATCGCGACAATATCGTTTTTTCTGTCTTTTGTGTCGCATCTGCCTAGTTGGAAAATTATTTTCATGTGTTTGTATGCTGGGCGCTGTCCTCAGATAATCGCATGATCTGCTTTCGCCGTAAATCCTTTTTGAAATCTGACACAGCGACTGGATTAACAAGAAGTTAAGCTTTATTTTGATGTGTTACACTTATATTTTTGTGAATGTAGAATATTGATATTTCTGTAGTTTGAATTTGGCGCTCTGCAATTTCACTGGATGTTGTCAAATCGATCCCACTCGTGAAGGGATCACTAAGACAACGTCAACCACTCTCGTTCCCACCCTACAGATGCAATAACAGTGTTAGTTATTTAAGAAGTTTATTGCGAGTCCGGACTCGAACCCTCATTGGTGAGTATCCACACTAGAGGGAAGTTGATTGTTTATTGTTCTAGAGTACACTTGTCAATCAACTGAACAACACATTCTAATGCACGCTGTAGGCAAAGAGTTTTATAACTAACTCAAGTAGACCACAGCCGGTCGTTTCCAATGGGAGCAAATTAATCATAGTGGGCAGAACAAGCAAGGAGGTGGGCAGAGTCAAGCACGAGGTACCGAGATCCTATTGGCGCGTTCTAGCATGTATTAGCATATTTGCGTTAGTGAACGCCTACTCTGTGGATTGTGTATGTGCAATAACTCAGTTCGCCCTTGCTCTCCTTCTAAACAACGCAATTTTAAAAAACTTTGGCAAAGGGTAAAGTCTACTAAACTTAGTCCACTCTGTTTGTAACAGATTCTAGTTTTGGGAACAGAAAACTGTATTGAGATCAAATGTGTCATCGAAGAGAACATTTGCAGAATGTCGGACAAACACCATCTCGCTCCATCTTCTACCGCTGACGACCACCGGGCTTCGCTCATTGCCATATTTGCAATGCATCAGTGCAACAATAGGCCAAAGTGATCACACCATTGCACTTTCTCTCCTCAACTTTCCCCTACTGTTAATTTGGCCTATGCTGTAGGCCTGTTTTACATACAACAATTAGCAAGAGCAAGCCTGCTTCTTTCTTCAAACAGAAATATAGAAATATTAAAAATATATATATCCTTGATCACTCACTTCACAAGGCATTATTTTGCTCCTTTGCACCCCAGTATCTCTACTTGCATACTCATCTTCTGCACATCTATAACTCCAGTGTTTAATTGCTATATTGTAATTATTTTGCCACTATGGCCTAGTTATTACCTTACCTCCCTTATTCTAACTCATTTGAACACACTGTATTTAGATTTTTTCTATTGTATTGTTGACTGTATGATTGTTCATTCCCTGTGTAACTCTGTGTTGTTGTTTGTGTCACACTGCTTTGCTTTATCTTGGCCAGGTCGCAGTTGTAAATGAGAACTTTTTGTTACGGACCAAAGGAACCTTGAATTTGAAGCTTTAAATTTAAGTTTGAATTTGTAGCTTTAAAATATCTTTCTGGTGGCCAGAGTTGACCTATTTTAAGAAATGCCATTGGTTAGTGGATATAAAGTTTTTAAGATCTGATGCAGAATTTTGTTTTCTGGAAATAATCACTGTCAACTGGTTGAGGTTAGCATTGGACTAATGTGTGCTAGGTTAACTGATAGGGCCAGCTACAATGTAGCGTTCTATCACACGCAAGTAAATCGTCCATTTTAACTGGCTGATGAGCATTTTGAGACAAGTTTGGCTCCCATTGGCTCAGTCATCCCCTTTCCTTCCCCTGGTAACTCAGAATATGTTCTCAGTCATCTTAAAATAAGGGTCCATAAATAACCATGATAACCTCTGTCGTCGTTACTCTCTAAACATGCTGCAGTTAGACTTAGAATATTAAAATTATTGCATCTACTGGATGTGTTGACTGCAGGGGTGTTTACTATCTAGATCAGTCCATCCATGTGTTACAACGTATTGATGTTCAAGAATATGTGCAAGAACAATGTTCTGCAACAGCGTCAATGATGTGGAGCTTTATTGTGTACCTGGTGTGCAATGAATCACAAAAATGATGTCATTTCAGAAGAGATCCAGTTGCAGTATCCATCCAGTATAATGTGTGTGTGTGTGAAGACAGCCCACCCACCATTTTAAAGCAGCGTTGTCCTCCTCTCATGTAACCTCTGTAAATGGCGTGGAAGCTGTCCCTTCTGGACACATCCTGACCGGTCTCTTGAGTGCTTCAAATGTGTTAACAGACCCCGTCAGTGGATCAAACACACAAACAGTGTCTCTTGTGTTGTCAAAGAATGCTTGTGTGTCAAACCATACATTGACGCTCTACATGGAACACTGGTTCACTAAGAAACAAAAGAGTATTCAAGTTGTTATGTGTTAACCCCCGAAACAATCACCTCTCCTTCCTCTGTCTGTCTGACAGAACCCCACAGATCCTGCCTAAAACTGTTAGATCATCCAGAGATTCCCCGTCTTCGTTGAGCGTTACATTGGGTTGGCCGCTGCTAAAACAGTGTCATCTTAGATTAGGATACTGCTACATTCAGTGATGGAAGCCACAGGAGCCAAGTGGCACAATTTCACATTTCTATCTATGAAGTGTTCAAATGATTATGCAGTGCATTTTGAGTAAGATAATGCTTTCCATCCATTGTTGTTGTTCTGAGTGTCTTGTGCAGTAAATATGAAAATATTTACATCATCCTATACATGATAATTTTTACATCACAGCAAGCATGTGAACCTATACCCAAGGCCCATCACATTTGTTTTGAAACCTCTCTTCTTCCACTTGTTCACTATTGTGTCAGTAAAAAAATCAACCTAAATTAGTAATTGAGTGAATGTTTAATCAACAATCTATGTATATTTCCCGGGCCTTTATATTTCTAGTTGTCAGTGTAATAATTATGCTCGGTGCTTAAACTAAATGTTTCTCCCGCTCGGTTGGCCGCAATGAAACACCTCATCAGTCGCTACCAGGGAGGATTTGGATCAGTGTGTGAAATTCGTTGCTCTCAACGCACCCGCTAAGAAATTGAGGATGAATAAGTGGCGCGTACAATCAGGATGCCCTCTGAATCCTACAGTATGAAGTAAAAGACTAAAAAGTAGGCCTCAGTGGAGGCTGGTGGGAGGAGCTATAGGAGGATGGGCTCATTGTAATGGCTGGAATGGAATGAATGGAACAGTATCAGAAACATCAAACATATGGAAAACAAATATCTGTTCCATTTATTCCATTCTAGTCATTACAAAGAGCCTGTCCTCCTATTGCTCCTCCCACCAGCCTCCTCTGGTAGACCTACCCCCAACTCCACCACTGTGCATGTTTTATTAATATTTTGTTTACCCACTAGTTTCATGTTTAAAGCATGCTCTGTTTAATTCCGGTCCGACATCAAAGCCAAACGTTTACTACAGTACAACAGTAGAGGTGACTGTCAAAATAAAGGAAACAGTTGTAATTGAGAAATACAAGGTATATTGAAAGCATGTCCCACTGGGCACAGCACGTAATTTTAACATGGAAAATTTGGGTAATATTTGGTTGAGACGTTGACCAATGAGATTACAACCTATAGTCAACCACTCAAAAAGACAGACAAAAGTTAGTTGAATTTCCAATCTGCTATCACTGTGCTTTCAGCTATCTAAAAGCATAACCACACTCGAATGGAAAAACAATGTCACATTCTTGGTTTAAGTTGTCACCCAAATGTTTATCACTGCATTTTCAACCATTTAAAAGCACAGCAAAATTTGAATGGGAAATACAATGTCAGATATTTTGTTTATTTACACGACAGAATAATGTGTTATTATTGTGCTCGATCTGATAGCAGAACCAAATGACCAGGATTGCAGTTGAGATTACATGGTGCAGGCGAGCAACGCCGTTTGAGATTCCGCACAGATTATTACAGCAATTGTGAAGATCTCTACAGACCTGCGATGATTTCGGCATGCCATCTTGAACATGCACGCGTTATACGATTACATAAGAAGACCTTTAAGCTACAGTAAACTCCAAATGTGGCCATGGATGTGTTACTCATTTTGAGGTTGAATGATTCAATTTTGACGTGCCAAGTTTTATTTGTCACACGCACAGTGAAAGGCTTAACTTGCAAGCATCAGTAAGTGTGTGAGTGAGGGTGTATGTGAGTGTGTGTATGTGGGTAAGAGTGACAGTGAGAGAGTGTGTGTGTCTGAGTGGGTAGAGGCCTGTGGATGAGCATGGAGTCAGTGTGGATAATCTGTGGGTCATGGAGAGCAGTAGTTGTTAGCCATTTAACAGTCTTATGGCCAGGGGATAAAATCTGTTTTTAGGAGTCTGTTGATCTGTGCCTTGATGCACTGATACCATCTGCCGGATGGGAGCATGGAGAACAATCCATGTCTTGGGTGGATGGAGTCTTTGGCAATATTTCGGGCCTTTCTCAGACACCGCCTGACATCTATGTTCAGGATGGCTGGGCCATCCGCACCAACCTCTGTAGGCAGTGGTGTAAAGTACTTAAGTAGAAATACTTTTAAGTAATACTTAAGTTGTTTTATGGGGGTATCTGTACCTTACTTTACTATTTATATATTTGACAACTTTTACTTTTTCTCCACTACATTCCTGAAGAAAATAATGTACTTTTTACTCTGTCAATTTTCCCTGACACCCAAAAGTACTCGTTACATTTTGAATGCTTAGCAGGACTGGAAAATGGTCTAATTCACACACTTATCAAGAGAACATCCTTGGTCATCCCTACTGCCTCTGATCTGGCAGACTCACTAAACACAAATGCTTTGTTTGTCAATTATGTTGTGCCCCTGGCTATCCGTAAAAAAAGAAAATCGTGTCGTCTGGTTAATATAAGAAACTTTAAATGATTTATACTTTTGATACTTAAGTACATTTAAAACCAAATACTTTTAGACTTTTACTCAAGTAGTATTTTACTGGGTGACTTTCACTTTTACTTTAGTCATTTTATTTTATGGTATCTTTACTTTTACTTAAGTATGAAAATTGGGTACTTTTTCCACAACTGTCTGCACGGCCTACAGGTCAAGGGCGGTGCCAGACAAGGGCGGTGCCGTCATACCAGACGGTGATACAACCAGTCAGGATGCTCTCGGTGGTACAGCTGTAAAGGTTTTTGAGGATTTGACAGGCCATGCCAAAAAGTTTCCGCCTCCTGAGGGAGAAGAGGCCTTGCCGGGCCTTCTTCACGACGATGTTGGTGTGAGAGGACCATGTTAAGTCCTCAGTGATGTGGACACAGAGGAACTTGAAGCTCCACTGCGTCCTGTTGATGTCGATGGGGGTGGTAACCCCCCGTTTCCTGTAGTTCATGATCAGCTCCTTGGTCTTGCTGACGTTTACTGCCAGGTCTCTGACCTCCTCCCTGCAGTCTGTCTCATCGTCTTTGGTGATCAGACCTACCACCGTCGTGTCGTCATGAAACTTGATGTTGGAGTTGGAGTCATGCATGGCCACACAGTCATGGGTTAACAGGGAGTACAGGAGGTGGCTAAGTACACACCCCAGGGGGCCCCCATGTTGAGGGTCAGCATGGCGGAGGTGTTGTTGCCTACTCTCACCACCTGGTGTCAGGCCGTCAGGAAGGTATTCCTCTAGTCCAGGGGGAAAAGATAATTAAGATTGCATCATCTGTAGATCTGTTGGGGCAGTATAATGGAGTGGGTCTAGGTTGTTTTGGATGATGAAGTTGATATGTGGCATGACCAGCCTTTCAAAGCACTTCATGATTACAGATGTGAGTGCTACAGGGTGGTAGTCATTGTGGTAGGTAGAGTTCTTGGGAACAGAAATGATGGTGGTCAGTTTGAGATGTGGGGATTACAGATTAGGACAAGTAGAGTTTGAAAATTGTCACACCCTGGTCTGTTTCACCTGTCTTTGTGCTTGTCTCCACCCCCCTCCAGGTGTCACCCATCTTCTTCATTATCCCCAGTGTATTTATACCTGTGTTCTCTGTTTGTCTGTTACCAGTTAGTTTTGTTGTGTCAAGCCTACCAGCATTTTCCCCGTGCTCCTTTCTGTCTCTAGTTCCCGTTTTCTAGCTTTCCCGGTTTTTGACCATTCTAACTGCCCTGACCCTGCCTGTCGTTCTGTACCTTGTGACACCACCCTGGATTACTGACCTCTGTCTGCCCTGACCCTGAGTCTGCCTGCCGTTCTGTACCTTTCGGACTCTGCTCTGGACTACTGACCTCTGCCTGCCCTTGACCTGTCATTTGCCTGCCCCCTTGTTTTTGTAATAAACTTTTGTTACTTCGAAACTGTCTGCATCTGGGTCTTCCCTTGAACCTTGACAGAAAATGACTGTGAAGATGCCTGCCAGCTGGTCTGAGCATGCTCTGAGAAAGTTCCCTGGAATACCGTCCGGCCCTGTGGCCTTGCGAGTGTTGACCAGATTAAAAGCCTTACTCACATCGGTCTCTGAGACTAATATCACACACTCTTCTGGGACAGCGGGGGTCCTCATGCACAGCTCTGTGTTGAATTTGTCAAAGAGTGCATAGAATGCATTGAGTTTGTCCGTCGTAATGGACTGTAGTCCCTGCCACATGCATTGGCACCAGTGTAATAGGATTCCACCTTGTTCCTATATTGTCTTTTTGCTTGTTTGATGGCGCTGCAGAGGCTGTAGCTGGACTTCTTGAACGTGTTTGTGTCCTCAGCCGTAGCCTCGGCGTGTTACATTTAAGTGATAATGCCCAAGAAGCCGGTGTTTGGAGGATATATTGGCACGGGTGTTGTTGGGCTCGAGACGAAGTGGAGGGCCGGCAAACCGTGCCAATATATCCTCTAAAAACTGACTTCAAGGGCATTACCGGCTGTAATGCAGTTTTAACCTATCAGTATTCAGAATTAGACCTACCCGTTGTATAATGCTTTGTAAGTTAGCCTTAAAGGGATAGATCACCCAAATGACAAAATGACACACTGGTTTCCTTACTGTAAGCAGTCTTTGGACAAGGTACAGTATGACAGCAATCATTGGTTCATTTTCCCTGGCACTGTTTCCACCTTTTAGCATTTGTGGCACAAATCCAATTCAAGTCATGGGACCTATATTTGCATTTTTTACACATCATGTTCAAATCATCTATAAGTGATTTTGTTGCGCTTCACAATGCAGTTGAGATAGTTTCTAACAATTTGGAATTGATGCGCGTAGAATGCTAAGATCGGTCCCATGACTTGAATTGGATTTGTGCCACAAATGCTAAAACATTAGCATGTGGAAAAAGTGCCAGGGAAACTAAACCAAAGCATGGATTGCTGTCATACATTTTACATAGATTGCTTACTGGGAAAGGAAACCAATGTGTCATTTTGTAATTTGGGTGAACTATCCCTTTAACTTCATGATATACTTCATTACAAAAGTAATACTGAAATGTGTTTGGTTTTCAAGTCAACCAAATATCAACATTTGAAGGAGATGTGTCTTCTGCTTGGATAGTTCCATCTGTGCCATGGACTGGACTGTGCCATGGACTTTGTATTGCTGAAGTGTAGCGGAAGATCTGCATTATAAACTCAGCAAAAAAAGAAACGTTGTCTAACTGTCAACTGCGTTTATTTTTTAGCAAACTTAACATGTGTAAATATTTATATGAACATAAGATTCAACAACAGACATAAACTGAACAAGTTTCACAGACATGTGACTAACAGAAATGGAATAATGTGTCCCTGAACAAAATAAAAAGTAACAGTCAGTATCTGGTGTGGCCACCAGCTGCATTAAGTACTGCAGTGCATTTCCTCCTCATGGACTGCACCAGATTTGCCAGTTCTTGCTGTGAGATGTTACCCCACTCTTCCACCAAGGCACCTGCAAGTTCCTGGACCTTTCTGGGGGAATGGACCTAGCTCTCACCCTCCAATCCAACGTGCTCAATGGGATTGAGATCTGGGCTCTTCGCTGGCCATGGCAGAACACTGACATTCCTGTCTTGCAGGAAATCACGCACAGAACGAGCAGTATGGATAGTGGCATTGTTATGCTAGAGGGTCATGTCAAGATGAGCCTGCAGGAAGGGTACCACATGAGGAGGAGGATGTCTTCCCTGTAACACACAGCATTGAGATTGCTTGCAATGACAACAAGCTCAGTCCGATGATGCTGTGACACACCGCCCCAGACCATGATGGGCCCTCCACCTCCAAATCGATCCCGCTCCAGAGTACAGGCCTCGGTGTAACGCTCATTCCTTCGGCAAAGTAATGTCTGGTGAGGACCTGCCTTACAACAGACCTACAAGCCCTCAATCCAGCCTCTCTCAGCCTATTGTGGACAGTCTGAGCACTGATGGAGGGATTGTGCGTTCCTGGTGTAACTCGGGCAGTTGTTGTTGCCATCCTGAACCTGTCCCGCAGGTGTGATGTTCGGATGTACCGATCCTGTGCAGGTGTTGTTACGCATGGTCTGCCACTGCAGGGACGATCAGCTGTCTGTTCTGTCTCCCTCTAGCGCTGTCTTCGGTGTCTCACAGTATGGACATTGCAATTTATTGCCCTGGCCCCATCTGCAGTCCCCATGCCTCCTTGCAGCATGCCTAAGGCATGTTCACGCAGATGAGCAGGGACCCTGGGCATCTTTATTTTGGTGTTTTTCGGAGTCAGTAGAAACGCCTCTTTCTACTGACTGTGACCTTAATTGCCTACCGTCTGTAAGCTGTTAGTGTCTTAATGACCGTTCCACAGGTGCATGTTCATTAATTGATTATGGTTCGTTGAACAAGCATGGGAAACAGCATTGAAACCCTTTACAATGAAGATCTGTGAAGTTATTTGGATGTTTACCTATTATCTTTGAAAGACAGGGTCCTGAAAAAGGGACATTTCTTTTTTTGCTGAGTTTAGCTCATTTGAAATTTAAAGGCAACTGCATCCACGGTAAAGGCTGCATACAGTATGTCGGCTTAATTGGAAATTACCTTTAGATTTTAACGAGGATCTTCTGCAATACAGATTGAATCCAGTCTTATAGTCATGGCTTTTTCTTGCAGTTTGTCTACCAATGAGTAATTCATACAGTATGTTGGATTCACGTCTAAGTTAAAGAATAGGGAAAATCTAAGCTAAAGAATAGGGCTAAATCAAATCCAACTTTAAATGCATTTTAGTGGGGTGCCCAGTGGGATGCTTCCACACAAGTGTCTTTCCTGAGTTAATTAAGCAATTAACATCCCATAATGCTTAGGGTCATGTATAAAAGTGTTGCCCATAATTAAGGCTACCATGGCTAGAAGAGAGCTCAGTGACTTTGAAAGAGGGGTCTCAAAGGAGCTGATGGGGTTTAAAGTGTGTGTGTGTGTGTGTGTGTGTGCGCACGTCTCAGTCACCAGACACAACACAACTGAAAACTTACAGAAGATTCTGGACACCGTTTTCCACCACCATCAACAAAACACCACTGATAGAATTTTGTCGTGGAAGAATGCTCCCTTGTACACTCCATTTACAAGAGAGCTGGCCATGGTGCTGAAACTGGACGCCTGTTCTTAAACGACTTGTCTTGTGGAACTCCAGACATCATCCCGTTATCTTCCTTGGTTATTTAAAGTACCTGATGTCGTGAAAGTGTCACTGCACGTTTTCAAGAGATTGAATTACCTTTTTCTTACATGGCTACATCGTCAAAAGCACTAACATACAAAGACTAGGCTACAAAGCAAAGAAATCAGACAGTTACCACTGATTGCAACAAACATCGAACACTGCATTGGACCACTAATTCACAACTTTTTTTACGCCACGTCGAAGAAATGACCAAATATAAGCCATCATTTTAGATCATAATACACGAAAATTACATTTTAACTGGAGCCATCTACACCCGTTTTCAGTGCTGCAAAGCGAAGATTGAGCGAAAATGAATAACACTAGGCCTTCAGGTGATTGGTTAGACTTGCATGACATCATTAAAAGTCCATTCTCTCGTTGCCTGTGAGCATGCAAACTTGGAAAAAAAAACTGTCTCTCACAGATCAGAGCACATCTGCCGGAGTCCGAACTGCTTCATTCGAGAGAGACTTGCACACCTCAGCTCGGGGCGTTTCGGTCACCAGTCACTTGGAATTGTACTCTCCTTATCAAGGCTCTCTCTCTGGTACCTGCCGAAAGACATTCTGACATGAAAAGGCATGATGTGATCCAATATGTGCCAATTATTATGATACCGCACAAAATTAGGACATCGTCGTCTCTATCCGGGAAAAACTTATCAGAGTAAGATTGAGAGAGGGATTTTTGCCTGGTAGAGTACCATCTAAACATGCAACATGAATCCCACTAAGAGCACTGGAGCTGGTGGGCTTGAGTCCTGGAACTTTAACAGTAAGTTGTAACATTTATAATGCACTTGTCGCATTTGAAATACAACAAATGGGAAATATAGGCTATTAGAACGTGCGAAATCTAACTTCCCTGCAAACAATATTTTCTATCGTTTTTTTTAAACAATTGTGTGCATTCGGAAAAATCCACTTTTGCATAGGATGGCTGTTCAAATAACCTGTCCCCGAGTTATCATGAGCATTATTTTAGAATCCCCAAGGATAGGCTTTTTGCAGATGTATTAACATTGACGGAATCAACTACATTAATTGTTCTCAGAAATACCATTGTGTCACTCGTTATGATTTCCACCATTTATTTGATAGCACAACTTAGTGACCAAGAAAACAGGCGCGCAACAAGGTGCGCTTGATCAATTTGTATGGTTCAGCTGTGATATCTGAGTAGGCAGCCTTTGGGTTAGGCTATTATAGAAAAATGCCCACATTAAAATAAATAAAAACATTTTTTTTTTTTACATGTTGTGCTCCTATCGACGTGACGTTATAGTGGGCTATATTGGACAAAACGATGTTAAAAGATGGCCCCACTTGAAGTAAAGAAACCGTAGCCTATATATCCTTATCTAAAAATTAAAAAATCTAATGTGTGCTAACTGTTGATCTTCATCTTACGTTCGTGGTGTTTGTATATCTATCAGTTAAAGTAGTTGTAGATTATGAAGTTTGAAACCTCAGACACCATTACTTTAAGGGTTGTTCTAATGAAAGAAGGGAAACGTGCGCGTTATGGGAACGCGTGCGTTAGGATGGCACTACACAGTGCTCTTCAGATTATTTGATGAGTTAATTGGGTGGATATTTGACCCGCTGGAGTTTAGGCCAATTATGAGAGGTGTATGCTTCTGGTTCTGAGGAAGTTCATGTAAACATTCTTAATGCGTGACACTTGCTTCTCCATTTTGGTTTCTCTCTCTCTGTTTCCATTAAAATGTCTGACTCATTGCTGTTGTTGAATGAATGCATTTTTTTTCTTCATTTTTGGGGGGTGCTGAGGTTTCTAGATCATAGCTGATCATACAGGGAAACCCAGTTCAGTCAAAGCTCCCAATGCAAAAACTGTGCTGATGTCCATTTACATCTAACAGATACAATTTACATTCATCTGTAGTCTATGATAAAGTTGATATATACATTATACAATTGACATTCTCATCACAGTGCACATACCCAGTCCCCCATACTCACTGCACCTGCAACTGACACAAAGCCATTCCACAATTCATCTTACTCCCCTCCACTTCTTTCTCCCAGCTGCCGGGCATCCCTGAGAGACCTGCTTTAAAGTGTTTCAAACTTCCTGATGGCGGCTTTTTGTGCAGGCAAATGCCTGAACCTCATTGAGATGCAAAGCTCTCCCTGCAGCCCCTCGGGAAATGAGCATCCCGACTGTCAGGATTTGTGTCCCCTCTACAATCATCAGTGGCAGCAGCACACACAGGCAGACACCCAGAGAGCTCATCAAATGTCTCACAGCTGGGACAGTAGTAGTCCTGCTTATGACTTCCACAGAGGAGTGGAGTGTGTTTTTTTTTTTTGGTGTGCTGGGTTTTAATCCTGTCCCTGTTTTGGTCCATGGCTGTTGGGTTTGGCGGCATTTGGCATGGTGGACACTTTCAGCTGGTCTGATATTAACCGCATGGGACAGACTGGATGGGGTCAGGAAAGCCATTGGCCTTCAACCCAGACACATCAGTTAGGGTGCCATTTTGTTAATTGAGCGTGAGAGGCTGAGAGATCTGTGATGTTCTTTTGGCCATCCCTCTTGCCCCACCCCCTGGTCAGGGTTGTGCATTTTCTACCAGGGTTGGGCTCTTGAAACTTTGGAAATGAATAGCTTCAACTTCATATTTTTACTGAGAAGACTGCCTTCAATTCAAATTGAGCCCAACCCTGTTTTCTAGGAAAGAGTCAAAGCAAAGTCACCTACACAATTTCAATCATTTAGAATAATGCGTGGAACCTATTTAGGATGTTTACTTAGGTGAAATGAGCTCAGCCCAAAATAAACTCCTTGCGTATACACTATAGTCAGAAAGATAATGTAGTGTATACATTTGGGTCATATGCTACACCCAACCCCCATATTAACCCCAATACTCCCCTCCCTGCCTGCTTCATAACCTAGTTTTAGGACTGACGCTTCTGCAGCACTGCTGTGTGCCAACCCTGGGCACAGATGTTTCACACTGGCACAGACGGGCGTAGACTGGGATGAGTTAGGCATCGCTCTACGCCCTGGCCTGCGGGCTAAGGGACACGTTTAATGCCCTCTTCAGATTCATGAGCTCCAGGAATTTAGTCAGCTCTGACTCATGGAGAGATGGATCATCTTCCCTAGGGTTTAGTTTTCATGAGACTGCCCGCTGGGCACATCACATCATTTCAACGTGGACAGCTGAGTAATATTTGGTTGGGACCTTGATTAAATGAGATTACAACCTATATTCACCCACTCAAAAATATAGCCAAAAGTTAGTTGAATTTCCAATGTATTATCACTGTGCTTTCAACCATCTACAAGCACAACCAAATTCCAATGGGAATACAATATCAGATATTTTGTTGATTTAATGTGCTCTCCCTGTGCTTCATATAATAGCAGAACCAAATGACCTGGCTTGCAGTTGAGATAGCTTTAAAAGTCCATGGTGCAAGTGATCAATGCCGTTTGAGATTCTGCACAGATTATTACAGCAATTGTGAAGATGGCCACAGACCTGCGACGTCCTATGCATGCTACAGTATCTTGAACATCCACGCTTTATATGATTACATAAGAAGACATTTATAGTTACAGGGATCTCAAAATGTGGACATGGATGTGTTAGTCATTTTAAGTTTGAATGTTACCTTAGTTGAGTCTATTTTACAAACTAATGTATTACATTTTTTTGACAGTAGAAATAATGTTGAAGATCTGACATTGTTTTAAAGGTAGAAATTCAACATATTTTATGCAAGGTTTGTCCATGTTGAAATTTGGTTACCATGATGACATCATCCTGTGCTTGAAATTTCACCCTCAAAACAACCGTTTGTTGATTACTTTTGTCAAATCCAATGTATTTTCCATGTAGATTCGATGTCACAATACGTTGACAAATTACGATGAAACAACCAGTTTGTGCAAAGTGGGTGTAGTCTCAAATAAATTCAACTATCAATTTATATGCTTTACTTCAACAGTCTCCCATCATCCACTGTAGCTTGGAGTTTCACGTTCAGTTTTTCTATGATATTAATATTGTTCTTCAATCCAGACACTCAGGAAACACTGTTCCACAAAATTCAACCATTTTGTGGGATCAATGATAATTCATGATATATTCTTCCCTCTGTTAGCCAGGGTTGTGGACCAAATGGGAACATGATATTGGCCATATTTTTCTCATCAACACTGAAACTGTGTTCGTTTGTACTCAGTGGCTGGTGCGTGTGCACAATGCACAAATGGTGGTGGTGGGTGGTGAAGTTAGTGGGTGGTAAAGTTGGTGGGTGGTGGGTGTGCACAATACAATGATTCCATGCTGGAAAACATTGTCAAGTTAGGGAAGGGCGGAACTAATTGTCAGTGGTCAGTGTTGCTGTGTGTTATTACTGATTAACAATATTAAATAAAGTAGATTCATTTGATTAACGTTGGGTTCCCTCTAGTACTGAGCGATTAGCCAAAATGCTGTTTTTCCTGGTCATTAAACAGCTAATTGAACGACGTCTGTTCAATTACTTGAAATCCATTTAGTTTTTTTTGTTTTTGTGATCTCAATGCGCTGTTTCTCTAGAGAAAATGTGTTAATTCACAAGAGAAGTTAAGTCAATAACTATGTGGGACGCTGGGCTGACGGGAGTTGTAGTTTTCATTAGGCAAATATTCAACCTGGTTCAGCACAGAAACATAGTAATTAACTACAATGACCATAATCCATTAAACCCGTTCTTCTTGGCTCGGACAATAGTGTTTGATTGCGGTTTGCTATAGAGTACATTATACCCATAAAACCTACTGGTCAGAAAAATCCCACCATAGGGGATTTTAGAAAAATAAGGGCTGTGTTTCGGGTAGGCCTTGCGTGACATTTTGATAACCGTGTAAATCTCTCTAGGAGAAGGTGACCCGCCCCCTTGAGCATCCCATTGGTTCCTGCATGTGGGTCATGATTATCTATGCAAGTAAAATGGAGGTCAAAAGATAAACGGAAGTTTTTCATTTAAGCTATGCCATCATTGTAGTATAAATAATTCTGTGATGTTTTGGCTCAAAATGTATGTGTAATCTGTTGATTCGTTGGATAGTAGACGTAAGATATACCAGCCACCCATGCACCACTCTATCAACGCTGTAAGGAAGGGATGTAATAAATAAACAAACACAGACAGCCTCACCATAACGTTAACAGAACTGCGGGTATGCAGTGATCTGCAGGTGGGGGCGAAGGACACTGTCTACCAGTGTCCTATCCCAGTGTCGCCCCCACCTCTCACCTGTGTACCGGAGTCCTAGTTAGCAAGCTAGCTAGTGCATAGTGTCCTTCGCCCCTACCTACCAAGCACCTGCCCGCGCCGTAACGTTAACAGAACTGCGGGAAAGCAGTGTTCGGCAGGCAAGGGCGAAGGACACTGTCTACCGGTGTCCTAGCTAGCTAGTGGTGTCACCCCGCCTCCCGCCCGTGTCTTCTTCTTCTGAGAGGTTTATCTGCTGTTGGTATCCAACGTTATGGTACATTACCGGCACCTATTGTAGTCTCCTGCCTGTGTACCTAGTTTAAATCCATAGATGAAACGTTTACCAATAGAAGTATAGAGAGGGGTTCCTGCAGATGCAGGAACGCCCCGAATTGCGGGCTGCAATCGCACCCTTCCCGGCTCGGAAAGAGACGTATAGCCTACACACAGACTGCATGAGAGAGGAATGTACACAACAGAACAACAAGGTTCCCGAGGTAGCGCTACCCGATTGATAGTTGTAGTAATTGCTAATAAGCAGTCTTGAAAGTATGCTTTATGTTCTTTGAATAGTCAAGTGACTTTGTGAGACGGCTCTGCAGCAAACTTAAACAGCTACTAGCTAGACAGCTAACTACAAGCCTAGTTAAATAGGATGACTCAAAGGCTGTACAGTGTGGGGAGCACAGAGATAATGTTAGATGGTCTGGCTGGCTGGCTGCTACTGCCTGAGCAGAGATGAGATTATGACTTTAAAGGAATGAAAAATAATAAAGTCAACTAAGTATATTGTATTATTGTATTATTTCATTTTCTATTGATGTCTAGCCAATGTGGACCTGACAGAGACAATGGAACATTTTGGCCATTGAATGTTCACTATTCTTCTCAGAAGTTGTAATGCCATTATTTAATAATGCATTTAATGTTGAAAAAAAATCTAAAACTGTGATTACTTTGTAAATTGAACTGAGCCAACCTTAAAAAGCACTAATGGCTCAGCACTAGTTCCCCACATGATACCGATTATTTCAAGTCAATGGGTAGCAATAACTACACTTTTCCATGGTATGTGATCGTCTCTCTCTCCCTCTCTCATATATTTTATTGTTTGATTTCAGAGCTACAGTAGCACAAAGTTCATGTCCATTGCTATTTCATAGGAGGGCCTCATTATTCACAATGCTGCTGTTCTCCAGCAGCAGCTTTAATTACATAAGGCTTAATTGAAGAAAGCATGGCTCCTATTGTTTTTGTTTTTTTACCTTTATTTAACAAGGCAAGTCAGTTAAGAACAAATTCTTATTTACAATGACGGCCTACCCCGGCCAAACCCTAATCCGGATGACACTGGGCCAATTGTGCACCGCCCTATGGGACTCCCAATCACGGCCGGTTGTGATACAGTCCAGGATCGAACCAGGGTCTGTAGTGACGCCTCTAGCACTGAGATGCAGTTCCTTAGATCGCTGCGCCACTCGGGAGCCCATTGTAATGTCAGCAGTTGCCTATCAGCATTGCACGATACCTGTTTGTAGCCACATCCTCTATTTATAGCATCCTCTCTCATCAAACTTGCAACAACAATACGTTAATTAAATCTGATCTTAGTTAGCTACTGACATTATAACTAAGATCAGATTTAATTAACGTATTGTTGTTGCAAGTTGCCACAGTGCCTGTGACAAAGACAAAATCCACACTGAAGTCGGAGGGAGAACAGCCAGTCAAGACCACAACTAAAATATGTGTATGCTGACAGCAATCAGCCACTTTGTTATATAAATTAGTTAGTTTAGGGTTAATTATCTCATATGCATGTATTTCATTTGAATTAGAATGATGTCTGTCAACATGACATACAAACTTTCTCTCTCTCTCAGCCTTTAACCACACCATGAGAAGTTTCCCATCATTTTTAAATATAAGTTTATTTGGTAATGAAAACAGTATCTATGTTTGACATTACAGTCCCTTTAACAAGGCCAGTACATTCCTGATGGCCCAGCAGAGTAGTGCCAGTGGCGGAGATGTTTCTCTGCAGGTAGTTACAAGGCACAGCACGGAGGCCTGGATAATGAGGATAAAGGGAATCAAAAGGTAGAGCATGTACCATATCAAACAGCTTACAGCAGAGGATCCCTACAGCACGGAGAGGGGAAGTTCACTGAGCCATGCGTCCTATATTTAGCATTATTATTAGACCCTCCGTAATGTCTAGAGCTCAGAGTGTGTTCCCATCAAGCTTTAGCTTTTACAGCAGGGGTGTCAAACTCGTTTGCCCCATTGGCCGCATCCGTACTTAAAATGTATTATAATTCATCTCCGTCAAAATTTGCACAAAATATTCCTCTATCCATCGCTTTTGGAATTTCTGATGCTCCTTAAATCTCTAATTTTCGTTTGGATGACTGTTAGTAAGCTGGACAGAGTGAAGAGATTATAAATGTCCATTATCATTTCTACACGGTTTTGATTTGGTTTTAGTCATTTAAATGTCGATTGAGATCGTTTTGCCCCAAACATTTTTTAAATATATATTTTATTTAATTGTTTATCTCAAACCACCAACGAAACGGTATCCTTTCCCGGGATTGAGAGGCTGTCCCTGCTGTGCAGTCTCAATAGTTCAGAATACGATTCCTGCACATACTGTTTGCTAGCATTACCTTAACCATCACTCTTGTGTTCCAATGGCATGTTGTGTTAGCTAATCCAAGTTTATCATTTTAAAAGGCTAATTGATCATTAGAAAACCCTTTTGCAATTATGTTAGCACAACTGAAAACTGTTGTTCTGATTAAAGAAGCAATAAAACTGGCCTTCTTTAGACCAGGAGCGTTGACATTTGTGGGTTCAATTACAGGCTCAAAATGGCCAGAAACAAATAACTTTCTTCTGAAACTCGTCAGTCTAATCTTGTTCTTAGAAATTAAGGCTATTCCATGCGAGAAATTGCCAAGAAACTGAAGATCTCTTACAACGCTGTGTACTACTCCCTTTAACAGAACAGCGCAAACTGGATTTAACCAGAGTAGAAAGAGGAGTTGGAGGCCCCGGTGCACAACTGGGCAAGAGGACAAGTACATTAGAGTGTCTAGTTTGAGAAACAGATGCCTCACAAGTCCTCATCTGGCAGCTTCATTAAATAGTACCCGCAAAACACCAGTCTCAACGTTAACAGTGAAGAGGCGACTCCGGGATGCTGGCCTTCTAGGCAGAGTTGCAAAGAACAATTCATATCTCAGACTGGCCAATAAAAAGAAAATATTAAGATGGGCAAAATAACACAGACACTGGACAGAGGAACTCTGCCTAGAAGGTCAGCATCCCGGAGTCGCCTCTTCACTGTTGACGTTGAGACTGGTGTTTTGCAGGGTACTATTTAATGAAGCTGCCAGTTGAGGACTTGTGAGGCGTCTGTTTCTCCATGTGAAGTTTATTTTCGTTGTTGATTGCCCTAATCCCTTCGTTTTGGTCTTCATTTAGGCCTTAGTTTAGTCTGCGTGTTGAACCTTATGTTTATTAGTGTAAGAGATGATACTGCATACACAGATTCATATTCTATTCTCAAATCCTTCATAAAAATGATAGTGTCTCAGAAGGTGGGAGTAGTCCTATTTTGCTAAATAGTGACTATAGTCCTTGTTTGAACTCCTGATTAATGAATGGAAGTATTTGTCAGCAGCAGCTGCTGTTTGTGGCATCCTGCTGTTCAGCTTTGGCAAGTTACGTAGAGAAATAACTCTCTGTGGCTCTGGAACCGTAACAGTCTGGATAGCTAAGGTATAGGCCTATAGCTTTCTCTTGGGAAATACTTACCTTTGGCCTTGTAGTATGGGTATGTGGACACGTGTTCAAATGAGTGGATTCAGCATTTCAGTCACACCCGTTGCTGACAGGTGTATAAAATCGAGCACACAGACATGCAATCTCTATAGACAAACATTGGCAGTAAAATGGCCCGTACTGAAGAGCTTAGTGACATTCAAAGTGGCACCATCATAGGATGCCACCTTTCCAACGAGTCAGTTTGTCAAATTTCTGCCCTGCTAGAGCTGCCCCGGTCAACTGTTAAGTGCTGTTATTGTGAAGTGGAAACGTCTATAACGGCTCAACCGCGAAGTAGTCGGCCACAAAAACTCACAGAACGGGACAGCCGAGTGCTGAATTACTTGTTACTTTTATCTCTTATTCTTATTTTTTTGAAACTGCATTGTTGGTTAGGGGCTCGTAAGTAAGAATTTCACTGTAAGGTGTACCTACACCTGTTGTATTCGGTGCATGTGACTAATGCAGTTTGATTTGATGTGCAAAGCACGTAAAAACAGTCTGTCCTCAGTTGCAAAGCTCACTACCGATTTCCAAACTGCCTCTGGAAGTAACATCAGTACAATAACTGTTCGTCGCGAGCTTCATGAAATGGATTTCCATGGCTGAGCAGCCGCACACAAGCCTAAGATCACCATGCGCAATGCCAAGCGTCAGCTGGAGTGTTGTAAAGCTCGCTGCCATTGGACTCTGGAGCAGTGGAAACGCGTTCTCTGGAGTGATGAATCACGCTTCACCATCTGGCAGTCCGACGGACTAATCTGGGTTTGGAGAAGAACGCTACCTGACCGAATGCATATTACTGACTGTAAAGTTTGGTGGAGGAGGAGTAATGGTCTGGGGCTGTTTTTAATGGTTTAACTGGTTTATTTCCAGTGAAGGGAAATATTAACACTACAGCTTACAATGACATGCTAGACGATTCTGTGATTCTAACATTGTGGCAACAGTTTGGGGAAGGCCCTTTCCTATTTCAGCATGACAATGCCCCCGTGCACAAAGCAAGATCCATACAGAAATGGTTTGTCGAGATTGGTGTGGAAGAACTTGACTGGCCTGCACAGAGCCCTGACCCCAACCCCATCGAACACCTTTGGGATAAATTGGAACGCAGACTGCGAGCCAGGCCTAATCGCCCAACATCCGTGCCTGACCTAACTAATGCTCATGCAGCTGAATGGAAGCAAGTCCCCGCATCAATGTTCCAACATCTTGTGGAAAACCTTCCCAGAAGAGTGGAGGATGTTATAGCAGCAAAGGGGGGCCCAACTCCATATTAATGCCCTTGATTTTGGAATGAGATGTTCAAAGAACAGATGTCCACATACTTTTGGCCAATGGTGCAATAGTGCCACAGTGAAAAACATATTCTCGGATAATACTAATTATTTTACAAATTATATTACTGATCAAGTTTATACTATCCCATTGACTACATTTGTTGATGCTTGTTTTTTTACTTAAAAGCCAGGCACTAACAACTCAAATATTGAATCCAATGATGTATAATTGATCCTATTGTATATAGCATTAGACCTATGATAGCATGTCATAATATATCATCCTGTATGTTCATAGATATTTCATAATGCAACCAGTGCCTTATCCTGGAGGATCACATCTTTACCACTTACGAGTTCATAAATCTATACCGCCGTCTATACTTTAAGATGGGGTGACTAAGATGAGTACCCCCTCCCTGCAGCAGTATGCAAGCACATGCTCACAGTCACAAGTGACAAGGTATGCGTTCTTAAAATAGGCCCGGCTCAGATTCAAGGCTGTTTGCTGGACTATATAGTGACCCGCTGTTGTTAAAGTAGAAAGCTCCTTGACATTAGATAAACAGGAACTGGATCAAACTTAATTAGAAACGGATATAAAATCCCTGAGCTGAATGACCCGTCATGTATATGTAAACATATCACTGTAAGGATTACCTACACCTGTTGTATTTGACGTATGTGACAAATAACATTTGATTTGTACCTGTATTTGATCAAATATTGTATTTTGCCTGCAGTATCAAAGACCAAAATGCTTTTTCCACTCCTCAATTGTCCAGTGTTGATGATCACGTGCCCACTAGAGCCGCTTCTTCTTGTTTTTAGCTGATTAGGAGTGGAACCCGGTGTGGTCATCTGCTGCAATAGCCAATCGGTGACAACGACCGAGTTGTTTTTGCCCACAGGACTGCCGCTGAGTGGATGTTTTTTGTTTGTTGCACCGTTATCTTTAATCCCTGGACACTGTTGTGCACAAAAAGCCCAGGAGGCTGGCTGTTTCTGAGACACTGTAACTGGTGCACCTGGCACTGACGATTATACCACGCTCAAAGTCGCTTAAGTCATTCATTTTGCCCATTCTAACATTTAATCGAACAGTAACTGAATGACTCGATGCCCGTCAGCCTGCTTTATATAGCAAGCCATGATCACCTGTATCACTGTCTGTAGGAGCTAACCATTTCCGTGAATGGGGTGGTGTACCTAATAAGCTGGCCGCTGTGTGTACTTTACCTAGCTACTGATTACTTCACACTAGAAAACGTTAAGCTATACGAACGCTACCCTTAAGAAAAATATAATTTACTTGACTAAAGTTACTTTGAAAAAGTAGTTCATATCATCCAAACTACTTCGTGAAAAATCATCATATCTAAATCTGAAATGTCATAGACTACAAATTGCAAGAACAGATCCCTCTGGAGTCAAATGTTAACATGTGTAATTGAAACACAAAAACTATGTTTCAAGTGAGAACTACGCAGGTCTGTTGCCGAAAAAAAGGAAATTCTTTATTTTCTTTTCATGATCAAAAATGTAGTGTGTAGTTCCAGTAGTTAGCTAGATAGCATGGCAAAAACGTAATTAACTACTGGAACCAAGCTACTGCATATTGTAGTTCAATTATTAATTGAACTACAGTAGATGTAGTTCACTACTCCTGAACACTGCAAGATACTGAAACTAAGAGCAATTTTAAAGTTAGCAGCCGGCATCTCTGTCTGGCTGGAATCAAAAAGAATGGGTTATTCAGTCACCGCCCCACAAGTGCGTAATATGGATTTTAGACTGGTTTGATCTCCTCTGAGTTATTTTTAACTTCAAAGTTGGCTGAACAGTGAAAAAGAACAAACCTATGATATGACCGTAGGTGGTTTCATTTGATTCCTGCCTCTCAGTTATGGAGAAGTTAACAGGTTATGGACCGAATCCCCTCGTTCTCTGTTCCACCTTCCGTAGGTCAGAGCAGTGTACAACAACAGAAGACAGTGGGCATTAAAAGCAGTATGTCACATCCTATATTCTGACTGAAAGACCGGGGCCATGTCTTTCATCATTATTGATAAGATCTCCTGTGTCCCCTAGCAAAACACTACTTTGCCATTAGAGGGCAGCCTTTCAATGATATCACACAATCACACCGTCAAGCTCTTCTAAAGACATGCTGACATACACACGTTGCAGAAACACATCATTGTAATATGGATTATGGCAAGTTGTTAGCTGGTGTTTTGTCTGATTTGATCTCCTTATTGAATGGGGTTTGTTTGTTGTTCTAATGCCCTGCCTTGCATTTCTACTGTTGTTGTTTTTGGTATTATTTGATCGTGTTTTATACAGTTGGGTGTCCAAACTACGACACTACAAACAGAATACGTAATGATACTGCTTTAGTAGTGTCTAGCCCTAGACAGTGCAGAGACAGACTCAGCTACACTTTCAACAGTATCTCCTCCTGAAGCTAGTATTCTTTAACAGAAGTGTCTTATGCCGGAACTTACTCCCTGTAACTTTTCTGTTTGCATTACAAAGATTTACAGTTGGCTGACAACTGAACATTTCCAGCTGAGTATCAGGGTGGTTTGCCGACGATGACGAAACTTAGGGAGATGCCTTTTATATTCACAGTACCTCAGTATTTAATGTGGAGGATCCATTGCTGACACAGATAGTTATCCATGATAATTTGAGCTCAGAGTCACATTCTCTTACACATCAATGTCACACCGCAGGCTCGGCTTCTGTATTTCCATCTGTTGTTATTCATTAGTATGCGAGGGGGAAATACCTTAAAATACATCTAACTCAACTGCTTTAGAGAGGCTTAAATAATGAACCTTTGGGTCAATCTAAATGACCTGAAAGAGATGTTGATATTTAGTGGTGTGTTTAATTTCATTCTCTGTGATGTCTTAATTGAATGTACAGACAGCTGCACAGAGCATGCTGTAGAATACATCACTGAGGAGCAATACAATGTGAAACTCTCTTCACCCAAGGCAATTCACCAGGAATGCTGTCCAGACCCATGTTCATGTCATAAACCTTTTGTCTGCTAATTTGTTCATGGGAGCTAGGCAAAGGTGGAACCAAGTAATTGTTTTACAAGTCACAAGTAAGTCTCAAGTCTTAGCACTCAAGTCCCAAGTCAAGACAGGCAAGACTGAGTTAAGCTTCAAGTCAAGACTCAAGTCCTAAACTTTGAGTTTCGAGCCATAATGTGCTCTTCAACAAATGTAATACCATTTCATATTTTTAACAAGAGTAATAGTTAGTATATTACATTTATGGAAATCATGAATGTTTTTACAAATATATATATTTATTACTTTCCAAATAAACTTTATTTTTCCATGGAAATACATCAAATCCATTCAAAGTTTATTTGTTACGTGCGCCGAATACAACAGGTGTAGACCTTACAGTGAAATGCTTACTTACAGGCTCTAACCAATAGTGCAAAAAAAGGTATTAGGTGAACAATAGGTCAGTAAAGAAATAAAACAACAGTAAAAAGACAGGCTAAATACAGTAGCGGGGCTATAAAAGTAGAGAGATAATACAGACACCGGTTAGTCAGGCTGATTGAGGTAGTATGTACATGTAGATATAGTTAAAGTGACTATGCATATATGATGAACAGAGAGTAGCAGCAGCATAAAAAAGAGGGGTTGGGGGGAGGCACACTATGCAAATAGTCCGGGTAGCCATTGGATTACCTGTTCAGGAGTCTTATGGCTTGGGGGTAAAAACTGTTGAGAAGCCTTTTTGTCCTGGACTTGGCACTCTGGTACCGCTTGCCATGCAGTAGATAGAGAGAACAGTCTATGACTGGGGTGGCTGGGGTCTTTGACAATTTTTAGGGCCTTCCTCTTGCCACTCTGGTTTAGAGGTCCTGGATGGCAGGCAGCTTAGCCCCAGTGATGTACTGGGCCGTATGCACTACCCTCTGTAGTGCCTTGCAGTCAGAGGCCGAGCAATTGCCGTACCAGGCAGTGATGCAACCAATCATTTGCTCTCAATGTTGCAGCTGTAGAACCTTTTGAGGATCTCAGGACCCATGCCAAATCTTTTTAGTTTCCTGAGGGGGAATAGGCTTTGTCGTGCCCTCTTCACGACTGTCTTGGTGTATTTGGACCATTCTAGTTTGTTGTTGATGTGGACACCAAGGAACTTAAAGCTCTCAACCTGCTCCACTACAACCCATCGATGAGAATGGGGATGTGCTCGGTCCTCCTTTTCCTGTAGTCCACAATCATCTCCTTAGTCTTGGTTATGTTGAGGGATAGGTTGTTATTCTGGCACCACCCGGCCAGGTCTCTGACCTCCTCCCTATAGGCTGTCTCGTCGTTGTCGGTGATCAGGCCTACCACTGCTGTGTCGTCTGCAAACTTAATGATGGTGTTGGAGTCGTGCCTGGCCATGCAGTCGTGGGTGAACAGGGAGTACAGGAGGGGGCTGAGCACGTGCCCCTGAGGAGCTCCAGTGTTGAGGATCAGTGTGGCAGATGTGGTGCTACCTACCCTCACCACCTAAGGGCGGCCCGTCAGGAAGTCCAGGATCCAGTTGCAGAAGAAGGTGTTTAGTCCCAGGGTCCTTAGCTCAGTGATGAGCTTTGAGGGTACTATGGGTGTTGAACACTGAGCTGTAGTCAATGAATAGCAATCTCACATAGGTGTTCCTTCTGTCCGGGTGGGAAAGGGCAGTGTGGAGTTCAATATAGATTGCATCATCTGTGGATCTGTTTGGGCGGTGTGCATGTTGGAGTGGGTCTAGGGTTTCTGGGATAATGGTGTTGATGTGAGCCAAGACCAACCTTTCAAAGCACCTCAAGGCTACGGACATGCGTGCTACGGGTCTGTAGTCATTTAGGCAGGTTGCCTTTGTGTTATTGGGCACAGGAACTATGGTGGTCGGCTTGAAACATGTTGGTATTACAGACTCAATCAGGGACATGTTGAAAATGTCAGTGAAGACACCTGCCAGTTGGTCAGCACATGCCCAGAGCACAAGTCCTGGTAATCCGTCTGGCCCGCAACCTTGTGTATGTTGTTTAAATGTCTTTCTCACGTTGGCTGTGGAGAGCATGATCACACAGTCGTCCGGAACAGCTGATGCTCTCATGCATGCCTCAGTGTTGCTTACCTCGAAGTGAGCATAGAAGTGATTTAGCTCGTCTGGTAGGCTTGTGTCAGCTTGCGGCTGTGCTTCCCTTTGTAGTCTGTAATAGTTTGCAAGCCCTGCCACATAAGACGATCGTCGGAGCCGGTGTAGTATGATTCAATCTTAGCCCTGTATTGACGCAGGGCATAGCAGGATTTCTTGTAAGCTTCCGGGTTAGAGTCCTGCACCTTGAAAGCGGCAGCTCTACCCTTTAGCTCAGTGCGGATGTTACCTGTAATCCATGGCTTCTGGTGGGGTATGTACATACCGTCACTGTGGGGACGATGTCCTCGATGCACTTATTGATAAAGCCAGTGACTGATGTGGTGTACACCTCAATGCCATCGGAAGAATCCCAGAACATGTTCCAGTCTGTGATAGCAAAACAGTCCTGTAGTTAAGCGTCTGCTTCATCTGACCACTTTTTTTATAGACCAAGTCACTAGTGCTTCCTGCTTTAATTTTTGCTTGTAAGCAGGAATCAGGAGGATAGAGGCGAGGGAGAGCTTTGTATGCGTCTCTGTGTGTGGAGTACATGTGATCTAGAATTTTTTCCCTCTGGTTGCACATTTAACATGTTGATAGAAATTTGGTAGAACTGATTTCAGTTTCTCTGAATTAAAGTCTCCGGCCACTAGGAGCGCCGACTCTGGATGAGTGGTTTCCCATTTGCTTATTTCCTTATACAGCTGACGGAGTGCGGTCTTAGTGCCAGCATCTGTCTCTGGTGGTAAATAAACCACCACGAAAAGTATAGCTGAAAACTCTCTAGGCAAGTAGTGTGGCCTGCAATTTATCACAATATACTTTACTTCAGGCGAGCAAAATCTAGAGACTTCCTTAGATTTCATGCACCAGCTGCACAGACCGCCCTCTCTCTTCTTACCAGAGTGTGCTGTTCTATCTTGCCGGTGCAGCGTATATCCCGCTAGCTGAATATCCATGTCATCATTCAGCTACGATTCCGTGAAACATAGGATATTACAGTTTTTGATGTCCCGTTGGTAGGATATTCGTGATCATACCTCATCTAATTTATTGTCCAATGATTGCACGTTGGCGAGTAGTGTTGACGGTAACGGCAGCTTTCACACTCGCCTTCTCCAGGTCCTGACAAGGCATCTGGCTCTTTGTCCTCTGTACCTGCGTCGCTTCCTCTTGAAAATAACGGGGAAGTCGGCCCTGTGGGGTGTTTGGAGAATGTCCTCTGCGTCCTCCTTGTTGTAGAAATAATCTTTGTCTCATCCGTGGTGAGTGATCGCTGTCCTGATATCCAGAAGCTCTTTTTTTGCCATAAGATACGGTTGCAGAAACATTATCTACAAAATAAGTTACAAATAACACGAAGAAAAGCACATAATAGCACAATTGGTTGGGCGCCCGTAAAACTGCTGCCATTTCTTCTGCCGCTATTTTAAATGGGTAGCCATGACAAAGACCCCCCCCCCCAGACTATTGAGGATCGCAATCGGGCACTGTAGGCTTGTACACAATCGCAAACACACACCTTACAAACACACACCTTCTCTGTGTGTGGTTACAGTAGACTAACATATGTCAATGGTTTTAGGAACAGCAGTAACATCAGGCAGGATTTGGGCTACCAACTGCCAAGCCAGTTGTAGCTCAATCTTGGGTGCAATGATCACGTTCCCACACTGACTGACTGTGTGGTTGCTCATTGATTTAACGTTACGTTAGCCTGCATGCTACACTAGCAAAGTTATAAATTATATAGCTGTTGGCTATATTAGCCACGACTTACCGTTCTTTGTGCAGCTTCAAATGTCGAACAAAGTTGGAAGTTGTTGCACCTCCGTCTGTCATTTTCTTCCCGCATGTTTTGCAAGTTACAATGCGTTTTTTGTTGATACAACATAGTCTTTATATCTGAAAACAATAATTTGGGGTATCATCTTTCCAAGGGCTCCATCTGAATTCACCCGCCGACGTTCCTCTGCATTGCCACGCGCAACTTTTTCTCAGCTGGCACAATTTGATTGGCTGCTGACCGATTCAAACTGTAATCTGTTAAATGAAGAGTTGATGCACTGCACACCTTTTTTAATAGCATCATTTTAAATATTTGGGCTTGGGGAGGGTATCAAGTCAGTTCGAGTCAAAAGGCTCAAGTCCAAGTTAAGTCACAAGTCATTGGTGTTAAAGTTAAAGTCGAGTTGCAAGTCATCATATTTGTGACTCGAGTCTGACTCGAGCCCAAGTCATGTGACTCGAGTCCACACCTCTGGAACTAGGTAAACTGAAGTATCTGTAAAATAACTCAGGCATGCATATTCACTAGCTCACAATATCTCATTTTGAATGCAAATACTAATTTGCATATGCACATGACCATAAAACCAGAACACATAACCAAGGATGAACACCCAACCAGCCTATTCTTCGCTTAGAAGTAAAAACATATAGTATAATGTTCTTTATGTTTTCACACTTTCATACCGTGTATTCCATTTCAAAGAATTAAATGTCTTGGCGAAGAGCATTTCGCAGAGGGCAAGATGTTACATAACAGTGGATATGTTGGGAGATTTGTGCTAATGTAGCGGTCTTTATATGTACCACAGGAGAACCAAGAAATGAAGAGTGACACCACGGCTGTCTTTTTGGCTTTTATGTCGATCTGCAATAGTATTGTGAAAAGACAGGACAGGGACACATCAGTCTCCAATGCACCATCTGACAAGTTCTTTCTCTCTCAGTGTTTTCTCAGACTCACACATAAAGCCATAATGTATAGTATAAAATAATAACCGGTCCTTAATACAAAGAATGTATAATCTTAATTCTTAGACAATAGAACCATGCCTGCAATAGTATTGTGAAAAGACAGGACAGGAACACATCAGTCTCCAATGCACCATGTGACAAGTTGTTCTACACAGGAGCATGAAAAAAGGTAAAACACATATCCTGTCTCACATCCCACAACACACATCCATTTCAGTGTTGACAGTATTAAAATTACAACAACTCGTGTACAAAAACACTGTAATACAAACAAGCTACAACGTGGAATCGCCTTTATCCCATTCAGACCTTAGAGGGCTAAAACTAAATCTCCCATAATGCAACGCTAGCATCAGTCGGCAGCTCGGCTAACCGTTTGCATCACAGAAAGGCATGCTAGCTAGAACAGCAATACATTTTAGCGCTCTGTAAACTATATTAATAATAACAATAAAACTCTGAATGTTACATGTTTCAATAGTCTCACACTCCCTTATAACAATATCTACGGCATTAACCTTAGGATGTTTGAATTATTTCACTTCATTGGACTTCTACAAAGGAGTAATCTGCAACACATACCTTTCTCTCTCAGTGTTTTCTCAGACTGCAGAGAACGGGAGCTACAGGTAGTACCAGGGTGTTAGTAGGTGACATAAGCACTCAAATGAAATCAAATACATTTAATGAAATGAAACCCGAAGATGTTAACATCATTCAGGTACTGTAGCTGCCTACTTAACATCAACAGGCAGCACTAGTAGCGCAACAATTAAAAATAGACACCAAAAGTAAAGTTCCTGCCGATCATAGCGATCTGACTCCCCCCTTCTGTCCGAACTTGGAATATTCCTGTTCCCGGCCTTGGCCCACTGACCTTTAACCTGGTTGTTCTGTTCTGCATTGTGTACTATTCTAATAACTTGAAGTTTGATGGAATAACCTTTTAAACTCTCCTACACTACGCATCCAGAATTAACATATTGTTGTTATTGTGCTTCCTTTTCAGGCTCCTTGAGCAACATTTCCAGTGATGTCTTGTCAGCCAACCTCAGCTGTAATGATTCTGGCACCAATGAGACCTGTGTGGTGGGGGAGGAGGAGATGGGAAGCCCCTACAAAGCCGTGGAGATGGTCTTCATCGCCCTGGTTACAGGCTCCCTTAGTTTTGTCACTGTCACAGGCAACATCCTGGTGATGCTCTCCATTAAAGTAAATCGGCACCTCCAGACGGTCAACAACTACTTCCTGTTTAGCCTGGCGTGTGCAGACCTTATCATTGGTGCGTTCTCCATGAACCTCTACACTGTCTACATCATTGTGGGATATTGGCCCCTGGGACCTGTAGCGTGTGACTTGTGGCTGGCCCTGGATTACGTGGTGAGCAATGCTTCTGTTATGAACCTTCTTATTATTAGCTTTGACCGCTACTTCTGTGTCACCAAGCCCCTGAGCTATCCAGCCAGAAGGACCACCAAAATGGCTGGGCTGATGATTGCAGGTGCCTGGATTCTTTCCTTCATTCTTTGGGCCCCTGCTATCCTGTTTTGGCAGTTTATTGTTGGAGAACGCACGGTTCCACCAGGAGAGTGCTACATCCAGTTTCTCTCCAACCCTGCCGTCACTTTCGGCACAGCCATCGCTGCCTTCTACCTGCCTGTGGTCATCATGATGGTGCTCTACATCCACATCTCTCTGGCCAGCCGCAGCCGGGTGTCCAAGCAGAAGCCCGAGGCTGAGAAAAAGAAGGGCCTCAAGATACCTAATCCACTCAAGAGCCACATCCTTAACAGACAGAATAACAACAACCCGTCCCCCAAGCCCAGTCTGGAGTCCTGCAACACCGGTGAAGCTGTGAAGAATGGCAAGATTGATGTGTCTGTTGTTTCCACCAAGGCTGACGCTAGTGTCAATCCAGAAGAGAAAGAGAGTTCCAATGGCTCCAGCACAGCCAGCATTGCCCCCAAAAATGCCAAGGAGAGGGCCAACAGTGAAGCCATTTCCGAGGGGTGCCTTGGCATTGCTCCAGCACCTGCTCCTGCACCTGAACCTGCACCTGCAGCGGCAACCGTTAAACTCAACCCTGCCTCTAAATGGTCCAAGATCAAGATTGTAACCAAGCAGGCTGGTGACGAGTGCATTACTGCCATCGAGATTCAGCCACCCATCCATGGGGGCGAGACCCGCTCTATCCCAGTCAACCGCCCCCGGAAGGTGGCGCGCAAGTTTGCCAGTATTGCCCGCAGCCAGGTGAAGAGGAAGCGCCAGATGGCAGCCAGGGAGAAAAAGGTGACCAAAACCATCTTCGCCATCCTGCTTGCCTTCATCCTCACATGGACCCCGTACAATGTCATGGTGCTCATCAGCACCTTCTGCCACTCCTGTGTCCCGGACACTGTGTGGGCCATCGGCTACTGGCTGTGCTACGTCAACAGCACCATCAACCCAGCCTGCTACGCCCTCTGCAACGCCACCTTCAAGAAGACCTTTAAGAATCTCCTCATGTGCCAGTATAAGAATATTGGAACAAGATGAGCTGGAGCATACATATGGTGAGGGGTAATATTACTAAGACATCTGGAGGGCTGAGTGGTTACAGAGAACGGGAGGAGGGAGCCTCCACAGGGAGCCTCCACAGTCATGTTTATCAACTTATGTCACACTCAACGCTCCTAGGAGATGTCTTAGCCACAGAAGAATAGTAACATCTTAGCTACGTCCAAATGATACAGTATGAGTATGATGGCCAATATGAGGATGGGGCAAACAAAGAATCTGAGATCAGCCAAAGTTATGGAGTCCAAACATGTCTCAGTTGTTTTCTTTTCCCCCCTGGACCCTTATTGTGATGACCAACAAGGACTAATTCGTATCCACTGAAACATGGTAACAATCTTCAAAAAGCCCAGCTGAACGTCTGTGGACTAAGGCCAGGCCAAGACTTCAGTCATCCCTCTCCAAGATACCACCGCCAAAATCAGAGACAGTGAGGGGCAGTGTTACATAATGTCTGGGTGTACGGCAAAAGACACATTAAAAAGGAGCTTGGAAATCTTCCTTTATGCAACAGTATCAAAGGAAACGAGCATGAAATGTCCGATTTAAACTATCCATTTCCTGCTTTCCCTCCTCCTTGAGGAATTAGAATTGATTAAGTCCTCACGGAGATGGAGGCACTCCCTCACATCAGTGAATCCTTATCATAAGGTGATATGGAGAGCAATGTGGTCACGGCATGATATGGAGAACAAAGACGATATGGATCCTTTGTTGTTGCAGACTGTCTAACCTCAAGGCTAGTAGCACGTACGTCAACATGCTGCTGGTGACTTGAAATGCGTTGTTACCCCTGAAAGTACTGTAATGCATATCCATTCACCTCTCACTGACCAAAATATTGATGTATATGTTTTGCTCAAAATTGAATCTTCAAACGTGACAAACTGTTGATGGCAGTACAAGGCCAATGCATAAGTTAACAACCAGTGTTTGGCTCCAAACAATTCATTTATCGTGTCGTTACGTTATAAGGAGAAACACCCGCCGGCAACGATAAAGCTTTAATTCATTGCCAGCTTCACAATTATGGAAGTGTTGTGTTTTTAAATTTGGCCTTCACTGCGACTGGAACTGCCGGTACAAAATACAAAACACTTGTTTAGAGGGGATACTTATCTCGAGAGTATTAAACATATTTTCTATGTTATCTCCTGCCTAATTATGAATGTGTAAATAGAAGGCCATTGTATGCTCTAAAAACTGCAGTTTCTCATTTCATATCTGAATGTTTGTACCTCTCTGGTATTATGTTTGTGATTTACACATAATTTGACAAATTGAATATAAACAATATATATATATATAAATATATATATAACTGTATGTATATGCAAGAGATATTAAGAGAGTGTATTTCTAAATTGATTTAAAGTCAGGAATTTGGGGGGAAAAAGTCCCTTATATTTGTAAATGTGCCACTATTCTCCATGTTGGATTACAATGTGTGAAGTCCAGCTTGTACCTCCCCAGCTTATATCCATATTCACAAGGTCACACCAATGATTAGGTGGGTAATATTACTAGCTTATCTAACTGGTTCAATGCATTTTCAAAGAAGGACCTTCTAACAAAGAGCTAAATGCATAAAAGTAGGGATTAGTGGGAAAATAACCGATGCTGTTTGGGCATGACCTGGTCATGTAAAATGGCCAGCTACGGATGTGCATCCATATAAAACTGATTTTGAAATGATCATGGGGTGATTACTGTGGTGGTAAAGCTGGATGAATAATCTTACTTTAATTCCTGAATATCACATTGGCATGACAGGCTGGGTGCGACCCTCCCCAAAAAAAGGGGTGAAAGGGAGAGTGTAAAACATGACCACAGTTTCCTGTAGTATGGCCCCTCCCCTAAAACAACCATCCAGAGACAGTGTACAGAGGATTGTATCTTTTTCTAATGCTTAATAAAAGATCTTGTACCATTGGAATAGTATTTTAAATGATTTGACATGTACAGTATGTGTTCTGATTTAATATACAGTATTAATGGAATATATTTTGCACGCCACGAGTATTACCAGTCAGACTATGGAATATAGAGTTAACATTGACAGGTAGTGATATCTGTTGGAGACAATGGGAGGAGAGCCGGGGCCGGTGACCGATCAGTGACACAGTATGAGCTCATGGCTGTGCTGAGAGCCCAGGGGAGCACCGGATCCAGCAGGAGACCCTCAGAGCCAAAGCACAGCAGCACAAATTATGGCACCACGACTTCAGGTCATACACTCAGCAAGGCCCTGTGGGCTTTATAACAAATCTACTTGTTTGCCCTGTTTTAAAGGTAAATTGGTGTACTCATTCAACCATGCCTCTTTGACGCAATAATGATGAGACATCGCCTGACATTTGACATCATTATCAACTTGAGCCAGACATTTTATTACTTGATCTTACAGGTCAACAGTAACTTAGTAGTGAACATGACAGTTCCTGAAATCCTTTTCTTATTAAAGGAGGCTGAACATACTGATTTAGCCTCGGTTTCAATTGTACTCATTAGGAAATGAAACTGAGAATGAGATTTGGGTCTTGAAGGCGTGCTTTGATGTGGGTGTCTTTTAAGTGTTTTTGCAGGTGGGAGGCGTTTGTACATTCACTTTGCCAAAACCCTACACAGTTACAGTCACTAACCCTTCTAGATAATATGAAACAGTCTGACCAGGTCTTGAATCTGGAAGTAGCCTGGCCTAGGCTAGCAAGCTAGCCAACTTATTTCGCCCATCAGCTTCAGCCAGACGGTGTGTGACTGTTACAAAGTTGGTTTGACTTTAGTCTATCTGTGGGACTAGTTCGGGACCATCAATATATTACACAATGTAAATGGGAAAATATTTAAATGTTGCACACCTCTTAGTTCTCATTAAGTGCTTTCAATATTTGTATATGCATTTCTAGAATTTATAGTTGGTTTGAGGTTTTTATGTCATTTAATTTGGAGCTATTGACATTTAAAAATATTGTCCCCTGTACATTGTGTAGTTTACTGATGGTCCCTAACTAGCCAATGTACATTGTGTAGTTTACTGATGGTCCCTAACTAGCCCATGTACATTGTGTAGTTTACTGATGGTCCCTAACTAGCCCATGTACATTGTGTAGTTTACTGATGGTCCCTAACTAGCCCCATAGGGA
Organism: Oncorhynchus tshawytscha; assembly: GCF_018296145.1. NCBI lineage: Eukaryota > Metazoa > Chordata > Actinopteri > Salmoniformes > Salmonidae > Oncorhynchus > Oncorhynchus tshawytscha. Next base: position 56,505,672 of record NC_056440.1, read on the forward strand.
TATCCAAATTCAAACCAAATGTACAATGGCCAGTGTGCTGGGCACTACTCGGGTTCTGCCAGCTGTGGGCAGGAATGAAATAAACCCAACCGAAGGAAAATTGTTAGGTACCCGTCACTCCTAGTAATCTCGCAAATCTCAGTTTGGGACGAGACTGACTTTATGACCAAAATGATCATATTTACACTTTGTAGTACATTTTGACACTAGCATAAATGTTTCCGACACATATTGATGCTACATAGGCCATTTTCAACCAGAGACATAGTTGTTTTGATTCAGTCTCTCTTTAAATGCATAAATGTAGTAAGTTAAATTGCCACAAACAAGAAGAAACACGAAACAACCAATAGTAAAAATTCAGAGAGTTTATTTAAAGTGGTTGATTTTTTTTCTGTTCCAAGGGTTTGTGTAATAATAATGACAGTAATTACAAAAATGAGAGTACAGATGAACTGTGCGAAGGTGTGTGCATGTGTGTTTGCAAAAATATGAACACAGCAGTTCAACTCAAAATCGCCTGACACCTTTTGAAGTATATATATTATAAAACTAATTGTTTTAACAATACCACTATTATCTTCACAAAGACAATGACTGCATTCTCATGAGCATTCAAGCTCAGCTTTGTATTGTACATGAAACACATTGAGCTGACGGTCCTCAGTTGACTAGAAAAATAGTTGATTTGCATCTCTCTACTTTTACTAATTGGCACACGCAATTGAAATCCACTCATCAATTCTGTTAGTAATACTAATTGGTAGTCAAGAGAAAACTATAACAATCACAACAATGTAAGATGAACATTTTGAATTGAAAAAAAACCCTCAAGCATATTATTAAATGATCTACTGGTTAAGAAACAATCTCAAACAAGGAGCTTGGTCTTGACTCCAGTTGAACTAATGTAAAAGGTGAAAAAAAAATACAACAAACTCTGGAAAACGTTACACATCACAAGGGTTAGGTAGACCAAGAACACTGGTGAGGTCAAAGTATTTGTTTCTTGCATAATACAGCATGTCCAGAACTGGAATCTTACTAACATTATGGAAATATCAGAACACAAGCGGGCTAAGTTGCCAGGCCACCAACAGCTGGAAATATGTGAAAAGAATTGTGTTTGTCTACATTTGTGGGATATTTGGTCAATATTCAGAGACATTTAGCGTTTGTTATACTGTATTTGAAGGAAAGGCCCATTTGACATCTCATAATTCACTTGTGCATATTATGTTTGTTGAAAAAGCAAAGGATATTGCGTAATAAAATCAAACCAATCACTTGTTCAATGTGGACTCATCCACCTTTTTAGTTCTCCTTCCCTCTTCCCTTCTTTCCTGTGGGAAGACATAGGGTCAATTTATCATAGATTCCTTGCTCAATATGACGTACTCATTCGGGGATAGGAATGTTACTTTTTTACATTACTTAAATGTCTACTTCTTACCTTTGGCCTTTGTCTTGGTCTTTGCGGGGCATGGCTTAGACACCTTGATGGTGGGTTGGCACTCTGCGTTGTACAGGGCCTTTTTCAGGGTTCCAGACCGGTTCTTGGATCCAGTAGCTGTGTCACACTCACCCCAGCTGCCAAACTTATACTTGCAGTCAGCTGAAATGTCAAAAGGGAAAACCGCTGAGTATCAGGAACACACCACAATAGAGCTTGCCTGGCTACCCAGACTCCTTGCTCTGGCCAAACGCTACGCCACGCCCACATACATTTGTTTCTTCCCCGCAATGAGTCTGGGTCTGAGTACCTCCCCGACCCTTCACCGAATGCAAACATATTTGGGCCGTCTGATTGGTCCAGAAACTGATGGTTTGGGCCAGAGCCAGAACACGTGGGTAAAGCGATGGTTTGAAAATGTGTCATTGGCTTTGATACTCTGATTGGTTAGAGACAATCCAATCGCTGATGACTTTGCTTTGCACAACGTCCCCCCCATGCCCCTCGCCCCAACATACAACTTCAATGATGGCAGTCTCAGACTAAAGTATATCGTGAACGACAGAGCAGCGGAAGAAGTAGTCAGGCTATCATAGAACAGTCTGAAGATAATGTAGTTCTATAGTTTTTTTTTTGCGGTTATGTCAATTACTAGGTATTTACTAAGAAATGACATGATACAATTCTAATTATGTAGTAATAAGCTATGAATGAAATGTTTGCTATATTTTTGATTGACTGACCACCACTTCACACTTTGAGAATTATATGGCATATCAAGGGAAATGGAATCATCTATCAATGTATCATTTCTACCGCCGAACTCCTTCTTCCAGTTGCAAGGCACTTTGCATTTCAGTTTTCTCATCTGGTCGTTGCAGGTGCCCTCTCTGACACCGACTCCACAGTCTCCGTTGTTAGGCACACAGCTAGCATAGCGCCACTCAGCACAGTCAGAGGCACCACCCTTGGCCCCTTTCCCCTTCTCTGCGAAACAAAAATAACAAGATGACAGAAATAATATCAGCAATGTTACAATTAGTCGTTAGTAAGGACAGGTTTCCAACTGAGGCTTTATGAACCTCATGAACGGTGCAACTGTCATGCTAATTCTACAACTGTGCATGGCAAATTAAAGCAATACATAGCAAATCCCTTACCTTTCTTGTTTTTACCTGCTTCAGTGGTGACTATCATCAAGGCCACCATAAGCACCACAGCTGTTGAGAACAAACCCCGCATACTGGAGAGAAAAGAAGAAAAAAAGAGGGAAAAAAAAAACAAAACATGCCATTAACAATTGTGGCACAAGAAATAATGTTGCCATTATGTAGGTTATATTGTTCCAAAGGTCAAGCTGATGCTCCTCCGGTGTGTCTCTATAATTGAGGTGAGAGTTGAAAGAGCACGATCAAGGTCAACTATTGATCGTTACCAGCTATAATCAAACCAATTCACAATGAGTGGTTCTGTACTTTAGAGGTGAAAGGTGAATAAGGGATTATGGTCAGAGTAAAACACATCATGTTATACAAAATGCATTACATTAAACAGTTTTAAAGCTTGACACTTGGGCCTGTGAGAGTGAGAACTGGGAAAATACATGTGAGAGGGCTGAAATATTACATCGATTTTTTTTCCTGTGATCTCATGACTCAACTTAGGGTCAATCAAACCAACTGTGAGGAACACAACCAGCAATGAGGATCAATGGGTCATGAGCTACTCACTCCACCCTTTCACTTCCCCTTACACAAAACAACATGTTTTCCAACATGAACACCAAACAAAATACATTTTATTTTGTGACAAGCAGTGCCAGGAATATGTTAGAAAACAAAAATCTACAGTTGAAGTCGGAAATTTACATATACCTTAGCCAAATACATTTAAACTCAGTTTTTCACAATTCATGACATTTAATCCTAGCAAAAAATCCCTGTTTTAGGTCAGTTAGGATCACCACTTTATTGTAAGAATGTGAAATGTCAGAATAATAGTAGAGAATGATTTATTTCAGCTTTTATTTCTTTCATCACATTCCCAGTGGGTCAGAAGTTTACAATTGTTTAACTTGGGTCAAACGTCTTCCACAAGCTGACTCAACTGAGTCAGGTTTGCAGGCCTCCTTGCTCACACACGCTTTTTTCGGCTGAATGGTCCTATGGTGTTTATACTTTCATACTATTGTTTGTACAGATGAACGTGGGACCTTCAGGCATTTGGAAATTGCTCCCAAGGATGAACTAGACCTGTGAAGGTCTACAATTTTTTTGAGGTCTTGGATGATTTGTTTTGATTATCCAATGATGTCAAGCAAAGAGGCACTGAATTTGAAGGTAAGCCTTGAAATACATCCACCCGGTACACCTCCAATTGACGGATGTCAATTAGTCAATCAGAAGCTTCTAAAGCCATGACATAATTTTCTGGTATTTTCCAAGCTGTTTAAAGGAACAGTCAACTTAATGCATGTAAACTTCTGACCCACTGGAACTGTGATACAGTGAATTATAAGTGAAATAATCTGTCTGTAAACAATTGTTAGAAAAATTACTTGTGTCATGCACAAATTAGATGTCCTAAACGACTTGCCAAAACCATAGTTTGTTAACAAGAAATTTGTGGAGTGGTTAAAAAATGAGTTTTAATGCCTCCAACCTAAGTGTATGCAAACTTCCGACTTCAACTGTATCTATGTTGATGACACATTGAACACAATTCATGTCATCTCATTGTCACAATAGCGCTTCCCATCTTTGTGTATTCTGGTCATTGCATTGTGTAGACCTTTTAAAGCTGAAATCCGTGAAGGGTGAAACTGTCATATCCAATTGGGCTATTACAACAACAAAGTTACTTCAAACAAGGAACATTGTTTTTCTTACTAGAACATCGTTGCACTTGCAATGGAAAACCAGAATATGTACCGATAATTTTTTTTTTTTACCACGCTGCCTTACACGCTCCTCTGTTTCATCAACAAAACAATAAAATACTGCAAGCAGCAATGGCCGGGGTTCAGCTATGGGGCCACTGTGCCACCATCAGGAAAAATTTGACACATAGCCCTAAGACCAGTTACTTCGGTGCTGTTTACTACACTTGCCAAATATCAGAACTCAAAATCAAATGATCATGCAATACAATATTCTTTTGATGTATTTTGGACCATTTTTAACGTCTTCTTCTCCTGAACCGCTGGACCGATTGGGATCAAATTTGGTATATAGCATTTATGGATGCAAGACTAGCTGAAACAATATGGCAACTATGAGCCAATGAGCTTGCATGAATGGTTTTTCCTGTCCAACAGCACCACAATGTGTCCAAATTCAACCATACTTTACAGGTTAGCTAGACTGGTCATGTTGTTTGAGGTATGTTTCTGCTAAACCCTTAAAAACAAAGGCACTGGGGCAAACACTGGCAATGTTTCCCCCTTTACAGATTTCAGCTTTTAATAGTCTAGTTCAAAAGAAGAGGGCAGCAACTCACAGATAAAGAAATAGCCCTATATTTCTGAAATGTATGGATGTCTATAAGGGATCCTCCTATCCTGTCAAGTTCTGAGTTTCTATTTATTCTCTGACTTAATTGAGTTAATGTCTATTCTTTCTGCCAACAGTCCCAGAGCTAGCAGCAGGGAATGGATGGCAGCACCAGATCACCATGGTGAAGGCTAACCCACCTGCTGGGAGGTGATAGGGGTCGCCCTGACAGGGAGAGCTCGATGGAAGAGGCTTGGTTTGAAGCCATTCTTCTGTGGGACACAGGGGAACTGCATGTCTCTGTCTGGGTTAGAAGAGCTCAGAGATGTGCCGGGACAAACAGGTCTTGTATTAGTTTGAAGAACACCCACAAAGAGTAACTCAAGAATCTGATTTCAATAACCCAAAACAAGGTTGCCTATAATACCAAATCCTTGATTTTGTGGTGGGAATCTAAAAGTATTTCACGCTTCCCCATCAAAAGATTAGGGTCCTTGTTCAATCAATCTGCTTCCCAGGGTAATAAAAACCGAAACATTCCTTCCCGTTATGCAAAGAAGTGTTTGGAATATTACGAAGTTCATTTTTGTGACATACAATCAACATTCAAGGCAAAGGATGTGTTTTCTGTGCCATAGCCTGTTGGTTATGATTAATTAGGACCCATCATTAACGACTGGCAAAATACACAAATCCTTCTAGTGGAACACAAACAATGAAGACATTGAGAACAGAGAATTGAGATCACACAGCAGCAGGGAACTAAGATGACACATTCTGGCTGTTCACAATATGTCATGTGGATGTTACAATGCATCTTCCTACAACACCAACTAAGATGCCAAATCGGCCAACCAAAATTGGTTCTGTGAAAGTTCCCAGAACATTTGTTAGGTTGCAGCAAATGTTCTCATAATACAACAACTGTCTAGTTGTGCTGATGATTATACAATGTTTGTATGAAACATTTGCTTGATGTTGCAAGAACGTTCCCAGAACACATTTTGTCTGTTCTTTAATGGTTCCCAGAATGTTTCATATGTTGTGGGAACCATCTGATTGTGGAGACATGACAAAAGATCTGTTCCCAAAACACAAAAACGGTCCACTTTTGTGGATGATTATGCAATGTTTATTTTAGAATGTAAAAACCATTCACCTGATGTTATACTTTAAAAAAAAGTTATTTAAATGTCCCTAAAACATTTATTTAGGTTATGGGAATATTGTGGGGATATGACACGACCGGTTCCCAAAACACAAAATCTGTCCAGTGTTGATGACATTCTTACAATGTTCGTATCAGGGTGCACAAAACATACCCTCAATGTTCCCAGAATTATCAAATTAAGTTTTGAACAGTCCATAGAGGTTTCTTTCCTGCGTTAGTGTTATCTTACCGTTGAGGAAGTTAGAAATCCATGTAGAAACACATGTGTCAATTATTTGGAATCACATAACTTATTAGACATTTATTGTACAAACATAGTTTTACCGTATTTTTGTGATAGTCACAAGCAGGGATCAAACCTGGCCTTTGGAGTGCTATCCCTGGAATGAATCGACCGCGCGCCACTGCGATGTGACTAACACAAATATAAAGCTGTATACATCTTTACTCTGATTTCCAGGTTGTGGTCTTTGTCTTTGCAAAAGACAGGATAACAAAATCGGAAAAAAGAAGTATCCTCTATTATTTCTTTCTCTACCAATCTTCTTTCTATGCTGTAAAGGTGGGATGTTTTGACTTTTATTTTCCTGAGAAAACTTGATTTAAGAATTCGTGTTCAATTGTTGCCTGGCAGATTGCGGTGAGGTGTACATAGATGTGCAACATCTATGTACATACGACATATAGCCATAGTTTGGATCATAATTGAATGATCCACGAGAAACATTACGCTCCTGGTGGTGCAGCAAAGTAAGTGGCCTACAGGGCTTGAAGATGGCGGACTGCATGTTCAAATCGGCTTCATTACCATTCTTGTACATTTGTTAGGACAACACCCGTATCAAGATATAATGATGTGATAAAGATTGGAATGCCATTTGTTTGAAAGTTTGGCAACTTCATACAGTATAATGATGTCACATTACACATCAAAGTTAGCAGAACATTGCAGCAATGTTTTCAGAACTAAGTGCATTATTGCTGAAGTATGTTTTTAGAACTAAGTGCATTATTGCTGAAGTATGTTTTTAGAACTAAGTGCATTATTGCTGAAGTGTGTTTTCAGAACTAAGTGCATTATTGCTGAAGTATGTTTTTAGAACTAAGTGCATTATTGCTGAAGTATGTTTTTAGAACTAAGTGCATTATTGCTGAAGTATGTTTTCAGAACTAAGTGCATTATTGCTGAAGTATGTTTTTAGAACTAAGTGCATTATTGCTGAAGAAGTATGTTTTCAGAACTAAGTGCATTATTGCAGAAGTATGTTTTTAGAACTAAGTGCATTATTGCTGAAGTATGTTTTTAGAACTAAGTGCATTATTGCTGAAGTATGTTTTTAGAACTAAGTGCATTATTGCTGAAGTATGTTTTCAGAACTAAGTGCATTATTGCTGAAGTATGTTTTCAGAACTAAGTGCATTATTGCTGAAGTATGTTTTCAGAACTACTTCTATTACTCCAACATTTTCCATTTTCCTGTAGTATTTTCAGGGAACGTTATTAGAACCATCATATCATACTATAACTTTTTTTTTTAGACCACTGTAGGAATATTCACTGCCTGTTGTCATGGGGGTTTTGAATAACATATCCATCAACATGAGCAGAACGTTCCTGTATATCTTTCCTCAGAACCAGTTCTTATTGCTCCCACATTTTGTTTGCGCTAGTATGTTCTAAGAACGTTACCGGAACATTGTGTTATTACAATCCCTGGCAACCTAATGAGAACCTTAGGGGAATGGTTCTGTGGTTGTTTTTTTTACCAGATGTTGTTGAGAAAATGTTTGTGAATGTTGGGAGAACATTCCAAGGACATAGCCACAGGAAGCAGGGGTGCTGCAGCACCTCCTGGTGAATTGAAATAAAAATAAATAAATATATGCTGTATATATTTAAAAATATATATATACAGTACCAGTCAACAGTTAGTACACATTTATATTGGAATATTAGTGAAGAAATCAAAACTATGATATAAGACATAGAATCATGTAGTAACCAAAAAAGTGTTAAACAAATATATTTGAGATTTGAGATTCTTCAAAGTAGCCACCCTTTGCCTTGATGACAGCTTTGCACACCCTTGGCATTCTCTCAACCAGCTTCACAAGGTAGTCACCTGGAATGCATGTCAATTAACAGGTGTGTCTAGTTAAAAGTTCATTTGTGGAATTTATTTCCTTCTTAACGTGTTTGAGCCAATCAGTTGTGTTGTGACAAGGTAGGGATGGCATACAGAAGATAGCCCTATTTAGTAAAAGACCAAGCCCAAATTATAGCAAGAACAACTCAAATAAGCAAAGAGAAAAGATAATCCATCATTACTTTAAGACATGAAGGTCAGTCAATCCGGAAAATTTCAAGAACTTTGAAAGTTTCTTCAAGTGCAGTCGCAAAAACCATCAAGCAATATGATGAAACTGGATTTCAAGAGGACTGCCACAGGAAAGGAAGACCCAGAGTTAACTCTGGCCCAAATAAATGCTTCAAAGTTCAAGTAACAGACACATCTCAACATCAACTGTTCAGAGGAGACTGCGTGAATCAGGCCTTCATGGTCGAATTGCTGCAAAGAAACCACTACTAAAGGACACCAATAATAAGAAGAGACTTGCTTGGGCCAAGAAACATGAACAATGGACATTATACTGGTGGAAATCTATCCTTTGGTCTGATGAGTCCAAATTTGAGATTTTTGGTTCCAACCGACGTGTCTTGGTGAGATGCAGAATAGGTAAACGGATGATATCCGCATGTGTGGTTCCCACCATGAAGCATGGAGGAGTAGGTGTGATGGTGCTTTGCTGGTGACACTGTCTGTGATTTATTTAGAATTCAGAACACACTTAACCAGCATGGCTACCACAGCATTCTGCAGCTATACACCATCCCATCTGGTTTGCACTTAGTGGGACTATAATTTGTGAGGAGAGTGATGAAGTGCTGCATCATGTCAATCAATTGTTTTTATAAAGCCCTTTTTTACATCAGCCGATGTCACAAAGTACTATACAGAAAGATGACCTGGCCTCCACAATCACCCGACCTCAACCCAAATGAGATGGTTTGGGATGACTTCGACCGCAGGGTGAAGGAAAAGCAGCCAACAAGTGCTCAGCATATGTGAGAACTCCTTCAAGACTGTTGGAAAAGCATTCTAGGTGAAGCTGATTTAGAGAATGCCAAGAGTGTGCAAAGTTGTCATCAAGGCAAAGGGTGGCTACTTTGTTTAACACTTTTTTTGGTTACTACATGATTCCGTAGGTGTTATGTCATAGTTTTGATGTCTTCACTACTATTATTCTACAATGTAGAACATAGTCAAAATAAAGATAAACCCTTGAATGGGTAGGTGTGTCCAAACTTTTGACTGGTACTGTATATAAATAGATTTTCAACAACATTTCTGAACTAGGCCTGTATTACTCCTTTACGAGTCTTTGAGTCTTTCGTCAGTACCCCCCCCACCCACGTCGCCATAGCGGTAATCTTAGATAATGTCCTGCGAAGGTTCCCGGTTTGCTGGGAAGTCTCTGATGAACAGCACCCTTGTGTAATGCCCGTCACCCACGCAACTTACTAATCTAACAGCAACATTTGTTCCATTGGGTTGTGCCTGAGCCAATGTGTCCAGAAGATGAGCAGGGATCGTAGCCACATCCGCTCACATTGCAGTATGCTCACATTGAACTTTCGCTTGCCTGCGGGCAGCCTTGGATAGAAAGGTCAGCCACAGCTGATGAATCAACAACTCACTGGAAAAGTCCGATCCATTAGAGGTTATCACCTCTCTGAACCATCGCCTCGTACTGTGTGAGGCAGAATGCCATAAGTGGCAGCCGTCTACTCACTCACCAGGGAGCTGGTCTACTGGAGAATCCACCAAGGCACTATCGTTTTATCAGGCAAGTCTACAATTGGCTTCTGAAAGTGTTGTTTCTTTACTTGACTGCTCATCAAAAGGACTGCGAATTAAAGTGATACACAATGGCCAGGACAGCACATACGCTTGCTGCTCCTCTTCAAGCCAATTGATCAAATATTCTGTTGACCCAGTAAATCTGTATTCTGTCCTCAAAAACAGTAATTAAATGTTGATGGCCAGTGAGCATAATTAAACACTCCAAGCAACCACGAATCTCTGGAAACTCCCCATTCTCAACTCCCACCACTCACTGAATCGCAATCTTTTTGTATCACTTGAAAAAAATGATAGAGTTCCATTTTCAAGTAAAAGCTGGCTTGCTTTTTCCGCACCAGCTAGCAGTTCCAATGACATTCTTCCCCTGGCCATAAATGTCGAGGGGCTACTCCAGGCAACACTTTTGTCTTTGATGAAACAACACCCAGCAGGCCTCGTCTAACCCACTGAGCCTTGCCAAGGGTGAAGCCCGGAGCGCCCTCAAAATCTTTTATCGTTCTTTACGAATGCAGACACCCTGTATCAAAACAGAGCCTTTTCCTGGTCTCCTTTCACTCCATTCTAAAGGGCCACTAGACAGATATCCCATGCAGGGTCTTTGTTCCACACATCTGAATGTGGACTTAGCATACTGGGAGAAAGGTCATCTTAAAATACCACAGTTTACTAGAGCTAGCATGCCCAATCATTTGCAAAATATGCCTACAAAATATTGCTATTTTTTAAAATCCGTGCCAGTCATTTTTATCCATCAGTAATGCAGCTGTAACAGGAATGTTAGAATAGGTAGGTATCTGTGTGTAAGAGATCTTCCTTTTCCAATTATAAACATATCGTTTATGAAACATCGCCCACTATTCACCCCCACCACAACTAACTTCCACCATCTACTCTTCACACAATGGGATAAACATAATATGTATTGCCTGGCAGAAAGCAAACCAAATAGTCAAATTGGATCAAATACCGTAAAGATCATATTTTGATTGACTCAAATGGTGCTTCCTCTAATAATGGTCCTAGACCACTGTGATCAAATAGATAACATTAGATTTGCTAGATCAGTTCTACAACGAAACAACAACAACAACAACACATGGAAAGCAGGACTACACTGAACCTGAACAGCATAAAGTCACTCTTGTTTTTACTGCTAAGCAGCATTCCTCGTCTTCTCAGAAAAGTCACTAACCGCAACAACAACAAAAAAAGGATGGAATGCCCACTAAGAGAGAAGCTGCGGGGTAGAGGGTCACTCTAAAGAAAGACAGTTAACAAAGACCCAGAATGTCCTGGCCTACTTCAGGAAGGAACACTGAGTGGCCAACAAATGGCTGAATCACATGCTTTATTTGATCAAATATACAAAATGTAGGTGGATTCTGGCCGTCAAGGACCAACAGCGCAAGGACAGAATGATTCACGTTACTGGCTCAAATAGTATGAGTGCACTTTATCTACTATAACGTCATTGTCGACAGCTAAACATCCTGCCTGCCGTCAGTCACGTGAAAATGTGATCCCTTCTAGTTGAGGCATGGCAGTCATGACAAAATGGCTTATTCTCTAAAAGAGACAGTGGCCTACTTACTTCCCATTCCTTCCTATTTCAACATAACCAATGACATACTCCATCATACTCCATGAGCAGTGAGAGAATAGCAGAGGGGCCACGCACCCACAAATCTCCGCTGAAATCAAGGTTGAATGGTGCATTTGAATAGCCAGGATAGAGTTTTCCCTGTCTTTTCAAAGCTGTTTTCTCTCCCCTGATTATCTGTGCCATTGCCTCGAGGTCCATCTGCCAAGCTCACACAAGCTCTAAAGCCCCATGCTTCCCCTCCTCCATTTCTAAAAACCTAACCCTGAGGCACTAGCTGCATCTAGTGTGCCCAATAACTTTCTAAAATACAACTGGGGGAAAAAAACAATGATAACAACAGACTGGGGACTATCTTTCCCCATTTCATCTCTCTAAGGTTGTGTCACTTTGAGCGTTATATCTGACTGCAAATCATCTTTTACAGCCTCTTGCACAGCAACTACTTTGGATGGGGGGGGGGGAGCAAACATAGGTGGGGCAGCCATAAATTTTGGTTGGTCAGGTAAAAAAATTCCTGGGCAGTGAAACACAAAAAAGGAGAACAAGTCTTGAGCGGAATGGATAGCACTGAATACAAGTACTTGAGGTTAGAGTCGATTTCAATGCTCATATTGTTGAGGTGGGGGATGTTTACATTGACTTTGCTTTTAGTCATTTAGCAGAAGCTTTTATCCATAGCCACTTACAGTTAGTTACGGCCTTAGTGAAGTGTTCAGGTCATAAAATCCATCCAGTGGCCCAAACAGAAAGCAAAAGATTTCTGGAACCTGAACACAATTCAAATTGTGGAATAAATGCTTATGCTTTACTTTAAGACGAACAAAGACATGTAGAAGTACACTTTCAAACTATGTAGCTTCGCTACATCTGAAATAGTAATTGACTAAACATAATAATGTATATAAAACAATATTATTATATTTCGCAGGATTTATCTCCTTTCTTCCAAACTCAAGTATCATAGCTCAAAATAGTTACAGTAATGAGACCATACATTTAGATGTACAGAGCCCCCCCCACTACTTATCATCAACACTAGAATATGTCACCACTGAGGACGTTGTCACACAGTGCAAAGTATAGCTAACATAGTTATTAAACTCAAAGCAAAGCCGTTATTACAACAAAACGTCATTTGGCCACAACTTCTTCAGATCCCTAAACAGAACCGCTTGCAAAGTTGCAGAATTAAAAAAAGTTCGTTCAATCGTTGACTTCATATTTAAGATTCAATTAAACATTTTTGATTCAACGAAAGTTTATGCCAATACGCAGTGCCACTGCGCTTTTTTTGCGCAAATCGCGTGTATGGGACAAAAGTTGGGTGTTCATTACTGGCAAAAGTTATGAATCTATGTAGTAAAGCCAACATATGGTGCATAAATGATTTAAAATACAATAAAACTAAAAAGAACAACTAAATAAAGAAACATACACACAAATAAATCATCCAAAGAAAAATGACTCCAATTGAGAAATGAGTTATTCCCCAGAGGATTCTGATGATGGAGACTATATATTTTAACTATAAAAAGTGAGTAATGATAATGTTGATTTGGGTGATACAAAGTAACATAATTTTATCACTATACATTTGGACAAATACACATGTAACTTACTTGTTTCTTTGATCGTACTTCTTGGCGAGAGTTTATGGTCTTACTTTGAGCCACAATAGATTTTTTTACAGTCCTCCAATACCTCTAGCCCGGCCCGCTTGCTCTTATTTGTCGCCCTCCCCTTTGTTTCTCAAAAACTAGTTTGAGCTGGTAACATTAGGGCCACATTAAATTAACCACCTCGTGACATCACCAACCCACGTGATGATTACGGGTCAAGAGACGCATAACCCCAACACCAACCCCTGTGCACCACTCGTCTAGGACACTAACTTTTTGAAGTTTTATTCTAGTGAATCCCTAGATGTATTATTTCAGTCATTATTCTCCTGTTCTTGTTGCTACAATTTTTTTAATGCCTACAAAAAAAAAACAAAAAAAACATTGATTACTATATTATATACCCATTCCAATTTCACCACCATACATTATCACAGAGAAAGGAAAGTAGAATGATATGCTCAGACTACCTACTATAGACAGATACTACTATTCTATGGTGCCTACAGAATGCCTAGGGATGTATGTATCATAAATGTTTTAACAGCACCACCACAGTAAATGGTTTACAGGAGGACAGGAGGGATTGAACAATCATTAGACCTAGAATTCTTGGCCACCCTGATTATGTACCCAGAGAGCTTGTTGTCACACAACAGCTGCCATTAGATAGGGACCCTGGATAAGAGCCATTTATAAACACCACGTGTGAGCCAGGAGGAGGCTGGTGGGAGGAGCTATAGGAGGACAGCTCATTGTAAAGACCGTAATGGAATTAATGGAATGGTGTCAAACACACCAAACATATGGAAACCACATGTTTTGACCATGTATTCAATTTCAGCCATATACAATGAGTCCGTCCTCCTGTAGCTCCTCCCACCAGCCTCTTCTGGCATAAGCATATGCTCGGCCATATGGCAGAGTAACAGTGTGGTGCCTAGATAGGCTGACAGTGTTTTACCGGACATCACCACATTTTCAAGAACCAGATGACTGTACTGATGAAATACATGTCTACATGTTATTTAGTATCGATGTACAGTATATCCAAGATGACGCTGTGACCTCAGGCCATGTGATTGGGTAATCCCAGGAGGGCAGGGGAGGTGAGTCGGGGCCACAATAGCGATCCGACCATAATCTGAACCATAGATAGGGACATTTCCAATTGCCAGTTGGATAGCATGCCAACAATGAGTCAGAGCTAGGAGGAGAAAACAGCTGTTCAGTTTCACAAATGGACCAGACTGATAAACACACATCCAATACAACATCCAGAAGTAACTAGTCAGTATCCAATTACAGTATTTAATCACTCCAGATGATGCACTATGAATCAGTTCTGACTAACATGACTCATAATTTTCAAACACATTGCATGTTGCAACACAGAGGCATTAAATACCATTTTGACTTTCCTTCAGACATTCTACATACACAAAATGACAGTTTGTCTCACTGGGTTGGACCATCAAAGCCTAGGAGGTGGGACTCCATTCTTTTCTGGTTGGTGAAGGACAGGGACATTACAGGCAGCAGAACACCTATCAGTCGGTCTACAGTAACAATCATCCCCTGCAGTCACCTGAGGTAGATGATAAGTGTTAATATGATCTCATACAAATGGCGGGTTATTAAAGAATGCGCTTTTACTGACTGGACGAATAAAATCAACACTCACTAGAAAGTAATGACAATAAATACAATTGTTTAAGTACCATCCTTTATTTTATTTTTCTCTCCCAATCAGACAATAACAAAAACATGTGCCAATAGAAACAAATAAACAGATTGATATTGTCAACATTGCACACCAGTCTGTCCATCACATTTTGGTCACTATATCAAGTAAAAAATAAAAATAAAATACATTTTTTAATAAAGAAAAATGCATATTGCACAGTTCTCTCTATTTAAAAAAAAAAGAATTGCAATAGATACTCTTGCCCTGAATTGCACAGCAACTCAAAATAAAGCACAGATAATATACATAAACTACCATTCATTGGTCTACTGTAGCTCCTTTAAAAATGAAGTTGTCTGACCCCATTCCGCCACTGTAAGCCCCATGCCTGCACTCATTCAAGTGTTTTTGTAGCTACAAGTCTTGTTTTATGCTTGCAAATTTAAAAAAACAACATTGTAAAGTTCTCATTCATGCAGATATAGCATTGGTAGTTCCACGCTCCTGCCATTCCAAAGAGCACTTTCCACTTGTATGTAATTCAAAGACTGTGGATATCTACTGAACCTTTAAGAATATAGTACAATTAAAACCAGTGGACATACGGAGATGATGATGGGAGAGGGTGCTCTTTGCAGTAATCGACAACATGGAAAGTGGGAACGTAGCGCATCTTTAGAATAGCATATAAAATATCATGTTGGGGAATTTGTGTCATTTCAAACGGAACTTCAATTTCTGTTGAAGGCTAATAAGTCAATTGGAGATAACAGCTCCAGTATGGGAAGTGTTTTCTTGCACACACCATAACACGACAGAGCTCATGGCACATGAAATGGTGTCTGATAATAATAGCCATGTATTTTCTGTTCAAAGTGAACTATGGGTAAAGTCAGTACACAAAGCTACGGTGACAATGTGAGATGTTGAAATGGTTGAGTTAATGTACAGAAAACTACACGACAACAGCAAAACTCATTATGGAGCGATGGTCTTCCCAAAAAATTGCTTTGCAAGTGCCAGTATGTCTCTGGGGCAGATTCAAATCTGTATACGCACAAGCACACACAACTTACTACTACTAAGGCTGAGGCTATTCAACTCTATTTCAAGAGGTCACTTTGTACTACATGTGCTGTTTGGCCTTTCCTCTGCTGTTAAAATATTTTCTGATGAAACTGGTACAAGATGGTAGATCATAGATGACAGAAAGGCAACTTTCACTGGGATATCAAAAGAGGCATGATTGTTAATAAATGTGTCACCCCTTTGGTGATGTCAAGATTAATCATGAGCAGTCTTACTTATTCAACAAGTGTCTCTGACTTTCAGAAGGTAAAATGTTTGAGCAATGTTTTCCTCTGTATATTTTGGCTTGTTTAATTCCAGTGGTAGGTTTGGACACAGTGCATTCAGAAAGTACTCGGACCCCTTATTCAGACTTTTCACACATTTTGTTATGTTACAGCCTTATTCTAAAATGTATTCTTTTTTTCTCATCAAGCTACATACAATACCCCATAATGATAAAGAAAAAACTGTCTTTTTTTTTTTGCAGATGTATTAAAATGTCAAAACTGAAATACCTTCTTTACATGAGTATTCAGACCCTGTGCTGAGACAAGAAAATTGGGCTCAGGTGCATCCTGTTTCCATTGATCATCCTTGAGATGTTTCTACAACTTGATTAGAGTAAAGTAAATTAATTGGACATGATTGGAAAGGCACACACCTGTCAGTAAAAGGCACATGACAGCCCGCTTGGAGTTTGCCAAAAGGCACTTAACTCAGACCATCAGAAACAAGATTCTCTGGTTTGATGAAACCAAGACTGAACTCTTTGGCCTGAATGCCAAGCGTCATATCTGGAGGAAACCTGGTGCCATCCCTATGGTTAAGCATGGTGGTGGCAGCATCATGCTGTGGGATATTTTTCAGCGGCAGGGACTGGGAGACTAGTCAGGATTGAGGGAAAGATGAACAGAGCAAAGTACAGAGAGATCCTTGATGAAAAGCTGCTCCAGAGCTCTCAGGACCTCAGACTGGGGCGAAGACAAGCCAAGACAACGCAGGAATGGCTTTTGGACAAGTCTCTGAATGTCCTTGAGTGGCCCCCAGAGCCCGGCTCAAACATATCTGGAGAGACCTGAAAATAGCTGTGCAACAACACTCCCCATCCAGCATGACAGAGGTTGAGAGGATCTGCAGAGAAGAATGGGAGAAACTTCCCAAATACAGGTGTGCCAAGCTTGTAGCGTCATACCCAAGAAGACTCGAGGCTGTAATCGTTGCCAAAGGTGCTTCAACAAAGCACTGAGTAAAGGGTCTGAATAGTACTTTTTATTTTTTAATACATTTGCAAAAATGTCTAAACCCCTGTTTTTGCTTTGTCATTATGGTGCATTGTGTGTAGGTTGATGAGGGAATGTTAATATACATCCAAATTATACAAATGCAAGGACATTTCCTACATCTCCATGTCAGTCTCTGAACAGGAGGATATATGTTACAATACCTATTCAAATATGCACCTCTTTCAGAATGCAGTATAATCATAAATGCCTCAAATTATATCTAATCTTCTCAGGCTCACATGATATTTCAACTATAGTGAAGTCAACTTAAAGGGGGCCTACGGTCTTCATTATTGAAAATGCTGACAATCAGTGTGACCATGAAACAAAATGGTGCAGTTTCAGGCTATGTGGCGGAAAGTGATGCGGGCGCTGGAGCTGGGGGTGGTGAGCAGGTTGGTCTGGGCACGCGTGATGTTTTGGATATTTGTGTGCATCTGTATGTTGTCGTTTGTATGTGGATGTTTCTATTGTTAAAAATGTAATAAAATAAAAAAGTGGACCCCCAAAATATTCAGTGAGAACATATGATTATGTACGAGGCATAATAACTGATGTAGAACTACACAATTCATTTACTTTTCATAATCAAATCAAAAATACCTTATTTTCAGTCTGGCATTAGAAACACTCGAGGGCTTTCATTGACAACATATTTCCCGTCACAGCAACTGATTCAGTGCTACATTTATTCATGTATCTGGCCATAATAGAGAACAGCAATTATTTACAATGAAATGCATCTTAGTTGGCATTATGGGTTGTTTGAAGGTCAAAACTATAAACTTCAGACAACAAACACAATAAAAAATGTGTATATGAAAGTATACCTTGTTAATGTGTTTACAAGGACGTCTTACAAGGATGTTTAGTGATTAAATAATGAGAAAAAAACATCCAGAGAAACAACTCATTTCAAAATGCAGTCGATCCACAGTTACTGTGGTGCTACATTAAACTAGTTATAATGTAGGATAGCTTTCGGAATGAGACCAATTCCTTCCCATCACTCTCTACACAATATAACACCATTTAAATGAATCACAGGTCTTTATAACTTAAGTTGAATTATATTGCTGGTTTAAATGGCCAGTCAAATTTTAACAGATTATAACTATGGAAAATAAATAGCAACCACAAACGATTGGTTTGTGTGAAGACAAATTATTATTTTTGTATGTAAAAAAAACAACATCCACCCTGTAAATTTTACAACTCAAACCTTCAGAACATTTTTGAGTTTGCTGAACATAATTTAACCGCTTCATGTGCATGTTAAGGATCTGTAAAAAATGTTGAGGTGAATAAATACGCCTTTGACTTCTGTCACAATATGAGAGAAGAAATGCTTTGTAGTTCTGAAACTAATACATATCAAATGCACATTTTTTATAGTAAATAATGACCAAACACAAAACATTTTAAATTTATAGTATGTACAAATTATATAAACATCAATCTGCTTAAAAATGCAATAAAAATACACCATGACTTAATTAAGTACATTAAATACAAACTAATCAGCCAACAAAATAAGAAAATCAAGGCAATTGGAGCTGCAGTGCATAAACTGCTTTAACACAGAGCTACTACGTACGATAAGTGTACAGTACCAAATATCCTTATTAAAACTAAGAAATAAAAGAAACATTTGCCAAGTGATCATAAAGTAGAACAATATTGATTTATTCAATTCAAAATGGTTTGGTGATGAGAAAACTATTACGTGTAAAATTCCCCACCTTCGTGGATAGTTTGATACCATCACACTGCATTATGGGTGGACAAATCAGTCAACAAATTATAATAATGTACAACAAACAAATAAAACCGTAATCCAAATAATGTTATTTTTGGTAGCCTTAAAGACAGCTGGCCTACAGATCAGAGTGTTCATACCCTTTTGAAATCTACTGAGTCATTGTGATCCGTACAGTTGAAACGCTCATGCTGCTTTTATAGACACAGAGAGATACAGCTCCATCGGAGAGTATAATAATACAATGACCTGGACATTCAGTTACCCAAGCTCCTGTCCTAAAACCTTGGAGCAAAATTCAACATTCAGTCTAGGTGGATCGCAAGCGCAACACAACCTGGGGAGAAAAAAAAATGTAACAGAAGAGCCATCTCTTCCCAGCGTTCCGACACAAAACAGCTTCTTTTGGCAGTGCAATAATCAAGTCCACTGGTCACAAGCACCTCACATGATGGACCTTTAAGACCTCTCATCTGGTAGGATTCCAACCAACTCCCTAGCAGGAGAATACAACACTGGCTATCTTTTAACCATCTTCTCTGGTGAGTTTCCTCTTTTAGCTAAAGTAGTTTTGGCACAGGGTTATAGGGAAGTGGTGCTGGAGGTCAGGGAGCAGAGGGAGGTCACACAGCTGTCTCCTGGTCCTCTCTCTGGATCATCTGGTAGTGCTGCCGGTTCTCCAGGTAGGCAGCCAGCTCTGCATCCTTGGCCTTCTCTGCACGATGCTTTGGTGTGTCACCCTGCAGCATAAGAGAGGCAATTTGCTCAACATAAAAGACTGCAATGAAGAACCCAACTTTAATTAAGGCAGCATCTATTTCTCCTGAGGTCTGAACATTAATCCGCAGAGTCAAAGACCAGTCTGCAAATTACAGTCTGCAAAGTACAGTCTGCAAAGACCAGTCTGCAAAGACCAGTCTGCAAAGTACAGTCTGCAAAGTATTTTTGAGACGTACGAATCATTTGCATTCAGATTATCATGTTTTAGTAATATTTCCAGTTATCAACAGTGAATATGCACCAAATGTTTGTTTGTCTGTGTGCAAAAGCAAATCTAGAATGTTTTTAGACTGAAAAGTTTTCCGATTCATCCAAGAGCTACTGTACCATTTTCTAATGTTTTATTTAACCTTGATTTAACTAGCCAAGTTAGTTAAGAACAAATTCTTATTTACAATGATGGCCTACCCCGGCCAAACCTGGACGACGCTGGGTCAATTGTGCACCGCCCTATGGGACTCCCAATCAAGGCCGGATGTGATACAGCCCAGGATCGAACGAGGGTCTATAGTGACGCCTCTAGCACTGAAATGCAGTGCCGTAGACCGCTGTGCCACTCGGGAGCTATTTAAGAAATAGCTTCACAAAACCCAATTATTTCTAATTTCTTGTTTTTTTGAAGAGCTAGAGCCCAAAAAAACTCTAGCGAAAAAGAAAAGAGAACATGGTGAGATTTTGAGATAAAAAGATAGGAAAAGTCATTGCTAAGATATGCTGATGTCTCAAGGCCAAGAGTGAATGTATCGTGAGTGAGAAAGAGACCGACAGGCAGAAAGGGTGGGAGGATGAAGAGATAGAGGAGAGGAAAGAAAGCCAGGCTGAACTGCACCCCAAGGCCACAGGGTATGTATCAGACGTGCCCCAAATCCTGCAAGATTACATTTTTCATCATTGCTTGTATGGACGGACGGACGGACGGACGGACGGACGGACGGACGGACGGACAGACAGAGAGACAGACAGACAGAGAGACAGACAGAGAGACAGACAGAGAGACAGACAGACAGACAGACAGACAGACAGACAGACAGACAGACAGACAGACAGACAGACAGACAGACAGACAGACAGACAGACAGAGAGCTGAGTGTCATGGGCTACAGTAATCTCAAGCATTCTGTCAGTTGCTTATGAGAGAGACTACACTGCAGACACACCATGTGCAGTGAGAGTTTGGATAGGAAAATTCTTCAAGCCTTGACATGAAACTCAAGACATCTTAAATCTGGTAGTCTGAGCCTTCCAGGACAGAAATCTGAGATAAAAACCAGCTGTGAGGTCTTCAGAAGGAGGATCTTGTGAAATACTGTAGTAAAAAATGAAAGCCTTGTGTTCCAACTGCCTTCCACACACTGTCGATGGTATCTTAAACAAATGTATCCATTTGGCAATCTGCAGGAGAGGGTAAACACATAAGATATTTTATGGTGGAGCCACTTGGAGGTAAGTACTTTAATTGACATCTGGCTAGTTTGGTTCAGAGGGGATGTATAGGGCACCACTGTAATGCTCCCCCACCCGGTGTACAATTAGCGTGTCATAAGAAAGACAAGCTAATTTTCCATCTGGATGATGATTAGGCCATTCTATACCCACCACTTATCCATTTTACATTTGAGTAATTTAGCAGATGCTCTTATCCAGAGTGACTTACCCCTCTTAAGATGCCGCTGGAGAACAAGGCTGACGTTTTACGTATTCCTAACCAATTGTGTTTTTTTTTGTTCGTTTCTTTGCTTTGTTTGTAACTTATTTTTTAAAACTTATTTTGTAATAATGTTGCTGCTACCGTCTCCTATGACTAAAAATAACTTCTGGGCATCAGAACTGCGATTACTTACCACGGGACAGCCAGAATCCTTTTTTTCCTTTAACGAGTCCGTCGAGCCCGACGTGAATGATATACTGCTTCCCTGGGAACAGGCCCAGATCCCCGTCATTTGCATGAAGAGAAAGCGGAGAAAAGGGGGCCAGAGGGCGCACCCCACTTCGAATAAACCCCCACTTCCTCCATTCTGCTAGCAAACGTGCAATCTTTGGAAAATAAAATCGACGACCTATGCGGAAGATTAAACTAGCAACGGGACATTCAAAGCTATAATATCTCATGCCTCACGTAGTCATGGCTGAATGACGACATTATCAACAGACAGCTGGCTGGTTATATGCTGTACCGGCAGGACAGAACAGCGGCATCTGGTAAGCTGGTGAACAAAAGCTGGTGCACGATATCTAAGGAAGTCTCGAGGTTTTGCTCGCCTGAGATAGAGTATCTCATGATAAGTTGTAGACCACACAATCTACCTAAATAATTTTCTTCTGTATTTTTATAGCTGTCTACATACCACCACAGACTGATGCTGGCACAAAGACGCACTGAATGAGCTGTATTCCGCCATAAGCAAACAAGAAAACGCTCACCCAGAGGCGGCGCTCCTAGTGGCCGGGGACTTTATTCCAGGGAAATTTAAATCCGTTTTACCAAATTTCTATCAGCATGTTAAATGTGCAACCAGAGGGAAAAAAACTCTGCACCACCTTTACTCCACACACAGAGATGCATACAAAGCTCTCCCTCGCCCTAATTTTGGCAGATCTGACCAGAAATCTCCTGATTTCTGCTTACAAGCTAAAACTAAAGCAGGAAGCACCAGTGACTCGATCAACAAAAAAGCGGTCAGATGAAGCAGATGCTAAGCTACAGGACTGTTTTGCTAGCACAGACTGAAATATATTGCTGGATTCCTCCGATGGCATTGAGGAGTACACCACATTAGTCATCGACTACAAAGGGAAGCACAGCCGAGAGCTGCCCAGTGACACAGGTCAAACAGGTCAACATTCACAAGACGGATTAACAGGATGTGCAACACCATTATCCCAGAAACCCTAGACCCACTCCAATTTGCATACCGCCCCAACAGATCACCTACGTGAGAATGCTATTCATTGACTAGAGTTCAGCGTTCAACACCATAGTGCCCTCAAAGCTCATCAATAAGATAAGGACCCTGGGACTAAACACCTCCCTCTGCAACTGGATCCTTGACTTCCTGACGGACCACCCCCAGGTGGTAAGGGTAGGTAACAACACATCCTCCATGCTGATCCTCAACACAGGGGCCCCTTAAGGGTGCGTGCTCAGTCCCCTTCTGTACTCCCTGTTCACTCATGACTGCATGGCCAGGTATAACTCCAACACCATCTTTAAGTTTGCCGATGACAAAACAGTGGTAGGCCTGATCACCGACAACAACGAGACGGCCTATAGGGAGGAGGTCAGAGACCTGGCTGTGTGGTGCCAGGACAACTACCTCTCCCTCAACGTAATCAAGACAAATGAGATGATTGTGGACTATAGGAAAAAGAGGACCGAGCACACCCCCATTCTCATCGACTGGGATGTAGTGGAGCAGGTTGTGAGTTTCAAGTTCCTTGGTGTTCATATTACCAACAAACTAACATGGTCCAAGCACACAAGACAATTGTGAAGAGGGCACAACAAAACCTATTCGCCCTCAGGAGACTGAAAGGATTTGGCATGGGTCCTCAGATCCTCAAAAGGTTCTACAGCTGCACCATCGAGAGTATCCTGACCGGTTGCATCACTGCCTGGTATGGCAACTGCTCGGCCTCCGACCGCAAGGCACTACAGAGGGTAGTGCGTATGGCCCAGTACATCACTGGGGCCAAGCTTCCTGCCATCCAGGACCTCTACACCAGGCGGTGTCTGAGGAAGGCCCAAAAAATGGTCAAAGACTCCAGCCACTCTAGTCATAGACTGTTCTCTCAGCTACCGCACGGCAAACGGTACCGGAGCACCAAGTCTAGGTCCAAGAGGCTTCTAAACAGCTTCAACCACCAAGCCATAAGACTCCTGAACATCTAATCAAATGGCTACCCGGACCATTTGCATTGCCCCCCTTTACACCGCTGTAACTCTCTGTTATCATCTATGCAGCCACTTTAATAACTCTACCTACAGTACATGTACATATTACCTCAACTAACCGGTGCCCCCGCACATTGACTCTGTACCAGTACCCCCTGTGTATAGTCTCGCTATTGTTATTTTACAGCTGCTCTTTAATTACTTGTTACTTTTATTTTTAATTCTTACTCATATTTTTTAAAATCTGCATTGTTGGTTAGGAGGTCGTAAGTAAGCATGTGGTAAAATGTGATTTGATTTGAAGAGCAATTAAGGTTAAGTGCCTTTCTCAAGGGCACAACTGCATATTTTTCACATAGTCGGTCAGGGAATCGAACCAGCGACCTTTCGGACCCAATGCTCTTAACCGCTAGGCTACCTGCCGCCCTATAAAACACTTCTCAGGGGTAGCCTATTCATCAACTTGGTTTCTTTTGGCCAAATAAAGAGTAAAGCAATGAGGGAAGAGGGAGCATTGCTCTCACCTGTAAGTCTGTCTTCATGAGGGATGCCCCTGCCTCTACCAGGTAGTGACAGATAGTCCTCTGACACAGTGACGCTGCTTTGTGCAACACTGTCTCCCCACTGAGACAGAGAGAGAGAGAGACAGAGACAGAGAGATAAAGAAAGAGATAGGGAGATAGAGGGGGGATCCAATGAGTGTAACCTTCTATTTTAAACTTTAACTAGATACATCACACAGCCTGTGTGTAAAATGAGCATTTCAAAATCCATGTCTTAAACTTACTTTTCCTTTTCTGTTACATCCAGGATATCTGTGGGTGCTGTTTTTTGGTAGGGGGCAGGGAAAAAAGAGACATTTCAAAGCATGTCCCTAAACCAATTACAACGCTCCAAGATACTACTTTTATAGAATAGTAAAAAGCTGGTGTAGGAGGACTGACAGAAAACATATCCTTTTCAAATATTGGAATGTAACATTCGTTGTTGAGCAAGAAAGACTCCATAAAGGACAACAAGAGTACACAGAGTGAGATGTACCCACGCTGTGCGCATGACCCTCAAATATATGGCGTTCCACACCTGGGACATAATTCTACTATCACAAAAAACATAGAGCATACTGTGCTGGGTTAACTTCTGATCCATAGTTCATAATTGAGGGTCACAGACTCAATTTGGGAAATCCCACAGAATTATTCAGTATTGTGAGGGGGGATGTCCTACCTACAGACTTAAATAGAACACATAAATGTGTATTGCCTCGTCCCTACCATTGTCCAGGATGTATTTGACAGTCTCCTTGCTACCAGTGTCCACAGCATAGTGGAGCAGGGTGCATCCTGAGGGGTCCTGCAGTGACAGGTCAGCTCCCAGTTTGTGCAGCTCCTTCAGCTGGGAGAAGAGGGCACATTGTTATGACTGGAGGCGTGGGGAAAGTGACTGCATGCCCAGAGGTATGGGGGAATAGACTGCATTTTTATTCATTGCCGACCAGAGAAATGCTTACCCTGAGGTAACGTCGTGACAGAAGTGATCATCATTCCCTTGTTGAATGTATCAATTAGTGAGCCTACATTCATTATACAGTATGTACCAGTCAATAGTTTGGACACACCTATTAGTGGTTTGGTTTTTCTTACATTTTTACATTGTAGAATAATAGTGAAGACATCAAAACTATGAAATAACACATGTGGAATCATGTAGTACCTAAAAAAGAGTTTTCAACAAATCAAAATATATTTTATATTTGAGATTCTTCAAAGTAGCCACCCTTTGCCTTGATGACAGCTTTGCACACTCTTGACATTCACTCAACCAGCATCACTTTTTTGGTTACTAAATGATTCCGTAGGTGTTATTTCATAGTTTTGATGTCTTCGCTATTATTCTACAATGTAGAAAATAGTAAAAATAAATAAAAACCCTTGAATGAGTAGGTGTGTCCAAACTTTTGACTGGTACTGTATATGCAGTGAGCATATCCAATGGCCACTGTGGCTCCCACTCACCTTCAGATGGTCTTTGCGCTTCACACATTCAATCAACACTTCCGGTGATACTGTAAGGAGGTATAGAGGTATGTAAGGAGGTATGAGAGGAGGCTGTAGATTCAGTAGTCATAACAATATCAGACCATAATACATGACAGTGTCCTTTGGGGAAAGATCTGAGCAGTGTGCCAGTGTTCATGAATACCTCTCTATGGGGCACTTGTTTGTTTGGTTTTAGTACTATATGTACTATATGACTTATGTAAGACTGACAGTCTTGGGAAAGGATCCTCAAACTGAATTGATGAGCAAAAACATTGTCAATCTATTTACTCAGCTAACATGGACAGTAACGAGAGCAAGATGCATGTTGCTGCCTTCAGTAGAGGGACAGTATTTAAACACTGGATCATGAAATGTTTTAAATTAACACGGATAATCACATTTGCGCCTGTTGAGTTCTTGGGTTCAGTCTCAATATGGAAAATCCTTGTTGAAAGCACCAAATTGCCCTTTGTAGATTATTTACCCTAATCCACCCATCTGCATGTTTTCCGTCGAGGCAGGAAAACAGTCGGCTCAAAATTCCCCACAGCATTCTCACAAATCTCAGTTAGCCAGCTCTGCAAGTCAAACAGTTGCTACCACGACGTCTGCGTCTGAAGATACAGTATGCTCTAGAATCCTGCTGTCAGAGCTGAACAACCATAATTAGAATGGGGCTGCTACTGGAAATGTTGTTTTTTTGTCCTTTAGAAAACAACTCGAGAGATGCCAAGTCAGGTCTCGAGAATATATTCTGACTGGGTTTACGCCAGAATCTTT
Source organism: Oncorhynchus tshawytscha (assembly GCF_018296145.1). Lineage (NCBI taxonomy): Eukaryota > Metazoa > Chordata > Actinopteri > Salmoniformes > Salmonidae > Oncorhynchus > Oncorhynchus tshawytscha. The sequence goes on from NC_056440.1 coordinate 56,532,229, forward strand.
GTGAGGGATGGACTTGAATGCTAATGTGTTTCCTGTGAATTTTAATAATCCTTCACTGCAGCACTCTAGTTCAAATGCTGTGAAATGCATATCTTAAGTGCCAATAAAAAAAAATGGGGGGGGGGGTAAAACCCTTCGCATGATGGCAGGTGAACCTCCGGGGTTTGTTTAAGCAGGGCCACAAAGGCTAAGACATTTTTAGCCACCTCTTGAATCCAGCTAAAAAAAAGCATCAGGCTCTTATCGTTCGACATTATTCATAGTTAGCTGGCGGTGGATTTTAGTTTGTTAAACCTTGATTGTGGCCACCGATTTACCCACATCCACCAAGTTAACGGCGTCAATTTATAATCACCTAGTGCAACAATTCAAAGTGTGTTTGTTTTACCTTTGTCTGTATTGCACAGTGTATTCTTCTCCGACCTGGGGGAGATAGAGAGCAAGACACGATTAAAGCAATACAAAACAAACAGTTCACAAAACAAAATGCTTGTAAAGCCCACCTCTCTACACCCCTTGGGTTTTCATAGCAAACATCCATGATAGGAAAAAACCTAAAACAAACCAAATCCCCAAAACAAAATGTCCCAAAAAAAGACTTGCTTCGGTTGCATGGTTTTGGTTCAGATGGGAGGTGGTGTGGTTAATTAGACAGTCCCCTGATTTGCTCTGTTTTTCCAGGCGTCCCTTGCCTGCCAACTAGCCCAAGGTAAAATACTCTAATACGTGTGTTTGCAGCCAAAAGAGCTCCCCCCTCCCTCTCCTCCATTCAGCCAAACACACACACACACACACACAGAGCCGTGTCAGTAGGGCAGTGTGAGTGGACAGAGAGGCAGCTCTTGGGCCTCCCTGCTGTCACTCCAGGTTATGTTACTGTCTGATCCTGGCTGGGCTGTCTGTTTGCCAGAAGCTAAATCCCCCACACACACTAATCCACTGAGAACTGACACAAGGCTAACATCAAAACGCACACAGGCAGGAACAGTGAAGCTGAGACTGACCGTCCGAGGAGCAGGCCCTGTACTGACCAGGACGAATTATCCTACTGATTGGTCAACCCCACCTCTCTCAGGCTGGCCTTAAGACTGGCTCTTCATCTTTGTTATTAGCACAGAGCAGAAGGCGTAAACAATAATGGGTAGGAAAGGTATGAATATATAAAGAACATTAGAGGGTCAGAGACCATTGTATTAATTGAGAATTTAAAAAAACCCTGCTTGAATAGATACTATAACGGTCATCTACCAAATCAAAGCAAACTTTAATTTGTCACACGCGCCCGAATAAAACATGTGCAGACCTTACTGTGAAATGCTTACTATGCTAGCCCCTTAAACAACAGTGCAGTTCAAGAAAGAGTTAAGAAAATAATGACCAAATAAACTTAAGTAAAAAAGAATAAAAAGCAACAATAACAATAACGAAGCTATATACGGGGGGGTACCGGTACCGAGTCAATGTGCGGAGGTACAAGTTAGTTGAGGTAATTTGTACATGTAGGTAGGGGTGAAGTGACTATGCACAGACAATAAACAGCAAGTAGCAGCAGTGTAAAAAACAAATGGGGGGAGGGGTGGGGGAGTGTCAATTTAAATAATCCGGTGGCCATTTGATCAATTGTTCAGCAGTCTTATGGCTTGGGGGTAGAAGCTGTTAAGGAGCCTTTAGGTCCTAGACTTGGTAGACTGCGGTAGCAGAGAAAATAGTCTATGACTTGGGTGACTGGAGTCCTTGACAATTCTTTGGGCTTTCCTCTGACACCGCCTAGTTTATAGGTCCTGGATGGCAGGAAGCTTGGCCCCAGTGATGTACTGGGCCGTACACACTACCCTCTGTAGCACCTTACGGTCAAATGCCGAGCAGTTGCCATACCAAGTGTTGATGCAACCGGTCAAGATGCTCTCGATGTTGCAGCTGTAGAACTTTTTGAGGATCTGGGGACCCATGCCAAATCTTTTCAGTCTACTGAGGGAGAAAAGGTGTTTTTGTGCCATCTTCACGACTGTCATGTGTGTTTGGACCATGATAGTTTGTTGGTGATGTCTACGGCCTGCCTTTTCCCGTAGTCCATGATCAGCTCTTTTGTCTTGCTCACATTGAAAGAGAGGTTGTTGTCCTTGCACCACACTGCCAGGTCTCTGAAGGCCATCTCATCGTTGTCGGTGATCAGACCTACCACTGTTGTGTCGTCGGCAAACTTAATGATGGTGTTGGAGTCATGTTTGGCCACGCAGTCGTGGGTGAACAGGGAGTACAGGAGGGGACTAAGCACACACCCCTGAGGGGCCCCAGTATTGAGGATCAGCGTAGCAGACGTGTTGTTGCCTACCCTTACCACCTGGGGGCAGCCCGTCAGGAAGTCCAAGATCCAGTTGCAGAGGGAGATGTTAAGTCCCAGGGTCCTTAGCTAAGTGAAAGAGTTTTGTGACTACTATGGTGCTGATCGCTGAGCTGTAGTCAATGACCAGCATTCTCACATAGGTTTTCCTTTTGTCCAGGTGGGAAAGGGCAGTGTGGAGTGCGATTGAGATTGCATCATCTGTGGATCTGTTGCGGCGGTATGCGAATTGGAGTGGGTCTAGGGTATCCGGGAGGATGCTGTTGATGTGAGCCATGACCAGCCTTTCAAAGCACTTCTTGGCTACCGGCGTGAGTGCTACGGGGCGGTAATCATTTAGGCAGGTTACCTTCGCTTCCTTGGGCACAGGGACTATGGTGCTCTGCTTGAAACATGTAGGTATTACAGACTCGTTTAGGGAGAGGTTGAAAATGTCAATGAAGACACTTGCCAGTTGGTCTGCGCATGCTTTGAGTACACGTCTTGGTAATCTGTCTGGCCCCGCAGCTTTGTGAATGTTGACCTGTTTAAAGGTTGGGATATGTACATACGGTCACTGTGGGGACGACATCATCGATGCACTTATTGATGAAGCCGATGACTGAGGTGGTATACTCCTCAATGCCATTTGATGAATCCCGGAACATATTCCAGTCTGTGCTAGCAAAACAGTCCTGTAGCTTGGCATCCGCGTCATCTGACCACTTCCATACTGCACGAGTCACTGGTACTTCCTGCTTTAGTGTTTGCTTGTAAGCAGGAATCAGGAGGATAGAATTATGGTCAGATTTGCCAAATGGAGGATTAATGGCTAAGCAAGCATTTAGTAAAGCCATACTGATATTAAAAGAGTACGAGATTTGGGTGAATAAACAAAGCATTATTACAATGTTACTAGAATCTTACAAAACAAACCCATCTTGATTTTCAGGTGGATCACTGCTGTAATTGTACTTGTTTGGGAAAATGTTAGTGAATTAGAAAGAAAATCTTCAATCAGACAGAGTAGACTCTTTTAGAAAGGGTCTGATCGTGGGCTCTCTAATCCTGTTCCTGTAGAGCTACCCTCGTGTAGGTTTTCACCCCAACCCCAGTTTTAACTTACCTGATTCAGCTGATCAACCAGCTAATTATTAGACTCAGATGTGTTAGATTAGCAAAAACCTATAGGACAGTAGCTCTCCAGGAACAGAGTTGGAGAGCCCTGGTCTAATCTATTGGAAACCTTGGACTCACCTGGACTTGAAAAATAATACAATTAGACACAACAGAGCAGATGCTTGCTGTGCAAAGCAACACATTGTGATCATGGTAAATCGGAGGAGAAAAGAATCCCTGTAACAAGTCTTTCTCCAAGGTCTGGGAGTCCTATATGTCTGTGGGTTACTAATGGGCCTGCTTTCCCCTGTTAGAGGTCATTAACCACACAGAGCCCACAGTCTCTGTCATCAGCCCAGGAGTCTCCCACAATTACCCAGTCTGTCTCCATCTACTCCTCACTACAAGTCTCACTCCCAAGATAAATCTTTGATAAAAAAAAGGTTGAGCGTCTTGTTAGAGTTGCATATTTAAAACTCTTGACAAAAAGCGGCTGGCTTCCTGTTAGCTGTTACCAGCATACGTCATTGGTCGGGCTGGGAATTTTCCCCCATCACTAGTTATTGGGCTGTTTGACTGTGGAAGAGGCCAGCCAGCAAAAGTGGTAGATATGGGTCCAGTGTTCATAAGCTCAGGGGATCATAAGCTCATCATGAAGGGAAGAGCTACTGTGCCAAATTCGATGAAAGCGAGAGTGCCAGTCATGTGGTATTTACATGTAGGCCACGTATTGTCTGTGATACAGTTGATGAAACAGGTAACGTGCGAAAGATATATCTTAAGAGGAAAGTGTACTTTGATTTAGTAAAACCACACAGTTTCACCCACACTTCATGCAAACGTTATGAGTATTCCAGTCTTACGTTACATCAAACTGCATTATCAGTTCCTTTACAGTGCCTGTGACAAACAAAACACAGAGGTAAAAAAATAATAATATATGTTGGTCTGGAAACAAGAGAAGCAGAACACAATCAATAGCAGGCAAAGTATATGTTCAAGCCTTGGGCCCCTGGCAGCAATTTCCTTTGAGAGTGGGAACAAAATATGCAGCTAAGATGTTGGGCAACATCAAGCCCCAAACCACTGGCCTAGCCTCTGTCGCTAATGGATTGTCAGTGTGAGGGAGATCCAGGGCAGATTACACACAGTTTACTGGAATATCTGGCTCACCTCATAATTATAGTGGAGCCCAGCCTCCACAGTCCAGACACATACATCACCACCAACCTGACAGTTATTCGCCAATCACAGGGAGAAGGACTTCAGAAGCTTTTATGTGTGCTCTTCCACAGTAAAACTAATGCCTAGGCATTAGCTCTGGGAATAAACATGACTCTTCAGGTCTCAGGGCAAGGTTACTCATTATGTGATCTCACCCCCCCCCTTTCCTTTTCCTCGCCACAACGACCCCAGCAGTTGATAGACATCAACTGATCCACCTCATAGAATCAAGGTTGCCTGCATGACTATAGACCATGTTAATCAATTGAGCTAAAGACAAAGCAATAGGATTGACCTTAAAAGGACACAAGCCGCAAGATTTACTGCTGTTGAACGCTCAAATTCAAATGAATGATTCTGTTCCAAGCCAACTGGCAGGGCTGCAGCTGGGCAGAAAAACAGACTCCAAATTGTGGCTTTAAATGGGGGATCATTTTTTCTTATTAGGAAGTGAAAAGCAAGCCATAAGCTGATAACAATTTGTCACCTCGGAGATCGTTAATGCAAACAGTCTGTACATTCCTGTGTAAGTGAGAAAAGACTGCCGGTCTCAGAATGAGGTATAATAGGCAATTAGAGGACCTAGCGGTTCGGTTCAGCACATAGAGCTTTCGAAACGCAAACATTGAGTCAACAATGGTATGGGGATGCCATCTTTTCTTACCATCGTTAATTTAGCAACGTTTCAGGATGTTTTGATGCATGCTGGACTGTGCGCTCCGGTGTACCAGAGCTCCCTACAGTATTTATTGAATGGTAAAAACAAGGTTTCCATCAAAATTCTGTTGCCTCCTTCTATGGTCCATGCAGCCAAAACACACTCTACAAATAACAACCTCCTTTTCTAGGAGGAACTTGCATTACGCTCAGTTGAGCACTATCATTACAAAATACAGTGAATAAAGAACAGAAATGTGGCAGCTTATAACCTCAGTCGATGTTACATGCTCATTTAAGCGGATTTGTTGAACATAACATCAGAAGAAAAGCTGACAGTGATTTGCTTTGTATCAAGGCTCAAATACCCTCTCTTTTAAGACTAGCTGATAACTGACTAATTACCCTTTCGATATAAAACCAAAGCCCTTGCTAGCATCCTAAGCATTTTACCTGGACATCAAGAAACAAAAAAAGCTCTACATCTCAAATGAATTACGACATTGGAAATAATTATAATTGCACGACAGGGAAGCATAACACAGGAAAATATCTGGCAAGGAAAAGCTATAAAATACATTAATCAGTCTGTTTGGCAGATCACTGAAGTGACAAGCAAAACTTAATATTCTGGGCAATTTCATGCGGCTCCTGTTTGGCGTGGCTTTGCAGTGCTTCACACATGACAGCTTTCAGAAGATGTAACTTCTCATTAGTCATCTCAGTGGACATGGAGAGCATCCATCATGCAAATCTGCCTCCAGACGAGACTCAATCAACAGTGAATTAGCGTCGCTGAAAAACACGAGTGGCAAAACAATGACAGATAATTCATTGTAAAATCAAAATGGGAGGATGTGCCTGTCTGTGAGCTCTCTCTCTCTCTCTCTCTCTCTCTCTCTCTCTCTCTCTCTCTCTCTCTCTCTCTCTCTCTCTCTCTCTCTCTCTCTCTCTCTCTCTCTCTCTCTCTCTCTCTCTCTCTCTCTCTCTCTCTCTCTCTCTCTCTCTCTCTCTCTCTCTCTCTCTCTCTCTCTCTCTCTCTCTCTCTCTCTCTCTCTCTCTCTCTCTCTCTCTCTCTCTCTCTCTCTCTAGGGAATGGGGCACGATGACAGTGAGAGGGAGCACATGGGCCTGTTTGTGCCATATGGTTTCATCAGCAGCTGAATGCCATCCCCACATTCTCACTAGCATCCTGCCAAGCTGGGAAGGTGATTACATTGTCCAAAAAAATCCTTCAGAAATTCAGTTTCAAAGATGTGATTCTCTCTCTTCACTGGGATAGTAGTGGACAACATGACATGTCTGGCACATTGTGTTGACGTCTGTGATATTGTATCGACTCCAGACCAAGGTTCTAGTAATCAGAAACGTTGCTAAGTAAATGCATTCTGGTGTGACAGAGTGTGCTACGGGCAGAATCGAGAAAGTGACTTGGTGAAGAGAAAGAAAGTGAATGTGGTGAAAGGGGGCTTTGATCTCACCTCAATGTTGGGTTGAAATCAGCTGCAGTAGTGTTAGACCGATGGATACATCCTGCCCTTTAAGACAACATTAAAAAAATAATGGATGGACGAAAAAAACTAAACAGATGAGCACAGAAATTATAAATGTGTAAACAGGCAAGATAAACAATAAAAACAGAAACAACTGGAAAGCCTCTACAACCAAATCCTCATTTCGAGAATGTGTTATCGGCATTGAGATGGTACGGTCGAGTTTTTAAGTTCATCAGCTGCAAATGTTTTTTTGAAAATACGAGTTGCGGTATGCAAAACTTACAGCAAGTGCACTTTCACTCAAAGTAATAGTAGGGCTTCATCCTTTAGTTTCATTTTCCAATATTACCTTCATTGTGCCATGGCAAAATGGGATCCAGTGCCTGTATTGTATGTGGTGACGAGCAACCATGGAGCCTCACGGTCCCTGCCGTTGGCGTGGCCACAATATCAAAGAGCAGCCTAATGTCTATATATTTCATGGCAGATTCAATTAGGAAGGGCGAGTCTGGCGGATGCTGTTATACACTCTGCCATTTTCCCTCCTTCTCTCTGGCCCCAATATAGGGAGGTAATATAAACAAAGCACGATTAGCACTAAAAACAAGTCCTACAAACCATTCTCAGTTCATAAACGTTTAAGAATGGATGACATTATGAAAGCAAAAACAGTTTGTTTTCATGTGCAGCATTTCACTGCTTGTCATCTCTGTTTCACGAGACTCACGGAGGTGAACCATAACACTTTTCTGAAATGATGGACCGTGACATCTCCACTGTGAAGAATGCATTTCCTTGCAAAAAAATAGAATGGTACAGTATGGCGCTTTATTGACCCAGTGACACCGCAGAATACGCCATGGAACAAATCCTGGCCTAAGTAGATTTGTACATCTGCATGGAACCATACTCTAACAGTGTCACAGGCAAGACCCTTTTCTAACGTCTGACCCCTTCCTACTCATTCCAGACGAGCGTGACAGGAAAGGGAATGGAGGCTACACCAGTTCTGTCCGATAATGACCCAGCCTCATTCTACTCCTGAGCATATCACACCCTGCTAGGGATATGGCAATGGCTTAAAACAGCCCGGCACTGCCGGACCTACACACAGTGGAAGTTAAACACGGTGTTTAAAGCCCTCTTACAATGGCATAGTGGGAGGCTAGTATGGCTAGCTGCATTGTTTGAATTTCTATGTTAAGTAGCTTCAAAGATAGAAGTGTGTTACAAGAACAAAAATCAAAGCTGTAATTTGTGATTTGGGAGATTGGCGGCTGCCTCTATTGGGGGGGGCACCACCCCTGCGTTTTAGTCTCTCTTCTCACCTGGTGAGGGCAGGCTTACTGGACCTGAGGGAGCTGCTGTGTGCCAGTGCCTCCACCACCGAGCTGTCGCTGGATATTCGCTTCCTCTGGGTGGTCTTCTGGAGCTCCGTGATCCTGTGAGAGAGAAGGGGAAGAGAGAGGGGAAGAGAGAGAGAAATAGAGAGAGAGAAATAGAGAGAAAAGAGGGAGAGACACAGCATGCATAAGAAATAAGAAACGACGAGGTCCGAGATGGCCTAGAAGGACATCACACATTGGATACACTATGGAACGTCAGAGTAGTTAGACCACCGTTTCTATTCCCGCTGGGTCCTGAAGCGCGGTAAACATTTAAGCCTTTTCTTATTATAATATTAAAGCTAGGGTACATCAGAAGTGGGCACCGTATATATAACAATAAAGTGTGTTTATATTGCTGGGGGATCTAGTGCAAATACACAACAACAACAAAAAGAAGGTACACGCTGTATAGATGAACCCATTGTGGAAGATTGAAACCAGAACATTCCCACTATTGGGAGCAGAGTGAATAAGCAAAAAGAGAGCGCTTGTGTATATGAGACAGAATTATAGAATGATGGGGTCTAAAGAACAAATAAGACGGTTTGAGATACTGTGGAAGATAAGATTTCTCCTAATGGTAGAAAGTTGCAGTTAATGAAGACACGAACATGCAATATAAATGTTCCTGTCATCCAGCGCCTAACAGTACTTGCTTTGAAGCTTATTTCCCCCCACTAAGGTCAAAAGAGTGTTAAAATGATAAAATGGTGTTAAATTGTTAATGCAACCAATAATGGCTTAGTTCTAGTAGGATTGAACGTCTTATATTCCATTCTAACTGAAGAGCTGCAACAAAAGAGCAGAAGTGGGGCGCGGATCATTATTTCAATCACTTGGGGTCTTGTTGTGGAGAGCAATGATCCGAAATACGCTGTGGTGCCTGGGTCTGTCTGTCTACCACCAACCTGCTCCACCTCTCCCACATTCATCTGTCTGACTACCAACCAGGACCAGAGGAACAAAGAGCAGACACCCAGCATACAGGGAAAAGTGTCTGCAATGCTAAAAGAACATGCAAAAGCTGTTCAAATTTTTATGGGTCAAATATTTCGGAATATAGGAGTAGGGATGCTGTTCAGATCAATTGGGGGAAAGTCAGAAACTCACTAAAATAGTGATGCTTTTGCAGGGGGAAAAGTTGATTGGCAGGACTTGAACCAGGGATGTGCAGAGCCTAGAAAATGTAGAGATTCTCAGGAGTGAACAGTCTGCACTTGTGTGCAGAGATGTGCACAGCTGCATACACATTACAGTGTCTGTTCAAATCGGATTGGGGATTTATGAAATTCTGATCATATGACAAACAAAGACGATGAAAGCCTCGGACATCAAATTAATAGACTGTTTTCCAAAATATCTAAAGCTGACATCTTTAACTAATAAAGAAAGATGCACAGCAGGACTAGCTTGTACGTTATTTCCAGGACCGTGGAAGTACTTAAAACAAAGCTTCCATTGTGACAAAGGAAGAGCATTGAACACAGGAAACGACAATATTATTAGAGAGCATCATGACTCGTGAATGCATCATGACTCGCCAATTCCCCATGTCTCGTTTGGAGCTGAACCTACTCACTGGCAAGCCTGAACCTACTCTCTGGCAAGCCTGAACCTACTCTCTGGCAAGCCTGAACCTACTCTCTGACAAGCCTGAACCTACTCTCTGACAAGACAATAGCGTCAAATGCCAAATGGATAATCAGATTGGGAGAGATCACCTCTCACCCCCGATCTCAGTTGTGAAGTTCTATTGTGAGCATGTGTGATTTTCTCCATTTCATGAAGTAAAATAGAATCTTGATTCTAAAGAAGGTGGGAGTGGAACATAAGCAGTGAGGCAAATTGGCACTGTACTCATTCCCAATCCAAAGGGAACGCTGGGTTTTTGCTCATCACCTCCCACATTCATCCTCCTCCACCCATTCCCACCCACACAATCAACTTTGCATTTGAAATCAAACCAATTGCCCTGGCAACACACACATGGCTTACAGAAGCATCTATTTTCAAATGATTCAAATGTTATATATTGAGGAAAATAAAGCAAAACAGTACACACTTTGTTGTTAAACTGCGTTCTGCCAGTGTAAACCTTATTTTCCATGAGCTTGAATGTGTTCCACCCACAAAGATCTTGGACTTAGTGTGTTGATCACTCTAGAGGCTTATATCAAGGACCCAGAAACCCCTGCTACATCCAAGTAAAAATAAAAAATATTGCATGGCTATAGGGAGAGACAAGTCCATGGGCTGAGTAAACAATCTTGGGAGGACAAGGTAAGTTAAGGAGGAGGGGGAAAGGAGAGGTGAACAGGAAGGAAGGACAGATCGATACCTCTTCCTGACAGGAAAGGGGAAGCCGGAGGGAGAGAAGAAGAAGTGGGATTTCTTGTGTCTGACGGCCATGGCCTCGCTGTCCGATTGGGGGCTGGTGGGACTGATGGTAAGAGGAAAGGGCACAGAGAGGAAGAGGAGTGGAAGAGGGAAAGTAGGGCAGAAGGAAGGGCAGATGGGAGGAAGGAGAGAGAGAACAGGAACAATTCAGGGATGTTTTACTTTAAAAACATTTTATATATATATATATATATATATATATATATATATATATATATATATATATATATATATAAAGTAAAACATCCCTGAATTGTTCCTGTATATATATATATATATATATATATATACACAGTTGAAGTCGGAAGTTTACATACACCTTAGCCAAATACACAATTCCTGACATTTAATCCTAGTAAAAATCCTCTGTCAGTTAGGATGACCACTTTATTTTAAGAAAGTGAAATGTCAGAATAATAGTAGAGAGAATGATTTATTTTAGCTTTTATTTATTTCATCACATTCCCAGTGGGTCAGAAGTACACTCAATTAGTATTTGGTAGCATTGCCTTTACATAAAAATAAAAAACTTGGGTCAAACATTTCAGGTAGCCTTCCACAAGCTTCCCACAATAAGTTGGGTGGATTTTGGCCCATTCCTCCTGACAGAGCTGGTGTAACTGAGTCTGGTTTGTAGGCCTCCTTGCTCGCACACGCATTTTCAGTTCTGCCCACAAATTTTCTATAGGATGGCCACTCCAATACCTTGACTTTGTTGTCCTTAGGCCATTTTGCCACAACTTTGGAAGTATGCTTCAGGTCATTGTCCATTTGTTAGACCCATTTGCGACCAAGCTTTAATTTCCTGACTGATGTCTTGAGATGTTGCTTCAATATATCCACATAATTTCCCATCCTCATGATGCCATCTATTTTGTGAAGTGCACCAGTCCCTCCTGCAGCAAAGCACCCCCACAACATGATGCTGCCACCCCCGTGCTTCACGGTAGGGATGGTGTTCTTCGGCTTGCATGCCTCCCCCTTTTTCCTCCAAGCATAACGATGGTCATTATGGCCAAACCGTTCTGTGTTTGTTTCATCAGACCAGAGGACATTTCTCCAAAAACTATGATCTTTATCCTTATGTGCAGTTGCAAACCATAGTCTGGCTTTTTCATGGTGGTTTTGGAGCAGTGGCTTCTTCCTTGCTGAGTGACCTTTCAGGTTATGTCGATATAGGACTCCTTTTCCTGTGGATATAGATACTTTTGTACCGGTTTCCTCCAGCAAGGTCCTTTGCTGTTGTTCTGGGATTGATTTTCACTTTTCGCACCAAAGTACGTTCATCTCTAGGAGACAGAATGCGTCTCCTTCCTGAGCGGTATGACAGCTGCATAGTCCCATGGTGTTTATACTTGCGTACTATTGTTTGTACAGATGAGCGTGGTACCTTCAGGCATTTGGAAATTGCTCCCAAGGATGAACCAGACTTGTGGAGGTCTTGGCTGATTCCTTTTGATTTTCCCATGATGTCAAGCAAAGAGGCACTGAGCTTGAAGGTAGGCCTTGAAATACATCCACAGGTACACCTTCAATTGACTCAAATGATGTCAATTAGCTTATCAGAAGCTTCTAAAGCCATGACATCATTTTATGGAATTTCCCAAGCTGTTTAAAGGCACAGTCAACTTAGTGTATGTAAACTTCTGACCCACTGGAATTGTGACACAGTGAATTATAAGTGAAATAATCTGTCTGTAAACAATTGTTGGAAAAATTACTTGTGTCATGCACAAAGTAGATGTCCTAACCGACTTGCCAAAACTATAGTTTGTTAACAAGAAATTTGTGGAGTGGTTGAAAAACTAGTTTTAATGACTCCAACCTAAGTGTATGTAAACTTCCGACTTCAACTGTACATTTAAACTGATCTCTGATTAGGGAAAGGAGGACAAAGAAGCCAGGGATCTTCAGAGCCAGTAGCAGGAAGAGTTAAGAAATGGTACAATATCAGTTCAGCAAATGAATTGGTTCTGAAAAAAAGGATGCAAATAATGTAAGTTAGGATGTTCATCATCTTAAAAATTCCTTTGATAATTTGATACATTGCCAAGAGACTAAGGTGGCATTCATCTATGGCAAATTGCCTTCAACACAGTACAACTTCCAAACATCACTGTCCAGGTGTTCCTGTTCCAAGCATTGTAACTACTACTGCAGGACCTGAAAAAGACACCCAAAAAACCCTGTCACAGCCTGTCAAGGATCCGAAATGGCCTTTTATTAGGAATTCTATTTCAAGTCCTGGCCAGCAGCGTGAGAGAACATGGCAAAAATAATGTGGCCTCTGCTTTGAAAGCATCAAAAGACAGTCTGTGGAAGACGTGCCAATAGACCACAGAGGGGAAGAGAGGGAGAGAGAGGCTACAATCCTACACGCCCTCAGATATAGTCCCACCATGTTTACTTTGGAGGCGGAACGTGTGGGCCGTGTTAGGATCTGCCTCTGCCATGTTTGAACTCCATGAACCTGTTGCCACACCCCCTCTTCATCAAAACCGCTCCTTAAATCCCTAAATGGACGGGGGACAGGGGCCTGAGCGAAAGTTTAGCGAAGAGAGACTTCCAACTAAGGTGACGTTACTGTAGAACAGAACTCTACAGAAAATCCTCTACTGTACAATATGAAAAGCATAAAGAGCAATACAAGTTGATAAGCTAGACTGACAGGGAGATTTAAGGGAGGTTTTAAATGACTGACAGCTTCTGATGTATATTGAAAATGATTTTAGGAAGTATTGATGAACGCACAGCAGGTATGAAATGACAAGCTCATCACGGCAGTTTATTCCTTCTCGTGTTCAATTGTATAACACTTTAACGTGAATGGTATTACTTGGATAACGTGGTTGACTCTTTCCGTGTGCATGGCTTGAGTCATTCACAGAGGGCTACAAAATGTGCAGGGGATTTACTGTGGAAGATTACAGAAATGTCCACACCTGGCGCACAGACGTCCTTCTTCTAAAAAGATGAACATACAGCTAGTAGTGGAGTCGTGGAGCTGCATGCTTTTTCCAAACTGTTAGCAACGTAGGGAACACTTTTGTATTGTTCAGCCATGAACAGACAATGGCCGGGGCTTCTCTCTTTGTTAAGTTGACGCGTGTACCGTAGCAAGGCTTACAGTAACGGTATTTCAACCCTGGATCTTCTCCCCTGCTGACACAGTCCTATGCTCTGAGGTGGAGCATTTCTAAAGGTCACTCTGAATTCAGGTGAGTATGGCCCTTCTCCTTCCTAGGGTGATTATGGAGACAGTCCAGTGGTTAGAACTCAAATGATTCATAGATTTAATGTGTGTGTGGGGGTTAATGGGCGAGCATGGCCTCTGCATTCAACCCTACCGCCTCAGTAATAATTCAGCAGGGCAAAATCAGCATGGCCTCCGTGAGGAGTGTGCAGTTTTATTGTGTAACAGCGTTCATGTCCAGACACAGATTCAGCCCACGGTTTCTCAGCCTTTATTTTTGTGTCCTGGACCTGGGGCACTCCGGTATGATTATTACTACACTATTCCAGCCTGTCAAAACAGCACCCGCCAGAAACCACTTGAAAACAGACGGGTTCATAGTAAATTACCTGGTGTGCATTCACTGTTATAACCCCCCCCTAAAGCTCATCCATAAAGCTCAACCCCCCCCATCAAGCTCGTGACTCATCCTTTATCTAGTGCTCTAAAATGATCTCCGACAGAAATTCAAATTAGAAGCTGTGAGCAGCAGCTGCGTCTCTTACCTGGGTCCCGGTGAGGGGGGAGGAGACGAGGAGGAGGACGGGAAGGCAAACTTGCTCGACGCCTCTGGAAATTCACCAGAAGAATCAACCAGATCAGGCATCCCTGGTGAGGTGCTCACCGTCTCCGTGACGACCAGCTCAGGGTCCAGGATGAAGAGCTCGTCTTGGGATATCTCGGTCACATAGTTTAGGTGTTCCTGTTATGGAGAGAGAAACCAGAACTACTTATGTAGAGATCGTAATGGCCACTGAAAATGTTACTTATTGTTTATTTTGCTTTTTTATAGGTGTTCCATTACTCTGCATAATCCATGTATTCGGTGGTGTAAAAATACTTTAAAGTACTACTTAAATAGTTTTTGGGGGTATCTGTACTTTACTTTTTATATTTTTGATTACTTTTACTCCACTATGTTCCTAAAGAAAATAATGTACTTTTTACTCCATACATTTTCTGTGAGACTCAAAAGTACTCGTTACATTTTGAATGCTTAGCAGGGAAGGACTTTGGTCCAATTCATGCACTTATCAAGAGAACGTCCCTGGTCATCCCTACTGCCTCTGATCTGGAGGACTCACTAAACACACATGTAAATTTGTAAATTATGTCTGAGTGTTGGAGGGGGCCCCTGTCTATCAGTAAATATGCCATCTGGTTTGCTTAATATAAGAAATATCTCATTATTTATACTTTTACTTTTGATACCGAAGTATATTTGAGCAATTACATTTACTTTTGATGCTTAAGTATATTTCAAACTAAATACTTTTAGACTTTTACTCAACTAGAATTTTACTGGGTGACTCACTTTTACTTGAGTCATTTTCTATTAAAAAAGGTATCGTTGCTTTTACTCAAGTATGACAATTGGATACTTTTTCCATCACTGAATGTGTTATTATATATAATGGCACACACTCACCTGAGCACGATCAATTCTGTAAAATCGATCTGCAGTTGTGGCTAGAAGGAAGACAAGACGGGAAAAAAATGAAACGTATAAAAAGTATGAGGTTTATTGAGTAAATAATATGAACATTGGCGTGTACGCATACACACACACACACACACACACACAGTGTTCTAATGAGGCCAGAAAGGGCTGGTAACTGTGCAGGAGCTTAATCAAAGCGTTGACCTGATTACAACCAGCTCCAAAGCGCACCATGCCTTTGCCACATGTTGTTAAATGAAGGAAAAGATGGGTAACCTGCATAATGAAAACAGAACAAGTGGGAGGATAGGGACACATAATTGGCCCAGTGACTTGGGGACATTACAAGGAGAGTCAAAGGGTTCTGGTAGTGGATGTAATTCTAGATGAGACAAAATGACAAAAGATTTACTAACCATGTCCTTAGGCAATGAACAGTGGACAAACCCTACTGCAAATCAAGTAAGTTATGATAAACCCATTGCCTTTTCAAAAGACACATTCAGTTCGCAGGGTGTTAGGGGACTGTACCGATCATCTCACACTGTCGCCTGCCAACTAGTTACAAACAGATTCACAGGAGACCGGATATCATCATATGTAAATAGAATTGTATGTGCTCTTCAAAAGAAAATCAAACACACTCTTTAAAGACTCATGAGTATGGACAACACTGCATCTCAGGGTAAAAACTAAGACAAGGGAAGTAGCGTGTGGGGGAAAACTTCTTCACATGGTTGTGGTCTAGCGATCAAGTACTTTCTACAGATGGTCATCTCCCGCCAGTCAGCAGAAATTCCACTAAACTAACTGTCTCACCCCTCTCCTCTCCATCCAGCCGCCAGCCCCGTACTGTTGGACTGTACCAGTAATTAAGCTTCACGCTGCCATTCTGTCTGAGGAAGTGGAAGTGAGCTCTTCCCTAGCCCAGTGGGAGCAGACTCAAAGGAGGTGTGCTCTGGAATTAAGTCGATCTGCCAGGCTTCTTCCTCTCTACTCAAAAGATGCCAAGAAAAAGACCCCTCTGTCCTCCACAGACGCTGCAAATTCAATTTCTGCCAGTTTCACTGGGCAGAATAACCCAACTTAAATTAAAAAATTTAAAAAACTATATGCTTAAGAACATCTCACAGACAAGCACATGAAGTTTGCCCAGAAGATTAGATTAGTTGAAGGTTTTTAAAGGCAGGTCTGTGTACTGCATGTTTCTCAGCTTCTCCTACATATCTGGGAAGGTGTTCATTCTTCATCCTTATCAGAATGTATCAAAAGTTATGATGTGGTCCCCCCCCCCGTCGTACTAATTAAATAATCAGTCATATCAGAACGCAGCTGGAATTCACTTGCTATGCCTCTAATCAAGAATTAGCCACGCTGTTTTGATGAGAGAGAGAAAACAATTATAATTTCTCCACACGAGACCTTTACAACTGTCTTTTTTTTTGGACTGAGCTTTAAGATTTGGGCTGTTTTATTACCAGTGAATAGAAGCTCATCTGTCCTGATTTCAATGGAGCAGCTATGGGATTTAATTAAGCTTTGAAAAGCTCAAGAACATTTTGGCCTGTAGATTCTAAATCCCTCCTTTCTCTACCAACTATCGCTAGTTAGTAAGTGAATTAACTTAGCATTCAAACAATGAATGCCTTCAGAGATCAGCTATCATATCAGTCCAGTGTGAGGAGATGGAAGATTTTGAGTTTCACTGCTGGTGGAGTGACTGATGAGCAGCAAGTGTACATCATCTATGTAAACTGTGTCATGTATGGCAATGCATAGCTATTCCTAGCAATGCACATAACATGTAATTCATTATACTGCAAAATGCATTTTTTCTCCTCATGGGAACTGTGGGCTGTCAGTGGAATAAACGATGGTTTGATAAAACTCAACAAGAAAAGTGTTGGATATACGTAAAAAGGGCCATGGATTCACAAGACATGCAGAATCACTGACAATTGTTACGGTACTACAGATTATTGACAGAATGATGATAAACTGTATGCTTAAGAATATCTCACAGGCAAGCATTGAAGTCTGCCCAGAGGATTCCCTTTTCTGCTATGCAACAGAGCAGAAACATTCAAAGTAAATCAGTGACAGTATTATTGAATTGATTTCTGTATCTTTGCACGAGAGCTGTTGATCTAAATTAATGTTAATGTGGAGCTCGGCTAAATTGAATTGGCAGAGCCTAATTCACACAGAAACACAGCACAGCTGCGTTCAATTCTGTTCTGTAGGTTGATCTACCTAGCTTCAGTTCTTCAAAACAATAACCGAAAACAAATGTTAAAATTATCCTCAAAACCTGCGTTTTGAACATTAACTCAATCTATGCTGTGCATATTTGCTTGTAATGTAAATGTGAATCTTTATCCTGCAGAAGAAATGCACTGACGCACCAATCGTAAGGTCATAAAACAGCACTGTTCTATCATATTAAGTCTACCTTGACAAAACATGAAATTCTGTGGTGAATGAACCAAGAAAACAGTGACCTGTAAGAGATGGGAGGCTCCCACTTGCAATGATCAGATTATGTCAAGCGCTCTCTCTTAAAACGCCGAAGATAGACGGGGGACTAAAAAGAGGAGGCACAAGAGGAATACTTCACTATAGAAAGTGTAAGGAATCAATAGCAGCGCTCCTTATAAGAAGTGGTACTTACAGTCCAAGAAGCACCACTTTGGCGAAAGCTTCTGCGAGGAAAGGGTCTTTGATTTAGCTCCATCATCCTCCTGAGAAAGAAATGGGACCAATGAGATTAGTTCCACAACAGCCTGCTCTATAGACTAAACATAAATGAGACTGGAAGGCCTTGACTCTGTTTTGTCCAACTTACTGGTCCATTGAAAAAAAAACAGAGGACTCAAATAATAAAAACCTTTTCTGCTGGATGTAGGGCAAGATTTACAGGCCCTGAGTCTTGTGTTCAGACAGGCTTTTTGAAATGAAAAGTACTTTTCTGGGCAGTGAGTTCACTGAAAGGGTCCAGCATATTAACCCCTCCCCTACTCTTTCATATAGAGTTCCATGAGTTTAAGAGGGCAGGTGTTTTCCCTCCTCAGTCACAGAATCCTTGGTCCGAAGACCAACAATTCTTTCCTTGGTCACTGTTCTGTGCATTGGCTGAACTGTCCTTAACCCAAGCTTTTCTAAAAAAGGTACCATAGTCCAGTGACCTTATGCAATGAGTTACATTGACATAATCCTCTTCAGAACTTGATCTTGAAGGTAAGTGAATGTTTAGAGGAAAATGGGCTGAGGCAAGCCACAAAAGGACTTTTGTCTATTCAATGTTCAGACTTAAAGAGGCCTGTTGGAATGTGACGACAACAACATAAGTCATTTCTAGGGCCATGCCTTGGACAGGAAAACTCCAGGCCCAAGTTACAGTTATAGGCTAAAACTAGGGCTGAGAGTTTTTCCTGATCAGTTGAACTGTGGTCAGGAAAACCAACTACTGATTTCCCATCTGAAGGTAAACTTGACCAGTCCATCTAACTTCCAAGGGGAACCGGAGGATAACAGTGTACAGAATGTTATGACACATGCACTGAGGAACTACGCTGAAAGATCATGCTTAGCATAGAGCACAAATACTAGATACCACCTACAAGAAAAACACACACCTACACAAACAAACAAAGACAATCGTGGACACAAGGTATCCAATCTAAGGAACACCAGACTTTTCATGGTCTCGAACAGTGAACCCAAAACATGCAACCACCAAACGAGACAGTATCAACTAGTCCACTAACTGGTCTAGGTTGTAGTGCTCTCTTATATTTCAGCAAAAGTATTACTAACTGCAATAACATAGCCAAAGCAACCATAACTTCAGCAGTTTCTTAAACATTGGATTGCTTGCTGCGTACAAAAATCACAGGCAAACATATTCCTGATTACGATGTCTCTCATGCACACAGAAAGGGAGAGAGAGTAAACACTCACAATCACAACACATGTACAAACACATCTAAAACATGCTTCGGGGCACCGAGGAACAAGTAGAAAAACTCTTCCCAGAGGGACAAATCTGGGTTGGTTTGCATAGGGGAACAGGGCCACTACAGATAGACAAGAGGGGAAAAAGGGTCTCCTGAGTACTATTATTCAGCTATTCCCACTATGGAGACGGTTTGGCTAAGCTGTGAATAGGGATCTAAAGGAGGGCCAGGGTAGCTGGGAGGAGTGTGTGGTTATCACCGGAGACGGCCAGTCGCAGCATCTACCCTCAACCTCTCGCTCTCTGGGTAAGAGCGCGTGGTGAAATCACTTTGTAAAAGTGACATTTGAATATTGATGCCATACACCTTTGACGGATTGCATAGCTTGTTTGTTTTTAAGCCAACAAGGACCTACAGGACGTGAGCAGTATATTATTTTCTTGGGAGCCAAAAATAAGCAACGGAAGAGCTGATCAAAACACACAATTCCAAGTAAAACACCTAATGCAACCATGAGAAGTGTGGCTTCGGCGCTGTCTTTGTACCGTATGTGTCTGACGGTTATGCACAGGGAGGGACAGGTTTGACAAGTGTTTTCTTCGGACTTTAAGCCTACAGTACGTATCACGTACTCAAACAGTGTGTTCTCATAGAAAATAACATGGTGATGATAAAAGGCCTCATCCTTGTTTTTTGAATTAGATTATATTTGATGGTTATTGTTTGCTCCGTCTGTTTGTTTCCGTCTGTGTTTGCTCCGTCTGTGTTTGTTTCCGTCTGTGTTTGTTTCCGTCTGTGTTTGTTTCCGTCTGTGTTTGTTTCCGTCTGTGTTTGTTTCCGTCTGTGTTTGCTCAGTCTGTGTTTGTTTCCGTCTGTGTTTGTTTCCGTCTGTGTTTGTTTCCGTCTGTGTTTGTTTCCGTCTGTGTTTGTTTCCGTCTGTGTTTGTATCCGTCTGTGTTTGTTTCCGTCTGTGTTTGTTTCCGTCTGTGTTTGTTTCCGTCTGTGTTTGTTTCCGTCTGTGTTTGTTTCAGTCTGTGTTTGCTCCGTCTGTGTTTGTTTCCGTCTGTGTTTGTTTCCGTCTGTGTTTGTTTCCGTCTGTGTTTGCTCCGTCTGTGTTTGTTTCCGTCTGTGTTTGTTTCCGTCTGTGTTTGTTTCCGTCTGTGTTTGTTTCCGTCTGTGTTTGTTTCCGTCTGTGTTTGCTCAGTCTGTGAAAGTCGCTCCGGATAAGAGCGTCTGCTAAATGACTAAAATGTCCATGTAAAATGTATTCTGTGATCTGAAAGGTCGTTTTTTTAATTAGGGGAATGTTTCCTTTTCAGACTTGTTCCTTTCCATGCCACAGACTCCCATGCCCTGTCTCGTTTTACCAACCTGAAGCACCAGTCGTTTGAAGGAGGGATGAATGGAGATGAAGTCCTGTGGAATAGCCCCAAAAACACTGTAATCCCGCAAATGGAGACTCTCCTTCCTGTCTAATGCCCCTACCTAAAATAAGTCGCCACATGCGGATAGGAAAATAAGCATCTCGTCTCGAAGCTACTATAATGACTGGTTTTGGATTGCAGAAAATGGGTTGAATGTAGTGGGAGAAGCATCCCCCCTCAATTTATGCAGCCTTGTTGTGTGCTATGAGTACTACTTTATTGTTTGGTGATCATATGTTTTTGAGAGTAACATATAATGAACGTGGATGATTACACATATTACAGAAGCAATTACCATTCTGCAACAGTATTTTAGTCATCAAGCCTCCATTAGTAGCAGATAAAACCTAAATATGATTTCAGCCTTTTCTTACGACGTAAGCTGATGAAAACAGCAACAAATGAGGGACAGCCGTTGAGGGATTGTCGTTCAAAATAAGGAGGAACATAATAATCAAATGATTGCAAAGAGGTGGTGCTGCTAATCGGCAACAAATTTCATGCACTATTTATTTCAATGGGTTTTGAGCCAAAAGGGACAGCGAGGTAGCTAGAGGGGCAAGGATGTCATTTTCTGGCAGAATTGCAGTCTCCCCCATTCACAAACAACCACACATGCAATCCTTTCCCATCCTAAAGACAGGTTTGGGCTTGTCTGTCCAGATGAGCCACCGTAGACCAGCCTAATCGCTCTCGACATCAGCAAGTTCCTTCCTCCTCTTCTAACCTACTCTCTTCCTTCATCTCTTGCACCATCACAACTTCATCAGAATTATTTCCCACATCCTCTTATGGTATTAGCTCAGTCCTACCCCCTTTTGTCTTTTTCTACTCTCTGCCTGTATTGTCCTCCATTACAGACATTTCTGAGTCCTCCCAGCTCCTTTGTCTTTATGTTCTCTGCCCCCCCCGGCTTGTTCTTTCCTGTCATTCATCAGCTTTACCCCTCTCCTTTACCCAGAGTTCCATCTACCTCATCAACCCAGACTCTCTCCTCTGTCCCCTTCTCGCTGCCCCCCACCCCCTCCTTCCTTAATTTCTCACCTCTTGGAGCCTCTCGATGTGGGAGCGACATGTTTCCAGGTCACTGTCACCCGGGACAACGATAAGTCCCAGTGGGATAGCTGTGGGGAGAGATGAGAGACAACATGCTGTAAAACACTGCTGCAGGCGCCCAGGGATCGAGCCATGAAAAACCATTCTACAGCTAGGTCCACAGGTAGCTCATAGACACAAGCTACAAGAGACGGATTGTGTCCTTTTATCAACTCAAACCCAGAATAGTTTGGGGGAAGTTCCTTTTGTTGGCAATAGATCAAAGATATTTTAGACTAGGGCTTCCTGGATGTGTTTCATAGAGTGCCACGCAAAGTCCAATGCACTTAGTGAATTCAAACCCCTTTGAAACGGCTGTCAAAGTAGACGAAGTATGTAAACCAAATAGCAATACAAAACAATAAGAGGAAAAATTCTCTAAATTTGATGTCTGCAAGAGGACAAACTGTCTGGTGACATGTTTGTGATTCATTCCCATGCCCATTGATTTGTGCTAAACTAGAGACAGGCAATTAGGGCTAAAGTACAACTGGGCAGCAGTTGAGAGAGCAGATACACTGTGTATCAGGGAGTGCATCAAAACCACATTATGTGATCATGAATGTCCGCTTTTCACAGGGCCTTCTTTAGCGGTAAGAACAGAAGTGAAAGACTCGTGGACTATCAGGCTGAGATTTGTGAATTGAAAAAGTGGCACTGAGCAGCAAGTTTTACAGGCGGAAAGAGGGAAAAGCAGGCAGATTTCTCCACCGAGGAATGTGCTGTTGCCTAGCAACCCTGGAACAGTCTGTCTCCAATTCAATTCGGCTTCTTCTTCTCCCCCCTTCTGCTTTCCTCACTCTGCAACAGTGAGGTTGTCTAAGCTCTTTATAGGTGTCAGGCAACCGAGACAACTGCCTAACGTGGTAGCAGCCGCGTGCTATATTTTGACATCAGCGACGAGAGCATAGAGTATTAACCTCAGCTATGACAGCTAACATCATTTGTACCTCAAGATCCATGTGAAACATCGGGGGCCTAACTTGATTCAGCCAGAGAGAGTCGGAGTGTGATGTCCAGAATGAAGCTAAACTATGTGCAAATTGAATGACAGAATGATTGTTCACTTTAGCCTATCAAAAACAGCCTTGGAATTCTCTTGTAATGTCAGCAAGCATGAGGGTGCATTATGTACAAAGTACGTTATTGGACCACCGTATGACAGTTTCATATGGACATTGAATGTATTTCTAGACTAGTTAAAGTGTACTTCAGGTTTAAAAGCACATCTTTTCTTTTAGTTGCATGTTCTGACATCTAGTGGTGGAAAACAAAGAGTAAACTACTTTCAGCGTTCCGTGAACAGAATGGTATGTACTCTTAGAAAACTGTCCTGACCTCCACCAATTATGCCTGAGAATCAAAACCTACTGGGAGATTTTCCGCCCGGTATTATAATTGCTAGCCCCGAACCTCCACTCAGGAACTTCTGCGAGTTTACATTCGGTTTCACTACATGAATTCCACAGCGGTCATCGGGATGGAAATACGAGGCTATATAATTGCAAGAGTTCAGTAAGAACTGAATACATTCATCATACTTTCTTATTTCACATACTTCTTTGGAGATATCCAACAACAAGGTCGGTCCACAGCAGCTGGGTTTTGTGCCATTAGAAACAGCCCCAAACAGCGTCACTTGCATATCAGAGTTACATAACTTGGGGCCAGTTAATTGTTGCGGATGTGTTTGAAGAGGATTATCATATACAACTTCAGTACCGCCTAACTTCCTGAACAACAGCCTTCAAAAGTCTAGTCCAAACAAATGCTGCCCACTGTTTTTGTTTTGTTTTAAGACAAAACAAACAAACTTTGTTTTAAGAAGGAAAGACCTAACAAACAGTCTAAGACAGTGTCTGGAATAGTTAGGTTTGTGCATGAGGATGCGAATGTGAGAACAATTAAGAGGGGGGGGGGGCTCTAGCTGTGCTATGGAGGTGATTATGGAGGTGATTACCGCGTCGGCCCCTGGGCCTCCATTAGAGACAGTAATGGGTAGCTACCTCATTATCGCCTCACAGTCATACTAGCCAAAGTCACATGCAGGGAGGCCCACACTGATAAACTCATAGCAATTGAGCGGCCTGACGGGGATGGGAGGAGGGTTTCAAGGTGGACGGATAGCAAAACCTGGAGCCAACACCCGCTTCCCCCTCCAGGAGGAGCCAGGAAGGGAGAAAATGAAAGAGTTCCATCTCTGTGGGGTTTCTGCTAAGTACCATATAAATCAAAAGGGACTTCCTTTTCCTTTGTATTTAGCGAGGCTAGTTGATGGCGGCATCCTTAAAAGGGGTGATCAAGAGCCTGGTGTGTCTTTCCAAATGAAATATATTTGTGCTAACCTACGTTTGTCAGTGACAGAGTCTATGCAGTCGCTGTGTAGATTTAGAGTCCATTTCACTAACGAGAAGTGATAAACACTCTTGCTGACAGTTCAGCAAGGGGCGGATTGAGACTCAGGAAATGGATGCCTTTCCTACACACTTCTCAGTAGTTGCTATTCAGACTTACTTTATACAGGTGCGTAAACAGGCTTTGCGGGCGTGGTTCCCTTGCGCGCGCTCAATACATTTCATTCAGCCGCTGAAAACCCTCCCACTTGCTGGCCAACAGATTTTCTCGTAGAGTTTTCCTTCAATAGGCTTTTCAGCACATCTATCTTAAGCCATCCCTTTAAATACGGTGTACCTTTAAGTTCTAATTTTGTCAGACTCACTAGAATATAAATATATGCATATTCATCTCTGTTTCAGTAGATTATTTAGGTTTAGGAAAGTATTTATGAATCCTAAAAAACAGGATTGGAGAGCCTTTACGCATGAAAGAAAGAAAACACTGGTTTGATAAATTCTGAACATTGCCACATTTAGTTATTTAATCCATTGTGATGTTGGAAGATTAGTGTTCATAGAATTACAATAGGGAGAATAGTGTAGGATATACCCTTGTCTATTGCCCACACTAACTATGGAACTGTGTGATGACACAGCCAAGTATTGCGCCACATGTCGGGTTCAAACGGCTTGGTCTGCGATCCGCTCCATAACGATTTAATTGGCATACTTTTCTTTTTTTTACATGATCAAATGTTACTAATGATCCTCTGTAACAACCACATGGCTGTGACATCATTTACAGAGGAAGCAGATGAAAGTAAACGAAACAACGTAAATAAATGGAATGATAATGTAGGCCCTACCAGCTGAAGGGAACTATTTGGCAGTTAAAATATGTGTGGTTTTCAGGTCTACTGACGGTCGATTATGATAGTGGCTAATATTTAACATGATAAATAATAGGAAATAATTAAGACACTAGCGCGTGCCCATCCCTGCACGTTAAAAGGCAGTACAATTAAAATTAGGCATAATGTCACAGCATTTCATAAACTTTACCGTGGGAAAGTTGATATGCTTCCGTTTTCTTCCATATGACAGGCTTCACATTTGTCTCCAGCGATTATAAGGTCAAATAGTTCTAAAACAAGTGTCATTTATATTTACAATTCCCTTATCCAAATTGATTACTCCTTTATCTAGCACTCATCAATTTGTCAATTACAGTGCATGGAGAATGGTATTATTTCTAGTGGGAAAAAATGAAGTAAATGCTTTTTCCACTTGGAACTGGTAGAATTATTAGGAAATTAGATCAGAATATGCCGTATCTGTTGACACACCACTGTCACACCTTAATTAATTCAATCTCCACCCCAAACAAATAGCAGGGAAATAGCATGCTTTTCTCATGCTTAAATTCAAGGTCAGAATACACGTAGAGAGAAACGTGCATAAAAAGGGAATCGGCCCCTAAAATGGCACAAGGACACGTGTAGTATATCTTCAACTGGCTCAGTTCCCTTGCAGTGCATATGTCCAGGATTTAACTCTCCAAAACAAGCCTTCCATTTTGAAATTCACCTGCACGGCAATAAACACAACTAAAATGTGTAGACTACAGAGTTCTACATCACTGAAAACAGCTCTGGCTCGCAGTAACATCCCTGCATGAAGCTGTACTCATGGGCCTGCTGCATTTCTCCTTGAACAGGCTGGTGGACACCTGAAGGATGATGGAGTTACAGTGCATTAGATAGAGATGGAATACTCACAGGCTTCTTTGAGTTTCTCCTTGTCGTAATGTAGGTTCTCATAGTCGTGCATGCTAATACGGTTCACCCGGATCCTTAACCTCTCTGGGAAGGGCTGCTGGCTGAGGAAGACAACAGAAGAAGCATAGCCATTTGGGTACCATCTCGCAAAAATTGGAATTACGCTGAACTAAAATATAAGCGCAACACTTTCAAAGATTTTACTGAGTTATAGTTCATATAAGGAAATCAGTCAATTGAAATACATTTATTAGGCCCTAATCTACGGATTTCACATGACTGAGAATACAGATATGCATCTGTTGTTCACAGATACCTTTATAAAAAAAGGTATGGGCATGGGTCAGAAAACAGTCAGCATCTGGTGTGACCACCACTTGCCTCATGCAGTGCAACACATCTCCTTTGCATAGAGTTGATCAGACTGTAGATTGTGACCTGTAGAACGTTGTCAGACTCCTCTTCAATGGCTGTGCGAAGTTTCTGGATATTGGCGGGAAATGGAACATGCTGTCGTACACATCGATCCACAGCATGCTCGATGGGTGACATTTGTGTTGAGTATGCAGGCCATGGAAGAACTGGGAAGAACTTTCCAGCTTCCAAGAATTGTGCACAGACATGGGACCGTGCATTATCAGGCTGAAACATGAGGTGATGGCGGTGGATGATTGGTACGACAATGGGCCTCAGGATCTCGTCACGGTATCTCTGTGCATTCAAATGACCATCGATAAAACGCAATTGTGTTCGTTGTCCATGGCTGATGCCTTCCCATACCATAACCCTACCGGTCACCATGGGGCACTCTGTTCACAACGTTGACATCAGCAAACCACTTGCCCGGATGTGGAGGTCCTGGGCTGGCGTGGTTACACGTGGTCTGCGGTGGTGAGGCCAGTTGGACTTACTGCCAAATTCTCTAAAATCATATTGGAGGAGGCTTATGGTAGAGAAATGAACATTAAATTCTCTGGCAACAGCTCTGATGGACATTCCTGCCATCAGCATGCCAAATGCATGTTCCCTCAAAACTTGAGATATCTGTGGCATTGTGCTGTGTGACAAAACTGCGTGGCTTTTTATTGTCCCCAGCACAGGGTGCACCTGTGTAATGATCATGCTGTTTAATCAGCTTCTTGATATAATACACCCGGATGGATTATCTTGGCAAAGGAGAAATGCCCACTAACAGGAATATAAACAAATGTGCGCACAAATGTGTGCATAGAGTATGGCATATTTCTGGGATCTATTTCAGCTCATGAAACATGGGGCCAACAATTGACATGTTGCGTTTGTATCTTTGTTCAGTGTACATATTTGTAGGAACTCTGAGTTTCAAACAACCAAATCATGTCAAATTGACACACAAGAAAGATTATTCCATAACCTATGCTTGATTTCAATACACCGTTAAACTGTACATAATCAGTTACTTTCCATATTCATTTCTAACTTAGTAAACTATTTGGGAGTTGGAAACATCTCGGCTGAGAGATACAAAATAAATAAATATGGAAATAAATGACGGTATAAGTTTAATGAACGGCTGTCACCCGGGAAGAGCATTAACACAAGCTGATGACAGGGGATCAACCTCCAACCACAACACTCTGACAACCTGGGCTCACATGCACAGCAGCCTGAGAGAAGCCAGAGGTGTTCAACGCTGCTTTCCCCCCTTCCGTTTGTCATCGCGATGGCTTCAAGGATGATTATATATTCATGAAAACAGTTGTGATCTGTGACGAATGTGACCTGTTCGCAGTGTGTGGGAGATTCAAAAACAATGTTGCGACTATAGCTTACCATTCTGTTCAAGGACAATAGACACCTGACAACAACAACACAAGTCGTATATGTTTCTTACTGCAGTATGTTGCAAAACAGTTGGCAGGACAACATCTAATTTTTTTAACCTTTATTTAACCAGGTAGGCAAGTTGAGAACAAGTTCTCATTTACAATTGCGACCTGGCCAAGATAAAGCAAAGCAGTTCGACAGATACAACGACACAGAGTTACACATGGAGTAAAACAAACATACAGTCAATAATACAGTATAAACAAGTCTATATACAATGTGAGCAAATGAGGTGAGAAGGGAGGTAAAGGCAAAAAAGGCCATGGTGGCAAAGTAAATACAATATAGCAAGTAAAACACTGGAATGGTAGTTTTGCAATGGAAGAATGTGCAAAGTAGAAATAAAAATAATGGGGTGCAAAGGAGCAAAATAAATAAATAAATAAAAATTAAATACAGTTGGGAAAGAGGTAGTTGTTTGGGCTAAATTATAGGTGGGCTATGTACAGGTGCAGTAATCTGTGAGCTGCTCTGACAGTTGGTGCTTAAAGCTAGTGAGGGAGATAAGTGTTTCCAGTTTCAGAGATTTTTGTAGTTCGTTCCAGTCATTGGCAGCAGAGAACTGGAAGGAGAGGCGGCCAAAGAAAGAATTGGTTTTGGGGGTGACTAGAGAGATATACCTGCTGGAGCGTGTGCTACAGGTGGGAGATGCTATGGTGACCAGCGAGCTGAGATAAGGGGGGACTTTACCTAGCAGGGTCTTGTAGATGACATGGAGCCAGTGGGTTTGGCGACGAGTATGAAGCGAGGGCCAGCCAACAAGAGCGTACAGGTCGCAATGGTGGGTAGTATATGGGGCTTTGGTGACAAAACGGATTGCACTGTGATAGACTGCATCCAATTTGTTGAGTAGGGTATTGGAGGCTATTTTGTAAATGACATCGCCAAAGTCGAGGATTGGTAGGATGGTCAGTTTTACAAGGGTATGTTTGGCAGCATGAG
This sequence comes from Oncorhynchus tshawytscha, assembly GCF_018296145.1. NCBI lineage: Eukaryota > Metazoa > Chordata > Actinopteri > Salmoniformes > Salmonidae > Oncorhynchus > Oncorhynchus tshawytscha. The sequence continues at coordinate 56,560,900 of NC_056440.1, forward strand.
TGAAGGATGCTTTGTTGCGAAATAGGAAGCCAAATCTAGATTTAACTTTGGATTGGAGATGTTTGATATGGGTCTGGAAGGAGAGTTTACAGTCTAACCAGACACCTAAGTATTTGTAGTTGTCCACGTATTCTAAGTCAGAGCCGTCCAGAGTAGTGATGTTGGACAGGCGGTTAGGTGCAGGTAGCGATCGGTTGAAGAGCATGCATTTAGTTTTACTTGTATTTAAGAGCAATTGGAGGCCACGGAAGGAGAGTTGTATGGCATTGAAGCTTGCCTGGAGGGTTGTTAACACAGTGTCCAAAGAAGGGCCGGAAGTATACAGAATGGTGTCGTCTGCATAGAGGTGGATCAGAGACTCACCAGCAGCAAGAGCGACCTCATTGATGTATACAGAGAAGAGAGTCGGTCCAAGAATTGAACCCTGTGGCACCCCCATAGAGACTGCCAGAGGTCCGGACAGCAGACCCTCCGATTTGACACACTGAACTCTATCAGAGAAGTAGTTGGTGAACCAGGCGAGGCAATCATTTGAGAAACCAAGGCTGTCGAGTCTGCCGATGAGGATGTGGTGATTGACAGAGTCGAAAGCCTTGGCCAGATCAATGAATACGGCTGCACAGTAATGTTTCTTATCGATGGCGGTTAAGATATCGTTTAGGACCTTGAGCGTGGCTGAGGTGCACCCATGACCAGCTCTGAAACCAGATTGCATAGCAGAGAAGGTATGGTGAGATTCGAAATGGTCGGTAATCTGTTTGTTGACTTGGCTTTCGAAGACCTTAGAAAGGCACGGTAGGATAGATATAGGTCTGTAGCAGTTTGGGTCAAGAGTGTCCCCCCTTTTGAAGAGGGGGATGACCGCAGCTGCTTTCCAATCTTTGGGAATCTCAGACGACACGAAAGAGAGATTGAACAGGCTAGTAATAGGGGTGGCAACAATTTCGTCAGATAATTTTAGAAAGAAAGGGTCCAGATTGTCTAGCCCGGCTGATTTGTAGGGGTCCAGATTTTGCAGCTCTTTCAGAACATCAGCTGAATGGATTTGGGAGAAGGAGAAATGGGGAAGGCTTGGGCGAGTTGCTGTTGGGGGTGCAGTGCTGTTGACCGGGATAGGAGTAGCCAGGTGGAAAGCATGGCCAGCCGTAGAAAAATGCTTATTGAAATTCTCAATTATGGTGGATTTATCAGTGGTGACAGTGTTTCCTATCTTCAGTGCAGTGGGCAGCTGGGAGGAGGTGTTCTTATTCTCCATGGACCTTACAGTGTCCCAGAACTTTTTTGAGTTAGTGTTGCAGGAAGCAAATTTCTGCTTGAAAAAGCTAGCCTTGACTTTTCTAACTGCCTGTGTATAATGGTTTCTAGCTTCCCTGAACAGCTGCATATCACGGGGGCTGTTCGATGCTAATGCAGAACGCCATAGGATGTTTTTGTGTTGGTTAAGGGCAGTCAGGTCTGGGGAGAACCAAGGGCTATATCTGTTCCTGGTTCTAAATTTCTTGAATGGGGCATGTTTATTTAAGATGGTTAGGAAGGCATTTTTTTAAATATCCAGGCATCCTCTACTGACGGGATGAGATCAATATCCTTCCAGGATACCCCGGCCAGGTCGATTAGAAAGGCCTGCTCGCAGAAGTGTTTCAGGGAGCGTTTTACAGTGATGAGTGGAGGTCGTTTGACCGCTGACCCATTACAGATGCAGGCAATGAGGCAGTGATCGCTGAGATCTTGGTTGAAGACAGCAGAGGTGTATTTAGAGGGGAAGTTGGTTAGGATGATATCTATGAGGGTGCCCGTCTTTAAGGCTTTGGGGAGGTACCTGGTAGGTTCATTGATAATTTGTGTGAGATTGAGGGCATCAAGTTTAGATTGTAGGATGGCTGGGGTGTTAAGCATGTTCCAGTTTAGGTCGCCTAGCAGCACGAACTCTGAAGATAGATGGGGGGCAATCAGTTCACATATGGTGTCCAGAGCACAGCTGGGGGCAGAGGGTGGTCTATAGCAGGCGGCAACGGTGAGAGACTCGTTTTTAGAGAGGTGGATTTTTAAAAGTAGAAGTTCAAATTGTTTGGGTACAGACCTGGATAGTAGGACAGAACTCTGCAGGCTATCTTTGCAGTAGATTGCAACACCGCCCCCTTTGGCAGTTCTATCTTGTCTGAAAATGTTGTAGTTTGGAATTAAAATTTCTGAATTTTTGGTGGTCTACCTAAGCCAGGATTCAGACACAGCTAGAACATCCGGGTTGGCAGAGTGTGCTAAAGCAGTGAATAGAACAAACTTAGGGAGGAGGCTTCTAATGTTAACATGCATGAAACCAAGGCTATTACGGTTACAGAAGTCGTCAAAAGAGAGCGCCTGGGGAATAGGAGTGGAGCTAGGCACTGCAGGGCCTGGATTCACCTCTACATCGCCAGAGGAACATAGGAGGAGTAGAATAAGGGTACGGCTAAAAGCTATGAGAATTGGTCGTCTAGAACGTCTGGAACATAGAGTAAAAGGAGGTTTCTGGGGGCGGTAAAATAGCATCAAGGTATAATGTACAGACAAAGGTATGGTAGTATGTGAATACAGTGGAGGTAAACCTAGGTATTGAGTGATGAAGAGAGAGATATTGTCTCTAGAAACATCATTGAAACCAGGAGATGTCATTGCATGTGTGGGTGGTGGAACTAATAGGTTGGATAAGGTATAGTGAGCAGGACTAGAGGCTCTACAGTGAAATAAGCCAATAAACACTAACCAGAACAGCAATGGACAAGACATATTGACATTAAGGAGAGGCATGCTTAGTCGAGTGATCAAAAGGGTCCAGTGAGTGGAGAGGTTGGTTGGGGGTCACGGCGATTTAGACAGCTAGCCAGGCCATTGGTAGCAAGCTAGCATAGGATGGAGGTCTGTTGTTAGCCACCTCTTGCGTTCCGTCAGTAGATTAGTGGGGTTCCGTGTGGTAGAGGGGATTAATCCAAATCACACAACAACAACAAAAATATAAACAATAGATATAGTTATAGAGGCCCAAGAAGAAAACATAATAATAATAAAAATAAATAAATTGTCCGATTGTCTATTCAGATAGCAGCCGGTAAGACAGCTAACGGTTAGCAGGCTGCAGATGGGCGTTCAGGTAACGTCGCGACGGAGGAGCCAGCCGGATCTCCTTCGGGTAGATAACGTCGGCAGTCCAGTTGTGAAGGCCCGGTGGGGCTCCGCGTAGGCAGTAAAACGGGTCCGGATAGGTGACTGCAGCCCAGGAGTGATTGATGGAACTCAGGAGTGATTGACAGAGCTGGCTAGCTCCGGAATAATTGATGTTTGCTCCGGAATCGACGAAGGCCGATAGTCACACGGATAGCAGCTAGCTAGCTGTGAGATCCGGGTATGAATGTCCAGAGAGCAGTCGAAATCCAGGGACATGGAGAGAAAAATTGGTCCGGTATGTTCCGTTCCGAGCCGCGCTGCGCCGTACAGAACTGGCGATAGATTTTCGAGCTAAAGGATAGCTGATGACCACAAACCATGGTTAGCTGAATACTAACGATTTGCCAGTAAAGAAGCTAACTAGCTTCTGAACTAGCTTCTGATTAGCTTCTGGATTAGCTTCTGGATGGTTTCAGGCTAGCTTCTTGGAGTTTCTGGCTAGCTTCTTGGAGGATTACAGATTTGAGGTAAATAATACTTTTTTATAAATATAAATTGGTGAGGCGGGTTGCAGGAGAGTGTTTTGAAGATGAGTTGATGGAAAATAAAAATAAAATGTATGTGAAAAAAGTTGTAAATATATATATATACAGGACACGACAAGACGAGGACAAAAGACGTCTGAACTGCTATGCCACCTTGGAGAGATCGGGGTAATGTCGGGGTATGATCGCAAAAAATGTAATCAGTGTAGAAGTGAATACAGCTGGGTCATTTGCATCTTATCATTCTTACTTTCTGTCCAAATGCCTGGTGTTTTGCTTCACAGAAGGTCGGGCCATTCTAACCAACTTTGCAAAAAGGAAGAACGGTATCACAAATAATGTTTTGGACGACCATGTCTTTAATCTCAGCTAAAACAGGCTTCTGTAAACACAATCATTGAATTAGTCCCCCCTCCCCGCCGACATTTCAATCCTGTACACGGAGGACTCATAATTCCCCTCCGTCAGCAAGTCAACACATTGTCGCGAGACATCAGAATCAGCGAAGTATGAAATTAGCAAAAAAAACATTACAACAGGTTTGACAAAAGGTAACGCAATTACCATGTAAATCAATAGGGCGGTTCATTCTGATAATACATCTGATTTTCAGCCTGTAGACAGACAGACTGATATGACGAAGACTACTGATGGAGAGAAAAGGAAGATGCTAGCAAGGCCATGTTGACTTTGATGAATGTTTTTTTGTGTGTTTGTTTGTTTGTTTCCCCTCGTCGGCTTAGATTATTTTACATTCACAAGTCTTTGTCAGCGCTTCAACCACTCTTGCAAATGAATCCCACGGGCTAGCGTCGAGGACACCTGCGTGCCACACCCGCATGCCACTTAAAAATCACACAGCAAGAAATTGAAGAGCGACCTTCGGCTCGGTCGAGGACACTTGTGGAATGCATTACAATAACTTCCAACTCCACAAGAACCGTTATGACAACAGAGGCAACCTGCCGACAGCGCAAAAGACTAAACAAAGTACACTATCGAAAGTCTCCATAGCGGATTGATGTTAAGGATTCTGACCTTAACCTGGACTGTATTACTCACTCATTGAGCAGCGGAATAGATGTCCTCCTCTTTGCCTTCTGCACCATGTTCGCTTGGTTCCTCAGGGAGATACGGATGGTGGAGGGGGCTAGCTTGCACGGCTCCCCATCTACCTGCATGGGGATGGACTTGTAGGTGGTGAGGGTCACCTCTCTGCACTGGTTCAGCCGCTCACCATGACCTCCGACCTGCAGCGTGGCCTACAGCACCAGGGAGGACGAGACGATCATCCATCAGAGCAAGGTCACGACTAGGACAAAAAGAAACTGACTCATCCATTTCATTAAATCTACTAACTTATGTTTCTAACACACAGACAAATTCAAGTTGATAGGTGAATACCAGAGAGGTCATGGTGAAGCCGATAACTTCAATGCAGCCATCGTCATGCCGTTGTGGCTCAAAGTCATGGTGCTCGCTTGGGTTGCCCCATGGCATGGTACCAGCACAGTATCTAGTACACACATACACACATGGTTAGGTGCCTAACTTAGCCTACAGCCTCCATTACGACAGTGACAAAATTGTAACATGTCATATATAACATTGAGGCTGCTAACCTGGGAATGTTGAGGAACACCAGGCACTGCAGCTTCAGATCCTGAACCTTTGAGGTGAGGTCGGTGCCGTCGCACTACCGAGAGGAGACCGACAGACAGACAGACAGACAGACAGACAGACAGACAGACAGACAGACAGACAGACAGACAGACAGACAGACAGACAGACAGACAGACAGACAGACAGACAGACAGACAGACAGACAGACAGACAGACAGACAGACAGACAGACAGGCGTCTCCATTACTGTACACATACGCACTCAGATCATTCCCGGAAAAGCTCTCACATGGCCTTATAAAATGTACCCTTTGAAAGGTGCCACATTCTGACTGACTGACAGTGAAGAAGACATCTGTCAGTCTAATGAGATGTGATCCTTACAACCTACCTAATATACAAGCTCAGAATGGAGCCTCGGCTCTCAAACTGGGGTCAATTTTATTTCTGCACTAACTACTTTTACTATGAAGGGTGAAATTCCTGTTAACGGATTTAGATTTGAACTTGAACCCGTTGTGGAATGACGTCACACAATCTGAGCTGCAGCCAAGGTCCGTGTAATGGTCAGTTGAACTCACCACGACCTTGATGTGTTTGGCTAAGTCTTTGGAGCTGCCCATGAGGAAGTCCGAGAAGGCCGTCTGGTTAGAAGGAGCAACAGAGAATCAAGCTTGTAGATTATCAATAGAAAACATTGACACAACTAAAGCTATGGCCACAAATACAACAATTACTATCACTACAAAATGGTAAAAGTGATGATAATGGTGAGAAAATAGGATTTCTCCTGTTTAGAAAACACAACTGTACCCACCCCTGCATAGAACATCTTGTTCCGAAAGCGGCTGTTGAATTTCTCCGGGTTGGCCTCTGAGGAGCGTTGGTTATAGAAGGCATGATAGGTTGTGAGTAATTATGGCACAATGATTTGGCATACAGTAGATACACACAGCATCATTTGCTACTGTCGATGTGAGCCATCTATGGATAGCACAGATTTATCCCCAACAATGGCATTACATGGGTGGTCAACGTTAAGAGATCGATCGGAAATACAACCTCGAGACTCGTGGAATTCTAGTGTTACGTGTGCGTCGAAGCCGAGGCTGAAGTAGTTGTTGAAGACGTCGAGGGGGAGCTGCGGAAAAACAAAACCCGTACAAAGAAATGTGTTAATCCCAGACGCAATATCACCAATACATCACCAATACATCCGAAATCACAGTGTCAAATGTTGACATTTCAACACTAAACCGGAGTATACTGCTGAGCCCAACTCCATCCTCAGTCCTACGGTCTTCAGTCACCCCAGACTACCCTCACTGCCGTAAACATAAAAATAATAATAATAATACATCATGTTTGAGGTCGTAGAGCAACATTGTGCTTCTAGTTGATAAACTCTCTCAACTTTTAGAACTAACTAACCATTAAATAATGGAAAGGTCACTGAGGTATTTTGGTGTGTGGCCAGCCATGACCCTATTCACAATAAACAAATGATATTGTGACATTATACAGAGGTTAGTTCTCTGGGGCTCGATGAACTCATCACAGTCAAGACCTGATTTACGCTGTAATTACAAACACACCAGTAACACACCAGGTAAAAGAGCAGGCACTAAGTTCAAATCCTCATTCCCTGCATCACGCATCCACACCATCATGTGTTGACAGTCCATGTCTACAGTACAGGATCTGGGACGAGAGGGGGTTTGTTCACCTTGTCTGTCTGCTGCTCATCCCTCTCCTCTGCAACAGCATCCTGGTTGGCCTCCACTATTAGATTCCACCGGTCGAGCTGGACGACGTTCCCATCCTCTACATGAGACAGGATCTTAGACACCGGCTCATCTGTGTAACCCTGGAGAGGGGAGGAATAGAGAAGGAAAACACCAAGAGTATTAAACACAGTTCATTGTAGAAAGCAGCTCGTTCCTCCTGAGGGATATCAATTCTTCAAGACATTTTTCAAGAAAATAATAAGCGGCTATAGTCATGATTCTGGTGCCCTCTACAGAGTTAACTGTGCACCTGCATTGTTCAACGACTATGGAAAAGCACAGCTTTGAGGGGTATACACCGACTGTATAAAATATTAGGAACACCTGCACCTGCATTTACCAGGTGAATCCAGGTGAAAGCTGTGCTCCCTTATTGGTGTCACCTGTTAAATCCACTACAAAATCAGTGGAGACGAAGGGGAGGAGTCCGGGTTAATGAAGGATTTTTAAGCCTCGAGACAATTGAGACATGGGTTGTGTATGTGTGCCATTCAGAGGGCACATATAGACAGGTTTGAGTGTGTCAAGAACTGCAACGCTGCAGTTTTTATTATTTATAACGCTCAACAGTTTCCGGTGTGTATCAAGAATAGTTCACCGTCCAAAGGACATCCAGCCAACTTGACACAACTGTGGGAAGCATTGAGGTGAACATGGGCCAGCATCCCTGTGGAACACTTTCGACACCTCGTAGAGTCCATGCCCTGAGGTATTGAGGTTGTTCTGGGGGGGGCTGCTAACTCAATATTTAAAAAAGTGTTCCTAATGTACACTCCGTGTATATGTTGTCCAGATATGGTTGAGATACTCACACCCCCCCAGTTGAGGGTCCTGGCCAGGTCGTTGCCTGTCCCCAGAGGCAGGATGGCTACTGCAGGCTGGGGGTTCAGTTGGAGCTGGTCCAGAGCAGACAGGATCCAACCCACCTACACACACACACACACACACACACACACACCATACAACAGACATATTATCAAAAACGTCATGTGATGTGCCCTTCAACAACATGCCAAACATTGTTATTGTCCTTGCTTAAGGAATACATGTTTAAACAGCTTAACAAACTGCACCTGCAGCATAGTGTGTGTTGCTGTTCAATCACTTAGATAACCATCAAAGTTCAGGGCTTAGATCACTAAGATGGGGGTCAAACGCCTTTAAGGGAAAACACCAGACACTGTGTGCTGTTATTTGACTGATCACAAAGTAAAGTTTGCTGCTAAAATAGTTCAGGAATGTCTGTGCATTGCTTAAAAAGATTGCTGTTGGCATTGCTGTTGTTTCTACTCACCGTGCCATCCCCTCCGCATGCCAGTATCCTCAGGTTATGCACCTTACGGTACATTTCTAACCTTGGAGAGACAGAGCAAGAGACAAAATCAAACTTCTAGCTTTCTGTCACAGTCAGTCCACAGTATCAAGCCTGTTAAAGAAGGTCTCCCACACTCAGTTAAAATCGTCAGCATTCACAGTGAAGGGGAGTCCTACACCGCAAATGGCTCCTGGGCAGACAGAATAATAGCATAGTGTATCCATAGGAAGAGCAAAAAATAATATCAAAATAATACTTGGAATTAGAACGACTTCTTTTGGTTCAGAGAGAGATATATATATATATATATATATATATATACACACACATACATGCATATATTAGATCTAATGAGAAGGAGCTTTGCGCCAGTGAGCACAGAGTAATGGAAGAGCTCCAAGACCTATACGCAATGATGATGAGATTTATTTTTAAGGGCCAGAGTCAGTAACAAGTCGGGACTTAGTACAAAGTTTGCACCGGCTATTTTTGAGAAACTTACCCATCCTTGGGTCCTCCCAGACTCAGGTCAAATACTTGGCGAGGGTTCAGGTACCACATGAACGACTGGATAATCTTGGCTCCCTGAAAATGAGTAGGAGTACAATTACTACCAGTTCCTCATTATCATCATCATCATCATCATAATAAAAAAGTATTTGATTAACTGACTAGTATATTATTGAGTGATCCAGAGAAATGCGTGAGGTATGAGAGGTATGACCGGACTGCTGAAAGACTCTTTAAGACACAGACAGTGATTCATCTCACAGACCAGTCGGGATTACACCTGTGACTGGTGTTGGCCTCGGCCCACTGGGCCTGCACTGACAGCTCCAGCACAGACAGCACGTCTCTCACCTGATTCCCCCCACTCTTTGGGTTGACAAACACCAACAGCGGCTTCATGAGCTGAGAGGGAATGGGTCTAACTATGAAGGGCTTCCAGCGCGCCTCCTGCACAAAGAGGAAGGGAGAGGGGCAGAGGAAATAAAGGGATGCATTTAGAGAGGTGAAAGATGAGACTGATTGTACAGTGTTGCTTTCCTAAGGGGAGAACTGCTTTTACTGGTGTTTTGTTATAAACTATCGCGTCAGACTCATTTAACATTATGCCAAATTAACTCACTAAAATGAAAATGGCATAGAGCTGACGCTGCGTGGATACTTCCTACTCTCTACGAGACATAGTATAGCCAAAGAGTATACAGTTGTCTAACACTGTGCACAGTTAAATTGATCAATACGGTCTCCATAACTGTGGTTTCTGGGGTGATCTGGGGAGTTGGGGTGGGATGGTACCTGGGACTGGCTCCGTCTGAAGCACTTTAGAGCGCCTTGTCTTTGGAGGGCTGGCTAACCGACGCAAGGCCAGACAAGAGAGAGAATTATTTCTATACATGCACTTGTCATGTAAATGCATTCAAGCCATGGTATTGGACACTGGATGTCGCCAGGAAGTATGTATTGACAAGCACATCCTGTGTCCCTGGCTGGGTGGTGTCAGCAGTGATTTGATAAGGGTCAAGACTGTCTACATCGATAATACCTCGTCATTAGTTTGACAATGCCCTTTTCGTTACCATTTCATAAGTATGTACTTCATGTATAATATTTCAATGTAAAACCAATTGAACAGTTCACAACAGATGCGGTATAAATGGAAATGATGCCCCTCAGACTAATCAGCAAAGGACGTTTCAGTTACGTACATCTCCTCACATTACAAACGGTAGGAAATGCCACTTGCAATGGATGATGAACTCACCTCTACTCCCTTTTTGCTGGACTTGCGCTTAAACGAGGTTCGTTTTTTCTTTTTGCTCGCCTTTAGCGAGGTCTGAAAGAATAACACATGAGGATTAACTGTCACGCTGGTATTCCATTTATATAAGGAACAGCATTTGATCAACTGTAAATAATACACTGTAATTTATCAGAACTGTTGACAGCTCAAACTAACGGATGACTGCCACCCTCTGTTGGCTTCGCAGTGCAATGGCACCACAAAGTATTTGGGGAAGCATACCATTGCACGTTGTAAACTCGCATGGTGGCAGTGAATATCTGAATACTTGGAGGTGTATTGTGTGACGGTGTATTTTGTGACTGTCGGGGCAGCAGGTAGTGTAGTGGTTAGAGTGTTGGTTCAAAAAGGTCGCTGGTTCAAATACCCGGGCCAACAAGGTGAACAATCTCTGACCTTGAGCAAGGCACGTAACTTTAATTTGCTCCGGAGGCACCAACCTACTATGGCCAACACTGTAAAACAACATTTCACTGTACCTATCCAGTGCATGTGACAATATACATCTATTTAAAAAACAACAACATTTTATTCATAATTTTGTTTTTTTTACCTGAGGTCTGCGAACCCGGAGGATCCAAGTAGGGGGTACGATGACAGAGGCATGAGCACCCAGGGAGCAGGACTCCTCGATCTGCTGCAGCATGAAGCAGGACACCTTGTTGTGATACTAGAGTAGGGAGAAGGACAGAGGAAAGGACGGCAGCAGTGAGCACAACACACACCAACACACATCATTCCTTTAAAACACTCAACACAGACCCTCACACAACTGTCTCACATAAACATACATACAACTTTTACAGAGGGTGAATACACCAGTGATCTCACACATCCATATTCATTGGAAGTGTTGTCATTCAACACAGACACTCACACAAATGTCTCACATAAGCATAAAGCATACAGACACACGTCATCATCATCCATGCAGATGAGCCTTGTGATTTACATGTATTCCCTGAAGTCGGAAGTTTACATACACCTTAGCCAAATACATTTAAACTCAGTTTTTCACAATTCCTGACATTTAATCCTAGTAACAATGCCCTGTCTTTGGTCAGTTAGGATCACCACTTTATTTTAAGAGTGTGAAATGTCAGAATAATAGCGGAGAGAATGACTTGTTTCAGCTTTTATTTCTTTCATCAAATTCCCAGTGGGTGAGAGGTTTACATACACGCAATTAGTATTTGGTAGCATTGCCTTTAAATTGCTTAAATTGGGTCAAACGTGTCGGGTAGCCTTCCACAAGCTTCCCACAATAAGTTGGGTGAATGTTGGCCCATTCCTCCTGACAGAGCTGGTGTAACTGAGTCAGGTTTGTAAGGCCTCCCTGTTTGCACACGTTTTGTCAGTTCTGCCCACAAAGTTTCTATAGGAATGAGGTACGGGCTTTGTGATGGCCACTCCAATACCTTGACTTTGTTGTCCTTTGTTGTCCACAACTTTGGAAGTATGCTTAGGGTCATTGTCCATTTGGAAGATCCATTTGCGACCAAGCTTTAACTTCCTGACTGATGTCTTGAGATGTTGCTTCAATATATCCACATAAATTTCCTGCCTCATGATGCCATCTATTTTGTGGAGTGCACCAGTCCATACTGCAGCAAAGCACCCCCACAACATGATGCTGCCACCCCCGTGCTTCACAATGTTCTTCGGCTTGCAAGCCTCCCCCTTTCTCCTCTAAACATAATGATGGTCATTATGGCCAAACAGTTCTATTTTTGTTTCATCAGACCAGAGGACATTTCTCCAAAAAGTACAATCTTTGTCGCCATGTGCAGTTGCAAACCGTAGTCTGGCTTTTTTATGGCGGTTTTGGAGCAGTGGCTTCTTCCTTGCTGAGCGGCCTTTCAGGTTATCTCGATATAGGACTCGTTTTACTGTGGATATAGATACTTTTGTACCTGTTTCCTCCAGCATCTTCACAAGGTCCTTTACTGTTGTTCCGGGATCGATTTTCACTTTTCACACCAAAGAACGTTCGTCTCTAGGAGACAGAACGAACGTGTCTCCTTCCTGAGTGGTATGACGGCTGCGTGGTCCCATGGTGTTTATACTTGCGTACTATTGTTTGTACAGATGAATGAGGTACCGTCAGGCGTTTGGAAATTGCTCCCAAGGATGAACCAGACTTGTGGTCTTGAGGTCTTGGCTGATGTCTTTTGATTTTCCCATGATTTCAAGCGAGGAGGCACTGAGTTTGAAGGTAGGCCTTGAAATACATCCACAGGTACACCTCCAATTGACTCAAATTATGTCAATTTGCCTATCAGAAGCTTCTAAAGCCATGACATAATTTTCTAGAATTTTCCAAGCTGTTTAATGGCACAGTCAACTTAGTGTATGTAAACCTCTGACCCACTGGAATTGTGATACAGTGAATTATAAGTGAAATAATCTGTCTGTGAACAATTATTGTTGGAAAAATTACTTGTGTCATGCACAAAGTAGATGTCCTAACCGATTTGCCAAAACTATAGTTTGTTAACAAGTCATTTGTGTTATCTCGATATAGGACTCGTTTTACTGTGGATACAGATACTTTTGTACCGGTTTCCTCCAGCATCTTCACAAGGTCCTTTGCTGTTGTTCTGATTTGCACCAAAGTACATTCATCTCTATGAGACAGAACTAGGAGACAGTCTCCTTCCTGAGCGGTATGACAGCTGCGTGGTCCCATGGTGTTTATACTTGCGTACTATTGTTTGTACAGATGAGTGTCGTACCAGGCATTTGGAAATTGCTCCCAAGGATGAACCAGACTTGTGGAGTTCTAAAATTTTCTGAGGTCTTGGCTGATTTCTTTTGATTTTCCCATGATGTCAAGCAAAGAGGCACTGACTTTGAAGGCAGGCCTTGAAATACATTCACAGGTACACATCCAATTGACTCAAATGATGTAAATTATCTTATAAGAAGCTTCTAAAGCCATGACATGATGTTCTGAAATTTTCCAAGCTGTTTAAAGGCACAGTCAACTTAGTGTATTTAAACTTCTGACCCACTGGAATTGTGATACAGTGAATTATAAGTGAAATAATCTGTCTGTAAACAATTGATGAAAAAATTACTTTTGTCATACACAAATTAGATGTCCCAACAGACTTGCCAAAACTATAGTTTGTTAACAAGAAATTTGTGGAGTGGTTGAAAAACTAGTTTTAATGACTCCAACATAAGTGTATATAAACTTCCGACTTCAACTGTGTATTAACAGTGTTGCACTTTTCATGTAGCCTAATTTTGGCCAGCTAATATTAGTAGTAGATTTTAAATCGGTTTCTCAGTTATAGACTGAATTTACAATAGACCAATTTACAAACATAACATCAATCATATATAAATATCAAATAGAGCCCCACAGTGGATGTGTCATAATACCCATAAAACCTAGCGGTCAAACAGGGAAATGGTCCCAATCATTTTCCCACCAGTCATTTTTCCCGTAGGGGATTTTAGAAACACTTAAAATAAGGGCTGTGTTTCATGTAAGCTTACCCTGGTGTGAAGTTTGGATAAACATGCAAATCTCTCTCAGACTAGGTGACATTGCTGTAGGATTATGTAGCTGCGAAAATACTGGTCAAATTAAGATCCTACATCTGTACAGTACAATCAACCTTCCAACTTACTGCCTGTTTACACCATGAACAGCTGATGGCCACAATCTCTTTGCTATGAAAGGCAAACTTCTGCTGGAAACCCTGGAGAGAAATTAAATCAGATATAAGATGTAACGTACCCTCAAGAAGAACTTGTTTCATCAGATTGTTAATCCTGCAAATGAATGAATTGATATTATAACCATGCTCACCTTCCCGCACTGGCGACACTTCCCATCCTGGCGCCTCCGGTGGACCCAATGGTGCCGCACTACGGTGGGCTGGAAAACCGACGTTCATAAACACATTAATCAACTCACTCACAAATTCGCAATTTAAAATACTGTGGATTTCCAATTTTTTAGTACATGTAGACAATGGTGAGTGAGATCAGGGAAAGCTTGTGTTGAGTTTATCATTAGCGATGTCAGAGGTTTGGCCAGACACAGTGAACATTATTGTGTATAGGACTCCATTATAAACCCAGTTCTGTGGTAATAATGACTATGTGTGGTACGCTAACAGAACAGGGCTCTGGGCAGCTGAATAGAAATGGAAGAAAACGAAACTTCTGGAATACCTATCATCCTTCCACTCCCTCCTCTCTACCTTCTCTTCCTTTGTATCCACTGCTAAAGCTGCTTCCTATCACTCTAAATTTCAAGCTTCCACCTCCAAACCTGGGAAACTATTCTCCACTTTCTCTTTCCTCCTTAATCCTTCACCTCTCTCCTCACTGTCTGCGGATGACTTTGCAAAAAAAAAGTTTTACGACATCCATTCCTCTTTCACTCAGTCCACTGGTCCCACACACACACTACTATATGCCTTGATCTCCTTCTCCCCGCTCTCTCCAGATGAAATCCTGTGACGATTGAGGTCCGGCCGTCCGACAACATCCCCGCATCTCTTCACCATATCATTTTTGTAGACATTCTCCCATTTTTCACTTCCCTCATCAACTCCCTGATCCCTGGCTGCGTCCCCTCTGACTTCAAGATGGCCAGAGTTGCTCCCCTCCTCAAGAAACCAACATTCGGCCTCTGACGTCAAAAACTACAAACCGGTATCGCTTCATTTCTTCATTCCAAAACATTTGAGCGTGCTGTCTCTGACCAACTCTCTGGTTATTTCTCTCAGAACTAACTTCTTTACCCTAAGGCAGCTCATTCAACTGAGACCGCTTTCCTCTGTGTCACAGAGGCTCTCCGCTCTGACTAAGCTGACTCTCGCTCTCCTTTGTTCTCCTCCTCTTAGATCTATCCAGTGCCTTTGGCACCGTGAACGATCAGATCCTCCTCTCCACCCTCTTAGGGCTGGGCGTCTCAGGCTCTGCACCCTCCTGGATTGCATCCTACCTGGCAGGTCACTCCTACCAAGTGGCATAAAGAGGATCTGTGTCTGCACCACGTGATCTCACAATTGGTGTCTCCAAAGGCTCGGTTCTAGGCCCTCCTTTTTTTCTTTACACAAAGTCACTCGGCACCATCATATCCTCACATGGTCTCTCCTATCATTGCTATGTGGATGACACTCAACTTCTCTTCTCCCTTCCCCATTCTGACACCAAGGTGGTGACACGCATCTTCTGTGTGCCTGTCAGACTTCTCAGCTTGGATGTCGACCCACCACCTCAAGCTCAACCTTGACCAAATGGCTCTTCCTCCCTGGGAAGGCCTGTCCACTTCAAGAACTCTCCATCACGGTTGACAACTCCACGGTGTCCCCTTCCCAGAGTGCAAAGAACCTTGGAGTGACCCTGGACAACACCCTGTCGTTTTCTGAAAACATCAAAGCAGTGACTCGCTCCTGCAGTTTTATGCTCTACAACATCCGTAGAGTACAACGTTTCTTCACACAGGAAGCAGCGCATGTCCTAATTGAGGCACTTGTCAGCTCCCGTCTAGACTACTGCAACTCTATTGGTTGGGCTCCCCACATTGCCATCAAACTCCTGCAACTTATCTAGAATGCTGCAGCCCGCCTAGTGTTCAACCTTCCTAAGTTCTCCCATGTCACCCTGCTCCTCCGCACACTCCACTGGCTTCTGGCCGAAGCTACGGACCAGCAAGGGGACCTGCACCTCTTTATCTTCAGACTATGTTCAAGCCCTACATACCAACCTGAGCACTCCGTTCTGCCACCTCTGGTCTCTTGGCCCTATAATCACTACGGGAGGGCAGCTCAGCCCAGTCAGAGGTATGGCGCCTCCGACACCCCCCACCCCTCAAAAAACACACACAAAAAACACTTCTTGTCCCACCAGCACTGACTTTGCCCGATGAATACTTTGTTGAGGGAAAATGTACTTGAAACGATTGTGATATGTTGTCTCAAATAGCCATCTTAAGATGAATGTAGGTCGTTTTGGATAAGAGTGTTGGAAAATTACTACAATTTTGAAATGCGAATGTATGATGAGGGGATTTTAACTTGGACACCGAAAGCTAGCTCTGGAGGACTATAGGATATGGGGTTACCCAGTCTTTGAAATCATTAGTCAGGCATCAACTAGTCAGGCATTACTCTCTTACTGCCCCCATAACTGTGGCTTTTGGTTGGGGTGATCTGGGGAGTTCGGGTGGGATGGTACCTGGGACTGGCTCAGGAAAGGGGTGGCCATGCAGTTAGCCATCCGCCTGAGGCACTTTAGAGCACCTTGTCTTTGGAGGACTGGCTAAGGTCAAAGGTCAAGAGAGAAGGTCAAGGGGAAAAAGGGAAGCAGGGACAGGAGGAGACAGACACATAGAATGACAAGACAAAGGCAAAGGAAGACGAAAAATGCGTGAAAATAAAGTATGAGCATGAGTATCATGATCGTGCTGATCAAATGGAAATAAAATGTATTGGCACTTACCTCTCGTATATTCCTAGACCCCGATTCCCTGAATGACGGTTTACACCTAAAGTTTATCTACATGGTACAGAAAACAAATGGTTTCAAACATGGATTTATTTTGTTGGTCGCTGTTTCCAATATGTTGTTAGACAAACCCCTGCACCAAAATAGAATGCTGAATCAGTTATCCAAAAAGGGCCAACGGGAGAGGTATGAGGTTAAAGTGAACATGCTGAAGTTCTTGTTCACCTAGAAGTCGTTACTGAAAAGGGAAACCTGTGGTGCAATATGTGTTACTAGGTCAGTGTTGCAACCAGCTCTTCACCTTTACCTCCACCATAACAGCACCATAACGGCATCAGATAAAGTATAAACAATAGATATAAACTAACCCTCAGATTAGCAGAGTTATGGGAACAAGTTAAAGACATTTTGGAAAAAGGGAGATTCAGCAACTAAACATCTCTAGCAATAAGCAACCTAATGTATTCGACGACCAATCAAAGCAGCCCAATTTGGAAAACAGCTTTGATTATCCAGAGAATGACCCAATCAGAGTGCAGCATTGGAGGGCGAGGTCAATGGGTCAGGTAGCGTAGTGAGATAGGGTTAGAGAAGGAGTATGATCTAGTTATAGCACTAGTTATATCCCATAGCAGCCTGAGAGAGGTCAGAGTGTCTCACTCTAAAGGCGGGGTCTTCGATAAGCAGGCTGTCTTCATAGGGCATAGCCTCGAATAACTGGAGAGGAGCAGGGTGGGTTAGGTTGGCATGGCTACCATTTCAATCTCATCTTACCTGATGTGATGGAAACATTTTGTCTCCTTGAGAGACAACATCTGAAAAGGCTGATATTACGGTATTTTTTCAACATTTGCAACTCATTTTTGTCTTGGTACGCATGCTGTCAACTAATTTCCATAACTTTGACGATAATACATAATTTAACATCTATCTGCAACCAGGTGAAATCACAGTTCAACGGATGAAAAGTTTGTGAAGCATTGGTTGGGAAAATGGCTTGAAACTTACCTTTTCTAGCTGTTCTATGCAGATTGTGTGAACCACTATCTTGCAGGCTGCACACTTTTTCCGGGCTACAGATTTTTGCTGTGGTGACAAAAGATGAGTGAGAGAATATTATTTAATCACCCATCTTGTAGTAATACATGAAAACTTCCTGAATTAAATTACTTTCTTTTAACGTGATAATTCAAGGGTACAACCATAAACGTATATAGACCGCTCTAGTGCCCCAAAGCCTGTTTTAGCATGGGTAGTGCCATTGAAGAGGGATCAGGAGGGATCAGCCAATGAATTATACACCTGAGCAAACATTCCTTAACTGCAGGTGGCAGTAAATTACCAACCTTGGTTTTATACCTGTTCAGACAACACACTCCAGATGGCAATATTCACTCTTCACTACTTTAAAATGAAGAAAGACTTCAATGGAACTGCCCATGCGGTCACAGAAGCTATATGGCACAGATGCAAAGAAGGGCCCTCTATCTACCTCTATGGGTGCAACTCCCTCAAGATGGCAGCAGTACTTCTTAGGTGAAGTGTGTTATGGTTGTGTGAACACCAGAGGGAGCCTCTACACAAGGGGTGCCAAACTCATTCCACGGAGGGTCGAGTGTCTACGGGTGTTCAAACCTCTCTTGTACTTGATTGATGAAATAAGGCCACTAATTAGCAAGGAACTCCCCTCACCTGGTTGTCTAGGTCTTAAATGAACAGAAAAACAAAAACCAGCACACTCTATGGAACGCGTTTCACACCCCTGGTACAGAGCATTGCATTAAAACAATATATTATTCACACACCGTAGATGTCAGAATTAAATCTCATACACATAATGCAATCGAAAAAAACATATCTCCATCATCTGAAAAAAGAAGATTGGGCTCATTTTTACAGGTTCTCTTCCTAGTTACCCTTTTTATAATCCCATCAGTTCTCAAAAAAATGAAGAGACAGCGTTTATGTTCATAACATGGCTCCATTTTTCATACTATAATGTTTACAGTTGCAGAGAGCTATACAATCTGCATTCTCTAGAAGTGTAGTAACATCCACTGACGGATGAAAAACAAATGTGACGAGTTAATACTCCCCCTCTTGCTTTAGGGATGCACTACAAATACATCTCCTCTAATCAGTTCATTCCTCTCTTCCTCTGGGCTCATTCCTGTCAAAGCATCTGTGGCTTTGTGATGTCAGGCAGGGCCAGGGGTAGCTGCGCACACACACACACACACACACACACACACACACACACACACACACACACACTCACCAGTGTCTTGGCGAAGCAGTGCTGCTCTCCGACGTAACAGAAGTCCCCAGAGACATTTGTCTCAAACCAGATGTGCTCCCCATACAGGGCGTTCTCCTGGAGGAAGAGTCTATTAAATACACCCTTATTTTTTTTACCCTGACAAATAGGAAATCTCAGCTCATAGAATCCACTACCAAACAGTACCTCTGGGTAAACAAAGTACACAACTCTGAAACTCATTAGGGGCATGTAGTTCATTATGGGGTACAAAATCAATGAGCTGGGCCAGAGGCTGCACTTACGGTCCAGTCACAGCTGCTCCGGATCTCCCTGTCTGGGTCAAACTTGGCCAGGGCTGAGGCACTGGGCTGGGCAGACAGGTGCTGTAGACCCGATTTAGCAATGGCCTTCCTGAAAATGACACAGACGCAACACCTTTGAATGATTGCAATAGCATCATTGAGATGACATGCCCGGTGGGATACTGCATCACAACCTAACGGGGAAACCCACTCTTCACCCCTGATGGAAGCAAAGTAGGCTCTGATCAAAGAGAGAGGTTCAGCACACATGATGAATAATGAAATGGTACATCTGACGTCATACAATATACAGCATTCAAAATGTTGAGCCAATGTGCAGCCAGGTACACAAGAGGTCTAGGTTTGGTATTTGACAGGTTTGTGTGACTGAGACCCTGCATGAAAGGTGCTGTAGGAGTCACTAAACAAAACTCCTAGCTTTACATATTAGCAACACAAAAAGGTCAGCAAAGTTTGGTGTAAAATATGAACTATTTCCCAGTTTGCAGTTACATACTGCAGCAGGCTTAGACACAAACACTTGCTTAACTGACATCAACACTTCAGACCAGGAAGTGCTGGTATGGTTGGAAGGGCAGGATGTGTATATTCTGACATTGAAGCCCCCCCACACTTCCCTAATACACACACACACAAAAGCATTGTCTGTGACCAAGGCGAAGGTAGGGGGTCTACATACGAGACGAATCCACTCCAAGTCTCCAGGCGGGGGTCGTAGTAGGTACCCTGCAGGGGGCTGAGGGACTCCCTGCGGCCCCTGGGCTTCCAGCAAGCGGAACAGTTCCTATACAGGGAACGGGAGGAGTGGCGGGCCACTATAGAGCTCCTGCGGCTGGGTGCGGGGACTAGCCTGCCTTGCCAGGCGCTGTTGGAGATGGTGGAAGGTCTCCGTAACTGGCTGGAGCGTCGGTAGTGCCCGTGCACACCGTAGGCCGCCCTGCTACGGTGCACCGCCTCCGCCGGCAGCAGGTGGGAAGAGTTACGGCGCAGGCAGCGCGGGGCGCGGATCAGGGGCCGGGACTGGATGCTCTCCATCGTCAAGGCTGCCATACTATGAGCCTGATTCCAGTCCTGCCATGGAGACGTCCTCTCTCCCTCTGGATATGATGATGATGATGATGCCTCAGTCCCCTCTCGTTCACTCCCGCTGCCCTCCGACCTGGTGCTACACTCTCTCTGACTGCAGCTGTCCCCTTCTGACTCGGAGCAGCACGAGGAGGAGGGGCAGCTCTCAGTGCCCTCTCCTGATGCCCCCTCACCGCCCTGCGCCCCTGGTGCCCTCTGCTGCTCCGCACTCATCTGGACCAGGCTGGCCAGCAGCATGGAAGGCCCCAGCAGTTGGGTGTCAATGGTGCGGAGCTTGGCGGCTCGCCGGCGGCGGACAGAGAAGCGGGGATTGACACAGGCCATGGTGGTGCTGGAGCGACGCCTGGTGTAGTATCTGGTCCTCACTAGCTGCCCCCCTCCATAATAACAGTGGGGTAACCCCTGCACCTCGCTGGAGCGCCTGCGTTGTTGGTGAGCAGCGCAGGCCAAGCCCACACTGGAACTTCTACGGCCCACATAACCTGACTGCAGGCCAACACTGGAACGTCTTCGTTGGGATTGAGAAGTCGGCGACAGGCCTGCACTGGACCTTCTGCGTCCCACAGGACCTGTGAATGGCAGTCCCACACTAGAGCGCCTACGTTGGACCAGGCCAGCAGAGGGCAGTCCTACACTGGAGCGCCGGCGAGCCTTGCTTGTGGGCACCGCCACGCCAGGCCGCCTGTATTGGCATTGTTCCGCACCTTTCAGTCTAAAGTGCCGGCGGAAAAAGGTGTCCATGGCAACCCACAGCTTGTGGGTTCCCTTTTCAATGTCCCTCTGCAGTGGCTGTTGGTACAAAAAAATCAGTCTGTCAGCAAAACCTTCAATACTGTACACAAGTCACTATCCAACTCTTACCAATAGGGATGCAGTACTGTTCTTTTCACCCCGTGTGGAAAAGCTGAAGGTGAAATGTCTGAACTCGTACACTGCTGCCAGAGAAGGTAATGCACACACGAGACTAATCTGGGCCTAGATGCTCAAAGAGCAACCTCAATTGGCTGACTAGTGATACTGTCAGTAACTGAACCTGCTTACAAAGGGACATTAGTCAATGCATCTAGAGCGATAACAGTTCCATTCTCCAGTACAAGCAACGTGACCAGCTGCCCCGGTTCAATAACTCACCACCTGTAACGCTATACCTCGGTAGTGTTCTGTCTGGTGAAAGTAGAGCCGAGTCCAGGTCACCTATCACATGATAGCCATTGTGACGCCACTACAGCACAAAGCAAGAGGATATATTTAGCGACCGCCTTTAAAATTCTGTTCAATCACCTCATCAGATACGCCACTTGACAGAACCAAAGAATGCGTCGTTATCCAGTAACCTCAACTCCATTCAACGCATTTCCCTCTGCCAACAATGAAAGGGAATTGTGGATATCAACTTCATAAAGGAAGTCATTGTCCTGATCATCTTTACTTAGATATCACAATCTGAATTGTGAATTCATAAACACACAGTTGTGATGTAGAGAAGTGGGGCAGGGCTCAGGCAACCTCCACAGGATGCCAAGCTGCTGCTGTATTACTGATCTCAGACCATCATAATCACCCAGAGCCTCCTTCTCTGATTACATACAGACTGATACAGATACCCTTCACAGGAAGTGACATGTAGTAGAAGTGCTCAGCAGCATTAGCCTGTCGATGCTTTGATTCAAGCTGAAGACAAGCAACAACGTCAGGGACACGGCGTCTATTTACATCCTGTGGCAGGCAGCTAATGCGAACCACAAATGAAGAAGATAGGCTTAGTGTTTATGACCGATAGATCCAAGGCCCCTGTTAATGAAGTGTTGAGGATGAACCATTAAGTGTGTCATATGTATAGGGCATAGAAAGGCTTATTTTCCTTTCAACTATTATACATGTCATGGATGCTCTCATGTCGCTCTACCTCTCTTGTGATTAAGACTGGTTGTGGAGGGGAGACGTTGAGAAAGAAAAGAAACCGCGCGCACACACACACACACACACACACACACACACACACACACACACACACACACACACACACACACACACACACACACACACACACTCATTTCAATCTGAATGGATTTCTAGAACCTGCCAAAGGAGCCTTTGATCCTTCTCATCTCTTATTCAATTCATTAGACATTCAGAAAGTAAAGTAATAACAAAAATGGCCAAGAGGGTAGCGTGGGTGGGGCGAGGTGGGATGTGGAGGGGAGAGAAGCACGACCAAGGCTGGGGATAAAAGGACCAAGCTGAGTAGAGGCTGTTTCCGGCACACAAGCATCATTAATCCATCTGTAACGCAGCATGAAGAGAGACATGAGAGAAGGCCTAGTGAGAAAATGATTAACGGCAGTCGCAGATGATTCAAACATTTGCTTTAAAGCGCAGGGATTCATCCACAGGTCTTACAGCTGCAGTACGTAAAGTAGACATTCAAAAAGTTGTATACAGTAAATTATTGATAATTTATAGTAGGGTTTTTACACATACATCTACAGTGCCTTCAGAAAGTACTCAGACCCCTTGACTTTTTCCACGTTGTAGGTTTATTCAATTGTTTTTCCCCCCTCAATCTGCACACAATACCCCATAATGACAACGCAAAAACTGTTTTTTAGAAATGTTTGCTAATTTATATAAAAAACTACATATATTATATTTACATAATTATTCAGACCCTTTACTCAATACCATGTTGAAGCACCTTTGGCAGCGATTACAGCCTCGAGTATTCTTGGATATGACGCTACAAGCTTGGCACACCTATATTTGGGGAGTTTCTCCCATTTCTTCTCTGCAGATCCTCTCTGGCTCTGTCAGGTTGGATGGGGAGCGTCGCTTCAGGTCTCTCCAGAGATGTTCGATCGGGTTTAAGTCCGGGCTCTGGTTGGGCTACTCAAGTACATTAAGCGACTTGTCCCAAAGCCACTCCTGCGTTGTCTTGGCTGAGTGATTAGGGTCGTTGTCCTGTTGGAAGGTGAACCTTCGCCCCAGTCTGAGATCCTGAGCGCTCTGGGGAAGGTTTTTCATCAAGGATCTCTCTGTACTTTGCTCCGTTCATCTTTGCCTCGATCCTGACTAGTCTCCCAGTCCCTGCAGCTGAAAACCATTCCTACAGCATGATGCTGCCACCACCATGCATCACTGTAGGGATGGTGCAAGGTTTCCTCCAGAAGAGATGTTTGCTCTGACATGCACTGTCAATTTTTTTACCTTATATTAGGCAAGTGTGAGCCTTTCCAAATCATGTCCAATCAATTGAATTTACCACAGGTGGACTCCAATCAAGTTGTAGAAACATCTCAAGGATGATCAATGGAAACAAAATGCCACTGAGCTCAATTTTGAGTCTCATAGCAAAGGGTCTGAATACTTATGTAAATAAGGTATTTCTGTTTTTTAATATTTTTTTATATACATTTGCAACATAAAAAAAAACTGTTTTGCTTTGTCATTATGGGGAATTGTGTGTAGATTGCTGAGGATAAAAAAATAGAATACGGCTGTAACATAACAAAATGTGGAAAAAGTGAAGGGGTCTGAATACTTTCCAAAGGCACTGTATGTGCAGGGAGACATTGTATTTGTTAGATATGGAATTTACTAAATCTCTCCGATTATACAGAGATTTAGTTCACCATAAGTGAACAGGACTGAGGCCTATTAGCTTGATGTCCCCTGACTGTGTAATGTAGCTGTCAGATTCATATATTTGAAAAGGTCCAGTGCAGCCGTTTTTATCTCAATATCAAATCATTTCTGGGTCACAATTAAGTACCTGGCTGGGATTTAAAAAAAACATTTGAATTGAAAAAACAACAACAAAAAAACAGCTTCTTAGCAAGAGCAATTTCTCAAGCAAGAATTCTGCTAGGACTGTTTGGGAGTGGTCTGAGTGGGGAGGGGGAAATTGAAAACTAGCTGTTAGCAGAGAGGTTTGGAACACACGTTCTGATTGGTTTATTAACTAATTTACTGCCTGGTATGTCACCAGACAGGCCAAAACCCCATCCCATCAAAACATTTCAGGCAGTCTTTTCAAACAGCTTACACTAAATGGGCATTATCATCATTTTCAGTATTATTCCAACCTCAGTGTGGAAATACTGTATATACAAAACATAGGAAACCACCTGTTTGACTGGACTGAGCCTTTAAACAAATATGTTAGAAGTACATACTGAATTTGTTTTCGGGCATCCGGCACACGAGCGGCGCTCAGGGTTTCTGGCTCTAATATGAACCTTCTCTTCAGTGTGTATTCTCAGTCTGGGTTTCCCACCCCCACCCCCACCCATGGAGCATTCTGGGAATCAGGGTCAAAGGTCATCTGGTTGAGGCCTCAAGCATATGTGGCTGTATTCACGTACAGTAGCGTTTAAATCATTAATCAGGGAAAATGCGACAGTCTTTCAAAACAGAACCACAGACATGGTCTTTGCCACGTTTTGACTTCCCAGCTCCAGAATCTATGATGAATATCATCAAAGTCCTGTACAGTTCTTGAATGGTTTTATCTAGAAACAGTGACATATGTTTACTATTATGCCAAGGTAGTCACAGTATACTGTACGGTAGCCAACATATACCTTTAGCAAACCCCTGA
This sequence comes from Oncorhynchus tshawytscha, assembly GCF_018296145.1. Taxonomy (NCBI): domain Eukaryota; kingdom Metazoa; phylum Chordata; class Actinopteri; order Salmoniformes; family Salmonidae; genus Oncorhynchus; species Oncorhynchus tshawytscha. The sequence continues at coordinate 56,585,858 of NC_056440.1, forward strand.
GGTGGCTATGATTAAACTTCTAGGGCAGTGTCACTGTATCGACTCCATGGCTAAGATAAGCTCTAAACACAACACAAGTGCTCAAGTCCTTTAGATTGATCATTTCCTTTCCCCCCCTTGCTCTGCACACTAACTAAACACTAACTGCTTGATTGACAGATAGATAACAGGGTTACGGAAAGAGATTGGTTACCAAAACAATTAGCTCAACACATTAAAAATGTTAGCCTCTCTAGGCCTACATCCTCTCAAATATGTGCATTTAGCGCTATGTATGTGCGTCACAGTGAGTGTACGCTGTGGAATAGAATTGCTTTAAAGCATTGGGTTTTCTATGGCACAACACCGTCACGATGGCCAGTCCCATGGACTCCCAAACAAATCAATTTGAAATACAATGCATCCGGGGGGGGAAAAACACACACAGTACCATACACACACGTAACAAAAATACATAAATACAGATAGGCTTACACACACAATCATGTTTGCATTATGCACTCCATCCCTGATAGATGAATTAGTCACAGGCTCTTCCCATTGCCTGATATGGATTGGGATATGCCTGCCTGCACGGCCAGGCACAGCTCCAACACCGTCATTCTATTTGCCGATGACACAACAGTGGTAGGTCCGATCACCGGCAACGACGAGACGGCCTATAGGGAGGAGGTCAGAGACCTGGCCGTGTGGTGCCAGGACAACAACCTCTCCCTCAATGTGTTCGAGACAAAGGAGATGATTGTGGACTACAGGAAAAAGAGGACTGAGGACGCTCCCATTCTCATCGATGGGACTGCAGTGGAGCAGGTTGAGAGCTTCAAGTTCCTCGGTGTCCACATCACCAACAAACTGATATGGTCCAAGCACACTAAGACAGTCGTGAAGCGGGCAAGACAAAACCTATAACCCCACAGAAGACTGAAAAGATTTGGCATGGGTCATCTGATCCTCAAAAAGTTCTACAGTTCTACAGTTGCAACATCGGGAGCACTTCACTGGTTGCATCACTGCCTGGTATGGCAACTGCTCGGCCTCCGACTGCACGGCACTACAGAGGGTAGTGCGAACGGCCCAGTACATCACTGGGGCCAAGATTCCTGCCATCCATTACCTCTACACCAGGCGGTGTCAGACTCCAGCCACCCTAGTCATAGACTGTTCTCTCTGCTACCGCACGGCAAGTGGTACCGGAGCGCCAAGTCTAGGTCCAAGAGGCTTCTAAACAGCTTCTACCCCCAGGCCATAAGACTCCTGAACACCTGACTCTCCCCCCCCACTGCTACTCTCTGTTGTAATCTATGCATAGTCACTTTAATAACTCTACCTACATGTACATACTCCCTCAAGTAACCGGTGCCCCCGCACATTGACTCTGTACCGGCAACCCCCTGTATATATTGTTATTTCTTTTACTGCTGCTCTTTAATTACTTGTTAATTTTATTCTTATCTTATCCATCTCTTATTCTTATCCATATTTATTTTTTTGAAAACTGCACTTTTGGTTAGGGGCTCGTAAGTCAGCATTTCACTGTAAGGTCTACTCCACCTTGTATTCGGCGCATGTGACTAATACAATTTGACTTACAGAGTGTAGACTGACCCAGCATCAGTTGTTACAAAAACCCCTACAGTACCTTTACTCCCTCAAATACCTAGCAAGTAAAATGGAGGAATGCAGCGAAAAATGAAAAGGTACTGTGAATAATACAGAAGTGTATGTGACTGGGACAGGTAGTATAACAGGGTCTGGAGGGCTTTTATTGCTGAAGTATACATATTGTACAAACACTGACTCTAGTGGAGTCAGTGTTTGAAGCTGTTATAATGCTAAACGCCATACTGTATTGTACAGGAAAAAGCTGGATAGGTCCATTGTAAATATAAACCCAAATTAAACCACAGAGCATTACCACATGCACGTACATCCTTCGAAAACGATATTGGTTTTAGTACTTGTGCTGTGGCTCTTACAGTGTGGTATTGTTGGCTCTTTGTATGGAGCTTTGAATAGAACGCAAAAGTGACAGGGATATTTAAATATATATTTAAATTTTATATTCATAGTATATATTTAGACTTTAGGTTGAGGTTTTTTCCCCCATTGGTCCTTCCTTGGAATTCATCTTCAATGCAGCAGTGTTTATATCGCAGTACTAGAGGCGTCCCTACAGGCCCTGGTTCGATCACGGGCTGTATCACAACCGGCAGTAATCGGGAGTCCCATAGGGAGGCGCACAATTGGCCCAGTGTCGTCCTGGTTAGGGTTTGCATAGTTAAAGAAAGGTGAAGTATATAAAATAAAAAATATATTTCAACTAATATTCAATGAGGCAAAGTGACAAGAGGGGTGGAAAACACCATCCAAAGTGCTAATTTACATTTACCCAAATACCACAGATGGTGGTGTTAACACTGGACACTTAACCTGGATAGCGTGCACAATATCAGTCTACCTTTAACAGCAACACTGCTGGGACAACATGGGTAACCAGAATCAGATGAGGGTGGAGGAACTGGGGATCTACTCTACTCTGTGGAAGATTAGTGGGTAGCTAGATTCAAAATAGCGGATTTGGCTATTTCAGCCACACCCATTGCTGATAGGTGTATAAAATTGAGCACACAGCCATGCAATTTCCATAGACAAACATTAGTAGTAAAATGGTCTTACTGAAGAGCTCAGTGACTTTCAACGTGGCACCGTCAAAGGATGCCACCTTTCCAACAAGTCAGTTCCTCAAATTTTTGCCCTGCTAGAGCTTCCCCGGACAACTGTAAGTGCTATTATTATGAAGTGGAAACGTCTAGGGGCAACAACAGCTCAGTCGTGAAGTTGTAGGCCACACAAGCTCACAGAACGGGACTGCCGAGTGCTGAACCACATAAAGATAGTCTGTCCTTGGTTGCAACACTCACTACCAAGTTCCAAACTGCCTCTGGCAGCAACATCAGCACAAGAACTGTTTGTCTGGAGCTTCATGAAATGGGTTTCCATGGCCAAGCAGCCGTACACAAGCCTAAGATCACCATGCACAATGCAAAGCGTAGATTGGAGTGGTGTAAAGCTCGCGTCATTGGACTCCGTAGCAGTGGAAAAGTGTTCTTTGGAGTGATGAATCACACTTCACCATCTGGCAGTTTGACTGACAAATCTGGGTTTGGCAGATGTCAGGAGAACACTACCTGCCCGAATGCATAGTCCCAACTGTACATTTTTGGTGGAGGAGGAATAGTTGTCTGGGGCTGTTTTTCATGGTTTGGGCAAGGCCCCTTAGTTCCAATGACGGCTACAGCATAAATGATACGGTGCTTCTAACTTTGTGGCAACAGTTTGGAAAAGTCCCTTTCCTGTTTCAGTAGATGTCCTAAAAAGTAGATGTCCTAGAATGACTTGTGTCGTGGACAAAGTAGATGTCCTAACCGACTTGCCAAAACTATAGTTTGTCAACAAGAAATGTGTGGAGTGGTTAAAAAACGAGTTTTAATGACTCCAACCTAAGTGTATGTAAACTTCCGACTTCAACTGTATATGACGTGGAACAGGAAGTGTACTGGGCTATTTATAGCACCCCCTCTGTTTATATCCCCCTGGCTGCTCTCTCACTGCTGCTGCCTCCCGCCAGGCTCCGCATGTACACATCACAGATAATAGTCAAAAGAGACTACCTCCTGCTATGCCTCACAGATAGAGCGGGAGAGAGTGTGTGTGCACCAGTGAGAGAGAACGGTTGGGGAGAGGAAGAGAAAGACAGAAAGACCTCTCCCTCCTAGACCATAGACCAGGGCATCTCCAAACCTGTGCTGGAGTGCTACCATCCTGTCGGTTTTTCACTCCAACCCTAATATAGCGTAGCTCATTCTAATAATTAGCCTGTTGTCAAGCTGAAGCAAGTTAGTTACAACTGGGGTTGGAGTGAAAACCAATAGGAGGGTAGCTCTCTGTGCATGCTGGGTTAAGGCATAAGCCCACCAGCTCATCAACCCAGTCCGAGCCGGGTAACCACCTGTTCCTCTAGATTACTGAGGCGTGCTCCAATGAGGCTGGTATCATGGCGCCATCATCCAGGTCAATGTGCCTGGGTTAGGGATGGGCACCAGGCCAAGGTGTTGTGCCCCCACTGCTCCGGCTCCTGATCGATCTGGACATCCTGGTCTGTTAAATGCATTAATACCGCAGGGGCGAATGTAAATGAGATCGACAGTACCAGATTCTAACAAAGCGCCATGCCTCAAACCAAGCTGCATCAAGACTAGCTGCATCTAGGGGGACTACCTGTGTGGCCAGTGACACGTGTAATCACATCTACATGTGTACTGTAAATGTTATGGCTTTGTCACGGCCCTCAGTCGAGTGATGTTATTCGAACGGAAGGAGATTTGAATGGGTCTTGTTAAGCCTGCTGCTGTGATACATTGCACATGCCTATAGCCTTAGGATTGACCCGATCACCTAAAGCAGCTGAAAGTGATTAGTTGCCCCATTAAGGTTCCACAAATTCAGGAGTTAAATCACCAAATCAGTTACAAACAAATGTACAATAATCCATTCAAGGTACCCTCAGATAGAAGCAGCCTAAACGTGAACCGTATCGTAAGTGCACTGAAATGTTTAGGAAAATTATATATATTTTTAGTTGTTTCCATGAAGACGCTCCTTTCTAATGTTTCAATATGTCACAAAACGGATGAACCAAAGATGCAGTAAAAAAATAAAATAATTAAGTCACTCTCACTGTGATAGCTTTCAAACGTCCCTGCAAAGAAGCAGTACAGTGCAGTATGCGAGCTGTGCTCCGTGTGAGCCTGAGCCATGTTGACAGTATGGTGTGAGAGAATGGAGTCGAGAGGGAGTGTCAGTATAAAATAAATTAGGTTACAGTGTGTTTACCAGCGAACCTGAGAAACAGAGGACTGTTTTTGTTTCCATTCTGAGTTATGGACCTTAGGCCTCGAGCCCAGCCTTAAGGCACTGTTTGGACAGAAAAACCTCAATTCAACCTGCAAATGAAGTCACTCTGCTGTGAGCCCAACGTTGAGTCAGAATGTCTTACTCTTAGTAATTAGTAGATTATTGACTTTCCTTTCTGCAGAGAAGTTGATGCGACAGCAGAGAAATACAGTTGAGCTGTTATTCGGTTTTATCCTAAATATTTACATGTAAAACGTACAAAGGTCAGTAGGAAAAAAATAGCCATGGAGCTCTTGGTCCTCCAGCGTCGCATAGCGCATGATAATAGGGACTGTCAAGAATGAAGCCGTCATGCTGCTGCCCTCGGTTTGGTAAACACTCCAATGTTATGAGGATAATGGAGCTTACAGCACGACCATAAATGTATACTTTTCCTCCCACTGTAATCAAAAGTAAAATGTCACCATCTTGGCACGTCTGTGGACACATCTCCCTTAGATCCTCTGAGGGCACTTGTCTTGATGATAAATCCCCCTGTGGAGAGGGAGACTTGGAGGTGTCCTCGAAAGCCCCTGGGAAAATGCCTGACCTAGACTGCTATAACTCTCCCAGGCTAGGTCGTCCTCTAGGACAGTGTCAAATATCTAAGCTACCCTTACATAATGGATGTGCAGTGAACTGAAATATTGCCCGAAGGTCAGTTGACAGATATGGAGAGGAATAATTCAAATTGCAGAAATGACGCACCGTAGGCTGATTTCACAAACATAGTGTTCTGTGCTCTACATGTCTCCTCTCTCCATCCCTATATAGGTCTGTCTCCTCTCTCCCTCCCTTGACATAAACATCCATTCATTGAGCTTCAGCACAACACTACATGGAGGGAGGCACTGGAACAGCCTGGCTAGCTGGCACAGCTTGATGGGAGCTCAGAGAGCACACTATTTCCACAGCCATGTCAACATAGCTAGCATGGCGAATAGCACCGGCTACTGTAATTTATGGAGGGAAATTTCAACTGCTCATCTGTAGCAGAGGGCAACTGAGGTTTCTCACAGACTAGACAGAATGGGCAGACAGACTGGACCAGTGACCCATCGGTCCAGGATAAGAGCAGAAGCCTGGCCTGGTCCATAATCTTTTCCCCTATACTGTGGTGTCACTCAGCACAGGACAACAAAGGGCAGGATAATTAACACAGGGCTGAACTCTGATCAATGGCTCAAGGCAGCAGTTTGCACTAAAACAGCACTATCAGTGATGGTTATTGTTCACCACAATTTGATTGTTATCCCCCGACCTCCAGTTTAGTAGTCAGTCAGTATGCCTATACACTGAGTGTCCAAAACATTAGGAACTCGCTTTTTCCATGACATAGACTGGCCAGGTGAAAGCTATGATCCCGTATTGATGTCACTAGTTAAATCCACTTGAATCAGTGTAGAGAGAAGAGGTTTTAAGCCTTGAGACAACTGAGACATGGATTGTGTATGTGTGCCATTCAGAGGGTGAATGGGCAAGACAAAAGATTGAAGTGCCTTTGAACGGGGTATGGTAGTAGGTGCCAGGCTGCTCTGCTCTTAAACCGCCATGAAAAAGCCAGACTACAGTTTGCAACTGCACATGGGGACAAGGATTGTACTTTTTGGAGAAATGTCCTCTGGTCTGATGAAACAAAAATAGAACTGTTTGACCATCATTTTGTTTGGAGGAAAAGGGGGGGGGGGCTTGCAAGCCAAAGAACACCATCCCTACCGTGAGGCACAGGGGTGGCAGCATCATGTTTTGGGGGTGCTTTGCTGCAGGAGGGTCTGGTGCACTACACAAAATAGATGGCATCATGAGGCAGGAAAAGTATGTGGATATATTGAAGCAACATCTCAAGACATCAGTCTGGAAGTTAAAGCTTGGTCGCAAATGGGTCTTCCAAATGGACAATGACCCCAAACATACTTCCAAAGTCATAGCAAAATGGCTTAAGGACAACAATGTCAAGGTACTGGAGTGGCCATCACTAAACCCTGACCTCAATCCTATAGAAAATTTGTGGGCAGAACTGAAAAGGCGTGTGCGAGCAAGGAGGCCTACAAACCTGAATCAGTTACACCAGCTCTCTCTCGAGGAATGGGCCAAAATTCACCCAACTTATTGTCGGAAGCTTATGGAAGGCTACCCGAACCATTTGACCCAAGTTAACAATTTAAAGGCAATGCTAACAAATACTAATTGAGTGTATGTAAACTTCTGACCCACTGGGAATGTGACGAAATAAATAAAAGCTGAAATAAATCACTCTCTCTACTATTATTCTTAAAATAAAGTGGTAATCCTAACTGACCTAAGACAAGGAATTTTTACTAGGATTAAATGTCAGGAATGTGAAAAACTGAGTTTAAATGTATTTGTCTAAGGTGTATGTAAACTTCCGACTTCAACTGTACATGAACTGATGTGTGTATATATACAGTACCAGTAAAAGGTTTGGACACCTACTCATTCAAGGGTTTTTCTTTATTTTTTACTATTTTCTACATTGTAGAATAATAGGGAAGACATCAAAACTATGAAATAACAAATGTAGTCACCAAAAAAGTGTTAAACAAATCAAAATATATTTAAGATATATTAGATTCTTCAAAGTAGCCACCCTTTGCCTTGACAGCTTTGCACACTCTTTGCATTCTCTCAACCAGCTTTATGAGGAATGCTTTTCCAACAGTCTTTAAGGAGTTCCCACATATGCTGAGCACTTGCTGATCGCTTTTCCTTCACTCTGCGGTTCAACTCATCAAGGCAATTGGGTTGAGGTTGGTTGATTGGTTGCCAGGTCATCTGATGCAGCACTCCATCACTCTCCTTTTTGGTCAAATAGCCCTTACACAGCCTGGAGGTGTGTTGGGTCATTGTCCTGTTGAAAAACAAATGATAGTTCCACTAAGCGCAAACCAGATGGGATGTCGTATCTCTGCAGAATTTTGTGGTAGCCATGCTGGTTAAGTGTGCCTTGAATTCTAAATAAATCACAGACATTGTCATCAGCAAAGCACCCCCACACCATCACACCTCCTTCTCCATGCTTCACGGTGGGAACCACACATGCGGAGACACCTACTCTGTGTCTCACCAAGACATGAGGGTTGGAATCAAAAATCTCAAATTTGGACTTATCAGACCAAAGGACAGATTTCCACCGGTCTAATGTCCATTGCTCGTGTTTCTTGTCCCAAGCAAGTCTCTTCTTCTTATTGGTGTCCTTTAGTAGTGGTTTCTTTGCAGCAATTAAACCATGAAGGCCTGATTCACGCAGTCTCCTCTGAACAGTTAAAAAAAAATGTTTTAAACTAGGCAAGTCAGTCAAGAACAAATTCTTATTTTCAATGACAGCCTAGGAACAGTGGGTTAACTGCCTGTTCAGGAGCAGAATGACAGATTTGTACCGTGTCAGCTTGAGGGTTTGAACTTGCAACCTTCCGGTTACTAGTCCAACGCTCTAACCACTAGGCTACCCTGCTGCCCCATTGCTGTTGATGTTGAGTTGATGTTGAGATGTGTCTGTTACTTGAACTCTGAAGCATTTATTTGGGCTGCAATTTCTGAGGTTGGTATCTCTAATGAACTTATCCTCTGCAGTAGAGGAAACTCTGGGTCTTCCTATCCTGTGGCGGTCCTCATGTTTCATCATAGCGCTTGATGGTTTTTGCGACTGCACTTGAAGAAACATTCAAAGTTCTTAAAATTTTCTGTATTGACTGACCTTCATGTCTTAAAGTAATGATGGCCTGTCGTTTCTCTTTGCTTATTTGAGCTGTTCTTGCCATAATATGGACTTGGTATTTTACCAAATAGGGCTATCGTCTGTATGCCACCCCTACCATGTCACAACACAACTGACTGACTCAAATTTATTAAGAAGGAAAGAAATTCCACAAATTAACTTTTAAGAAGACACACCTGTTAATTGAAATGCATTCCTGGTGACTACCTCATGACGCTGTTTGGGAGAATGTCAAGAAGGTGCTGTCATCAAGGCAAAGGGTGGCTACTTTGAAGAATCTCAAATATAAACTACATTTTGATTTGTTAACCAAAATGTGTACAAAATGATCCCATATGTGTTATTTCATAGTTTTGATGTCTTCACTATTATTCTACAATCTCAAAAATACAAAAAAATAAAGAAAACCTCTGGAATAAGTAGGTGTGTCCAAATCTTTGACTGGTACTGTATATTGATGTTTTCCTATGTACCTGTATGCTTGATGAACATAGCCATGGTATCATTACACTGACTCTCTTCTACTCTTTAACAACTACTGTAGGCTGCAGTTCTAAAATACTGATCTTTCCCACCTTTCTCAATGCCCATACAAATGCACAATTAGTCAAAAGAACATTGAGTAATTTACATTTTCCACATGATTACCCTAATTGGATTGTAATCTATCAGCAAGTTATTTCACATCCCTTTGTTACATCTCTTCTACAAAACTATTTTTTCAAGAAATTTCCCCAATGTTATGTACACTACTCTACAGCTGTTCTAGGTTAGCCTACATTACACGCATACCTCATGGCGTAACCCTAAAATGAGTATCATGAGGTACAACGGTTGCCCTACAGGCCCATTGTGCATGTCTGAGACCAGCCCCTGTCATTCTTGGAAACACCGTCACCAAACATCTGTTGCTGCACATGGATGACAGTTGTGTCAGATACCACACGTAACACATACGGAGTCTGGTATTTCCACAGATTACCATGCTCTGAAATGTAAAAAGAACTGCAGAGGCAGAACGAGGAGAGGTGGACCGAGTGATAATGCCCCCTGGTCTGTTGATCAGTGTGGGAAAACAATGCCACTGCAAGTCCAAAGTTGTCTCTATCTGTCTGTCATTGAACCCTACACAGCCAAACTGCTAGGGGCTCCTGGGAAAAGGCACAACAGATCTCTCGCCTAATACTGTCCATCTTACAGAGAAAGCAAGATCTACTTCAGCACAGTACAACCAGATATAGTTTGTTTCCTTTGACTGCAAATGGTTGGCAACCAACTTTACGGTTGGTCTTTTTTTTATTTTTATAACTCACTTAATTAATGAAAAACCGATATGGTTTGTGTAGTGCACAAAACCCCTCTGTCTTGACAGGGTGTACAGTTAACTAACCAAACGCATTTTTCCTCTAAGTACAGTGTCATTTCATGAAGAGTAAATTAACGTCTTCTTTCAAATATACCACCGTTGAAAAACAGGTCTGTACACGTCTTCTCAACTACAACTCACAAATAAGAGGCACAATGGAATGTTACGACGGACAATCTCAGCCTTAGACTATGAACCGGTATACGCAACAGCTGTTCTTACTCTGGCTGTACTTCCTAAGCTGTTCTCAGAAAATACATGATAATCAACGTGTATTGTAGAGAACCTCCCAAAACATTCAAGAGTGACAGAGTGAGTGACACCCTTCAAAGAGCACAATCAGACCAGCTTTATTACTTGTCCAAACAAACACTTGTTGTTTTCCCACCACAATGCCTCTGTTCTATCGACAAAACCCTTCTCTGACAGCGTACAGCCTCGTGTGGAAAATCAAACAGCAGATTACACTATACACTGCTACACTATATCCACACCAACTGAAGCCCTCAGGGGACAAAAAGATACAGTACTGCATTAGAACGAGTGTCAGCAATAACAACATCATATTTGGCAAAACCACAGCATACACAAGTAAATGAAAAAGGAGATTCAAAATCAAAATACAACCTGATGGAAGCAGGTCAGTAACCATCCACGCTTTTCCCCAGCTTGTCTGTCTAACTTTTAGTCCATGTGTGGCCCGAGAGAGAGAGAGAGAGAGAGCAACAGAGTGGTTCATGTGGAGGGAGAATGTGTGTCACAGCCAGGCTGCAGAGGCAGACTTGTTGGAAGGGGAGTGTCAGAGGCGGACGGACGGGGTGAACGGTTACACTAAAATAACTCTGGTAATAGAGTTCACAGTTCCTTGATGAGCCGTTTACTTGAGTGTTAATGCTCTCTCATACATACGTAAACTGAATGCAGAGACACACACAGGTTTTAATGTTGCCACTAACTGCCTTTAAAAAGCAACGAATAACTTTGAAAACAGCCTGTGGCAACGATGAGTCAGAAACAGTTATTCTAGTGACAAAATTGATTACAAAGTGTAAATAGGATAATTTGTCATAAAGTCTCATCTAAAACTGACTTTGGAGAATCTGTGCGTCACAACGGGTAAATGAAGGTTGGGTTTTGATTTCATGATGTTCAATTGACCACTAACATGGGGTGAACAGCTGCAGTGATTGCTCTCTATCCAATAGCTATGACAGTGAGACATTGTTTACATAAGACAACACATCACAAAAAGAAAATCTTGAGAAATACTGCACCAAACACCTTAGTTAATACAGCTAATTGGCTTGTTTAGTGCCTCTTTAACACACTGTATTAGCTGGCACATGCAAGACTATAGCTGTGTTCGAATACTCATACTAACCATACTACTTGTGACGTGAATGTAGTATATAGTATGCTTATTGGTCATAGTATGGATATAGTTAGTATGCCAAAACTCCAGGATGTCATACTAAATTCGCCAAAATACTTAGTATACACGCAGAGGACACCATTTACGTACTTTTAGGGCCCATAATGCAATTCTTCAGAAAATGGGCATGGCTTCACAACGTTTTCAGATTTGAAGAAAATGGCAGAATATATGCAGCCGAAGTCCGACGAGAGCGAATACAAATGAATTTAACTAACTGATGACAAATGTTAAGAAAATGTTGAGTGAGCAATGTAATATAGTAATGACTTTTCAAATAAGTAAAGTTACACCTTATGTTGGCTGACAATTTGTTAGCTACGCTATCCTTATGAACCACAAGAGATAAAGATGCTCAAAGCTGACCCATTTTGCATACCCCACCATACCATCAGACAACCATATCCTCATCACTTGAAAAGAAAAACGATTGAGATTGATTCAATTTACAAGCTTACATACAGGGTTGTCAAACTACTTTATAATTTCCGAAAAAAACAAAGGTTAGTGATTGCACAAATTCTAATTTTTTTACTTATCAAAAAAATAATAATTTGAAAATCAGATTTTTTAAATATTCACATATGTTGTAGCTTAGACTCTTTTTAACATCACCTTAGGTTTTTGTGTTGTGACCGCCATCAGTTGAGACAAAACATGCTCTTGAATACAGGGTGGGTGTCATGTTTTGGCTGAGAAATTTACTAAAATGGGAATACATTTTTAAATCTCAACTTTCAAATGGTACCACCAGTGACCCTTTGATCCAGGATCAGATCAGAAGCCGTGCCTGGTCCATAATCCATTGCCCTATACAAATGGTACCACCAAGAGATGTTTTAAAATATACCGTCAATCCTCCATAGGAAACCTATTGAAATCATAGAAATATAGAAAATATAATAGACATGACCATTTAAGTTGACATTCAACAGTGGGTGGACCGGCGGTCATCTTTGTGGTAGTAAATATAAGTTACAATTTAAATCCAATTAAAATGTTGACTTTGTTGTCCTTAAGCCATTTTTGCTTGGGGTCATTGTCCATTTGGAAGACCCATTTGCGACCAAGCTTTAACTTCCTGACTGATGTCTTGAGATATTGCTTCAATATATCCACATAAATTTCCTGCCTCGTTATGCCATCTATTTTGTGAAGTGCAGCAGTCCCTCGTGCAGCAAAGCACCACCACAACATGATGCTGCCACCTCCGTGATTCACGGTTGGGATGGTTTTCTTCGGCTTACAAGCGTCCCTCTATTTCCTCCAAACATAACAATGGTCAATATGAACAAACAGTTCTATTTCTGTTTCATCAGAACAGAGGACAATTCTCCTAAAAGTACCATCTTTGTCCCCATGTACAGTTGCAAACCGAATTCTGGCTTTTTTATGGTGGTTTTGGAGCAGTGGCTTCTTCCTTGCTGAGCGGCTTTTCAGGTTATGTCAATAAAGGACTCATTTAACTGTGGATATAGATACTTTTGTACCTGTTTCCTCCAGCATCTTCACATGGTCCTTTGCTGTTGTTCTGGGATTGATTTGCACTTTTCGCACCAAAGTACGTTCATCTCTAGGACACAGTACGTGTCTCCTTCCTGAGCGGTATGAAGGCTGCGTGGACCCATGGTGTTTATACTTGCTTACTATTGTTTGTACAGATGAACGTGGTACCTTCAGGTATTTGGAAATTGCTCCTAAGGATGAACCAGACTTGTGGAGGTATACAATTTTTCTGAGGTCTTAGCTGATTTATTTTGATTTTCCCATGAGTTTGAAGGAAGGCCTTGAAATACATCCACAGGTACACCTCCAATTGACTCAAATGATGTCAATTAGCCTATCAGAAGCTTCTAAAGCCAATACATACAGTGGGGCAGAAAAGTATTTAGTCAGCCACCAATTGTGCAAGATCTTCCACTTAAAAAGATGAGAGAGGCCTATAATTTTCATCAAAGGTACACTTCAACTATGACAGACAAAATGAGAATAAAAAAATCCAGAAAATCACATTGTAGGATTTTTAATGAATTTATTTGCAAATTATGGTGGAAAATAGTATTTGGTCACCTACAAACAAGCAAGATTTCTGGCTCTCACAGACCTGTAACTTCTTCTTTAAGAGGCTCCTCTGTCCTCCACTCGTTACCTGTATTAATGGCACCTGTTTGAACTTGTTATCAGTATAAAAGACACCTGTGCACAACCTCAAACAGTCACACTACAAACTCCACTATGGCCAAGACCAAAGAGCTTTCAAAGGACACCAGAAACAAAATTGTAGACCTGCATCAGGCTGGGAAGACTGAATCTGCAATAGGTAAGCAGCTTGGTTTGAAGAAATCAACTGTGGGAGCAATTATTAGGAAATGGAAGACATACAAGACCACTGATAATCTCCCTCGATCTGGGGCTCTACGCAAGATCTCACCCCGTGGGGTCAAAATGATCACAAGAACGGTGAGCAAAAATCCCAGAACCACACGGGGGGACCTAGTGAATGACCTGCAGAGAGCTGGGACCAAAGTAACAAAGCCGACCATCAGTAACACACTACGCCGCCAGGGACTCAAATCCTGCAGTGCCAGACGTGTCCCCCTGCTTGAACCAGTACATGTCCAGGCCCGTCTGAAGTTTGCTAGAGAGCATTTGGATGATCCAGAAGAAGATTGGGAGAATGTCATATGGTCAGATGAAACCAAAATATAACTTTTTGGTAAAAACTCAACTCGTCGTGTTTGGAGGACAAAGAATGCTGAGTTGAACGTAAGAAGCATTTCAAGGTCCTGGAGTGGCCTAGCCAGTCTCCAGATCTCAACCCCATTGAAGATCTTTGGAGGGAGTTGAAAGTCCGTGTTGCCCAGCAACAGCCCCAAAACATGGGCCAAAATGGGCCAAAATACCAGCAACAGTGTGTGAAAACCTTGTGAAGACTTACAGAAAACGTCTGACCTCTGTCATTGCCAACAAAGGGTATATAACAAAGTATTGAGATAAACTTTTGTTATTGACCAAATACTTATTTTCCACCATAATTTGCAAATAAATTCATTAAACATCCTACAATGTGATTTTCTGGATTTTTTTTTGTGAGTTGGTGGTCACCTAACATAATCGTTTGTGGTGCTTTCGCTGTAAAGCATTTTTGAAATCAGACACTGTGGCTGGAATAACGAGAATTGTATCTTTAAAATGGTGTAAAGTACTTGTATGCTTGAGGAATTTTAATTATGAGAGGTTTGTTGTTTTGAATTTGGCACCCTGCACTTTCACTGGCTGTTGGCGAGGTGGGACGCTACCCTCCCACATATCCCAGAGAGGTTAAACGCTGAGCTGTAGTCTATGAACAGCATTCTTACAGTTATTTCCCCTCTTCTCCAGGTGGAAGAGGGCAGTGTGAAATGCAATTGAGATTGCGTCATCTGTGGATCTGTTGGGGTGCTATGTGAATGAGAGTGGATCTAGGGTGTCTGAGATGATGGTGTTGATGTGTGTCATGACTAGCCTTTCAAAGCACTTTAGAATTACAGATTAGGCAGGTTAACTTGGAGCTCTTGGGAACAGGGACAATGGTGTTCAGATTGAAACATGTTGAGATTACAGACTGGGACAAGGATAGATTGAAAATATCTGTTTAGACACTTGCCAGATGGTCTGCGCATGCTTTGAGAAACACGCCCTGGTATTCAGTCTGATCGTTAACCTGTTCAAACGTTTTTCTCACATCGGTCACGAGGAGCGAGATCACTCAACCAACTCATGTCTCAGCTCCGGTAAACTGACACTCAGTCTCATACGCCTGCTCTGTGCGACCAGAGCTGTTATGGCTGATGAGTAAGACCGTACAACAGTGTAGCTCCGTGTGGGCTGACCACACTCACACTCAGACTGCACCCTTGACAGCCCTGATTCTGACAGCCAGGAAGGACGTTCAGCCTCCACTGCTTTAGAGCACAAGGCCACAAACAGCTGAACTGAAACACCTTCTCCATATCAAACACGGCCCGGCTGCACTGTGGGCAAATGGAGGAATACATACTCTACTATGCTGTATTGAGTTCATTTACTGGAAATCAAAAGTGATCGTTTCATGTCCTATTGCATGCCCTCTTCCTGGAACCTTTAGTGAAAGGCTTGTTGAAGCTGACACCTGCATTGCTGTGGTGTGGTGTGCACTGTGCTAAATAAGGAGAAGCTAGGAAGATACTGTCACTAATATAAGTCATAAGATTGAACAAAATTAAACTGAGATATCCAGGTGTCTTGTGTTCTCACACAGGAAGAAACGGTGGTAGCAGTGCAATATTAAGGATGAGGACTTTGCTTGTAAGTGGGAATAGGGAAATAGCATTTTAGTCATTTAGCAAACACTCTTATCCAGAGCGGCTTACAGTTAGTGCATTCCTCCAGTTAGTGCACAACTCCACCACTTTTCAATCTCATTTTCATTACTCCAGCACAATTCCACTGTCTACATACATACGTTTTTTTCCTAGTGGTTTTAAATGACTGTTTTGTATTGTCTGGAAACTGACTTGTAGAATTCACTTGCAGTAGGTCTCTTAAAAAAGAGAAGCCGTGCAAGGTTATTAAACAGAGGTGCCTAGTTATTCTTCTTTTGTTGATATCAAATAACGTGCAACCTAACCCTGGCCCTGATATGCAATGTCTCCAAACGCCCTCTGATTTTAAATCAAGATCTGGTTTTGGTATTTTTCATTTAAATGTACGCAGCCTGTTGTCAAAAATTGATGGGGTTAGGATTTGGGCTAAATCAACTGTTGCTGATGTAATTGTGTTTTCTGAAATCTGGCTCAGCAAGTCTGTTTTTGATAAGGATATTTGTATAAGTGGTTACAATGTTTATCGCACTGATTGGGTTAAGAAAGGTGGGGGTGTGGCTATGTATGTAAAAATCTAAATTCCCTGTAAGTGTGGCAAAGTCTGAAACTATTTGTAAACAGTTGGAATTTCTTGCTTTGAATATTGAGGTTTCAAAGGGTCTCTCTATAACTGTGATTGGCTGTTATAGACCCCCCTCTGCTCTCTATAACTGTGATTGGCTGTTATAGACCACCCTCTGCTCCCTATAACTGTGATTGGCTGTTATAGACCCCCCTCTGCTCTCGGTGATGCATTTTCTTCTTTGACGCACCTCATGTCTAAACTTCTTTACAGTGAAATTATCTCAACTGGTGTTGGTTAAAGCCGGTGTCTGATGATTTTAAAATGTCATTTTAATTAATTATATTTGTAATTCTATGAATCTTACCCAGTTGATTAACTCACCCACTCGCCCAAATCTTAAATGCCTAGATAAATCTACCCTGATTGATTTGATATGGACAAATGTTCCACATCAGTATTCTGCGGTTGGTGTTTTTTGTAATGATTTAAGTGACCATTGTGCTGTTGTTGCTGTTAGAAATACTAAGGTTCCTAAGACAAACCCACGTTTTATTCGTAAGAGAAATTTGAAGTGTTTTAATGAGCAGGCTTTCTTTCTTTCATGATTTGTTTTATTTTGACTGGAGCAAGATTGAGTTTATTCCTGATGTGGAAACTGTCTGGAAATTCTTTCATGTTGTTTTTTTCCAAATAGTAAACAAACAGCACAATTACAGCATCCATGAAGGTTTTAAATGATTTCACTGAAGCCCTTGACAAAAAAACAGCACTGTGTCTCACTTTTTATTGATCTAAGGCTTTTGATACAGTTGATCATGCTATACTAAGGCAGAGATTGTCGAGTGTAGGTCTCTCAGAGCATGCAGTTGCATGGTGTGCTAAATATCTGTCTGATAGAACTCAGTGCACTCAATTTGATGGGCTTATGTCGGTTAACTTCTCTAGGGTAGGGGGCAGCAATTGGAATTTTGGATGAAAAGCATGCCCAAATTAAACGGCCTGATACTCGGGCCCAGAAGATATGATATGCATATGAAACACTCTAAAGTTTCCAAAACTGTTAAAATAGTGTCTGTGAGTATAACAGAACTGATTTAGCAGGCGAAAACCTGAGAAAAATCCATTCAGGAAGTAGTTTGTTTTGTTGGTTTTGTAGTTTTCTATTCAATGCCATTACAGTATCCATTGACTTAGGACTCCATTTGCAGTTCCTATGCCTTCCACTAGATGTGAACAGTCTTTAGAAATTGTTTCAGGCTTGTATTCTTATAAATGAGGGAGTAAGATCAGTCTGAACAAGTGGACCCTACCGTGTCGCAGAGCTTTTTCGTGCGCATGTGCATTTCTTGTTTACCTTTTATATTGATGACGTTATTGTCCTGTTGAAATATTATAGATCATTTAGGCAAAAAAACAACCTGATTGAATATAAACATCGTTTGACATGTTTCTATGAACTTTGCGGATACAATTAGGATTTTTTTGTCTGATTGTTTTCGACTGCGTTTGAGCCTATGGATTACTAAAGAAAAGGTTTTTGGATATAAAGAGACTTCATCGAACAAAAGGAACATTTATTAAGTTAATGAATGTCTTCTGATTGCCACCATATGAAGATCATCAAAGGTAAGGGATTAATTTGATCTCTATTTCTGAGTTTAGTAACGCTTCTGCTTGGCTGGTTACTGTTTGTAATAATTTGTCAACTGGGCTATGTTCTGGGCTAGGTAGGTTCTGGTCTAGGTACGCTTTCGCCGAAAAGCATTTTAAATATGACACTGTGGTTGGTTTAACAAAAAGTTAATCTTTAAACCTATGTAAAATATGTTTTGTTTTCTGAATTTTTATAACGAGCATTTCTGTAATTGAATTTGGCGCTCTGCAATCTCACTGGATGTTGGCCAGATGGGACGCTAGTGTCCCACATACCCTAGAGAGGTTAAATTGTCTGTCTTCAATTGTGTGTCCCACTATTTATATAAATGATTTAGACAAAAATGTCCAAAATACGAAACTTCATTTTTCTGCTGATGATACTGTTATTTACTGTTGTGCCTCGTCTTTTACAAAAGCTTTCCAGAATTTGCAAACTGCTTTTTATACTATTCAACATTCCTTGTGTCAATTGAAGCTTATCCTCAATACTGATAAAACTAAACTAATGGTGTTTTCTATAGCAAGAAATAGACTTCTGAACCTTTCACCTATTACTACCCGTCAGGGCAAGGAGATTGAGGTTGTAACCTCATATAAATATCTTGGAATTTTAATTCATGACAGCCTCTCTTTTAAATTACATATTCAACAACTTTCAAAAAAATTTAAGTTGAAATTGGGATTTTATTTTAGGAATAAGGCCTGTTTTTCTTTTGAAGCCAGAAGGAGGCTAGTATCTGCTACATTTATGCCTTTACTAGACTATGGGGATATTTTAAATATGAATGGTTCCGCTCAGTGTTTGAGATCAATTGACACACTTTACCATGGCACTTTGAGATTTATTTTAAACTGCAAAACCCTTACGCACCACTGCACTTTGTCTACCAGGGTTGGCTGGCCTTCTCTAGACACTCGTAGGCTCAGGCACTGATATACTTTTATTTGGGCATTTTTATTGTTCAGAAATGTGGTGGGTACTCTCTTCGTTCGATGGACTTTATCCTGCTAACTGTTCCAAATTTCCAAACTGAATTTGGTAAAAGGGCTTTTATGTACTCTGCGCCATCGTCTTGGAACGCCTTAAAATACGTTTAAACTGGAAGAACTTGTCCCGATTGGTATTTTTTAAATCACTGATGAATGATTTTGAGACTGATTCCCTGACCTGTCAATGATTTTAATTTGCTGTTTTTGATTTTGTTATACTCTTGTAAATTCTATGGTTTTTACTAGATTACTTGTAGTTTTTCATGTTGTTTGTCTGTAATTTTTGTAATGACTTGGTGCTGCCTATCTTGGCCAGGACGCTCTTGAAAAATAGATTTTAAATCTCAATGAGACCTTCCTGGTTAAATTCAAATTAAAAACACATATTACTGAGTAACACGCTCCATATTTTCAAGCACAATGGTGGCTGGATCATGTTATGGATATGCTTGTTATCATTAAGAACAGGGGAGTTTTTCAGGATAAAAAAGAAATGGAATGGAGCCAAGGACAGGCAAAATCCTAGAGGAAAACCTGCTTCAGTCTGCTTTCCACCATACTGGGAGCTGAATTCAGCTTTTAGCAGGACAATAACCTAAAACAAAGGCCAAATCTGCACTTACCAAGAAGGCACTGAATGTGTCACACCCTGATCTGTTTCACCTGTCCTTGTGATCGTCTCCACCCCCTCCAGGTGTCACTTATTTTCCCTGGTGTATTTATCCCTGTGTTTCCTGTCTCTCTGTGCCAGTTCGTCTTGTATTTTCAAGTCAACCAGCGCGTTTGTCCCCCGTACGCCTATTTTTCTATTCTCTTCTACTAATTCCTCCCGGTTTTGACCTTTTGCCTGTCCACGACCATTCTCTTGCCTACCCCTTTTGGATTGTTAATAAACATCTTGGACTCTAACCATCTGCCTCCTGTTTCTGCATCTGGGTCTCACCTTGTGCCCTTATAGAATGTCCCGGAGTGGCTGAGTTACAGTTTTGACATAAATCTACTTGAAAATGTATGGCAAGACCTGAAGGTGGTTGTCTAGAAATGATCAACAACCAATTTAACAGAGCTTGAAGAATGTTTTAAAGAATAATGGACAAATATTACACAATCTAGGTGTGGAAAGCACTTAAGAGACTGTCAAAGGTGCTTCTACAAAAGTATTGACTCAGGGGTGTGAAAACTATTTATTTATTTCATTTTCAATACATTTGCAAAAATGTCTAAAAACATGCTTTCACTTTGTCATTATGGTGTGTAGATGGGTGGAAAATATATACAGTGGGGAGAACAAGTATTTGATACTTTTTTTATTTTTTATTTCACCTTTATTTAACCAGGTAGGCTAGTTGAGAACAAGTTCTCATTTGCAACTGCGACCTGGCCAAGATAAAGCATAGCAGTGTGAACAGACAACACAGAGTTACACATGGAGTAAACAATTAACAAGTCAATAACACAGTAGAAAAAAAGAGAGTCTATATACATTGTGTGCAAAAAGCATGAGGTGGTAGGCAAATAATTACAATTTTGCAGATTAACACTGGAGTGATAAATGATCAGATGGTCATGTACAGGTAGAGATATTGGTGTGCAAAAGAGCAGAAAAGTAAATAAATAAAAACAGTATGGGGATGAGGTAGGTAAAAATGGGTGGGCTATTTACCGATAGACTATGTACAGCTGCAGCGATCAGTTAGCTGCTCAGATAGCAGATGTTTGAAGTTGGTGAGGGAGATAAAAGTCTCCAACTTCAGCGATTTTTGCAATTCGTTCCAGTCACAGGCAGCAGAGAACTGGAACGAAAGGCGGCCAAATGAGGTGTTGGCTTTAGGGATGATCAGTGAGATACACCTGCTGGAGCGCGTGCTACGGGTGGGTGTTGCCATCGTGACCAGTGAACTGAGATAAGACAGAGCTTTACCTAGCATGGACTTGTAGATGACCTGGAGCCAGTGGGTCTGGCGACGAATATGTAGCGAGGGCCAGCCGACTAGAGCATACAGGTCGCAGTGGTGGGTGGTATAAGGTGCTTTAGTGACAAAACGGATGGCACTGTGATAAACTGCATCCAGTTTGCTGAGTAGAGTGTTGGAAGCAATTTTGTAGATGACATCGCCGAAGTCGAGGATCGGTAGGATAGTCAGTTTTACTAGGGTAAGTTTGGCGGCGTGAGTGAAGGAGGCTTTGTTGCGGAATAGAAAGCCGACTCTAGATTTGATTTTCGATTGGAGATGTTTGATATGAGTCTGGAAGGAGAGTTTACAGTCTAGCCAGACACCTAGGTACTTATAGATGTCCACATATTCAAGGTCGGAACCATCCAGGGTGGTGATGCTCGTCAGGCGTGCGGGTGCAGGCAGCGAACGGTTGAAAAGCATGCATTTGGTTTTACTAGAGTATAAGAGCAGTTGGAGGACACGGAAGGAGTGTTGTATGGCATTGAAGCTCGTTTGGAGGTTAGATAGCACAGTGTCCAAGGACGGGCCGGAAGTATATAGAATGGTGTCGTCTGCGTAGAGGTGGATCAGGGAATCGCCCGCAGCAAGAGCAACATCATTGATATATACAGAGAAAAGAGTCGGCCCGAGAATTGAACCCTGTGGCACCCCCATAGAGACTGCCAGAGGACCGGACAGCATGCCCTCCGATTTGACACACTGAACTCTGTCTGCAAAGTAGTTGGTGAACCAGGCAAGGCAGTCATCAGAAAAACCGAGGCTACTGAGTCTGCCGATAAGAATATGGTGATTGACAGAGTCGAAAGCCTTGGCAAGGTCGATGAAGACGGCTGCACAGTACAGTCTTTTATCGATGGCGGTTATGATACACTGCCGATTTTGCAGGTTTTCCTACTTACAAAGCATGTAGAGGTCTGTAATACTTATGTCATGCAATAAAATGCAAATTAATTACTTAAAAATCATACAATGTGATTTTCTGGATTTTTGTTTTAGATTCCGTCTCTCGCAGTTGAAGTGTACCTATGATCAAAATTACAGACCTCTACATGCTTTGTAAGTAGGAAAAGCTGCAAAGTCGGCAGTGTATCAAATACTTGTTCTCCCCACTGTATATATATATATATATATATATATATATATTTAATCCATTCTGAATTCAGGCTGCAACACAACAAAACGTAGAAGAGTCAAGGAGTATGAATACTTTCTGAAGGCACTGTAACTCTAGGAGCTCCAGTCTTCACAAAGTTCCATAACAACATCCTCGTCCAAATACTCTCACCTTCTGATTCTTCTGTAACTGGAGATCAGAGTCTTTCAGAAGCCCACTATGTCCGATCGATGCTGTGATGTCACTTAAATATGTTGTCATGGAAACACGAAACCAGTCCCCTATCCACCTGCAGTTTGCAATTTGCTGAAATGCGTATCCAGGGTCTAATATATGTTTTTAGGCCATAACCTTCTTAATGGAAGGAGTGGAGAGAGGTAGTGAGTCACTCACAGCAGCACAGGCGGCCTTGAACACGGAGGAGGAACAGACTTGGTGACCCCAGGTCTGTATAGAGTGTGATGGAGGCTGGCGTAGGTAGGCATGACTCACCACACAAACAAGTAGCTACCACCGAGGCCTGGGTAAACGGGGTGGGGGAGGGAGGGTGTTGACGATGTACTGTAGGCAGATATCCCAATAATTATAAAGAACCATTATTGTTGTACTGTGTATAATGTTTTTTTTTTTTAACTGGAAAATAAAATCAATCAACCAACCCTGCATAGTGCATACCAAGTCATACATTTTTATATGCCTTTTTGCACATTCACATGTAGAAGCCGTTCTATGTGGTCCATCAATTTTAAACTTCAAAGCAAGGCTTAGTTCTGCGTTTTCAATGTAGCCAACGTTAGCCTAAACTCTGTCTCTACCTCTCTGCTACAGTCCCTCCAGCCTCAGAGAGCGATCGAGAGAGAAAAGGGTGATGCCAGGCCTGCCCTTTCAGAGTGAGCTCTGATTGGATTGAAGATCTAACCTGACTCCCACTGCTACAAGGGAGAGTGATTACACGCACCAGCTGTGACAGTGCCCTGGCCTAGGGCTTTGATTAGTAACAGAGGCTTGTAACAGTTCCTACTACCAGAAAGATTTCCACTCTGCAAGGGGTCAAAATCATATCTCAGAGGGGTGTGGGGGGGGGGCATAGAAACAGCTGTGAGAAAACAAAGAGGATATTTACTGCCAGACAGCACCTAGACTAGAGTAATAATTGATTGGGCATTTCCTTAACACTAGCCTCATAACACTGTAGCAATAGCAAAAATATAATTTAAGACTCAAAGACAACATAACTAAATGGACTGTCTGCAGCATTATAAAAATGCAAAAACTAAAAACAACTATTTGGTCAAATAACAATCCTTCAGGAGGCGTTAATATGTGGACATTGCATTCCAACCTAACAACATTACGTAGCTTATCAATACGTCACATGATATACATGTAAAAACTTTCCCAGGTGGGAACAGCATTGTATGCTATGAGGAAAAGAAGACACCAATGTTCCTCATGGCAGGGGAAGCACCCAACAGAAACTATTAAAGTTGACTTTTCATGATGTTTTATAGGAGGAAGTATCGGTTGTTTACTGCACTGCAGTCTGTCTGCAGAAATATCCAGCATTCAAAGTTATGACTGATCTGCCTGCTGTAAGTCCTGAAAAATGTTTTTGGTCTGCTTTACACAGTCTTGGTGTTGTGTTGGTTTAACTGTAGCTACATAACTTCCTGTCTGAGATGAGAGAGTGTGTTGAGAGGAAGTACAGTCCTCTAAGACCCCTGCCGGCCTTTATGACACATTAACCACAATGTTTCACTGTACGATTACTGTAACTAACACCAGCACTCAGGCCATATATGGAAAAAACGATTGAAATTATTCTCAGAAAACAGCAACATGTTTCTCTATCAGCAATCAATCTACTTATGTTGTGAGGAAGCAAACATCAACCCCAACGGTTGTGTGTGTGATCTGGAGGTCAAGTACTGTAAGCATGTGAAGGCACGTGTACTGCATCCTGTACAACGGTCACAGAGAAAGTCAAGCTGGGATGTGTCGATCTACAGTCTAATATCCACCAAGACTCAACATGTATTTCTGTTGTGACATAGGCTAATGTGGCCTAGTCAAAGTCCTGACCTAATCCCAATTGAGATGTTGTGTCAGGACTTGAAGCGATCAGTTCATGCTTGAAAACCCAGAAACGTTGTTGAGTTACAGCAGTTCTGAATGGAAGAGTGGGCCAAAATTCCTCCACAGAGACGTGAGAGACTGATCAACAACTACAAGAAGTGTTTTGGAGTCGTTGCCGCTAAAGGTGGCACAACCAGTTATTGAGTGTAAGGGGGCAATTACTTTTTCACATGGGGGCATTGGGTGATGCATAACTTTGTTTATGAAATAAATTAAACAAGTATGCAATTGTTGTGTTATTTGTTCACTTGGGTTCCCTTTATCTAATATTAGGTTTTGGTTGAACATCTGATAACATTCAGTATAAAACAAATATGCAAAAGTAGGGAAAAATAGAAAGATGGGAAATACTTTCACAGCCCTGTATATTTCCTGGTTCAGGATTATACTGTAGGCCGACCAAGACAAAACATTACACATTCTAATGCTTAGGTAAAGATAAGCATGAGTCAAATATGACACCTAGTGGTAAAATGAAGCCCTTACAGATTTCTATTGGTATGGACTATGATAGAAGATGATGAGGATAGCTAGAGCAGGTTTCTCCCAGCCTTGTTCCTGTAGAGCTACCGTCCTGGACGTTTTCAGTCCAACCCTAATCTAGTGCACCTGATTCTAATAATTAGCAGGTTGATAAACTGAATCAGGTTAGTTACAACTGGGGTTGAAAGGAAAACCTACAGGAGGGTAGCTCTCCGGGAACAGGGTCGGAGAACCCTGAGATAGAGGATGCTGGGTCTGTACAAGAAAAACACAGGGTGTCTCATACAGAAACACAAGAGGAATGGGGCCATAAGCGGTGTAAGGAGCGGTCATCTGCTGATGTCCATTATAGATACAGAGGCCCCTAAGAGCCGGAAGGCCCCAGGGAGATGGCATGGAGGCGTGTTGTAGAGGCCTCTGCTCCTAACTGTGTCGGTCTTTCCTGCTCCACGAAGCACTCTGACCTCCCAAACAGGCAACATGATATTTCTCCCTGCCTGGCCTATTTAGAGTCCTTTGCGAGTCTCCTTTCCATCCTGGGTTTGGCGCCGAGCTCTACCAGGCCCAAGTGTTACAGTCTCAATTGTTGAGGTAAATAAATAAACATCATGAGGTCTCTTTTAACAATGAAAACCCTCATTTGATTGGTTTTATAGAACTAATACAATCTCTTAAGCCTACTAAAAGGATTCATCTGATTGGTGTTACAAAATGAGACACACAATGTTTGTTTATCATGCATGTAGAGAAACCTTCAGTAATGAGCAATAAAAACACAAAAAAGTGATAAAGTAGAAATGTGCTTATAAGCACCTTTGATTCATTGTGAGGCTACCCACCATATGATCTGTCTATTTAAAGAGCAGACATGGGACTGCCCTGACTAATATTGCTCTAGGCAGATAGAGACGAGACATGATTGAAGAGTTGGAGACTGTCTGGTTATCTAACCAGTTATTTCTATCCAATAGGGTTGCATTTTTCCTTCAGGCTACAGTATTGTATTAGCGCTAACAGAACAAGACAGTCAATAAAATTAAAATTAAAACTTTGGAAGACATTTTCTTAAAATGTAACCCCATGATTCCCAGAGTGATGACATGCCATATTGAATCCATAACTTTTAAGTGGTAATTGATTCGGTTCCAAAATAGAATCACTCACCGCGGGTTTATTTGAGCTAATTTTATCCCCACTCTGCTATCTCTAGGCTCTCTATCGGTCTGGCCTGGTAGTGTTGGCATGCTGTATCATACTACACAGACAGAAAACTAACTTGCTCACTACCAAAAGAAGGTCTCACTGACGGACAGGACAGACAGGACAGACAGACAGACACACCTGCCAGTTCACCTGTGCACTGAACACTGATGGATTACCATATTGGCTGCAATTTTGTTGAATGTTTTACTGCGTAGTGTTATAACAATTCATAATCTCAAGTAGTTGATGAAATTAATGCTATTATTCTGCTGTCCCGTTTGCATTATCCAGTACATGTAATGTATTTCTCAGTCAGGAAAGTACATTGTTTAGGCAGAGGCTCATTGATGACACACTAGCACGAAAGCGGTTTCTCGATGCTTTGGTAATAACTCCAATAGATATTGCAATTTTTTTACTTCCTCATCAACACTGGCCGTTCTGCTTCCTCCCTCTACATGATGGTGGGGTATGGGGTTGGAAAAGTCTATGCTAGATACAATACAGGGGGCATCTTTTCCTAAAGCAATCTTTTGACATCACAACTTGGATTTGCATCAACTAACCAGTTAATTAGTAGCAGAACAGGAAGTAACAGAATTACAGGAAACTGCAACTACTGTATATTTTCCTAATGAGGGTGGGGAATGACCTAACTCAATCAATGTAAATAGTGCTCAGAGTGCCTCTAACCCCAGACCCCTATCATTACTGACAATGGGCGGAATTACTCACCGTTTTCGGTAGGGTTTCTAAAGAATCTCTGTGAATATAGCAACATGATTAAGAAAAACAACAAGAAGTGTAAGACTCAAGTCTGTGCTGAGGCTGGGGTCATTGTTAGGGAAAGCTGTAAAAAAGGACAGCCTCGCGATGACACATTTTGACCTTTGCATTGGTACCGGAGGAAATCCTGTCGTGAGAGGACAGGAACCCATGCTGGGTGACCCTGTTCCTGTCAACAGCCCCTGAAACTGGGAGAGGGTGGACTTCATGCTGAAGCAGGGCTCAACCTGCATTAGTGATGAGGAACACAGTGAAACCCTGAACAGTAGTAGTAAGCTACACAAAGCCAACATGTATAGACATGTCTGAAATATTTCATGAAATATTGATGGTTTTGTCATCATTAGCAATTTTATTCACTCGTATTTCATAGCCCACTATTTAATTGTAATAAACCAGTAAAATTGCCCATAAAGGTAACCTGTCAGCAGCTAAACTGACACATTTTCTAGGTGAAACCACAATGTTGGGTTACAGTTGATACGGCTGCTGCGTGGCTAGAATGATGCATATAATGGCTATGGGCATGCTTTGTCACAACTGTCACGTCAGTGAGGGAACTAAAGATAAAACTGGCTCTATTTCTGTCAGTCCTCAGATGGGTCCCTCTTTCTCCCCTCCAGGCCCCTCGCTGTCCGCAGACACATGCGCCCTGGCACCTGAACACTGTCATCCAGTGGGACATGCAGCCAGCCCTGGTCCCAATGCTACAAGATGTTCCCAAATAAACCAGAACACACAGGACGGGGAGGAGTGGAGGGGATCAGCTATGCGAACACACATCAGGAAGGATAGTGGTTTCCGTATCCCCCCCCCCAAAAAAACCTCTTGGGAAGCACACTGTCTACTCCCCCAGTGATTCCTCTCTCTGCCCTTAATGCAGGAGAACATCAGCAGTTCAGCTCCCTGTAAGCCGGTACACATGATGTTCTGGAGACAAGGTGCACAAATAATGTCTGAAGAACGGAAGGACAGAGCCTCTGTGTGTGGTCGGGAGAGTGTTCTGTTGAACAATGGAAAGCATTGTCAGAAAAGTTCAAGTTCCAAATTCTACTGTGAGGCCCCAACTATAGTCAGGGCTACCAGGCTGTATGACATTAAGCACATGGACCCGCTGTCACACCTCTAGGTCTATTCTCCTCTGAAAGAGACACTATCTGCCCTGTTAAGGCTGCAGTGTGAATAACATTCATTTTATAGGTGCATTATAGGCAATTACAAGCAAACAAGTCATAATAAATGACAGAAATTGGAGCACAGTCTGTGGAAGTGGCCGGGAATAGTTGTGACCGGGACAGAGACCTGGTGGGTTGAACAGAGGTGCGAATGAGATGCGTGTCCCTGCTAGGGAAGGTACTGTCCTCTCTACCAGCTACAGCATGCGGAGAAGAACAGTGTGGCGTGTAAAGGTGGAGGGTCAGATGATTGTCTGAGGACTTGTGTTGTATTATCATCATCATCATCATGTTGGTAGGTGGTTCCTCTGTATGTTCTTATGATCAATAGCTGAGTAAGGCCAATGCTGTAGAACTGAAGATAGCTAAGTATTTTCTACCAGTTATACAGTAATGAAGCTGTAGCTGGATATCAATGAGATACCTGTATCCGTACCGTCCACATCGATTATCACAGAGTTCCCATTGTTTCCTTATTGGCCCACTCCGAACAATAGTGCCAGTGGGTGACAGAGTTCTTGCTGTTCCTGCTCAGAGCCTGTTCACAGACAGGACAATTGATGACGATAACAATGATCGCTGTTTAGCAAAAACACAGAAAATGTATTCATTATGTGCTTAACATGGCTTGTAATTTGTTGGCCCCTAGACGAAAATCGGTTTATCATAGATTCAAGATTGTGCAAGTGATACTGTAGAGTAGCATAGCATGGCTCTCCGGTTGTATGACCTCTAGCCAGACAGGTTTATCAGTCTAATCTGTTGGAGGAGACTTCAGTCCTGGTTTAAAGGATATGTTGATGTATTGGCTAATGGCCAAGCCTACTGTACTCTGTATGTTTTCAGGGTATATAAAAAGGTAAAGGGGGGTACCTAGTCAGTTGTCCGACTGAATGTATTCAACTGAAATGTGTCTTCTGCATTTAACCCAACCCCTCTGAATCAGAGAAGTGTGGGGGGCTGCCTTAAAATCAGCAGGTAGGCAGGTAGCCTAGTGGACTAGTAACCGAAAGGTTGCAGGATCGAATCCCCGAGCTGACAAGGTAAAGAAATCTGTTGTCCTGCCCCTGAACAAGGCAGTTAACCCACTGTTACTTGGCCAACATTTAAAATAAGAATTTGTTCTTAATGGACTTGCGGAGTTAAATAAAAAGGTAAAAATATATATATTTTTAAATCGACATTCACGTCTTCGGCACCCGGGGAACAGTGAGTTAACTGCCTTGCTCAGGGGCAGAACGGCAGAATTTTACCTTGTCAGCCTGGGGATTTGATCCAGCAACCTTTCGGTTCCTGGCCCAACGCTTTAACCACTAGGCTATATACTGTACTTAAAGGGGAATAATGGCAAATTTCAAAGAAAAAAAAACTCTGACTCGTTGTTGGACTGTCAAAGTACGCACCTCACTGCAGGGAGAGCGAGGTAGACCTAGAACGAGATCTACATCACAGGGTAATACAGGCCACTCCCTGCAGCGCTCGATAGACCTTGGTGGAATAACGCAAATCTACGACTAAATATAAATGTTCTGTCACAGCTAAAATACTAAATTCGATCGTGAGATATGGCATAAATATTTGATGTGATAAATTTGGGATCGCGGGTTCCCAATTTTCCTTCTCTGAGACCTCTGCCAAGCAAGGAGGAAAGGAACCTCCCACTTTTACCTTGCAACCCCATTGGACATCATTTCACCTGCCGATGAACATTGTCTCTCTCTGAATGTAGGCTACATCCCTCGCTGCACGGTGTGATCTTCACAGCAAAATACATCTACTAAAATAAGAGGGAAAGACTAGTGAGAGTGCAACATAGCATCCACTTCATAGGATGACACATACAGGCTCTAAAGCTAATTTATGGAACACGTTTCATCAGATTGTAACTTTCCTACAGTAGCCAGCTGACAGCGAACATATCCTTGTAAATTAATTTCTGTTGCAGATATACAGTAATAGATAGATGCCTTCATCACTACCCAGGCTATCGAAATGCGATTTATGCTGACTGTCCCAAGTTTTCATTGGGGTAGATCAAATATGCTATTATTACATGTATTATTAACCTGCAGGTATATGTTTTAATTGGTAGAATAATGAGAATCACTTGCAAAATGATGCAGAGGATTTAGTTTGCAAGCCAGGGCCAAATTGCTTTCCTCGGAGCGAGCAAGAGAATGTGATAATGAAGGCAAATTTGATCAAATGGAAAAGTATTCTTACAGCCTGTGTTTGCATCAAATACCCTACCTCCTTGAAAGTTGTGTATTTATTATGTGTAGCATACTCCATGATCACTGTAATCAAAAGCTGCAGTGTTGCTCATTGGATTACCCCAGATCATGGCATAGGCTATGTGAAAGTTTATAAAGACAAAAGGAGGACACATGGAATTATTTTTGGATGGTTGACATGACCACGGTAGGCTGATGTTCTTATCTAAAATGACTCGCGCCTGGTAAAAACCAATCGCGCAATATATTCCAAAATCCTAACAAAATACACCAGCAACATATTTCAGGAGATAAAAAAAGGGTTGTGAGCACCGTGTTTCTGATCAGATCGACAACTGTCTTCTAATTGGATTTGTTTGGCTATGTTGGCGTCTTTAAAAACAGACTTTTCTGCTTGGTCTCAAGAGCATTGAAAGAGAGAAATTAAATAGCATACTACAGACGACTGATGATGCTTCTGACTATATAGGAAAAGGCGTGTTGTATGAAAACTGTCAGTGTGTTGTGTTTATGAGGAGCCCCCCTCGTGTCTGTTTTAGCATGATATGGCTGCTGTTTCCTCCTTGCTTGGCAGACATCTCAGAAAATGTGAAATTGTGACCCAAATTTATCACATAAAAATGTATATGCCATATTTCATAATCGATTGAACTTCACAAATGTAGTATTCTTGCTTTGACAGAATGTTTATATTTGTCGTAGACCTGCGTTATTCCACAAAGTTCTATCTAGCGCTGCAGTGAGTGGGAGGCTGTATAACCCTGTGATGTAGTCTACCTCATGAGTGAAAGAGGTGCACACTTTGGCCGATTGTACAACAAGGGGTTTATGAACATAGACAAATTGTCAAAATTTGCCGCTATTCCTCTTTAAGACAGGTACAGTATCAGTGATGAGGGGGGAATATTTGACAATATAACATTAATTCCCCCACCAACAACTTTGAAATATTGTGTGTTGTGACTGCATAATGAAAAGATACTGACTCGGGCCCTTTCAAGGAATAGCAACACGCACGCGCGCACACACACACACACCTTGTGACAATGACATGACATGCTCATTAAAACTCCCACAATGAGACGTCCTGCAGTTCTCAGGTCAGTGTGCTCCTTGAGCCCCCTGCCTACTGCTAAAGCTGCTCTGAGATACTGGAACAGCAGATGCATCCCTTCCTCCCTCCCATCCCCTTCACCTCTCACCCACCTCCAGTCATCCAGAGTTGCCTGAGGATTGAGCTACGGATCAATACTGTGAAAGGGATTGTAAACCACAGCAGGACTCATATACAGTTACAGTAGTGTTACTTCAGCACTAGAACAGAAGACTCATCTTTTGCCAGTATCACTGCGGTCACCAACTCTAGCCATCCGATGTGAAAACCCTGCGTAATAGCATACAGTAGACTATATTTTTAGGAAAGAACACTGTTATGCTGCTAATGTATTGTCACAGAGCCCCCTTCAGGTAATAAATTGAGCCTTCAACTAAGTGTAGAAACAAGACACTAAGTACATTTCCAGTCCATCCTTGATCTTTCATGCTGGTTTAGGTTTTAAAGCTCGGGCCACTTATAAGCTATTTTTAAACCTCTTAACTGTTACACAACACAACACATATCCCGTATCTTGAAGATTTACAACAGGACAGGCAGCCAAACGGGTGAGAGAATACAAAGATGTACCATGCTGCTTTACGAGACAGGAAACAGCTATCTGAAAGACACTGTTACTAGCTCTTTTAGCTTAATTTCAAAAGCATTTCCATTTCAGTTTCCACAACTGATGACATTTTGAGTTGAAAATATAGATACCTTCAAATGTTATTCAGATAACAGAAGCATAATAAAAAAACGGTCTCCTTTCAGCGCCTGGAATCCATTCAGAAAACTAAAACTAGACCATTATCAAATATGTATTATTGGACACGTGTTCCCTAAAAATAAGTTATGACACCGTGTTTTACATTGATATGAAGCTCAAAGAGAACACCAAACACAAGTTAAGAATATGACCCACGGTAAAAAGCCTTATTTAGTATGGCTTAATGACACTTTGGCTTTTTATTTGACTACTACTGAACAGCCTCAACAAACCCGACACAGGTTACTTTGTATCCAGTCTGAACTGTATTAAGTGACTACTCTTTCTGTGTCTCGCTTGGCCATGGTGCCAACCATGGTGCTGATGCACCCTGTATGTAGTGGCTTCTTTACACTGGCATTACCAGGATTAGACCTGAACAACGGGGGAATTGTGGTGTCATCATCAGGTGTTAGATGGAGAGGCAGGAGGGTTCCGAGCATTAATATCCTGTGAATCCCTGGGAGAAGTCACCTTAGAGTGCAGCCAGAGAGATTGGGCCATGGGCAGGGAGGGAGGATTGGTGTGAATGGCTGTACCCTGGGCTGTTTTTAGCAGAACAGTTGGCATTGAGGTGTCACTGAGAGGGCACAAATAATTAGGACAGAAATTAATGAGGCCAAGGCTGCTTGTGTTAGCCTGGTTAGACTTGACTGAATGCTACTCTCACCACTGTACATGGTTGAGGGCAGCATTCAGTCTGGTTTAGCCAGGCTATGAATCTGTTTGCAGCTAAATCAGCATACCAGGAATGAATACTAGCTAACTTACTGTACACCAATCTGAAGCTGAGCTCTCCAGTAATGGCAAGGCTACAAATGAATAGCAGATGAGTCAAGCCAGCACTTAGTGACAACTTAATGACATCCACTGCAGACTATGTCAAGCTAATGCAGTGGTAGTCACTGTTGGGGAGACTGTTAAAATGACAGTCTATCAGTCACTAGGCTTATTTCTGCCTTCCTTTGAAGTGAAAAAAAAATAACACATTATTCTGCAAGTGTAAACATTCTCACTATATGGCATAACTGTATTTCCTGGCAGAAAGGGCCTGGCCGATACCTAAAAGTGTTCCTCCTCAAAATATTTGAGAGCTTGCAGATTTAACCCTCAAGGCATTGTCTCATTTTAACTCCCAACGTACTTCATTGACATACACTACCAGTCCAAAGTTTTAGAACACCTCCTCATTCAAGGGTTTTCTTGATTTTTGCTAATTTTTGGTTACTACATGATTCTATATGTGCTATTTCATAGTTTATGCCTTCTATTATTCTACAATGTAGAAAACAATAAAAATAAAGAAAAACCCTTGAATGAGTGGGTGTTCTAAAACTTTGGACCGGTAGTGTACAAGTGAAAGACAGGCAGAGTTAACAGCAAAATGAGATGCTCGCAGGTGTATAGTCCCTTGACCTACATAAAATCACTTACAAATCCCTCAAGGGTATTCCTTCCTGGTTTCTTTTTCCCTGACAGGTTGACCCTAAACAAATTGTCAGAACAGTTTAATTCAGGTTGGATGAGGTCAAATCAATTGGTGAAGGAGTTCTTGAAAACCATGTAACATGTTCTACTCCTTATATCAGCCTCTGACTCATCAGTATATTGGGTCCAGGCCGTTATATTGCAGAACCAAGGAAAGACAACAACAGAGCTAATCCAATAACATATGACCTGTCCGGATAGTGAAACATCAAGCCAGCATCAAGCTACTGTTACACAAAACTAAGGCTTGATTTACACATGGCTGGAATGCTGTTTCAGCCAAATCAGCACACAGGATCCAAACTACCTGTTTAATGAAAAAATTGAAGACCCACAGAATGTAGAGATGTTGAATCTAATATAAATAAAACATTTAAAAGTATGAACATTTAAGCACTCACTGTAAAGTCGCTCTGGATAAGAGCGTCTGCTAAATGACTAAAATGTCAAATATATGTATCTTATAAGCCCCAATGCAGCCGTTTTCATCTCAATATCAAATCATTTCTAGGTAGCAATTAAGTACCCTACTGTGATTACTTTCAATTAAAAATGTCAAAAAGAAACCAAATTATCGTCTTAGCAAACAAAGAGCAATTTCTCAAGCAAAAATTTCTCGAGGACTGTCTGAGAGTGGTCTGTGTAGGAAGGCCAAAACAAAAAACTAGCTGTTATTGGCAGAGAGGTTTGGATTTTGTTTTTTATAACATTCTTACATTTTACACATTTAGCAGATGCCCCTATCCAGAGCGACTTACAGGAGCAATTAGGGTTAAGTGCCTTGCTCAAGGGCACCATGGACACATTTTTCACTTAGTCGGTTCTGGGATTCAAACCAGTGACTTTTCAGTTACTGGCCCAACACTCTTAACTGCTAAGCTACCTGCCGTGGTCTATTAATACATTTTATCGCCAGGTGCTCAAATTATCGCCAAACTCAAATAAACCAAAATAGGCTGAAATCTAAGGCGGCCTTTTCAAACAGCTTTACACTCAAAGGCATTTTCATACATGTTCACAATTTCACAGTATTATTCCAACCTTATTGTGTGGAAATGTCTATAAAACACAGGAGAATATAGTTTGACTGTACTGGGCCTTTTAAAAGCTCAGCAGAACCTCACAAATGCTGTCCATCAGGTCTGAATCCAGTCAGATGAATGATTGACCAGGTTAGGCAGCAAAGGTCTTTGTTTCAAGGTGTGGTGCCAGTTGTAGTACTACAATGAGGTGGCTGAGGACTTTCCAATCCTAGTTAAATGGTTAAATGTTGGTGGTGGGTTGGCACTGGGCATAATACACTACGCATAGGTTTCATTTCATTTCAAACTAATACATTTCCAGAAGAGGTTTCTAATTTATTAGTTTGAAATGAAATGAAACCTATGCGTAGTGTATTATGCCCAGTGCCAACCCACCACTAACATTTTGGCTTCTGACCAATATTAGGATAGTGGGACATGGTAGACATTGGTTAGACACTGTGGCACTAAGTGTATTCTTGTCTTTCTTCCAAAGGCACAGGTCATATATGTGTGATTTCCCCCCCCCCCCTTTATTTAACTAGGCAAGTTAGTTAAGAACAAATTCTTATTTTCAATGACAGCCTAGGAACAGTGGGTTAACTGCCTGCTCAGGGGCAGAACGACAGATTTATACCTTGTCAGCTCGGGGATTTGAACTTGCAACCTTCCGGTCCAACGCTCTAACCACTAGGCTACCCTGCCACCCCGATTGCTTATAGTGTTTCAGTTCTAGTGTCTGTATTTGTCTGTCTGCTACGGTTTGATGGCTTATGATGTACCTCAACTGTATGAGTGGCTCTAGTTTCCATTTAGCCTACTTTATCCCTACTGTACGTCCCGGTACAGTCAATACAGCAGTTTTGCAGTCATTAACACTTTTACACTACGAAGGATGCTAGGGGAGCTACAGCAGAGATCAGCACACAGGAGCCAAACTACCCGTTTTATGAAACAGTTGAAGACCCACAGAATGTAGAGATATTGTATCTAATATAAATAAATACCTATGAACATTTATGCACTCACTACTGTAAAGTCTCTCTGGATAAGAGCATCTGCTAAATGACTAAAAAGTCTAATGTATCTTGTAGGCCCAATGCAGACGTTTTTTTCTCTCTCGGTATCAAATCATTTCTGGGTAACAATTAAGCAACCTACTGTGATCCCTTTCAATTCAAATTGTAAAAAAAGAAGCACAAATATTGTCACGGCAAAAAATTTCACGGGGACTGTCTGAGAGTGGTCTGCGTTGGGAGGCCAAACAAAAAAAAAACTAGCTATTATTGGCAGAGAGGTTTGGAACTCTTTTTTTTTAAATGACATTTTAGTCATTTAGCAGACGCCCCTATCCATTTAGCCTACTTTATCCCTACTGTACATCCCGGTACACAATCAATACAGCAGTTTTGCAGTCATTAATGGTTATACACGGGCACTACAGAAGTTGCTATAGCAGAGATTTGAAAGACTTTCCGGAGTCAGTAATAATTGCCAAGGCGGCTTTATATATCTGTCAAATAATTGAAATATGAAGCTAGTGCTGAACTTATGATACTGGTTATTTGGGCTTTTCCCAAAGTTGCAAAACTATCACTAAACTGTCTTCTAAACAGGGTCTGTTGTTTTTGAAACGTATGGAAGAAGGCAGATGGAGACTCCGCTTGGCTAAGGTAAAATGAGCTTGAGTAGAGAGAGAGGAAATAAGGAGGAGGAGGGCTGCAGTTATGTAGAGAGACGTCTGTGCCACCCCGGCCCTCAGAGAGAGCAGATGCAGCTCTGGCAGATGGGCTGAGACCCTTCGCATATGTTAGGAGGACACCGCTCCAAGCATTCCCGGTCTCATCTTTGCCTGCTAAAAAATCATCTTCTGCTCCTCTCTCCCTTTCTAGCTGCATCTCGGGACATGGTGATGCTCTCCCGTCACCACCCCCTGTCAGGCAGGGCGAATGTGACCTAATTTTCTTGTATAGAGTTTCTACTGGTTGCTGATGGTGGTGGTTGTGCAGAATTGTACTAGGCCCAAATGCACAATGAGGATTGGTCTGGAAAGTATTTTTGTTCAAGACAGTCAGGTGTTGTACAGGTACATCACAAGTGTTTTGGGACCTTTGGCCTACACAGAGATACTCAGATCATCCTAATCTTGCTTTTAAAATGTTGAGACTCCTCGTTGACCTCAAAGCCCTCAAACTCTCGGGTCTTCTAGATGGGGTTTCATCACTGGCCTGAGAGGTTGGCCTCCTGTGATCCCAATCAGATCACTCCATTTAAATCAGAAGCTTATTAAACAAGAGCTCACACTGTATATAGGCCACCATATGTTGTACTGTTGGGCACCATCAAGGGCCATGGGTCTGGAACAATCCCAGAAATAAACGGTTTAAGGTTTGACTTTTAAAATGGGTTTATAACATTGCTTCAAATGCATTTTGTATATTGGCTGTAAATGCGTCACAGTGTGATATTTGAAGGTTAAAAAAAAGAGTTTTGGAAAAAAACGATAGCAGTAGGCACCAGCCTGACAGCCTTGTGCCAATATCAACAGGGCAAAGGGGTCGACCAAAGGGTCGACCGCAGGCAGATCACATTCCCTGAGGCCACTGAAAACCATTAAGACAAATCAGCCACAACATCAATGGTGGCTCAGACGCTCAGCCTCCAGACATGCGATAGCCCTACAATGGCTCTTTCCTGGAGAGTGATGAATGCACTATTTTAGCCCATATAGACAAATTAAAACACAGTCATTATTGATTCAATAATACAGTGCATTCGGAAAGTATTCAGACCCCTTCCCCTTTTCCACATTTTGTTACGTGAGTCTTATTTTAAAGTTGATTAAATAAAACATTTTCCTCATCAATCCACATGCAATAGCCCATAATGACGAAGCGAAAACAGGTTTGTAGAATATTAGCAGAAACAAACCCCAGAAATACCTTATTTAGATAAGTAATCAGACCCTTTGCTCCGAGACTCGAAATTGATCTCAGATGTTTCCTGTTTCCATTGATCACCCTTGAGATGTTTGTACAACTTGATTGGAGTCCACCTGTCGTAAATTCAATTGGTTTCGCATGATTTGGAAAGGCACACACCTGTCTACATAAGGTCCCACAGTTGACAATGCATGTCAGAGCAAAAACCAAGCCATGAGGTCGAAGGCATTGTCCGTAGAGCTCAGAGACAGGATTGTATCAAGGCACCAACACATTTATGCAGCATTGAAGGTCCCCAAGAACACAGTGGCGTCCATCAATCTTAAATGGAAGAAGTTTGGAACCATCAAGACGCTTCCTAGAGCTGGCCGCCCGGCCAAACTGAACAATTGGGGGAGAAGGGCCTTAGTCAGGGAGGTGACCAAGAACCGGATGGTCACTCTGACAGAGCTCCAGAGTTCCTCTGTGGAGATGGGAGAACCTTGCAGAAGGACAACCATCTCTGTAGCACTCCACCAATCAGGCCTTTATGGTATCGTGGATAGACGGAAGCCACTCCTCAGTAAAAAGGCACATGACAGGTGCCTTTTGGCCACCTCCAAGCGGGCTAAAAGACTCTCAGACCATCAGAAACAAGATTCTCTGGTCTGATGAAACCAAGATTGAATTCTTTGGCCTGAATGCCAAGCATCATGCTGTGGGGATGTTTTTCAGTGGCAGCGACAGGGAGACTAGTTGGAATTGAGGGAAAGATGAACGGAGCAAAGTACAGAGAGATCCTTAATGAAAAGCTGCTCCGGAGCGCTCAGGACCTCAGACTAGGGCAAAGGTTCACTTCGGGACAAGTCTCTGAATGTCCTTGAGTAGCCCAGCCAGAGCGCGGACTTGAACCCAATCAAACATCTCTGGAGAGATCTGAAAATAGCTGTGCAGCGTTGCTCCCCATCCAACCTGACAGAGCTTGAGAGGATCTGCAGAGAAGAATGGGAGAAACTCCCCAAATACAAGTGTGCTAAGCTTGTAGCTTCATACCCACTACTGTATTTGCTGCCAAAGATGCATCAACTAAGGGTCTTAATACTTATGTAAATGTTATGTTATGTTATATTTCCATATATATATATATATATATATATATATATATATATATACATTTGCAAAAATGTCTAAAAACCTGTCATTATGAGGTATTGTGTGATGCACAATTTTTTAAATCTATTTTAGAATAAGGCTGCAACGTAACAAAATGTGGAAAAAGTCAAGTGGTTTGAATATTTTCTGAATGCACTGTCCATATATGGTTATTCCTGGTGTTCCATCTGAGAAGGAAAACCCCTGAAGCAGGCAGAATAATATAAACCTTCATTGGTGTTGTAGTGTTGATCCCCTGTGAGCAGGCTCTGGCTCTGATCCAGCGTCTCTTCGGTTACCAGGGAAATAGTTGATGCACAGATGGATCCTTAGAGCCTGTTTCTCTCTGTTTACAGATAGATTGAGTCAACACACCATGCGATTGATTTTCTCTACTAGAGGTGTCAGGCAATCAGTGGCATTCTTGGTTAATTGATTACAGCCAAAGGCTAAGGGAAAGTATAAGACAGATCTTTGCTTATCCAATGTGGATGGTGGATGAATGAAAATTGGGTAACAATTTCCACATGACAAGTGTTTTATAATTAAAAGAAACATCTCATCAGGCCATCGTAGCTAACCATTCTCATAGCTAATAGTGATGGGGGAATCGCAATATTACAATATTACGCACTGAACAAAAATATAAAACGCAACACAGTTCATATAAAGGAAATCAGTCAATTGAAATGACAAGGCCAATGGATCTGATCCCAGTAGCCGACCAAAAACAACGGCGCTGTAGATGGGGCAGATGGAGCAGCCTTCTGGTCAGACACCGTAGATGTGCACATCGCTCACCACTCCTGAGTATACTACTCACCAATGTCCAGTCTCTTGACAACAAGGTAGACTAAATTTGTAACATTCTCTGTTTCACGGAAACATGGCTCTCTCAGGATATGTGGTCGGAATCGGTTCAGCCACCGGTCTTCTCCACGGCGACAGAGATAAACACCTCTCCGGAAAGAGGAAGGGAGGGGGTGTATGTTTTATGATTCACAACTCAGTCCTTCTGCTCACCCGAACTTGAATTCCTTACAATCAAAATGCCGGCCATTTTATCTACCAAGAGAATTCTCGTCAGTTATAGTCACAGCTGTGTACATTCCCCCTCAAGCGAACACCAAGACGGCCCTCAAGGAACTTCACTGGACTCTATGTAAACTGGAAACCATATACCCGGAGGCTGCATTTATTGTAGCTGGGGATTTTAACAAAGCAAATTTGAGAACAAGGCTACCTAAATTCTATCAGCATATTAATTGCACGACTTGCAGGGCTAATACTCTCGATCCCTGCTACTCTGACATCTGCGATAAATACAAAGCCCTCCCCCGTCCTCCCGTCGGTAAATCGGACCACGACGCCATCTTGCTCATTCCGTTTTATAGGCAGAAACTCAAACAGGATGTACCAATGACGAGAACCATTCAATGCTAGTCTGACCAATCGGAAGCCACGCTTCAAGATTGTTTTGAACACGTGGACTGGAATATGTTCCGGTCAGGCTCAGAAAACAACATTGACCTATACGCTGACTCGGGTGTGTGCATTCATTAACAAGTGCATTGGAGATGTTGTACCCACTGTGACTATTAAAACCTACCCTAACCAGAAACAGTGGATGGATGGTGGCATTCACACAAAACTGAATGTGCAATCCACCGCATTTAACCATCGAAAGAGGTCTGGCAATATGGCTGAATTTAAACAGTGTAGTTATTCCCTCCACAAGGCAATCAAACAAGTGAAATGCCCACTGTTCCTAGGCCATCATTGAAAATAAGAATCTGTTCTTAACTGACTTGCCTAGTTAAATAAAGGAGTGCATTCTGATGAAGATCATCAAAGGTAAGTGATTTAGTTATTTCTGACTTCTGTTGACTCCAACATGGCGGATATATGTATTTGTTCTCTGAGTGCCGTTCTCAGATTATAGCATGGTTTGCTATTTCTGTAAAGCTTTTTTGAAATCTGACACAGCGGTTGCATTAAGGAGAAGTATATCTTTAATTCCATGTATAACACTTGTATTTTCATCAACATTTATGATTAGTATTTCTGTAAATTGATGTGGCTCTCTGCAAATTGACCAGATGTTTTTGGAACTACTGAACATAACGCGCCCAATGTATACTGAGATTTTTTTTAAATATATAAATATGAACTTTACCGAACAAAACATACATGTATTGTGTAACATGAAGTCCTATGAGTGTCATCTGATGAAGATCATCAAAGGTTAGTGATTAATTCTCTCTCTATTTCTGCTTTTTGTGACTCCACTCTTTGGCTGGAAAAATAGCTGTGTGTTTTTGTGACTTGGCTCTGACCTAACATAATTGTTTGTGGTGCTTTGCTGTAAAGCCTATTTAAAATCGGACACTGTGGTGGGATTAACAACAAGATTACCTTTAAAATTGTGTAAGATACATGTATGTTTGAGGAATTTTAATTATGAGAGATTTCTGTTGTTTTGAATTTGGCACCCTGCACTTTCACTGGCTGTTGACATATCAATCCCGTTAACAGGATTTCAGCCCTAAGAAGTTTTAAGCAAGTAAGACACGTGAATATGCCCCCAATAGAGTTAACACGTCTCTATTGTTGGACCTGATTAGATCATTATTTGATCTATTGTGAATCCCATGAAAGCATTTCACAGGGCCGTTTGCCACTATGATTGCTAGGCTTTTCTGGCTATTTCCCACCAGGCTTAGACTAAGTACGTCAGCTCTGTAAGAAGACTGAACTGGAGATCATGTGGGCCATCGTTATCGTCTTATAAATCCTTCTCGATTCCTCCTTTGTCCTTCATTCACCATCTCCACATCCTTATGACTTGGAAATCCATGTCGACAAAAATGTCAGTGCCTCTTAACAAAAGGAAAGAAGTGTTCTCACTCGCCTGCTTCCACAAACCATACGGCTACTGTCCTATAAACACATCATCAGCGACTCCTTATCAGAGGCTGAAGCAGAACTAAAATAGTCTCCTTATAATATTTTCCTTCTATTCTTAATGTCTATGTCTCTTCTCCGCCGCTCTCCTTTCCATAATCATTCCTTCTGAGAGTCGGGGCCTCTTTCTAGCAAAGTGGGCAAACCATGCGTTGGGAATTGTAAAGGGTGAAAGGTTGTAAAAGGTTCTGACTTGTGACCTGTAGTAGAGCCCTAACCCAGGCAGCCAGGTTCTGACACATAACCAAAACCTATTTCTGTCCACAGAAATGGTCCCAAATTAATGAATTACCTCGGTTAAGTTCAATTACAGTAGACACATGAGCTACTGATGTCGCACTTCCTTTTGCTTCAGAAAGGACAAATAAATAATCCAGTTTCTGACACCATAGCGCCTCGTTGGAAAAATGGGCCTTCGTGTCTGTCGACTTCATGGTGAGATTTCTCCTTTAGAGAAGAGGGAGGAGAACGGGGGGGGGGGGGGGAGGGTGGATGGATGGCTAAGAGGTCCCCTCCAGCTCTAGCTCATTAAAATTCCACTGAGTTAAAGAGGCGAGAGACCACCAACGGCTGCTCTCTGTTTTGCGCCATCACAGCCGACAGGCAGCATGTGTTTACTCAGGGCCACAGAGATAAACACGCTTAAACATAACAGGGGGAAAAAACAAACAAAACACAGCCAGAGAGAGAGAGAAAGAGAAACACAGAAAGATGACTAAAACGGAATTCCGACTCACTGTCTGTGGCGCTCGGCATTGGTATCTCGCAAAGGTAGAGCACAAGAAAATGTTTAACAGCACTCTGATCATGATGAAGGTCATTAGTGGTCAGAACGTTGCTTTGCACGCTGCTGCAATCAAAGATGTACTCTGATACGATTGAATATGTCCATATTTGGTTACATCAACCTACTAAACTGGGCTCTTTCGTTGAGTCTGGCATTTCTTTAACATTTCGATTACCTGATTGAACTAGGATAGTACCCAACAGCTCATTAGCTAATGCACATAACGTCAGGAGTACTGTAAGTGCTCTCAGCAACGGGGAGGCATATCAGGCGTCTCGTTTTAATGACGTCATTGCCAGGCACGTCTCGTGTCAGTGCCGACTTCACTTCCGACACGGATCTTAAAAACAGCGAGGACAGCATGGCTGGCATGACCGTTATCTCGGCCCTCAAACCCTATCTCTACACAAAGGCTCATCTTAGATCAGCATCTGCCAGCAACACGTCGTCAAAGACGCCTCTGTTCATTTGCAAACAGCGATACAGTACCATGCTATTCATTCTCGTTGTTTCCTCATTATATAACTTGCAACTTGCATCAAAGAAAATATTGTGTGTCGTCAGCATGAGCGCTAAGATGAACTAAGATGAGCGGTGACTCGGTTAGAGAGGACGGTGCTGTGGCAAGTGCCATTGTGACTGATTGATCTGAGTCACATCTCCCTCTGTCATCACCAGCCGACAGTCTGTGGACCCAGGTCTCAGTGGAACAACACGTATCTAAACTCCATCACATAGGTCTCAGCGCCCTGGCTCAGACTAGCCCAAACTTCATCTCTGGAAATCTTTCATCTTTTCATCTTTGATTGTGCTTTGAAGGCTTTCAGGGAAGGCAGGGGGGCAGCTAATTAGGTTTAAAAATAACCTCTGGGTGAGAGAGATGTGTAACATTCTCATCCTGTTCTGCTCGGAGGGTGCAAGGCCTCGAAGTATCACTGGCCCTAGCCACCTGTGGGTTACGAGCCGAAAAGTAAAAGAACAGCGGACGGCATACCAGAGATAGATGTGCATG
Organism: Oncorhynchus tshawytscha; assembly: GCF_018296145.1. Taxonomy (NCBI): domain Eukaryota; kingdom Metazoa; phylum Chordata; class Actinopteri; order Salmoniformes; family Salmonidae; genus Oncorhynchus; species Oncorhynchus tshawytscha. Next base: position 56,629,196 of record NC_056440.1, read on the forward strand.
ATAGAGTAGTAGGAAGATGCTAGTATGACAACAGGATGAATGTTGTCACTGAATCTGGTGCAAGGTCACCGCGACTGGCAGGTGACATTTTGGGATTTGACGTTGGGGTTGTCTCTTGATGTGTGTTATGACCATGGGGACACATTGTGACACCACCACGTGACCGCGATTGTGTTAATGAGGAGAACGAGTCACACACCTTCTCAGAGAGCAGAGGAGATGATCCGAGTTTCCTAATCAAGCTCGACTATTCCACTGGCAATGGAAACAAATTACTCACTCTTACTAAATCAATCCCTGACTGTTTTTACTGCTAATCTCTGCAGTTGTTGCCTCCTACACGTCCTCACTCATTCAGAGATGGGCAAAGTGCATCCCATGCTGTAGCCTAACCAGGTAGTGTTTCACCGACTAGTAATACTGTGTACTGTAACCTGAGTGCTTCATTTATGCCATGGTGTTACGGTGCAACACTCAGCGACAGGGTATGCAATGGTTGGAAAAGACAAACTTGTCTGCGATTAGTGTGTAGACTGTACATCAAGGTCAGACCAAAAGCAGACCAGGCTGTACTGCATAGACATAGAGGCACAGATCAATCCCCCATACAGTAATCACAACACACACACATGTGAGTGACGAACGCAAACACCAGTACTACAGCTGTCTCGGAGGGACAACTGCATGGATACTAACCCGCTCACACATACAGCCCAGTCATTATTGGCATGTACTGGAAACTCATACCTGTTGCTACTACTGCTACTCCTAAGTGAGCATCCAGGAATCAAATCAAGCACAGAACATTTACAGCCACCACAGCATTGTGATCAATGCACTTCAGTGGCTTAGTGAGAGGTTGGTCTGTGCCTTACCTCCTGCCGAACAGTTTGAGGCCAGTGAAGGGTTTGCTTTGCCTTCGGCCCGTGTCCGGGTGCTCCCCGTCAGGTAAGAGGGCGGTGGGCAGGTCTGAGTTGGAAGAGGAGGCAGAGGTGGTGGCGACGGCACCCTCCCCTTCCCTCAGGGAGCCCGGGTTTGAGTCGGACCCGGCCAGCCCAGGCCCTGCCCCCTGGTCACACTGTTGCTCCATGGCAGCCTCTCCGTCAGCCACTAACGCAGGTCCACTCCAGAGTAGGGGCTTAAAAAGTGCTCCAGGAGTCACAAAGTCCTCATGGCTGTAGCCGCAGCAAAAAAATGGCAACAATTCTCACTAGTAAATACCCACGTGAAAAAGAGTAAACAGTCTACCGGAGCTCTACCGGGCTTACCTCAGTCCCTCCCACCCTGCATAGACCAAACAAGATAACAGAGAAGAGAAAAGTCAGAGAGAGATGCTTAGGCTCCCAGGTCCTGATTAGCCTCTGTGTGGAGTAAGCTTCCCATTCCGCCAGAGGGAGAGATCATTGTTTGAGCTACGTCCTGTAATCCTCTTTGTCTCTCCCTTTCTCTTTTCCTCAAGTTCCACCAGCACACTTCCTCAGGAAGTTAAGTCCTGCTGCAGAGTTCAAGTCCCTGAGTCCTTGATCCATTGGCTTCAAGCAGAGGCTGTTTCTTAGGAGCTTGTAGTTGGTTGTTGTTTCCTTCATTCCTTTTTTCCCTCCCCTCTCCTCCTTCTCTCACTTCACTCCCCCCCGCCTCCTTTGAGGACCTCGGTCTCCCGTTTCTCTGATCCTCTGCTGTCCGTACTGCTCTCCCTGCTGCTCACGCTCAATTATGTACTCACACAGCTCAGTCGGCTCCCTCTCTCAGGACTGCAACAGTCCAGGAAGTGTCAAATCCAGAAGAGCCACTCATAGGACCCCAAGCATAGGTGCCTATTCAGCTGCCTGACTGTTTTTCCTGTCTTTCAGTGTTTGGCTTGTACTCTCCACTCGCTATGTTTAGTAGCTGTCTCTTCGAAAGATCTCTCTCTCTCCAGATTGGCCTGAGGTGGGAAGCAGATGCATGGCCATCCACTGTTGGTTCAATAGAAATACATGATAGGGATAGGGAGAAGGAGGGGGAGGAGAAGGAGAGCCCAGGACACTCCTCCATAAGCCCTGTGTGGTGAGGGAGTACGGCAAACTCCCTGTGCCTGCTTGCCTGTCAGTGTGGAAGGGTGAGTATTGTGCTAGACGCTTCAGTCGCCAAGTTCTCGTTCAGTCGCCAAGTTGCTTCGGCTCACAAAAACCCAGCCTATACAGTGTTTTTTCCCCTGTGTGTTAACAAGATAGAAAAGCCACATACAATTAGTGGAGTCAGGAGCACAGTGACACCAGAATCTGGCTCTGAGGGACAGTCCCATAGAACTGTCCCCAGATTCACAGACAGGGGTGTAGAGAATCTAGATGGATGGGGTTTTGCATGCGTGTGTGTTGTCTAATGTTCCATTTGTTGATCCAGTCGATTGCGCACATTTCTGTGTGTGGATAAGAGTTTCCAGCGTTGGCACCAAGCTCTGCAGCATGTTCAGTTGCCAGCCTACTCAAACATTACATAAAGACGGGTAGAAAGCCCACGCCATCCATTTGGTATGGCTTAAAACGCACGCTGTAGAGTGCAATGCGGCAACACTGCTGTGCTCAGCTGTTCCTCATCCAGCCCTGAGTCAGCTGATAACGGTTATAGCACAAACTTGACTCTGTCTGATCAGAACATTTCAACTGTGGCATCTATGAAGTAACAACCTCAGCTTGGAGTCCTCTCTCTCCAACGCCTTCTCTTTACCCCCATTTATTTTTGTAATCTCTGTTTATCCCACTCTCCAAGAGTAACAGACTCAAAAGTAACAGACTCTCACACACAAATAGTGATTATCTGCCTCTTACATTTGCAGCAAATTGAGATAATCAGAGGAAAGTGTCCACCCACCATCATGCAGGGATATGAGTCAACAAATGACCAGGCGAAGGAGACCCTGGACTGACGCCATCAGAGGATCCCCGCAAACAGGCTCCTCTGTGTCTGCTGGGCAGAAAATAGGACCTCCCCAGCCCTGTTTATTCATTTATTTGTCCTCAATGGGAATATCTTTCAAATAAACCGTGTAAAAAAATAATAGGGCTTTCAACAGACTCAGCACCTCTGGAATGTGTTCGTTCAGCTTCATTCTCGGGGATCAAAACCACACCGAATGCCAAATCTCTCTCTCACACACACACACACACACACACAAACCTCTCCCTGCTCCCCTCTCTAATCAACCGAATCAATCCCCAGGTTTTAGAGCGCCCTCTGCTTCAATAATGCATCATGCCACGAGGAGGAAGAGAAATGGGAGCGCCACACAGACGGGGCTGGATACAGGGCTCCAGTTAGTCCACCAGACGACCTATTAGTCACAAAAACAACAGCGAGGAAATATACATGACTCCTACAAGAACCTCAAGCAACTACCACGTTACTAAGCCAGACATTGGCTACCAAGCAAGACAACGGCTGATGTTACCACTACCCATATATTACTACGTGTGCAATTGAGAGTTTTGTGTCAATGTGAGTCGCACCATCGAGGGCCAGAGAAGAGGAACCTCACTGATTAGTGATTAGCCGCAGGTCCAGGCTTAGGGGCTCCCCCTACACTGGCCACACCAGGCACAGTCTCAGCCTAATGGACCACACCAGGCACAGTCTCAGCCTAATGGACCACACTGCAGTTAACTGTATCAATTAGGAAGCGATAGGTCCAGGATATGGGGAGCTGGAAAAGGTCTCTCTTTTAATTCAGTGAATAATGATGGCTCTGGACTGCCTTGCTATCTGGGGCCACGTCACGCCCCAATTACATTATGGGGGTGGGCTGTTTCTGTGGAGAGACCTTTCATCCCCTGTGGTTCAAACAGCAAGTGTCTTCTGTCCGTGTTGCAGTCTCTTTATAACAAACATTATCGTAGGTCAATGTCTCAGCAATATTTTATAGTTGGTCAATATTTTATGATAGAGTGCCTTCGGAAAGTATTCAGACCCCTTCACTTTTCCCACGTTGCTACGTTACAGTCTTATTCTAAAATGGATTAAATGACATTTTTCCTTCGTCAATCAACACACAATACCCCATAACGACAAAGTGAAAACAGTTTCGACACTTTTGCAAATGTTTATTTACATAAATATTCAGACACTTTGCTATGAGACTCGAAATTGAGCTCAGGTGCATCCTGTTTCCATTGATCATCCTTGGGATGTTTCTACAACTTGATTGGAGTCCAACTGTGGTAAATTCAATTGATTGGACATGATTTGGAAAGGCACACCTGTCTATATAAAGGTCCCACAGTTGACAGTGCATGTCAGAGCAAACACCAAGCCATGAGGTTGAAGGAATTGTCCGTAGAGTTCCGAGACAGGATTGTGCCGAGGCACTGAAACCAAGATTGAACTCTTTGGCCTGAATGCAAAGCATCACATCTGGAGGAAACCTGGCAACATCCCTACGGTGAAGCATGGTGGTGGCAGCATCATGCTGCGGGGATGTTTTTCAGCGGTAGGGACTGGGAGACTATTTAGGATTGAGGGAAAGATGAACAGAGCAAAGTACAGAGAGATCCTTAATGAAGTCCTGAGCGCTCTGGAGCAGGTTCTCAGACTGGGGCAAAGGTTCAACTTCCAACAGGACAACAACCCTAAGCACACACAGCCAAAACAACGCAGGACTGGCTTTGGGCAAGTCTTCGAATGTCCTTGAGTGGCTCAGCCAGAGCCCTGACTTGAACCCAATTGAACATCTCTTGAGAGACCTGAAAATGGCTGTCCAACCTGACAGAGCATGAGAGGATCTGCAGGAAAAAAATGGGAGAAACTCCCCAAATACAGACGTGCCAAGCTTGTAGCGTCATACCCAAGAAGACTCGAGGCACTTCAACAAAGTGTTGAGTAAAGGGTCTGAATACTTATGCCAATGTTAATTTAAAAAATATAAATTAGCAAAAATTGATAAAAATCTGTTTTTGCTTTGTCATTATTTTTTAAGAATAAGGATGTAACCTAACAAATGTGGAAAAAGTGAAGGGATCTGAAAACTTCCTGAATGCACATTGATATATTTGAGAATTCCATTTAAAAAAATGAAAGACAGCTTGTGACGTATGACGACGATAACTGGGAACATCATATCAAACTACCAGACAGCAGTCCTTTAGATTATAGAAGACTCTGTGATTGGCATCTCAGTAGATGTGGTGAGTTGGTCATTAAATTAGCTGACCATAGAGAGCAATAGTAATGGTTTGTTTTTGCAGGCAAAACTCTCATGGCTTGTTGGCCAGAGCCTATGGGGAAATTAATAGGATTTTAGGATAATTGCAGAAAATAAGATCTGTGTTAAACACAGGCTTAAGACATCATATACGTTTTGTTCTATTAGAATCCTCATCAGTTTACATCATTTTTTTGTGAATCTTTAAGCATTTATGTAATCACAAAAAAAAAGCACATAAAAGGCTTCAAAATTCATAAAGGTCCTTTTAACTGACTGATATTATCTCATAGAACAAAACAGAAAATATCTCTTAATCCTGTGTTAACCGCAGACCTTATTTTCGGTGTTTATCCCAAAACCCCATTCATTTCCCCCATAGTAATGGCCAACGAACCAGAGGTAGAAAATGCTAACTCGTTTCCATTTTTCAGGACTACAAGCTGGCGAGCTCTATTAGAAGGGGCCAAAAAGAGCTGTAATTCATGCTGAGGCTCCTCCCAGGAGGAGAGGGGGGAGCATTTGAGGGGTAGAGGGGTAGAGGTAGACTGGGACAGGACTCCACAGGTGAGGAGGAACAGAGGAATGTAGAGAAGCAGACAGATTATTGGGGAGCACCCCAGGACGTGTGGGGTTGAGGGAGAAGGCCTCATACTGAGCACTGAGCAGACAACCTTTACTGTGCAGATTGAATAAAATCAGAACATCCCACTTGAAAACAGTCATCAGGCCACCGCATTGCTACTACATTGTGGCCCTACAGTAAATATAAGGAGTGTAGAGTCCACAGAGAGCAAAGTGTCTGATCTGTCAACAAGTAAATAGATAAGCATGAATTTATTTTAGGCCCACCTGAAAATTCCACATTCCTGGGCAGTTTAGGGCACTAGCAGCAGCATGGCCCCTCTCCCTGTCCTGTTGTCACTTTCTACTACTTTGACAGGAAGGAAGTGAGGTCACCAGCGGGGGAGTTGTACTCACTTTTACAACTGAACCGCAAGGTGTTTCCTGCTATTGTTCCATTGGCTTTTGTTTTGGTCCTAGTTCTTTCCATCAGAAGGTTTTACTTCAAAATGGAATCAATTAGCTCACATGCCTAAATATTTGGAAATTATTTTTTTTTTTAAGAAAGATAGGCTTGAAATGGGCATGATCTAATTGACTCAACAACCAAAAAGACATATCTATGTTTAGCTTCCTTTTGTAGTAGTAATTATTTCTGGTTGTTTTAATCAAAGTTAGCCGACTCATTGATCCTCCTCCTTAGTATACCCCTCAGCTGTGTTACATGAGGGGGGCGGGGAGTATTCAAACAGCAACACACCGCCTGGTTTCAACTGTCATAAATAGAAGATCCACAACAGCTCAAAGAGAACTTTAGAACTTATATTTCAAGAATGGAATAGACAGAGAACGCGTCACACTATAGGCCTACGGTATCAAACAGTGCATTACCGCTATATTGCCTCTAGTTAAGTTAACGCAATCATTGGGTCAGAAGGACATACAGTGAAAAGAACAGCAGTTATAAAACGAATGACGGATGACGGCATGACCAACCAGAAACTCAGAAAGCGAGAGAGACCGATAAGCAGATGGAGATGCAGAACAAAACAAGCAGAGGTTTAGGGCGCCCCCCCATGGGTATGTTGTGCAACTGAGTTACATTTCTCCCCAGGGGTTGAATCAATGACCCACACTCCTGTACTAAGTAAATATAACGTGGGCGCATTGTAAGATGAGTGAAAAGTCTTAAGACAAATAGGGATAATATACCAAGTGTGAATGTTACAAAATACACCTTTTTCTTTTATGGAGAATTGTGCAACCAATCTAAATGAGAAGAAGTCAGTTGTTGCACATAGCAGATGTTGCACAAATGAGAACTATAAACTGCTCATTTTCCCAGAACAAAACAAACATCCAGCCCTTGACTATTGCTCACCATCATAGCATCAGCAACATCCCAAAAACAGCACAACTTCAGCATTGCACGACATTAGTCTTCACCCGGTTCATCCCAGTCAAATTCTCGGGATAATGGACAACTTTCTGGAACGTTATACAGCCCTGTTTAATGTCATAAATTAATCCCATACTGGTGGATGGCCAAGCTATTTATAAGCGGACGCTGCAAAACTACATTTCTAAGTTTGACACAGCCTCAACTTCCTTTTATATTATTATCTCACCACGCCATCTTAGTGTTCAGCATCTGTGACCCAAGTAAAGCTTTACTGAGTATACTCTTATACATACTAAACCAAAAGTCCCACTGAACAAATCAAACCAAAATATAGAGAAATGTTTCCATAGTCTGGGTTTCACACCACGTTCTGGCCATTAGTGGTTTGTGACCAAAAAAACAAAGGGAAGTAAGGAGCACACACCACTACCTGTGAGTGAGGGCAAGCGGAGGGGTTGGAGGGACGTCCCACTTCCCCCAGCGACCCCACATATCCAGTCCTTTGTCCCCACTCTGCCTTCCTTTGCGGCGGCTCACCAAAGAGCGGTCTTCCTTGTCCTGTCTAGCATTCCTGTGTCAGCCCCCAACACAAACCTAGCAACGAGTTACGGAGCTCCAGTCCAACTGACAACTGCGCCGTCTGTCTCTCAGAACTATCTTACACACCCCCCCCCGTCCACTTCTGCTCACTTCCTGTTTCATGACTTCCTCATGGCTTGTGACATAAGCCAGTGAGTGAGTGAGTGAGTGAGTGAGTGAGTGAGTGAGTGAGTGAGTGAGTGAGTGAGTGAGTGAGTGAGTGAGTGAGTGAGTGAGTGAGTGAGTGAGTGAGTGAGTGAGTGACTGAGTGAGTGACTGAGTGACTGAGTGAGTGACTGAGTGAGAGTGACTGAGTGAGAATGTGTGTAAGTGAGAGAGAGAGAGGGAGAGAGAGAGAGAGAGAGAGAGAGAGAGAGAGAGAGCGCACGCACGGGGAGAGCATGCCAAAAACATGGTAAAAATAAAACATGGCCAAACTGATTGAGTTGCTGGCTATTTTTAGACAGCTGGAGGACATTCCCCCTACCCCCAATGTTTATCTTTGATAGTTGATGGGGAGGGCAATGAGAAACTTTATACAGCATGTTGAACTAAAAATGAAGGCCTTGAATCCTACAGTACAGTACCTGTCATATATATTGAGTTACAGTATGCCTGAACTTTTGACCTCAGAGTTGTATTCCCGGATTGGACAGTATCGCAATTGTAAAAGCTAATGGGCAGACAAGTTTAGTTGAATGTCACTTATTGCTTGGCACACGTATTACAACAATAAAACAGTTGGAAGTGAGAGGATGGAGGAGAGATATCTCCATTTGTCTCCCAGACTCCTTGATTTAGCTTGCATTCCTGGCTGATGGTGTAGCGCTGTGTGAGCCGAAAGACGAGGAGCAGAGCAGACCGAGCCGCTGCACTACCTTACATGTGAAAAGTGATTGCTGTAAAAAGACAGCGTGAGTAAGAGAATGTGAGACAGACAGACAGACAGACAGACAGACAGACAGACAGACAGACAGACAGACAGACAGACAGACAGACAGACAGACAGACAGACAGACAGACAGACAGACAGACAGACAGACAGACAGACAGACAGACAGACAGACAGACAGACAGACAGACAGACAGACAGACAGACAGACAGACAGACAGACAGACAGACAGACAGACAGACAGACAGACAGACAGACAGACAGACAGACAGACAGACAGACAGACAGACAGACAGACATGTGGGTGAGAGACAGAGAGGATAGGCAGAACATAAAAAAAGAAAAAGCTAAGACCGACATCTGTCATGGTGACCATCTGATCTCGTATCTCTTCAGGTCTGAGATCAGAGTTAGGGACAGGGGCAACCTGATGCCCTATCATCATATAGATCAGTCCTGGGCAAAATATGCCCTCCGGGCTGGATCCGTCCCGCCAGCAGATTAAGAGCAGCACGTGGTGGATTTATTTTTTTATACATCTTTTTATGTAGTCAAGTGAATGCGACGCTTAGGTCATAGAACCGTGGTTACGTGAGTAATATCCAATGTTCGCTAAAGCGGTTGTGACAAACAGACTAGTTTGGCTCTAGGTTTTGAACGATTGTGGGTATAGCTACACTGAACAAAAACATAAAATGTAACGCAGCAATTTCAAAGATTTTACTGAGTTACAGTTTAAATAAGGAACTCAATAAATTCAATTCATTAGGCCCTAATCTATGGATATCACATGACTGGGAATACAGATATGCATCTGTTGGTCACAGATACCTTGAAAAAAGGTAAGAGGCGTGGATCAGAAATCCAGTCAGTATCTGGTGTGACCAGCATTTGCCTCATGCAGAGCGACATCTCTTTCGAATAGAGTTGATCAGGCTGTTGATTGTGGTCTATGTAATGTTGTCCTACTCCTCTTCAATGGCTGTGTGAAGTTGTTGTATATTGGCGGGTACTGGAACGCTGTCATACACGTTGATCCAGAGCATCCCAAACATGCTCAATGGGTGACATGTCTGGTGAGTATGCAGGCCATGGAAGAACTGGGACATGTTCAGCTTACAGGAATTGTGTACAGATCCTTGCGACATGGGACTGTGCATTATCATGCTGAAACATGAGGTGGTGGCGGCGCTGGAATGGCACGACAATGGGCCTCAGGATCTCGTCACGGTATCTCTGTCCATTCAAATTGCCATCAATAAAAATGAAAAAGTGTTTGTTGTCTGTAGCTTATGCCTCCCCATACCATAACCCCACCAACTCTATGGAGCACTCTGTTCACAATGTTGACATCAGCAAACCGCTCGCCCACACGACGCCATACACGCTGTCTGTCATCTGCCTTGTACAGTTGAAACCGGGATTCATCCGTGAAGAGCAACCTTCTTTAGCGTGCCAGTGGCCATCGAAGGTGAGCATTTGCCCACTGAAGAAGTTGGTTACGACGCCAAACTGGTGAGGACAACAGGCACACAGGTGATCTTCCCTGAGACGATTTCTAACAGTTTGTGAAGAAATTCTTCGGTTGTGCAAAACCACAGTCTCACCAGCTGTCCGGGTGGCTGGTCTCAGACGATCCCGCAGGTGAAGAAGCCGAATGTGGAGGTCCTGGGATGGTGTGGTTACACGTGGCCTGTGGATGTGAGGCTGGGTGGACGTACTGCCAAATTCTGTAAAACGACATTGGTCTGGCAACAGCTTTGGTGGATATTCCTGCAGTCAGCATGCCAATTGCACACTCCCTCAAAACATCTGCGGCATTGTAGAGTGGCCTTTTATTGTCCCCAGCACAAGGTGCACCTGTGTAATGATCATGTCGTGTAATCAGCGTATTGATATGCCACACCGGTCAGGTGGATCTTGGCAAAGTAGGAATGCTCACTACCAGGGGAGTAAACAAATGTGTGCGCAACATTTGAGAGAAATAAGCTTTTTTTATGGGTATGGAACATTTCTGGGATCTTATATTTCAGGTCATGAAACATTGGCTCAACACTTTACATGTTGCGTTTATATTTTTTTTGTTCAGTGTTTATTACAGAAGGTCTGTCACATATTATGTCAGCATGGAACACGGTAGCTCTTCGTAAGGTGTAGTGTCCACGGCATAGCAACTGACATAATCCCTTATACCTCGACGCTCTCTACCGCCAGACGTTATCATCAGAAAAGTTTAATGAGTATGCGTTACAAAGACCTTATGCTACTTCAGCTGTTTAAGTGTGTGAAGCCTAGGGCGGCAAGATATTCACATGCCGGCTCCTTGAGAAATGCTGACTGAATTTGAAGGAAGCTAAAGTGAGGAACCATGAGATGGGTTAGCAGTCACATAGACCACAGAGAGATAGCTGCATTGAGCCAAGTGCCACTCAGATCACTGCTGCGAAAAGAACAACCAGCCTGAGCTCTCGGACTCCCTCTCTGACTGTGCTGTGCTGTGCGTTCACACCCTGCTGCCAGAGCGGTTTGGAAATTGAGAGATTATTTGTAGAGTCACTGACCTCAGAGTCACATCAGGCTCGCCGTCTGTGAACTGACATTCTGTCATGTGCCACTTTTAGCGGTTTATCAAACCTCTCAAGATGAGGCAGTGTTCTGTTTTAGGTGAGTGGCTGTATGGTTCTGCTTTTAGTACAGTAGAGCTAACTTCTCTTTGGGTTGATGCGGCAGCGCGTGGGACGCGAAAGTCAAACTCATACCACCACCAGGCTGGTTTAAACACCGACAAGGCATGAATCCCTTTGATTAAGTGAATTACGGGTGAGAGAAAATCCACCAACATTGTGAAATTAATTCATTAGTACATGTAGCACACACACACACACACACACCCACTCACACACACACACACACCCACACACACACACACACACGTGTAGATGATCAAAGATGAGAGTGGATGGCGAGGGAAGGTGGAGTGTGCCTGTCTCGCAAGATGGCTCTCCATTTTGTTTCTCTGTTCAGTCTCTCTTGTTAGCTAGACATGATACATGTGCGTTTTGGCCAAGACTTTCATCTGAATTGTAAGCCAATTTCAGCCGACCAAAGGGTTCCCGCTCTCAGTCTCTTATGTTCTCCGGATGAAAGGGATACTCTCTCCCTCCCCTTTCTACCCCACTCCATGTCTCCCCCTCCCTCCCTCCCTCATTGATGGCCCTGTGCATATATACACATACTCATTTAATCTGGGGGGGGAAAAAGAGATAAAGGCCTTGAAGTACTTATAACCTACTCCTTTTAAATGCACTTTGCATATCTGGCTTAAAAGCACAGGTGACCATTGTCACTCAACAAATTAACACTTCAGGGCCACTTCAGCACATTTCATGCCTTTCAAACTATATCCACTAGAGGGCATTGTATATCATCTCGACCCATGGACCAACAAGGTTTGGTTATGACAACGATCATAGGTGCTGGCAAGACAGCCCAAACAGATCTGGGACCACGCTAAGATGTGACAAGGTGGGTCATGATTAGGGTAAGTCCCTTCATATATGTGTCATCTTGTGTCTTGTATAAGGCACACGTGTGTAAAAAAAAATGGCCCAGATTTCGTTGAATAAGGTCATGCTGCTAATCAATGTTCCATATTAGAACATTCCGAGCTCTCTTGTACTATTCCAATCCAATCAGCAAGAAATAACCTACTCTGCCATACCAGAATCTTTCAATAGGCCTAGCTCATTACATTCCAGTTGCTGCCAAGTTACCATGACCTGCTGAAGCAGAACAAGCAGCAGATTGAATAAGCCACCTTGTGAGCGGAACAAATCTGATAATCAGACCATCACCTAAAATACTAGCAATTTCCCACATAGTTCATGGAAGAAAAGAACACATAGCCCTAAAAACATGGCCGTGTGGAGCTTTACATTATTTTGGTCTAACACACATCTATTAGAAAGTGGTCTCTTTCTCTCACCATTGAAGGCCATTAATGAAAGCCGAAACGTTGCGCTTTTAATAGCTGCTTAAATAAAAGTTTGTTTTTAAAAATGGTGAGCGAGCGCTGCTCCTTTTCCTTATCAAAGATCTTCCTGTCACACCCTCATCTCCATCCGTCTCTCAGATAGGCTGACAGGTAAAAGCAACTGACAGGTACTTACTGTTATGTGACAACCTCTTCAGTGACAGAGAGGACCAGAGAGACACTACACGTCTACTGAACGCCACAGGCGCAAGTCTGAAATAAAAGAGGTACCTTACAAGTGGTGTGTAAGTATACTGTACAGCAGCTCAAAGAACATCATGCAGAATAAGAAACGGGGATACGCAATGCACGACGCGAGACTGCACTTTGGAGGGTCAAACTATAGCCGTGGAGAATTCTGCCGAGCCAGAGTAATACAGCAGAATATCCCTGAGGCTTTCTGACGAGGAGCTGAACCACAGCTGCTTCCTATGTCAACGCTTCACATACTGCCGAAAGGACATTTACCTAGAACAACCCGGAACTTCCTATTCCAGCAGAAAAACACTAGGGGAAAAAAAGAGAAATGATTTGTGATTTATTGATCGCTTTCTAGAGGGGAAATGAGATGATGACTGATTTATGTTCAAAAGAATGAAACCGTGTCTCAAAATTAGGTCAACGCTTCATGTTCCGAGTCTTTTAAATTTCCTCAACCAGCCAAACCTACACAACCGGTATTCTATAAAGATTAGTGGTAGATAATGCAGCTACATTCCCACATATTCCTTGGGGTTCTTACAACGACTAAGACTTGTACAAACTGTCTACTGTCAACGCAATGTGCTAAACAGTTACAGTACAGTTACAGCAGCAGTCTTGTCATTCATCTGCCATTAGAACAGAACTGAGCTGGACAGCCCAGACCACACGGTAAACTTGCTAGGACAATGCTTCATTAATTCACTGTAGTCTAATCTGGAGAGCAGAGCGAGAGAGAGAGATGCTACGGCTGTTTCACTGAAGTCAGCTGTTCTGTGTTTATTTCTCCGTACAGTGTACTCCCTGTACTGACAATACAGAAACATCCCCTCGTGGTAAAGCCTGGACCTCTGCCAAGAATGGGCGTTCTGTGTGTGGGTTCCCTTCAGCAGCTAGGCCCACCCCCCCCCCTCGCCACTCAACTATATCCAAATGAGAGTCGTGCCGTCGAAACTGAAGCCCACTCAGCAGTGGGGTTGGAGAGTGTGCCCACGCTCACTCTCTGTCTCTCTCTCCATCATCATCATCCCTTCTGGTTTCATTTCAGGCAGCATGGGATAGGGTGGTCATACAGTATAAACTGACGTGGTCTTATACAGCAGACCAGCAGGTATCTTTAGGACGGGGGCCTCGGCTAACCTGTACCCCCGCACATTGACTCGGCACCCCCTGTATATAGACTTATTATTCTTATGTACATTTCTTGTGTTACTTTTTCATACTAATATATATATATATATATATATTTATTTTATTTTTTACTTTAGTTTATTTAGTAAATATTTTATTAACTCTATTTCTTGAACTGCATTGTTGATTAAGGGCTTATAAGTCAGCATTTCACGGAAAGGTCTACACTTGTTGTAGTCGGGCGCATGTAACAAATCAAATTTGATTCGAGACCGTTAGATGTGACATTAAAGTAACGTTTTCCCAAATGCCAGGGCGGTCTGACACTACATGTACATCTCTATTATAAGGAACCTGGAAGAATGACTCATCCATCTGCCATTGTTCACTGACAGCAGTGCAAACCAGATGGGCTCTCCTGTCACTCACTGATATTCTATAGGTCTAACTGTTGCACTAGATGCCATGTACTGCACTGAATGTTGCTAGACTACATCTACATTCAGAGTAGAATTTCAGCCAGCGGTGTGCCAACAGTCAAAGGTCATATCTATTATCAGTTGCCCGGTAACATCAATAACAACATTTAATATGATCAGAGAAGTCATTCAGTCAGTCAGAGAGCGAGAGAGTCAGTCAGTCAGTCTCTCTCTCTCTCTCTCCCAGAGAGAGAGTCAGAGTCAGTTAGTCAGTCTCTTTCTCTAATGTTGATTCCCCATGGAGAAGCGCTCCACTTCCCCCACACATTATTTACATTACAAATAAACCGTTACCTTTTTGTTCAACAGTAAAGCGTTGGAGGGCAGCACTCCAAAAAACAGACGCTCTCTTCGCAGCTATGGAAACGCACAGAGGCAGCGAGAGGGAAGTGGAAAGCAACATTGGGAAACCAGTTTGTCTCAATTAACAAAAACGCCCACAACCATTTTCTGGTGAACCTTATAGCAATCTGAAGCCCATTGGTAGTGCTGATAAAGCCTACTTTGGTGATCCATATAAATCTAGTCTTCATTTGTCTCAATATTTCTCAGTCTCCATTTCTCTTCCTAACGTAGCCAAGCTGTAACTCAGCTGGAGTGGTACAGAGGTACTCCACTCCCCAGGCAGATCTCATATTTTAAACATAAGAAAAGAAAGAAGCCAGTCAGTGAGTCCAAATTGAGTTGCTCACTCTCTTCCTCTGCTCGTCGTTGTTTGCACCTTGTCAAATTCTCACCTCAAAATTCTAAAACGGACACACTTTCAAGCTCTTCACATACGCTTCTGCTACTCTATTTATTATCCATCCTGATTTCCTAGTCACTTTTAACCCGACCTACATGTACATTTTACCTCTACCTCGTACCCCTGCAGATTGACTCGGTACTGATATTGGTTGTATATAGCCTCGTTATTGTTATTTTATTATGTTACTATTTCTGTTTTTAATTTAGCAAATGCTTTACTTTTTTACTCTGCATTGTTGGGGAAGGGCTCGTACAGAAGAAGATTACGGTAAAGTCTGCACCGGTTGTATTCGGCGCATATGAAAAATAATTTGATTTGATCAATTTGATTGTATGGTGCATTGATTTCTTAGGCGCGCCATGACAACCAGACATCCTGTCATCGTCATCTGTCATTTCCTTTTCAAAATTGTAGGAATCAACTTTTTCCTTTTCTCTTATGTTTGTGTGTGCATGTCTGTATCTGTGTGTGTTTGTGTGTGCATGTCTGTATCTGTGTGTGTTTGTGTGTGCATGTCTGTATCTGTGTGTGTTTGTGTGTGCATGTCTGTATCTGTGTGTGTTTGTTTGTGCATGTCTGTATCTGTGTGTGTTTGGGTGTGCATGTCTGTATCTGTGTGTTTGTGTGTGCATGTCTGTATCTGTGTGTGTTTGTGTGTGCATGTCTGTATCTGTGTGTGTTTCTGTGTGCATGTCTGTATCTGCGTGTGTTTCTGTGTGTATGTCTGTATCTGTGTGTGCGCGCGTGTAGGTGTGTTTGTGTAGCCTATCCTTCAAAGAAAAGATAACGTTATTTCCTCCCAATTTAATTCCCTGGTTAAGGTAATTACGGGTCCTCCTAAGATGGGAGAGGAAACATAATTATCAACAACAGTGGCGAGAGAAGAGTGCCCCTTCTCAGCTGTTGCCGAGAGCTACAGTATTTGAGTGGGTAACAGGTGTGCTATCACTTTATTAGCTGGGTGGTCTGCCATATGTGACAATGGCTTCAAATGAAATCCCGAGTTCAAGAACAGCTGCACTCAAATGTAAAAAAAAATAATAATAATAATAATAATTTTAAGAAGACGTTACCTACATTTCATCTTTTTATTCTTGGCCAGGCAGGCTAACGCGTTTTCCTCGCAGTTATGCCTTCAGAGCATCCATTATGCATCTGATGAAGGCATAACTGTGGAAACGCATTAGCTTGCCCGGCCTAATTTGTATTAATTTTTTTAAAGGTCAAATGAGGCGACTGTCACGCCCTGACCTTAGAGAGCTTTTTATGTCTCTATTTTGGTTTGGTCAGGGTGCGATTTGGGTGGGCATTCTATGTTCTTTTGGCCGGGTATGGTTCTCAATCAGGGACAGCTGTCTATCGTTGTCTCTAATTGGGAACCATACTTAGGTAGCTTTTTCCCACATGGTTTTTGTGGGTAGTTGTTTTCTGTTCTTCACCTGACAGGACTGATTTGTGTATTCACTTTGTTATTTTTGTTGAACTGTTCAGTTCAATAAAAGTCATGAACACTCACCACGCTGCGCTTTGGTCCGATTCCTCCTCATCCGACGACGACACCCGTTACAGCGACGTAGTTTTGTCCGCTTTAAAAACATTTTGGAGTGCTGCCGTTTCCCAATGGGTCTTGATTTCATTTGAAACTGCAGTATTTTATTTGCAAACTTGACAATGGGAAGAGGTATTCCGATAGAAGAGATATTGGATTCACCAAATCCAGGTAAGATTGCTAGAGAAGTGGAAGATCTAAACAAATTGTATGGCGCGTTCATTTTCACATATCATTGCTCTCCTTGACTTCATATGTCAGCGAGTTCAAAACAAAAACATACTAAATTAACCGCCCGGCATTTTAAAAAACACATAATAAATAGCTTTATTTGAAATATTAGTAATTAAGTAAAGTCTGGGAGCGGCTGGCCTGAATACTCTCACATGCCAACCTATCTAGTCCACAGCAAACAGAGCTCTGGCCTGAGTGGAGTCATTCATGATGAGGTTCAGAGTTTCATACCAGCTGTTGCCCAATGTTCTCAAATAACTTTTGTTTCCATAGAGCAGTGTTTCTCAACCTTAGTCCTTGACTACCCCCAACAGTACAATTTTTTAAAATTGTAACCCTGGACAAGCACACCTGATTCAACTAATCATCAAGCCCGCAATGAGTTGAATGTTTGTCGAGGGCTACAACGAAACTGTGTGCTGATGGGGGTGCTCGAGGACCAGGGTTGGGAAACACTGCCATAGAGGAGGTATTGATTTTGAGGTTAAACAGACACAAAGGCCTGTTTAGCCTCTGTAGAGAGGAAAATACATTATTAACTGGTCCTTTATGGCTGCAGACACTTCCTGGAAAACCAGATTACTTGACTGTGAGAAATAATAAATGACTCCCACAGACAGGGCAGTCTTTGTAGAATCAGACAATTCAGAGCCCTGGGGTCACTTAGAAATGTCCTTGTTTTTTTAAAGAAATGCAAATTTTTTTGACCATTAAAATAACATAAAATTGGTCAGAAATAAAGAAGGCCAGCATCCCGGAGTCGCCTCTTCACTGTTGACGTTGAGACTGATGTTTTTGTGAGTACTATTTAATGAAGCTGCCAGTTGAGGACTTTTGAGGCATCTGTTTCTCAAGCTAGACACTAATGTACTTGTCCTCTTGCTCAGTTGTGCACCGGGGCCTCCCACTCCTTTCTATTCTTGTTAGAGCCAGTTTGCTCTGTTCTGTGAAGGGAGTAGTACAGCGTTGTACGAGATCTTCAGTTTCTTGGCAATTTCTCGCAAGGAACAGCGTTCATTTCTCAGAACAAGAATAGACTGGCGAGTTTCAGAAGAAAGGTATTTGTTTCTGGCCATTTTGAGCATGTAATTGAACCCACAAAAAAGGGGTTAATAAAAAATAATATATATATATTTTTTTTAATGTATTTTATCAGGACAACAATTTTCAGCTTGTGCAAAAGGGTTTTCTAATGATCAATTAGCCTTTTAAAATTATAAACTTGGATTAGCTACCACAACGTGCCATTGGAACACAGGAGTGATAGTTGCTGATAATGGGCCTATGTAGATATTCCTTTTGTTTTTGTTTTTTTAAATCAGCTGTTTCCAGCTACAGTAGTCATTTACAACACTGTATTTCTGATCAATTTGATGTTATTTTAAAATGAACAAAAAAAAATGTGTGCTTTTCTTCCAAAAACAATGACATTTCTAAGTGGCCCCAAACTCTTAACCGGTAGTGAACATACCTCTGTCTAGCCCACACCTATTTTTCTGACACACACAAAATACACATTTATGTATTTCTTTACAGTTCCAAGTCAGGGTTTGTTGTTTAAATGGAAATGCACCCTGTTAGTAATTGAGTGCAACGCAATAAATCACAAGAAATTAGGTAAATGCGGGTATTTACAAATAACTGGAGAGGAGGGTCTACGGGCAGCATCCATTAGTGTCATTGGTCGATGTTGAGTCCAGACGAGACAGTTAGTTCCCTTCATTAGACGAGCTGTATCCTTGCATCTCCCTCAATCAAACCACAAACAACCTTAATCAGAGTGTCAATAGAGCCATAAGGACCTGCCTTATAGGCATACGACCCATGGCACAGACAGAGGACCTAACATGAACTGAAATTAGCATTGTCTGTTTATTCAGTGTGTATACAGCATGTTAAATTTGATTTTGCATCAACACAGGGTGACCCAATGTCAATGACAGGATGACAAGTTCCTTCATCTTTCTAACATGCAAAAGACTCAGGACAGGAGTACAAAGGGTATTATCCATATTTCAGGAGAGGCCTGGTGACTTTAAGGTCATTATGCATTTCAATAGGCCGTGTGGTGCACGTCGTCGTGCAGGCTTTATAATCAATGTGATTTTGTTTCACTTGAATCTCCATCTGTATACATGGTTATATAATCTTTGACTCACGCATGGCCACTCGAAAAGCCAGCGGAGGTTGTGATATATGAGCACGAGACTCACATCCTTTTTGAAAATATAGATTGCTATTATTGTCTGTCATATCATGAAAGAAGATAATCCCAGGCGTAGCTCATAGAAGGGCTAACACCCAGGTGGTGCAACAGGTATAATGTTTTGGTGAGGCGTAAAGCACATTTGACATTGGATGTAGAGTTTACGACCCACTTACAACAAACTAGTGGAACAGGCTTGATGTGTTGATCTGATCTGAAGCTCAGGATAAGCTGAACCTTATCCTGAAAACCAGAAACAACATTCTGTGATGAAATGGAATTAAAAATCGCTACTTTAATCTGTTGCTCCCATTTCTCCACAAACAAAATCCAAACAATCCGTACAGTTTATTTGCATATACAGTAAGAGATCACCAAAGCTCTCGTCCAACAGACAATATAGTATGCCACAGGTTCCCTCAATTTAGTTTCAAATGGAAGGGATCAATTTGTAACCTCTGTCATCCTTTACCCTTACTTACACTGCATGGCACCATTTATTTACCAGGTTAATCCCATTGAGATTAAATAGAAAGAAACCTATTTGTCTGGTGGCCTAGAAACTAGGTCTAATTCATCCTAGTTTAAAGAGTTTGAGGAAACCTGGGACTTAAATTTAGCTGCCATTCGTGGATTTGTTCATTTTATAACATTTTGATTTCTCCCAGTTTTAATCTGCTGGACAGAAGAGCACGCACCTGTCTGTGTCCTTGAGCCTACCCCAAATAACAAACAAGGACAATTTAGCATTCAGACAGCGGAATGCTTGGCGTTCCAAATGATCAGGACTGTTACTATAAATCAGGGTTTGGAACAGATTACTTTCCGTTTCGTTCTGAACAGAACCATTTTTCTCCCCCCATTCCACTGTTCCGACCAGCAAAATAAAGTTCTGAACCGGTTCAAACCCCCAAAAAAGTAATGGTTTATATCGTTCCTTTCTAAACCTCTGAAATATCTATTTTTTTAACACTTGGCTCGACATTAAATTACTTAAATCAGTGCGGATAGAGCAGCTTGCTATGGAGTGGGCAAGCTATACAGTTGACTACATGCATTGGACAGACAAGTGTAGCTGAAATGAGAGTGGGTGGAGGAGGCTTGGCTTGAAGCGCTGGGCATCTTGTTGTTATGGCATGCATTATCTGAATTAGGCCCACAGAATTATACCTAAGGAGGCGCGGCTTCTATGAAGGAACATTTAATGTCTTTGAACTTTAGAAAGTTGGCTTAACGTTGGACCAGAGCTAGCTAGCTAACAAGCTTGCGTGTGCAGAGCAGCACCAGAATTAAAATAAAACACGTCTTCCCTTTTTGTAGTTAATAAATCTAAATGTGAAACGTGCTAACTACAGTATCCTTAACTAGCATTAAAAAAGTTAATCCATTCTCCTCTGAAAATCTCTCTCCCTAATTTCTGAATCACACTTGTAACGCCAGTAAACTACAGTAGCCTATGCTTCGGAGGGGAGGGGCAGGTATATAGCCTACACACTAGAGGTCGACCGATTATGATTTTTCAACGCCAATACCGATTATTGGAGGACCAAAAAGGCCAATTAAGCCGATTAATCGGACAAATTTGATTTATTCATTTATTTGTAATAATGACAATTACAACAATACTGAATGAACACTTATTTTAACTTAATATAATACATCAATAAAAATCCATTTAGCCTCAAATAAATAATGAAACATGTTCAATTAGGTTTAAATAATGCAAAAACAAAGTGTTGGAGAAGTAAAAGTGCAATATGTGCCATGTAAAAAAGCTAATGGTGTTGCTCAGAACATGAGAACATTTGAAAGTTGGTGGTTCCGTTCAACATGAGACTTCAATATTCCAAGGTAAGAGGTTTAAGGTTGTAGTCATAGTATTTATAGGGCGATTTCTCTCTATACCATTTGAATTTCATATACCTTTGAATATTGGATGTTCTTATAGGCACTATAGTATTGCCAGTGTAACAGTATAGCTTCCGTCCCTCTCCTGGGCTCGAACCAGGAACACATCGACAACAGCCACACTTGAAGCAGCGGTACCCATCGCTCCACAAAAGCCGCGGCCCTTGCAGAGCAAGGGGAATAACTACTCCAAGTCTCTCAGAGCGAGTGACGTTTGAAAAGCTATTAAAATCAAATCAAATTTATTTGTCACATACACATGGTTAGCAGATGTTAATGCGAGTGTGGCGAAATGCTTGTGCTTCTAGTTCCGACAATGCAGTAATAACCAACAAGTAATCTAACTAACAATTCCAAAACTACTGTCTTATACACAGTGTAAGGGGATAAAGAATATGTACATAAGGATATATGAATGAGTGATGGTACAGAGCAGCATAGGCATGATAAAGTAGATGGTATCGAGTACAGTATATACATATGAGATGAGTATGGAAACAAAGTGGCATAGTTAAAGTGGCTAGTGATACATGTATTACATAAGGATACAGTCGATGATATAGAGTACAGTATATACGTATGCATATGAGATGAATAATGTAGGGTAAGTAACATTATTTAAGGTAGCATTGTTTAAAGTGGCTAGTGATATATTTACATCATTTCCCATCAATTCCCATTATTAAAGTGGCTGGAGTTGAGTCAGTGTGTTGGCATCAGCCACTCAATGTTAATGGTGGCTGTTTAACAGTCTGATGGCCTTGAGATAGAAGCTGTTTTTTAGTCTCTTGGTCCCAGCTTTGATGCGCCTGTACTGACCTCGCCTTCTGGATGATAGCGGAGTGAACAGGCAGTGGCTCGGGTGGTTGATGTCCTTGATGATCTTTATGGCCTTCCTGTAACATCGGGTGGTGTAGGTGTCCTGGAGGGCAGGTAGTTTGCCCCCGGTGATGCGTTGTGCAGACCTCACTACCCTCTGGAGAGCCTTACGGTTGAGGGCGGAGCAGTTGCCGTACCAGGCGGTGATACAGCCCGCCAGGATGCTCTCGATTGTGCATCTGTAGAAGTTTGTGAGTGCTTTTGGTGACAAGCCGAATTTCTTCAGCCTCCTGAGGTTGAAGAGGCGCTGCTGCGCCTTCTTCA
This sequence comes from Oncorhynchus tshawytscha, assembly GCF_018296145.1. Taxonomy (NCBI): domain Eukaryota; kingdom Metazoa; phylum Chordata; class Actinopteri; order Salmoniformes; family Salmonidae; genus Oncorhynchus; species Oncorhynchus tshawytscha. The sequence continues at coordinate 56,651,439 of NC_056440.1, forward strand.
CGATGCTGTCTGTGTGAGTGGACCAATTCAGTTTGTCTGTGATGTGTATGCCGAGGAACTTAAAACTTGCTACCCTCTCCACTACTGTTCCATCGATGTGGATGGGGGGGTGTTCCCTCTGCTGTTTCCTGAAGTCCACAGTCATCTCCTTAGTTTTGTTGACGTTGAGTGTGAGGTTATTTTCCTGACACCACACTCCGAGGGCCCTCACCTCCTCCCTGTAGGCCGTCTCGTCGTTGTTGGTAATCAAGCCTACCACTGTTGTGTCGTCCGCAAACTCTATGATTGAGTTGGAGGCGTGCGTGGCCACGCAGTCGTGGGTGAACAGGGAGTACAGGAGAGGGCTCAGAACGCACCCTTGTGGGGCCCCAGTGTTGAGGATCAGCGGGGAGGAGATGTTGTTGCCTACCCTCACCACCTGGGGGCGGCCCGTCAGGAAGTCCAGTACCCAGTTGTACAGGGCGGGGTCGAGACCCAGGGTCTCGAGCTTGATGACGAGCTTGGAGGGTACTATGGTGTTGAATGCCGAGCTGTAGTCAATGAACAGCATTCTCACATAGGTATTCCTCTTGTCCAGATGGGTTAGGGCAGTGTGCAGTGTGGTTGAGATTGCATCGTCTGTGGACCTATTTGGGCGGTAAGCAAATTGGAGTGGGTCTAGGGTGTCAGGTAGGGTGGAGGTGATTTGGTCCTTGACTAGTCTCTCAAAGCACTTCATGATGACGGAAGTGAGTGCTACGGGGCGGTAGTCGTTTAGCTCAGTTACCTTAGCTTTCTTGGGAACAGGAACAATGGTGGCCCTCTTGAAGCATGTGGGAACAGCAGACTGGTATAGGGATTGATTGAATATGTCCGTAAACACACCGGCCAGCTGGTCTGCGCATGCTCTGAGGGCGCGGCTGGGAATGCCGTCTGGGCCTGCAGCCTTGCGAGGGTTAACACGTTTAAATGTCTTACTCACCTCGGCTGCAGTGAAGGAGAGACCGCATGTTTTCGTTGCAAGACATCCTGGTCCGTGACTGGGCTGGGTTTCTTCCTGTAGTCCGTGATTGACTGTAGACCCTGCCACATGCCTCTTGTGTCTGAGCCGTTGAATTGAGATTCTACTTTGTCTCTGTACTGACGCTTAGCTTGTTTGATAGCCTTGCGGAGGGAATAGTTGCACTGTTTGTATTCGGTCATGTTACCAGACACCTTGCCCTGATTAAAAGCAGTGGTTCGCGCTTTCAGTTTCACGCGAATGCTGCGATCAATCCACGGTTTCTGGTTAGGGAATGTTTTAATCGTTGCTATGGGAACGACATCTTCAACGCACGTTCTAATGAACTCGCACACCGAATCAGCGTATTCGTCAATATTGTTATCTGACGCAATACGAAACATATCCCAGTCCACGTGATGGAAGCAGTCTTGGAGTGTGGAGTCCGCTTGGTCAGACCAGCGTTGGACAGACCTCAGCGTGGGAGCCTCTTGTTTTAGTTTCTGTCTGTAGGCAGGGATCAACAAAATGGAGGCGTGGTCAGCTTTTCCGAAAGGGGGGCGGGGCAGGGCCTTATATGCGTCGCGGAAGTTAGAGTAACAATGAACCATGGTCTTTCCACCCCTGGTTGCGAAATCGATATGCTGATAAAATTTAGGGAGTCTTGTTTTCAGATTAGCCTTGTTAAAATCCCCAGCTACAATGAATGCAGCCTCCGGATAAATGGTTTCCAGTTAGCAAAGAGTTAAATAAAGTTCGTTCAGAGCCATCGATGTGTCTGCTTGGGGGGGGATATATACGGCTGTGATTATAATCGAAGAGAATTCTCTTGGTAGATAATGCGGTCTACATTTGATTGTGAGGAATTCTAAATCAGGTGAACAGAAGGATTTGAGTTCCTGTATGTTTCTTTCATCACACCATGTCACGTTAGCCATAAGGCATACGCCCCCGCCCCTCTTCTTACCAGAAAGATGTTTGTTTCTGTCGGCGCGATGCGTGGAGAAACCCGTTGGCTGCACCGCCTCGGATAGCGTCTCTCCAGTGAGCCATGTTTCCGTGAAGCAAAGAACGTTACAGTCTCTGATGTCCCTCTGGAATTCTACCCTTGCTCGGATTTCATCAACCTTGTTGTCAAGAGACTGGACATTGGCAAGAAGAATGCTAGGGAGTGGTGCACGGTGTGCCCGTCTCCGGAGTCTGACCAGAAGACCGCCTCGTTTCCCTCTTTTTCGGAGTCGTTTTTTGGGTTGCTGCATAGGATCCATTCTGTTGTCCCGGTTGAAAGGCAGAACACAGGATCTGCGTCGCGAAAAACATATTCTTGGTCGTACTGATGGTGAGTTGATGCTGATCTTATATTCAGTAGTTCTTCTCGACTGTATGTAATGGAACCTAAGATGACCTGGGGTACTAATGTAAGAAATAACACGTAAAAAAACAAAAAACTGCATAGTTTCCTAGGAACGCGAAGCGAGGCTCCCATCTCTGTCGGCGCCGGAAGCTTCGCACACCCAGCTAACTAGCCATCCATTTCACATCGGTTACACCAGCCATTAGGCTGATAGGCTTGAAGTCATAAACAGCGCTGTGCTTGCAAAGAGCTGCTGGCAAAATGCATGAAAGTGCTGTTTGAATGAATGCTTACGAGCCTGCTGCTGCCTACCATCGCTCAGTCAGACTGCTCTATCAAATCATAGACTTAATTATAACATAATAACACACAGAAATACGAGCCTTTAGTCATTAATATGGTCGAATCCGGAAACTATCATTTTGAAAACAAAACGTTTATTATTACAGTGAAATTCGGAACCGTTCGGTATTTTATCTAACGGGTGGCATCCCTAAGTCTAAATATTCTTGTTACATTGCACAACCTTCAATGTTATGTCATAATTACGTAAAATTCTGGCAAATTAGTTCGCAATGAGCCAGGCTGCCCAAACTGTTGCATATACCCTGACTCTGCGTGCAATGAACGCAAGAGAAATTACACAATTTCACCTGGTTAATATTACCTGCTAACCTGGATTTCTTTTAGCTAAATATGCAGGTTTAAAAATATATACTTCTGTGTATTGATTTTAAGAAAGGCATTGGTGTTTATGGTTAGGTACAGTCGTCCAACGATTGCGCTTTTTTTAAATCATCCCCCAGCGTTGCATCGGTTATATGCAACGCAGGACACTCTAGATAAACGAGTAATATCATCAACCATGTGTAGTTATAACTAGTGATTATGATTGATTGATTGTTTTTTAAAAGATGAGTTTAATGCTAGCTAGCAACTTACCTTGGCTTCTACTGCATTCGCGTAACAGGCAGGCTCCTCGTGGTGTGCAATGAAAGGCAGGTGGTTAGAGCGTTGGACTGGTTAACTGTAAGGTTGCAAGATTGAATCCCCTGAGCTGACAAGGTGAAAATCTGTCGTTCTGCCCCTGAACAAGGCAGTTAACCCACCGTTTACACTTGTAGGCCGTCATTGAAAATAAGAATGTGTTCTTTAACTGGCTTGGCTAGTTAAATAAAAGGTATAAAAAAATATATACTTAAAAAAAAAAAAAATTATCAGCAAAACCGGCGCCCAAAAATACCGATTTCCGATTGTTATGAAAACTTTAAATCAGCCATTCTGATTAATCGGTCGATCTCTACTACACACGCACTGGCAAAGACTTTCAGCTGGCAGGCAGACACTAGAATATGTTTCCGAGTGACAGTGAGGGTTTTGCATAGGCGCTTTGTTATGGGTTTTTTGTGGGACTGGGGAAAAAAATGCCAGGAACCTAAAATAACTTTATTAACTGGTTCCCATGCTTTTAAAAGAACGGTTCTGTTCTGATTTTCAGTTCTGTTCCCTGAACCGGTTCCAACCCCTGCTATAAATAGAAACACAATCTGAAACACCATCTGGAGAGCATAAAAAGTGTTTCCTTTAGTTACATAGTATAACAATAGGACAGACCTAGTGACAAATCATTCACCTTAGGTTGAGCAATACAGTGAGCTCCTGTGAGAAAGTAACTGTGTCAAGTAATTAACAAAAAAACAGCGCAAACTAGAATGCTACTTGGCCCTAAAAAGAGAGTACACAGTGGCAGAAGACCTGACCACTGTGACTGACCCAGACTTAAGGAAAGCTTTGACTATGTACAGACTCCGTGAGCATAGCCTTGCTATTGAGAAAGGCCGCCGTAGGCAGACCTGCCTCTCAAGAGAAGACAGGCTATGTGCACACTACCCACAAAATGAGGAGGAAACTGAGCTGCACTTCCTATCCTCCTGTCAAATGTATGACAATATTAGAGACACATATTTTCCTCAGATTACACAGATCCACAAAGAATTCAAAAACAACCCAGATTTTGATAAACTCCCATATCTACTGGGTGAAATGCCACAGTGTGTTATCAAAGCAGCAAGATTTGTGACCTGTTGTCACAAGGAAAGGGCAACCAGTGAAGAACAAACACCATTGTAAATATAATCCATATTTATGTTTATTTATTTTCCCTTTTGTACTTTCACATCGTTACAACACTGTATATATATTAGAGGTCGACTGATTATGATTTTTCAACGGCGCTACCGATACTGATTATTGGAGGACCAAAAAAGCCAATACCGTTTAATCGGACGATTTAAAAAATTAAATTAAAAAATGTATGTATTTGTAATAATGACAATTACAACAATACTGAATGAACACTTATTTTAACTTAATATAATACATCAATAAAATCAATTTAGCCTCAAATAAATAATGAAACATGTTCAATTTGGTTTAAATAATGCAAAACAAAGTGTTGGAGAAGAAAGTAAAAGTGCAATATATGCTATGTAAGAAAGCTAACGTTTCAGTTCCTTGCTCAGAACATGAGAACATATGAAAGCTGGTGGTTCCTTTTAACATGAGTCTTCAATATTCCCAGGTAAGTTTTAGGTTGTAGTTATTATAGGAATTATAGGACTATTTCCCTCTATACCATTTGTATTTCATTAACCTTTGACTATTGGATGTTCTTATAGGCACTTTAGTATTGCCAGTGTAACAGTATAGCTTCCGTCCCTCTCCTCGCTCCTCCCTTGGCTCGAACCAGCAACACAACGACAACAGCCATCATAGAAGCAGCGTTACCCATGCAGAGCAAGGGGAACAACTACTAGAAGGCTCAGAGCGAGTGACGTTTGAAATGCTATTAGCTCGCGCTAACTAGCTAGCCATTTCACTTCGGTTACACCAGCCTCATCTCGGGAGTTGATAGGCTTGAAGTCATAAACAGCACAATGCTTGACGCACAACGAAGGGCTACTGGCAAAACGCACGAAAGTGCTGTTTGAATGAATGTTTACACGCCTGCTTCTGCCTACCACCGGTCAGTCAGATACTTAGATATTTGTATGCTCAGTCAGATTATATGCAACGCAGGACACGCTAGATAATATCTAGTAATATCATCAACCATGTGTAGTTAACTAGTGATTATGATTGATTGTTTTTTATAACATAAGTTTAGTGCTAGCTAGCAACTTACCTTGGCTTACTGCATTCGCGTAACAGGCAGTCTCCTTGTGGAGTGCAACGAGAGAGAGGCAGGTCATTATTGCGTTGGACTAGTTAACTGTAAGGTTGCAAGATTGGATCCCCCGAGCTGACAAGGTGAAAATCTGTTGTTCTGCCCCTGAACAAGGCAGTTAACCCACCGTTCCTAGGCCGTCATTGAAAATAAGGATGTATTCTTAACTGACTTGCCTAGTTAAATAAAGGTATATAAAAATAAATTTAAAATTTTAAAAATTAATTAAAAATTAAAAAATTAAATTAAAAATAAAAATCGGCGCCCAAAAATACAGATTTCCCATTATGAAAACTTGTGAAATCGGGCCTAATTAATCGGCCATTCCGATTAATCGGTCAACCTCTAATATATATATATATATATATATATATATATACACACACAACATTTTAAATGTCTTAATTCTTTTAGAACTTCTGTGAGTGTAAAGTTTACTGTTCATTTTTCTTGTTTATTTCACTTTTGATTATCTACTTCAATTGCTTTGGCAATGTTAACATATATTTCTCATGCCAATAAAGCCCTTGAATTGAATTGGGAGTTCTCTAGTGCTTAGAATTTACGACCTGGAGTGGAGGTGTCAAAACCCCCACCGTTCCCTCCTCCCCCCTTTGCGTGTGGGAGAGGGTCTGGTGATTGTCAGCTATTGCCAAGCTGATCTGACCCATTGTGATCCTCACATGTAGTCATGACATTTCTATTGGGCACAAAATAATCTCAAACACAGCCAAAACAAACAGCAAATGCATCTAACAAATGTGTAGAGTCTCTATCTTGATGTAATCATTGTGTGCTATGAATACAGGGCCAAATACTTAACTTGTACCTACTTTAATACACATAAGTGAATTTGTCCCAACACTTTTGGTCCCCTAAAATGGGGGGACTATGATCAAAAAGTGCTGTGATTTCTAAACGGTTGACTGGATATGGATGAAAATATCCTCAAATTAAAGATGACAGTCTGCTAGTTAACCTCATTGGATTTTAAATTATACAAATACTAAGTGCTGGAGTACAGATTCAAAACAACAGAGATCATTGTGTATTTATCACACATTTCTGCTTTTCACAAAATCTACAATTTCATCCAAACAAAAAAGGTAGTTATCATTACTATGCAATTATACAACATCTCTTTTTTTTAATGGATGCACATAACATTTCACAATAACTCATCTCCTTAACGGTCAACATTTACCCCCTGTTGCAGGTGCTGTTTGGTCTTTAATAACATCTGAATCACACATGAGACCACTACCCCAGGCCTTGTTGTTGGAGTCACTGTATTGACGCTGTTAGTCAGAGACACCGAGGAAAGCAATGGGTAATCTATGTTAATGTAGCCAAACTGACATGGCCTCAGCCTCACTCATTGCCAGGCCAGCCTTAACCATCCAGCATCATCAGGCCTCTATGGACCAGCCAGTCAGTCAGTAGATGCAGCCAGCCCAGCATTCTGCTCACTAAGCAGAGTAAGTGCCTCTTATTTACAATGCAAAAAACCTCCTGATCCTTTGCTGCTGCTCATCCTGTTACATAAGAGCCACAAATGCATCACAGCATCCGCTGGCAGTGGCAGACTCTCAATAACCAACACCCAGTGACTAGAGTCACATCATTCTACACAGCCCGCACAGAAAAATAGTCCCTCAAATCTTACATAAAATGAGTCAGTCAGGGGCACAGACAATTGCACCATCCTCTACAATCAAGCTAGAAACAGTTGGGATTATGGAGGAAAAACTGCACTACCGCTGTCATTGCAAACCAAATATTTTGAATTAAGTGGTCTGGTGGATGTTACAAAGACAGATTATACAGTTATGCTGTATATCAGTCAAAATCCTTCTGTACACCAAATCCTATACTGTAGCCAAATCCTTTTTTCCCCCAGTGAAGTAACACTCGCACTTGACTTTCCCCCCACCTCCCCTTACCACTGACTTTGCTGATAGCTACTTTATTGAGGGAAAATGTACTTACTATGACTGAGATATGTGATTGTCCAACCTAGCCATTTTTAAGATGAATGCACTCACTAGAAATACACTAACGCTGGAAAAGAGCATCTGTTAAATGACTAAAATGTAACAGAGTGTGGTAGTAATGTCTGTGTGAATGCTTAATAAAACTTGTCCAAGGTTCATGTGTAAGGGGTCATGGTCAAAGGCTATTCTGTGCATCACTTCCTCCTGACAGAAGACTGTTAGCAGGCAAATTGCTCACTCTGTCATGTCATTTACTTGCACAGCACACAGTTGCAACAAACAGGGTCAGGAAGCCAACAATAGCCTGAGGGCAGCCAGTCAAATATATAATACTACAAACCATTTGATATAGCCTGGATTCCAATAAGAAGCAAGATCCTAAAAGTCTGAGATTTTGAAGGATAGAGAATTTAATCCAAAAGCTTGTAAATTAACAGAGTCTATGCTGTATCTCAACCGGCTGTGATTGGGAGTCCCATAGGGCGGCGCACAATTGGCCCAGCGTCGTCCGGGTTTGGCATCATGGTAAATAAGAATTTGTTCTTAACTGCCTTGCTTAGTTAAATAACGGTTCAATTCAAATTCAATGTTATGACTGAGGAGGACACAGAAGTATGTTGCTTTCTTGACATCCCCCATTGCTGACATGAATGAGCATGTATTTACTATACTCCAAAGGACATTAGCAGGTGCTTTTAGTAAGAATGATATCCACCACTGTGGTAACTGAACATTAGGATGGCCTTGCTGTGACAGATGTGAAATTGCTATAATGCTATTAAAATGCTGTAGTGGATCACGTAGCTTAATGATAACTTCAATGTAGGCCTATATATTAGATGAAGAACCATATTGCAATGGGGTGTCAGCTCACATGGACACATGTTGTCTTGTCTACAAATAATTGACAGTAGCTACCAGGTGAGATAGTTATGGCTGCAGGTGATGTTGACTTTTTCAAGTTGCACATTTTAGACAACTTCAGACATTTGGTAGCCAACTGAAGTAGTTATATGAAATATCGTGCGGGATTGAGATAGGAAGTGCGGGATCAATTCAAAATGTACTACCTGTATGATACCTGCTTCCTAATAGCGAGGTGTAAGAAGTCGTTATCCAACTGCTCCGCTGTCAATGCCCCCGCACCTTCCAACCGAGTTGACACTTTTCCTTTTACTTCTCCCGGCCTGAAGACTGGACCAGGTGACACCATTTCGGGCAGGAAAACGTCCTCCTCCTCAGCCCGTTCTTCTATGGTTGGTGGCACCAGTGTCGCCGTGGGTGAATCCGTAGAGCTATGGAAGATAGGGGTTACACGGTCCCCGGTATCCGGTGCCTCAGCCATCGATACCGTGCTGTGGATCAACTGTGGAGTGCTGCAACCTAAAATAAAGTAGCTTGTGTTCAACACTGGAAGTCCAAAGCAAAACTATGACTCGTCTTGCAATGTGACAAATATGCTTACAGATACTGACTTTGTTAAGCAGAATTTACCTGGTTATAGTCGCCGGTATTCACGCGAAGACGGAAATCCTGTGGCCGTAGGTTTCACGGGGGTCGTTTTACCACAGTCACAAAGTAATAAACCCCGCCTATTTCTACAGTTTATCTTCTTAAAAATGGATGTTAAACCTAACCTTAACCACACCGCTATGCGTATGCCTAACCTGACAAAAAAAGCAAATTTTTTGTTATATTATGAATTGTTACGATATAGCCAATTGAGACTTTGTGGTTGTATTAACAAGTAGAAACCGGTTGGTCAGCTGTGCGGCTCGCTCCAGTTCTCTCCTCTCTCTGATCTCTTCGCGTAACCACACGTGGGGTCGTAAATAATGTTAGCGTAAACTACAGTATTGAAATCGGGGTTTAACCTTCAAAAATAAATGGCCCCGATTAAAACTGATGCAAAGGGATGAAAATAGTGGAATCATGACACACGTGTACAAATTAATGCTAAAAAAAAGTTGGAGTGTTGTTTTATAGATTTGACAAAAGACAAAATCGCACTATTTGAAATCGCAACGTGGATGTATAGACAATAGACTGGCTGGGGAGGTGATTTCCCCCAGTTAAAGTCCAATAAGAGCTATGACTCTACCGGTGTTCTGTGAGTGTCACTGAATAGGCTGATACCCCATTTAAAGCTGCAATTATGTTACTTTTTGAGCGACCCTTTACAAACAAATATAGCAATTTTGAAAGTGTACTAACTGCAGTCGACTCGCAGTACTGTACTTGCAGAATAACTGCAGTGTACTGCTGTTGAACTGCACTGTAACTCCAGTTACACTGCAAAACTACTGCAGTAAAAAAAAGGTGTTATTGTGTCTTTTTTTCATAAGGGACCGACCACATTCACATAGAAATGTTAGTTATAGATCTGCCATTCTCATTGAAATTCAAGTCTAAGAAGCTGGAGATCTGTTCTATGTGCTCTATTTCACCTTTTGGTTTGACATCTTTTACTTTCAGTTTTGTGCACCAGCTTCAAACACTGCACTTGAATTCCCACCCTTACTAGCACTGACTTCTCTACATGTTCTACTTAATTTTTTTATTTTACCTTTATTTAACTAGGAAAGTTAGTTAAGAACAAGTTCTTATTTACAATGACGGCCTAGGAACATTGGGTTACCTGCCTTGTTCAGGGGCAGAACGACATATATATTTTTTTACCTTTCTATGCTTGTTTTGTTACATAAACTGATATTGGGTGAATTTAGCAACCAGGGGTCTACATCCACAGTACGATTTCAACAGATTTGTACTTTTTTTTGTCAAAATAACTGATTATTGTCTTTTATTGAATTGATATAGCAACATTCCAACCTTGTTAAGTATTATGTGGTACAATTGTGGCATGATTCAAATATTTGTATCAGTTTGCATCAGTTTCAATGGGGGACTTAGAAGACACACTGCCAATTCCACTATTGTTGCTCATGCTTATGTTGTTCACAGCACACTGGTCTCTCCCTTGGCTTCTGCATTCACTGGCGTCAGGCGGTATCTCTGCAAACTCTGTGTGAGAAAATAAAAATACTTCCAATCAAATGAAAGATTGGAGGTAAACTGGAATTGCTCTAACCTCCTTTACATTTTCCAGTGAACCAAACATGCAATTAGGTCTATAGGCTACTCTTCTTCAATAGTGTATGTTACCATATTGATGCATTGTATTGTTCACAATTGACCTATTGCTTTATTCTTAGGAAGACCTCATCACTGCAGTGGCCTAACCCAAACAATACTCTGAAAAGGCCTGAGTGATGATTAACCTGTGTAACCTTATGTTAGTCAACCAAGGTATGCTAAACACAGTATAGCCTACTTTAAGCCATTTGTCAAATCGTCCTTAAAAAGGGCTGTAAAAACTGTTTAAACTGGTGAATGCAATTCCTTAGGAAACAGGAAGCTGTCCTGCGCAAATGATCCCAAAGGAAAACTACACCAAAACAGTGCCATGAGAACATTTGCAGTTGATTGAGTTGTTTTTGGCATTTTGTTAGAGGTAGACTATTGTACCTGATCTTTGTTGTAGCCTAGTTTGCTGTAGGCCTAATTAGTTGTTGGTCCCACTGCAATTTAGAACTATTTGAATGATTAGTACAGCAATGATGGTTATGACAACGGTTACAGTGGAACTGGGCCAATCAATGTCTGACCTTTCCTGAGCTGTTGTTATGTGACCTGGTGTTACCCAGTGAGTCAGACCATCACAGCCACAAGGTGAAATACACCTGAATGATTGTTGGAAATGCAGCCTTTTTTCCTAAGCAGGCAGTCGAAATATTACTTACACGTAGCCAAGTTGTTTTAGTAGGCGACTTGTTTTAGTTTCTCAAAAGGGGACAGTTGAATGCGGACAGGAATTGTCTAACTTGATTCCAATAGCAACAAATGTAGAACAAGCCATGCGGCACAGAGCACAGCTATATGGATCCATTTTCAGTATGGTCAGATAATGGGGCATTAGGCTGTGGTTGATTACTCCAGCGAAGGATCTCATGTAGGATGCGGGGATGTTAAAAGGGAATTGCTCTAAACTAAAGCCGACATCATGTTATGTATGTATGCATGTGGAAAACATTACATCAATATCACGCAATGATCCTGTCAAAGTGTATGTTATAACATGTATACAACATGCTTTGCATTTCTGTTCTGTTGCATCATGCATGTGCATAAAGTATCATGTACCTGCCATAGACAATGTAACTCTCCAAACATACAGGCATGTAATCAGGCATGCATATTCATACAGTTAATTTACATTGCAGTTTGGATAGAACAGTTGCTCCACCGCCCAAAGTCAATAGGAGGGAGCCACACCTTTGTACAGAGCCCTGACTGAAATAACAGACTGTTGGATGTTTGACAAATAAACACAAAAATGACGTATACGGTATATGCAAAGCATTTGGTGCATGTAAAGGACTAGTGACAGTCGATTTAGTGACAGTTTTCCTTGGAAATGTGGGAAATGTAATGGTTGCAGATGAAACGCTATTTGAATTGATTTGGACAAAACATTCGGTTTTAGCTATATGAGAAAGGTGTTGGTGTAGAAACTCTCCAGCATGTGGAATCATGTTGATCTCTACTGCTATGTTGTTCTTACCCTGGTTTGTAATATATCGGGAGCTGGAGTGAAGATGAACATATTTATTCAATGTGCAACTGTTAGTCCAGCCCCAAGAATGCACTCCACAACTTCCATTCATACTAGATGTTTCATGCGGTGCATATTCGATTTAGAGAGTCTTTTTTTTTTCTGACAAAGAATCATTGAATTGTACTGTGGTGAGAAGTGTGCTCGGGTGGTTTGTGCTGGATGAAGAAGAGGTAACTAGGTTAGACTGTTCAACCTTGTGAATTGACGTTGCCATGGAAATGAGAGGACTATGAACTCTCATCATCTATATCCGCTCACTAGGGTCACAATGAGTGTGAAACAGACAGCCAGGGATTTCTAGTCTTTATAATTGTCTGCTCTTTGCCATGGCACCCCAGTCTTGAGTCCTCAATCAAATACCCCATCACGGGACAAAGCTGTTGCATACTATCATGGTAACAATAAATACATTAACACTTCTCCATAAAATAGAGCAAATGTGCAGATCGAATTGATACATCTAAATACATTAATGTCATATCAGGCATAGTAGGCTCTTTTATATGTGCAAAACAAACAGATACAGTGGGGAGAGTATTTGATACACTGCCAATTTAGCAGGTTTTCCTACTTACAAAGCATGTAGAGGTCTGTAATTTTTTATCATAGGTACACTTCAACTGTGAGAGACGTAATCTAAAACAAAAATACAGAAAATTACATTGTATGATTTTTAAGTAATTGTTTTACTCAAACCACCCTGTATTGGACTGGATTTGACCCCCTTTGGCACCCCTAGTGTAGATGGACAGGACAGAAATTCAATACAAATGTGGGTTATGTCCAGACAGGCTATGAACAACTGGTGCTGATATAATACAGTGGAGCCAGCCACTTGTGTGATAGTGTTTTAGGATTCAGTTAGGAAGGCACACAGTGGTCTATTTTTTGAGGGATGATGGGATTAGAATCAGGTTAGCCAAACTGGATGGACTAACAAGTACAACCTCTTGTGGCGATACTGAGAATCAAGCTTGCCTGCACTTTCCAATGATAAAACAACCACTAGGCACAAAAACGAGATTGCACCGAATGCATTTCTCAAGAATATCAGGGCACAGAGACAAAGGAGACGGTGTTATGCTGATGCAATTTTTTATATTTTGCTTGATACTAAATCTACTTACTAACTCTACTGTTAAAGAGACTGATACAGAATGGCAATACAGAGAGGCTCCTGTGGCTTGCCCAGAAATACATGCATTTTACTTGTACAGCCACAGTGTGAAAGGTCAGCAACCTGCCAGTTCCTTCCCAAAGGCGCCAGGTGAATACCAAAATAAATTTCAAATACAAAAATACACCCCCTATTTACAGCAAAAGCATTCACTTTGTCTTATGTACAAAAGGGCACACATTATGAACGCCAACAAACACATGGAATGTTTGGGAAGATTTGCATCATTTCACTTTGAATTATAATAGCCTTGTAAAATCCCTCACACAGGTTTTGAAGCAGGTTTTTTACCACACATTTAGGGGATGAATTACAAAAGATTGACCCTGGTTCAACCAGATAACTCAGTCTGACTTGATGTACTGTGTTATGCATGATCACGTGGGGTTTAGTGTTGACACAGTCGTCAGAGAGCCTGTTCAAGATCAGCACATTGAATATAGAGTCGCAGTAATTTATACCAAGTACAGCTTTGAGACAACCTTAAAGATGGCGGGGCAGGTAGGGTAGAGGGGGCTGGGTTGGGTTGGGACAACTAAGCAACCATTTGATCAGTAAAAGGTGTGTTTAATTGAAGGCAAGTGGGTGAGGGCTGGTCAGCTTCCGGAGCATCTGGTTGAACCTTAGTTACACATCTATTAATAAAACAAAAAGACAAACATAGACAAACAGTATCTTGACAGGAAGCAATCTACATTTCCAATATACACACATTATCAGTGTAGTCAGTTAACCAACTCTACATTGGTCAGGTAATGTGCACTAAGATATGTGACAGGTGACAGCTGGGAATCAAAACCAATTTATAAATTGTATGAATCTGAACCTGATTAATAGGGTAGTGACTTTAAAAACCATTTGACAGAAAATGAATAATGCAAATCTAATGACATGCTAGAGTAAAATACATATTACTCATATGGCAGGATTGTGAGTTTGGCCTCCCCTGATTATTCACAGGCAAGCTACAGTTGTGAATAAGCAAGTGGAATCTATGAAAAGCAACAGACTGGACTTTAAGCTAAGACTCCAAGGCCACTGGCTGACCCAGATCCTCCATGCCTCCTCCACAGAGCCTGGGCTGTCTACTCGCACCCTCCTACCTAGCATTACGCAATCTCACTGAGCGTCAGTGGGGCCGCCCCACGCAGTCCTTACACAATCTCTCCCTCCCTCTCTCTCGCCCTCAAACAACACAGCAGGAAGAGGAGGGAACACCAGAATATCTTCTATTCAATGTAACAAGGTTTCTCACAACAATAACTCTGCATGAAAAGCTTTTTGTATTATTTTGCTGCTGAAGTGACTAATGTATAATGTATGAATAGTGTTCTTTCGAGTGAACTGTTTTTTTGGGCACTACTGTAAATAGTGATGCATCCCCCCCCAGAGGATTCTGAATTTGATTTTCAATTTAAAATATACTCTATTTTCACATTCACAAAGACATTAGGCCTGAATGGACTTTTGAACATAATTATGATATTAATTTATTTTTTTTAATTGTGGAGGAAATGTATTCTCTTGACTAAGATTTTTGTAAATATGAGCAGTTTTTCAGAGTCTCTTGGACTAGAGAAGGCTTTGCTCCAGTGAGGGAGTATTGTACACCCTTGGTATGTATTTACACTGATTGTCCCTGTTCACGTTTTTTCAATATATACAAAACTTTCTTGATACAGAAATAAATACAAAAACAGACAAACTGTGTAACAGTTAAGACAACAAGATCATGTAAACATGACCTCATAATTGATATTCGTAAAAAGAAAAGTTCACTATATTTTTTTGCATAAAATAAATATGCTCTTTTTTGATGCCAATAATACGTATATATTACATATGATTTAGATTGCATAAAGAGTAAAATAATCAAATGAACAACCCCATGTGGATGGTGTGAGAATACAAACACTGAAAGAGTTTGAAGGCACTTATGCCCATTAGCTTGCAAGGTCAACCTGAAGACAAAAAAGTGCAATGCATATACAAGCTTAAACATTATGGGACAAAATGTGGTCAAATGTCAAATAAATGCCATTGAAAGATGTATAATTCTAGGCACTAGAGCGCATTTTAAGCGAAAGGTAATGGGAGGACAATCTTTGAAATGTATGTATTAAAATAATTGCATTACCAATTGTGAATTAGGAGAGGGAATTTCTATAACAGGACAACTGGAATTAAAAATACAGCCCCCCAATCCAATTTGCTATAGATCCGATACACCCTTCACCTGAAGTACCTCCTGTGTTCTAAATATTTTTAGCAGTCCTTGAAAAAGCAACAGTGTGGTGGAATCTGAGGAGCACTTCCTCTGCACAGAAGCACTGCAACCACACTCACCCACTTGAAAGTGCAGGCAGACACACATTGCACACAGTTTCAAAAAGGCCCTCTCACTCCCTGCTTCTGCCTCCAGTCAAGCACAGCAGTCAAAGATGAAAAGTTTCTGTGGAGCTTTGATTGCAGTTGCCCATCATTTCTATCTTCTTCACATACCCTCTTCATCCTCTCTACCGGTTGGAACTTCAGGGAATGAGATGGAACAGGAAGGCCAGGGAGCTACTGCAGGAGGTCAGGGAGTGCAGGGAGAGGTGGGTTGGGGATGGCACACTAGGGGGCGCCGTAGTGTCACTACACATCCACATGGGTAAGGAGTCTGGAGAGCTGTGTGTTTTTGGCAGCTCTGCCCCTAAAGGTTAAAAGTACTCCGCTCCTCCTTCGGGGTTTGGCTCTCTGTGGAGGGGAGAAAGAGTCTGTCAGTATCACAACATATGCCACTGGGCAAACTCTGGTAACCTAACAATCTCATTCAAATAAATTGTTCTTGTTGATGTTTAAGTAATTACAAGGAACACTGATAAAATAATGAGTCCCTGGTTCTGAAGAGCAATTTGAGAGAATCCTCTCATTAACACAGATGGAGACAGAGTCTACAGCCCTACTTGTCTGGCCTCAGCTTACATTTTGTGGTACTGCGGCTCTTCTTGGAGGAACTGGGCGCCGGTCCTGTTGTAGTCCACCGGGTCGGAGTGAGCCTTGTTGAGGTACTTGGTGTTCTCGTGTTCGCCCCCGTGGCTGTCACGTGCCGACCGGTCCTCGTTGTAGTCGAGGGGCGCCCCCTCCAAGCCGTCCCCCTCCATCTTCAGGAAGCCCCCGTGACCGTCCTCCAACGAGGAGTTCTCGTCGTAGAAGAGTAGGCTGCGGGAGCGGACTAAACAGACACAAACAGAGACAAATAGAGGATGTTAATCACTGCCTGGATCCTCCAAACACTGCAAAGGAACATAGAACCATTCCGTTATTGTAAGAAAATGTAAACTAACAGTAAAAAAAAAGTAGGTTTCTTTTGAAGAATGGAATGGTGTGAGCAGGGCGACCATCTTTATTCAGCAGGTGTGTGACGGTCGTGTGACTTCTCCAGGGAGAACAACTCATAACCGCTTCCTGTGCCATGCTGACTTCAGGTTTCTAAGGCAACCCAGCCCTCCCCAACCAATTCTGAGTAGCCAGTAGGTCCATGTATGATTTCCATTTTGTGGTCATCAAGCTGAATATTATAACAGAAGGATATTGTGATTTCAGCTAACATACTCGCCTGAGTCTGTTGCTTTTGAAACACTACAAGATCAGATGTAATGCCACATTGGTGTGTTATTCAACTACACAATGGTCCTTTTCACATTATGTCCGGAAATGCTGATGGGCAAGCAACATATGCCACGAAAATATGGGATATGTATGGGAAAACCAACTAAAGACTTTGTGTTCCTCATGCTGTAGATGGTAGACAAGTCTAGGTCAGGGTTTGGTCCTGGGGCAGCCATGGGTGCAGGTTTGTTTTTCATCCCCCTAGAACTAAACAGCTGTTTCAAATAACCAACTCATCATCAAGCCTTGATTATTCTAATCAGCTGTGTAGTGCTAGGGCTAAAAAAACGAAACATGCACCCCGGGTGGCCCCAGGACGGAGCGTCCTGAAACCTTGTTCTAGGTGACAGGTGAAGGGTAGGGGGACATACCCTGGCTGGCTGTGTAGACGTCAGCCGAGGGGAGGGGCGAGGAGGACTTCACAGTATGGGACAGGGAGGAGAGCTCAGGCAGACAAGGCACAATGGAGCCCAGCACCAGGAAAAAGCACAGCGCCACCACCTGGCGGGAGGGAACCAGAAACCATCAACAAACAGCACACGGTCAACATGAGCGACATGAGCACAGTGTGCTAGTGAGGTTCTGTTCTCCAGCCGAGAAGGCTTTTGCCAGTTTGAGTTCATGGGGTTGCCTCAGTGTGTTATAGAAGAGTAGGCCAGGCCACAAGCCAGTGTCCCTGTCCATTGCAGTGAGTCTTTTCACAAACAAAGCAGTCATTTTACATTTTTGACTGGCATGACTATTAGGTCCACGGAACATTAAACGCACAATATCTTAGGTCAGTGAAGAGCACAGAAAATGTGTATGGGATTTTAGCATTGTTTAAGAGAGCGATAATGGTGGGGCATGTGTGTATGAGAATAAATCGTATGCAAAGTACCATAAGACATGTTCCTGTTTGCGTGGAGGCCATCTTGCAGGATAGGGGCACTTTTCCTGTCACCAGGGCCTGGAGTTTCTGGAGCTGCTGGAGTAGAGTTCTGGAGAAAGGAGGTAGAGAATACATGTTTCAGATTGACTGATAATACAGCTGTATTCTCTTGCGGAATCTACAATACCGATCCTCCTGTGAACTTAAAACGTTCTCCAGAAGACTCTTTAATGACTGTCAGTCATGACAATCATCCAGTTGAGCTCCAGCTGTTGGGTAACACAAGGCAAGCCTCGCAATATAGTACACACGCAAACACGCACAGATGACTGACAGTGACACTTCCCAGAAATGATTTGTTAAGTCCCCCCAAAAAAATAATCCCTCTCCATCTGGCTATGTTTGTGACTGCAGAGCGAGGACGCAGTCAACTAACACGGAATCATAATTGTCTGGCTCTTCTGAGCATCCAGGACATTGAAGTTCACCTCTGAGGGAGGAAAAAAAAGATCATGTGAGGATAACACATTGAGGAAACAGAGCTGGAAATTATATAAGACGTCTGTAATTCTAGTGTGTGAACCATGCTCCCACAGTCCCTCCCTCTCCCCACAAAATGCAAGCCTTGCCCAAATAGAAAGCTATTGAAAACCACAAGCAATGCAGACGCCCACTTGGACTCTACCTCCTTCATACAGTTCTCTCTCTCTCTCTCTCTCTCTCTCTCTCTCTCTCTCTCTCTCTCTCTCTCTCTCTCTCTCTCTCTCTCTCTCTCTCTCTCTCTCTCTCTCTCTCTCCCCCTTTAGACATTAATTACTGCATTGTAGACAGGCATGAGTGTTGGGTCAGGCTGCAATAAGAAATGAAACCAGGCGAGCTTTCATATTTTCACCACGAGAGGGAGCATGTTTTCCACTATTGGTAGAAAAGACGTTTCCAATGCTAGCTTTCACATAAACCAAACACCATGAAACGATTTGCCATAACCACAATATGTGACTATAACACTGGAATAAAGTTTTAAAAAACATACAAACAGCTATACTAACTTGATATTGGTCCTTTGGGATACCCCAGATAACACAATAACAAATAGCATGCTGTTAATACTAGAGATTGAAAGAAAATACAGTATATTCTCATAAAAGAAGAGCTTCATGCAATGGTCCATTTGAATATGAAGGTGATTACAATTTTTGGGGGGGTCAAATCCTAACAGGATCATTCTCATGGAAACTCTGGAAACGGAACATTAACGTCCCATGTGAGGAATGTCCATTGCGTCATCACGTTTGAATTGAATCATGGTTGGTCAGTGCTTGTACAGTTGTTATCTATAAACCTTATTGCTCCCAAGGGACTAAAATAGACTGTGTAAATTTAAAATTTAAAAAAAACACTAGTACATCTGCATGAGTGACTCTATGACTCCTTCAACTTTTCAAGAGCTACCTTGGAACCTCCTCATGAACCAAACCTTTCCAGACGTTAGAATTTAAAGTACTGCAAGCACTTAGTATCCAGCTAACTGTGTGCGAGATGCGAGACAACAACAAAAAATGAACTTGAGTACATTAGGACAAAAGATTGCTTGTTGGTCCACCATCTTTCATTGACAGATTAGCCCGTTTTGTCCCCTCTTTACAAGCCAAGGGCAAGGCATATGCTGTTGGGACATCCGCCCCACACGTTGTTGCTAGCTGGCTCCTGTGTGTTCCCTTTGGACTGCCTGCTAGGAGCTGAGTCAGAGGGATCTGTCTTTGTAGGAGGCCTGTGGTTTCCTTCTCGGGCCTGAAATTATTATGAGGCAGATTTGAGTGTGCACTTTTTGAGATGTTTCCCTTTGTGCTGTAATTAGGGAGAGGTATATTGTCACGCTGTTACTTTGATCCAAGCAACTTTAAATGCCTATTGTAAATTAGAGGCTGGCACAGGCTGTGATGCCTTTAGAGTCTGTGTCGTCTGTGATGTATTTTATTGAGTCCAATAACTTGCATTTACACCATGGTCAACACTGTGAAAGTGTCCCCCCGCCTAATGAAGGATGTCGTAGTCACTGCTGAGTAGCAGTCAAATCACACACAGGTATCATGAATAGTAAAGGTTATTCGAGCCTTGATTGAAACTGCTGGTTCGGGGATGTGTCTAGCATCACTCAGAGCGTGCTCATACATGCACACACTCACACACATAAAGTCTGTCACTCAAAGTCATGGCTCACCTGTTGGCACTCTCCAGTGTCTCCACCTTCTTCCACAGGTCACTGTTCTCAGACGTGTAGTTCTCCACCCTGTGAGACACAAAAGTCACATCCGTACATTCAATCTGCACATAGAACAAAATAGAAGAGTGAGACAAATGCTTGCTGTGCTGGAGAATTAGGCTGTTTGACCGGCTGTCTGACCATTTGAAATACACATTCTTTATAATCACAGACAACATGGGCTATTGAAAGAAAGTGCTTGAATTTTGGATGCTAACACAACACAGTCTGTGGTCCTAGGAGGCATAGTGGTAATCCTATAGTAACCTCTGCACCTCTGTAATGTACTTAGGTCTTACATATTAACTAAACAACAACAACAATGACCATGGATGGAAAGTCAGTGATTTTCCTGGTAAGGAACAGTGGCCTTTGTTGGAGTGGATTAAGTGATTGCGTGTGACTCAGATGGCCCTGTGTGACCGCATGCTTTAATGGACAAACGCCATTGGCATTAGCTAAGGAACAATCAAACAATGAAGGAGTGGCAAAATGAAAGAAGTGGAGAACAGGAATGACGATGAGAGAGGAGGAAAAAAAAGTTGGCAGACAGGAAAGGGGAAAGTGTCCTGCTTTTACTTTTTCTCCAGGCACTCCACGTACTCCTTCTTCTTCCTGCGACTCTCCTGGGCAGATATCTAGACAGAAGGGTGAGAGAGGGATCCCAAAATCAATAACAGCTCATATGATAAAATGGAGGATATTAAAATATGAATATTGCCTGTGGAAACACTACTTTTGAGATTACAGGTATAAAATAAGTTTTGCGGTTAAAAATTGGTTTACACATTTTCTGGAAGCAAATCATACAGTTCTTTTTGACTGAATCAACATTTCACTTTCCACGATGTAAGGGTGAGTACCTTATTTTTGATTTTCCTGCGCACCCTCTTCAGTGCCTTCTCCTCGGTCTTGGTGAGGGGCAGCTTGTTGGGTACGGGGTAACCTTCAGCAATCAGGGTGCGTTTCTCCTCCTCTGTCAGCATCAGTGGCCCTGAAGTGCCCTGTAGCTTCTGTGGAGAAATAAGGACACATTTTATGAATTGGTTATGAGTTGGGGAATCTGTGGTACTGTGTGTATTATATCTGTACACCAGGGCAGCTCCTAATGAAGAGACTAGGGTGGTGGTCAGGGGTGGTCAGGGTCAGTGTGAGGATGTGGATATTAACTCCTAATATGTCCAGCAGGTGGGTTTGTCTGCAGCCCAGGTCATCGTGGGTGGCTCTGATTCTACTGACAGGAAGGGCTTGGAGCTATGCTGGGGAACCTTCACTGATAGGGAACCATCCAAAGCACAGCCCAAAGTCATCAGGAAAGGCATACCACAGATCAGTCTTGGCGAGTGGCGAGTGGGACGGCCTCAGCACTTACGTGTGGGGCGGTAAGGAGGGGTGAGGAGGATATGGCAGCGGAGGAGCGGGCCTGAAGGCGGGCTGGGCTGGAAGGGGGTATGGAGCGGGGGCTCTGGGATCCATCACTGTCACTGCCATGGCTGCTGGGAGGGGTGGGGGAGCTGCAGCTGATCATCTGTTGGGGGGGCAGAAAAAATAGGGTACCAATGGTTATGAAATGCATCACTTGCAATATGACCCATATGCTCAAAGCCTTTGTCCATCAACACCTCATGATGACATACAGTCACTGTATGGTTAGGGGACAAAAGTCTGACTTCATCTGTCGTGTGGGATCGAGCTGAAAACAGTTAATTCAACTTAAACAGTGGAAAGGAGCGGTGCAAATCCAGACCTCGTAAAACGGTCCGTTTTGCAAAGAGATCCGTAATTAAAATGGCAAATGACTTCCTGGACAGAGCCAGTTCAAACAGAGACAGCTTCATTCCAGTAAGTAAGGCAGCCAGTGCTGCTCTTATTCGCATTGCTTGATCCCATCCTCCCATCCACTTGTCAGCAGTAGCCTCTGTGTAAGTATCTGAACTGAGCTCAGACAGGGATGGAGTGAAGACAGTGATTTCTTAAGATATCTGTGCCAGGCAGAATTTACCCCAACACAGTTCCCAAACACCAGGCCAGACCCATGCCGGTATGACCCATGGATTTAGTTTGGTGTGAGTCCAGAGTACACAGGGCCCAGGTTTTATTCTGTTGTTACTGGAAATGGAGGTGAAGAATAGGAGAAAGGCAGAAGCAGAAGCGTTTGTTAAAGGCAGAAGCAGACAGAACGCAGACGTTATTGTTCAGGCTGCGCTCTGCGGAGGGAGGCAGGGCTAGACTGGACATGTGCTGCTGCTGGCTTGTGGTTATTGAATATAAGATTTATGGTCCACCAGATGGGGTTCAGTCTTATATGGAGGTATTCCTCTGCACCATAAAGGCCGTCTCTGCAACCCCTGAACCAGTAAAAGTGTCTCTTTAACCAAGCCACTTTAATCTGCAGGCTGGTGACTGAACAGGTCCAGCTGCGTCTCTACAGGTGTATCTGGTCAGTTCTAGTTTCTACTCCAGTTGAATCCCGCTGTAGCTGAGGGCAGTCCTTCCCCTTGTCTCTCTGATACACTCTTTAAAAGGATTGGGCAATCTGGTGCTCCAGACAGAAATATTGAAAATGAGAATGCCAGATAGTATATGGGCTTTTTTTTTAAAGGCATTTAGTGTAGAGAACAAAAAATATTGCCACTCTTAAGGAACGGATAGAAAATGAGATGGGAACAGAATCTTACTTAGCTGGTTAGATCAACACCAAAAAAAAAGTGCACTCAATCACCAGCACCACTGCTCTAATAATATACTTGCGGACTTGCGTCTCAGTGGGCTTTTTCTGTCTACCTTCATTAGCAATTAGATCCGAAAAATACTACATGAATGAACAGAGGCAGTCTCGTCTCGTATGTGTAGGCGAAAAATGGAAAAAGGAAAAGCAAGCAGGCTATAATTGGAAACACTTCATGTCTGAAATGAGCCATCACTAATAGTGTTTCATAGTGAAATACCTATTCGGAAAATAACACGTTATACACAAAAAAAGGAAGACTTTACAATATGTGTCACACTTACTTGCAGTAATTGCTATCCCTATCCACCCTAGCCTAGCCATTTTCACAATCGCTTTAACGATTAGGAGCATGCAGGAGAAAGAACACGCAGACCACTGTCTGGAATAGTGGTCACAGGTGGTGTGTCATCGGGAATACACTGTAGTGGGTCACCGTGACACACGCTTCATGGCAGGTTCTTCTACCCCCCCCCCCCGAAATAAATAACACACTCGTAGAAGGGCACTATGGCAGGAATCGACTGGAGGTAAACGCCTGTGACACCTGCACATGACCTTTAGGATGCGAGGTGGGTCTTTGAGCGTGTAAAAGGTCTCATAAGAAACTGAGGCATCTAAATCATTTTTAACTTCAAAATCAAACCTTTCTTAGAACAGCTGGATCCATAAGCCCTTAAGGATGTTTGAAAGTCAATGTAATCTTGCTTACTGTAATTTATTCTCACCTGAAGGGATGTTGAGGAACTGGTTGACCTCTCTGGGTTCATCTTTGATTGCAGGTGTGGGGTTGAGGTTCAACTCTTTGGAGCACTGGAGTAAGAGCAATGGTATTCAAAAAACAGCCGGGTATTTGTATAGGACAAGAGACATTCCAAGTGACAGTAAACACAGCTGAAGACTGTTACAAACTATTTATGTAACCCGAAGAGAGGGAATCCATCTCCACCAATGGTTCTTGGAAGAGATCCAACTTGGGACCATGTAGCCAGGACACTCACCATTTGGAGGCCATTCTTACAGCTGGAACTAATCGATTACCGTGCCCTAATCCTAAAAAATATTCACAGAACTTTAAATATCCTATGAATTTGAAGATGTTCAAACTAAATTTACCACTAATTTACCAAAAGAAACGGTACTGTAGTAATGTGTGCTGGGCTACAGGCCTGGTAACCAGTGATAACTGGTAATAGCTGTGCTGGGCTACAGGCCTGGTAACCAGTGATAACTGGTAATAGCTGTGTTGGGGTTCACATCTGACTACTAAGCCCCACCTCAGCCACACAAGCCATGAATTACTCCCATGGACAAGGATGCATGAGTCACAGTGCTGGTCCTGTAGGGGTGCACTGTGTGAATGGTTTATTTCCTCCACTTACAACATCGGTTTCTTTTCCTTTTAATGATCACATTTTGAACTACATTCCGTGTCAAAAATGAGATTTTAGGCTGCTGTTCCAGCAAGACACCAGACTCCAAATTCCACATTTGTAGCTGTCCTTCAAACAGCTCACGTTTTAGTCGAAGAGGAGAAAGCCAGGAGAGATCCCTATGGCTTATAAAGAGGCTTAGTCTTCCATAGCTTTTGACAAGCAGGAAAAACGCTTTCCCTAGTAACAGATTAGGATAGGTTCTAGGTGATAGTTTCTATGGCTGCAGTTTCTTACTATATCCCCCGATGAGCTCCTGTGAGGTGGTGGGGCGAGGTTGAGAGGCTGGAAGCATGAGTTCCCCATGGAGGGGACTGTAGAGGAAGGCTCTGCCCGTTGATCAGGCTCCTGCTTTACCAGGATGGCCGTCAGGTCCTGGCTGAAGGACCACATTCCTTCAAACTCTGGGGAGAAGAAAAAGAAGACTTGGTCAACGAATTTGTTGTATGTCTCAAGGGATATCATTACATAACTAGCCATTCTGTAACATACAGTACTCTACATGAAGACCGCCAGGGGCCAAGAAGCAAACCAAGAGGCCCCCCGGTGTATTTCAAAGGGACATCTTGGGATACTACTAGAGGTGAGCAAGATTGGTTGACAGATCAGTGTACATTAAAGCAGCAGGTGTGACGCACATCTACAGACTGGATCCTCTTCGTGATCCAGGGCTAACGCGAAGCAGCCGATTGTGAACGTCAATAGCGTTAAACTTAGAGGACTCTCTGCCTCCGAAATGAGTTTCCTCCTCCGTTAATAACCTCTGTGAAGATGGTAAACAGTGAGAGGCCAGTGAGTACAAAGCCCTCTCCTGAAGAGGGACCGTCCTGTAGTTTCAAAGTCAGGAGTAAAAGCACTCACAACCAGGGGTCCTCGTTAGCAGCCCGGTTTTTCCCTCATTTGTTTGCTGGCACCCCGATTGGATCGATAAAACATTACAGAGGCTTATAAAAAAGTTTGTAGGCAGGCTTTCAAGTTGTGCTCCTTAACAGAAGACAGGTTGGGGTGTGGGCGAGAATCCCATGGCGAGGAGGGGAAAGGGAGCAGTGGGAGACTGATTACCGGGAGGGTGTAAATCCCTCCCCCACTGGGGTTTTATGTCCACAGACTTTACCCCACGGGGGAAACCCAAAGTGGCGTCAAAATCTTCAATCCACTCAGCAAAGTCTACTGTATTGGCAACCTTGGGCAACATCCTAAATTGTCCACAAGGAATAGATTACATTTTTACTATGCCAAACACAATATATAATGGACTGTAAGATGAGTGAAATATTTCTTATTCAATGACAACAAAAATACTTATTTTACAGTAGTAACAACTTTCCCTGGGATTCTACATCAACATGTCATGGCTTGCAATGTTATGATGAGGCCTTCCCTTTTCTATGGGAAGATTCCATCAGTGAAGCAGCAGGATGCACTAAATGTTTGTGACCAAGGACAACACTAACGGTAACTGGCATGTCATCACAAATAATTAATGCAAACCAACAGAACATCCAGGTAATTGTATGTAGAGTATCTAGACATGACATTACATTCAGTAGCTCACATCTCAGAGGATGTCATGGCTACAGCCTGCCCATACCCATGAGGCCATGTGTCGTGGCCCTGAGGAAGCATCAGGATTGCCTTTGAAGTTTATAGGCAGGTCAGTACAGTTAGTTGGACTCCCCTCACTCAGCATCTGAGTGGATTAGGGCAGGGCCTGGGAGCTCATTAGCCAGGCTATGAGAGGGGATGGCAGTTTGATCTCCACACATTACACCTAGGCGGAGAGCAGTAAAGAAGCTAGACACACCCTTTTAACAGTCAACCTCTTTAACAATGGGCTTTTTACAGTGTTTTGGGCAAAGGGGATGGGGAATCAAATCTGCATTGGCAGCAGTGCTCTGTGGGTGCCTCTGCTCTGTCGACAGTTTGGGAACTTGACTGCTATGGAAGTGCTGTGCATCTACATGCACACTTTCATGTTGACATTCAGTGGAACGAATGTGTGTGGCCATGATCCCATATGAATCCATTTCATTAGATTCCATCCATTGTTCCATCAATCTTACTGGGGATTCCTGTATAATTTTTTGGGGGGGCCAGTGATTTAACGTTCCATGTGTGAGACTGTGGTTTTTAACACACTGTTTAGTCCAATGTTATGCTTTCAGTCTACCCTAAGCCCTAAGTAAAACTCTGTGTGACGCAACTCCCTCGGAGAGCCACGGTAGTTGCCCCCCCCCACCCCCACCAGTAGATTCCCTTTTTTTATTTTTTATTTATGGCTCTTCTTTCCCTGGCCCCAAGCACAAGGGAAATAAAGGAGAAACATTTGCAGCTTGGAGTCATTGCAAGGGCTGCAGAAGCCACATGGTGTGTGGTGTGTGTGTGTGTGTGTGTGTGTGTGTGTGTGTGTGTGTGTGTGTGTGTGTGTGTGTGTGTGTGTGTGTGTGTGTGTGTGTGTGTGTGTGTGTGTGTGTGTGTGTGTGTGTATTGGCTGACTGCCTGGAATCCCTGACTTGCTTCCTTGATTCCTCCAGGGTGGGCAGGGCTTGGCTGGGAGTGTACTATGTGAGCTCGGCTCCTTGGATGGGTTCTCTGTGCGGCACGGGAGCGTCGGGAGATAGGGCAGGAGCGGAGAGCGCGGATACAGATCTGATACAGCTATTCTAGTGACGTAGGACTTACACTACTATCAAACTAAAGACCTTGTACCCCTAGCAGCCCTGTTGGTGGAGCTCTTCTTTTTGTCCCGAATTGCAGGTCCCATATTTAGTCAAAGCATTGTGCTGTAGATGTATCGTTTCTTGTTTACTTTGGTCAAAGCATCAATAAATTGCCAATTAGCTTCAGCATAATAAGGTGTGTGTGAGTGGGGGGGTTCTGGGAAGAAGATAACCTATGATGAACAAGATCAAAGAAGAAGAACCAAAAAGAATGCTTTTCATACCTGCTTCCTCGTCTATTTTGATGGACATGGAGGGGCTCTGGGGGGCCGAGTCTCCGCTCAAGGAGTAGCTGTGTTCTTGCTGGATGTCAGGGTTGGGTGGGTCCATCTCCATGTCCAACAGTGGGTTCCTGTCGGCCAGGAGGTGGTCATCAAAGAAGCTGCTGAACAGCTCGTTGGAGAAGTCCTCCATCTGCTCCGAGAAGTGCTGCAAAACAAAATCACCAACAAAACATTCCTCACATCAGACCGCCTTTAATCAGAAAATAATGTAATCGAATCCCATACCAAAATATACAATATGTAGACCTGCTCTTGGAAGTATGAGTCATACAATTTCACACATGGAGTCCTTGGGTTCTATCTATTAGGCCACCAGTGCATGGTTCAGTTTTTTCCACTACTTTAGTTTAGCTAGCAGACAGTGAGTCATTGCTGGTGTGCAAGAATCAGAACAGCTCTATTAAAATCCCCAGGGACACAGTCTGGTCCTCCGGCTGTAGTGTTCCAGATCACCCCTGTATTCCACATTACAGACCAGTTCACATTTACTTCCTCTACACTCCACCTCCTCTCAAACCAGCTATGCCTAATGAATCCCAACAACACATACCACTAATTGCATGTCATTCACAATGACCAACATGACTAGCTGTAATTAAAAACAGCCCAACATGCTCCGTTCGTTTTCCCAGATGTGTAACAGCTATGCTCTCAAGATTTTATTTCACCCATGATGATATGCAGAGGGGAAATACAATCAATGGAGTTTATAATAGCTAGAGCTGTAACAAAATTAATTTGTCCAAAAGTAAAGTAATGTGAAGAACGTTGATTATTTCAGGCCCATTATCTGATAAAAAAAACTTCTTTTTTTTACTTACAACTCAGAAATAATAAAAAACTAAAAAACAAAGATGGTAGCAGCACTGTGGGGTCAATAGAACGACTGTATTAGTCAACCCAGAGCCTGAAGGGCTTTGTGATTTGCAATGAAGGACATCCTGATCACAGACATGTCGAGACATGTTGAATCACCCTGCAAATAAGAACACTTGTGGACATTTGTGTCATTCGAACATATCTACATCTCTAATGACATCAATTGCACATGATCTCTTGCTTCTGGTTATGCCTTTGAAGGTAGGTTGACATGAATCACAGAGAATAGAATTCCAGAGGCACCATCACTCCATCCCTTACCAAAGTTGTTTGCGAGTTGTATATCCTTACAAGTATGAGACACGTGCAACTATTCACAGTACAGCAACCTGTGGGGCAGTTTGTTTGCTGTACAGGGGAGTGTCTGAGGTGTGAACCTGTAACCCAGGCCTGAGAGCTGAACAGCTGTCAAACAGAACGCAATGTACGCTGCCCACAGCACCAAAGACATCCCTCGTTCACCATGTGCTAGGCCCTCTCACACGCCTCAACATTGTGAATTCGGTGGCAGGAAAACCAACACAGATCAAGCCAAACTGTGTGTCCCCACGGAAGGCTGTATCATCATACAGACAAAATATCTGCATTTGCTGAAATATATTTTAGGCCTAAACAGATGAGATGATCTTGCTAGTGGAGGTGAATCAATTCCAATCAGTACGACACATTCACTCTACTTGTCATGTTCTCATGATAAGGATTTGGATAAAGTGCAAGGGAGTGTATGGAAGGCTCACTCACTCACAACCTTAGTTTGCTCCTACATTATCTATGTACACAAAACTTAACCGGATATCAAACACCATTAAATAGAGCTGATGTGGGTTCGAGAGCAGTGTATGCTTAAAGAAAGGCACACTGGCAATACTAGATGATCCGGCTTATTTACCAGTGCAGCACCATTGCCGTCAGCAGGCACACTAGCCACTATGGCCGAGTGCGCAACAGGATAAACAGTCCCACCCAGACCCTTTCATCTACAGCAGGAGGTTCCTGTTGTGCCCCGTGAGCAGCGGATGTGCCCAAGATAATCCAGACTGACCTTGGTGTTTCTATGTTTCACTGTCAAGCCAAGAATAAAGGTGGACATTATGGTGGTTGGAAAAGACAAACACAAATCACAATGTGTATATTACACAGATAAGTGGTTGGTTTTTGAAGGCAGCAAGCTGTAGCCTCAGTCGGGTTGGAACACTTCCAGAATTGAGCAAATTTGAAAAATTTGGTATGGGTAGTTAGCTCCTTTGAAAACGAACAAGCCGTTTTAAAAACAAACAAATGGAAAACGATTTAATAAAGTCAACACAATACAACTCCCTCGCATGCCCCCGTGCTAGAGGTTCCTGGTACTCTGGTTCAGTCTGTGATGGTGATGATGATGCAACCGTTGCTGATGCAAGCCCTCAAAAGTTTCACATATGGCCTTCTGCTCTGCACCCCATAGACCAAGATGTGGAATTTCAGAGGCAGACAGAGGGGTCTTTTCTCCCTCGTGGCACTTAAATTGTCTTTTAAAGAGACCCAATTACTGAATTTGGGTCATATTTGGGATGGAGTAAAAGTAACATGACTTTAAAAAAAAAATGTTTTAACTATGATGATTGTTTGCACATGAACCCACTAGAAATGTAAGCAGGAAAGCCTAAAAGATCACAGTTTTTTGGGAGTTGTCCCTCATCTGAAAATGTCTCTAGATTGCTACGTATGTTGTGGCTAGAGCACCAGCCAGCAGGCTTTGAAGTACACCCAGTCATACCAGGACGGTACTTGCATGCAAAATGACTGAGGGAATATTTTGATTCTCAGCTTAGAATGAGACAGAGAAAGCTGGCTTTTTGAACAGGGAACAGGTAATGAGAATTCATTATAGTTTTGGCACTCAAGTTCTTCTCTCGTCTGTCATTTTAGTGGTCATGATGGCAGACAATAATTACAGAGGTCTCTCAGAATGGGATGGGAAGAGAAACACACCTTGAGGGAAACACATCTTCCCTGTCTGGGGTGGGGAAAAGACCCTTTATGCTGCCCCAGATGTTCCCTCAGCCCTCGCCGGCCCATCTCTCCAGCTGGGGCAGCTGGTACAGGTCTGGACAGACAGGAAGCCCCATAGAGGGGGAAGGGCTGCTGGGTGGTACTCTTTCTGGAAGCCCTCTCATTAAAACTCTCTGCGGCTGAGAGAGAGAAAGATAGACCACTACGCTATGGGGAACCGAAGAGGTTAAAATGCTCCAGAGCAACTCGACTCCCTACTCTACATCGATGCTTGAGCAATAAGGCTCCGGAGCATTGTCTGTGCAGATACCTTGCAGCCCGTCTAAACGCTTTGCCCTTTAAAAGCAAACTATGATAATAGATGCCAAATATGTTAGCGCCCACTGCAGTTATGGATTTGGAAACCAAATAGTATATTTTTAGAAACCACGAGCACAGGGATAAATGTACAGAATTCTTGGGAGTATTGTACCCACTGTGATTGGAAACAAGGAAAGTGTTTTGTTTGGCTTGTTCAGAAGGGGTGGAATGTTACCATATCTATCTGCAATATTCTAGACATTCTACCACACAATAAATAAGCCCTCTAAGCCTACCCTCTTGTCATTGACGTGGTGCTAGTATTTCTAGCGAGGCATAATCATATTAAGTACTGCACTCTCTCCTGGCACACAGTATCACATTTGGTGAAAAGAAAGCATAAATAAATGTCTCAGCAGTAGACATGGTAAACGCTGCACTGAAGTCAAGCAGCGCATAGTAATACCAATGTGCTTCTCGCATTCCTTCTGGTGACACAACAACTGTCAGCTCTGCGACCAATCAGAGTGAAGCATGCAAATTAGCCAGGCACTTGCAGAAGGAAAACTGGAGTGCAAGGTTCGCGTGGAGCAGCTCAGCAGCAGGAGAAAATGTGTGTTTGTAAAAGGAAAAATAAATCGGCCAATAAAAGTTTGGGCCTTGGACCCAAGCCAAGAAAGCTGCTAGACTCTCAGATCTGCAGGAATGACTGTTGTGCAGTTCAAATGTGGCTGTTCTGTGGAGATTTACCCTTGTTGCTGTGAGAAGATATAGAATAGAAGCAGCAGTTAGTACAGTTTGTTATTTTAAGAACAAATTATTACTTGGGAAATTGTGCTTAAGGGTGAAGTTAAAAACTGAAAATCAGCAGACAAGATAAGCCCAATATGACTGTCACGATCTGGACTCTGTTAAGTTTGACATACAGGAAGACTATCTAGAGGACCCACGCTACATCAGTACAAGAGAGGAGGGAAATTCCAAGCGAAAAGCATGTGCATTCCAATCAGCTGTGATCCATAAGGTTTTGACAGCTTGACCTAATCTGACCTCCCATTGAAAACCTCTTAAATTGCGTGCAAACATTAGGACTTGAGACTGCTGCATCCAAATGTTCCCATCTGCAACTTTAAGGGCCAGGTCACACGTCGCCACTTGTCACATTGCCACTGGCACCCAAATTAGACCAGGTGCTACAAGATGAGCCTGATATGCATCTGATGCGTTACCATTTACAATTGTTATGCGTAATGCTCAAGTGGGCACTCTACATCCCCTGATTCTCATCTTCCACCTGCTGTTTTGAGGAAGACATTTGGAAGTAGCGCTTCCGTTTACATCAGCATTACACTGATGTCCAACAAAATGACATATGCGTAATCCACACAATTGACCTACTGCTTGACATACTGCACTATGCATGTGATCACTGGTATTCCCAAAGCTCTCAAATCAACCAGACTTGACACTCGCTGACTGATGCTCCTCAATGAGTCCAACATTTCATTTATTCATCTACTGTTGAGGTTGAGGCAGCAGTCAGCAGTCCCATGGCCTGAATTTCCCTCTGCATGAGCAGCGGGTGAGCACCCTAAAGTATAGAGTAGACCCATGAGCTCCCATCCCCCACTTTTCCTGAGTGGAAAGGCCTGGTTTCTTAATTCCAGTGCAGATGCTTTCTTTAGCAAGCAGAGGGGTTTGAAAACCACAACCACTGGAGACAGGCTTCTGTGTGTCACTCTGACTGGTTTCCTGACCTTTAAGGGACTGTTTGGATCCATTTAGAGTCTGTGATAGATTAGAGGAAGCCCAGAAAATATTATTGTTGAGTGGGGGGACTACAAGTGGACTACAAAACTAAAGTCACTTTAATCACTTCTCAATACAATTTCTCACTGCCTGTTGCACTTCCTGTGCCTAATAAATTACCTTAGCGCATTTAATTGACTAAAGTGTGAACTTCAAGTACTATCTTCTTAAATAATCAAAATGACCATTGGACGCTTTGAAAGAATCTACAGCCTTGCTCCAGCAAACATTAACACCAGTCCACAATGTTGACTCGGTCTCAGAGAACCAGCGAGGCAAGGTATGAATGAACTGTGGTCAAAATGGGTCAGGGAACAGGAATCCAACTGTTATACTTGAATCCAATTCATATCAGCATGACAGCCATTCAAATGTGATAACAACCCTGTTTAGTCTTATCCTTCCAATCATAAGTCATAAACAGATAATTAGCCAGATAGCTAATTGACTTCGTTTGGTTACTAATATGGAATGTGGATTTTCAGACAGGTTTTTGTCTGACGTGTACAGCCAGTCCTACTGCTCCAATAGAGATGTGTAGGTGATTATGACAGAAAGACTTGCCTAGAACTGTCCCTGCTATGTCTCCTGCCAGCCTCTCCCTGAAATCTATCCCTGAGAGCTCCATCCTAACAATGTGTTCCAGATTAAGTCTGGTTTCTTCTGTTCTGCCGTTTCATTTTCAGAGCTGGTTGCCAGAGACTACAACAGAGGACTGATTTACAGACTGAGAAAACTGCCCACCAGCCTTTTATACAAAATAAAATAAGATTAAATAGACATTCCTACTTGTCTCTGGATACTCGATACGCGAACTCACAGTTTCATTTAGTACCATAGTCGAAAACCACAAGGCTAACGTTAAAAGGTGACCTAAAATTTCAACCACTGTGAAAATAACCTGCAACAGACTCTTTGTAAGCTTGGAGGATGGGTGGGTACTTCAACTACAATGGGCATTATCCTCTTATTAGAAAGATGATAAACAAAGTGATACCTTCAAAGGTGTGATGAGAAGGAAATGGGTGAAGGAAGTACTCATGTAGAAATAAAATAAAGTACATGAGAACTGCCCTGAAAATAGACAATAGGCTCACCAGAACTTGGTCCAGTTCAAAATTTGTGGAAGCTCTATTACTCAGATCTCTAAATCAATATACTATCTCGGAAAGGCCCATAATACAGCTGGAGGCTCCATTGTGGCTCCATCATGCAATCTATTTCAAATGTATATTGATAGAGAACACATCATTTCTAGTTCTTAAGATCTTCTAAAATCCACATTTTCTTCTTCTAAGAGAAATTAGACAAAAATTTAAAATAAAAAAAATTAAAAAGTATGACTTGCATTTTTAACAATTCAGTGAGGACAAAATAAGAGACACGCAACATCACCAAAGATAAAACACTGACTGGTTTGACACTGTATGCTTTCTAAATTGATCATAGCCTGCAACTACCACAGGTTAGAGCTTCTTCCTATGGTGTGCCTGAAAGGTATCACCACGCCTTTGATATTCACCTCACAGACGAAGTTGAAGGACTGATAATAGCACCTCGAATGCGTAATCTTTCTCATGACATCTTAGCGTCGTAGTTTGTCACGTTTCTCTTTATTGAGCCTTCCATAACAGATCTGTATATACAGTGTCTTCAGAAAGTATTCACACCCCTTGGCTTTTTCAAAGTGGGATTTAAATGGATTTAATTGTCTTTTTTTTGCCAACGATCTACGCAATGTCTCTGCAATGTCACTGCCATGTCAAAGTGGAAGAAAAATTCACAAAACAAATCATGGAAAATAAAATCTGTATATATTTTGATTAGATAAGTATTCAACCCCTTGAGTCAATACATGTTATAATCATCTTTGGCAGCGATTACAACTGTCTGTCTTTCTGAGTAAGTCGCTATGAGCTTTGCAAACCTGGATTGTACAATATTTGCCCGTTATTCTCATATATTTTGTTCAAGCTCCGTGAAGTTGGTTGTGATCATTGCCAGACAGCCATTTTCAAGTCTACCTCACCTCACACCGAATCAAGCTATAGAGGTAGAATCACTTTATTGACCACTTGAAAGTGGAAGTTTGTAGCTGGGGTTTATGCTCCTCAGCAGAGAACACATGTAGCAGAAAGTAGAAGTGACTGTGAAGAACTAAGACCCAATGGCATGCCCTTTTTGGTAGACTGGTTTTCTGTCTGGCTTCTTTTGCAGGCATGCATGAATTTTCAAAATATTACATCACTTTGTCATAGCCATCCATTTTGGACTGGCTCCAAACACAGCAGTAGGAAGCTCCGAGCAATGAGTCCCTGTAGGAACCTATTGGGAAGGAATGCAGCTAGCCGATCCCATTACCCCCTCCCTCTGCCAAAAACTCCTTTCCACCCCCACTCTACATTAGTGTGTCTCGACTGCAAGGCCCCGACTTGCTGGAGTTCTTTGGCATGCCCAGTCACGCTCCATCGTCTGTGAGCAGAACTAGCCGCTGGCTTGTGTGGGACGCAGGTGTGTTGGCCAGTCACCTGCCGGCTGGGATCACCCCTCTTCCACACAGACACACACTTGCAATAACGACACTTGTGGGTGCAGTTCTATTCTATGCATCCACCCAAGTGAATATTTCACTTCTGTCGTCAACTACAGTATGCTACTGACCTTTAATCCGATAGGAATTGCTCTTATCATTCAAGTAAAGTGGGATTGACTAGACCAGCCAAATATGAAGACAACCTGCAAACTCATTACAGTCTGTAATCCATGCAAAAGGAATGAACACCCTGTGACACATTTCTGAAAGTCGTATCATAAGAATATGCTAATCTCCACACCATAGGTATCCTAGGTAATGTGGCCACACTTTCTGATCTTATAAGCTACACAATAGCCTGCAGCTTATCTGATTTACCCACCCTTGCAATTACCTAAAATGTAGGGTGTTTAAGTGCTTGGCAAGAGGGTCATCAAAGGCAGCATCCGAAAACCCCAAGGTAGCCATGAAATTCTAACTCCAAGCTATAAAAAAAAAAATAGCACACAGAAACCTAAACAGTAGAAATCCTTAAATGACCCACCTATATTTAAACCCCCATAATAGCTGGTAAAACAAACACTGCCTATTACCTGCCTCTCCCCACCCTTCCCCCCATTGCTGTCAGTGTGTAATTTTGTTGTAATTTTTTAAAAGACGTCAAAGGGTTCTTTCACTGAAGAGGGCCAGCCTCAACGCTTCTGCCTACAGAGGGGCTTCAACAGAGGGCTGTGCAGGGGGAAGCAGCGGCAGACAGGTGAGGGGTGCACCCTGCACACACACACAGGCCCTCATTCACTCTCACACAGCACTGAGAGGGCAGTCAGTTGCTAGAATCTGATCTTATTCACACTAAAGACAGACTGGTCCTCTCCTCCCTGTCTCTGTCCCCTAGAAAGCTCCCAGCCACAATCAAGCCATTGAGGGCCAGGGGCCAGGCTTGATACATACCCTCACAGCTGGGAGAATGTGGAGGGACATCTGAGTCTATTATAAGTCTATCAAATCCCCATTGAGAACACAATCATCCTTGTCCCAAGTGCATGACTAGTTGAGCTGATGTGCAGATTCAGTGTGAATACCATTATGTCACATGATTTCCCATTCATATGTGTGAAGCATCCCCAGTTAAACCTCTGTATGTCCTATGGGTGTTCGAATTAGATGAAACATTGACCCATCGGGGAGTAGTTAAAGATACAAACCACCACCACTCTCTCCTCAGAAGAATGAGTCATCATGGAACATACAAAGCCTAATGGGATCCTTTCCAGATTGCTCACCATTTCTCCAATAGCCCATTGGCTGGTCCAATTTTCCACCACCTACTAACAATTATGTACTCCATCTCTTTGTGGTGGGGTTGTTTAGTCTTGGTACAGTTTGTCATTTTCCAGTGACATTTACTCTTGATCCCTGTGTGATGTGCTGAATATTTAACTTAACTAATACATGAGGAATATCCTCTTCAATTGGATCAGAGTCATTTATCGAGGGCCATCATAAAAGTGTGATAGTTTTCACATCTGTCACAACAGTCTTTACAAATGCACTGAAGCCGGATGCATGAGCAGGATCAACTCCACCTTAACACGCCCACTTTAGATCCGGCACGATTGTGAAAGAGAATTTTCTGAAATGCACAGCTGGGTAAATTAAACAGCAGTAGCTTACATGCCGGCTGTTTATCTTTCGTAATCGTTTCAGACACGCATGTGACGAACCCAACACCTTTCTCTGACGTGCATTGGATATTTGCAGTGTAGACTATCAGCTTAATTCCTGCATAAATCAGGTTATTACAGAGTAATTAACACGTCTATCACAATCGAGACAGAGGAACACTGCTGACACTGTGGAAACTGAAGCATTAATCGCATAGGCTATAGGCATACAGCCGAATAATATATCAAACATCCGGAGAATCAAAGCGAATCACGATTTATGCTGCATTACAGTTTGTCAATCACTGTGTGCGTAAAGATAAGTGTTGATAATATGTAGAATAGAAAAATTAACATCTGCACATACCACATTGTTGAGAAAATCCCCTTCATTCAAATCCTCAAGGTCCAACAGGTTGGCACTGGGGAAAAGTTTATCCGGGGCGAAATTGTCCAGAATGGTGTCCATAAGTGCAATTGCTATAATTAAACTCTATGATAAAATATATTTTCAAAAAAGCAATAAAAGGTAAATAGTTTCAAATGTTAAGAAGCGATGACAGCAGCTATTTTAGGCTGCTCTGTTCTGAAATATCTCTTATACAACTATAATGTTGTTATGCATCCCGCGACTCAATAGCGTGTAGTGCTTATTAAGATACTATTTTAGATTTTATATGCGTTGTTATGATGCGAGGTGTCCTCTAGTTCATTCAAATCAGCGACATCCAGCTGCGCTCTGTCTCTAAGGAACGAATCACTTGATTAATATTCATGATGGTACCGCCTCACTTTCGCTGCACACATCCCCCGCCTCTTTATATTTTATTTTTTAAAGAAGCAGTAGCTTCGGTATTCTCTGACTCTCCTTATAGCTTTGGGGTATTTTGAGTGGCATGTAGAAAGTGCAGATCTCCAATGAAAAAACATCAGGTATATCTCTGTGAAGGTCCTCTCAAAGTATTAGTATGCAGTTCTAACACATGTATGACAACTATTTATTTAATGAGGTGAGTTGACTGAAAACACATTCTCATTTACAGCAACAACCTGGGGAAGAGTTACAGGGATGAATGAACCCATTGGAAACCAGGGATGGTTATGTGTCCATGATGGTATGAGGGCTGGGAATTTAGCCAGGACACCGGGGTTAACACCTCTACTCTCACAATAAGTGCCATGGAATCTTTAGTGACTACTGAGAGTCAGGACAGCTGTTTAACGTCCCACCCGAAAGACTGCACCCTACACAGAACAACATCTCAAATCACTGCCCTTGGGATATTGTTTTTTAGACCAGAAGAAAGAGTGCCTCCTACTGGCCCTCCAACACCACTTCCAGCAGCATCTGGTCTCCCAACCAGGGATCAACCATGACCACTCCTGCTTAGCTTTGGAGGAAAGCCAACATTGGGATGCAGGGTGGTATGCTGCTGGATAAAAGATGCTAAGAGACTGATCAAAATGTACAGAATGGTTAACTGGAGGAAAATAATTTTGGATTAGGCCTAGTCCAAAAAATATTTTGCACTGACTAGCCTATAGTCTATGTTCTGTTCAGTTTGTGGAGAACGCAAAGGTGAGGAGGACCAGAGGTCAACTTTGATAGCTTGCTACTACTATAATTTAATTGATTAAAAACTAAATATTTCTTGCCCGTGATGTGTTTATCTGAGTTATTGACCTCACAATAAGCCAGAATCGAGTAACTTACATTGTTGTGCTGAAACTTGAAGCAGCAGCCTCGGCACAATCAATCCGAAATGGACAGCTCATGGTGCTGAAAGTAGACACATTTGAGTATGCATAATTAATTTCAACCATCCTCATTTAATTAGACTTTACTAACAACAAGAGGTATTTGTGTTGGAGCCTATTTCTTTCTATTTAAGAAATTAGGTAAGCCTACCTGTTTGACAGACAAAATTAAGTTTTAAGTTCCTCGGCGTACACATCACAGACAAACTGAATTGCTCCACCCACACACACAGCGTTGTGAAGAAAGCACAGCAGCGCCTCTTCAACCTCAGGAGGCTGAAGAAATTCGGCTTGTCACCAAAAGCACCCACAAACTTCTACAGATGCACAATCGAGAGCATCCTGTCGGGCTGTATCACCGCCTGGTACGGCAACTGCTCCGCCCACAACCGTAAGGCTCTCCAGAGGGTAGTGAGGTTTGCACAACGCATCACCGGGGGCAAACTACCTGCCCTCCAGGACACCTACACCACCCAATGTCACAGGAAGGCCATAAAGATCCTCAAGGACAACAACCACCCGAGCCACTGCATGTTCACCCCTCTATCATCCAGAAGGCGAGGTCAGTACAGGTGCATCAAAGCAGGGACCAAGAGACTGAAAAACTGCTTCTATCTCAAGGCCATCAGACTGTTAAACAGCCACCAATAACATTGAGTGGCTGCTGCCAACATACTGACTCAACTCCAGCCACTTTAATAATGGGAATTGATGTAAAAAAACATCACTAGCCACTTTAAACAATGCTACTTAATATAATGTTTACATACCCTACATTACTCATCTCATATGTATATGTATATACTGTACTCTATATCATCTACTGCATCTTGCCATCTTTATGTAATACATGTATAACTAGCCACTTTAAACTATGCCACTTTATGTTTATATACCCTACATTACTCATCTCATATGTATATATTGTACTCTATACCATCTACTGCATCTTGCCTATGCCGTTCTGTACCATCACTCATTCATATATCTTTATGTACATATTATTTATCCCTTTACACTTGTGTGTATAAGGTAGTAGTTGTGGAATTATTAGGTTAGATTACTCGTTGGTTATTACTGCATTGTCAGAACTAGAAGCACAAGCATTTCGCTACAATCACATTAACATCTGCTAACCATGTGTATGTGACAAATAAAATTGGATTTGATTTGATTTGATTTGATATCCATAGATTTGTTGGTCAACAGGGTGGCAGGTAACCTAGTGGTTAGAGTGTTGGACTTGTAACTGAAAGGTTGCAAGATCAAATCCCCAAGCTGACAAGGTAAAAATCTGTTGTTCTGCCCCTGAACAAGGCAGTTAACCCACTGTTTCTAGGCTGTCATTGAAAAAAATAATTTGTTCTTTAACTGACTTGCCTAGTTAAATAAAGGTAAAAAATCATGATTCCTCCACCCACCATGTACTCTTTAAATAGCCTACCTCCATATCAGTGAAGGGCTGTTAAGTTAAAACCAAGACTTGAATTGAGGGTGTATGGCATTTTTTTGTACCAAATTTTGTGATTACGATCTTGACTCATCGCTGCGGGCTTGGGAGAGGTGAAGGTCAAGCCACGCTTCCTTCGATACATTACCCGCCAAACCGCGCTTCTTAACACCCATTTGCTTAAGCAGCTGCACCAATGTGTCGGAGGAAACACTGTTCAGCTGACGACCGAAGTCAGCCTGCAGGCGCCCGGCCCGCCACAAGGAGTCGCTAGAGCTCGATGAACCAAGTAAAACCCCATGGCCAAACCTTCCTGACGCTGGGCCAATTGTGCTCTGCCCTATGGGACTCCCGGTCACAGCCGGTTGTGACACAGCCTGGGATCGAACCCCAGGCTGTAGTTAAGCCGCACCACTGTGATGCAGTACCTTAGACCACTGCAATGCTTTTACAATAAAGGGGCTCTTTCCACCCCTACTCTTGTCAACGGTGGTCTGTGTACCCACAACCTTCTGGCCCGCAGCCCTGATGCCTGTCCAAGAAGTCAGGGCAAAAGAAGACATGTTCTCTGCTATCTGCTTTGTTTTAATTATTATTTGGGGTGTAGATGTAACGGATGTGAAACGGCTAGCTAGTTAGCAGTGGTGCACGCTAAATAGTATTGAAGTAGTAGTTCCCCTTGCTCTGCAAGGGCCGCGGCTTTTGTGGAGCGATAGGTAACGATGCTTCGTGGGTGACTGTTGTTGATGTGTGCAGAGGGTCCCTGGTTCGCGCCCGGGTATGGGCGAGGGGACAGTCTAAAGTTATACTGTTACATAGAGTACCATGAGGCAAAATACCGATGAAACCTAGCAGTCAAACAAGGAAATGGTTCCAATTGTTTTTCCACCATTCATTTTCCCATAGGGGATTTTAGAAACACTTAAAACAAGAGCTGTGTTTCGTGTAGGCTCACCCTGGTGTGACATTTTGATAACCTTGTAAATCTCTCAAGGACAAGGTGACTTTTATCAACATATTTGCCTGTATGTACCCCCCAAAAAAATGAAATGCTAATTAGCTGCTAATGTGGCTATCATAAAGAACTACAAATGCCATGATGATCTAGACGAGATGGCCGAATCGAGGCAAAGGTAAGAATCTCTGGATGAACTATCTAATATTAGCTAAATTTAGTAATGAATACATTGCCTATATTTCTTTCAATATTTCAACAATTCTGTGAACTGTCTTGTGCAAGTTTCAAATGGACAAAAAACCTGTTAGCAAAGGCGTTAGCTAGAGATTATGTGCAGGAGCTTTCAGGGATTTGTAGCTTTGCATGATGTCTACTTTGTCTATTTTCAAATCTGAGAGTAAATAGAAACAAATATATTGATAAAAACTCACCTTGTCCGAGAGAGATTTACATGGTTATCGAAATGTCACACAAGAGTAAGCCCACATGAAACACAGCCCTTATTTGAAGCATTTTGAAAATTCCCCATGGGAAAATGATTGGTAAAAAAACATTTGGATGGTTTTTTTTTTTGTTGGGGGGCTCTTTTTATTGTTTTTGTGACACCTCCAATGTGGGGCTCTTACAGTCACTTGTCTTTTTCAAGCGTTCAGGGAGGCTTTAGGTCAAATATATTTGGTTGAAGGGAGGGCCATCCATTTTCCTAACAGAGAAGTTGTATTTTCTCCATGTAACCCTTATTATAAATAACGTTTACTCCCTAACATTCCATTGTATCATGAAATACTAAAATACTACACACTGTTAAGCTCAATAGGAACTCCAATATGCAGTGAGGTGATTCATACATTTCATAAAGAGGATACTTATTATATTGTCTCTTCTGTGCACTATGTATACAGTAAATCCATCCGAATGATAGAGACATCTAAACTGACCGAGAGTGTGGATTTGAGGTTTTGAACACCCTGCTGTCCTTGTCTGGCCTGATGCATCAGTGTGTTCTTGACTGCAGTGATATACTGACTGTGTGTGTGTGCCTGCGTGTGTGTGTGTGACGAGAGGAGTGGAGTGGCTGGCTGGCTGACTGAGTGTGTCAGCCACAGGATGCTACTATGATATAGTGCTGTGGCGAACCAAGCTTTTCTCAGCTCACAGCCAGGCCTCATTTAAACAGCAAGGCGTCAGGATCAGATCCCATCACCATGTGACCAGAAAGTGTGAGAGTCAGTTTGATTGAGTTGGATAACATCCTTGAGTGATCACAGGCTAAAGTGAGTTGCCTAGTGGCGTGATAATCACCTATTTTGCAGGACTTTTAAAGACATGAATTGAAGAGCCCATTTATCTTGAGAGGCGATTGACAGCGACACTTCTTGTGCCGAGCTGATTGTAGTCTCTGATCACTGGGCCGGATTCAGTTCACACCTGGTTACCCGATTTTACCACCTCCGCTGAGGGGATGGATCAATAAGCCTGTTTTAACCCAGTCAAGCAAATCACAGTGTCGCTGTGAACGGATGATCTGGATCTTTACGCAGCTCTGGTGCCTTTCAAGAGGGAGCAATAATGAAGATTTTTATGCCATGGTCTTTAACAGCACTTCAGGGGGACAGAGGTCACCTGATCCTGGAAAATATTCCCATTTTTGTGGTTCTTTCTCTCCACCATTTCCTCCAGATCCTCAGCTAATGTTTCAATTCCACTCTCTGTCCCCTCCTTCAGGGACTGTTTAGGTGCCCTAATTTGTGAAAACCTGCCCCATGATGCATTACACTCAGTTGTTTGTGTGAAGGTGTTGTTGACTGTGTGTGGTGTAATATGTCATTTCAAACCAGTATATGAACAGTATTTAACCTGCAGAGGTATTTCTGAACCCTTGTTTTGTCAAGGAGGCTATCCCCCAAGTTTTCAGTGTGTATTTGTTAGTATGCTTACATTGCAATGAGTACTGTTTAACACCCACTGATATAATTCATTCCTG
Organism: Oncorhynchus tshawytscha; assembly: GCF_018296145.1. NCBI lineage: Eukaryota > Metazoa > Chordata > Actinopteri > Salmoniformes > Salmonidae > Oncorhynchus > Oncorhynchus tshawytscha. The sequence continues at coordinate 56,694,127 of NC_056440.1, forward strand.
TGTTAAATCCTGGATGTGTTTAATTTCTCAAAATCCTGTGATATGTGGCCTAAGGCAGGCAGGTCGTATTGAATTTCTGCTTCATGTTTACCTATCTCTCCTTACCCATCTAACATGCTTAACAGAGGGAAATTACTAATAATCACTTATGCAACACTCACTTTCTGTCATTTGACCATTTGTTAATTTTTTGCTCCAGACCGGCAGCTGTAACAGTGGCTGTTTTAAAAAGCAGTGACCTTGTTCAAGACTCGGCCTGGTATTGACGCAAGTGCCCCTCTAAAGGAAGTCAATGAGATGAGGAGGGACAGTTGAAGCCGGCAGTTCTGTATTTCTTAAAATGAGCTTATTATCCCTAATTAGGAGCCCATTCTAACTGGAAATGACTCCTCGCCCGGGCTTCTGATGAAGCCGTCGCTTGCCGAGAGTAAGAGCGGCTTCAAGTAGCTCGGTGATTACCAATAATTACCTGGTCAATTAGAATACAGACAGCAGGACCACAGATGAGATCAGATGAGGACACTGTTAGATTTCTTCACTTTGTCTTTGTCCAGGAACATAGCTGTTTTGTCATTATACAACACACCCCAACTCTCACTGGCATATATGTTCTCGCCAATTACTCTTTGAAGCAACAAGACGAGATGAAAGTGTGACTAAAACAGGACAAGGCGAAAGTGGCAACAAGACGAGATGATAGAACGTGGCTAAAATAGGTTTGACGCTGAACACGAGTTTCACCATTCGCGCACTGGACTTCATACGTCGTACATCATACTCCCAGTCCTTTCATGTGTCAGGCCATACATTAAACACTTCAGGTACACCATGGCTTCCTCTCACTCTCGTAGCTAATGATGGTGAAAACAAAGTGCCATAGCAACGCAAACACCTGGCGGGAGGGGGCTGTTGGCGCTGCTTCAAATGGCTGCCTCGGGCCTTTTACCTCCTCTCTGAAGCCTCTCCACAGCTCTTACGTCCGCCCCGTACGGTTGTAAACCCCACCCCGCTGCAGATGATGGCTGGTAGGAAAACGTACTATAAATCCCCCAAAGTTTTCCTTGACAAGATTTTGCCCCATTTAATGTGAAATGCAATGGTGACACATGACATCAAATGCAAAGGTGTCAACACTGGTTTTGCTGCAAGATGAAAGAGTTTGGTGCTGTATGACTGAATGTACAACGTCATGTAATTGTGGTGGTTTATAGACTGCGCAGCAGGAGGGTAGCACCATGGTCATTCTGCGTGATGTCAACGACGTCCAATGCTGATGATGCCATTGCAGGATACAGCAGGGAAAGAATCCCCAGGCCCGGACTGTGATGAATTCAATTGCAATCAACTACAGTAGCTGGTGCGCAATGGTACTAAACAGTGCTGTTTTTTGTGAACCCCAGACAAAACAAAATCTTAGTTATTATGAAGTTATCATTTCGTTAGAATTACACCAAGCGCTACCTTAGTAAAAAAAGCAAAGACAAGGTGAATAGTGGAATGTAGCATAAAACAGGACAACATGCCTTGTCACAATGTGACTATTTGTGACACACCTCACTGCTTTGTTCACAGTGTGGCTGGAATGCCAAGGCCAAGAAGACTAAAGGTTTCACTTCTTCATACCCACAGTGCATCTCCCCTCAGCCTTTTCCCTTTTGTCTCCCACCTCCAACCGGCCTCTTACATAATTGCGGGTGGAAACTTGACTCTGTGAAACAGACACCTGTGGTTGTTACATATAATATATTATTATAAAGGAGGATTGCAAGAAAGACAGGGACAGAGAGGGGGAAGACTCTGGAAAGGTGAGCAATATATACTACTTATTCTCCTATTGACAAAAGGATAAATAATAAACTGCATTGCTGCCATGGAGGACATTTTTTATGCCGCTGATTCCTGCCAGTACTTTGACTCCTACCAAGGATAAATGACCGACCTCAGTGAACCTCTGTGCTCTTCTTATTTCACAGAATGAATGGGTGAATCAGCCAAAGCTAGAGCCATGCGGAATTTTGCTTAGGGATTGCCATCCAATATTATTCAATTTACGTCCCTTTTGCGGCTGTGTCATCTGTCAACTCCATTAGCTTGGCCACTAAGTATATCCCTACCTAATCTCGGTTACCCAGGAGTAAAATATGCGCAAAAGTTTGTTATGTCCACGAGAGATAAATCCCTACCTTATCGAGAAAGGACAAAAGAGCAACGCATGAATACGAGAAGGTGCGTGACACCCACGTACGTGACAAACCAGATGGCAACAGTGTGTGACATCCTCTCCATTAACAACACTCATTACCTGTCCCCGTCGTGGCGGTCTTTAATATGTATGTCCAATTAGAGGTTCTATCTCTAGAGGGTACCGATGACGGGTGAACAGGAGTGTTGTCCAACTGAGACATTGACAAGGATTTCAACTCGAGGAGCATTTGCATAGTAGAGAGTGGGGACTCAAAGACAGTGATTTAGTGACGTAGAGTGCGGAGAGCAGTTAGTCATGTGGAGACAGCGTATGATCACCGCCTTTCAAAAGAGAGTTGCACTTGATGTCGCTCTCTGGCCAAAAATGACAGGGCTGCACAGAGAGTGGGATGTGATTACACCATCCTATGTGGTGTAACCGGGTAGGACTTGGCTTCCCTGTCGGGGTTCGAGCCAGCTAAAGATGACTTTCAGTTGCACCCACCCTGTCAGCACCCACACATGCGCATTGGAAAGTTGTCAATCAAAATGCTCATACTGTACAGAAGCCCTTTAATTGTACCCACTGTTTCAGAGGTCTCTGAAATGACCAGTAAATGAAAATACGCAACCCGAAAGGACGGACGGATGAAAGACGATAAAATATGAATTACGGCCATTATAATATACTGACACCCAACAACCAGCCGTCTAAAGCAAAAGTACAACACATTCTGTTGCCTCTTCTCAATGGCACGTCTATGGAGTTTACTCTGGGGAGGAAACCCTTGTACAACACGTATGCCATTGTGTGTCCTGTACAGTGACTTGTTCTTGTACTTCCAATGAGCAGACCATTAAAGCCCCTTTCTTGCACACTGAAGCACATGTATAGAACAATAACCTGTGTATATATACACGAGCGAGGGAGTACTTACCAGGAAGAACTCTATGGAACCCGATGACAGGGCCTGGCGGAAAGAAACTAGCAGAGTCACAAAATATAATTATGTGCAGGAGAAAAGTAACAATATCCCTATACTGTCCATGGACTCTGGTAGACAAAGCACACCTGTGTAACACACCCTCTACAGCTGAAAACTCAGGAGGAGTCCTGATATTGATCAATAGTAGTCCAATATTTCAATAGGCTGTCTGTCCCGCACTCTCCTCTGATCCCAGGACGAGAGGAGAAGAGCCTGTCAACTGCACCCATCCCATGATCATTATCCTAGCGAAAGATGGTCACTGGAGAGGACGGGTGTATCCCACCCCTCCAAAATAACGTGCCCCTCAGCTCTGAACGCGTTCACCTTTTATGCCTCTGAAGCTACCCAGAGGCTGAACAACAACAGAGAGCTGATTTCAGTTCAGGTAGACCTCCGCGCTACAGAAAACAGAGAGAGTAGGACGGGTGCTCTACAACAATGGACAAAAATCCAACAACAGGGCCTACCAAGAAACACTTCCAAAAAGGAATCCGTTGAGGCGGAGCTGATTTCATCATGAAGTTACCAGATATTTACCTAGTAGGGGAAATGTGATGAAGCTGGGTTGACACCTTAGATTGTCCTGCGTTATATTACATCACCTTTACTAATACTGTGCCTCTACATCTGTTGTAATGATTACCATCTTGAAACACAAGATACGGAGAAATTGCATCCTAATGTATACTGTCGGGTATGTACAGAAACAGTCAAGTCTGACTTGACAGGTTTATTTGAGAGGTAGATCCTATGACAATGCCCAACTGATCCTGGTAGCCTATTCACAATGGTAGCTTTACTAGGCCAATTTGTACATTTTTGAAGGTAAGAATCAATTCGCATGGATCCATAAGTCCTGTAAGGTATATAACCCCACACTCCTGTTTGACCATCATTTGCTCCGATTTTGTTTTTAGCTTGAGTACATAACCAAAGTACATCACAAGGACGTCAGATCTTTGTTTGTCACCATTGTTCCTGTTCCCAAGAAAGCTAAGGTAACTAAGCTAAACGACTACCGCCCCGTAGCACTCACTTCCGTCATCATGAAGTGCTTTGAGAGACTAGTCAAGGACCATATCACCTCCACCCTACCTGACACCCTAGACCCACTCCAATTTACCACACTGCACACTGCACACTGCCCTAACCCATCTGGACAAGAGGAATACCTATGTGAGAATGCTGTTCATCGACTACAGCTCGGCATTCAACACCATAGTACCCTCCAAGCTCGTCATCAAGCTCGAGACCCTGGGTCTCGACCCCGCCCTGTGCAACTGGGTACTGGACTTCCTGACGGGCCGCCCCCAGGTGGTGAGGGTAGGCAACAACATCTCCACCCCGCTGATCCTCAACACTGGGGCCCCACAAGGGTGCGTTCTGAGCCCTCTCCTGTACTCCCTGTTCACCCACGACTGCGTGGCCACGCACGCCTCCAAGTCAATCATCAAGTTTGCGGACGACACAACAGTGGTAGGCTTGATTACCAACAACGACGAGACGGCCTACAGGGAGGAGGTGAGGGCCCTCGGAGTGTGGTGTCAGGAAAATAACCTCACACTCAACGTCAACAAAACTAAGGAGATGATTGTGGACTTCAGGAAACAGCAGAGGGAACACCCCCCTATCCACATCGATGGAACAGTAGTTGAGAGGGTAGCAAGTTTTAAGTTCCTCGGCATACACATCACAGACAAACTGAATTGGTCCACTCACACAGACAGCATCGTGAAGAAGGCGCAGCAGCGCCTCTTCAACCTCAGGAGGCTGAAGAAATTCGGCTTGTCACCAAAAGCACTCACAAACTTCTACAGATGCACAATCAAGAGCATCCTGGCAGGCTGTATCACCGCCTGGTACGGCAACTGCTCCGCCCTCAACCGTAAGGCTCTCCAGAGGGTAGTGAGGTCTGCACAACGCATCACCGGGGGCAAACTACCTGCCCTCCAGGACACCTACACCACCCGATGTTACAGGAAGGCCATAAAGATCATCAAGGACATCAACCACCCGAGCCACTGCCTGTTCACCCCGCTATCATCCAGAAGGTGAGGTCAGTACAGGTGCATCAAAGCTGGGACCGAGAGACTGAAAAACAGCTTCTATCTCAAGGCCATCAGACTGTTAAACAGCCACCACTAACATTAAGTGGCTGCTGCCAACACACTGACACTGACACTGACTCAACTCCAGCCACTTTAATAATGGGAATTGATGGGAAATTATGTAAATATATCACTAGCCACTTTAAACAATGCTACCTTATATAATGTTACTTACCCTACATTATTCATCTCATATGCATACGTATATACTGTACTCTATATCATCGACTGCATCCTTATGTAATACATGTATCACTAGCCACTTTAACTATGCCACTTTGTTTACATACTCATCTCATATGTATATACTGTACTCGATACCATCTACTGTATCTTGCCTATGCTGCTCTGTACCATCACTCATTCCTATATCCTTATGTACATATTCTTTATCCCCTTACACTGTGTATAAGACAGTAGTTTTGGAATTGTTAGTTAGATTACTTGTTGGTTATTACTGCATTGTCGGAACTAGAAGCACAAGCATTTCGCTACACTCGCATTAACATCTGCTAACCATGTGTATGTGACAAATAAAATTTGATTTGATTTGATTTGATTTTTTTTCTTCCAGGGGTCCAGCTAGAACTATGAAGTTTGCGGGCAACTTTTGACTGCATAAGAATTGGCACGATTATCAATGTTACTGCTTTACCTTTTTGGTTTTCAAGGGGATGGAGTCCAGGACAAAAGGTACTTGACGTCAGGAAACCGGATAAAACTGTGACCCTGACTGACTCACCACTTACACTGGTAGCATCCAGTTCTGACTGAGGCACCCAGGGCTCCTCTGTCATTACGGGAACACTACACTCCGCTTTCCAGACACCAGCCTTGGGATGCCATGGTAACAGATTTAGCATGGTGGATGAATGAACACAGAGTGAATGTAAGGAATGATGGATATTTGCCATATGCTTTTGTTGTCAGGTGTGAAATAACTGTAAGTATATCTTTATATGGCAAAATATGTTGTCTGTTCTTACGGGAAAAAAACGACACCGATTGAAGCGTGTACTTTCAGTGAACAATCATATCGAAATGGCTAAGAACCGTTACCGTGTCCATTTTCGGTCTATGTTTTCCTGAGGTAATTGGAGTAATCATTTCGGATAGGTCATGTTTTAAGAATTGAGGTCAAATCGGGGTCATGTTGTTTTACAAGACAACATGCACTGAGTAGGCTTTCAATGACCCAAAAGCCCATAGAACCACTTCAAATTACACGCAAACATGGAATGAGATTCAATGTTTGTTTCTTTCCATGCGTAAAATCCTGTTTTCGAGAACATAACACACTCCCTGATTCCCCAGACTATTGTGTACTGTATGTCTCCGAGAAGTGAGTCAACATTTTATTATTATTTTCCAGACCAATATTTTTACCACTTGGAAGGTAATGTGCATATAATCTCATTTGTTACAGTAGTTTGAAGTTTATTCCCCTCACGATTTCTTCTTCCCACACAGCAAAAGTCGCCTGTTTTGGTGTTTTCCCCCATATTCCATTTTACTATAAACTACTCCTATTTATTAATTTTTTTAGCACAGTGATTTACTCCCTTTCTTTTTCCCGTGTTGAATGTGACATATCCAATGACATTTTTCATCTACAAGACCCTGCTAGGTAAAGTCCCCCCTTATCTCAGCTCGCTGGTCACCATAGCATCTCCCACCTGTAGCACACGCTCCAGCAGGTATATCTCTCTAGTCACCCCCAAAACCAATTCTTTCTTTGGCCGCCTCTCCTTCCAGTTCTCTGTTGCCAATGACTGGAACGAACTACAAAAATCTCTGAAACTGGAAACACTTATCTCCCTCACTAGCTTTAAGCACCAACTGTCAGAGCAGCTCACAGATTACTGCACCTGTACATAGCCCACCTATAATTTAGCCCAAACAACTACCTCTTTCCCAACTGTATTTCATTAATTTATTTATTTTGCTACTTTGCACCCCATTATTTTTATTTCTACTTTGCACATTCTTCCATTGCAAAACTACCATTCCAGTGTTTTACTTGCTATATTGTATTTACTTTGCCACCATGGCCTTTTTTGCCTTTACCTCCCTTCTCACCTCATTTGCTCACATTGTATATAGACTTGTTTATACTGTATTATTGACTGTATGTTTGTTTTACTCCATGTGTAACTCTGTGTCGTTGTATCTGTCGAACTGCTATGCTTTGTCTTGGCCAGGTCGCAATTGTAAATGAGAACTTGTTCTCAACTTGCCTACCTGGTTAAATAAAGGTAAAATAAATAAAATAAATAAATAAATAAATTTTCCTAAATGTCAGATTTTGAAAACAATACTGAGATACACCTACGGTCACAGATTCTTTTTTTGTCTGTTTGAACACACAAGGGAAAGCTTCAGGTCAGTCCTGTATCAGATTGGCATTGGATTGCACCACTACCCAGACTACTTTCTACCTCTCTGTGTGTCATAAAGGACGTTTCAGCCATCTCTTGAATATTGCACCAAACAAATACTCTCAAACTGCAATTCAATTTCCTCGTGTTCTGTCCTGAATTGATGAAATTGACATCTAAAAAAAAAAAAAAGTTGAGAAAATGTATTCCAGATTTATGGAAACATGGCGAGGACTCTGGGACTCCTCGGCCTTTTTGTGTCAACAAACAAAACAGTTTGTTGTGTTTGCAACATCTGTGTCCAAGTAATACAATATTTTCATTTATGGTGTGTGAGCACAGACAGTAAAAGAAGACGTTCAGGATCCAGATATCGATGGCCTTTACTCTAAAAGGAAACTGAGCACCAGAAGTGAAACTGCCCGGTGTGGCAAGGCAGTGTTTGAGTGACTGGGTGTATCCTATGGAAATCAAAGCCTGGTCTTGGATGGGTGCTCACTGCACAGGCCAGCTGGAACAGGCCTCAAAAGAGCTCCTTCAAAACCGTTGCCAACAAATCGTCTGCAGTCTGCACCAAGGTCAGGTTACGTAAGGAGCATACATGACAAAACCACTCCTGCCACCCTGCCCACTTCATTTTGTAGTTACCACAGGAGCACAGTGGTGAGGATGTTGTCCGTGGTCGGGGAGAACAGCACTAGAGTTCACAGCACCTGGACACCACCTTGTCCATGAGGCCGTGTCACACAGCCTGACCCCAGGCTAAGTGTTTGGCTCTCTCCGTCTGGGCGCCCTGCCCGGGCTAACATGCTGTGTCTAATCAATCACAGAGTCCTGTAGTCTGTCCACCTCCATCGCTCATAGACGTAATACACTCAAGCTGAAGGGTCTGTATCAAAACAGATTTTTTTTTAAAAGCTCTGTTCAGGGACTTGCTCTGAGTCTGGTCTCAGCTTTTTCTTCTTGTCACCTGCGAAAGCTTAGCAGTAATAGCTTGGTCTTATTTTTAGTTGGATCTGACTGGTCCTCAGCACAGCAGCATAACGCTCAGGGGGTAGTCCAGACAAGACGATAACCTAACCACCACCAAAAACCACCTCAGAAAGCTTTCATCAGTACTGTAACCATGGACATCACTCTTCCTCTCACTAAAACAATGAACACATACACTACATCTTCATAGCCTAAACCCAGATCTTCTTAGTTCACCCAGGGCTGAACAGATCCTCAGGACCGCTTTGACACGGTTCTTTTTGCAAGGTGTATCCCTTTGAATACAAGGGAAATGCACAAGGTATTCATCAGCATTTGTGTCATGTTTCTGAAACTAGTTTTGGAGGTGACGTGAGGTTGATAGCCTTAGCCCATGATGCGGTCACATCCTGCACCGCTCTCTCGTTCAAAAAACGGACCATAACAAACCTCTGTTTCTATATTCATAGGGATACTAGCGGAGGATGAGTCATCCATCTGATCACACATGTTGGGAAGCAGTGACCTTTCCGGTTTCCTGTGTGATAGGACAGAGACGCATTATGGTGATCAGATCGGAAAATGTTGCCTCTGCCTCCCCGCTCTGAACCCTTTAGTTGAGTCAATACAGCTAACTCACTGGGACTTGATGTTTATGGATAACGAACGTTGAATCAATGTACTTATCATGTACGTCAGAGGCTGGACAATATGATGTGTACTACTGCCCCAAATTATACTGAGGATACACATACCTAGCACAGTTATACCAAAGGAAATATAATACATATTTAATGCAGCAAATGTTTATGGACAGAACAATTGTTTGTCTGTGGTTACCAGTAAATGCTACATTATAAATATACTTCACACCAACACGCTTGTTAGCAGTTAGCTAAGCAGTTGCCAATAAAATAATATACAGGGTAGAGGGAGAAGAGCTAAATATACATTTTAAACTAGCTATAAAGATACACTATAAATACAAAAGTATGTGGTCACCCCTTCAAATTAGTGGATCCGGCTATTTCAGCCACACCCGTTGCTGACAGGTGTATTACAAGTCAGTTTGCCAGTTTCCAACAAGTCAGTTTGTAAAATGTTTGGCCTGCCATAGCTGCCCTGGTCAACTGTAAGTGCTGTTATTGTGAAGTAGAAATCTCTAGGAGCAACAACGGCTCGGCCGCGAAGTGGTAGACCACACAAGCTCACAGAACGGGACCGGCGAGTGCTAAAGCGAGTAGCACATAAAAAATGTCTGTCCTAGGTTGCAACACTCACTACCGAGTTCCAAACTGCCTCGGGAAGCAATATCAGTACAATAACTGTTCTTCGGGAGCTTATTGAAATGGGTTTCCATGCTTAAGATCACCATGCACAATGCACAATGCCAAGCGTCGGCTGGAGTTGTGTATAGCTCGCCGCCATTGGACTCTGGAGCAATGGAAACGCATTCTCTGGATTGATGAATCACGTTTCACCATCTGGCAGTCCAACAGACGAATCTGGGTTCGATACCAGGAGAATGTTACCTGCCCAAATGTATAGCGCCAACTGTAAAGTTTGATGGAGGAGGAATGTTTTTCAGGGTTGGGGCCAGGCCCCTTAGTTCCAGTGAAGCGAAATCTTAACGCTACAGCATACAATGACATTCTAGACTATTCTGTACTTTGTGGCAACAGTTTGGGGAAGGTCCTTTCCTGTTTCAGCATGACAATGCCCCTGTGCACAAAGCAATGTCCATACAGAAATGTTTTGTTGAGATTGATGTGGAAGAACTTGACTGGCCTGCACAGAGCCCTGACCTCAACGCCCATCGAACACCTTTGGGATGAATTGGAACGCCGTCTGCGAGCGAGGTCTAATCACCCAACATCAGTGCCTGACCTCACTAATGCTCTTGTAGCTGAAAAGGTGCAAGTCCTCGCAGCAATGTTCCAGCATCTAGTATAATGCCTTCCCAGAACAGTGGAGACTGGTATAGCAGCAAAGGGGTGACCAACTCCATATTAATGTCCATGATTTTCGAATGAGATGTTAGATGAGCAGTTGTCCACATACTTTTTGTCATGTAGTGTATTTTGTGTTGTTGTTGCCTGTTATCTTTGAGCATGTCAATAGCCTTCTGCCTCACATATCAACTCTATAAAGCAGGGGTGCGAGGTTTTGTGAGTTCATTCAAACCCATTTGATTCCTATTAGCAGAGTGTGCCCACATTGAGGCTGATTATAGTCCACTGAATCACCTGCCGCCTGTTCATTTTAATAGCATATCTTGTTAGTAAGAGACCTGCTCTGACACGCTTGAGAAGAGATGACTCACCAGACTGACGTCACATTGACTTGGACATGCTGTGGCTAAAGAGACGCTTATTAACCAAGCCTTTTTCAATAACAAAGCGTTTGTCCTCCGTGCCCCATTAAAGCTGGGATTTTATTTTAATTTTTATTTTTTTTAACAAAAATCTATTTCTTTGTGTAGTCCGCATGCCAATATCATATTGTTCAGTGAGAGGCACAACTGTGACCTCTGTCATTGTTGAAAGCCTGGCACTGGCAGACTATTTCTATTAGTTATACGGACCAAAGAAAGATAGAATCCCAGGAGAATGTCATTTCTGGTGGCGGTTTGAGAGTATTGCATTCAGAACTCTTCAATTCCCTTTAGTTGACTTCAACAACGACAGTACTGGGAACAGAGAGAAAAAATGACAAGGTTTGTGTAGCTTGGAAGCCTAACAGAGAAGACTGACAAACCACAAATCCAACCACTGTCTGGAAGGCATCCAGGTAGCTCCTTTATCCCATTGTTTGAGGGGAACGTTCGGTTTGGTAATCCATCCCCCACGGAAGTTATTCCCAGACTTAGTTTCAGAGGTTCTCTCCTCAACTCCAAGTGTTTCTTTTTATTTCAGTCTCGGAAAAGACTAAATGAGAGCCTTCTGGCCATAGCCCCATCGCCACCCAGTAATAAGTGGGGTATTTATAGCAAGCCTCAGGGTCACTCTGTCTGGCCTGTCTGGGGAGGCTGAGGCAAAAAAGGGCGAGGCTGTAGATTCCATCCAACCATCCTCTCCTCCCCCGGTGTATCAATAATTAGATCCATCACAGAGACCGGCCGGGGCGTGGTACTTCGTGGTTGGTCCCAACCTCTCTCCCCGATGAGGCAGTGGTTCAACTTCACATTAGGTAGGGGTTTAATTATTCTAACATTTTCGATGGTGCTGACTCGTGACTGACAGCCACAACAAAGGAGAGAACAGTAAGGCATGTGGGATTTTTGTTTCTATGCTGTGACTGACAGTGTTTTATAAGGGCCTATGTCTAAAGAAAATGTATACCTCTAAAGTACTATACACTGAGTGTACAAAACATTATGAAGACCTACTCTTTCCATGACATAGACCGACCAGGTGAATCCAAGTGAAAGCTCCGGTTTGTGTCAAGAACTGCAACGCTACTGGGTTTCTCACGCTCAACTGTTTTCCGTGTGTATCAAGAATGGTCCACCAACCAAAGGACATCCTGCCAACTTGACACAACTGTGGAAAGCATAGGAGTCAACAGGGGCAGCATCGATGTGGAACGCTTTCGACACCGTGTAGAATTTATGCCGCGACGAACTGAGGGTGTCCTGAGGGCAAAAGGGGATCCAACTCAGTATTAATGTTCTCTACACTCAGTGTATATCCAACCTATTCACAATGCACTAAAACAGAGACCGTATATAAATTATATACAATATGTGCTTTCATTGGAGATGAGATGGGAAACAACATCGGGGATAGAGAGTGATTGATGAGGAGGTTCCAGATGCTGTCATCCGTTTGGATGCAGTCTGTCCCTCCCCCGCAGTACCAGCTCCACTAGACAGCCAGCTCTCTCTCTCTGTGTGTGTGTGAACTCCAGACCAGCATGTCTGGGCCACATCTGGAGAGAGCAATACAGCCTGATGGAGAGAACGCTAGTGAGGAAATGGATAGACCATTTGGATGGACAAAGGCAAAATATAAAAAAATCTAAGAAAAAATGGAATCAAATGTTATTAGTCACAAGCGCCGACTACAACAGGTGTAGACTTTAATGTGAAATGCTTACTTACAAGCCCTTTCCCAACAAGTAAGGAGCTGCTCTGACAGTAAGTAAGACCATTTAGGGAAAAAAAATAAAAAGGAAATAACACAATAAAATAACATTAACTGTAACGGCCGTCGTCGGTGGAATAACCGAGGTGCCTCGTGGTAAGTGTTCATGATTTTTAATATAATCAAAACTGAACACTAGGCCTCCCGGGTGGCGCAGTGGTTAAGGGCGCTGTACTGCTGTGCCATCAGAGTCCCTGGGTTCGCGCCCAGGCTCTGTCGTAACCAGCCGCGGCCGGGAGGTCTGTGGGGCAACGCACAATTGGCCTAGTGTGGTTAGGGAGGGCTTGGTCGGTAGGGATGTCCTTGTCTCATCGCGCAGTACGTGCTAACCAAGGTTGCCAGGTGCACGGTGTACCCTCCGACACATTGGTGCGGCTGGCTTCCGGGTTGGATGCACGCTGTGTTAAGAAGCAGTATGGCTGGTTGGGTTGTGTATCGGAGGACGCATGACTTTCAACCTTCGTCTCTCCCGAGCCCGTACGAGAGTTGTAGCGATGAGACAAGATAGTAGCTACTACAACAATTGGATACCGTGAAAAAGGGGTAAAATAAAAATTAAAAATGTTTAAAAACTGAACACTAAACAAAATAACAACTAGGAAGAACGAACAAACAAAACAGTCCTGTCTAGTGATAAAACAGAAAATAAACACCCACCAAACACAGGTGGAAAAAGTATGATTCTCAATCAGAGACAACTAACGACACATGCCTCTGATTGAGAACCATACCAGGCCAAACTCAAAAACCAACATACAAACATAGACTGCCCACCCCAACTCACGCCCTGTCCATACTAAAACAAAGTCAAAACAAAGGAACTAAGGTCAGAACGTGACAATAACGAGACTACATACCGAGTCAATGTGCAGGGGTACAAAATCATTGAGGTAATACAGTATGTACATGTAGGTAGGGGTAAAAGTGACTAGGCAATCAGGATAGATAAAAAACAGAGTAGCAGTGTGTGTGTGTGTGTGTGTGTGTGTGTGTGTGTGTGTGTGTGTGTGTGTGTGTTTTTTTATTTGTGTGTGAGCATTATGTAGTGTGTCACGTTCTGACCATAGTTCTTTTGTGTTTTCTTTGTTTTAGTGTTGGTCAGGACGTGAGCTGAGTGGGCATTCTATGTTGTATGTCTAGTTTGTCTATTTCTATGTTTGGCCTGATATGGTTCTCAATCAGAGGCAGGTGTTAGTCATTGTCTCTGATTGAGAACCATATTTAGGTAGCCTGTTTTGTGTTGGGTTTTGTGGGTGGTTGTCTTCTGTCTTTGTGTCTATGCACCAGATAGGACTGTTTTCAGTTTTCACATTTGTTGTTTTGTATTTTGTAAGTGTTCTCATTTATTGTCCTTATTAAACATGTTGAACACTAACCACGCTGCATTTTGGTCCTCCTCTCCTTCAACAGAAGAAAAACGTTACAGAACCACCCACCAACCAAGGACCAAGCGGCGTGGTAACAGGGAGCAGCAGCAGCAGCAGGAGAGGCAGCGATGTCAGGACTCCTGGAATGGGAGGACGTTTTGAATGGCAAGGGTTGCTACACATGGGAGGAGATCCTGGCTGGAAGGGATCGCCTCCCATGGGAACAGGTGGAGGCAGCAAGGAGAGCGGAGGCAGCCGGAGAGAGGAGCCAGTGATATGAGGGAACACGGCTGGCAAGGAAGCCCGAGAGGCAGCCCAAAAAATGTATTGGGGGGGGCACACAGGGAGTGTGGCGAAGCCAGGTAGGAGACCTGCTCCAACTTCCTGTGCTTACCGGAGAGCGAGATAGACCGGGCAGGCACCGTGTTATGCTGTGGAGCGCATGGTGTCCCCAGTGCGGGTGAATAGCCCGGTGCGGTACATACCAGCTCCTCGTATCGGCCGGGCTAGAGTGGGCATCAAGCCAGGTGCCATGAAGCCGGCTCTACGCATCTGGTCTCCAGTGAGTCTCCTTGGGCCGGCATACATGGCACCAGCCTTACGCATGGTGTCCCCGGTTCGCCAGCACAGCCCAGTGCGGGCTATTCCATCTCGCCGCACTGGAAGGGCGACTGGGAGCATTCAACCAGGTAAGGTTGGGCAGGCTCGGTGCTCAAGAGCTCCAGTGCGCCTGCACGATCCGGTCTATCCAGTACTACCTCCACGCACCAGCCCTCCGGTGGCAGCCCCCCGCACCAGGCTGTCTCTCTGTCTCATCCCTACGGGTGCTCCCGTCTTTCCCGCGTGGCCAGAGCCTTCCGCCTGTCCAGAGTTGCTAAAACCTCCCGCTTGTCCAGAGCTGCTAGAGCCTCCCGCCTGTCCAGAGCTGCTAGAGTCACCCGCCTGTCCAGAGCTGCTAGAGTCTCCCGCCTGTCCAGAGCTGCTAGAGTCTCCCGCCTGTCCAGAGCTGCTAGAGTCTCCCGCCTGTCCAGAGCTGCTAGAGTCTCCCGCCTGTCCAGAGCTGCTAGAGTCTCCCGCCTGTCCAGAGCTGCTAGAGTCTCCCGCCTGTCCAGAGCTGCCAGAGTCTCCCAGCCTGTCCTGAGCCGCCAGAGCCGCCAGTCTGCAAGGAGCCGCCAGAGCCGCCAGTCTGCAAGGAGCCGCCAGAGCCGCCAGTCTGCAAGGAGCCGCCAGAGCCGCCAGTCTGCAAGGAGCCGCCAGAGCCGCCAGTCTGCAAGGAGCCGCCAGAGCTGGCAGTCTGCCAGGAGATGCCAGAGCCGCCAGTCTGCCAGGAGCCTCCAGAGCCGTCAGTCAGCCAGGATCCGCCAGAGCCACCAGTCAGCCAGGATCCGCCAGTCTGCCAGGAGCCACCAGAGCCGCCAGTCTGCCAGGAGCCTCCAGAGCCGTCAGTCAGCCAGGAGCCTCCAGAGCCGCCAGTCAGCCAGGAGCCTCCAGAGCCGCCAGTCAGCCAGGAGCCTCCAGAGCCGCCAGTCAGCCAGGATCCGCCAGAGCCGCCATTCAGCCAGGATCTGCCAGAGCCGTCAACCAGCCTGAGCTATCTCTCAGTCCTGATCTACCCCTCGGTCCTGATCTACCCCTCGGTCCTGAGCTACCCCTCGGTCCTGAGCTACCCCTCGGTCCTGAGCTACCCCTCGGTCCTGAGCTACCCCTCGGTCCTGAGCTACCCCTCAGTCCTGAGCTGCCCTCAGTCCTGAGCTACCCCTCAGTCCTGAGCTGCCCTCAGTCCTGAGCTACCCCTCAGTCCTGAGCTACCCCTCAGTCCGGAGCTGCCCCTCAGTCCAGAGGAGTTTGTTTAGTCCAGTGGGGCCCTTTAGTAGGGTTGCCAATCCTAGGTCGGCGGCGAGGGTCGCCGTTCCTAGGAGGAGCTAAAGCGGACAAAGACTATGGTGGAGTGGGGTCCACGTCCTGCGCCAGAGCCGCCACCGCGGACAGATGCCCACCCAGACCCTCCCCTATAGGTTCAGGTTTTGCAGCCGGAGTCCGCACCTTGGGGGGAGCATAGTTCTTTTGTGTTTTCTTTGTTTTAGTGTTGGTCAGGACATGAGCTGTGTGGGCATTCTATGTTGTATGTCTAGTTTGTCTAGTTCTATGTTTGGCCTGATATGGTTCTCAATCAGAGGCAGGTGTTAGTCATTGTCTCTGATTGGGAACCATGTTTAGGTAGCCTGTTTTGTGTTGGGTTTTGTGGGTGGTTGTCTTCTGTCTTTGTGTCTATGCACCAGATAGGACTGTTTTCAGTTTTCACATTTGTTGTTTTGTATTTTGTAAGTGTTCTCGTTTATTGTCCTTATTAAACATGTTGAACACTAACCACGCTGCATTTTGGTCCTCCTCTCCTTCAACGGAAGAAAACCGTTACATAGTGTGTGTGTATTTGTGTGTTGGAGTGTCAGTGTAGTATGAGTGTGTGTGACTAGAGTCCAGTGAATGAGGAGGAGACTGAAACTGTATTGGTGTTTGAACCATCATAGGTCCTTAGCAATGTAGACACCGAGGAACTTGCCACTCTCGACCCGCTCCATACAGCCCCGTCGATGTGATTTGATGGTGCTCGGCCCTCTGTTTCCTATAGTGCACAATCAGTTTCTTTGTCTTGCTGACATTGAGGGAGCGGTTGTTGTCCTGGCACCACATTAGCAGCAGGTCTCTGACCTCCTCCCAATAGGCTGTCTCATCGTCGTTGGTGATCAGGCCTACCACCATTGTGTCGCCAGCAAACTTAACGGTGGTGTTGGAGTCGTGCACGGCTACACAGTCGTGGGTGAACAGGGACTACAGGAGAGGACTAAGCACACACCCCTGAGTGTCCCCCGTGTTGAGGGTCAGCGTGGCAGATGTGTTGTTGCCTACCCTCACCACTTGGGGGCGGCCTGTCCGGAAGTCCAGGATCCATTTGCAGAGGGAGGTGTTCAGTCCCAGGGTCCTTAGCTTAGTGATGAGCTTTGCGGGTACTATGGTTTTGAACGTTGAGCTGTAGTCAATGAACAGTGTTCTCACGTAGGTTCATTAGCCGTCTGGCCCTGCGGCCTTGTGAATGTTAACCTGTTTAAGGGTCTTACTCACATCAACTACAGAGAGTGTGATCACACAGTTGTCTGGAACAGCTGGTGCTCTGAGTGTTGCTAGCTTCGAAGCTAGCATAGAAGCCTTTAGCTCCCCTGGTAGGCTCGCATCACTGGGAAGCTTGAGGCTGGATTTCTTTGACTTAACATGGTCGTCAAGCCAAAGAAAGTATCAGAGAATGGAAGGGGAGTCGAATATGAGTTATGCAAGGGGAAGGGGGAAGGGGGTTGGCTTGGCAAACAGATATCATTACACACTGTTGCATCATACACACAGTCTACAGGAGTTGACATTTTTGATATTAAGAGTTTCACAGGATTTTTGCTGTGTACCTGACACCCACGATAATAAGTTTGTGTGTATGACATGCTGAGCTTCTGACTCTAAAGGGTTACTGAGAACCACCCACAAACCCACTACACACCAAGGGCTTCTCATGTGAAGTTTAAAAAAATAAAACTTGTAAAATAGTATTTTTTATTGAGGTCTCTTTTTAACAAGTCTACTTTTTTTGTTCTAAATATAAAAGATGAAGTACAAGCTTTGAATTGCATACTGAAATTTGCTGAAATTTGCTGAATGTTGAGACTACTAAATCGTCACTTAAAAGCATGCCTCACGATGAGTCAAGTAAGAAATTTGACCGGATTGTGCAAATTGTATGAGTGCTTTGAATTGTCTAATATTTTATACAGAAAACATTTATTAATTTGACCTGACAATCTCCAGCAGTTTAATGAATAGTCTAATCCAATGTAGAAGATTTTCTCCTTTTGTCTCTCCATCTCAACCTGTCTCAGAGAGCTCATTGTCTCATTCTGCTCATAAGACCATACCATGGAGAATACTGCAGCATGAGTGATAGGCCTCTCCATCTTGTGTGACCGCAAAGATGAGTTACGCCATAAGTTTACACTACAGGCAAGTAAAATAGATTCATATGTTTGTTTAGATGATAGTGTTTTGAAGGTGAAAGTGTGTGAAGGGCAGTGGCGTTTGCAAAGGGACAAAGGCAAGCTGTATCCCAGGGTGAGCTATGGATTAAATGCAAGCAGGGGGCCTTGGGTCTGGGAATTGAAGCTCTCTGTCCTCATTGTGTGGTCATACCCATCCAGCCAGATGTAATTCAGTTTATTGAAGACTTCAAGGATACTCCCTTCCATCCACAGGTACACTCTTTCAGTTTAAATCCTCTTCAAAAGACCAAGAAGAGATTATAAGCATTGTAACGACTAGCTTTTTCTGAAGGCCTTACATACAAGAAGATTGATGTTATAAAACCTGCCAGATATGCAACTTGGTGACTGTGTGTTGCCATTTCTTGAAAAGTTCTTATGAAAACATAGTTCTTAGTTTGAACATGTGCTTTTCTTGGAATATCTCAGTATGAAGTAAATATCGTGATTAAAGTTGAATGTTGACATGTTGACAAATGGCTGGAGAAAAGCTTTGCGAGCCCATTGGCTTGTTTCAATTCATTTTTTAAATCTTATTGAAACTGGATGAAGATGCAGAGACATCAAATCAAACATCAAGTTGAACATTGGCTTCACAATTTGGATGTTTGTTTAACCGCTTAGCCAAATAAGTTATTATGCCAAAGTAATTACTTTTCATGACTTTTTATTCACCTCTGCTCAGTCTGATAAAAAATAAGATGTGAAAACAAGTTAATTCAGCCAAGACCATGTAGATAGGAGTATGGCTCCACCCACAGTGAATGTACAGTACTACATTTTTACAACCAGCAAGTTCACAGGACTATGAATTCAACTTGAGAGGTGGATATTTGTGTGTTGCTACTTGAAAGACAACATCAATGACTTCCTACGAACGAAAACAAGCACTTGGCCTGAAAATCAATTGGCATATCATCAAAGTTAGAACAGATGAAGAATGGAAACCAGCAGCAGAGATGATTGATTAAAAGGACTTATTGAACTCATTCATGGACATGTTAAATCTATTCCGTGGGTCAGTTATACTGGGATATACAGTACGTCGACATAGGCTACAACATCCATAAATAATAATACAAAATATTAAAATATAAATGAAACCAGGACTACAAAAGAACTGAAACAGGAATAACCAAGAATATAGAGACCATACATTAAATATGATTGAGCTTCATTTTTATGGAATGGTCAGCCTATCAATGTGAGAGATGCAGACTCGGTCTTGACCTTTAAGTCTTTACTGAAGACTCATCTCTTTAGTAGGTCCTACGATTGAGTGTAGTCTGGCCCAGGGGTGCGAAGTTTAACGGCAAGGCACTGGAGCAACGAACTGACCTTAGTGTCTCTGCCTGGCCGGCTCCCCTCTCTCCACTGGGATTCTCTGCCACTGACCCTATTACGGGGGCTGAGTCACTGGCTTATTAGTGCTCTTCCATTCAGTCCCTAGGAGGGATGAGTGGGTTGAGTCACAAACATGAACTTCCTGTCCGGTTTTGCGTCCCCTCTGGCTCGTGCGGTGGAGGAGATCTTTGTGGACTATACTCAGTCTTGTCTCAGGGTACTGAGTTGGTGGTCTGTTGATATCCCTCTAGTGGTGAGGGGGCTGTGCTTTGGCAAAGTGGGTGTGGTTATATCCTGCCTGGTTGGCCCTGTCCGGGGGTATCGTCGGACTGGGCCACAGTGTACCCTGAACCTAGGGTCAGTCTGTTATATCTGGTGTAATTCTCCTGTCTTATCTGGTGTCCTGTGTGAATTTAAGTATGCTCCCTTTAATTCTCTCTCTCTCTCCCTCCCCTCCCGGAGGATCTGAGCCCTCGGACCATGCCTCAGGACGACCTGGCCTGATGACTCCTGGCTGTCCCCAGTCCACCTGGTCGTGCTGCGGCTCCAGTTTCAACTGTTCTGCCGGCAGACATCCTGAAGAACAATCTGGCCTTAATGGCCATGTACCATCTCCACCCGGCACAGCCAGAAGAGGACTGGCCAGCCCTCAGAGGCTGGTTCCTCTCTACATTTCTTCCTAAGTTCCTGCCTTTCTAGGGAGTTTTTCCTAGCCACCGTGTTTCTACATTTGCATTGCTTGCTGTTTGGGGTTTGAAGCTGGGTTTCTGTACAGCACTTTGTAACATCTGCTGATGTAAAAATGGCTTTATAAATAAATTGTATTGATTGACTGATTGATTGAAAAAAGTAACTGGAAGTAATTGCAAAGCCATACTTTGAAAACGTATAAAAAAGTAATTGCTCTCAACTAGGATCTCGACTTATACTCTTCTAAGGAAAAGCCATTGCATTACTACCCTCTAGTGGCCCTTTCAATGCTCAGCAATGATGAGCTGCGCTCAGAAGGGAATATTCTGTAGCACGAAACAATCAATCAACAGCAATGTTTCAAAGTCTCACTGACTTTACAGTATATCGGATTGACTGACGGTCTATACACGAGAAGGGAAACATTTCAAGGATTGTCATATATTTTCTTTGCAGCTCAACAATGCATATCCTCACGTTTACCACACCTTCACTCTCAATCACACAACCACAAAGATACAGCATCTTCGGACTGACACTAGATGCTCTCACGTACCCAGACATGGTCTCAAAACATGTCCCAGAACACTAGTAAACATTATTGATCGTTTTCAAAGTGACTTTGGCTAATAGATCCCATTCTTGTTGGCATGAGTATTGTAGTAATTAGCCAATACTCTTGATCTGGCTTCGTTTGCACATAAACAGCAAGCTCTCATTAAGTCATTAAATCTTCACAATTAAACTTCAGAATTCCATTTTATCAGTAGGCTTTGAAAAGCAGTCACTGAATTATTAGAAATACAAGTAGACACATTTCTCAGTGTGAAAACTTGGCAGAGCCGAAAATGTAACTCCATTGCTTCATCTACAGAACAAACATTGAACACCACCCTCAACTGTAAGAGCAGAGATAACGATTTAATAACTTGGTGAGAACACAGTTAAAGGACAGAGAAAAGAAGACAGCAGCTGAGCTCCTTTTAGATTACTGACATAGCTGTGAGAGACCTGTCATTTCTCTCAGGTGTGCATTTTTCAGTGACTGAGATTTTAACTACTCTCTCCTGTGTAGATAGGAATCTGTGCAGAAGAGAATAGGGCATGAGCAATTTGATAGGACCCAGATCTGTGGATTGACCTCTCCCTTCCTTTCTCCATCATTAAAGAACATAATAGAGGCACTTCTGTATCTGAACAGCTTCATTAGAACACTCAAGTGCCTTTGCATTAGTGAACGTTTGAAGATATTGTTCTGTGATATGTTTGAATGTGAAATACAAATGAAATACATTAATAAAGTTTCTAATGCTGTATAGTGCCTACACACAATACCCAATAATGTCAAAATGGAATTATATATTTTTTAAATGTTTACAAATGAATTAAACATTAAAAGCTTATGTGTCTAGAGTCAATAAGTATTCACCCCATTTGTTATGGCAAGTCTAAAATCAGGAGTAAAAATGTGCTTAACTAGTCACATAATAAGTTGCATGGACTCAGTCTGTGTGCAATAATAGTTTTTAACATGATTTTTGAATGACGACCTCATCTCTTTACCCTACACATACAATTATTTTGTAAGGTCCCTCAGTCGAGTGGTGAATTTCAAGTGCAGATTCAACCACAAAGATCAGGGAGGTTTTCCAACGCCACGCAAAAAACGGCACCTATTGGTAGATGGGTAAAAAGAAGCAGACATTGAATATCCCTTTGAGCATGGTGCAGTTATTAATTACGCTTTGGATGGTGTATCAATACACCCAGTCACTTCAAATATACAGGCGTCCTTCCTAACTCAGTTGCCGGAGAAGAACGAAACTGCTCAGGGATTTCACCATGAGGCCAATGGTAACTTTAAAATAGTTACAGAGTTTAATGGCTGCGATAGGAGAAAACTGAGGATGGATCCATAACATTGTAGTTACTCCTCAATGCTAAACTAAATGACAAAATGGAAAGAAGGAAGGCTGTACAGATACAAATATTCCAAAACAGGCATCCTGAAGTAAAATTGCAAAAAATGTGATAAAGAAATCACTGAATACCACTCTTCATATTTTCAAGCATGGTGGTGTCTGCATCATGTTATGGGTATAGTTGTCATTGGCAAAGACTAGGGAGTTTTTGAAGGATCAAAATAAATGGAATAGATTTAAGCACAGAAAAATCCAAGAGGAAAACCTCAGTCAGTCTGCTTTCCAACAGACACTGGGAGACAAATTCACCTTTCAGCAGGACAATAACCTAAAAGACAAGGCCAAATACACACTGGAGTTGCATACCAAGACGATATTGAATGTCCCTGAGTTTTGTTTTAAAACATCTTGAAAATCTATGGCAAGACTTGAAAATGGCTGACTAGCAACAACCATCTTGACAGAGCTTGAATAATTTTTTAAAGAATAATGTGGAAATATCCTACAATCCAGGTGTGCAAAGCTCTTAAAAACTTACCCAGAAAAACTCACAGCTGTAATCACTGTTGTTGATTCTAACATCTATTGATGTTGATTCTAACATCTATTGACTCATAGGTGTGAATACCGAGTAGATGGGTGAGAAATATGTGCCTTCAGAAACTACTCATACCCCTTGACTTATTCTACATTTTATTGTGTTAAAGCCTTAATTCAAAATGGATTACATATATTTTTTTCTTACCATCTACACACAATACCCCATAATGACAAAGTACCACTCTTCATATGGTGGTGTCTGCATCATGTTATGGGTATGCTTGTCATCGGCAAGGACTAGGAGGTTTTGTTTTAAAATTCTTCAAGCTCTGTCAAGCTGATTGTTGATCAGTGTTAGACAGTTATTTTCAAGTCTTGCCATAGATTTTCAAGCTAATTTAAGTCAGAACCAACTAGGCCACTCAGGAACATTCAATGTCATCTTGGTAAGCAACTCCAGCATATATTTGGCCTTGTGTTTTAGGTTATTCAGCTGAAAGGTGAATTTGCGTCCCTGCTTTTCCTCTAGGACTTTGCCTATGCTCATAGCTGTATTACGTTTATTTTTATCCTACAAAACTCCCTAGTTTGTGCCGATGACAACCATACCCATATCATGATGCAGCCACTACCGTGCTTTAAAATATGAAGAGTGGTACTCAGTGATGTTGGATTAGCCTCAAACATAATGCTTTGTATTCAGGACAAAAAGTACATTTCTTTACCAAATTTCTTTGCAGTATTACTTAAGTGTCTTGTTGCAAACAGGATGCACGTTTTTTTATTTTTTTATTCTGTACAGTCTTCCTTCTTTTCACTCTGTCATTTAGGTCAGTATTGTGGAGTAACTACAATGTTGTTGATCCATCCTCAGTTTTCTCCTATCACAACCATTAAACTCTGTAACTGTTATAAAATCACCATTGGCGTCATGGTGAAATCCCTGAGCAGTTTCCTCCCTCTCCGGCAACTGAGTTAGAAAGGATCTTTGTAGTGATTGGGTGTAATGACACACCATCCAAAGCCTAATTAATAACTTGCTCAAAGGAATATTCAGTGTCTGCTTTTTTTATGCATCTACCAATTGGTGCCCTTCTTTGCGAGGCATTGAAAAACCTCCCTGGTCTTTGTGGTTGAATCTGTGTTTGAAAGTCATTACTCAATTGGAGGAACCTCACAGATAATTGTATGTCTGGGGTACAGAGATGGGGTAGTTATTCAAAAATTGTGTTAACCATTGTTATTAAACACTGAATGAGTCCATGCAACATATTATGCGATTTGTTAAGCACACTTTTACTGCTGAACGTATTTAGGCTTGCCATAACAAATGGGTTGAATACTTATTGACACTTATTGACATTTCAGCTTAATTTAAAAAAAAACGAATTTCTAAAATGTTCTACAAACAAAATTCCAAGTTGATACTATGGGGTATTGTGTATAGATCAGTGACAGAAAATCTCAATTGAATCAACTGTAAATGCTGGCTGTATCACAACAAAATGTGGAATAAGTCAAGTGGTTTGAATACTTTCTGAAGGCACTATTTGAAACAGTCTATGTCATTAGAGTGACTCTGAGCTGAGGGCTGTACTATACTCTATGACTCACTCATCTGATTGCTGCTGTGACCTTGCTGAGATCCCAAAACTGCTGCTTTTTGTGAAAGACTTTCCTCTGTGCATGTTTACCACACAATAACTTTTACAATAGCTCTACTTATATTATGTGATGATAACTAAACTTGATATTTCACATAGCACTGCATCCATAAATTATTAAAGGCCCAATGCAGCTATTTTTATTTCAATATCAAAACATTCCCCCCCCCCGAACATCGGCTCTGACATAAATCGGCCCTCGGCTGAATGTAGTTGCCTAACCCTGTCATATTGTGTGCCGCTATGTTGCATCATACTGTATTTTAAGCCATTCGTACGTGACATATAATACGTTAGTGTCCTAAATTGCAGCTGTGCAGTACATTGAGTACATTTGACCTTTCTTCATAAACTCTACTATGCCGCAGGCCAGGGTCAAGATTTGATGTGATTTTACCCCAACTGAGAACCCTGCTCTTGCATCAGTAGGCTACACAAGACTGTCTCCAGTGATCCCCTATAGCAGGGGTGTCAAACTCATTTCATGGAGGGCCTGGTGTCTGCAGGTTTTTGTTTTCCACTTTGAATTAAGCCCTAGACAACCAGGTGTGTGGTTCCTTACTAATTAGTTACCTTAATTCATCAATAAAGGAGGAGTGAAAACCTGTAGACACTTGGCTCTCCGTGGAATGAGTTTGACACCTGTGCCCTATAGGTTCTACTTGTGCAGATTCTGTCCTTAGGCATGCTGTGTCTGCACTAATCATCACCACTCTCTGGCTGTTACAGTGGTGGAGACAGTGGCTCACAAAGGAGATGTCAGGGCCACAGTAGCACTTTTGATGAGCACTACTGAAGTGGCTGCAAGATCAATCTCAAACCCAAAGAGCAAACAAACTTTAGTCTACAGCCATGAGATGTTGTGCATTTAGAATGCTCTGTGCCAAATAGGAGATCAAGGAGAAAGAAGACTACTGCGGGTGTACACAATGACCATGCTGCAGGCACTCACTGTGGACAATCCAATCTCCAACATAACGCATATGCTTGATCATTTCAACAGGTCAATATCTTATAGGACTACATAAGTCTTGTGTTGCAATCCTTCCAATCCCATCTCGTTAACTGAAGTCCGAGGCTAACCTTTCTTAAACAAGACAACAGGGTAAAAAAATAATTTGCATTCGTGGAGAACAGAATAGGGCCGAAATAGAAAGTTCTGATCAGGTAATTGTTAGCCTACTGTCCTTATGAACGAGTATTAATATATCTCTAAAAGTATGGTACATCTTTCAAATACAAACTCGTCTCATTCGTAATGTTCAAACATCCTATATTACTTCAATCACAATAGTAATTTCCATACTGTGTGAACGGGAAATTTTCCATAAAAGTAGAATACCCAAATCGCATGTTAGCCTACGGGCAAATGTGCACACCCTTTCAGCATACAAACATTGACATTTTGAGTAGAATGGTTTGATCCTTTTTGTGGTGTTCCAACAAAATACAAAGGATCTGGAATTCTAAGTGTTTCACTCTAGAATTTGCAGATGTTGAATATGATAATATCCACATGTTTTGTGGATATGATTAATATGCCTTAATCATTTGCTTTCAAATAAATTGCCATATTTTCTTTTGTACTCATGTTCTGTCTAATTGTGTGATACAGGGCTACTGTGGGGTTTAATCTAGGCTGTAGGACAGGGGCCTGTTAGATATGGGACTGTTCTGGCATTCAATTCCCAATCTTGACGGGGGTGCCCACAAGCTTTGGGGCCCCCAACCCCCCAAAATGAATTTGCTTTAAAACAACTAAATTTGCTCTCAGCCTCATGTCAAAATTAGCAGAATAAGCAGAAAGTTTGTTTACAGATTCTTGAAAATTGGGACAACCCTTCTCCAGCAGGGAAACGTTATTGTTATAGTAGAAAATTGTAATGAATACTCGGGGAGAAAAAGGTGTAGTCGAGCGCGGCAGGTGTTTATTACGCCTTCAGAGAAGGCAGGAATCATGGTCACAGGCAGGTAATGATTATACACAGGCAGGTGAATCAAAACTAGGACTGAAGGCTATAATTGGTTCTCACAAACGAACTACGAAAAGGCTTAGTGGAGTCAAAACAAACAATACCTCACAAAGGCACAAACAGAATGAACTGAACTAAATAAGGAGCTGATGAGACCAGGTGAGTAACTAACAATGAACAAAAATGAAAGTCAGGGCTACGTTCAAGAACACAAAGAAACAGGGCTACGAACACAACGAAACAGAACACAAGGTTGACTAAGAAAATAAATACAGAACCTTACACAAATGATTGATTTTGTTGTGTTATTTGAGCTTAAAATGTACATTTAGGAGAATTTGTTAAGGGAAAATATTTATTTTGGTATTTTCTAAATACTTTCAATATTATTCATGTTGGCTCTATGCCTGGAAATGCATTTGTTTGGCTCAAAGGATCCCAATTTCAAACTGTTCAAAATTCTAAAAACTGGCAATAATGATTATTAACTGGAAAATGATCTTATGTATATAGTTTCTTGCAATAGCCCCCTGTGACTTTAATATTTCTCTCAGAAATGTGATTTGGTCAGCGCCGTCAGATTTGTCTAAAATGAATCAGGAATGAGCAGGGTCAGCTATACTGTATCATAAGGACCCTTTATTCATTTCTTAATTACATGTAGTGCAACAAGACCACACATGGTCTGTAAAGTTCTTTACTTTTGATTGATTTAAACAAACAATGTTGGAATCACCATGGTCACAAAACTCCATCTGCCTGATAGAATATGAATTCGGTTCAAATACACTGAGTGTACAAAACATTAATAACACCTTCCTAATATTGAGTTGCACCCCCCTCTTTTGCCCTCAGAACAGCCTCAATTCGTCGGGACACGGACAAGGTGTTGAAGGCATTCCACAGGACTTCAGTGCACAACACAACAGCTATCTGTGACCAGGCAACAAAAAAAAGACTGTCAAAGTCAACATAGCTACTAGAAATAGCGCATTAGCAGCCTCCTGAGTGGCACAGCAGTCTAAGGCACTGCATTGCAGTACTTGAGGCGTCACTACAGACCCGGGTTTGATCCCAGGCTGTGTCATAACCGCCCGTGACTGGGAGTCGCATAGGGCGGCACACAATTAGCCCAGGGGAGGGTTTGGCCAGGGGGGGCTTTACTTGGCTCTAGCGACTCCTTGTGACAGGCTGGGTGCCTGCAGGCTGACTTCGGTTGTCAATTGAACGGTGTTTCCCCCGACACATTGGTGCAGCTGGGTTACAGGTTAAGCGGGCGGGTGTTAAAGATCGCGGTTTGGAGGGTCATATTTAGGAGGACGCATGACTCGACCTTCGCCCCTCCCGAGCCCGTTGGGGAGTTGCAGCAATGAGACAAGACCGTAATTGGATATGACTTTTTTTTTATTTTTAGAAAAAGAATTATGCGCTAGTAAAACTGCTACAGTCATGCAGTACAGTGTACAGTCAACAAGCAGTTTAGCAGTTACATCAGCGGACCCTGGTGGCAATAAATTAATAAAACCAAAAGCTTACCTTGACTTGGTAGCATTACAGTGTTGGATAGCCATAGCCAGCTAGCTAACATAATGTAGCATCCCTCTCTGTTTGAGCCGGGTGTTTGAGTAGGCTAAACTAGCTAGCTGCATTCGCTAGTTAAGTGAAAGTGAGAGAACAAATACAACAAAATCTCTCTCTCTCTTGCTTCTCCTTAATTTTTAAATAAATACATTTGTTCCAAACTGTTCAACTATCGTCTTTCTCTCTCTTTAAGTCAACTACTCGCCACATTTTATACACTGCAGTGCTAGCTAGATGAAGCTTATGTTTTCAGTACTAGATTAATTCTCTGATCCTTTGATTAGGTGGACAATGTGTCAGTTCATGATGCAATAGCTCTGATAGGTTGGAGATCTTCCTCCTGAAGTTGTCCTAATTACTGTGTAAGTATATGGAAGGTTGTGAGAACCATGAGCCTCCTAGGTTTTGTATTGAAGTCAATGTATCCAGAGGAGGACGGAAACTAGCTGTCCTTCTGCTACACAATGGTGTTACCCTATAGAGTGCTGTTGAGGCTACTATAGACCTTCATTGCAAAACAGTGTGTTTTAATCAATTATTTTGTGATGTGAATATATTTAGTATAGTTTTCATCTACCAATAGGTGACCTTTTATGTGAGGCAGTGTAAAACCTCCCTGGTCATTGTAGTTGAATCTGTGCTTGAAGTTCACTACTCGACTGAAGGACCTTACAGATAATTGTATGTGTATGGGGTACAGAGATGGGGTAATCATTCAAAAATCATGTTAGCCACTATTATTGCACATAGAGTGAGTCCAGCAACTTATTATGTGACTTGTGAAGCACATTTTTACTTGGCATTACAAAGGGGTTGACTCAAGTCATTTCAGATTACATTTTTTTATTGTGTAAAAAAGAAAAAACACAATTCCACTGTGACAATACCGGGTATTGTGTGTAGATCAGTGGCACAAAACATCAAATTAATTCATTTTAAATTCAGTGTGTAAGCCAACAAAATGTAGAAAAAGTCTGTGCCTGTCAAATAGTCTTACATCATTATCAACCTCAGTTCTTCTAACAAAACATTTTTTTCCTTCTATATATTTAACCTTTATTTAACTAGGCAAGTCAGTTAAGAACATTATTATTTACAATTACATTTATTCACGTTAGTAAGTAACAATATCTGATTTGTACGTGTTTGTCTGTCTGACTATGATCAAAGCTTCTGAATGTGGTATATCATTGCAAAGAGTTGGGGTATTTGTGTCCGACAATTCGTGAAAGTGGTCTGTTACTTTACATACGAAGCGTTTCATCAAGTCTACATCCGGGTTTTTTTCCTAGGCAATGGAGGCATATCACCTCCGTTCCTTAGGCAAAGGGAAATAAATTCGCCGCACCGTCACATAAAGTAGATCCTCTACTAAATGCGATTTCATCTGTATTTATACATAGCATCACAATATACTGAATCGATTTAATACTTTAATGATATTATTGAATCAATCAGAGCCATTGGTGACTTGTTTTGTGCTAAGTGCCCCTTAGTTTTCCCTGCCCCGTTCTCGCTCACTCTTCCTACGCGCATTGATGTGCAATGTGCTCAGGATAGGGGGGTGAATGAGATTGACGAAGAGTTCTTGTTCTGTATCTCAGTTTTTCTCTTTATACTCAAATTAAATAGTGGGAAAAATTATCGGGAAAATCACATCATATGCAATGGAGTGTATTTGGATATTAAGTGGATAAATACACGCTCTGGGCGTTTTTCGGTGAAGAAGTACTACGGTGTTTGTAAATATTTATTTAAATAATTTGTGTGAGAAGAGCAGGGTTGGCTGCTGCTCAAGTGAGTAAAAGAGGAGGGTAAGAACATCTCGGGATCTTTCTATTATTATAAGAACTTTCATTTCCATCTCCGCTACTCTCTTTTATCTGATTAATATTGTTGTTTTAGATCAAGTATATTCGCATTTTAGTCGAAGGAAAGCAGTCGCCGAGCAATCGTTTTGTTCATATATCCATATTCTAGGAGTTGGGTGATATTTTATAAGTGCCTTGCTATTGGAGGGTATTGAACGTAGTGCGTAAAGGGGCTGATTCTAACTTGCGCTAAGCTTTACGCCTCTGTTATACAATAAAAACAACGTTTGCAAAGAATTTCAAAGCACAATTCTAATGTATTTTATTGCGTGGTGAACTACCGGGCAGTCATCCATTTCAGGTGGATAATAAGATGTTAATAAGTCAATGTGTCTGCTTTTTAGTTGAGCGAATGCTTTGTTGCTTGCCCTCTGTTTCTTTTTTCGCGACGAGTAACACGTAATAGCGCCACAAAAGCTTTAGTGAATGCGATTGAGTAGGTTACCATTTCACGTAAAAGAAAAAAAACGTATCACATAAGTTCTTATATTTTATTCCAAAAGAGGATTGACATGTGCATCACCTGCTCTTGCGTAGTTCAATTTTTTGTTTCAAGTTTATACCATGTGATATTTAAGTTAATAGTGTAAAAGAACTAAGCGGATTCTCATTGGACAACCGACTTGCTATTTGGAGGAGTAACTCCAGCTCGTGAATGATCTTTAGCTAATTTAGTTATGCCTGCATCAAGTGGAACTCTATAGTTTTTCTCCTGGTGCCCCACATACTAGCCTACTCTGAGAAATAAGAATATTTACCTACTGAACAAGATATAACTAATTCGCAGGATTCGCTGTACAGTTATCCCCCCCCCAAATAAATGTGGCCTAGCTGGTGAAATAGTGGGGGTAGTTGTAGGCCCTATTCCAGTCGAACGGCTGAGATTGGAACGCTTGATATTGTATCAGTTTTTCTTAAACGATGCCTTTATTATTAGTTTATTTGAGTGACAGACAGGTGCAGTGATGTGTCCAGTAGTCCACTTTAGGAGTAGGACGTATACATTGACCCATCTGTAGCTTACATTTCTAGTTTTGCATGGCGTTCATGTTTGGCCCCACTTTACATCATGTAGTTAGACAGGTGCAGCGGAATTACAATGTAGGAACGCTACTCATTGTTGTACTCACTTACTGCACTGTTGGAGCTAGGAGCACAGGCATTTCGCTACACTCGCAATAACATCCGCTAAATATTTGTATGCAACCAATACAATTTGATTTGATTAAACCGTATGTAGGCCCAGCCTGGTCTCATAGACTAGACGTAACATAGTAAACGTAAACCTAGAAAGCCAAATTAGTATGATATGTTACGTTTGGTATTGTTACTAAAGACAGAAGGTTACTTAACCTGTCAAGGACTGGCGGAACTCCCGCAATAGCCAGTGAAAGTGCAGGGCGCCAAATTCAAAACAAAAAAATCTCATAATTAAAATTCCTCAAGCATACAAGTATTTTACACCATTTTAAAGATACAATTCTCGTTAATCCAGCCACAGTATCTGATTTCAAAAAGGATTTACAGCGAAAGCACCACAAACGATTATGTTTGGTCACCACCAAGCCACAGAAAAACACAGCCATTTTTCCAGCCAAAGAGAGGAGTCACAAAAAGCAGAAATAGAGATAAAATTAATCACTAACCTTTGATGATCTTCATCAAATGACACTCATAGGACTTCATGTTACACAATACATGTATGTTTTGTTTGATAAAGTTCATATTTATCTAAAAAAATAAATCTGAGTTTACATTGGCGCGTTACGTTAAGTAGCTCTAAAACATGCGGTGATTGTGCAGAGAGCCACATCAAATTACAGAAATACTCATAATTAACATTGATAAAGATACGACTATTATACATGGAACTTTAGATAAACTTCTCCTTAATGCAAACCGCTGTGTCAGATTTCAAAAAAACTTTACGGAGAAAGCAAACCATGCAATAATCTGAGTACAGCCTTTAGACAACAAAGCAGCCAAAAATATACTGGGTAGTCAATATTACTCAGAAATAGCATTTTAAATATTCACTTACCTTTGATGATCTTCATCAGAATACACACCCAGGAATCCCAGTTCCACCATAAATGTTTGATTTGTTCGATAATGTGTATCAGTTATGTCCAAATATCTTCTTTTGTTAGGGCGTTTGGTAAACAAATCCAAAAGCGTGTTCAGGTCGCGCCGAACGTCGGACGAAAAGTTTTAAAAAGTTCCGTTACAGCCCGTAGAAACATGCCAAACTAAGTATGGAATCAATCTGTAAGATGTAAAACTTCATTAATGTTCCAACTGGACAATTCCTATGTCTGTACAAATGAAGTGGAACGTAGCTACTTTTCACGTGAGTGCACCAGACTGAGGCTGTGGCACTCTGCTCTTATGAGCCCCTCCTTCATAGTAGAATCCTTAAAACAGTTTGTAAATACTGTTGACATCTAGTGGAAGCCTTGGGAAGTGAAACATAACTAATATCCCACTGTATCTTCTTTTTTCTTTTTTGAATTTTACCCCCTTTTTTCTCCCCAATTTCGTGGTATCCAATTGTTAGTAGCTACTATCTTGTCTCATCGCTACAACTCCCGTACGGGCTTGGGAGAGACGAAGGTCGAAAGTTATGTGTCCTCCGATACACAACCCAACCAAGCCGCACTGCTTCTTAACATAGCACGCATCCAACCCAACCAAGCCGCACTGCTTCTTAACATAGCGCGCATCCAACCCGGAAGCCAGCCGCACTGCGCCCAGCCCGCCACAGGAGTCGCTGGTGGGCGATGAGACAAGGATATCCCTACCGGCCAAACCCTCCCTAACACGGACGACGATAGGCCAATTGTGCGTCGTCCCATGGACCTCCCGATCGCGGCCGGTCACGACAGAGCCTGGGAGCGAACCCAGAGTCTCTGGTGGCTAACCGCTGCGCCACCCGGGAGACCCCCCACTGTATCTTCAATGGTGGCTGAGTTGAAAAACTACAAACCTCAGATTTCCCAGTTCCTGGTTGGATTTTTTATCAGGTTTCTGCCTGCCATATGAGTTCTGTTATACTCACAGACATCATTCAAACTGTTTTAGAAACGTCAGAGTGTTTTCTATCTAAATATACTAATTATATCCATATTCTAGCTTTTACAGCTGAGTAGCGGGCAGCTTAATTTGGGCATATTTTTCATCCAAGCTACCCAATACTGCCCCCTACCCCAAAGAAGTTAAGGCAAAAACAAAAGTAGGGTGCGTGTATAACGTGAACGTCTAGCATGTTCGAATCTCATCACGGACAACAATAGCATTTTAGCTAATTAGCACCCATCCAGTACCGGATCTGACCCCCTTTCCCTCCAGAACAGCCTACATTCTTCGGGGCATGGATTCTATGCTCAGAGATGCTGTGGTGTTCAAATGTTATTTGACGAACAGAACCGGAAATGAAAGCGATCAATACTGTTCCGGAACAGAACTGTTATTTTAAGAGCATTGTACCCGGTTAATTACATTATTTTACGTTCCTGACATTTTTTTTCCAGTCCCCCAAAAATCCAACAAAGTGCCAATGCAAAGCCTTCACTCTGTCACTCAGAAATGTTTTCCTGTGTCGGCCTGCCAGTTTGTGTGTAGGTGTAGGCTACCTGCCCATTCCCCTCTGAAGTATAGGTTACTAGCATACTGACAACGTTACAAGCGTGATTCCGATATTATGGAGAGATGTTTAATTAGAGAAGAATGGATTAACATTTTCAATGCTAGTTAAGGATACTATAGTTATCAGGTTTCACATTGGATTTAACTAACTTCAAAAAGGTAAGACGTGTTTTTCATTCTAGTGCTGTTCTGCACACACAAGCTTGTCGGCTAGCTACACTGGTCTGTCCGTAGTGACAGTTTGTGTTTGTCTTTCATTATGATTAATCCATGCTGTTAAGCAAAATAAAATTTAGCTCATAACGACTTTCCTATACAGATTAAATAATGATTCTGTTCAGAACGAAATTATTAGATTTTTAAGTTCCAACCCTCCCTCTCCACACCACTGCCACTCTGTTGTCATCCATGCATAGTCACAACTCTACCTACATGTACATACTACCTCAACTAAGCGGTGCTCCTGCACATTGACTCTATACTGGCACCCCCCTGTATATATTGTTATTTTTTTACTGCTGCTCTTTAATTACTTGTTACTTTTATCTCATATTCTTGTCCATATTTTTTTTGAAACTGCGCTGTTGGTTAGTGGTTCGTAAGTAAGCATTTCACTGTAAGGTCTACACCTGTTGTATTCGGCGCATGTGACTAATACAATTTTATTTGATTGTACGAGTTGCAATTTGTAACTTATTGTACGAATTGAAATTCGTAACATCATATGAAATGGATGATGGACATCCACAAATTAATACACACCATATGAAACGAAACATATCATACTAATTGGAGTGTTCTGGATTTACATTTACTATGTTACGTATACCCCTGAGTCCAGGTTGGTAGGCCTACAACTGTTATATAGTATTAACATTTAGTATGCTCATCATGAATAATTTCAAGGATTTCTGCAGAAAGTACAGGTTTTTAGAAAAAAAAGCCACTGTAACTGTTGATGATTTTTCATTGCAATGTCCTAACCCTTGCACTATAAATTGTGCCTACCATCAAAGAGTGGACCACGAACAAAACAAAAACAAAAACAACGGTGCAAATGCATTTAATGCATGACATTGTTATGTGCAAATATCACTTGTTTTTTATTATGTCTGTAGGCTATGGTTTTCAAGCAATGGCATTCCATGACAGCATGGTCTAATCATAATGAAAGACAAACACAAACACTGTGCATGCAAACTGTAACGTTTTTTTAAACATAATTTGAAGCTATACAGTATTGTTTACAAAGTTTTCTGTGATACCAAAAACAATGGACTAAGTGGTTTTTCGTTTTTTGGTTTTGATCATGTTTTAACATGTTATATTCTTCTAAATCAAGGGATACAGACTATTTCCCTAATTAATTAGAAATGACTGGAACTCTTACAGACTTTTAGTAACCTACAGTATGAAAAAGCAGTGTACTTCTCCTAGATCATTTGAATCGTAGATCAGCTTCCTGTACACTAAGGCTGTGAATTGCCAGGGACCTCCAGATATTATCTTAATGCTTAGGTCCCGATACGATATGTATTGCGATGCGACACTGCGATTCTATTGGCGTTTTGATGTTCCAAACATATTGCTCACTATTTGTCTGCTGCTGAGAGACGAGAGAGAACATGAGAAAACACGTTTTGTTCAGTCATGGAACTAAAAGTGCTGAAAATATGTTGATCACTATTTAAAAAGAAGATGGAGAACAATATATAGGATGAAAAATACCATAGTTTTTCCGCAGGTACACCCGGCTAGCGCTGGCTAACGCTACCTACAGTGCATTCGTTAAGTATTCAGACCGCATCACTTTTTCCACATTTTGTTACATTACATTACAGCCTTGTTCTTTTTCCTCAGTAATCTACACACAATACCGCATAATTACAGTGAAAACAGGTTCTTATTATTATTTACATAAGTATTCAGGCCGTTTGCTGAGACTCGAAATTGAGCTCGGGTGCGTCCTGTTTCCATTGATCATCCTTCAGATCTTTTTACAACATGATTGGAGTCCACCTGTGGTCAATTCCATTGATTGGACATTATTTGGAAATGCGCCCCCCTGTCTATATAAGGTCCCAACAGTTGACAGTGCATGTCAGAGCAAGAACCAAGCCATGAGGTGGATGGAATTGTCCGTAGAGCTTCGATACAGGATTTGGTCGAGGCAGAGATCAAAGGGAAAGGTACCAAAACAACTCAGAAGCATTGAAGGTCCCCAAGAACACAGTGGCCTCCATCAATCTTAAATGGAAAAAGTTTGGAACCACCAAGACTCTACCTACAGTTGGCCCGCCAGGCCAAACAGAGCAATTGGGGGAGAAGGGCCTTGGTCAGGGAGGTGACCAAGAACCCAATGGTCACTCTGACAGAGCTCCAGAGTTCCTCTGTGGCGATGGGAGAACAATCCAGAAGGACAACCATTTCTGCAGCACTCCACCAATCAGACGGTATCCACTCCTCAGTAAAATGCACATGACAGCCCGCTTGGACTTTGCCAAAAGGCACATAAAGACTCTTAGACCATGAGAAACTAGATTCTTTGCTCTGATGAAACCAAGATTGAACTCTTTGGCCTGAATGCCAAGCATCACGTCTGGAGGAAACCTGGCACCATCCCTTCAATGAAGCATGGGGGTGGCAGCATCATGCTGTGGGGATGTTTTTCAGCGGCAGCGACAGGGAGACTAGTCGGGATCGTGGGAACGATAAACAGAGCAAAGTACCGAGAGATCCTTGATGAAAACGTGCTCCAGAGCACTCAGGACCTCAGACTGGGGAGAAGGTTCACCTTCCAACGACCCTAAGCACACAGCCAAGACAACATAGAAGTGGCTTTGGGACAAGTCTCTGAGTGTTCTTGAGTGGCCCAGCCAGAGCCCAGACCCGATCAAACATCTCTGGAGAGACCTGAAAATAGCTGTGCAGCGACACTCCCCATCTAACCTGGCAGAGCTTGAGAGGATCTGCAGAGAAGAATGGGATAAACTCCCCAACTACAGGTGTGCCAAGCTTGTATCATCATACCCACTGAGTAAAGGGTCTGAATACTTATTTTATTTGTGATAAATTAGCATACATTTTTCAAAACCTGTTTTTGCTTTATCATTATGGGGTATTTTGTGTAGATTGATGAGGGGGGGAAACTATTTATTCCATTTCAGAATAAGGTCTGTAACGTAACAAAATGTCAAGGTGAAAAAGTCAAGTTCAAGGTCAAAGTCAAGGAAAAGGTCAAGGTGTCTGAATACTTTCCGAAGACACTGTATAGGTGCCCAAAATACCTACTGAACAAAATAAAACTAATTTGCAGGCTTAAGTATACAGTTATTTTCCCAAAATAAATGTGGCCAAGGGATAGGTAACTATCGATTTATTCCCCCATCACTAATGTACACCTGGACTGTTTTTTACCTATATACTCTTTCCCCTGAAGTTGGCATGTTCTCAAGGATAGTGAGGGAAGGATATGAGGAGAGCAGGAGACAGAGAGAGAGTGAAAAATGGGAGAGGGAGGAAGCCAGTCCACTCAGCCAGGTGGTGAGTCCATGTAATGGCTCCAATGTTATTATTGTTCTCTTGGCACAAGGCCCTGGCCGGAAATCAATCCGCCGGCTGGGAGGCTGTAACACTGCTGCGATTTGACTCGCTCTCTTTCCCAGTTTTCACTCTCTATGAGTTGCTTACACACAGTGTACAAAACTAGCAGGATGTTAGTTTGCACATTCATCTCTTTATTTTCTTTGTGTAACACTTTTGCTACCGTCCCATTCCTCGCCCCTACCTGGGCTCAAACCAGGGACCCTCTGTACACATCAACAACTGCCTCCCACAAAGCATCATTACCTATTGCTCAACAAAAGCCGCGGCCCATGCAGAGCAAGGGAAACAACTACTTCAAGGTCTCAGAGCAAGCGACGTCACCGATTGAAAAGCTATTAGCGCGCACCCCGCTAACGAGCTAGCCATTTCACACCGGTGACATTAGCATTATAGTTCACTATCAGAAATCAGCAGGTTACTTTTAAATAAGTTGTACAGAATAGCAGAATCTGTATTTAAATGCCAATGATTATCAAACTGTCTTCCAAAAAAAATACTGCATTTGTTTTAGACCACACAATTGTCTAATGTACTATTAATACTTTAAAGGCCCAACCAGGCCTAGAGAAGAGAGGGTAGTCCATACTATCCAAAACATAGTAGAGTGAGATGATGTAAAACAAAAACCAGAAAAAAACAATTCCAAAACATTATGCGGAATCTTCTCTGGCATATCACAATCTAACGACTTAGTGGAGTAGCCTTGGGCCCTGACGTCTTTGAATGGGCTCTACAGTGAGAGAGAATAGAGAGTGGACAGCAAGTGTTTTGTGCCCCTGCTGTGTGTGAGGAAAGCCCATACTATGACATGCTGCTGGACGTTGTACTGCGACATTATTTAAGTGGAGTGGCTTATCTGATTCACTCTTTTTTTGTGTGTCACAGCTGCCACCCCCTCAATGCAAAATTGGATGGTGTTCAAAACGGAAGACTGTGTGAAGGTAAAGCTATGAACATTTATGATGTGTGTGTGTGTTAGGGGTGTGAACGTTTAAATACAATTGGGATCCTTAACACATAACTGAACATTTTAATCACAGTGCAGTTATCACAAAACATATGATTTTACATGTTATAGTCTAACTAGACGATAGGCTATAAAGGCCTCGGGAAAGTTGTGTAATTTAAATAAAACCAGAAAGGATGATATAAACTTTAGGCTACTTTGGTGAATTTGCGAGGCATATTAGATAAGACATTGAAAGATACAGATAACCAAGACATACAGTGCGTATTCAGGCCCCTTGACTTTTTTCACATTTTGTTACGTTACAGCCTTATTCTAAAATGGATTAAATATTATATCTTTTTTTTCAGTAATCTACACACAATACCCTATAACGACAAAGCGAATAACAGGTTTTTAGGTTTTTTGCAAATGTATTAAAAATAAAAAACATACCTTATTTGAGCTACATCCTGTTTCCATTGATCATCCTTGAGATGTTTCTACAACTTGATTGGAGTCCACCTGTGGTAAATTCAATTGATTGGACATGATTTGGAAAGGCACACACCTGTCTATATAAGGTCCCACAGTTGACAGTGCATGTCAGAGCATAAACCAAGCCATATGGTCGAAATAATTGTCCATAGAGCTCCGAGGCAGGATTGTGTCGAGGCACATATCTGGGGAAGGGTAAGAAAACATTTCGGCAGCATTGAAGGTTCCGAAAAATACAGTGGCCTCCATCATTCTTAAATGGAAGAAATTTGGAACAACCAAGACTCTTCCTAGAGCTGGCCGCCCGACCAAACTGACCAATTGGGGAGAAGGGCCTTGATCAGGGAGGTGACCAAGAACCCAATGATCACTCTGACAGAGCTCTAGAGTTCCTCTGTGGAGAAAGTTGTCCTTCTGGAAGGTTCTCCCATCTCTGCAGCACTCCACCAATCAGACCATTATGGTAGAGTGACCAGAGGGAAGCCATTCCTCAGTAAAAGGCAAATGACGGATCACCTGGAGTTTGCCAAAAGGCACCTGAAGACTTAGACCATGAGAAACTAGATTCTCTGGTCTGATGAAACCAAGATTGAACTGTTTGGCCTGAATAACAAGCATCACGTCTGGAGGAAACCTGGCACCATTCCTACAATGAATCATGGTGGTGGCAGCATCATGCTGTGGGTATGTTTTTCAGCGACTGGCAGACTAGTTGGGATCAAGGGAAAGATGAACAGAGAAAAGTACAGAGATCCTTGATGAAAAGCTGCTCCAGAGTGCTCAGGACCTCAGACTGGGGCGAAGATTCACCTTCCATCAGGACAACGACCCTAAGCACACAGCCAAGACAACGCAGGAATGGCTTTGGGCAAGTCTTTGAATGTCCTTGAGTGGCCCAGCCAGAGCCCGGACTTGAACCCAATCGAACATCTCTGGAGAGACCTGAAAATAGCTGTGCAGCGATGCTCCCCATCTAACCTGACAGAGCTTGAGAGGATCTGCAGAGAGGAATGTGAGAAACTCCCCAAATACAGGTGAGCCAAGCTTGTAACATCATACCCAAGAAAACTCAAGGCTGTAATCACTAAAAAGGTGCTTCAACTAAGTACTTAGTAAATGGTCTGAATGCTTATGTAAATGTGATATTTCAGTTATGTTTTAAAAATAAAGTGGCACAAATTTCTAAACCTGTTTTTGCTTTGTCATAATGGGGAATTGTGTGTAAAATTGATGAGTAAAAAAAACTATTTAATCAATTTTAGAATAAGGCTAATGTAACAATGTGGAAAAGGTCAAGGGGTCTGAATATTTTCAGAAGGCACTGTATGCACACCTCTCTCCCACACGCTGGCTCGCCTGCTCTTTCTCTTTGCTAATGATGTGAGATACAGCATACCATTTGCTAGATGCAGCTTTTGATTGCCTAGTGCAATAGTTCTGACTTTGTCTACTTGGTGTCCGACCTGCCTATACTGTGCCCCTCCCCTCTCTCATCGTCCCTCGCTAGTTTGCTTTGAAAGATGCGAGCGTATGTGTTCACTCATCCCTTGGAAAACAGTGTGCACAGTCATTTTTAGCTTGGACTTCATGCTAGTTAATGCTGCTTTCTCTGATCTTTACACCACACCTACACACACACACACACACACACACATACAGCACCCCGAGCTTGGCACACTCCCCACATAACACGCACACCCCAACTTAGCTGTCACAATCTTGACACTCAGCGATAGGTGTCAACACCGGGATGTCGACATGCAAGGAGTCGAGGAATCAATTATTTTGGAGTCAACTTTCCACCTCTACGTCCTCGCCGTTACCAGTTGGAAAAATGAGAAAGACAAATGACAACAGTGAAGTCCTGTATGGCCGTACATAGAGAAGTTAAACGAGAAGGTGGTGAAATGCAAACTTTAGTGGAATTGAGGTACGGTAATGGTAGTACAGGTGCAAAGCCTTAATCATCAGAAAGGGACGCACCAGGAGACCCAAACCTTTGCTGGCAGCAGCACAGCTGCATTGTGAATTCACATGGAATTTTAATGACATTTTCTTGTCGTTTTTAATGGGAACCTGCGAAAAGATTGGTTGTTTTAAACTTAAAAAATATATATATTTGTCACGTGTGTGTGTATATACAGTTGAAGTTAGAAGTTTACATACACCTTAGCCAAATACATTTAAACTCAGTTTTTCACAATTCCTGAAATGTAATCCTAGTAAACATTCCCTGTCTTAGGTCAGTTAGGATCACCACTTTATTGTAAGAATGTGAAACGTCACAATAATACTAGAGAGAATCTTTTATTTCTCTCATCACATTCCCAGTGGGTCAGAAATTTTCATGCACTCAATTAGTATTTGGTAGCATTGCCTTTTAAATAGATTAACTTGGGTCAAATGTTTCGGGTAGCTTCCCACATTAAGTTGGGTGAATTTTGGCCCATTACTCCTGACAGAGCTGGTGTAACTGAGTCAGGTTTGTAGACCTTCTTGCTCGCACACGCTTTTTCAGTTCTGCCCACAACTTTTCTATGGGATTGAGGTCAGGGCTTTGTGATGGCCACTCCAATACTTTGTTGTCCTTAGGCCATTTTGACACAACTTTGTATGCTTGGGGTCATTGTCCATTTGGAAGACCCATTTGCGACCAAGCTTTAACTTCCTGACTGATGTCTTGAGATGTTGCTTAATTTTGTCTCCCCCATGATGCCATCTATTTTGTGAAGTGCACAAGTCCCTCCTGCAGCAAAGCCCCCCCACAACATGATGCTGCCACCTCCGTGCTTCACGGTTGGGATGGTGTTCTTCAGCTTGCAAGCTTGCAAGCCTCCCCCTTTTTCTTCCAAACATAACAATGGTCATTACGGCCAAACAGTTTTATTTTTGTTTCATCAGACCAGAGGACATTTCTGAAAAAAGTACCATCTTTGTACTTTGCAGTTGCAAACCGTAGTCTGGCTTTTTATGGTGGTTTTGGAACAGTGGCTTCTTCCTTGCTGAGTGGCCTTTCAGATTATGTCGATATAGGACTCGTTTTACTGTGGATATAGATACCTTTGTACCTGTTTCCTCCAGCACCTTCAAGGTCCTTTGCTGTTTTTCTGGGATTGAGTTGCACTTTCGCACCAAAGTACATTCATCTCTAGGAGACAGAACGCGTCTCCTTCCTGAGTGATATGACGGCTGCGTGGTCCCTTGGTGTTTATACTTGCATACTATTGTTTGTACACTTGAACGTGGTACCTTCAGGCGTTTTGGAAATTGCTCCCAAGGATGAACCAGACTTGTGGAGGTCTACAATTTCTTTCCCTGAGGTCTTGGCTGATTTCTTCTGATTTTCCCATGATGTCAAGCAAAGAGGCACTGAGGTTGAAGGTAGGCCTTGAACTACATCAAAAGGTACACCTCCAATTCACTCAAATGATGTAAATTAGCCTATCAGAAGCTTCTAAAGCCTTGACATAATTTTCTGGAATTATCCAAGCTGTTTAAAGGCACAGTCAAACTTCTGACCCACTGGAATTGTGATACAGTGAAATAATCTGTCTGTAAACAATTGTTGGAAAAATGACTTGTGTCATGCACAAAGTAGATGTCCTAACCGACTTGCCATAAAAATTGAAAAACACATTTTTAATGACTCCAACCTAAGTGTATGTAAACTTCCGACTTCAACTGTATGTGTGTGTGTATGTGTGTATATATATATACAGGTTTATAAACTAATAATTAAATGTTCAATGTGAAGTGTTTTGGAACTGTCTACTTTAACGTCCACCTTTACTCAAGGTGATAGATAACATCTCCATTTTTACAGTGTTCTATGGCCTGATGCCATGTCATTGCTTTGTTGTCAGCACAACTTGATTTCACTGTCACAAGTCTTTATGTTGACATATTAGTATTGTTGTTGAATGAAGGGATAAAATATCCTTCTTCCAGGCTGAAAGCTGTCCCGGACTGAGCTTCCGACAGAAAGGATCAATGATGGAATTACAGACCCTCCAAGAGGCCCTGAAAGCGGAAATACAGGTTCATCAGGTAATGGGACTATGCGTTACTCTGCTTTTCTGCCATTTAGCCACCATTTGTTTACTTCCTTAACCTGGAATGTATCATCAGAGGTGTTTTTTTGGGAGGAGAGTTGATGGAGTGAATTAACAAAAAACCCAACCATATTCTGTTGCACAGTTTGGGTCTTTTGTTGGGTTTTTTGTTAATTCACTCCATCAGATTCTTGCCCTCAGACTGCTGCATGAATACTTCCTCCTTAGACTCATCCTATATGTCTGCTTATCCACCGTCCTTCTCTACTCTGCTTCCCCCAGCCTCTTCCTTCAGCGATTGTCCTTTTAAGTATGGTTTAGGTCAGAAAAATATACTTTGTCCTGTTAATGTATACTCTACACTCTTAGAAAAAAAGGTGCTATCTGGAACCTGAAAGGGTTCTTCAGCTGTCCCCGTAGGAGAGCCCTTTGAATAACCCTTTTTGGTTCTAAGTAGAACCATTTTGGATTCAATGCAGAACCCTTTCCAAAGAGTTCTACATGGAACCAAAAAAGGGTTCTCCTATGGGGACAGCTGAAGAACCCTTTTGGAACACTTTTTTTTGTAAGGGTGTATGTATACTCTGTAGTCTTATGAGTTGTATTTTCCTGCCTTCCATAATGTTTCTGTTTTGAGGTTTGGTGCATGATACACTCCATCTGGTTCAACCCAAATGCAGAAACCAGAAACATGAAGAAAACTTATCCCCACACATCTATCACTAGCCAGATGTGCTCCTTTATAGAAACATGTGTTCATTGCTATGAGACTGATCACATTCGAGAGACCCACATGTTCAGTGTAGTCTGTATAGTGCTCCTATTCGCAACCACTGAATGTACCTCCCAGTGTGGCCCATCCAGTTGAGCATGAACCTCCTTGTTTGTCTGGGATGGATTGTACAGTGGGGAGCCATGAATGTGTTCCAAGGTTGCAGTATTGGAAGGTGCCTCTGGGGGCCACTGTGTCTACAGTTTGTATGGCTGTGACAACAAGAAGGCATTAGGTACTGCAACGTTTAAAGGGGGGGTGAGCGAAAGGAGCGTTCTCTTAGGAAACATGTAAAAACCTATTGCAAAACCTTTTCTCAAACCATTACGAAGCATGTGACATGTTAGGAACAAGTGGCACAGCCTCTCTCATAGTAATATATTATGTGTATCAATGAATTTGTTATGTGGTTGTTGATAACTTTCTATGATTTCTCTCTCACAGAAACTAGTGTCCCAGATGAAGCAGGATCCACAGGTAAGCCCCTCCTGTCTCCTAGGCAGTTGTACCAGATTGCTAGGCCCAAATACAGTATACTTTTTGGGGTTGACATTAGTTTAATTACTACAGAACAGTTCCGTCTGTTCAGAGGTTTTCAATCTTTTGAAAGAATGTAGTATCCCTATTACTCAGTCTACACAGTTGAGAAATAGGATCAAATCAAATCAAATTTTATTTGTCACATATACATGGTTAGCAGATGTTAATGCGAGTGTAGCGAAATGCTTGTGCTTCTAGTTCCGACAATGCAGTAATAACCAACAAGTAATCTAACTAACAATTCCAAAACTACTGTCTTATACACAGTGTAAGGGGATAAAGAATATGTACATAAGGATATATGAATGAGTTATTTAAAACAGCCTAAGAGGAAAACCGGATAAAAGGCAAGATATGATGTCCTTGTCACTGGGGCTCAGAGGTTTTAGATGTGCTCCAAATTCCACCTCTTTTACTTCACGCTGTCAATTTTGAGAACAGCCTTAAACTCCCCAGAGCTCTTCTATCTCTGTAGTATCCGCCCACCATACTTTATCATCCTGCAGCCCTTTTACGGGGACTCTGCTGTAGCAGCAGCCCATCCCACATTTCAGTGGTGTCCCTACATCCCAGCTCTGAGTTGCCCCTCATGTGGCTGACAGCTGTGGCTGTGGTAGCCCAGTGACGTGAGGAGAGTGGATTACTCTTTCCACCTCACTTCGCTCGTCCCGTGGAAAACGGTGTGCACAGTCATTTTTAGCTTGGACTTCATGCTAGTTAAAGCTGCTGTCTCGGCTCTTTTACACCTACACACACGCACACAAACACAGCACCCCGAGCTTGGCACACTCCCCACATAGCACGCACATCCAACTCAGCTGTCACAAATGAGCAGTTCTTCACAGCTATGTATAAGGGAGCTATAACAAGCTTGTTGCTATCTTTTTTTTTTTCTCTTTTTTTTTTTGCAGAATGCTGATTTGAAGAAGCAGCTCCATGAACGTCAAGCAACGATCACAGCACTGAGTGAGAAGCAGGTAGGCAACTGAAACGGGAGAGGAGACCTGTGGGTGGCTCTGG
Organism: Oncorhynchus tshawytscha; assembly: GCF_018296145.1. Classification (NCBI taxonomy): domain Eukaryota; kingdom Metazoa; phylum Chordata; class Actinopteri; order Salmoniformes; family Salmonidae; genus Oncorhynchus; species Oncorhynchus tshawytscha. The sequence continues at coordinate 56,739,010 of NC_056440.1, forward strand.
GATTTCGTGTACCATCTCACTGGCACACACCAAGGTCTTCCCCACTCTTACATTACTGCACTGTGTATTAAAATGCTAGAGGTTCTTCGCATGACAGAGCCTACTTTCACTTCCTGCCAGAGCTATCCTTTCTTTTTTTCTCTGTCTTTGTCTTTTTCTTGAGTAGGCCTAGACAAGTCAATGTGGCAGATCTAAGAGTCCTTGCATGGCACTGCACATGATGGATGATTTTTGTAGAGTTGAGGGTGTGAGCCTGGGATCACTTTGAGTTGGGTTTTGTCTCCTGCTTGAGGCTAAGGGCTTAGAGTAGGTTTCTGACTGATCCAGTTTCATGGTACGAAAAAGCAGCACTCTCTGACGCTGTTAACATTCACATCCATTGACAACCATGGGATAGGCAGAGATAAGAGTCATTTGAGACTTTAACAGTTTATCAGACCGATGTACAGCAGTGGTGTAAACTACTTAAGTAAATATACTTAAGTACTACTTAAGTCGTTTTTTGGGAATATCTGTTAGTGATGAACCGATATGACATTTTTGTCCGATTCCGATATTTTAGCAGCCTTTTTAAGCATTCTAGTACAGGTAAATAGTTAAAACACACAAATGGACGCAGCAGTCTAAGGAACTGCATCTCAGTGCAAGAGGTGTTACTACAGTCCCTGGTTCAAATCCAGGCTGTATCACATCCAGCCGTGATGTGATAGGGTGGCGCACAATTGGCCCAGCGTCGTCCGGGTTTGGCCGGGGTAGGCAGTCATTGTAAATAAGAATTTGTTCTTAATTGACTTGACTAGTTAAATAAAGGTTACACACACACCACACTGACCAAAAAGTTCATCGTTGGCATTTACGTTTGTCCCCATTACCAGTAAAACATAATCAAACCTATTTCTTTCACTTACTTGCTGTGCTGTTTCATTGTTCAGTCGTCACATTCTCAATCAGGATTTCTATGGAATGGCATTTGGGTCTTTGCGTGTCAAAAAATATACTATTTAACACGATTTGGCATGTCCAATAACACAATTTGACGTGTCCAATAACATGATTTGACGTGTCCAATAACACGATTTGACCAATCAGGACCTGAATATGACTGCACGCCGCATAATATTTTAACGCGTTCATTAACGTTTTACGTAGTTATTACACATTGATTACACTATCACTCGTATTTCATATTTCACAATGATTCATCGATACATATGCTATGATGCTGGTAAAGTTGTCTTGGCACCTACAGTGCTAGTCATAAAAAATCTAGCTAGCTCATGGATGCAAACAATGTTCATCCCCAAAAACATAGGAAAACGACATAATCTGTTTACAGTAGCTTTATAGTTAGCTAGCTAACAATGTCTACACTGTATTTCGGATCAATTTGATGTTATTTTAATGGACAAAAAATTAGCTTTTCTTTCAAAAACAAGGACATTTCTAAGTGACCCCAAACGTTTGAACGGTAGTGTATATATATATTTTTTTGTTGCCAACTTTTAATTCATTACATTCATAAAGAAAACGTTACATTTTGACAGAAGAACCGTCCAATTCACACACTTATCAAGAGAACATTCCTGGTCATCCCTACTGCCTCTGATCTGGCGGACTCACTAAACACAAATGCTTCATTTGTAAATGTTGGAGTGTGCCCCTGGCTATCCGTCAATCTAGTAGTATTTTACTGGGTGACTTTTACTTGAGTCATTTTCTATTCACTTTTTATGGCTGCAGGGGCAGTATTGAGTAGCTTGGATGAAAGGTGCCCATATCAAACGGCCTGCTCCTCAGTCATAGTTGCTAATATTTACATATTATTATTATTATTAGTATTGGATAGAAAACACTGAAGTTTCTAAAACTGTTTGAATGATGTCTGTGAGTATAACAGAACTCATATTGACAGGCAAAATCCTGAGTTGAAATCAAAACAGGAAGTTAGAAATCTGAGCTTGTGTGTATTCACCAGAGTCCGAAATGAAATCCCCTTGAGATATGAATGATGTTGCACTGCCTAGGGGTTCCACTAGATGTCAACCATCAATAGAAATTATAATGAGGCTTCTATGTTGTTGTGGGAGTGAATGAGAGCAGAATATATCAGATGTCCATCAAGCAGCCATTTTGTGATTGCGCTTTTTCCTCATGGTAGTCACTTGCGTTCCATTGCTCACGATGACAAGAAGGAATACTCCGGTTTTGTACTTAGTTTGAAATGTTTCTTTGACCGGTAATATCGCTTTTTGAAGTTTTTGTCCGATATAACGCTGACCAGAATTAGCGTTTGGATATGTATACCAAACGCGCTAACAAAAGAAGGTATTTGACATAAATAACAGACATTTTTGAACAAAACAAACATTTATTGTGGACCTGGGATTCCTGGAGTGCTTTCTGATGTAGATCATCAAAGGTAAGGGAATATTTATCATGTAATTTCTTGTTTATGTTGACGCCATCTTTGCGGCTGTGGTGTTTTTACTTTTGAGCGTTGTCTCAGATTATTGCATGCGTTTCTTTTTCCGTAAAGTTTTTTTGAAATCTGACACAGTGGTTGCATTAAGGAGTGGTATATCTTTAATTCCATGTGTATAACTTGTATTATCATCTACATTTATGATGAGTATTTCTGTTGAATGATGTGGCTATGCAAAATCACTTGATGTTTTTGGAACTAGTGAATCTAACGTGCCAATGTAAACTCTGATTTTTTAAATATAAATATGAACTTTATCAAACAATACATGCATGTATTGTGTAACATGAAGTCCTATGAGTGTCATCTGATGAAGATAATTCAAGGTTAGTGATTAATTTTATCTTTATTTCTGGTTTTTGTGAATGCTATGTTTTGCTGGAAAATGGCTGTGTTTATTGTGGTTTGGTGGAGACCTGACATAATCGTTTGTAGTGCTTTCGCTGAAAAGCCTATTTGAAATCGGACACTGTGGTGGGATTAACAATGAGAATAGCTTTAAAATGATATCAGACACATGTATGTTTTAGGAATTGTAATTATGAGATTTCTGTGGTTTGAATTTGGCGCCCTCTATTTTCACTGGTAGTTGTCATATCGATCCCGGTATCGGGATTGCAGCCATAACAGGTTTTAAGGTACCTTTTACTTTTACTCAAGTATGACAATAGTGTCCTTTATCCACCACTAATATACAGTATATTTGTTATTGACTTACAAGTACAACTGGCATGCATGCAGGCTAGTGTTTAGTGAATTTGCCCCTCAACCAACCATTAACATATTCTTGTAAGAGGCTTTGTTTTGGTGATTTGAACTGAACCTGGCTTTTGGAGATGATGTTTTTCCTCTTAATCACTTTGCTGCATATATACTTACCCAGTTATTGTGGATAGGTTAAGTCTTGGGAATGACAAAGGTTTCTATTGAACCCTGTTTACAATGTCCCTCGTGTCTCGTTTTCTTTACAGAAGGGGTGTGATTTCTGTAGACGTGTCCCATTTCTTTCCGCCTGTCACTTATCGATCGTCCTCTCTCCAGGCCCTTTGTCGGCTCAACCAACGAGGTTTTTAAAACGTCAAATTTAAATGCTGTTTGAGAAAGGGCCCGTATTCACTTTCAAACAGAGAAATAATTGGCATGGTATTTGTGCAGAGGTCTGCACTTTTTTGTACCTTAATTGAGGCTGTTTGTGTTGCTGTATTAGTTTTGAGAACCCTTAAGCTTTATGTTTGTTTAATGGTTTGTGCTATGCGTGTAGTTGGTCATATACTCACTGTGGATGCATGGGTATCTGATCTGAAGAGTAGTTTAACACCTATTGAGAGTTGTTATTTGAGAATCAAGGAGAACATTCTACTGGAATTAGCATCAAACCTGCATCCCCATAGTCCCATCCAGACACTGCTTGTGGCGGTGCACTTTCTCAATCTATTCTTATTTCCCCCCCAAGATATGCTTATTAATACAAGGTTGCTGTTGGTCTCTCCTGTATTCACTTTACATGGAGTCAATGTCTTCATTATTTAACTTACATGAAATTAATCCACACCTTGCGGCTCCGCAAGGGAAACATGTTTGAAATATATTTGTCACTCGTGTGTGTGTGTGTGTGCACGTTAGTGCTAAGCGATTAGTGCTTTTAGATTTTTGAGGTTGGTTCTGTTTCAGTTCGATTATATATATATATATATATATATATATATATCTATCTATATCTATATATATCTAGATAGATAGATATATCTATATATAGATAGATATATCTATATCTATATATAGATAGATATAGATAGATATACACATCTAGATATATATATCAGTTTTCGGGTTTCGATCATTAAAAAAAAACATTCAATGCATTATTTTGGTTGAATGCGGTAACAACACAGAATAAGCCATTAATAAAAGGCCCATGATGGTAGTGACTGCCCATTACTGCTGATCACATATTAACCATTGTTTATTCACCTTACTTTAATTTCATAAAACATTTGTGTTTTTTACATTTGTTTTATTTGATTTTGCTTTATTATTGCATTTCTAGTCATCTCTGTAGAACTGCCTGTACTGTGACAAAGTCACTATTTTTAGTAGTTCTTTAAAGTAAATAAGTCATACTGAATACCAATTATCAACCACTTAGATCAGGGATGGGCAACTGATTAGGGATGGGCCAGTTCCCGACTACACAAGCGGGTCCCGATCCAGAATTCTAAATTAATGTCACGGGTCGAATCAGATATGAATCTCTCGAGGTACGTGTAATTTAAAACGACTTTTCCAGAAGGACCCATATAGTTAAAAACCGCGACTGCTGCAGTAGAGAGAGCGAGAGAGAAATTGTATAATTTATGTTGCTGCTCTTTGCTTTTCACGTAGGTGGCACGTGTTGCTTGTTGTTGTTGTTGGCCAATCATAAGCCATCAAAAAAGACAATAGGCTAGTCAGAGCCTCTGTGTGGGGCATAAGTTAGGAGCTATCTATTCAATGGAAGATGGAATTAAAATGATGGAATTGGAAGTTTAAGGAGAAGGATTGGCTACAACGACCAAGAGCCAAAAGGTAGGCTGCTACTACTATATTCTGAATGGAGTTGTTGTTAACTGTAGAACAAAAAAAGCACATGCAACCTTAATTAGCCTACCTAGCTAGCTTAAATATCTTCTCCCGATTTGAAGACAAGTACTATGTAATCATATTAGATGATGAATAACTTAGTTGTGGCAGTCTACTATAGCGTGAGCTGGCTTGGTTGGTTGCAAGTCTCATCTCTCCCTTCCTCCTCTCTGTGTATGAGCCTACACACACAGCACGGCCCCTGCTAGAGCGTCACTTCTCTCTACCTCCTCTCCCTCGCACTTTATCAGCTCCGGGTAATAAAGTGGCATAACATTTTACTTTTCTGCTGCTTCCCTCACTCAGATCGGACTGGGTCTGGATCCAACCAGGACAATATGGAATGAGTCTAGTTGTCCTCAGGTCCGTCTGGAATGGGTCTCTATATTGTAAAAAATGTACTTATTCATATTGGGTCCGATTGGGAAAGCCCCAGGTCCATTTCAGAACGGGTCCAACTTTTTTTGGACCAGTGAAGGCCTCTAGTTTCAACTTACTGTTGCAAGTTAGAATAGTAGCATACACAAGGTGCAATTTTGAAATGTGGCTGTCCATTAGCAGTTTTTCCTCTTATGTCAGTCACTGATAGTCACTCAATTTGCCCATGTCAGCGAAAAAATGTTGATTGGTAAGTCAAGTGGCCAGCTATCTAAACTTTGTAATCATGGTCGAATTACCAGCCTGGGGACCCCCATTTGATTTTGTTAGTCAGCCTCACTCAAATGTCATAAATAACTGCAAACATTTCTCTCCACCCTATGGCAAAATGTGTAGTATTTCAACAAACTTGCTTTAAAACTACTACATTTTCTCTATGTCCCGTGGCAAAATGCGTAGACTTGTACAAAATTAACCTTAAAACGTAAACATTTTCTCCTCTGTCAAGCAGGAGACTACTAAAATATTTAGCTTGCAATGCGGTAGGGGGGGTATTCACATGTGGGTATGTAGTGGACGTCACACTGTGAGTACCACTTCCTCCCGATTCGGCGCAAACTCTGGACCTCTGCCTTGCTAGCACATGTAATCGTCCTCCCTCAAGTGTCTTAGCCGAACGCGCAACCTCAAAAGCTAGCGAAAGAGGCAACACAAGTGGGACACAAGGCTGAGGAGTAAGTTTCACACGTGTTCATGTGCTACAGGTACGCAGACCTGCGAGCAACTGCGATCCCTCATGAGGAGTTCCGTTTTTAGTTGCCCATCCCTGACTTAGCTCATGTATTTTCAGGTAGAGATATCTCGTTAAGCTCTCTGGGATATGTGGGACGGTAGCGTCCCACTTGGCCAAAAGCCAGAGAAAATGCAGAGCGCCAAATTCTTTATAAATTCCTATAAAAATCTAACTTTCATGAAATCACACATGTAAGATACCAAATTAAAGCTACACGTGTTGTGATTCCAGCCAACATGTCAGATTTTAAAAAGGCTTTTCGGCGAAAGCAAACAGTGCTATTATCTGAGGATAGCACCTCCATAAACAAAAGAGAACATATTTCAACCCTGCAGGAGCGACGCAGAAATAAAAATATAAATCATGCCTTACCTTTGACAAGCTTCTTCTGATGGCACTCCAATATGTCCCATAAACATCACAAATGGTCCTTTTTGTTCGATTAATTCCATCCATATATATCCAAAATGTCCATTTATTTGGCGCGTTTGATCCAGAAAAACACCGGTTCCAACTTGCGCAACGTGACTACAAAATATCTCAAAAGTTACCTGTAAACTTTGCCAAAACATTTCAAACTACTTTTGTAATACAACTTTAGGTATTTTTTTAAAGCAATTATCAATCAAATTGAAGACGGGATGATCTGTGTTCAATACAGGAAGAAAACAAACTGACGCTAGCTTTCTGATCATGCGCCTCTATCAAACAGTACACATGAAGTGACCCTCGTTCAAGATGGCCGTACTTCTTCAATACACAAAGGTATAACCTCAACCGATTTCTAAAGACTGGTGACATCCAGTGGAAGCGGTAGGAACTGCAACCAAGTCCCTTAGAAATCTGTATTCCCATGATTCAAACAGTTTTAGAAACTGTCAGTGTTTTCTATCCAAATCTACTAATAATATGCATATCTTATCTTCTGGGGATGAGTAGCAGGCAGTTGAATTTGGGCATGCTTTTCATCCAAAATTCCAAATGCTGCCCCCTATCCTAGAAAGTTAAACAACTGCTCTCTAGCCGTCTCGATTGCACATTCTTCTGTTTCTTCTCTCTCTCCGTGTCTTCCCCACACTAACGTAGCAAGCGTAAAAGAAGTAGGCGCTCAATGTATTATGGTCTCTGTAGATAATTACCATGTTTTCTGCGCTAAACTATGTAGAATATAGGCCTTTTGGAAAATACAACTCCATACTACATCGCACAGTGTAGGCATAGCACTCTCTATACTGTCTCTTGCTCGGTGCTGAAAGACAGGACACCTTCTGACGGAGTGTGAATAATACCAGGTTAATTTAACAAGGGTGGCAGGCTGCTCAGGCCAAGTATTTCAGCAGCTCAGCTATGAATTTTTAAAAGTGTTTTCTGTAAATTCACACGAGCAGCCGATTTATATTCTATGACGTGTGGGGCCTCCACTAAGTCGATGCCGGATGAGCGTAGCTTATCACAGGAACGATTAGATTATCATTCCATAGAGCATTTACATTTTTTTATCATACTGAACTACTCGTTGTCTGTATGAATAGAGGTCCTTTGAGAGGATTACTTCATTTCAGCACTATGTGTGATAGACAAATAGTCAATCTTGAGGATTTTCCGCTGAAATTAGTCACACCAGTGTGCTTTTGGCCACACGACCTCCACCACTGCATTGTAACCAGAAAGAATGAAATATTTAAGCACTGACTGAAGGTCAGGTTGGTTGTGTGTGTGGAGAAACCTGCAGGCCATTTCATGGACCTGAGCTGTTTTCATCTAGTTTTTCACACTCTTCGAGAGGATTCTAGCTGACTTATTTGCTGGACTGGCTTGATTGGGAGTTAGATACTGCAATGCTCTTGAGGAATATAGTTTTGACATAAGTTGTGTAACACAGCATTTGACGTTCTGCTTATAAACGTATAAATCGTTATTTAAATTGTTTTGTTAACAAGCTTTTGAAAGGTCATTATAAGCAATTCATTCTTGTTAGGACCTTCGCTTAGCCCCCATAATGCACGGATGACTTATTTTATGAGTGGAGAAACTTTTCCGGAAACCGTTTAGTTAAAATGTCCTGGACGATTAGCGTTCCACACATCAGCAGTTTTCATTATGTGGACTGAAAAGATGTAAACTCTCTCTCACAATTAATGAAAAGGCTCAACTCTGGGGATGGTACCCCCATCGGGGCTATGGAAGCAGCCATGCTGTGCTTCTATAAGTCATGCTGCAATGATCCAGCCGTCGATTTCAGACTGGGTTCTTCTTTAGCACAGTTGAAAACCTTTTAAAATGTGTTTAAAAAAAAATTGATTCCTGTATTTATTTTTTTCCCACTAACTCTCCCCTGTCCCCCATTTACAGTATTTTTTTCCCACACTAGTCTCTCAGCACTGTATCTATGTGTCAGTGTGAAGTGTTATAATCAGAGTTGACAGCACAGTTCTTTCAACATTTTGATAAGAAGTAACAAAGTAGTAAAAAACAGACAAAGCTCACTTCTTGGAGTTAAAATAAACTGCCATGCATTTTGCAGGGGTCGATACTAGGACCTGTTTTTCTACAATTTTTTATAAACACTATTGGGCAATCTGTTAAAATGTTTACATTTCATGGATATGCTGGTGATACGATTATGTATGCAATTTCCCCGACTGCTGCCCTGGCTGTGACAACGCTACAGTCTGATTTTGCAGCTGTGCAGGAAGCTCTCCAAATAATCTCCAGAAGATGTTTTGATTGGATGCTTTGAAGTCCCTAGGACAATTCAGACAGCTGATTTATTTTATAATGAAGAATGTGTTTGTTTTAAATTAATGTGTTTTTGTATCTTAATGTGTATATTGTCTATATTTCTGTTTATCTATACTTGCCTGTTTTTGTATGGTGCAGGGCTCATTTGTGAAAGAGACTCTAGTCTCAATATGACTTCCCCGTTGAAATAAATGGTAAATAATCTGAATATTTCTCTGAAAATCCTTTTTACTCTGGATAAGGAAAGTCGCTTTTCGTTGTTATTTGTAGAGACTCAGTAGCTTGTCTTTCTGAGCGTTATGGTAGTTCTGTTGTCGAGTTGACATTTTATTGGCTTTTGAGAGGTATACCGCTGAGGATGGCCGTGAGAATAAAAGGGGTTCAACCACTGGTCAGATCTGGCCTGATAAACTTGGGACACATGGGGGCAGAAAGTGCTGAACCTACCTTCTCTGATAATGTACTCCAGGGAGACTGTGTCAGTGAGCTGGTGTCTTATGTCTCTTTGTGGGTTGGCCCAGGATTTATCCATATTTTCAAGCAGGTTTCAAGCAGTAGAGGAAGATTCCAGCATTCTGTATTTATGATACTATGTGGCGGTCCCTTCCTCTTAAGAGGTGTGCTATTCAATTTGGTCTGCAGAATTCAGAAGAAAAGGCTGCTGGCCCTCCTTTAAATGAGGGATCTCTATTGTCTCGGAATACCTGTCTGTCTGTGTGGCTCCCACCCCGGGATAATAAAACACCTTGAGCTCCTCCACTGTAGAAATAATGACCCATGGCACTGACACTAGGCACAATTGAATCAATTTATCTGCAGTCTGTCCTTTCTTTGACTGCCTCAATGGTCTGAATAGTACAAGACATTTTATGAGGAGAGGAACCCTGTGGGTCCAGAGAAATGGCACTGCGCTGGATGGTTGGGCTCGTCTCAACTGGCCTGCCCAGTACTGAATACAGGGGAATCCGACAGACTGGTTGTGACGTTATGGCTCACTGTAAAAGTCTCGCAGCTAAACAAGAAACCTCCCTTTTTAAGGACCCTGTCTTTCCAAGATAATTTGTAAAAATCCAAATAACTTCACAGCTCTTCATTGTAAAGGGTTTAAACACTGTTTCCTATTGTTTGTTCAATGAACCATAAACAATTAATGAGCATGCACCTGTGCAACGGTTGTTAAAACACTAATAGCTTACACACGGTAGGCAATTAAGGTCACATTTATGAAAAGTTAGGACACTAAAGAGGCCTTTCTACTGACTCTGAAAAACACCAAAAGAAAGTTGCCCAGGGTCCCTGCTCATCTTGCTGAACATGCCTTGGGCATGCTGTAGGCAGGCATGAGGACTGCCGATGTGGCCAGGGCAATAAATTGCAATGCCCGTACTGTGAGATGCGTAAGACCAGCGCTACAGGAAGACAGGACGGAAAGCTGATCGTCCTCGCAGTGACAGACCACGTGTAACAACACCGTACACAGGAACGGTACATCCGAACATCACATCTGCGGGACAGGTACAGAATGGCAACAACAACTGTCCAAGTCATACTAGGAACGCACAATCCCTCCATCAGTGCTCGGACTGTCCGCAATAGGCTGAGAGAGGCTGGACTGAGGGCTTGTAGGCCTATTGTAAGGCAGGTTTTCACCAGACATCACCGGCAACAACGTCGCCTATGGTCACAAACCAACCGTCGCTGGACCAGACAGGACTGGCAAAAGTGCTCTTCGCTGACGAGTAGCGGTTTTGTCTCACCGGGGGTGATGGTCTGATTTGCGTTTATCATCGAAGGAATGAGCGTTACACCGAGGCCTGTACTCTGGAGCGGGATCGATTTGGAGGTGGAGGGTCCGTCATGGTCTGGGGCAGTGTGTCACAGCAGTGAAGAGCAGTGAAGAGCGGATCTCAATCCCATTGAGCACGCCTGGGACCTGTTGGATCAGAGGGTGAGGGCTAGGGTCATTCCCTCCAGAAATGTCTGGGAACTTGCAGGTGCCTTGGTGGAAGAGTGGGGTAAACATCTCACAGCAAGAACTGGCAAGTCTGGTGCAGTCCATGAGGAGGAGATGCACTGCAGTACTTAATGCAGCTGGTGGCCACACCAGATACTGACTGTTACTTTTGACTTTGATTTTGACCCCTCCTTTGTTCAGGGACACATTGTTCCATTTCTGTCAGTCACATGTCTGTGGAACTTGTTCAGTTTGCCTCAGTTGTTGAATCTTGTTATGTTTATACAAATATTTACACATGTTAAGTTTGCTGAAATAAAACGCAGTTGACAGTGAGAGGACATTTTTCTTCTTTTTGTTGCTGAGTTTAGTTGCACTTTGCCATTTGTGAAAACGTGAGGAATAGAAAGACTGTATGATAATATGCTAGATAATGGAAGGACTAAACCATTGACGCCAAGGAAAAAACCTTTTCCCCATCTTTTGTCAATGCTTTTATTCTAAAATCTCACACATTATGAAGATGCAAATGGATTAACACAGACTTTCAAGCAGTGGAGTAAAGTTTTAGCAGTCTGTATTCTTGATACTATTATCACCCTTATATTGCTCTAGGGACACAGGTTTGCTAGTGGGGCATTTTTGGGCAGGGCTGTTTTTATGGCTACTTCAGGAACGGTTCAGGGCTGGTTTCAAGACTGGTGCAAGTTTGGTTTGGGCTTGGTTAATCTGGCACTCCGTCTGAGCTGTATTTGCAGGCTCTAACAAGAGTCCCTGCTGCGGGGCCCAGTTATTATCACCCACCGCTGCTCTTCCATGCGTGGAACAATTGAGTGAGTCTGGATGTGTGTCTCTGCTGTGTGCCCAGGAAAGACGAGGGAGGTAGGGAGGAGAGAGATGGGTGGGCATAAAAAGAGCTGAAAACTAAAGTGCTTTAGTGTTGTTGAGGGATGATTCACAGTATTGCCCTGAAATGAACCAAACATTTCCTGCATAGAATATATGGTTGTCCTCGGCTGCACTCTTCTATATGCAGACAAGTATTGTTTCACACAATTTCCAATTGAATATACATCAAATTAAGTTAATGTACCTTTTAATTATTACCACACTCTTGAGGCTGTACCACACATTAAGTTGTGCTTTCCCCTCCTCACACTTTGAAAACACACACAGTAGAGGCATACATATTACATTCAGCCCACCAGGTAGACTCCTATTTCTTCTGTGTTAGGTACCTGTGTTGGAGTCAGTCTGCACAGGGTTCAGTGATCACTGTTCCTTAGCAACAGGTGAGCCATATGGTCGTTTCTGGCACAGTCAGTCTTTTCGTGAGCAGCTGGCTAGAACTTTGAGGTTTTTTTGTTCTGCTGGCGCTTGTGGGGTGATTAGGGTTGCACTTGTGTCTGGTACAGGTGTACTGTATGTCAGTGATCTCCCGGTCACCTCCCAGAGTGCGCCAGCACATCTTCCGTAGACATCTAGCTCCGTCTCAAGAGGAGAGTAAAAGAGCCAGCCCCCTCGCTGACTTTTCCCACTTACAGTTCAAAGGTTAGTGGAGTAGATGCACCTCCATTCTACCCTACGGCCCCTTTTAAGAACACCCTCAACACTTTAAAAGCTAACGGGGGTAGAATGCATCTCTATCTCTATCAAATCTCTATCATTGTCTTTTCTCTTTAAACTGAAAAGAATCAGAAAATCCCTATTCCTGAGAAGTGCTGTGGCGTTGCTAAGTCACTGTTTTGAAAGGAGAGCGAGGGAGGGAGGGAGTGTGTGTGCCAGAAAGATGTGCTTTAATCCAGCAGCACGGTGCCTCTCTGTGTTAGAATGTCAGCTCCACTCTTCCACACAGATGCCCCCTGGCTCCTTGCACTGTGGTCTGGAGAGGAGACTGTGGCAGGCCAGAGGAGAGCAGGAGAAAGGGAGCAGCCTGGTTGGCTGTCACTGGGAGAGTGGGGCCCAACTACCATGCTGTCTGGGAGCCGTGTGGGGAGGAGTTTCACTAAGACATGCCCCCGCGCTGTTCCACTGCAGGTCTGTCCTGTCCGACCCCCCCCCCCGAAACCGCAAACTACAATCCGGGATAATCTCCTTGATGCCTGACTAATACAGTGAAAATCAGAAATTAGCCTCATAGACTCCCTCCTGGGGTGTGCTTTCCACGGCGTGTTCTTAAAACTAATGACCCCCACCTGCTAGTTCACTGATACTTAAATCTCCATCACCAATCTCTCGGTAGATTAACATTTGCTCAGGCTGAATAAGCCACCAGGCTCAATTGAAAGTTCCTCCAAAAACACATCCGAGTGCTATGTGCTTTATAGGACGCTTTGACGGTGACCACAGACAACGAGCTTGTTAACTATCTGGGTAGATGGGGATTCTGTTTTCTCTCATTTTCTATTCTGTACTGAGAAGGATTTAGAATATGTGTCATATGAGAAATGCTGTAGGTAAAATAAAAAATAATTTATTTGATAAATATTAGAAGAAAATTAACAAATCACCCAATTTTGTTAATACTATTTAGTTGCTTTATCTATATCAAAGCAGGTAAAGCTCTGCTCCTGGTGGACTAAGTAAATTGATTTTAGAAATTAAGTTTGAAGATTAAACACACATTCATGGAAATGCTAATCCTTTTCCTGCTCGGGGTGCAGTTTACATTGTTCAGCACTTTGTACTTTGAAAGTAGATTTGTATTCAGTGCCTTGCACTTCCTCCCACCCCGCTAGAGCGTATCTGCAGGGAGCAGGGCTGTCTGGATAGAGAAGAGGTTTTATACCTGCTTAACCCACTTTCACAGCGCTCTGTGGCTGACTGTGAGACTGACTGAGTAAAAGAGAGCAGCGCATACCCCATGATGCATGTAGTTGCTGAGTAAATACTTCATTCTGACGGTGTGTGTGTGTGTGTGTTAGGAGACTGTACAGCTTTTACTGTTTCCTCCCTGGGTTTTAGCTCTAGGTGTGGTGGGCTTGATGGGAGGGGGGGTATAGCTAAGTCTGCTGGGTTATGCTTAGCTTTAAGGCCGACAACACGTGAAAGTGCCTCCCGAGGTCAACCTCTACTGTGGCCAGCCATGGTTGCATTAATAGTAGTGACACGTATCTACCATGCACGTTCATCGGATGTAATTGATCAATTTCTTTTTTTTTTCATTTACTTATATGCTTGTGTATGCTTTTAGAGGCCTTATGATAATTACCTAAGCACCCTCTTGTTCAACCTCTCTTTTGTCTCCACTCCTATCTCTAAAATACAAAAAAAAAGAAGCTGCAATGTGTTTAACGTTCCCCCAGCTAATTGATATTAACGACTACCATTAAAGTACAACAGCATAGTAAATATCCCAGGATCCCTTACAATGCTTGATAATGACGCCATCCCGAGGTAGCTCTGACTTTAAACTCAGGCTCTTGTGAGAGGGAGATGAAACTGACGGGATGACCAGCTCTTTATTCCTTGTATTTGACCCTTTGTAAGAAATGTCTACCGTTTACTATTGTCAAGCAATAATGTAACTAATAATGTCAAGTAACAGAGTAGATAGAGATGGACGCGGTATGAAATTGCCACAATCTAGTGCAACTGAGGCGGCCTGGCTGCGTTCACAATTTTTATTTTTTTTTTAATCACACTCGTACTTACTGTAATATGCATTGGTCACTCTGCCTCCGTGAAGAGCGTTGTCTTGGCAGCAGAGTGTTTGACAGTTAAGGGAATTGACTATCACTTTCACTGTAACGGGTGATAATGAAAGGCACAGGGAAAGGGCAAACGGTGGAAAGGGGTTGTGTGGAGGAGCGACATGATGTCAGGCTAGGACAGGATCCCTGTTACTCTTTCATGTTCTCAGTATTTTGCCCCACAATCTCTGTCAGTTTGTTGAAAATGTGCTCTCGTTTTAGTGAAGGAGATATGACCTTGCCTTCATTAGACCGCTGTGGCGTGAAAATAATCTCATGACAATACAGCTCTACCTGACACTTGGTACTTTTGAATTGGCTGCGTGTGCGTAACTGCGTATATATATATGTGTTTGTGTATTTATGTGTGGCGATAGGATCTTTTGAGCGGTGAATAATTGTAGCTGACGCATTGCATCCTCCGGTGTTTATTACTCCCTCACGAATCTTTGCTGCGAAACAGAAGGACATGGACGACTCACTCCCTCTAACTCATGGTTTCCCAACCCTCTCCTCGGTGGGGCTCCCCCCGCCAGATGTTTTACATTTTTGTTTTAACTCTGAACTGGCACACCTGATTCAATTAGTCAAAGGCTTGATGATTAGTTGACTAATTGAATCAGGTGTGCCAGTAGGGTTAAAACAAAAAAATGTGAAACTTCTGGGGGGGGGGATCTTGTGTCCAACTGAGGACGGCAACAGGAGTCTACTGCAGCGGTAGGCAGTGCTGCGGGCACCTGAAGTTCCTCAGGCACTTCATGGTTTCGATTGAACCGACCTGGAAGACCAGGCGTGTTGAATTTAGGCCGTCACTAAACTGATCAATTAGCGGATCAATGGTGCCCAGTTGGAACAACCATCCTGCAGTACCTGCAACACTCCAGGAACAGGGTTGCCTACCCCTTGCTACTGTGTGTACAGCCCAATGTAATCTGTAGTGTGTGTGTGTGTGTGTGTGTGTGTGTGTGTGTGTGCATGCAAGCATGCCAGTATGTGTTACAATTACACACACTGGCTGCAGTAGGGAGGCTTTGTATGTGTCATGGATCTGCCCAGATGGAGCGAGAGGAGAGTGTTAATGTGTGCCTGTGGTGGGTTTAGTTCTAGCGTCGAGAGATAGCGAGAAAGAAGGGAGGGAGAGCGAGAGAGGGAGGACTGTGAGGCAAGAGGTAGTGTGAGAGGAATTTCAATCAAGGGCTCAACATGCTGTTTAAATACCATCAGCACAAAAGGGGAGGGGAGACTGTCGGGGGGATAAATCCTCACACCTGAGAGGCTGAGAGGAGGCAGGCAGCCCCAACCCCACCAGACCTCCCTCCACATGGCTGGGAAGCGCCAGATGTGCCGCTCACATTTCATCCTGTTTCAGAGGAAGATAAAAAATGAAAATATAAAAATGAGAGGGCGAGGAAAGCCAGAGTCAGCAGGTCTTAAGCCAATGATGATAGCTGAGTACCAATACACAGGATCTGGCTTTTATGGGAAGAGATGCATCTTGTTGATGGTTAGTACTGGATGCCATCATTTATAAGTCTGTTTATCTTGAAGTTTCTAGTTTTTATTGTCACATGCACAAGTACAGTGAAATGCCTTTCTTGCTTTCTCTTTCCCATGCAGTAATTTATATCAGTAGTAGTATAAAAAAAAGTAGAAAAAAACTCACAAAGAAAATAGAAATAAGGAGAACATAAGTAAGCTATATACCGGGTCAGTTCCAGGGTCAGTACCAATGTAATATTTATAACTCCCAAGTTAAATCAAATGTTTGGACTAGTAGTTTTTTTTCTTTGTACCGGGCAAATTAAATCAAGTGCATGTTAGTCATTTAAAAGTACACTGAACAAAAATATAAACGCAACATGTAAAGTGTTGGTCCCATGTTTCCTGAGCTGACATAAAATATCCCAGAAATTTGCTATACACACAAAGCTTATTTCTCGCAATTGTTTTGCACATTTGTTTACATCCCTAGTGAGCATTTCTCCTTTGCCAGTATACTCCATTCACCTGAAAGGTGTGGCATATCAAGAAGCTGATTAAACAGCATGATCATTACACAGGTGCACCTTGTGCTGGGGACAATAAAAGGCCACTCTAAAATGTGCAGTTTTGTCACACAACACAATGCCGCAGATGTCTCAAGTTTTGAGGGAGCGTGCAATTGACATACTGACTGCAGGAATGTCCAGCAGAGCTGTTACCTGAGAATTTAATGTTAATTTCCAACGTTGTTTTAGAGAATATGGCAGTATGTCCAACCGGTCTCCTAACCGCAGACCACCTGTAACCACTCCAGCCCAAGACCTCCACATTCGGCTTCTTCACTTGCGGAATCGTCTTGAGACCAGCCACCTGGACAGCTGATGAAACTGAGGAGTATTTTTGTCTGTAATAAAGCCCTTTTTGTGGGGGAAAACTCATTCTTAATGGGCTGGGCCTGGCTCGTTTATATTTTTGTTCAGTATATATGCCATATGTACAGTATTTGACCCAGGTCTGCTGTACACGGTTTCCATGGCACAGCATGACATGAGGAGGAGGAGTGGGCCTGAACAGAGTGTACCCCTTCATTCCATCTGTTATATCCCTCCCTTGAGATGAGATGGGGAAATAAGAGATGGGGAAATAAAGGAGCTTGTGCTTTTATAAAGTCAACCTCATCTGTGAGTCATTGCTTCCCCTCCCATTTGTATTGAAATGACAGCATTCTGTCCTCGTTGACAGGGGGATGGCCATCGGAGGCTGAGTGATGAAGTGCAATTTACCCTCGCCCGTCACTCACACGGTAGAGATCCCAGTGAGTGATCGACGTGTAGTCGGGGACTCCTGACAAAGAGGTCTGACAATGTCACCTAGTAACGGCAATGCCGATGACGAAAGGGCTTTTTTTTTTTTAAACATGCGCTATGGGTTTTGACACACCCTGAGGAAAGCTCACAGAGGAAACAGCTGATGCTTTGAAGCCAGAGACTAAAGACCATTTAGCAGAGCATCGGTTCAGATTTTTCCCCGGCAGGCAGCCTTTGGACTTTCCACCATGTATAATTTGTGAACGACAGACCCTCCCAGAGAAAGTGGGAGGGGGGCCAGTTATAGGGCGCCCTGCTGTGCGTGCTGAGTGAGCACTGGGCCTTTGATTAGCCAACCACTGCTTTGCGCCGTATGTTCAGCAGCCAAGTCAGCACTTCAGCAGACACACGGGGCTTTCTGCAAGGCCTCCGAAACACGCCAACAAGCATCTGGAGATGACTCACTTGTGGTTCAAATCTATAACTGGAAAGGAATTGTTGCTATGGTCTCTCAACAAATTATTTTAAGAAAGTACATTAGGCTGTGTGTAAAATGTAGTTATTGTCCATTCCTGTTTTGGTTTTTGAGAGATTCGTGTCTTTTTGACCTCGTATTTATTCATCATTTATCATGTAAGCCTTGACCACATTGTTTATCAGTTGTATGTACAGACAGTGTCCCCCATCAAAGAAGTAAACGCTTTCATTTCAGTCATTCGAGGCTCTGTGACCATATTGGGCCCTCTGGGGGTCATCTCTGCCTGTGCAAGTTTCCTACCGTATGTTACTGGGCTGTGTTCCCTCAACAAAAAGCATTCCATCACTAAGGAGACCCCAAAAGGAAATGTAACTGTCTGAACTACCGTATGCCCCAAGGACTTCTGCAGAATGAAACTTCTCCTGCTGTAAAAATGGTCTCTGAAAAGCTGCTAGCTTGGTCTAGCTATTACTGAGCATCAGATAATACTGAACGGTTATGCTAAAAGATGAGGTACATTTTAAAAGGACCTAAGGACAGTAGTTCACATACTGTAGCTGTATGTGGTGTAAGAGAGGTGGAACATTTTGAGGATGATTCAAGATGTCTTGCATTCGCCCAAGATGTCCCAAGACCTTAGCGGCTGATAGCTGTTGTCTGAGAAGGACAACTGTCAGAATCATGAGGGTGGTCTTTGATGAAACCTGTCTCACCGTGGCAGCTGTCCTGCTTTGCGTGTGTGTGTGTGTGTGTGTGTGTGTGTGTGTGTGCGTGTGCGTGGCACAGAGTTATTTGTCCATTGACTCAATGTAACTGATGGCAATAACAGCAGAGAAAGCTTGAACGTGCCCAATTCTTCTTTGCGGAGCACTAAAGGGCAGCTCGTGCATATGCATCAATGACCTTGCCAAATAAAATCTGAAGCGTTACACTGATTTTTTTTTTTTAAAAGAAGTAATTAATGTGGATTCCTTTTACACGATCATCTAATTAGAATTTCCGTAATAAGCGGTCGGTAAAAAGGCTGGTTTAAAACGAAATGATTAGTTAAACAAAAAGTATAATAGAAATCACTGCATCGGTCCTCAAGGCTTATCAGGAGTGCGTGCACTGAGCAGATTATGAAATTCCAATGTTGAGCCTTTAGTCCTTATTAGTAGTGTTGCACGGTATACCTAAACGTCTGTACTTTTTTTCGATACTATAACATTTTTAAAAAACGGTCCGGTACTAGAATTTATTTTCAGTCCTTCTGTCAAATGTGTCTCACGAATCAAGCCTGTCTATCAGCGTAGCCGACCCCACTTACTCACTGCTAACCTGCACTTGGGAGTCTGGGCTGCGTCATGTTCGCTCCCAACTCCTGCTGCACAGAAGTTAACCCACTTGAATAATGCGACACGGCATGTAGAAATGTTGCAACTGTTAATTACTGTTTGCAAAACGGGCTAGTACATTACAGGCTAGAACACTTTACAATGGAAGAAGACGCTGGTGGCTTCCAGCTTTGTTAGCAAAATGTCCTTGCTAGCTGAGAGCTAAAGCTAACATACGTCAATTCACTATCCTAGTACCTTGTTTGTGATAATATGCAACCATAAGGCAAAATATGCAGCTTTTCCAAGCTGATTGCCACCAAAAACGTTATTCGTTGAATTGATAACAGACAATTCAATTCAATGAATTGTCTGTGTAACAGACATATACAAAAAAATGTACAATGTGGATCCAGAGGACATCACTTGAAAGTATTCATTAAGACGACTTATTTGGTCTCACCCACGTCTCTCCCAAAGATGATCTATAGAGAGCAAAAGTAATGGCGTCTTTTTGTAGGCACTAACTCTGCCATGGTTCATTGGAGAAAGCCTATGGGGGAAAATGAATGCTGTTTTTTTTGGAGGGATTTTGAATAAACGCAGAAAATCAGGTCTGTGGTAAAAGCAGGCTTAGGAGATCTTGTACGTTTTGTTATGAGATCATCTTCATCAGCTAACGTCACCAGTTGTGAATTCTTCAAAATTCATGTAATAAACCATATAAAGGCTTTACAATTCATAAAAGTCATGCTAACTGACTGCTATTATCTCAAATGGAAGGGAAACTGATTTTTGTCATCTGTAGCCCCAAGCTCTAGAACTCAATGCACGCACACACTGCTATTGAATATGCATTCACCTGTATTGTGGATAGGCCTAGGCTACATCTCGATTTATGCAGTTTATCAACAGAGATTTACCATCCAAATACATGGATACCATTATGTAGTTAGATTGGTAAAAATCAAATTGACTTTATAATTGATGAATTAATGCATAATTTTTTTTTCCAGAGACTTCCATGTATGTAAAAAAAAATCATTGGGGGGGTGGAAAGCTGCACTGAGTGGTGGAAAGCTGCACTGAGTGGTGGAAAGCTGCACTGAGTGGTGGAAAGCTGCACTGAGTGGTGGAAAGCTGCACTGAGGGGTGGAAAGTGCAGCGCCTGTAGCAGTTAAATAGGCCTGGTTTAAGAGGAGATAAGGGAATGTGAGCAGCATCACCATGTAGAGCTGACAGGACCCTCACCTCAAAACCAATAAAAGATTACATTAGAGGCGTGCCGTGGTGGAATTGTGGACCAGAGGGTGGATGTAGCACATGAATGGAAGTCACTGTCTAATACTGACACATCCCCTCTTGTTAAACTAACACACAAACACATGCCATTCACAACAACACTTCTGAAAGCCTCATGCTTGTTGCTCTTCCCTGGAGCTGTGTATTTCACATGCACAGGTTGGCCTTTTTGTTCAGACACACATGTGTTTGGTTATTAATTGATGTTGCAGTTGCCATGTGGTCTCAGAGTTTGTTCATGCGTGTCGGATCTATTTCCAAATGGGCTGTTCCGTATTGTACTACTGCTTGATTTGATCAACAAAAATATTGTATTTTGATGAATAGGAAGAAACTTAAAGGTTGTTTTCCTATTGAGGATCAAATGAAGTGGAAATGGTATTTCAGTGAAATACTTACTTGCAAGCTCTTCCCTCAACAGTGTAGTATGAATCTAACAATTGTCAATGCCAGTAATATATATATATATATATATATATATATATATATATATCTCAACAAAAAAGAGCATGATCATTACTGTACTAAGTCAGATAAAAGGTAAGAAAGAACATACATGATTGGGATTTATATTTATTAATTAATGGTTATATTTTCCTTGTAAAGCTACAGTTGGGTGTTTTTACTTGCTCTGGCAGAATGTACGTAGACAGTCAGTTACCCTCCAGAAAGTTTGGCTCATCCCGCCCATGGCTACTGAGAGGACGTTGGCTCACTTTTCACTGCAGTGAGTGTGAGTGAATGGACAGAGGTGAACTAGAGCGGTCGGACTCTGTTCTGTCTTATCAGACGCAGACAGCAGGGGGCTTTCAATGCATACGTCAATAGAGTGAATGTGAGGGAAGAATGAACTGCGTCTCATTGTGCTGACTTCATCATACGTGTCCTCCCCTATCTCCTGGCTGGCCCGCGAGGGGCAGTGCCAGTGCCACAGTCAATGCGAACTAGTCTGAAGCCAAGCCAGTTGGAAAGTGTGTGTGTGTGTGTGCAAGGTTCAGCAATTAGCTCTCTGGGCATAAAAGAAAGCAGGAAATATTATAAACCGCGAAGCATTCTATGAGCCTACCAGATAAGGCTGGATGCTCACTGAGTGGGTAAGGTTACAGATCGTTGAGAATGTTTGTGATTTGCTGTGTCAGAACCAGTATAAACCTGTTGGGGGATGGCACAGATGATTTGCCTAGAAGCAGGCTGCTCATAACTGGGGTAGGTGCCCTATGTGCCGTAGCCAGGGGGAATCTGGGACACCTGCCACTTCGCTTGCTGTCAGCCTTGTGTGTCTTTGTCACAGTGTGTGTAAAACGGTTCCAGGCGGTATTTTATTGGACCAAATTCCAAATGTGAGTTTCAAGAACTGATTCTGCAGGAGGCTAGAAGGATTGTTCATCCTCATTTACTTTGTATTAATGTTTAGCTGTAGTAGTTGGTTGTGGTTAATATATACACATGTAATACTGAATCTGTGCCTTTTTGCCATAACAAAGGGATAACTAGAAGTCTCCAGGACACTTCCTGGTATTGCCCAGGGAGGGTTACATGTATATGGAACAGGATTTAGGCCTACATGCGTTTGAAAATAATCCTGTCATTTTATTAAGGTCTAGTCCGAATAAAAATGTGGATACATTGAACATTTGTTTTTTGTTCAACTATCAACTGGGTAATGTACACAGTTTGGATTCTTTAGTTCAGTGCGCGATGTGGCCATTTTTTGGTTTGTTAGCTGATGTCGTCTATTTTGGGTTATAAATTTAACCTGAGGCAGATGCTGTTCTCTTCAATGTGAATTTAACCTGAAGCAGATGCTGTTCCTCTCTCTTCTCGCTCTTTCTGTTCCCATTTACCTCACCACCTCCATCTGCCTTAAGCAGAAAGCATTTCTATTACGTTTAAGCAAAAAATGCCTTTATTGCCTATGAAGATACTTAAAATTTTTTTTTTAAATGACTGAGTCGGCAACGAAGGGAATTGAGTTTGTATGAGGTAAAGAATAACATTTGACAAGGACAGTTGCTTGTCTCTTTTTACTTTTGTTTCGTGCTTTTGATATCCTGGTACTGGACAGTTTTGTTTGAGTCATCATTATGTATGTACCTCTCTAGGACAGCACGATCCATATGAAAACTTTTCCTTCTGTCAACTTAAATCTGTCTGTCCTCCGCTGTCTTGCAGAAGAAGGTGGTGGAGCAGCTGAGAAAAGAGCTGCTGGTGAAACAGGATCATCCGGAGGTCCAGGCCCATCAGCAGCCCCAGCACCCAGTGCAGCCTGATGGGAAGGCCTCTGCCCTTCCTAACCTCCACACCCCACCCTCCCTGCCCTCGCCTGACAAACTGAGCACACCACAGGTACTTGTTCACACACACACGCACACGCACACTGCTGTAATAGTAATCTGTTCATATGTATTGTTGAAGGGTAGCCCCATATTCAACTTAGCTTCTCTCCTGGACAGAACACGATGACGGTCACCCCGGTCATTGCCACTAAGACTCTACCTCTGGTACTGAAAGCTGCCACCGCTACAATGCCTGCTTCCGCCGTGACGCCGCGACCCTCCGTCGCCAAGGTCACCTCCATCAGCAACACGCCCAAGGCCAGCATAGGTCACCCTGACTCACTGAGTGCACCTATCAACCTTCAGACATCCAGCAAGTTGACCCATCAGGGGATGGAGCCGGTTCGGATAGTCCCCAAGAACACTATTGTTGTAAGTATACTGTATGTCCGGCATGTCACTCACTCCACTTCATTGTCTGCACATACAATTCATTTACACTGAAGTGTCCCTGAAGTCCCGATTGTGTTAATAGTATATTTCTGATTTTGTAAACAAACATTTGAAATCACAGGGCACAGGTGGGGTTGCCATGTTCTTTAGATAAGGAGGATGTATCGCCCTTTTCTGTGTCGCCGCAAGAGTGTCTGCAAATGCAGATTTCACAAGGAATGAGTCAGATCTGGGACCAACTTTTCTTCACTGTGTGAAGGTCTATCTCCTTGAGACTGTGTGGTTTTCCGCATTCTCTAATGTGTGTAAACGGATGGTTTCATCGCAGGTGCAGGCCACTGCCCAGCCTATCAAAGTTCCTCAGTTTGTCCCTCCGCCTAGACTGACGCCTCGACCTACCTTTCTAACGCAGGTTCGTCCACGTGGATCTCCCCTCCCCTCACCCCGCAGCCTCTCTCCAGTAACACTAGCAGGGGGCGTTTAGACTGGATATCAGTCCTAGAATGGCCAGCTTTTAATTCGTTAGCTATCATCTGACGTCCTATAACGTCAAATGTACTCCATTTGAGGCAGTTTGATTGGATAGCCTACCAGACTACAATGGGTTTTCTATTCAGAGGTCTGAATAGGGATTCTACTGGAGGGGACTGTTGGAGCAAGTTCTTTCTAATTTGTTGTGTTTGTCTCGTGTCCTTTTGTGACGTGTGTGTGTTCCTGCATTCATATGCTTTTTGTTCAGGACCGGAGGCTTGGCCCAAGACCTGTTTCAGTGGCATTTTCGTAACCCCTTGCTAACTACCTGGCTTCACTATCTATGTCAGCGGTGTTGTTCCTTACCACGTGCTTTGGCTGTTCCTTCAATCTACCTGCCCAGTGCCAACCCACCTCCTACTAACCTTTGTTGTGAATGTGGCATGCCCTCTGTTGTTGCTGCTCTGTGTGTTGATCACAGAGGGCTAATGACAATGCTGTGTATTTGGTATGCACTTTTTCTTACTGTTTAAAACACATGGGCCCTTACATACTGTATACTCACTATCCTCCTGTCTATATTGTGGACCAGGTCCGACCTAAACCAGCCACGCCTACGCCCACTTCCATGGTACCCATCGCCCCTGCGCCCCCTCCTCCCATGCTGGCTGCTCCTCAGCTCCTCCAGCGGCCTGTCATGTTGACCACCAAGCTGACCTCCACCTCACTGGCCTCCACCACCGGGCCCATCCACCAGGTACGCGTTGTAAACGGCCAGCCCTGCGCCAGCATCACCAAGACCCTGCCCTCTGCCCAGCTGACTGGCATCGTCATCACCTCGCCGGCCACCATTACTGCCACCCTGGCAACTCATCAGACCCTTCAGATCAGAAGCCTCAGCCCTGACACCAAGGTGAGAGGAGGGGGAACAAAGAGGGGGCGGGCAAATTTGATTTGTTTAAATTAGTCTTCTCTGTGGACCCAATCAAATGAAATCTATTAGCTTCCAGATAATATTTTCAGTAGGGCCGTCGGTAGTGGAATTACCATTTTCATTGCTGTTAAACCAAGAAGCACCCAGCTGTTAGCCTTGCTATTTTGTGTTCATCACAGGCTTCTTACTTAACTCAATTTGGTCGGCGTAGACACCCTGCTTTGTTGATGTGCATGGCTAGGTACTTGAGCAGCTGCCACAAACTATTCCAGAGAGGGAATTCGTAGATACACTGAATATTGGAAGACCTCCCAATAACATTCACAAATGTAGAATCCTACATAAGCCAGGTCATCACCACCCTCTGTCCTGGTTTGCTGTGTGTGAAAATGTGTGTCTCTCGTGGGGGGGAGCGTCACATCCACCGTGGAGGGACTGTGGCTCTTGTTGTGTGTGGCTAACTCTGTTACTTCCGCCCTCCAGGCTGTTAAAGCTCGGGGTGTTACAGACCCGAAGACTTCGGCCAGTGCGCCCTCCTCCCCTTCACACACCGCTAGAAGCACCGCTCCACCCCTGCTGAGGAACAAGAGAGAGGACAACCCCCAGGTGGGCCTATACTCTATACACAGATGCAATGACAACAAGAAAATAAAAGTACAGTACCAGTCAAAAGTTTGGACACACCTACTCGTTCAAGGGTTTTTCTTTATTTTTTTGACTATTTTCTACATTGTGGAATAATAGTGTCGACATCAAAACTATGAAATAACACATATGGAATCATGTAGTAACCCCCCCAAAAAAGTGTTAGACAAAGTAGCCACCCGTTGCCTTGATGACAGCTTTGTGCACACTCTTGGCATTCTCTCAACTAGCGTATTCTACAATGTAAAAAAAATAAAGAAAGAAAAACCACGGACTTTTGACTGGTACTGTATATGGTCAGCTTTGTGGGGCAATCTTTGACACGTTTAATGAAAAATGTGATTTCTTGTTCTCTCCCACAGAAACTTGCCTTCATGGTATCCTTGGGACTTGTGACATATGACCATCTGGAAGGTTGGAAGACCCAAATGGAGCTTTTTTAAATATTTTTTTATATAGCACCCCCCCCCACCCTATTCTGTATACGTTTTGTCAATAATGTCTGCGCCTGCATGAAGACAATTTAACTTCAGATATGTCCAGTGTGTTATACTGGCCTGGTCTATTCTATACCTGTGTAGAGATCCAGAGTCGGAGGCAGGAGCGCAAGAGGAGAACAACAGCAAACCCAGTATACAGTGGAGCAGTGTTTGAGCCTGAGGTGCAGTACATAGACCACTAACGTTGTTATTATTATGGCATTATGATGATACTGTCAGGGTTGGTCTCAATTCCACTTATGCATTCCAGTCAGTTCAGGAAGTACGTTGAAATTCCAATTCTCTTCCATGGTTAAAAATGTGGAATTGGAATTTGGTTTACTTTCTGAAATGGACTGGAATTGAAATGGAACCGACCCCAACTCTGGATACTGTACCTGTTCTAGGTCTGCTGTGTGCGAGAACCAGACCTAAGTAGTAAACACAACCTCTATTTACAGCGTAAGAAGAATGGTGTCACCTACCTGAACACTCCTCTACACCAAGGCACCAGGAAGAGAGGTCAGTATGAATCTCCTGTCAGGTTATGGAAACATCTAGCTACTCAGGGTTGTGTGGAGTGTCCCACCTTGTAACCTTGCTAACACAATGTCAATTGGACCGCACAACCCTGCTCTCCCAGACACCTCGAGGAAGTCTATGCTGTCATATCTCATACAACGGTGGAGACCAGTATACATAATTTTGTTGTACTGTGATACTGCCCCGTCACAGACTTCTTGTCGGAGCTCTTTTGGTTGTGCTATCATGCTAGTGCAATAGAGCTGGCTCTTTCCTTGCACTTCCTGCTTTTAATACCACTTGACTCTGTGCTTTTGCCCTGTCTGTAATTCATGCTACTTAACCAGCTCTCTTTGCCCTCTCAGTAAGATGCCTTCCCACCCTGCTCTGAATGTATTGTTGAGGATGGCTTCACAGCTATGTACTGTATTTGCTCACCCCAGGACTCCACCAAGCAAAACACCCCCATGTGGATTTGAGCCATGTCTCTGTCTGAATGCTACGTGTATGGCATTAGCCTGGGTACCAGTCTGAGTTAGCATTCCACTCCTTGCCACTCTTTCTCATGTTTAGCATTTACACAGAGTATATGTAGTGGAATGTTAACCAAACAGGTTTGTGGATCTCAGGCTAGTATGGCATGCCAAGCCAAGTCAGATCTCACTGCTCATTTGTTTGTGACAGACTTAAGAGGCCTGTTATGTAACATATTTAGTGGTACACTGCGGTTCTGTGAGCAGAACATTTGGGAGAATGAATCCTCTTATGAACCAAGCATTTGCTTCCCACGTTCTGACTGACAATGTTGAATGCAGCTGTATTTGACCTATTGTTTCATAGAGTACATTGGAATAATGTAGATATTAGATTTGACATTTGTTTCAACAAAGTCTTGCCCTGCGGGCCGATACGATGTGGCTTATGTCTTGCTTTGACCTGCTTTGTTCTCGGAACTACTGTCCCAATTAACTGTCAGCTTTGCCCAGCTCACCCTTCCTCTTGACCCGACTTCATGCTGTTCCCCCTCGCTGTGTACTAACGCTTCTGTCTGTGCTCCTCCTCTTCCTCTTCCTTATGCGCTAGCCAATGAGGACCCATTGTCACAGGTATGTCATGGGAATGTTTTTTTATTTTGTTCTCCCATTTTCCTTTCTTTTGTTTTTGTTTTGTTTTGTCGTGTCTCATCTCACCCAGGTCGCCCACCCAAATACAGCAGTGTTCCTGAGCTGGGTCTTCACACCCCAACATCCCCCACCAGCAGTCATTCCGCCTCCCCGGCCAACCACCGGCCAGAGAGGGGGGGCTCTCACTTCCCCGTCCACCCCCACACCCTCCCTCTGCCTAGACCCAGCTCTGGGGATGTAAGTAGATGATGGAGAGCCCACTGCACCTACCAGGACTAGAGGAAGCCTCCCCCCAAATCCCCCCTCAGTGGTATCTCCCTGAGGCCCTATGGTTTCAGGACAGACCACCCCTCCTTACAACATGAAACCTTCCACATTCATTCACTTTTACACCCTACATGCCATTACATCCATCATTCATTTATGTGTGACAATCTGTGTGTCCTGGTGTCCATAACCTTACAAAGTGAAAAGTCCCTCACTCCTTTGGCTGAGGATGTTTGGATCAACGCATCGCACGTCATTGCTGTTGACAGTGGTGTTTGGGGTTTGGTAGGGTACCGTGACCAGCAACATTACTCGCGGTCATCCAGTGAAAACTGGCTCGTGTGAACAACACCAAGTGCCCACAAACACAATTGCAATTGTGAACAGTTTGAAAGCACAGTCAGATTGGGCAGGTGTCATTCAGTGAAGTTCGACTCCCCTCTCCTCTAGTCCCACATATCCAGGTATGATCGGTTGGGCGTAGTGGGCCACAATACTGATTGATGCAATTCTTCCTGACAGGGAGACATCCATGAGGACTTCTGCACTGTGTGCAGGCGCAGTGGTCAGTTGCTCATGTGTGACACATGTGCACGTGTTTACCATCTGGACTGCCTCGCTCCACCCTTGAAAACCATTCCCAGGGGCATGTGGATCTGCCCCAAATGTCACGACCAGGTAACAGCATCACCTGTCCCTGCAGTCTCAGCCTCTTAGAAGCTCCCCCAGCAGTTCCCAGGCCGGTCGTACACTAAATGCAGCTAATACAAGCTCCAGCTGAGCCACAGCCACCCCTGTTTATCCAAGCCAGTTTTGTCAGAGTGAGATATTAGAAGGGTGAAACGTCAGTGAGAACCACTCGTGCCACCTTGTCCTGGTGCTCTCAGGAATCTCAGAGCTTGTCTTAGTGTAGGGGGTCTGAGCAATAAGACTGTTTCCTAGCTTTGTATGTTCTCCAAACAACGTTTTTGAACAGGCACGAGAAAGCGCCATGCATTTCACTTCATTATTTGTACAAAATGCTTCTTGCACTGTCATCTTGTTCTTTTTTTTGTTCGTCTGGTCTATGAAAGATTTGTGCACTTTATGTGGAAGTGCTCCAAAGGGGCCCTGTATGTGTCCCTGGACTTTTGGTAGCTTGGTTGAAAGGGAAGACGCGTTATGTTGATATCCCTCTGTGCAATGTTTCCATAACATACAGTATGATAACCTACAGTAACCAATAATCATTTGATTCACGGCCTTGTCTCTCTGTCCTAAACTCCTTGACAACAGCGTTCAGAGCCATGATTGTGTGAACATCTAAAAGTGGGGCGTAAGAATTCAGGCAATTTCAACTAAAGTATATACAGTGCGGCCCGAAGTTGTTGACACCCTTGATAAAGATGAGCAATAATAACTGTATAAATTAAATAATTCAAATACCGAGCTATATTTTATTTTAAACTAATACAATTGTTTAGGAAAATATTTTTATTAACAAGTAATAATGTTTTTTCTCAAAAGTAGCCATCAAAATGATTGACACTCATAAATACTCGTAGAATTAAAGTAGTCAAAAGGTTAGCATTCGGTCCCGTATTCATAGCACGCAAGGACTACATCAAGCTTGTTTATTTATTTTAATTTCATCTTTATTTACCTAGGCAAGTGACTACAAACTTGTTGGATGCATTTGCAGTTCATTTGGTTGTTTCAGATTATTTTGTGCCAAATACAAATGAATGGTGATTCATGTATTGCGTCATTATAGAGTCACTTTTATTGCAAATAACAATCTAATATGCTTCTAAACGCTTGTTCATTTGGGGCGGCAGGGTAGCCTAGTGGTTAGTGTTGGACTAGTAACCGAAAGGTTGCAAGTTCGAATCCCTGAGCTGACAAGGTACAAGTCGTTCTGCCCCTGAACAGGCAGTTAACCCACTGTTCCTAGGCCGTCATGGAAAATAAGAATTTGTTCTTAACTGACTCGCCTAGTTAAATAAAGGTTAAAAAATATATACTAATTGTGGATGGTGTGAATAATGATGAGTGATAAAGTCAGAGACATGCTAACCTCTCACCATTACCAATAACAGGGGAGGTTAAGCATGTGGCTGGGGGTATGATCTTTGATCATACCCCCAGGTATTTTTAGAAACATATTTTATTCTTATTTACAATAAAAGTGACTAGGATACATTTATTTACCATTCATTTCTATTGGGAACGAAATAATCTGAAACAACCAAAACTAACATTAGCTGCAAATGCGTCCAACAAGTTTGTAGAATGACAAGTGCTAGTAACATGGGACCAAATACTAAACCTTTTGACGACTTCATTTATCAGAATCTTTAGGAGTGTCAATCATTTTTGAGCGCTACCTTTTTTGAGAGAAGAAAGTATAACTTGTTAAACGGAAATCTCTTTCTCTAAACAATTATATTCGTATTATATCCCAATTTTGGGGGGGAGCATACACTATATAGCTCAGTATTTGAATTATATTGTATTTCTCCGCTCACTTGTCTCCACCCAAAAAAAACGAATGAAACATAATGGATGGTTGAATGGTTATTCAAACATTTTTAAAAAAGAAGAAAAAAAAGAAGCAGAACTTAAGCCTATTGTTGACATGGATTCAATTGTTTTCCCTTTTCTTCTTTAGATTTTGATGAAAGATGAGGCAATCCCATGGCCTGGAACCCTCGCTATTGTTCATTCCTACATTGCATATAAAGCAGGTACAGGAGAAGCCAGATCTTAAAAAGAGCTACCTCCAAATGAATTTGTGTTCATCTAATGTAACACTTTTTAATGTTGACTGTAATGGTGTATCTGACAGCTAAAGAGGAGGAGAAGCAGAAACTGGTGAAGTGGAGCTTGGAACTCAAGCAGGACAGAGAACAGCTAGAACAAAGGGTCAAACAGCTGAGCCAATCCATAACGGTAAGCAGTACACTGCATGACACTGATGCTAACCCTGAAGGTGTGTGAAGTCATCTCAGAACAATAGATGAACTGGATGGTTAATTACTAATGAGCCTATTTCCCTATTTCTCTCTAAAGAAATGTATGGAGAACAAGAACACTATCCTGGCCCGTCAGAGGGACATGCACAACTCCCTGGAGAAGGTCAAGGGCCTGGTGCATCTCATTCAGGGCATCAACTTCTGCCCATCCACTGAAGCCTCACCACCAGCGCTCCAGACCAGCCTGACAAATGGAGGAGCAGACTGTGCCAGTGCTGACCACACGGACGACACAAGTCCCGAGGAGCACAAGAACATGACTAACAATAGCGGCGACGACCTGAACAACAACGCGGACGGGGCGACCGAGGAGGAAGGGAAGAAAGAGGACGTTAAAGAGATGGACAACCTCAACAGCAGCAGCCTTGGCAAAACCTTTGAGCCTCCCCAGACTATAGCACCGGCCCTTGTGGATGTAGCAGAGGGGGCCAAATAACACCCACCCACCCAGTCCAGGGACAGGAACCCCCAAAGAGAGGGAAAGAAAAAGATAAAGCACCCCATGAAGTTGCCCAAAGTTGCCAATCGATTAACACAGACACCGACATATATATTTTTGGGGTCGTTGTTATTGTTAGTTTGTGTATTATTGGATTGTCCGAGAGGACATTATGATTATCAGACGGAGAAAGGGAAAGGGACGAAGGAGGGTGACTTTATGTACCAGTGGTATGCCAATCGAGGTCAAAGATTATTATTCAAGTCTGACGATGTTGACACTCTTACTCATAATAACGATATTGTTAATAGTAATAAACATCACACCAATGTGTGCCTCCAATAGTCGCCATAGCGCCTCTTTGTGGGGATGGTTTCTTAGGGTGTCTTAGTCTGCAGCTTCAGGGGAGATGGATCCGAGATGTCCAAAGATGAGACCTGCCCGCTCGCCTGAAGATCCTACACCACACCAGAAACAATTGGATCAACCAAAACAACATAACAGCCATTTGGAATTTATAAACTACCAGGGGACGAGGTTTTTGTTTGCTGCAGTATTTGTCGACAGTTTTGAAAATCACTGAAGTATTGCCTGAGGGATCTGATTAGTCCCAAATCACACTTTTTGTCTTACAGGAGCTCCAGCTCACCACCATCCATCTATCCCACCTGCCCCCATTACGACCACCAACAACTCTGCAGTACAGCTTAAAGCTACATCACAGGACAGATGATGGCTCAACATAGGTCAGCCTGACGTTCAAGTTGTATCCACTGTCACCTCAGTGCTGCCCAACAGACAGCCAGACAAACTGGCTACAGTGGGAGGAGCCCAGCATTCAGCTTGAAGGCTTCATTGACAATGAAGATGTTTTTCTTTACGAGGTCACCTTTATCATGACTTGTTTTGCGTTATCCATTGTTGCTGAACCTAGCGTTCCTTTTGTATTATTTTGAGAATATGATTGACCACTTTGTTGATTGATACGTTCGGAGGCATAGACGGAAAGCGGCTGCATCAATATTCCATGTGACTGCAGCTCTAGGCATGCACGGGGGACTTAGCGACTATCAGTTCAGATATTGTCTGAGGTTTTTTTTGTGTCCGTTTGTCATGATCTGTTGCTAAAGGAAACAACCATTTATTCTGGGGGAATATATTTCTATTCTAGTCTTCCTAGTTTTCGAACATCAAGATATGCTTCTTCAAAAGTGCTTTTCTCTTTCGCATTACTTTGGTTTCTTATAAAATATATTTGAACCGGAAAAAACTATGTAAATAGATTTTTTTTTTTTTAAATGTTCCTTGCAATTGAATTTTTATTCAATATGCTCAATTCATAACTGCCAAATGCTATTGTATCCAAATACAGCAGGGAAACAGTCCTATTTTGTTATATAATGTTTTTAAGGTTTCAATTAGGAGTCCCTGTAGATAGGCACAAATTTAGCATGGCAGTTACAGACATACAAAAGAGAAGCGTGGCAATGACATTGTACCATATGTTGTTTGGGAAAATGGTCAGGAAAAGGAAAAGCACAAACTTGTTGGCAAAAAAAAAAAAACTGGAACCGAACCACATACCCTCATCCTGCCATAAACATGTCTAAAGTAAATATGAACATTTGAACGACTATATTTTACACCACCACACTGACAAGTCACTTTTCATTTGACACTTTTGTACAGTATGTGTAGCTTTTGTTCATAACCTGCCGTTTTACATGCTTAAGTCCTTAAGAGTTGCAATGCAATGTCGATTATATTAGTTGTGAAACACTTGAGAAATTGGGGACGTTAAATGGCAATGAAGGAACAGGTTACCGGTAAACATATCATTTCATCACAGGGCCTACTTGCTGTACTACATCATACGGAATGGGTCCCCCTGGCGGTGCCTTTGTCTAGAGAGTTTGAAGGCTTTTACAAGGCTCTATATTTCCTCTGACATGAAATGCACCCAAACCATGGCAATGTTTTATGTTTGAAAATACATAAACAAATCATAATAATAATGCAATTAACTGGAAAGCACAAAGAGAAGATGCAAGATCGGGTTTTTAATCTATCGCCAGATCAAAAGGAGAGCATTAGTTAAAGGATAAGTGATGGCCCAGTCCAGTGTCTTGTGTTGAGGCCACTCTTCCTTTTGGCCTGCGGGTACTTGTCGTTGTGTAGCAATTGCCTTAAGAAAATGCTGCGCCTCGTGAACAAACTGTTCGGTGTATTGTTGGTCTTGTTTGAGTGTCACAAAAAAAATTCAATGAATTGTGGAAATCTTGTCTATTTGTGATGAACCACTTCCACTTCAGGAAATCGACTTCTCTTTGCACAGAACTGAGATGATAGGCTAAAATGGGAACCTATTGTATTTACAAGGGGGTCAGTTGCTCTGAGTCATCATGTAAGAGAGTTCCGATTCGTTTTGACTTGACTTGCCAGTGTATGAAAAATAAGGATTGTGATTTGAACGACTATTTGAGTTGTCCGTCCACCAAGTCCCTCAAATACAAGCAATTAGCAAATATTATAATGCACCTTGTGGTTGAACACTCAACAGTGTTAAATCCTTTAGTTCTCTCCTGACTTGCCGTCTTCACGGGACAAGATGCAAATGATAAAAGTGGCAGCAATGACACATACTTACCATGAAAATTTATAATTTTAGGGCCAGATTTATTTTCTGAATATTGTTAAATAATTGACATATTCTTCATCTTATCTTTATAATCATTTTGATGTGTTTTTATTGGACCTTTTTTTTGGTGCAGAAGCTTAGAAAAATGTGGCTCTCAGTGCCTCTAATGCAATAGAAATAATAAGGATCTCAGCAAATACACTCCCCCATCTGTGCTCAGCATGATGAGCCCAAAAACAAAACTACAGCTGTCGAAACCTCAACAAACCTATGCCTACATATGCAAATAGATTGTATGGACATGATTATACTTTTAAAAAACATTCCTACTTTTCATATATAGAACTGAATTTCACCTTTCCAACCTTGGTAACACTTTACTTTAAGGTGCCTTTCATAAAATATTCACAAGTCGTTCATAGACTGTTATTTAGTAGTTTACAGATTTTAGTTTATAACCCATTATAACGAATATGTAACAAAAAAGTAACCAGGGTATAGGCTACCTTAATGTAAAGTGTTACAGCAGTATATTGAAAGCTACAGCTGTACCAGTAAATGTTTAATGTACTGTATACGTACCCCAATGACTCACGTAGGAAATGAAATGTCCCTCTCAATTAGTGACTTTTATTGGATCATAACTTTGAAGGCAAAGTGCTGAATATTATGGGCGGAATTGTTTTTATTTTCTGACTTAGGGAGGAAGATGGGGGTGGTATGGCCAACTCAAATATTGTCTAGTGCTTTGTGCTGTGAAAGAAAGTAAATGTCATGCTGTGGTAAGAAAAAAAAATAGAAACAAAGTTAATATCCAAAGAATGAAAGAAAGATTTTTTTTATTTCCATTTATGATCTACACCAGCTAAATAATATTCACAACGAGAGCAACCAATTAGGAAACCAATATTGATTAGATTCTCTCATCTCTGCATATCTTGATTAGTTCTGAAAACAGTTATTCTCATGCGAAATCACGTCACATCTGTGGCCTTCAAGTATTTTAGTTGCATTTCATTGCCATCAATATGGAGACTCCCCCCTTTCTTGTAAACCTCTGTCCCACCTCTTACTTCATGCACTCGTATCATTTCATTCATTTAGAAGGCTTTTTTTCTCAACGAAAAGTATTCTTCCTCTTTGTTAAGATGCATTGTAGCAGATCAAGCAAGTCAAAGGCACTAATGTGCTGGATATAGTGTAAATGGTTTATTGCACAGACTGCATACTCTCTTGTAATATTTGTCGGTTGTATTTTTTCACAATTTTTTTAAAGAAGTATTTGTTTATTTTTGACTACGGTTTTGTTACCAATCCTTTTTGTTGCCTGTGATCCACTGATTCATTTGACCTCTTTCCTGTACTTGAGTTATTTTATGCAGCTGTTTGTATGCAGTGTTTGGCAAATTCCATTGCAGTGTCAGAGTAAGTCAAGATTTTTTGGAGCATTCGATCAATTTGTATTTATTTATTTGACCATTTTTAAATAAAATTACAAAGTTGTAATTGTGGCATCTCTTCTCTCTCTGTATAAACATATCCGGATTATGAACAGCCATCAAGATGAGGTGTGTGACAGTTCTTCTTACAAACACTGTAGACAGCAATCAATTCACTGTCAAACAGGCGGTAGTGAGCGATTAATACCTCCAGGTCAAAGTGCAACTTCCGATCCATTTTCAGCTGTTTTCTGTCAAACTCCCATTGATGTTGTCAAGTGCCATATCAAAGCTGTGTGAACCTCTATGCAATTGTGCATTAACCAAATATGCCATAGACACACTGTGTGTGTGTGTGTGTGTGTGTGTATACTTTCTGTGAAATGCCTTCATCACCATTGCATGGTCTTGCTGCGGGGGAGCTTGAGTGACCCTCCATGGCCAGTAGGTGATGCTGGTATTCCAGACGCACCTCTCGTACCAACTTCTCAACCGCCACCTCCACAGCCACAGAACATTCTGCCGCAGACAACTCAAAGAAGCTGCACCTGAACATACACGAGGCTATAGATCAGTTCTCCATTCCTCATCACCCACTGAAAACAATTGGACATTGTCAATTTAATGTATGGATATGGTTGAGGGACAAAGAAATGGTTTTCCAGCATGGATCATTCACCACTGGCTGATTTATATTTTAATTCACTTGTGTCGGCAAAAACTTTTACTACATTTTAGTTCACACATCTTCAAAATGTAGTATGATTCAGTGTTCCATGGCTAATAGGAATATAGCCGAATGGAAGTTGTTGCTGATGGCACCAGACAAGTGAATCAACTGAAACATGTCACCTCAGATCACTGGCAAGGGCCTTTCCTTCTCCTGTCCGCATCACCATTCTCCATGTCACATTTATTCACAACTATTACAGTAGGTATGCCTGATGAAAGAGCACGAAACAGAGTTTAGAAACCTATTAAAGGACACAACACACACACACACAACACACAAAATACACAGAGATGATCTTGTTTAAGATGGTCTATCTTGCTATGCAGAAAAGACAACCACCACATAACGTTTGCAGTTACAATAAGCAGACCTACTGTTTTATCACTGTACTGGTGTGTATCAGTGGCTTGCGTATTTTATTACAGCAAAAGCTGTAAGCAGTCAAACTTAGCTTAACACAGCCTTGATAAAACCTGTTCCCCTAGTCATGAGTGATTTAATGGAATCATTATGATAAATTAGACAAACATTAAACAAAAGCGTAATATCCTCCAATGAAAAGACAGCTGGACTAGCCTATGTAAAGTAGGTTCTGAAAAGAGTCATGGGTGGGTTGGGTTCTAGGCTGTCCTATTGCCTCTTAGAAGATGTAACCTCTGCAATAATGAGATGCCCTCCACTCCAGACTCCATTTGATTGCCCTTTCCTGGTGTTTCCACACGTTTAAAGTTGTCATCTCACCCAGGGTCTGCTTGACGTGATCAATACTCATCCTCTTTAAGTGTGAGACCGACTCAAAGCTGCTCCGGTCTGTGATGGAATACATCATTTGGAAACCATCGGCCCATTTAATGGAACTCTCAAGAGAAGGTGCTGCAGAACCCACAGACTCCTGCAGAGAGAGAGAGAGAGCGATAACAAGAAACGGGGGGGGTGGAACACAGGTTGGTTTTATGCTCTCAAAAGTGGTCTGTTCATGGCAACATTTAGACTCTAGCAGAGGCATAGCACTTTTGGGAGCATACGCCAGTTTGTTTTGTTCTCTACAATTGTTGAAATGGTATGGGGATCTGGTTGTTTGAGCCTGAGAGTAATCTTCCTCTTTGGGTTTATAGAGGCCTGACACAAGGGCAGAGAGAAATAAATCCCCAAAACAGTAAAAATATAGACTTAATTCTGAGGTCGATTAAAGCCGAGAGCATGATGAACTCAGTCTCTGGATAGTACCTTGGCTGTGTCCAATATTTCAAAATCGATGGTCTCCTTGTCCACAGTTTTCCAACACCTGTATATTACTCCTGTATGAGAACCACACAGAATGCTGTCAGCCTAATATAGTCAAGTGACAACTTGCATAAGGGACAGTAAAATTAGATGCAGTCTTTACCCTTTTGATGGTCATACTCTCTAATGAACCGCTTGGTGATGTATCTAACACAAAGGGGTGAAGTTCAAACAAAGCAGACCATGAGCACTCAGGTATTTTACATATTTCCCCTTGCATAGACCTCCCCGCACTAGCTAAGCCCAGGCTACTGATAGTAAATATTAGTAAATAGCATAGTAAACATCATACTAAATGAACATAGTATCAACAATTCAGAGTATTATTATTTTACATTAATTTTTGTATTGCAGATTTGTCTCACCTTCCGACTTAAAAAAAAGTCTGTCCTGGATGACCAATATAATATCCCACTCAATTTAAGCCATCAGTCTCCATTTAAAAATATTTTTCAATATCTGTCTTTCCACAGGTGTCTCGATATCACCAAAATCAATTGCATGTCCCATCGACAGTTTCAACCTATGAGATATGTTGATGAATTCTTTAGAAACACTAAAATATGAATAAACTTAATTTACAAATAATCACAGCTCGTCTAAATTAGTTGAACACTTTTTATTTAGTCTACAACAGTTAGTTCAAAACCAGGATTCAGCAGAGTTCTGAGAACTCCTACTACATCTGTTCATGCATATTTTCTTTTAAAAAAGTATTTAAAAAATCAGTGCAACACACACAATGTAATATATGAAAGTATATGAAATATGCGAGTATATGAAATACTGTCTATCCTTACTCGCTCTCTTCGATCACTTCGCTATGTCTGGTCCTCCAATTACTCAATAAGATGCTGGGAAACAGAAATATGTTTGTTCTCCATCATTTGCTCAGGTTTTCAGCTCACAGTCCAGTCCATCCATTGCCTTCGTTTCCCTTTTCAAAATGAAACAATCTGGAAGGGCGTGCCCCTTCCAAGTCTCATTAAATTGATTTAATTTATTGCTGTTGATAGCCAAGCATGCTGTGCGATGGAGACAGTTTGGTCTTTTCACCGTTAACTCAAACAAACCTTTGATATGGCGAATTAACTTTCTATCGAAGAGTTTTTGGAATGAACTTTAAACTGTATCGTTTAAAAAAATTATGCGTATAATGAGTAAAATAAATGAACCAGTCATTTACACATGTATTTATTGGAGCATATACATCTTGTACACCACACCCTGCCCTCTTGTAGACAATTCCAGTGTCTGCAAATACATAGTGCCTTCAGAAAGTATTCACACCCCTTGACTTTTTCCACATTTTGCTGTGTTAAAGCTTGAATTTAAAATGGATTAAATTGAGATTGTGTGTCACTGGCCTACACACAATACCCCATAATGTCAAAGTGGAATTATGTTTTTAGAATTTTTTTACAAATGAATTAAAAATGAAAAGCTGAAATGTCTTGAGTCAATAAGTATTCAACTGTTTGGTATGGCAAGCCTAAATAAGTTCAGGAATAAACATTTGCTTAACAAGCCACATAATAAGCTGCTGGATTCACTCTGTGTACAATAATAGTGGTTAATATGATTTTTGAATGACCACTTAATCTCTTTACCCCACACATACAATTATCTGTAAGGTCCCTCAGTTGAGCAGTGAATTTCAAACAGATTCAACCACAAAGACCAGGTAGGTTTTCCAATGCCTCGCAAAGAGGGGCACTTTTTGGTAGATGGATAAAAAAAATTAAAAAGCAGACATTGAATATCCCTTTGAGCATGGTGAAGTTTTTAATTACACTATGGATGGTGCATCAATACACTCAGTCACTCCTGAGTGGTGCAGCGGTCTAAGGCACTGCATCTCAGTGCTAGAGGCATCACTACAGACCTTGGTTTGATCCCAGACTGTATCACAACCGACCGTTATTGGGAGTCCCATTGGGGCGGCGCGCAATTGGGGCTCAGTGCGTGCTGAGCTCAGTGTTCTTAACGGACTTGCCTAGTTAAATAAAAGTTAAATTTTTAAAAAGATACAGGTGTCCTTCCTAACTCAATTTACTGGATCGGAAGGAAACTGCTCAGGGTTTTCACCGTGAGACTAATGGTGACTTTAAGAGAGTTTAATGGCTGTGATAGGAGAAAACTGAGGATGGATCGAACACATTGTAGTTACTAAGCTAAATGACAGAATGAAAAGAAGGAAGCCTGTACAGAATACAAATAATCCAAAACATGCACTTTAAAAAAATCTGATTGAATCAAGCCCTAAGTACGGACACATCTCTCAACATGCTCACAACCCGCCAAATACAGTATTTGAGTAGAATTTGACTTGCACCATTTTTTTCCTGTATCCAAATGTTTATAATTTGGATCCAATTGCATGTTGTGAGCATGTTGAGAAATGTGTCCGCTATTAGGGCTTTAAAAAAAACACATGTATTAACCCCTCCACCACCACCCCTCTTTGGAGGAGAAATAAAACTTTTTTTTTTACAGCTTTTCTGCTACATATACATACATTTTACATATACATACAAATCCAACACAACACATCACTGAGTACCACCATATTTTCAAGCATGGTGTTGGCTGCATCATGTTATGGGTATGCTTGTCATCAGAAAGGACTAGAGTTTTTTAGGATACACATTTAATTATCAATAATATAATATAATATTTGCAAACATGTCTAAAAACATGTTTTCACTTTGCCATTAGGGGGTATTGTGTGTAGATGGGTGAGAAAAATAATAAATTTAATCCAACAACAAAATGTGGAATTAGTCAAGGTGTATGAATACTTTCTGAAACTGTACATCTACACCTACTAAAACCTATATTAGTCACAAAATCATCTTTCTTTCTGCTTATACAGAATCTGGTGTCAACCACTTCTCTATTGCAGGCACAGGCTCTGTGAAACATAGTGTTTTCCCTGTTGATTCTGAGCATGCAGACCTAGCTGAAGTGACTAAGAATGAGCTCCTGGCGGATTCAGACTGCCTCAGAGTCCACAGCCTCTGGCTTTCAACTGCCGTCGTCTGACTGGCCTGGTATATCAGTCCTCTCAAACGTCCAGGCATCCAAGCCTGATTGCAATGACACGTTGTGCAAGACACAGCAGGCCAGAATGATGTGAGAGCACTTCTCAGGTGAGTACTGAAGGTAGCCTTTGCACCCATCCAGGCAACGGAAACGAGTTTGAATGGCCCTGAACGTGCGGCCCACCATCTCATGAGTGGCAGTGTGAGCCAGGTTGTATCGAAAGTCTGCTGAAGTTTCTGTGTACTAGACAGGTGTCATCAGCCATTTCTTTAAAGAATAGTGGCAGTCTCCTACAAGAAAAGGCATGGCTAGGTTAGACATTATGAAAGAGGGAAGCTTGAAGAGCAAGACAATAATACAAAATAAAAAAGTATTTTCAACAATGGAAGTTTAAAATGGAGGATTATCAGCTATATTACCTAATAACCAGCCTTTGTGATTTTCCTGCTCTTCCAATTCCTTGTACACTGAAGACTCTTGAAATATGCAGTTATCCTGTAAACTGCCAGGCCAGTTAGTCTCTGCACTGAGCAAAAGTCCCCTGGCACCACACACAAGTTGACAGTTTATTGAATGGAAGCCTTTCTTATTGACAGATGAAGAATCATCTGCATTGGGTGCCTTAATGGCTATATGGGCACAGTCTACAACCCCCATGACGTTAGGTAATTCCTGCTACCCTGAAAAACTCCTCTTTGGACTGCTGTTTTGTGGCTTCCTCTCTCATGAATCCTATGCACTCTGGAGCTTTCTCAACCAGTGCCTTGGTTGCATTTGTCACACAGCGACTCATGGAAGCCTGGCTAATTCCAATGGCATCTCCCATCCTCGTCTGGAAGGATCCTGAGGTATAGAATCCTAAAGTGTCACGCAGTAGCTTCACCAGGTAGTAGATGAAATCTCGAGGGAATCCAAATGTTGTTAATAGGAACTCATCTGAAACAGTCTCTATATCAAACCTGTCGAGAGTTTTATGTCCACGACCATGGAGCAGCAGGTCACAATCCAGAATGGCTATTTGTTATGCAATTTCGTTAGCCATTTCGTTATGGAAATTCTGTAGGGGGGGAGAGAGGAAGGCATTGTTGAATGCATCAAAACAGAGACTTGTGTTTTCAGCATGTTCTGTTTCTTTCAATATTATGTTCTGGTCTGATATGCTTAATCTCTAACCAAATGTCCAGTTAGATAAATCAGAGATAGTCTCTACTAGATATAAAGATGATCGGTGTTCTATGTTGTATAGCTAGCTAGCATTAAGGCTTGCGGCTAGCCTAGCAATTTCCTTATCAGACATTTAGTTGGGAACAGTGAACCAGAGTCACCCAAGATGGTGTTAACTTAGAATAATACGAACTATAAATATCATTCATTAGTAAAAAAAAACATTTTAAAAACACGTCGAATTTGAACCTTACCGGCGTTTGTTGTTATTGTCGTTGTGACTCTTCTGCGCATGTCACTTTTCTGATATCTAGCAAAAATATGTGAGACGCAGTTTCGAGTTTAAAACAAACAAATTAACGTAATTATTGTTTTCAAAACAACTTGTACTGTGTTTTTATTGATATTAAAACACTGAAATGACGATAGATGGGATTTTGCACATTTTATAGACCACAGCGTTGGAGATGAAAGTGCTTCTCAAAATACAACTCTTTCGAGACACGTCATACCCCCAAAGAAAATAAACAAGAAATGGGCCAGGTGGTCAAGGCTGGTGTCCAAATAACATAATGCGACGGTGTAACTTAGCCAATATAAGAATATATATCATTTAGACATATAGGTAACCAGAACTACGTTTTTCCGTACGCTATCAGCGCAACATTGAAATTACATGTGCATTTCTGATGTGATGAGCTAAGTACGTGCATGCTAGCTAGCTATGTTGCTAAACGCGGTAATTAGCCATGCTATCAAATTAATTATCTAGATAGCTACCACCAATCTTGCATATTTTCTTGTCATTGA
This sequence comes from Oncorhynchus tshawytscha, assembly GCF_018296145.1. NCBI lineage: Eukaryota > Metazoa > Chordata > Actinopteri > Salmoniformes > Salmonidae > Oncorhynchus > Oncorhynchus tshawytscha. Next base: position 56,781,292 of record NC_056440.1, read on the forward strand.
CAGCCAATATGTTTTAGTCAAGTATTACCTAGCTAGAGTCGAACTGTCGAGCTCGCTGTTTTTAGTCAACACACACAAGCTTAATGTGGACACTGGAGTTCTTAGCTAAGATGACTATAGAATGGGGCTAGACAAAATCTAGCATTGTTTTGACAGACACGCAATTGATATAGCCTGCCAACAGTTAGATTAATGTGGCTGTCCTTGCTCACCAGACTGTGTTTTTACATTACAAGGGCATTCCATGATGGACAGTGATCTAAGTCCTCAGGATAAAAAAGACTTGGACAAGTTCATAAAGTTTTTCGCTTTGAAGGTACTATCTTTAATTATGCACAATATTGCCACAATTAGATTATCAAGCACTTTCTATAGTATTCCTGAGTTGATTAATTCACTGAGGTTAATAATTTCCTAATTTGTCATCAGACAGTACAGGTGATAGTCCAAGCTCGACTTGGGGAAAAAGTATGCACACGCTCCTTGTCTTCACCTACTGGCTCTGATTGGGTATGTCACAATTCATTCTTGTTCTCTCAACTCATTAATTTACCGGTGCCATTTTTTTCCCCTGAAAGAGTTGTAGATTCAAGTCTCATTAAACTAAATTATTTTCACCAGTTCAACCTGGCAATCAAAGATATCCCAGAAGTTACACATGAGTCAAAGAAAGCTCTGGCCGGGCAGCTTCCTGGCATCGAACGGTCCATGTGTGTTGAGATCTCCCTCAAAACCTCAGAGGTAAGATAGCACAGACTGGTGTCACAGACAGTTCTTGAGACCAGTGGTCTGGATCATTGGGCATTTGTTTGTCAATAAGTCCAAGTGACTGTAAAGGTTAGAAAAACATCATGTCTTTGTCATATTTTCCAGGGAGACTCGATGGAATTGGAGACATGGTGTCTCGAAATGAACGAGAAGTAAGTAAATGAGGATAAGTTTAGCATTTTCTTATTTTTGTGCCCCGGGTTTTGTAGTTGCTTTTTACATTTCATGGAGCGTAACACTCATTGTAAAATGTATGATTCTTTTTTTTGCAGGTGTGACAGAGATATTAAAGTGTCCTACACTGTCTATAACCGCATGTCATTACTGCTCAAGTCACTACTGGCTATCACAAGGGTAACCCCAGCCTACAAACTTTCACGAAAGCAAGGGCACGACTATGTCATACTGTACAGGTTTGTTTGTTTTATGGTATACATATATGTGTTATCATTATTTTGACCAGTATTGCTAATGATGATGTATATCGTGTTAGTAAACAGTCTGACTAATAGATACATTCTTTTGCAGGATATATTTTGGAGAGGTTCAACTTACAGGATTGGGAGAAGGTAACCATGCCTGTTATATTATCTACAGTGCGGTCCATGTGCGTTTGGAAAGTATTCAGACCCCTGGACTTTTCCCACATTTTGTTATGTTACAGCCTTATTATAAAATTGATTACATTGCCCCCCCCTTCATCAATCTACACACAATACCCCATAATGACAAAGCAAAAATAGGTTTTTAGGATTTTTTGCAAATGTATTTAAAAAAACCCTGAAATATCACATTTACATAAGTATTCAGACCATTTACTCAGTACTTTGTTAAAGCACCTTTGGCAACGATTACAGCCTTGAGTCTTCTTGGGTATGACGCTACAAGCTTGGCACACCTATATTTGGGGAGGTTCCCCCATTCTTCTCTGCAGATCCTCTCAAGCTCTGTCAGGTTGGATTGGGAGCGTCGCTGCACAGCTATTTTCAGGTCTCTCCAGAGATATTCGATCAGGTTCAAGTCTGGGCTCTGGCTCGGCCACTCAAGGAAATTCAGAGACTTGTTCCGAAGCCACTCCTACCTTGTCTTGCCTGTGTGCTTAGGGTCGTTGTCCTGTTGGAAAGTGAACCTTCACCCCAGTCTGAGGTCCTATATGCTTTGGAGGATGTTTTCATCAAGGTTCTCTCTGTACTTTGCTCTGTTTATCATTCCCTCAATCCTGACTAGTCTCCTAGTCCCTGCCGCTGAAAAACACCCCACAGCATGATGCTGCCACCACCATGCTTAACCGTAGGCATTCAGGCCAAATAGTTCAATCTTGGTTTCATCAGACCATAGAATATTGTTTCTCATGGTCTGAGAGTCCTTTAGGTGCCTTTTGGTAACTCCAAGAGGGCTGTCATGTGCCATTTACTGAAGAGTGACTTCTGCCTGGCCACTCTACCATAAAAGCCTGATTTGTGGAGTGCTGCAGAGATGGTTGTCCTTCTGGGAGGTTCTCCCATCTTCACAGAGGAAATCTGGAGCTCTGTCAGAGTGACCATCGGGTTCTTGGTCACCTCGCCGACGAAAGCCTTTCTCCCCCGATTGCTCTGTTTGGCCGGGCCGCCAGCTCTAGGAAGAGTCTTGGTGGTTCCAAACTTCTTTCATTTAAGAATGATGGAGGTCACTGTTCTTGGCGACCTTCAATGTAGCAGAAATTCTTTGGTACCCTTCCCCAGATTTTTTGGTACACTTCCCTCGACACAATCCTGTCTCAGTGCTCTATGGACAATTCCTTCGACCTCATCGCTTAATTTTTGCTCTGACATGCACTGTCAACTTTGGGCCCTTATATAGACAGGTGTGTGCCTTTCCAAATCATGTCCAATCAATTGAATTTACCACCGGTGGGCTCCAAACAAGTTGCCAAAACATCTCAAGGATGATCAATGGAAACAGGATGCACCCGAGTTCAATTTCAAGTCTCATAAATCAAATCAAATTTATTTATATAGCCCTTCATACATCAGCTGATATCTCAAAGTGCTGTACAGAAACCCAGCCTAAAACCCCAAACAGCAAGCAATGCAGGTGTAGAAGCACGGTGGCTAGGAAAAACTCCCTAGAAAGGCCAAAACCTAGGAAGAAACCTAGAGAGGAACCAGGCTATGTGGGGTGGCCAGTCCTCTTCTGGCTGTGCCGGGTGGAGATTATAACAGAACATGGCCAAGATGTTCAAATGTTCATAAATGACCAGCATGGTCGTATAATAATAAGGCAGAACAGTTGAAACTGGAGCAGCAGCACGGTCAGGTGGACTGGGGACAGCAAGGAGTCATCATGTCAGGTAGTCCTGGGGCATGGTCCTAGGGCTCAGGTCCTCCGAGAGAGAGAAAGAGAGAATTAGAGAACGCACACTTAGATTCACACAGGACACCGAATAGGACAGGAGAGGTACTCCAGATATAACAAACTGACCCCAGCCCCCAGACACATTAACTACTGCAGCATAAATACTGGAGGCTGAGACAGGAGGGGTCAGGAGACACTGGCCCCATCCGAGGACACCCCCAGACAGGGCCAAACAGGAAGGATATAACCCCACCCATTTTGCCAAAGCACAGCCCCCACACCACTAGAGGGATATCTTCAACCACCAACTTACCATCCTGAGACAAGGCTGAGTATAGCCCACAAAGATCTCCGCCATGGCACAACCCAAGGGGGGGCGCCAACCCAGACAGGATGACCACATCAGTGAATCAACCCACTCAGGTGACGCACCCCTTCCAGGGACGGCATGAGAGAGCCCCAGTAAAGCCAGTGACTCAGCCCCTGTCATAGCATAGGGTCTGAATACTTACCTAAATAAGGTATTTCTGTTCTTTATTATTTCATAAATTTGCAAAGATTTCTAAAAACCTGTTTTTGCTTTGTCATTATGGGGTATTGTGTGTAGATTGATGAGGGGAAAACAATTATTTAATCCATTTTGGAATAAGGCTGTAACATGATAACGTGGAAATAGTCAAGGGCTCTGAATACTTTCTGAACGCACTGTACATATTTTGTCGGTTGTTTGGGTCTTTGGAAGTGTTGTGTAGGGCAGGGCTGTGAAGATTCTGATATTTCTTGTTCCTGAATGCTGTTTTTCAGGGTTCCAGACAGTGCGTGTAGGAGTTGTGGGAACTCCTATTGGAACCATCACCTTATCTTGTGCTTACAGGACAAACCTGGCCTTCATGTCCACCAGGTACAGAAACAGAAGTTGTTCACAGCACTGCATGTGCTCACTCAGCGGTCTCAAATGCACTGCCTGTAAAATCTGCCACTATATGTTTTCCCATTTTCTTCCATATCCTCCTTATTCTCCACTGGTTTTATCTATACACTTATTCCTAATTCTATATTCATATTCTCACAGGCAGTTTGAGAGGACGGCTCCGATTATGGGCATAATCATTGACCACTTCGTTGAGCGCCCCTTTGGCAACGTGGGACACATGCATCCATGTATCTACAGGTTGGTTAGCCCGCGCCCAAACACCTATACAGACCCAATACAGATTTGTGCATGCCTATTATTTATGATCATCTTTAATGAAGTTCTAAAATAAAGGATTGTGTAATGATCCGGTCATGTTTGTTTGCCTTCCCTATACTCCAGAGCACCCGGAGAAGATGAAGGAGCATACAATGGGGTGGAGGATTCTCAGGAAGTGTGCACCACGTCCTTCTCCACTTCTCCACCCTCACAAGTACGTATGTCACTGCTTAGCAAAGTCAAACTTTGCAACTGTGCAAATTTCGCAAACGTGTAACTTCATATGTGGTGTCCACGGTGAGATTTGTGACTGTGACTTCACTACCAAAAGGGTCAGGTGTTTTCTTAAGCTATTTTGTCTTGCACCGCGTTTAAATAGATATGCATATTCAAACATTTGACCTATATTGATGACCATACATCCAACTGTTGTGTAGTTGTGTATCTGGTGGTTTGCTATTCTCATACCCAAAGCTCATGTCACAATTCTGGCAGTGGGAAAGCACTGTGTTGGAGACATTACCAAGCCCCCGTACCAAATGGGTCCTCTCCGTTTTTCCGTATAAGTGCTTTCATTTCTTAGCCCCTTTCTCTCCCTCTTTCTGTGCTGTCTGTGTAGTGCGTGTTCACTGTACGTAAGGCACATTTAAAGACCCCTAAACCTGCAGTGATGGAAACTCTGAAATGACCCATGATGGGCCTGTCCTTCTCACACCAAGTGAGTCTTGTGTGTGTGGGCATGTATCTCACTCACTCACAATGCCTGAGGTGTTCCAGGACTATTTGGCCTGTCTTCTGATACCTCTTTAAAAGTAATAGAAGTATAGAACGCTTAAAAGCAAATCAATGAAGCAATCAAATGGGACATCTCTTTATCCCTTACATTAGGGTGTCCAATCAAAAAACACATCTTTTGACCCAATGGGTAAAATAATATGTTTGTTGTGTAGATACTCCTCTAATAAAACCAATGGTCCTGACCTCATCTCTCTATAATAATCAGTTCAAAAGTTATCGGTGTTGTTAACCCTTGTAGAATGGACTAAAACAATGGAGGCCAGAACACAAAAAAGTGGTAAAAAAATCAGGACAATTGCATCGAGTCAGCATCGAGTCAGGTTTTGTGCAAGAAATAAGGCTACTGTGGCTACCTTGCAGGCTCGCTTTCCCATTGAACTCATCTTTCTTCAAATCTGCAGGACATAAAACAATATAGATGTAAGATGGACACCGATTTTGAGACATGACATGTAGAATTTTCATATTTTAGTATACCCTTTTCATATTCATTTGAAATTCCTGTTATTTTTTTTGAAGATTTCTCACAAAAACAAGCGTATCTCTGAAATGTCAACGGGGCACTGAGCGTTTTTCCAAGCTTTTCTTTTCCCAAAGCCTTTTATATTTAATTCAGCTCGTGTCGGGCTAATTGTGCTTTTTGCCACCCACGGAAACAACTTTGAAAGACAAGGACCACAAAATGTACAAAAGTTGTTACGAGAAACCTTCCATCGCTAGGTCAACAGAGCTCTGTGTGTATTATCGTATGTATAATGTTAAGAAATCCAACATTTTGTATGTAATGTTAACGATATGTTAGAGAGACTCCGCTGAACGATTCAGAACATGAATAATCATATTTGTCTTGGTAAAAAGGTATTTTATAACCTGCGGAAGTGCTTATGTAATTGACTACATTATCTACGGACTGCCCTAGGATTCCTAACCTTAATCCTTTCCACATGGTTACATTGGTTTGCTGACGAGGATTCCTTAACAAGTAGTTAGTCATCACATAAATATGTTTAATAGATTATCACGTTCATTGTCAGGGTAAGTCAAATCTGCTTAGAAGAGCCGTGCTTAAAACGTTTACCCTGTCCTCTGTAATGCTATAGTTTCTACCTCCTGCTGCCCGCCTCCCATCAGCCCATTTCTCCTCTGTGGATTCATTCATGTTTTAGCTCGCTCTCTTTTCTTTCTTTCTTTTGCTCTTTCTCGCTGTCTCTTTCTCTCTCACTCTCTGTTTCTCTCGCTCTCTCTCGCTGTCTTTCTCACTCTCTGTCTCTGTCACTCTCTTTCTCGCTCTCTCTCTCGCCCTTTCTCTCTCTGTCTCTCTCTTTCTCGCTCTCTCTTTCTCGCCCTCTCTTTCTCGCCCTTTCTCTGTCTCTCTCTGTCTCTCTCTCTTTCTCTCTCTTTCTCGCTCTTTCTCGCTCTCTCTCTTTCTCGCCCTTTCTCTGTCTCTGTCTGTCTCTCATTCTCGCCCTTTCTCTGTCTGTCTGTCTCTCTCTTTCTCGCTCTCTCTTTCTCGCCCTTTCTGTCTCTCTCTGTCTCTCTCTTTCTCTCTTTCTCGCTCTCTCTTTCTCGCCCTTTCTGTCTCTCTCTGTCTGTCTCTCTCTTTCTCGCTCTCTCTCTTTCTCGCCCTTTCTCTGTCTCTGTCTGTCTCTCTTTCTCGCTCTCTCTTTCTCGCCCTTTCTCTGTCTCTCTTTCTCTCTCTTTCTCTCCCTTTCTCTGTCTCTCTGTCTGTCTCTCTTTCTTTCTCGCTCTCTCTTTCTTGCCCTTTCTCTGTCTCTCTCTGTTTGTCTCTCTCTTTCTCTCTCTTTCTCGCTCTCTTTCTTGCCCTTTCTCTGTCTCTCTCTGTTTGTCTCTCTCTTTCTCTCTCTTTCTCGCTCTCTCTCTTTCTCACCCTGTCTCTCTATCTCTCTCTCTCTCTCTCAGCTCTACTGCTCTCGTCTTTCTTATCAGTCTCCTGTGCTTGATGGAGCTGCTGACTTCTGCCACCCCTCTACCTTAAACGCTGCCAACCCACACCAGGTAACCACCCAGGTGTTGAGCTAGTCAAATCACATTTTATTTGTCACATGCTTTGTAAACAATAGTTGTATATTAACAGTGAAATACTTACTTACTGGCCCTTCCCAACAATGCAGAGAGAGGGGGGGAGAAATAGCGAAATTATAGAAAAGTAATAATAAATACACATTGAGTAATGATGACTTGGTTATATACACGAGGTACCAGTGCAGGGGTATGAGGTAAATATGTACATACTGTATAACTAGGAATAAAGTGACTTGGCAACAGGATCAATAGCAAACAGTAGCAGCGGCGTATGTGATGAGTCAAAGTTAGTGCAAAGAGGGTCAGTGCCGATAGTCCAGGTACCTATTTAACTAACTATTTAGCAGTCTCATGGCTTGGGATAGAAGAGGTTCACGGTCCTGTTGGTTCCAGACTTGTTGCATCGGTACAGTCTATGACTTGGGTGGCTCGAGTCTTTGACCATTTGTAGGGCCTTCCTCTGACACCGCCTGGTATAGAGGTCATGGATGACGCCTTGCGGTCGGATGCCAAGCACTCTGCCATACCAGGCGGTGACGCAGCCAGTCAAGATGCTCTAAATGAATAGATTTGAGGGCCAACAAGGGAAACCAAGCTTTGTATAGGTGTTTCAACATGACTCAGCCAGTGCCAACTATGGCCTTTCACATGTCCTATGTAGATGGGAGTTCCAGGGAAGGAGGGCGGCGTACCCCAGCAGGTGCCTGTGCAGCCTTGTCATGGAGCCCAGGCAGAGCATCGACGAGTGTCCTCATGCCCCCCTGCTGATCATGTTCCCGCCACGCCCTCCAGCAGGTAAACCCCAGTCTGCCATGACCCCCCCCTGTGTGACAAAGCGAAGCACCCTGTGTAACTGAGGTGACGCTTGCTTGGGAGAAACCTGTTTGTTACAGCTTTGCCGTGTGATCTTTCAAAGTGGTGAGGACGCAGAGACCTCGTCGAGGAGCGTTGGGGTGAAGAGTGGCTCTCCCTGTGGTTTACTGGAGACCACCTTCACCAGGAAAGTGGGTGCCTTTGTCAACAAGCCAGGCACAAAGGTAGCGACAGCCCTTTTATGTCCTTGTTTAAGTACAAAGCTTAGATATTTATTCCTGGAAGTACCCATTCTTACGAGTAAAGGACATATTACCAGTGAGTGTTATACCCTTGTAATTACTGCAGTATTAATCTATGTCCATTGCAGGTAACCACAGCAAGCCTGGACTTACCATTTGCAGCGTTTGCTCCCAGAGCCTATGACCTCGAGGAAAATGACCCTATGGTAAATAAATTATTCACATAAATAATTGTCAGCCTTAAGTAACTATTTTCTGGGATCTGGTTAGGAGTCATTTTAGTGCAGACTTGGTAATGATATTACCTCTCCTTTATCCAAGGTTCAGCCACCGGAGTCCTCAGCCACGTCCTCTCCCCTGCAGGGCAGTTTGCACTCCCAAGGCTCTGGTGAGAGTGGAGGCCCGGCACAGGACGACTTTGTTATGGTGGACTTTGTAAGTACCCTGCCTTCGGTAACACGGATTGCTCTATTTTGTTTTCCAGAGGAGAACAGAGACTACTACATTTTAGTCAAGGACAGATAGTAACTCAATCAATCTGACCCCATTTCTATGTCGTATCAAATGCTGCTACGAACAAATGTCTGTTTATGTCTGTCAATTGTAGATGTTATCTGCAGAAGAAGAAAACAATCATTTTCTTCATATAGAAATGAGCATTACTTACGTCACTTAGCAGTGGTCATTAATGTGTCTGCATACTAGGTTCGATTTGCTCCTAGCAGAACTCGGGTAGACGAAGTGAATGTCTGTGCCTCACATCCTCCCTTTAAAGACCTTGGCTTGAAAAATTATTTTAAAAAGCAGCAATGGTACTGTTTGTCCCTCTTTAGATGCCGCAGCAGTATTCAAGATTACAGTATACAAGTTTTCGGTCGTAGTCTTGCAATTTTACAACTAACTGAGATTGTGTGGTGCAGTATTTCTCAACTTAAACAATTTGCATGAAAACGAGTCCTCTCTCTCGTTGAATGACATCAAACACTCCATTGAAGAATCCCTACTCTTGACCAGTCACCCACGAAGGAGCGGAGACTTCGGCTACCAAACATCGGCTTGCCTCAGGAACATTTTTTTTGTGTGCATATGTACAGCCGAAATAACCCTTGCCCAAAAGACCAACATTAACAAACTGCCTCAGACAGTTTTTATTTCTGACTTGTATCTGGGCTGTAGAGTGACCATGAGAAATTCAAATCCAAAACATCAAAGGCGAATGCGACAAAGCACATAGCAAAGACCTAATGAAAACCAAAATCGATCAAAGGGAGCTGGCTTTTTAAAGCAACAGAGGGAGAGATGTCAGCTTTGAACATTTTAGATAAACGCTTCTGATGTCGAGAAAATGAAGCTTATGGGAATGAGCGTTCTTAATTCAAATCTCTGACCTCGGACCCCTTATCTTGTGGTTAACAGTTGAGAATTAATTAGGACTATGTTGCTGGGAAGAAAATTTAAAAAAAAACGGAACCTCTGAGAATAATATGTGCTGCTGACCAAAAAATCGTAGGGAGAAGTCTGTTATTAAGGAAGGGGCTGTGACAGTTGTTGCCCTGCACATCTGATTGTGTTCTGTGTGCTCTGTTCTTCAGAAGCCTGCGTTCTCCAAGGATGACCTCCTTCCCATGGACCTTGGCACATTCTACAGAGAGTTCCAGAACCCCCCACAGCTCACCAGCCTCACTATTGATGTCAGTTCTCAGTCCATGGCAGAAGACCTGGTGAGACACACTTCTCTGACTCCCAAAGAGAGATGGTTTCTGTTTTGTTGCCAGGTTGGGGGGTGTTGTCTATGAAGTGGTCCTGTTGGAATTTAAACGGCTGACAGATAGTAGTGAAAGGGGAACATAGTAGTTACCATTATATTATTTACTGTATGTTTGAATGTCTCTTTTCTGTGGTGCTTTTTAGTCTAATAAATCAATATCTTAGTCATTCTATGTTTGTAATGATGTTGTTCATTTTCCCTACAGGACGCTCTTCCTGAAAAACTGGCAGTATACGAGAAGAACATTGATGAATTTGATGCATTTGTGGACACATTGCAGTAGGGACAGAAATGGATCCACTGTCTGCAATGACAAATGATCCCATTTAGTCCATCTGCAAGGTCCTGTTGTCTTTCAAGCTGGTTTGCATTCAGCCTGTGTATGCCTGTTCTTTCTTCTCGTAGTTTAAATTCCATATTGATTTGTAATCCGAATGTTTCTCTTCAAACCTCACTGGTTGATGTATTGTAGAGTAAGAGAGCCTGAACCCAACAACCGAAGACATCTTTAAAAAAGAAAAAAAGTTGCACCGTTTCTTTTCTGACGTGAATAACTGCAACATTTGCTCTAGTGTTGAGCAGACTGTGTCATAATGTAAATACCAGATCCCCTCTCACCTTGCTGTTATAGAGCTTAACACGGAATAATTAAGACGTTCAGTTCATCAAAGCTGTTGTCTAAAGGTCAGGAGGCGTTGTATTATTGCTGTCCCGTGTGACACTGAGAACGCTCATAGCAACTATGGAGCCAGGCGTGGCCATGTTTTAGTAGATGGGAAGAAGCCAAGCTATGTATGGAAATTGATCAATAGTAGTGAATCTATATCCAAGAAACGGCAAACATGCTGTGTAGCTGAATCTGTATGTTGAAAGAGAAGTTCCTGTGGTTGTTTTTTTGTAAATGGGGAGAAGAGTTGTCTTCTGCTTTCCTTCTCTAGATTACCAACTTTAGGCCATACATCACTGTGTGTCACTACAAATGATGTACAGTCACTGCTCACCTCTGAATCACCATATAAAGCAAGCTTCCCTTTTCCCTATCTGTAAAGAGGGTAAACATTATTTGCACTTTCAATGTATTAATCTTAAGTCATCTTGATTTCCCCCAACGCTTTAATATACAGTAGCATGGTCATGTGTAATACATTTGATCTCAAATGGTCTATTTTGTATTATGGGAAAGGAATAAGCCAGAGGCCCTATATATTTCTGATTGTGGTCGTTTGTGATTTATACCAGCACAACACGAGGGATCGTATTCATCGTCCTTGAAGCTTTTAAAATACAATATAGCATCAATACTCTTGTCACATGAGTACGCCCCTCCACACATCTGAATAAATCAAATGAAGGCACTTTTAACCATCACCTTTTATTTATACTTTATATTCACAACATATAAAAAATGATTGCAGTAAAATACTCAACGAGAAATTTCATTTTCACTAGCAACCAGGAAATACTATTATTTGACAATACAGATAAACAGTACAATAAAGGTGGACAAACAGGCACAATTTTTTTAACGAGATATGACTGGAGTTGGTTCCTCGCCTGTTTGTTTCCTTAAGGCACACAGACGCAAAATGGGGTTGTAAAGGCTCTACTAAGCCACTGATCTGCATGTCAATGCAATTGTTTAATTGACATGACCAGGAAGTTTTCATACACCTTAAACAAATTAATTTTAATAAGACAAAACATCGAAGCACAACAGAACTCTTACTTATTCAGTCTTAACATTAGCACGGTTCTCGTTCAGGATATGTTCATTACAAAGTCATTCAGGATTACAAAGCACAGGAGCTGTACCCCCAAAAGTTTGGCCATTGCAAATGGAAAAAATGTTAAGGTAAACTATCTAAATGGAACCATCTTAGTGTTCTCCAAGGCAACCATAATTCTTTGGTTGAGTTGAATTTAGTATTGAACAAAATGCAACGGACGTCAATAAAATGAGCAAAATAAGGCAGAGAAACAGCTCGCCTAACAGTTAACATACAGTAAACAAATGAAATACAGCAGAGCCTGAGAGCCCCCGGGTCTGTAAGTACACAGCATTTCAGTCTATCCATGATTAGAAGCCCTTCTAATACCCCTTACTGACTTTAAGGCTACAGAAAGATATTTTGCCAGCAGTGACACTAGCCATCAGTCTTTACAGAGGGATGTTGATGTTCAAGGAATAGCTGCTGTAAGTAGAGTAATAATACACAAATGAAAGTAGAATATGTGTCATGAAAAGACTGTCCTGCATTGAGTAAGCTAATCAGGCTTAACATGAAATGTAGAAGTTACATGATTAAGAATAGTTTATTTTATAGTTGACCTGTACAAAATGATCAAACGTAATGCAGCAGAAAGGAACAAAGGCTTGCTGGAAATGTTTAAAGGGGATACCAGTATGTTTTGTAAGATGAGTAAACATTTAAAAAGTAAGGTGATATGTGAACCCCCCCCCCAAAAAAACGTAAATACACATGGTTTTATTTAGCTATATACTCTGTAGCTTTACACACAACCATGATTCTTAAACAAGTTGTGGCAAAATATAAACTCCCGATAGAATTTAGAGTACACTGGCTCACTGACTGCAGCGACCGATCATTTATGAAATTCGAAAATGATTTGTTCCAATGCAAATAGGACTTGACATACCAAGTAAATTAATATGAAATATATCCTGCTCCCCAGATACAAAACATTGCATAAATGTTCTCTGAAATCTGTACCATCAAAATAAATATTTGATATGATTCAAACCAGAACAGATGTGAACTGGTTTTGGTTATTCCAATTGTTTTAAAGTACCAAATCATGTACACTGTGTTGAACTTCTCCTGAGTGATAAGATATCTGGCGGAGACATTATAGCCTCCTTCATACCGGACTTCTAACCCGACTTTTGGCATCTTCAATGGTTCGTCTCCCCTGTCTTTTTCCTCTCTCTGTGTCCTCAGTCACAGTCACAATACACACATGCATTTGGCAACACTACTAGGGGACACTGGGAGAGACACAGTTACACTGTACTAGACCAATACAGAGACGGGGTCAGAGATGGGGATTTAAACATGAATGGGGCGTGGTTAGAGATAGCTGTACAGGAGATGTCTTAGGGGGAAAAGACCTCGTAGTGTTGGTCCAACAGAGTTCTGGTGAAGTTATTGATGGGGCCGATGGCACTGAGTGTCATGGCAGCGTCTTGTCCCCATAGTAGGTTGGGTCCGAACACCACTGCCAGGTTGGTGTTGTTCATCTTGTTGATCTCACTCTGTGCGGACACCTACATGGGCAAGCATGCATGTTTGTAGAATATCAATAAGAAAACGACTCACTGGTTAATTTACACAAACTGGTAAGGGCCAGTGTCACCGGGCAGTACTAAATGCCAAGAATGATGCTTATTTAGACAGAACCATAGAACAACAGGCGTCCAAAGACAAAACAGGAATGTTTGCCCGAGCTTCTGATAAGTATTCAGCTGGGGATATGATACGACAGCAAACATACCTGCACCAGGAACTCAATGAGGAACTTCAGGGAGGTATAGTTCTCCTCGGGGAGCATTGCCAGCATGTTCTGGATCGCAGTCACTTTGGCACTGCTGTCAACATCTGAGGAATGAGCATAAAATAGACCCTTAACGTTACGTGGCTATGACTTAGAACTATCCTCTCAGGATTATGACCTACAAAAACAAATTGACAGCTTTAGCAACAAACATAAAAAATATATCCCCATCTACTGTGTGGAGGATAAGAGAGAGTTCCCCAGACTTACTGTGGAAGTTGACAATGTCATTGTAGAGCTGGTATGTGAGGAGGGGCTCTGGTAGTTCTCTGAGGAATGTCTTGAGGATGACAGCTGCCAAGTGAACGTCCTCCATCTGGGAAAAACTCACCTCCTCACCTGCAGCCACAGACACACACAATCACAGAGCCATACAAATCCCACAGCTACAGCCAAAGAGATAAATGAGGTCTACCCAGGGACTTCATGAACTGATTACATGAACGGATATTATTTTTAGACATTCGTTTAAGAGTAATGCGTGCAAATGCTTCACCCGAGTTATATCTGTGCTGAACATCCTTGACGAGCGTCACGTTGGCTGACCGCCGGAATATTCCCTCAATTTCAAGACCTAAGACAGGACAGAAAATGGGGGAAACCATGAAAACAAAAACCTTTTGTAAAACAGAATCAAATAGCAGAATTAGCCTTGTTTTGCAAGTCAAATACTGAATCCATGTCCAGTATCCATGAAATTGTCTAAAAAACTGAACATCAGAACAAAGACTCAAAAGTTTAACCCATCAAGAAAAATGACCACTGGTAAAAATATGCAAGAATGGTGCTTACCTTGTTCCATTAAGAAGGCCACGGTGTCTCGCATCACCAATGGAACTGCTTCGTTGTCAGAACTTCTCGCTCTTAGCCTTGACAAATCAAGGAAAAAACTGAAAATCTTAGAAACATCTTACGTATGTAACGTCAAGGTCGGATATTGAGGAAGTAGAGTCAAATAAAAAACAGCCCTCATCCAACTACCTACATTGGCAAGGAGACTCCAAACTGTTGATTGGGTAGTGGTGGACTGCGAGGGGGGGACATCTGGGCCTGAACTGATGGTTTCAGTGAGGCTCTGATTTTTTCATCATAGCTAACGGTTTGGGTGTGAAAAAGCAAAGTAAATGCACTTAAACTAGTCAGATATCACAAATAGACATCCTTTACGCAAGCGTGACCAATTCATTGGCAATGTTGAGATACAGTAGTTACATGAAACGTGTGTAAAAATGTTCTTACTCTCGCACCCGGGTGGGTATCACTAGCTGCTCACACTTAACAACGTCCTCCAGTTCACTCAGGTAGTTGATGTAGTTGATCTTTCGTCCAAACTTGAAGCTAGACAAGAAAGGAGACTCCATCACACATGGCAAACACTTTACAGTTGAAAGGAATAAAGAGCATCTCCTGGTGCTAGAATGCTAACCTGATGAGAGGCTTGAAGAGGATGAGAAGAGTCTTGATGAAGATGGTGGGGTGGACAATGTACAGTGCCTTGATGTTCTTCTTGTACCTGAAGAAAGCAGAGCAGTCAGCAAAAGTCAACTTGAATCGGTTCACTTGAGAAGTCAAGCCATAAGTACAAATAAAGCACATGGTACTTTTCATAGACATAAATATGGGTGAGGGCAAAGTCCACTTCCTCTTTGGCTTTAGTTTTCAGAACTCGAGTGAAATGGAGTGCATCATCATTCATATGTGAAAAAACGATCAAAATGTGCTTTGCGACTATGGTCTCCAGTGTCTGGCTGGAGGTAGGGTGGGACTCACTTCCGGTCAAATTCTCTGTAGGCGTCTCTCAGCCAGCTGAGAGATGGCTTGTTCTCACTGGTGAGGCCATTATGGAAGTAGATGAGGGTGTAGTCACTCTCAACATACTGGTCTAGGGTAGCCTTCAGGTACCTGGATGATAGTTGAGAAGTCAATCCATATCACTTATGAAAACACAACGACTACCGACTTGACTAGCAGCGGGGGAATCAAAGCACAACAAGAAGCTATTTATTAGACATATGGCAGGATGAAAATGTCTCAGTAATCTCAAAACAACAACACCCACATCAGTAGCTTGTGGTGGTCCAGTTCGTGGTGGGGGGGCATCCGACAGGCGTTGAAGACAATCACCTTCCTGCCAAAGTTATCATCACCTTGACAGCAGAGTGAGAGAGGAAACAGTGTCAACTGGATTCAAGACTGAACAGGAAATCGAGGTCAGATAAGCTACACATGTAGAGACAAAGTTCTTACCTGCTACTTCGACAATCTGATGCCTGGCAATATCATAGTATGGGTGGTCCCAGGATAGGTGTGACCCCTCCCCCAACCGCTTGGATATGTTTGTCTCTGTTGACAGGAAAGGGGACACATTCAACCTCGTCACGTGTATCTCACTAGCTCATATCTTCGAGGGCAGAGTGCTCAGAATTTCACAACTCAATGTTTCGGCTCTGCCCCGTCACAGACAGTACTCTGCCCCGTCACAGACGAGTAACAAAAGGCTCACCGCATTGGGCTGTGAATAAGGCTCTCTTTTACTCTTCCCTTGGACAAATGACAGATTTACATAAAGCTACACGATTTTTAAGGAAATAACAGTGATAGCCCTAAAACAACGTTCCATTTCTAAAAACTCAGCGGATCTTACAACAGGCTGATTATTATCATATTACAAGGGCCAACATTTTGCCAGGAATATGGCGTTTTAAAACAGTGATCTCACGATTTTGTTTTACTCAAAGGATTAGGTGGCTTATAGAACAATAGAAATTCTTTACGCAATTCTCAAATTTCAGCAAGTTATTTTTTATTTTTTTGCATTGTTACCCAACTGTCCACATCTGACAGCACAGAGAGGTCCAGCTGTCCTTCTAATAGCCTTTAGGTTCTTACCAGACTTGCTCATACTGGAGTCATCTGGGGGCCACAGCTTGTCCCCCATTGGAGACAGTTTGAGCTGGTCCAGGGCATTGCTGGGGGGATCATCTACACCAAGGTCATCATTGAGGTCAACCAGAAGGTCTGAAGACATGGTGGTGAACTATGAGACTCCACACGGAACAAAATCTGGTCAGGTGCTCAGCCAGCCTCCTGTCACAGAAACAAGTGTGTTCATCAACATCCATCCATAATGCATCTAATGCAATGAGATAAGGTGCTATCTCAGCAGTGGGATCACTTTCAGGATCTTTTTTTGCGTCTTCCTCAGAGTCCCTTCCCTATAGCTTAACTTAGACAAATAAAACAGCTAACAAGTGCTTAACAGGCACAGATGCAAATTTTTTAAAGATGCCTTTTCTATTGTGCTTTGTGGTAAATTATCACTGCTATAATGGACCCTAGGCACACAAAAAAAACATACCCTAAAAAATACCCTAAAAAAACATACCCAAGGCACACAAAAAAAAACATACATACACTCTTTTCAAAGTCCAACCTAAATGAAAAATAGATCAGTCCTAATTCACATCTGCAATCAGGTTAGCATTTGGTAATAATTTGAGGAGATGTCTGTGCAATGAAGCAACAGTTGATTGGCTGGTTTGTTTGTGGAAGTTCTACACATTTCACACACACACATTTTGGTATGAAATGACCCAATTTATCTTACAACACCACAGGGGCTGTGTTTGAAGAAGCAGCCTTTTTGTGTTACCCATTCTTCGTTTTGTGGGAAGGCTCAAATACAGTCCTCCCCAGCTATGAGATGCAATATGCTGACATTTTGGTTCTTTAAAATATCACGACTGGAGTCAGAAACACATTAATGTATGCGCAGTCCACGTGAGGAGAACTGCATTCAGGGAAAGTGCAATAATTGTATACATCTATAGTAGATAAACTAGCCAAAATATGGTATATTGCGAAACACTGCAACTGCCATATAGTTTAGCTACCGAAATAAGGTGATTCGTGTCTTAGCTAACATTAGCTGTTTCTCTATCTAACGTTACCCAAAACAAGGCTGCAATTTGTCCCGACTCCTCTAGTTAACTAGTTAGCTATTTAACGTATATATATATATATATATATATATATATAAAATAAAAACGTTAGCTAACGCCGGACGGTAACGTTACAGTAGTAGGTAACCTAGCTACTCAATGTTTTACAAATGTCGATAGATTAAAACAAACGTTAGCTAGCTAACGCGTCAACTACCAGCAGCAGCTAACCTGTTTAACGGTGGTTAGCTAGCTACTTAACAATAGTTTAGCTAACAGCTAGCTACCTTGTCAGCTAGCACGGTACAGTACGTTACCATTCGCCTCGGCTGGTTAGGCTAACGTTAACTATCTAACGAGGCTAATCCTCGGTTATATGAGGCTAATCCAAATGAGCTCGTCTCACGTTTATGTCCTAGCTAGCTATAGAACACGCAAAATACATTGATTAATTCAAACCTAAATCATTAAATTGGTGGATTTACCGTAAAAGCTGTGAAATTGATCCCCGCTGAAAGGCTTGCTATAAGTTGTTATCTCGCTAGGCTACCAACGTTAGCTAGGTCAGTGACAGCTGCTTGCTTCACAAGTCACAGACATCCGGTTTTCGTTCCGTGGGTGAGAGCTCTCCTTGTCTAGGACCCCACTATTTCTGGCCCACGAAACGAGACGGGCAAAGTGCTGTGCGAACTAGGCTTAGCTTTGATTAATGATAGCAGGATCCAAACTTCCTGTCTGATAGCTCTCCAGCGGTGCTTGCTTTTACTTCATCATTAGTTCTGTATCAAAACAATGTATGGAAAACCTTGTGTAACAACATGCAGAATCCTAGTGGCAGTCTCAGATCTGAATTTAGTTTTGATTAATTTCTGTAAAAAGTATTATTGCTGAGTCTACGAGAAATAACAAGCAGATCATGATCAGGAACGCATGTTTATTTCCAATATTACATCAGTTTCCTTTGCATGTAGAGAAAAATGCGAAGAAATAACAATCAATCATCGTCATCGCCGCCTGTTTTGTCAATAACTTTCTTCATCCACCGTCTCATACGGAAAAGATGGGTGTAGAATCCATATTTCCCATCCCTGTCACATCCTTCTCCCCAGGACACAATGCCGATCTGGTACCAACGGTTGTCATCTGGGCTCTGTGAATGAGGATATAAGTCATTCTCATGAGTATATCAAATAAAGTGGGGGATATGCAAGACATTTAATGAGTGAAGTTTGTGTTTCTCTAGTTGTATACCTTCATGACAAAGGGACCACCGCTGTCCCCTTCACAAGCGTCACCAGTTTTCTGTTCCTCGGGTTTGAAGCCTGAAAAGTACATTGGCATTGCGAGGAAGCATCATACTAATGGTAACACCTGTGATTCACCAAATTGTTTATCAAGTCATCAATTCACTTTTGATTAACATATTGGATGGACTTGAGCTGCAGTATACAGCAATTACCACACTGAGATAAGAGCTGAGAACTGCTACTCACCAGCACAGAACATATTGTCAGTGATGCGGATAGAGGTAGAGTCTCTGCAGATATCCTGTTCAACGATGGGAAGATGGATCTGCTGGAGAACTGTGGGTAGAGACTTGGGGGAGGAACTCCATGTCTCATATAGGTTCCCCCAGCCTGTCACACGGCCTTTATAGCCAGCAAACATCAGTCTTGAAGGAGAAATCAAAAAAAGATGCTACCATTGCTAGTAAGGGAAAAAGCTCCGAAATGTTAATAATTCATATTTGATAATTACTGCTAGCTACGTTAAACTCTCTTACGTCTTAGCAACCTGCTTGGTTGGTAGACAGACAGGATGAATCTCATCTGTGAAAGCAATGGGCCTCCTCATGTGCAGCAGAGCAATGTCCCGGTTCAGGTTCTCCTTCCAGTTGTACTTGGGGTGGACAATTATCTCATCAATAGCCACAATCTTCTCTGTGCCCTTCTCAAACCTGGGATTAGGTTGAAATACGGTATGAGCCAAGAATATTTTGCTATGGCTATATTATTGTTTTGTCTTAAGTCTTATGGCATGTCATAGTTCACTGTTGAACTGTGCAAAAGTCAATGTGTGTCGCTTGTTTAATAAAGATAAAATGAGAAAATAGGAGATGGCCACTCACTTAGCTCTGTTATGTTTGCCAAGGCGGACCAGGATGTCATTGATGGTGAAGTTTTTGTTCCATGGTGGATAGAGGATGCAGTGGGCTGCAGTGAGGATCCACTCATCACTGATTAGACTGGCCCCACACAGCAGCTCCTGTGGGCTTTTCTTGTACAACATCACCTGCCTACCATCAAAGCATCCATGAATAACAGGTATCATCATTTTCTTCTGCCAAATTACATCTGTGCCTTTCTTTTTAGGCCGAGGCTGCGGATCTGACTTTTCCGGACTTGTGCATTTCTCACGGTCAATCGTGAAATGATAATTATTCAGGTTTTACTGGTGAAACGTCCATGCAGCATCTGCATACCAACCATTTGATCTCAATCAGATTCATGGGGATAAGCATTTAGATCTTCTTGAGTTTTAGGCTACCGTTTCAAAGAAGCCTACAGTGTTATTTTGAATTAATGTACAGTGAGTGTATTTTAGAGCAGATGGTGTTAACGAACTGTAGTATAGCCAACCTGTGTCGTGTTTCAATCAAAGCACATATTTTGCCTAGTGGTGCGCTTTTGAGTTTTGGCCACATGAGGAAAAAAAAGACAATTTGATCGCAATCATCCTAAAATATCAAAAGAAATTAGGTGGTGTTTTTTTGTCTTAGAGTAACGTTACTGTGCTATTATATTTGGTTATGCTATGTAGAATAGGCTACTATCATTATGTGATCTTGAAGACATCGATTCAGCTTTGATCTAACTTTATTAAAACGGGCACCATTCGCCAGAGTAGCCCTGTTGTCTATGAGTAGAACAGAGACTGTGTGCAAAGTAGAAAACCTCGCATGTGCAAAAGCTTCGGGGGCCCTTGGCTGTCTGGAAGAAAGGTGCAGAAAAGTCAGATCTGTAGCCACTCCATTCTTTTAAATTGGGCAATGCATTGATAACCCCAAAACACATCCTCTAAATGACAGACACACAGATAACTTCCTTTCCCGCACCCATGACGACCATGATCCTAAGTAGTAGTCCTACGTAAATGCAATAGAATGCATGTGGTGTTTTGAATATCTATTAATTTCATTACCATGGTGCACTGGCCACTTCTGCGTCAATCCCTTTAACAATACGGCCTCCTTGGTAGGAGTCAATCAGTTCTTGCTCTCTACCATCCTTCTTACTTATCTTCTCAAACATGGGTCGCTCTCCGCACACTGAAAACAAAGTCATGAAATAGACTCTTTACTCCTCTGTTTGCCGTACCTTACACTTTATGTAAAAAAAATCCTAACCAAAATTATACTACTTACCCAGCTCTCCACTGCCAAAGCTCCGAGGGCTGAAGAAGGATTGTCTGGGCCCAGAGAGTGTTGTCCTTTCCCTTCCGCCAGCCGCCTCCTCATAGTTATCTATTGGGTCATCTGAAAGAGAACAACAGTCCAGCACTCACAGTAAAGAGCATTTATGATACTTGTCAGATATCCTTTCCCCCCCCCCAGTGTCCTAATATTTTAAGTGAATCGTTTAAAACTGGAAAAAGTGTTGAAACAGCTCACCACACATCTCAAGGTCACAGTAGTCCACAGTGGTATTTCCATGCTGGTCCACATAGCACCAGGGTCCCTCCATATCTCCGTCAGGGTTTCTACAGTGGTTCGTCACAAGTTTGACCTCTGGGATGAAATTCTTCCTTTTGCTGAGTGCCAATGCCTTTGGGGAGGCCCAAGCCAGACACGTTTTGCCATTCATGGTAACTGAGAGATCACCTGTATAATCCAAGCCATTGTTGGCCAGGCAGTCCTTCTTAGTGTACTTGGCTTTCCTATCCACTGTAGCAGATACTTTTGGGGGTACCCAAGGCTCACCTGTAAGGGAACAATCACAATAGAGGACCACTAAGACATACTGCAACAAGCAACATGCTCTGCACTTTGTTGTTGAACAAGGAGGCATATAAACCACCAATTGTCAGTGTAAAAGTACACCTAGCTCAGCAACAACATGCAACCAAATGTTGGTTATTATGCAAGTAGTGAAATCATACCACATTTTGGGACGGTGCATTGCTCTCTCCTGACTGTGGGATCCCTGGTGAAGCACCAAGGTCCTTCAGGAGTTTTGTCTGGGTTCCTGCAATAGTTCTCATACAGGGTCTCATCCAGCGAAGAATTGAACTCCCTAAGAAGAGATGTTACCCCTCAGCAACAACACATCACGAATGGAACAACTTTGAAATTACGTTCCTCATGTTATGGGGTCAATAATACATACGTAATTCTGTGTGGGAAGTTACTGCGCCAGTACTGGCATGTTTTTCCTGAGGAAGTAGTGGAGATGGTACCGTTGTAGTTCACACCATTGCCCACTGAGCACTCTCCTGTAAGATGCAGGCCCACATAATATTTGAGAAACAGGATGTCCTGCTCAAAAAATGTATCTTTACATTATAACATTTTCCTGGTAGATTCCTCACACTTTTTAGCTGATTTCAACACAAACATTAACATTCAGTCAATCAATCATTGACGTACAGTGGCTTGCAAAAGTATTCATCCCCCTTGGCCTTTTACCTATTTTGTTGAATTACAACCTGTAACATAAATAGATTTTTATTTTTATTTCATGTAATGGACATACACTAAATAGTCCAAATTGGTGAAGTGAAATGAAAAAAAATAACAATAAAAATAGGCAAGGAGGGCATTTATCAGAGAGGCAACAAAGAGACCAAAGATAACCGTGAAGGAGCTGCAAACCTCCACAGCGGAGATTGGAGTGTCTGTCCATAGAACCACTTCAAGCCGTACACTCCACAGAGCTGGGCTTTACGGAAGAGTGGCCAGAAAAAAGGCCTTTTCTTAAAAAATAAAATAAGCAAACACGTTTGGTGTTCACCAAAAGGCATGTGGGAGACTCCCTAAACATATGGAAGAAGGTACTCTGGTCAGATATGACTAAAATTGAGCTTTTTGGCCATCAAGGAAAACGCTATGTCTGGTGGAAACCCAACACCTCTCATCACCCCAAGAACACCATGTGGGGATGTTTTTCATCGACAGGGACTGGGAAACTGGTCAGAGTTTTAGGATGGCGCTAAATACATGGTAATTCTTGAGGGAAACCTGTTTCAGTCTTCCAGAGATTTGAGACTGGGATGGAGGTTCACCTTCCAGCAGGACAATGACCCTAAGCACTTTGCTAAAGCAACACTCGGGTGGTTTAAGGGGAAACATTTAAATGTCTTGGAATGGCCTAGTCAAAGCCCAGACCTCAATCCAATTGAGAATCTGTGGTATGACTTAAAGATTGCTGTGCACCAGCAGAACCCATCCAACTTGAAGGAGCTGCAGCAGTTTTGCCTTGAAGAATGGGCAAAAATTCCAGTGGCTAGATGTGCCCAAGCTTATAGACACTCCAAGAGACTTGCAGCTGTAATTGCTGCAAAAGGTGGGTGTTCAAAGTATTGACTTTGGGGGGGTGAAGAGTTATGCACGCTCATGTTGTTTTTTTTGTCTTATTTCTTGTATCTTCAAAGTGGTAGGCAATGTTGTGTAAATCAAATGATACAAACCCCCCAAAAATCTATTTTAATTCCAGAATGTAAGGCAACAAAATAGGAAAAATACCAAAGGGGTGAATACTTTCGCAAGCCACTGTATTTGAAATGTGCAGTGTAATCAGGCCATAATTATTACCACTGGCATCAATACACCCTCTCAATTCTTTTATACTGTCCTTGGCTCTCAGCAGTGAAGTGCCTTTGCAAGCTGTGAAGAAGACAGAGCAAGAATTAGAAAACATGAGGAGATACTTGACTCTACATGCTTATAATTGCCAAAGCCGATATTAATGTTTGTTTTTTAAGCATAAAGAGCATAGCATGTGTGGGAAGAGCAAAACGTGTGGGGTCACCGACACGGGGGCTAAAGCCTGTTCCTCAAACAAGTTGACTCACATCTCAGTTGCACTTTGTTCTGGTTCAATACCATCTATTTACATTGGGTGTTCTGACTGATGATTGCATATTCCATGGATAAGGTTTTGATAGAAAACACACGTAATAACGAATAAAAAACAAATACTTACCCAAATAGGTGGCCCAAAAGGCCTTCTAAATTAAGAAAGATCAATTTAGACAGTTATTTGGGGAAAAATACTATAATCATACTTTATTACACAAATAAACATAGTGTTACCCAGGTAAACAGAAAGCTCATGATTTAGTTACCAGTATACCAAGGTGAATATTAATGTGCTTTGCATGATACTTCAATCGAACAAGCCAGACATTCTCACCGTCTTGTCAGGCTTTTCAAAGACTTCACGGGCTTCTTCATGGTCACAGATCTCCTCGATGCACTCCCGTTCCAAGTTCCCAGGTTTCAACTCCTCAAGGAAGGAATTTGCCCGTTTAGCACGGATAAAAACCTGTGAGGCCTCCTTGCTGTTAAGAAATACTATAAACAAATATTTGATAACTCAACCTATTGTTTAGTGAAATTATAACTGAAAATAGCCTAATTCACATCAAGGAGTAACAATTTAAGGAGTATACATTTTCAGAATATCGATATTTTGAAGCTTGCTTTTAAGCTTTCAGGGCTGGTAAATAACTGGTATCTTACCATTTTCACAAAGGGTGATCTGAAGAGTAGAAGAAAATAGTAGAGTGAAAATGAGAGTTGCGGGTATTCGACCCATTGTTGCGGATGGTTAAGACAGAACTCCTTGCAAAACCTAGGACATCACCAAACCTTCTCACCCCCTCAAAATCCAGTACTCATTGAAACCCCCCACTTTCTGTTACATTGAACCACCTGGTTAATATTGAACCACTGTACTAAGACTGACTAGGGGCTGCGCCTCCCACCTGGGTCATGTCAACAACAGAAAATTGCACTCAGTATTTCCATTAAAGTTTCAACTATTACCTATAGCCATGGATACGCTTTCCACACTATGTCAAGAATAGCTTTCTCCATGGTTTATTTTCTGTCAGAGCCTACTCATGGATTACTTTATTTAAAAAATATGTTTGCTATTAAGTCATTTACAAGAGGAATATCAAATGATAAAGACAAAGGCCATGTCAAAAACACACACAATAAATCAACCTTTTAAACACTGCCATTTCCTAATTTAGAGTATGATATAGTGTGTGCTGCATAAACAAGCATAGCAAACACACAGTAAAGTTGCTCCAAACCAGAATATTTGCTGATTCAGTCTCGGACTGTCCCAACCATCTAAATATTTGCACCCAAATATTGAATGACGCATTGGATAAAGAGTGAATGATCAAAGTCGTGTTCAAAAACACCTACAACTGTTGTAAAGCCTCCACAGAGGTACTTCTCTATTTTAATTGGAGTCTTCAACAATAATGATCGTCTTGTTGATGGACCATATTTACAACAGTGTATTAAAATACAGTAAAGCTATTTAATAAGCCTTCATAAACATTCTCTAGACATCAAATATATTTTAGTCAGATAAAAAAGAAAATTATTCATGAGGATTTCTCTTTGTAACCATTAAGATATTTCCTAAAATACAGGGGCAGGTAGTTTTAGTACAGTCCTTGAAAAGAACATTTGCTGTAGATAGTGGCTAGGCAAGATCCACCACAGATGTGAGTCAATATTTGCTGATATCTTTAACTCGTTGACAATTATGGCTCCCTTCTCCAGTAATCTAAATGGAGTATCCTGATGGTGATAACATATTTTATATTCATGACAAATGTATTTTCCTACTAAGTACTGCTTATTGTCTTCTATTAGGTAAAGTACATCTAGCAGGCAAAACAACATTTTTTTCTTCACATCCTTGGTTTTATTTGAAGATTTAAAAAAAATAAAAACAGCAACAGAAAGCAAAACGGTGTGACTTGCAGTTTTAAACTCCTGTTTCTATCTCTATTGTCTCTGCCACAGAGCTCAGTCCATCCTCTCCCTGTAGAATCACCAGGTTGCTGTGTGTTTTGTGCTCCCTTACCACAATGCACTTATCATTAGAATCTGAGACAACTATCTCAATGACATTCTCATTTAGCTGGATCTGGCCCAAATCCTGTTCCAACCCTTCCTCTATTACCACAGAAGATATGGCATTATCATGATACGAGTCATAGGTGCTGACAACAACCTCCCCTGAGTTAGGCATGGCTAAGTCTTCAATGGCCTGAACATACACTACTGTCTGACTCTCCATGTTCTCTTCAGTGACATCAACCCATGGCTTGACCTCTGTCTTGCGAGGGGTCTTTCTAGGTCTGCCTCTAGCAGGGGCAGAGTGGCTAGACTCCAGAGCTGCCAGAGCGTCAGCTAGCTCCCCAGATGTCCGATCTTCTCTCTTTTTATGGGAGAGCTGGTGGCGAACCAAGCTCTGCATTAGCGTGTAGCCAGCACCACATGCCTGACATTTGTAGGGCTTCTCCTCTAGGTGGGACTTCATGTGCCGGCGTAGCTTGGTGGCCATGGTGTAGGCCTTCCCACACACCTCACACTTGTGAGGTCTCTCCCCTGTGTGTAAACGTTCGTGGGCCCGCAAGGTGTGGGGGTCCCGCAAGGCTTTGCCACATATAGGGCAGAGGTAGACTTCCCCTGTGTGTGATATGAGGTGTCTGCGGAGTTCAGGCACCTGTGAGAAGTACTGATTACAATGGTTACACTTGTAAGGCTTTTCCCCTGTGTGGATGCGTAGATGCCCCAAAAGGTTCCCCCGCTGTCGGAATGTCTTACTGCAGTGGGGACAGGCATAAGGCCGTTCTCCTGTGTGCAAGCGCATGTGATTCCTAAGGGAGCCCGAATTGGCCAGTTCTTTATCGCAGACAGGGCACTTGAGCTTAGGAGCATGGTAATTTTCTTCCTTGGCGCGGTGGGCCTCCCTATGAATACGTAATGAAGGCCGGCGGGCAAAAGCCTTCCCACAGATATCGCAGACAAAAGGCCTCTCCCCTGTATGAAGAACTTCATGCTCCTTCAGATCCCGTTTCAGGCCATAGCTCTTGTCACACTGCTGGCACTTGAATGGCCTCTCTCCCTTATGCATCAGAAGGTGGGCCCTGAAGTTCTCTTGAGAGCTGTAATTCTTACCACACTCTGTGCATAAGTAAGGCTTTAGGTCCGAGTGAGTGAATTTGTGCTTCTTCAGGTGACAGAGCTGAAAGAAACTCTTGTCACACTCGTCACATGTATACCTCCTTTCCCTGATGTTAAAGAGGTCTGGAGCTGTCATAAGCTCCTCCGGGTCTTTCTTCCCCCCTTTGTCACTATCCTTTGGGATTTCATCTGCGCTTATATTTTCTCTATCTTTTATGTCTGTTTCTTGGCAAGCTTGCCCATTTTCATCACCAACTCTGGACGTAACCTCCAATGTCACTTGACGATCCAGATATCTATTTTTGCACCCTTGAAGACGCTTGTGGATGCAGCTGACTAATGAATGCACCTTCCTGGGTTTAGCAGCCAGTCTGCAACTGGCCCTGACCACCTGTGGCCCATGTTCCTCCTGGGGATTTCTTACCACATTACCTGGTTCTTCACTGCTCTTTGGAGGCTCGTCTGCAGGACTCACAAGTTTGTCCTCATTAGAGCATGGCACATTGGTTATTTCTGGAATGAAACATTCTGTTTTTATTATTTTGCCTGAGTCAACTTCTCCATTCTGTTCCATTGTTTTATCACCCCTGGAATGAGAGTCTCTCACACCTCTCTTTTTCATTTTGTAGATAAGAGGTTTGGTCCTTTTGATTCCAGCCTGGCTTTTCTCCTCCGCCACTATCGACCCCAGTGGAGAAGTTGACATGTCTGAATCTTCAGTGTGCTCCTCAGGCTCTGTAAGACATACACACATCTTCCACGTAACATTTCGGAAACAACTATCGAAATATAAAATGTCATCATTTCATAACATCATCCTTATTAGTAAAAACATTTATTAGTTAGTGTGTATTAAGAATGTGGGTGTCAGGCTTACCTGTAAGCTTGAGCTCTTGCTCCATGAAGTTTACACCTGGGGATCTATCCTCCCTGGACTTGCGAGGTGTAACTTGTTTGCGAGGTTTGCCTGGTGTTATTAGTGACCCTCCTTGGCTTCCATCGTGTTCCGGAGGATCAGCTAGGAAACTCCAAAGCAGAAGTTCTGTCCCTGGGTTGATGTCTTTGCAGGCCCTTAGACAGAGACTTCCATCCACCTCATGAACAGTAACATTCTGTTCATCCTTTCTCCTTGCATTACAGGCAAATCTGCATAAAACAAAGAGGGTTTCTCTCTCCCAATGACCAAATTAAATGTGACAGTAATGTTAATGTGTTTGATACAGCTGAGCGCTACAACAACAAAAAAACATTGTGTTATTCTTCTTTACCTAGAGACACCTACCTAATCCAATAGCACCTGTCCCAAAGATGCCCCTTGATTATTGTCTGATATGCTTCTTCCATCAAGCTCTGACGACAACAAATGTGTTACATTCAATACACTTGCAATATTATAGAAACTTGAGCAAGTGTGTGCCTCCGCCATCACAACCACTCTGATACACACCTCTGTAAAGTCTTCACTTTGGTCAAAAGTGTTGCTTTGGTTTTCCACACCCAGAAGCATCCCTTTCTGCAGTGCATGTCCTACACACCAGAGCCCCAACTGGCCATCATTTGCTAGAGAGGGGCCCACTGTCAGTCCACGAGGAACAGCATTCAGCACACTGTGTAGGAAGTCCTGGTTTAGGGATGGGCCCCTCATACCCAGAGAGTCCATCCTACTCTCTGTAGCCACAAAATGTAGAGACTCTTAAAAATGCAAATGTTTTGAACGTCGTTTACAATGACTAGCTTACAATGGCACACAAAAAAATGCACGTTTTGGATGTCATTTACAATGACTAGCTACATTGGAAGTATCTCCTTGATTTGTGTTTCAAGCTGTCATTGATACAGTACTTGTATAATGTGACACAGTACTGTATACGAAACAGCAGCCACATGTACATACAATAGGAATATAGCTAGCTGAGCTTTATGGCCATCATTGATCAATAATTGTGTGTGACATGCATACGTGATTGCGTGGACCTGGCGGGTGGCAAGCTTTGTCGTGACAACCTATGTGTACATGCGCCGACAAGGCAACACATCTCAGTGCTAATGTAAGCCCCTGTCAAAACCATTAGCCAACGTTAACAGAATTTTCTCACTAACAAAAGTTGGCCTGCTTAACTGGAAACAGTACACGTCGACAAGGGACCGTGAGTAAGTTTGTCAATGAATTGTGACACAGGCAGTCAATTATTATGAAGAAGCACAAGCCAACTATTAACTGTCGAGCTAGCAAGCTATGCTTTCAGTAGCTAACGTTAGCTCGAACAGGCTTGAGTATATATCAGAACTCTAGAAACAGTGGTTATTTAGCTTGATAGCTAATTAACGAACGTTAACGCTTTTTTAATTTGTTCTCGGTGTCACTGATGATGCTAACTAACAAACTCAAGCACCTGTTTTTGCTACCATGCATGCTACATTGTTGTTGTCTGGCTAACCAGTCGACGACAGTGTGAACATGATACTACGATTAGGATATCAAACATATTTCAACTGGACGTTCGATTCGCGGCAATAACACGAAAATATTTTAACTAACTCAGGATTTCCACAGTGTCTTGGCCAATTTGTATCACTCGTTTTTTCCATTTGAAAACTCCGGGAAAATCATCGTTCTCCAGCCGAGGACAGAATCCGGAAGTCCTCAAGTTCCTTTCTATCGAAACATTCCGACAGGAAATGTGTCATTTGACCCACATCGTAAATGCTATATTTATTCTAATTAGAATGGTTAAAAAGCCAGATTTAGTCATGGATCTTTAGCTATCGTACCTTGCTGCTTTAGGTTTTTTCCAACTTCAACATATATTTGTCAGCGGCAATAGGAACTCATGTACGTTATCTCGTAGAGAGCAAGTGCCGTGGTCCCATTTATGGTTTTGCTATTGCCAGACTGAAATTTAATGTCGAGTTTATTTTAAATACTAGGACTAATTGTATTACCTGATCCACTTGTATTCATGAACTGCCATTATATTATGCTTTTTCTACCAACAGACTTGACATGGTATGCTGAGGTGGGGAGTCTGGGGACCTATGCACTATGGCAGAGTCACTTGCCATCCAGGACCATTCAACAGAAGCAGAACTATGCACCAAGTAGTAATATGAATAAATTTGGCCTAGTAGCCAGCAGATTGCTTACAGTTGCAGACAGGCTAGGGTCGGACAGTCTTCCTGTGTAAATTAAGACACAGCGCCGGCTCCGAAAATGTACCTCAAATACAGCGACGAGAAATGTGTTGTACTCCGAATTGTCCCATTATCCCAACTGTTACACCGAGTTGATTAAACGACTGCTAAAATAACAGCGGAGCCGGCGCGAGATATGGCTCGCAAAACGTAACCCAAACCAGGGATGATAAATACATTGAACTTCCGAATTGTCCCATTATCCCAACTGTTACACAGAGAAGATCAAATAGCAGTTGTTCAATCGTCTCAGTGTAACAGTTGGGATAATGGAACAATTCAGAGTACAACACATTCCTCATCCCTGGATGGGGTACGTTTTGGCTCTGATGTGTCTTAATCTACACAGAAAGCCTGTCTGACCCTAGTGCAGCTGTAAGCAAGTGGGTTGGATCTGCTGGATAGCCTAGTAGTATCTATGTGTTCTATCCTCTACTAATCAATGATCTGCTGTTTTGATCAGTGGAGGCTGCTGAGGGAAGGACGGCTCGTAACATGTGCCTGAAATAGAGTATAATGGCTGAAATGGAGTGAAAGGAATCAAACACATGAAAACCATTCCATTCCAGCCATTATTATGAGTCGTCCTCCCCTCAGCAGCCTCCACTGGTTTTCATATAGCATAGTCTGTTTTGATATCTGTTGCCTTGATAGCCCATCTTTGCAGGTTAGTTCAATAAATGGATGCTATTCAGGTGCAGTAAGAAAAATTAAATAAAACATTTGACGCTCATCCAGAGATTGCATAGTCACTTTACTTCTACCTACATACATATTACCTCAACTAACCTGTGCCCCTGCACATTGACTCTGTACTGGTACCCTCTGTATATAGCCTCACTACTGTTATTTTACTGCTGCTCCTTAAAAAAAACAAGTGTTAAGTAAAAACAAATATTTATTTATTTATTAAAGCTGCATGTTGGTTAAGGGCTTGTATAACTAAGCATTTCACTGTCTACACCTGTTGTATTCGGCGCATGTGACAAATAAAATTAGATTTGATTGTATTTTGATATGCTATAATCTTCTAGTGAAATAAAAGACATTGAGTCCTCTGAGACAGAAGGAGCCAACCAGAGATTGAAAGTCGACCACTTGCTTTTCACCATTGAAAGACACCAAAAATGTTACTTCTGGTGTGATTATTAGATATTTCCGTCCAGTGCCTTTACACACAGACTCGCACTAAAAGAGCCTTAGACTATGACTAAGAGCAGCTGAACTGTGTTTGACTGTTTCATTTGTTCGGATACTTTGATACATTTCCCAGTGCCACTAGGCCTATCATTTCTTTATGTGAATATTGCTAATGAAATGTACTCCACAACTTCTATTGTTGGCGTTGAATTATTTTGTCATCCATGTATCATTGCTTGACATAACTTGACATTTTACCTTCGAATGATATTGCTTAAAATGTACCTTTGTCATGCCTTACAGTTTGCGACGAGTGCAAAGACAATTTTATTGATGAATGCCCCACACATGGCCCTCCAGTATTTGTGCCTGACACCCCTGTGCCAGTGGGTTGTCCTAAACCGTGCCGCCCTTACTATCCCTAGTGGCATTGAGGTCATTCAGGAAGGCAGTGAGGTGGACGTGTATTGCGTAGACAAAGACATTCCCAGGTGGGGCACTCTTCGGTCCTTACCAGGGTGAAGTGATGTCACAGGACAAGTCCTCTGGTTTCTTCCCCTGGATGGTAAGTTGAATCCACAAACCTCCTTACTATGTTTTGCAATTCACTTTTCACTCGTATGACTCATGAAATTGTCTTCCTAATGTCATGCATCAGGTGTAACTTTAAGGCACTCGCATCTACGTATTTATGTCAATGATTTTTTTATCCCTAGTTGGTGGACAAAAACAACTCATACAAATCCATTGATGGTAGCGACGAAACCAAAGCCAACTGGATGAGGTATGTCCGAAACTCTTCAGAGGACATTGAGCGAAACCTGACAGCCTTCCAGCATGGTGAGCACATCTACTTCCGGGTGTGCCGTGACCTGTCAGTGGGAGAGAGACTTCGGGTACGGTACAGTGATGACTACATGGACCGATTACACCCCATGGCCCAGGACACCATTGACAGCAACTTGGCCACAGGTAACACTCCTAACTAATCCCTTTGCCAGCCCTCTAGTTAACTACCAAACATATTGTTATTGCTTTCCAGAGTGCTACAATGTGTGTACTTTTCTACCCATATCACTGATCTAAGCTCTCCTAAATAGTTATTCTAAGAAATGCAATAGTATGACATTTTGACCACCGGGGGGAGCCATGTTGCAAAATACATGCAGAAGCTCAAACAATGAATGGCAATATCAAACCAGTAGTCACCTTTTGAAATTAATAGTTCATATATCAGCATGTCGTTTTACGCACAAATATAGTTAATAAAGAGGATTTTGTCATTTTATTATGTAAGAATGATTACTTGTTTGTTTATATGGGGTGGCGGTAGCCTAGTGGTTAGAGTGTTGGACTAGTAACCGGAAGGTTGCAAGTTCAAATCCCCGAGCTGACAAGGTACAAATCTGTCGTTCTGCCGTCATTGAAAATAAGAATTTGTTCTTAACTGACTTGCCTGGTTAAATAAAGGTAATACAAAATATTATTATAAGCAGTTTTAAGGTGCTTACCCATCAGAGGCTGATCAAGTTAACTTGTCAAGCCCCTGGAATGTTACAGCCCGGGACCGGGAGGCCAACCAGGGCCTCATCGAGCACTACGGGTCCCCAGAGATCCAGGGCCTAACTGAACAACCAGAACCAATGATTTGAGATCATTGCCAGTTGGATGGAGGCACAGGGCTTCCTGATCAGTGAGAACTCCTGGCAAGCGATGCTTCCAAAAGTGGCGCAACATGGAGCGCACGTACAAAGATTATGTGCTGGCGTCCAAGAGGACTGACTGGACGCAGGAAACAGCCCGAGTTCTTTGACCAGTTCCATGCACTCATGGGCCAGAGGCTGAGCTCCAAGCTGGCTCCTGCTGACACCCCAGCCAGGGCGTTGACCAAGCTGAAGCCTAAAGCTATAGCACCAACTCCAAGCCCTCTATGCTATTGTAGTCCCATCGGGCCATCCCGTCAACCTCCGTATCCCCTCCACCCCAGAGTCAGAGATTGGAGTCTATGAAGGCACCACTGAGCCTGAACCGCTAGCCAGGAAGTCCAGGAGCAAATGGTTCCCACATCCCAAGATACTCCAGTCAAATGCGGAGGAGAAGAGGGCAGAGAATCAACTCCAAAAGGGGAGGAGGTCATGGCTTGGGGATGACACATGTTATGACGTTGAATCTTAGCAGTTGGCCTATAACTGAAAAGGACGCAGCCATTTTCAAAATCATTGACAGTCTTTGTGTAATAACTCTTCATTTTTCTCTGTCTTCCTATCCACGTCTCTAGCTGCTGAGAACGGTGGGTCCCTGCCTGTGTGGTCAGATTCGGAAAGTGATCAGTCAGGACATTGAGGCTTTAGTAGAGCTGTACAGCTCTCCAGAGATCCAGGGACTGATCAGGGAGAACAAGACCCGAACCAAGAGGATCTTTGAGATCCTAGCTAGCAGGCTGAAGGAGCAAGGCTTCCCCATCAGTGATGTGCCTGAGCAGGCGGGGGGGTGATGCTTCCAGAAGTGGCAGAACCTGTCGAGGATCTACAAGGAGTACGTCCTCCACCCAGAGAATGCTGACATGGCCAAGAGGAAGATTCCAGCCTACTTCAACAGGCTCTAGGACCTCATAGGCCACCGGCTCAGCCTTCAACTAGTTGAAGACTCCCCCGAGCCTGATGGCAGCATGGGAGATGCTGAGGCAGATGCAGGGGTTGAGGACATAAGCCAGAGTCTGTTACACATTGTGAAGGTGCCGGCGAGCCCCATTGACATTGTCAGTCCCCCCTCCACTTCTGCCACCTTCTCCTTTTCACATAGAGAAAACCACCTCCGTGTTAGAACCAGTGGGTGGAAGATAAGGAGGATGGCAGATATATTGGATGTCTTTCAGGGTTATAGGGAGGAGGACAAACGATTGCAAGAGGAGAGGGAAAGGAGGGCAGAGGAGCGCTTTAATCAGCTGCGAAGCCTTCTGCAGCAACAGCACACCGAGACTATGGCGGTGATGAGAGAACTGATCAATTCCATGAAGATGAAAAAACTATGATATATATATATATATAAGTTTGGACACACCTACACCTACACACCTACTCATTCAAGGTATTTTTTAACATTTTTTAAAACTATTTTCTACATTGTGGAATAATAGTGAAGACATAAGAACTATGAAATAACACATATGGAATCATGTAGTAACCAAAAAAGTGTTAAACAAAACAGCTTCAAACAGCCACCCTTTGCCTTGATGACAGCTTTGCACACTCTTGGCATTCTTTCAACCAGCTTCACCTGGAATGCTTTTCCAACGTTCTTGAAGGAGTTCCCACATATGCTCAGCACTTGTTGGTTGCTTTTCCTTCACTCTGTGGTCCGACTCACCCCAAACCATCTCAATTGGGTTGAGGTTGGGGGATTGTGGAGGCCAGGTCATCTGATGCAGCACTTATCACTTTCCTTCTTGGTGAAATAGCCCTTACACCGCCTGGAGGTGTGTTGGGTCATTGTCCAGTTGAAAAACAAATGATAGTCCCACTAAGCCCAAACCAGATGGGATGCCGTGTGGCTGCAGAATGCTGTGGTAGCCATGCTGGTTAAGTGTCTTGAATTCTAAATAAATCACAGACAGTGTCACCAGCAAACCACCCTCACACCACAACATCTCCTCCTCCATGCTTTATGGTGGGAAATACACATGCAGAGATCATCCATTCACCCACACCGCCTCTCACAAAGACATGGCGGTTGGAACCAAAAATCTTGAATTTGGACTCCAAACCTAAGGACAAATGTCCACTGGTGTAATGTCAATTGCTCGTGTTTCTTGACCCAAGCAAGTCTCTTCTTCCTATTTATGTCCTTTAGTAGTGGTTTCTTTGCAGCAATTCGACCATGAAGGTCTGACTCACAGTCTCCCCTGATCAGTTGATGTTGAGATGTGTCTGTTACTTGAACTCTGTGAAGAATTTATTTGGCCTGCAATTTCTGAGGCTGGTAACTCTAATGAACTTATCCTCTGCAGTAGAGGTAACTCTGGGTCTTCCATTCCTGTGGCGGTCCTCATGAGAGCCAGTTTCATCATAGTGCTTGATGGTTTTTGCGACTGCACTTGAAACTTTCAAAGTTCTTGAAATGTTCTGTTTTGACTGACCTTCATGTCTTAAAGTAATGATAGACTGTAATTTCTCTTTGCTTATTTGAGCTGTTCATAATATGGACTTTTACCAAATAGGTCCAACTTCTGTATACCCACACTACCTTGTCACAACACAACTGATTGGCTCAAACGCATTGCGAAGGAAAGAAATGACACAAATGAACTTTTAACAAGGCACACCTTTTAATTGAAATGTATTCCAGGTCACTACCTCATGAAGCTGGTTGAGAGAGTGTGCAAAGCTGTCATCAAGGCAAAGGGTGACTATTTGAAGAATCTCAAATATAAAATATTTTCTGATTTGTTTAACACTTTTTTGGCTACTACATGATTCCATATGTATTATTTCCTGTAAATAAATGCTCTAAATGTCAATATTTGTATTTGGAATTCGGGAGAAATGTTGTCAGTAGTTTATAGAATAAAACAAAAATGTTCACTTTACCCAAAACACATACCTATAAATAGTAAAAACAGAGAAACTGATCATTTTGCAGTGGTGTCTTAATTTTTTCCAGAGCTGTATATACATACACATGTGTGTATGTACAGTTGAAGTCAGAAGTTTACATACACTTAGGTTGGAGTCATTAAAACTCGGTTTTCAACCACTCCACAAATGTCTTGTTAACAAACTATAGTTTTGGCAAGTCGGTTAGGACATCTACTTTGTGCATGGCACAAGTCATTTTTCCAACAATTGTTTACAGACAGATTATTTCACGTATAATTCACTGTATCACAATTCCAGTTGGTCAGCAGTTTACATACACTAAGTTGACTATGCCTTTAAACAGCTTGGAAAATTCCAGAAAATTATGTCATGGCTTTAGAAGATTCTGATAGGATAATTGACATCATTTGAGTCAATTGGAGGTGTACCTGTGGATGTATTTCAAGGTCTACCTTTCAACTCAGTGCCTGTCACAGCTGTTTCGCCTCATCACATTGTCCTATGTAAGATTAAACTCTGGCCAAAACAATGGCTCCATTGCTGACACAACTAGGCAGCAACAAGCATTTTCATTTTAAATTGAAAAGAGAAGTATCAGACCCATGGGACAGGCTGATCTAGTCAGTACGTTTTACTTATTAATGAATCAGTGGGTTTATTTCGTAGTTCTCATTCATGCAATTATTCTTCCAGGTTCATGTTGTCCTTGCCAGGCAATGGATAAAAAATGTCCCATCGTTCTTTCTCTCTTTTCTGGCCATGACGGATATTGAGGTTGATGAACTGTGCTATTGGTTATGTTATATAACCAGCAGATTGGAAACAACATTCATTATTCATTCTGGCCATGTCTGCAGCTGCAGGGAGATTGTAATGGATAGTCCACAGAAGGGGTGGCAGGTAGCCTAATGGTTAGAACGTTGGGCCAGTAACCGAAAGGTTGCTAGATAAAAATCCCGAACTGACAATGTAAAAATCTGTCGTTCTGCCCCTGGACAAGGCAGTTAACCCACTGTTCCTAGGCCGGTCATTGTAAATAAGAATTTGTATCATAACTGACTTGCCTAGTTAAATTTAAAAATATATATTTATTAAAAAGGACAACTGCCTGGAAACGCTGGATGATTTATTGTTGCCTTATATCCAACCACTGCCTCTGCATCAGTTAATTTACATAACAATGTAGCTACATCATTAGTTGGAAGTGCTGTTGTTTAGGGCTATAAAGTGTATGCGCATTGCACACCATTGCATGAATAATGATTGCACTACTTACACACAAGCTCATATCTTAACAAATAGGCAGGAATATAATGGCCATGGCATGCTAAAACAATCTGACAAAAGATCATTCAGAATCTCATGAAGATGTAAATTTGTTTTTTAAAATATATACAAACGATGACTTAAGGCCTAAGTACAATAACACACAAAATAAGACATTTGTTTAATTTATTTCCAAGAAAAAAAAACATATACATATAAACATATAATTTTTTAAAATTTTAACTAGGCAAGTCAGTTAAGAACAAATTCTTATTTTCAATGATGGCCTAGGAACAGTGGGTTAACTGCCTGTTCAGGAGCAGAACGACAGAACGACAGATTTGTACCTTGTCAGCCCGGGGGTTTATTACCAGTGTTCTTGTAAATTCAACACCGTGCATGTGAAACAGCCATACTTTAGTTAGTCAATAAGTTATAATTTAATTAGGTTGATGATATTCCGGTCTGTTACAGTAAATCTTTGTTTTTGTGTGAAATGGCTTGGACGGGTGATATTAATATGTAACTTCATCTCAACGTGATAACGGTAGCTCATTCAGCTATGAAAAGCTAGCTACTGTATCGTAGGTCAGGTCCAAGGTTATATCAGTTACGCAAAATGAGCTCTGAGGATAGGAAGTATCAATAAATAGATATATTACATCAATGTCTGCCCGGATGTGGTGTTAGGTGCTGATACTGTACATAGTGCTCTCTGGATGCCCGGGTATTTGCACATCCTCAGTACAACTCGACGAGAATCAGATTTTGGCATGATATATTTTGAAGATGTTTTTATTTTCACACATTTTGTGTGTCAGTGTGTATATTTTCAAATTACACAGTGTGTTCCTCACTGGTGCAGTCTATAAGCAGTTCACTTAACAAAAGCTATGTAAAAAATAAAACCACAATGGAGAACAATACCTTTTGTACATAACTGAAGCAAAGTGGGTTGAATGGAAACAGGTGTGAAATTGAGTTGATAGTTGTATTGTAACTACTTTA
The DNA here is from genome assembly GCF_018296145.1 of Oncorhynchus tshawytscha. Lineage (NCBI taxonomy): Eukaryota > Metazoa > Chordata > Actinopteri > Salmoniformes > Salmonidae > Oncorhynchus > Oncorhynchus tshawytscha. Next base: position 56,819,182 of record NC_056440.1, read on the forward strand.
AATATAACATGTATATCAACTCTCGTATTCTCCTAAGATAGAATACATCTGCACATATTCATAAAAATGACAAATACAGTATATTACTACATTAAACACTGCATGATTTTTTAAATACATCATGTGGAAAACTTTAGCTGCCGTTTTTAGACCCTGTGTAATAAGATACACTTTAAACATGTAGTCCACTGTAATTTCATCACTGTTACAGTATATCTATGAATACTAATACTTGTCCTTTCAGTAGTACACCGGGCTTTTGAATCTCCTATCCGTTCAATATTGGCTGCCTTTAAGTTTCTGCCAGGTGCATTTTCTCGATTGCTTTCCAAGCGTGTGAATACATCCCTTTACAAATAAAATGACAGCTCTACTCTAGAATAATTCACTGATATTTATCATACCCTTACATACCATATACACAATCCCCTACAACACAAAAACACAGGCATTATCATATTTATTCTGTTCAGCTATAAAAACAGATCATAGAGGTGGTTAAGTATAGGTACTGTAGGCAAAGTATTACATTGCATTGATGAGTTTCATTGAATATATAAAATGTGTTCATAATTGGTATTCTTTGGAAATTCTGTGATATTCAGTGACATTTCAGTTTGGTGTATGCTACTGTTGTCATGGGATGCTGTGGGATAATTAATCGCAGGTAATGGGATACTTTCAATATAAGTGGATGAATAGATTTAGGCTATTAAAGGAAGGCAGTTGACATGCCCCCCCCCATTTGGGTATTTGGAAGGGCAAAGCGGACAGGTGGTTATCTTAGTCATACAGTGGGTGCCACATGGCGATCTGCTTACGGGGGTTGTCTAGCATTTGCTGCCAGTGTTGGAGGCCAGTGTTAGAGGCCTGTAAACCCAGCTGACAGCGGCCCAGGGACTCCTGCTCACCAGGACCTGCCTGGTTCAACACCTCCAAGTCCAGACTGGATTTAGACAGCAGCTCGCGGGGAACCTCCAGCATCATCATCTCATTCCACACTGGGTTCATCTTGTGCTTGACCCGTCGCGTCTGCTTCTTCTTCCTCCTCAGCTTGGTAGTCTGGTGCTTCAGGGCCAGTTTCACAGACAGGTCTAGGAACAAGGAACGAGGCTTTCACTACAATGACATCCACCAACCAAAATATTTTTCTATCTTAGCATACTCTAGCGTCAACCTGTGGATGGACTACCCATTCACGGTTGTATGGTTTAATGAGCAGTTGTAGGCGTCATACAGTATGAGCGGCAATGGGTTAAATTAATAAACAGGGTGTACCTATGGAGTTCTTCAGCTTGTCTGACTGTAGTCCTCGAGCCTTCATCACCACTACTCCCAGCCGGTTGGCTGCAGGCAGGTAACTTATAGACAGCAGGAGCTCTCCAGCTGCCTGGACATCCTGCCGATTGTAGTCAATAGTCAATTACACCTATTCACTGTGATTAGAACAGGTCACATGAAAACGTTTCCTCTGCAAATAATGTCAAAAACACACAGCGGGAAACTTCAACACATAGCAGACTTTAATATACATAGGTTAGAACAAATATCAACAAGCAATGTCCATTTATGAATGACAATAAGGTACGCCTGTTACCTTGACACCATCATTAGCGGACACAAAGGTCTGATTCACTAGTAATCAAATGGACTGGATGAATGGCTGAGTGAGTCACCTCTGTGCCTCAGGAAGACTAGGATTCATTAGGCACAGATCCTTATAATCCCTGCCATTATGCTTCTGATGCTACTGGTGAATCTCATATTGATCTGAAATTGTGCCACTTTGGTAAATGGTCTTCCTGCGTGGGTTAGGGGCATTGCAACTCCTACACATACTGCAATATGTCCCAATATGTCACTTTACTAAGTGGAATATCAGAGACTCTTACAACCAGGAAAGAGTCTGTCGTAAAAGTAATATCATATAAACGTAATGCGTAATATGTGTGTAGGAGAGGCTTTACAGTCAAACTGTTATCATGCACAACCAAACTGTGTGGAGGGTTGATTTGTGAAAGTAATTGATATCTAGGGTCTTTGGTCATCCAGTAGTGCACATATGAGGAAGAGGTTCGTATTATGTTCAAACAGGCCACACACAAAAATAGGGAGCCCGCTAATGGACAAAAAGTCAAGGATTGTGCATTAGCCAATATGCAGCATAGACGAGGCATGATTGTCTTTTTAGGGGATGCTTGAAAATGACATGTTAACTACATCATTCTAACAGCACCAAAGAGCACAGTACAATTTTACAGCTTGAGCATCCCTTTATAGTCTGCGATACATAGCAAGTAAACCCTTTAAAGTAGCAGCCTGACTCACTCTTTGATTTGCTGTGAGCAATAGATCAAAGGGGGGGTAAGTAATCGATGCAAAGGGAATGGGGTAGTCTTGTTTTTTTTAATTAGTGTTCTTCTCTGAGTCATAACTCTGCACATCCACATCTAAATCCACAGTTTTGTGAAAATGTTTCTCTCTCTTTCAGTGGACGTCTGATAAATCAAACATCTTCTCTCTTTCTTCAGTGGAGTATCATAGTGTGTAATCTCCTGAGGAGCTACAGCACAGTCTACTGCTGTGTGTGTCATCACTGGCTTCTGTCGGCCCCATCTGCCCCCTGTGTTCTCTTTATGCAGCTATGACCATTAAATAAAGAGCTGAAAAACTTCTCACTGTGTTCAATTAGAAATCATTTATAGCTATTCTCCCGTGGCGGTGTATCACTTGCGTCACAGCCTACATCAGACAAAACTGCCGCCTTCCCCTCCCTGCATTTCTCAGCCTCCTCCTGTCCTCTCCATCTCCCTCTATCTGCTATTTGTCTTTGGCAAAGACTGATTTCTCTCGTGTCATCCTCGTATCTCTCTCCGTCATCTCCCTCTCGTGCATCATCCCTGTTTGTGATTCCTGGCAGGACTTCATGCTCTCTTGCGCATCCCAGAAGAAAGATAGTCCCAAGGGTTTGTGATGACGTAGATTCTGATCTCCTGCCTAGCTCTTGGAGGCTTACGATGGAGCTGCCAGGAAGGACTGGAGAGCTGGCTGTTTTTTTATTAAATCCCTATTTGCATTCAGGTGTCCTTGTAGCCGAAGTTTTGAAGAACAGCTTGTGGGTGGACAGAATGAGCTGTTCCGAAAGAAAAGAGAAAGAAGATCATATTGGGGTTTCTTATAATTCCCCTTTTTTTTAAAGGTTTCCCAGCCTTGCAAATGGATCAGAGACTGAATAAACTTGCAGTATACATTTTGTCTCTGTATGTACTCAATCCTTTCAGAGATTTCTATCAAAACGTCCAACAACAATCTCTCTTTCAACACTATATACAAATACTCCCTGTGCCACTGAGAATGAGGCGTGAAATGGATTTCCTTTTTCTGTAGCGGTTTGAGTAGCTGTCCTTTTAACCAAATCCTCTTTAGGTTAACATAAAGCCGGATGGTTGTCGCTTTATCTTGAGGAGGCTTGACAGTGCTTGTTACAGGGTAGCCATACAGACAGGCAGACCAAACCTAGCTATTGAGATAAATGAGTTTGGCCTTGAGTAAAAACGATTTTGATCACAGTGCCTAGTATTCAGTTTCACCAGATCCACAGAACAGTTGTCCAGTTTGAGAGCTGGGATGGCTCAAGTCACTATCAGATCACCGAGGGGTAAGGGCTCTCGAAGGACGCCATGGCAACGCCTACTTTTTTATAACGAACACCTGACAGCCCAGAGAAGCACAGGTTAGAGATAGTTAGTGGAAACACACAAAATATCAGTGACTCAGCCAATACATCTCACCCCAATTCAGAATCCCTCATCATACCACCCAATCTTCAAAAGAAGATAAACAGTTACAGTACTCAAACTATATCTATGATGGTCTCAAAGAGGAACACAGTCCTATACAATTCAATTTACAAAAATATAATAATATTAAAAGAGGAACTGCACGCGCTGATTTGGCTCCTTTTATGGCTCGCTGCGGCCTTCTGGGAGAGAGGAAAGGAGGAGCTGGGATCCTTTGAGAGGTTCATGGCTCTGTTCAAGGCAGTCTTCGACCATCCTCCCAGAGGGCAGAAAGGGAGTGGAGATACTTCTCCAGCGGGGTGCCCAGACCGCTGCGGAGTATGCCCTCACCTTTCGGACTGTGTCAGCCTCCAGCAGATGGAATGAGCCGGAGCACCGCACTCTTTTCCGGTGAGGATTGCGCAAAGAGGTCCAGACGGAGTTGGCGTGTCGAGATGACAACCTATCCTTGGACGCACTCATCGCGATGGCCATCCGTCTGGATAACCTTCTTCTGGAGCACCGGCACCTACCTCTCTCCTCGCCCTCCTGCTTTGGCTGTCCTGAGGCAGAGCCTGAACCCATGCAGGTAGGGGCCACACACCTTTCCACGGAAGAGCGGCGTTGCCGGAGACAGCTGGGGCTCTGTTCCTATTGCGGCCAGGAGGGGCACCAGCTTCAGTGGTGTCTGGTGCGTTCCAACCCGGGGTCCACTATGGCAGAGGGGCGGCCATGTATGCGCACAAACCAATCTCCCCGGCACGCTCCCAATCTCCCCGGCGTATTCGTGACACTCCTCAAGAAATGCCTGCGGCTATGACAGAAAACAAACTTGAGTTGGCTTGGGGGTGTGGTTTGATGTGGGTGTTTCTTACGTGGGCCCTTTCCACCACCAGGACACAACCATCTGTCAGAACCTTGCCCGCAGCCGTTTCCTCCCACTCAATCTCAACAAACCTCCTGGAGGTTGAGTTGAATAACTACAGATGCGTGAGGAGATGACGGAGAAAACTTTGAATAGGTCAGTAGCCTACAGAGTAATAACGAGAAGAATGCAATTGCTGAATGCATGTATACATTTTAAACTAAGTGTTTTGATAACGTTTAAAATGTAGCAACAGTTCCATGTAGAATAAACAACCCTTTACATAATACCGTAGAAGCAGTGTTCTGCTAACGTAATAATGAGCACCTTTCATTGTCATTCCCAGTCGATACAGATACTGTGCCTATCAGCCTGTCAAGTGGTAGTGGGGCTACCTTGGCAAACATGTCAGAGTGGTCATACCTTCCTGTGTGAAATCCTGTATGCAACAGGAGTTCCCTGATCAGATGCCGAATACACAGGGTTTCTCCCTCCCCATATTGACTGACACCATTCAATTCAATCATTTAAAAAAAAAGACAATACAAGTAAAAAGTTGTTTCTAGTAAAATGTTTATGCAGAGTGCAAGATCTCTCTCCATTCAGAGACATCTGTATCAAGCTCATCTGTCAGTCTGGACTTCATCTCATCATCTTGCAAGTCTTCATGTGCTGGCTCCATTCATGTTTCTGTTAACACATGCACATAGTCACTGTTCTATTACCAATGGCAGTTAGGATAGGTCATATCTGACACACAAACGGGTGTTATGTTGAAGTTTCAACAAGTCAGACTAGACCTACCTAATTCTGTTCTCCCTATCAACGACCGTTGGTGAGCAGGTAAGAGGTGAGGCTGGAGGTGAGGTCTTTGCCAGAGCCCCTTTGATGGGCATGGCAGCATAGATCAGCTCCTGGCCCCTCATCAAAGATACTGGTCAGTCACACACACACAGAGCACTGATTATGATTAGCCTGGTGGATCCAACCTGAACGCTGGGTTCATCTTTTTTATTTCTATTCAGATCAAGCTTGTTCCACCAAGCTCGCTTATGCCCCGGACATTATATGCATCTAAAAAGATAGAAAATAAGCAACAAGTAATGTCAGTTTACATCAATTATGTTTCACAATTGGGTTTTCAGAATGTATCAAAGTAACGAAGGGGGTTACCTTGTGTATTTGTACAAATGATGAGCCTGTGAACGCTGTTGCCGCCGACAGGTGAAGGTTGCTGGCCGGATACTTGCCATAGGAATGCTCACAGCGAGGGCAAGTCTGCATGATGCTGATGAGGGTCCTCTTGCTCGTCTCTATGCTGCATGTTTGGCTGCAAACCTAACATCTCTGGAACAACCATATTTATTTGTACCCTACCTGGACACTAACTTAGAGTGGCATGGAAATATGATTACATCGCTAAAGTAACCAAATAATTAGTATGATACAACTTTGCCATAGTATGGTGTCGTCAAATCAACTTTAGAGAGATGGCAATGTTGCCATTACTGTTACGAGCAAAGTTTGTAAAGAAAAATGAGCTAGCACTGCTAATGTTAGCTAACTAAAATACGGTGGTCCCCTCAATCTTAGAACATCAGTCATGACAAAAGGCTTTCCTACTAATTATTTGCCTAACTTTTCTCCATGCCAAATCTGAGTTGGATATAGGTAGGCTAACGCTAGCCAGCTAGCTAGCTAACATCAGCTATGTTAGCGATGATAGTGATAATGATTATCAGTAAACATAACCAGATACATAACCAGCAGTCTATGGTCTAGTTACCGGTATACTCACCACCACTGGGGACCAACAAACTCCAACCACCTATTCCGCATGATAGGGTCCTTCGGCAGGGCATGCAAACCATAGTTGTTGGCTATGCTTCTTGCTGGACGCATGCATTGCATGGTCAATCCATATAGACATTTTCAGTCTCAAACGGCCGTGATCCTTTGAACATGTTGGCTGGGGGCGATTAAACAACGGAGCCCCATTGAAAGAAGGGAAGCGAAGTGGGAGGAGTGGTGATTTGCATGTGGAGCTTGGCAAAACGGGGCATGATTTGTTGACATAATTATAATCCAAACCCACCCTTCAGTTCCAAACTGACTTTATGACCAAAATGACCCTATTTAGACTTTGTAGTCAATTTTGACAATATAATAAATGTTCTGCCAATAGGCCATTTTCAAAAGGATTAGTTCATTTTTAGGAGCAGTTGCTCTTTAACTTTGCGGCCAATGCTGTCTACTATATATCAATGATAAGAACAGGGTAGCCTACCTGTTTTGGTGGTTGTAGGTCGACCCAGCAGTCTGCGTTGGACATCATGCCCACATCAACCAGCTTGAACCTCATGACGCCCAGGTTGGTGTTCTGGGAGAAGTGGTCACAACTGTGAAGGGAGAGAGCCACTTCGCCCTCCACCTCATACCCCCTTGTCAGGGAGAACACCAGGCCTTCCTCCCAGCGGGTGTGGCTGGTCAGGCGTCGCAACGAAGTCTGGGCCTCCCTCTGTCCTGCTGCTAAGGTCAGGACTCCGGCCACATAGCCCTCACAGCCCGACCCCACACTCAAATGCTCCGCTACAGAGGAAGACAGAGAGGAAAGGAAGGCAACAGAGAGAGGGGGAGCGAACCCTGAGAATAGCAGTCTATTGATGTAGTTTTAATTACATTTTTACATTTTACATTTTTAGTAATTTAGCAGATGCTAAATTACTCAAATCCAGAGCGATTTACAGTTAGTGCATTCATCTTAAGATAGCTAGATGGGATAACCACATATTAGTGAGTAGTGTCTGTTCACAAAAGGCCTTCTTTAAGGGGGAGGGGGTCAGGGTGAAAAGGGGGTGCGAGGGGGGTACTGTGGGATTATTTAAGATTCTCTTAGAAGAGGATCGGGTTTAAAATGTTTTCAGAAGATGGGCAAGGACTCTGCTGTCCTAGCTTTAGGGGGAAGCTGGTTCCACAATTGGGGTGCCAGGACAGAGAAGAGCTGGGCTGACCGGAAGCTGCCCTCCCATAGGGGTGGGAGGGCCAAGAGAACAGAGGTGGCAGAACGAAATGCCCGCGTTGGGTGTGTAGGGCTTGAGCATAGCCTGAAGGTAGAGGGGGGCAGTTCTTCTTGCTGCTCCGTAGGCAAGTACCATGGTCTTGTAGCAGACGCGAGCTTCGACTCGAAGCCAGTGGAGTGTGCGGAGGAGAGAATCTCATTAGCTGTTCCCAATTCTGCAAAATACCAGGTCTGCAAAATATCTTATTATGTAAAATTCACTGAAGTTAGAACATTATAGGCTATGTATTCATAAGGAGAGAATGTGTATGTCTAGTAGATGTGTTTATGATAAACAATGCAGAAGCACTTTGCAGACCCGGCATAGGTCTCTCCCAACAGTTTCTCTAACAGCAAAGCAGATGGTACGCCTTGAATAAAAATAGTAATTAATGAAGCTAAAGGCTTGGATATAATGAGATATAATTGAGCACTCGGCAGGTGATAAACAAACCAAAGAGGCAGGACTCGCAGATAGCTGGCCTGCAGAGAACCTGTGTCCTCCGTTAGCATATCTCAATAGGCGTATGATGCTGGTATGAACAGTGTGACAGCTTGCACCCGGACCCCACCACCAACTACCACCCACCCAACCGCCCGCAAGGCAAAGTAGATGCGTTGTTGACCTTTTCATTGGGTGACGCATCAGCATCTAGTCGCTAAGCATCGACATACGGGGACCAGCCAACAGAGGGCAAATGCAAAGGCGTCCAAGCTACTCAACCCCTTATCAAATCCCCCACAGTCTTATGAAGGGGGGAGGACGGTGGATTGCTTTGTCTCACCACAAATGAAATCAATTATTTTGTAGATGGAGGAAATAAAAGAAGCAAGGTAGAATATTGAAATAGATTAAGCCAGTGTGACAGTGTTGGTGCGTCATCACTTTGCCACTCTATTGGCTTCGGAATATTGCTCCACAAGACATGATGCACTGAGGGGATTGGGTTGTGAGGTCTCCATTTACAGTTTCAATCTATTTGTCACTATTGATTAACTGTTGCCTCACATTTATTTATTCACTATTGATTAACTGTTGCCTCACATTTATTTATTCACTATTGATTAACTGTTGCCTTTATTTATTCACATTTATTTATTTATTCTATTTGCAGACAACTGCCTCTTAGTTTTTTCCTTTATGCTTGTTTTCATTTGCAGAAGACATCTGCATGTTGACCTCTTTGATAATGTTAATAAATGAGGTTTGACAGAAAGAAATGCACTGTCATGGAAGTACCTAAATACAGTTGAAGTCGGAAGTTTACATACACCTTAGCCAAATACATTTCAAATCAGTTTTTCACAATTCCTGACATTTAATCCTAGTAAAAATTCCCTGTCTTAGGTCAGTTAGGATCTCCACTTTATTTTAAGAATGTGAAATGTCAGAATAATAGTAGAGAGAATGATTTATTTCAGATTTGATTTCATTCTTCACATTCCCAGTGGGTCAGAAGTTTATATACACACAATTAATTTTCCTGCCTCATGATGACATCTATTTTGTGAAGTGCACGAGTCCCTCCTGCAGCAAAGCACCCCCACAATATGATGCTGCCACTCCCTGCTTCATGGTTGGGATGGTGTTCTTCGGCTTGCAAGCCTCCCCTTTTTCCTCTAAACATAACGATGGTCATTATGGCCAAACAGTTCTATCTTTGTTTCATCAGACCAGAGGACATTTCTCCAACAAGTACAACCTTTGTCCCCATGTGCAGTTGCAAACCGTAGTCTGCCTTTTTTATGGCGGTTTTGGAGCCGTGGCTTCTTCCTTGCTGAGCGGCCTTTCAGGTTATGTCGATATAGGACTGGTTTTACTGTGGATGTAGATACTTTTGTACCTGTTTCCTCCAGCATCTTCACAATTTCCTTTGCTGTTGTTCTGGGATTGATTTGCACTTTTCTCACCAAAGTAGAAGATTCGAGGGAAAAACGCTTTAATGTCCAAAAACCAGGAACACGTACAAATGGGTGAAGCCAAAACACAGGCGCAAACACAACCCAAGGACCACTGGTAATACCCGGACAGCGAAAACCCAACAATAAACAATACACCTCTTACATACACAGCAACAAGCCCGCACAAACACAAGCGGGCTAATCGAACTTAAATAACACCAACCCAAAAACCCCAACAAGGAACAGGTGAAAACAATTAGACAAAACCAAACGAAAAGGGAAAAAGGGATCGGTGGCAGCTAGTAGACCGGCGACGACGAGCGCCGAGCGCCACCCACACAGGAAGTGGAGCCACCTTCGGTGATATTCGTGACAGTAGGCCTTGGAGTTCAGTCAACTTAGTGTATGTCAGTGTATGTAAACTTCTGACCCACTGGAATTGTGATACAGTGAATTATAAGTGAAATAATCTGTCTATAAACAATTGTTGGAAAAGTTTGTGTAATGCACAAAGTAGATGTCCTAACCGACTTGCCAAAACTTTAGTTTCTTAACAAGAAATTTGTGGAGTGGTTGAAAAACAGGTTTTAATGACCCCAATCTAAGTGTATGTAAACTTCCAACTTAAACTGTATGTTGAATAGGTAAACTAGGGTCAATATCATGTTTAGTGATACCTCACCCTTCATAACTTCCATGAAGTGGACATACTGGCAGATCATACTGTTGAGATTGTTGCCTTACCTTCTATCACGGTGATGTGTAGCTCGTTCTGGTCTGTATAATAGGTGAGAGAGAAATGCAGCTTAGGGTGGAGGATGGAGCTGCTTGTTGTCATCCCATTGGTTAGAGCCCTTGCACAGGGGGTTTTGTCCTTTGAGTCTGGGAAAGGAGACGGCGTTAGGGCTGGTCAATTCCTTGGTAACGGAATTGCGCAGAGATTTTTCACTTAAAATGTATGCCAAACAAAAACCATTGATTTCAAAGTTCAACAAATGCTACAACTCCATGCACAAGGACTACTTTTAACAATTTACACTGAACATTTGACAAAAAACACATTTACTGGAAGAAATATGCAGATGCAAAGTTTGGTAACAGAATTTTGGTAAAATCTCCCTCAATTGTTTTATGTGTCCATGTTTTCCAAAAACTCTGTTAAATATATGCTCCGAATTAAGTCTTAACAATGTCTGCAGAAAGAATGGGGTGTCAGCTATGACATGATACATTGACTTTGAAAAAACCCATTTATTTTGGTTATTGAACTACAGCAAGTAAAGTGGATTTACACCCGGTAACGGAATTGTGTTAATGGAATTTATTCATGGGTCTGTGATCTGTACTACACAGAAATGCATAATTATGGATATAAATGTCATTCTTTTCATGGTGATGTATCCTAAATCGGTACACAAAGGTATAAATATGCAATATCCTCCTTTGCATATTTGGGTATTATTCTTCACAATGGCTATTATTTTAATGAGCTCTGCCCCCAAACAAGACCAAATTTGTTTGGTCCAGACCAGACCAAATCTGAACCAATCATAGACGTCTATGTTCCACAAGTTTGGACATCGAAGTGCAGCACAGTAGGGTAGAGTTCAGTACAGTATAGTTCAGTACAGTACAGTATAGTTCAGTACAGTACAGCATAGTTCAGTACAGTACAGTACAGTACAGTGCAGTAGACTTCAGTACAGTACAATACAGTACATTATTGTGTGCTCTACTCTAGTGTGCTCTACTGTGTACTGTACTGAACTCTACCCCAGTACTGTACTGAACTATACTCTAATTTTCCTTGCTGTACTGAACTCTACTGTAATGTACTGTACTTTCCAAACTTGTGAACCCAACTGTGGTTTGTGACTATGATTTCCCATTGTAGCCAATTCAATTGCAGAAATTCTGTTACCGATGTTTCGGAAATTAAATTATTGTTTTGGTAACACAATTTCAAGTTTTAATCACTTAATAATTCATGAACAAAATTGGTATCAGTAAAAATACTAAAACTAATTGATAGGTCTACCTTTACTTGTTTACTTGTACTTTTTTTTGTAATTTCTCATGAGGAAGAGAAATTAAAAAATATATTAAAGATGTATGGGTTTTTGGTAACCTAATATCAAGGCACAAAGGCAATTTTTCTTAAACTTACAGATAGCAGAAACATTTCGCAAAACTAAATATAAGTTTTGATATTAGTTGGCAGGGATCTTTACTTCCAACATTATTGTGTTTTGATTGATGTCTACTTCCTTTTCAGACTTTTTCTGTAAGATGTTTCGTAAGACCCCTTTTCCATCTGTTTGACCAGAAATCGAAGGCTTTGCTCATTCCAAATTGTGTATATACATTTTCATTTCTCTAAAATATAGACCCTTAGCTTTCATTTGACACCCAATTTGATATGCTCCTATGAACTTCACAGGTTGGTGCTCATGGGTCCTTTTATATGGAAATTACCATCTGTTTGTCTTCCTGGGGACATTGAATGGTAAATGTGTGCATCAACTAAACCATGAAAATCAGTGCATCGTACATTTTTTTTTTTAGAAACAATTATTTGAGAAACTATGTATAGCCAAACTGGCTGTTACCGTAAGGCAATTGCATTCAGTTGTAAGAAAGCACCAAGAATAGCAGTAGGAAGATCTTAGCCTTCTGGGACCAGTCCTATCCATCATGCATTAGGTTCCATTGACTGGACACATCAATAACACTAAGTGGATGAGTGTAGGGACGAGGGAGGGAAGAAGGGAGAGTGGGGCAAAGCCTTTGATCACAATGCTCTGGCAGGAGGAGAGGTGAGTTTATTTGTATTTATCCTTTATTTAACTAGGCAAGTCAGTTAAGAACAAATTCTTATTTACAAAGACGGCCTACCCTGACCAAACCCTAACCCGGACGACGCTGGGCCAACTGTGTGCTGCCCTATGGGGCTCCCAATCACGGCGGGTTGTGATACAGTCTGGAATCTAACTAGCGTCTGTAGTGACGTCTCTAGCACTGAGATGCAGTGCCTTAGACTGCTGAACCACTTGGGAGCCCAATAGAGTTAAGTAACTCAAACACAATTATCTAGACTGAGTGAGTGGTAACTCTAATACAATAGAAGGACGTGATTGACTACAGTAATTAGCAACAACATTTGTTTCTGCCAAGAAACTGCCAAGATTTTTTTTCCGGATTTACAGAGGAAAATGTGGTTTCAATCTAGGTCCAAAAATTCACATGTAAAATTTCACCTGAAAAATGTTGAATCTAAATAACTGAAGAGTATAACACATTGTATATGATGAAGGCATAGTAGCTGTGAAAAGAATAGGAAACGATAAAGGAATTTATCTTGTTTAATTCAGGGTGTATGTTATTGGTTGGGGTTTACCTTGTCTGAGGATCGTGAATGTGTCAGAGCTGTCAGTTGCTTGGTTACCAGCATCAGGCTCAGTCGAGGGTCCCTCGGGAGAGGGCTCGCCCCCCTTCTCTGAGGCATGATCAGGGTAGCTGATGACCTCAGATGAGGTCACAGATGGTTTGGGCTTGTATATTTTAGGAAATTTCAACAATGTCCTTGGTTGGATGGGCTCTGTGGATTTTTCCACACTGAACTAGAGGAGGAAGAGATGGTTAAACACAGGCTAATAATACTGTACTATGATACAAGGTGTGGTGAGAAATCACAGCTAGTTTGTAGACTGCTTTCATGAAGATTTCGTGTTGGTCGTGCAGTTCAAAGACAGCAAACCTGCTGTATGCTATCAATCCCAGAGGGATTCATTACAGCCATAGCAGTCCATTATCACTTCAGTCTGGCAATTCACAGGAAAACATGGAACACCAATTTACAGTGAATGCAACTTTCTGACAGTCAGCTAAATGTGGGCCACTCAGATGGGTGAGTTATGGTTATGCTTGCTAAGAAATTCCATCCATTCTCCTGGGCATGCATCATTACTCTCCCAAATCAAACTCTCAATGATAACATTGACTGGTAACTGGAAGCTATTATTTTAAAGTATAGAACTTTATTTATACTTGTGGAATAAATTGCACATTGTTAAATTACATTCCATAATGGGATATAAACAATTCAGAGGAGGACTAAATCTCTCCACCCAGCAAGTGTTCTTTCACCTCCTTAGCCGCACAGTTGAAGTGCTGCAAAAAGCAAGCTGACTGGAACGTGGTGTCCCCCTGGTGCATGCATCATGTGCGAGGGCTTGTGTACGCTGAGGAAAGGAAGGCTGTGTGCATAGACTAGACGCAACATAGTAAATGTACATCTGGAACGATCAAATCAGAATGAAATGTCACGTTTGGTATGGTTACATAAGACAAAGGTTCGGAGTTAGGTTAAAGGATTAACACAAACGTCTCGTAACCCAAAGGTTGCGTGTCTGAATCTCATCACGGACAACTTCGCCATTTTAGCTAATTAGCAACTACTAAGCATGTTAGCTTAACTTTAGCCTAACTCCGAACCTTAACCCGAACAATCCTTTGACCTAACCTCAACCCTAGCCTAGCTATCGTTAGCCACCTAGCTAACGTTAGCCACAACCAATTGTAATTCTTAACATATCATACGAAATGGATGATCGACAAACGAAACATAACATATATACTAATTGGAGTGTCCCAGATTTACATTTACTATATTAAGTCTACGCCTGAGTCCAGGTTGTAGCGTGAGCTGCAGGGGTATCCTGCTCCCCAAATTATACTGACACAGATGTGCAGGGAACCCATGCATTCTTTCTTAGGCTAGTCCTATCAGTTTTTTTTCCCGCTCTGAAAGATTCTGAATCACTCATCACCTCGTCACAAACTCATCGGATTGCTGGGTGCGAACATATGCGTGTCTTTAAAAAATATATATTATCTGCTTCTAACACCATTATTTAGCCATCTTCAAATGAGACCCATATTCAGGAACACTACACAGACCATTAGGCCATAGGAATTAAACACACTGTAGTTTGTTTAAACACACTGTAGCTCTTCAACGTGGTTGCTGAGGTGTTAAGTCTGCTTCAAAGCTGTGGGATCTCACTCTATGACTAATCACTCAAGGTCAAATGTGGACATACGTGTAACACCTTTCGCTTGGCTCAGAGAGAGGATGGGTGGGTTCACTGTAAAGGGGACTGCAACAGACAATCAACCTTTCCCACAGAAAGGACACTGTTTGTGAGCAGAACTGTGATACAATGCCACAAGCCAAGTCACAGGTTAAGCCTCCTGCAGCCCATAGGAACAAGAATAGAGTGCTATACTAACTGTACTCCAGTGCCTATCCAGGCTCTATCTTAACGCAGTCCTTTATTGTAATGTAACCTCTATCTGATGTTTTTTTTTAACTTCTGCATTTCCTGTGTTACAATCTTATTATCAGTTAAGGGAGATATCAAAGGCAGGCATAAGCAGATATTTGTAATCGTCTTAGCCTGTTCAAAAATCAAAAGAGTAGTTGTTGTGTCAGTGTATTAAACAACTGTAGTTAGCTATATTATTTACCAAGAGAAACTGTAGTTACTCAAAGTAAGTTAGTTACCACTCACAGTAGTTACTACTCAGTGAATCTGTAGTTGCTCAAATCAAACATACAGGACAAAGCTTTTTGCACTACAATTACAGATCACATATGAGATATATAAAAAAACAGCTCTACATGTGATATGACATTTAGTCAATGTTATCACTCAATAACCATGGCATTCACTCCAGTCCCACGCCACATAAACCTAGTGACACAGATTCACCAAGTCCCCTGCGGTGATGGTAGTTACCCTCCCAGGAAAGTAAGCTCTCTAAGATCTGAGTCTATGTCCAAGTACTGTAGTAGGGCAGCTCACCTTCTCTGAGGAGTGCAGAACACTGGGTTTAGCCTTCTCTGGGTCTGCATCTTCACCACTTTCCGACTTGCCTTTCTTACAGGACCTGCAGATCAGTGAGAGCCCACAGAGAGTGAGGATGCCTGACGCAGTGCCCAGCGTAGCACCAAGGACAGCAGCTGTGTTGAAAATCATGCTGGTCAAGAAGGGCAACACAGGAAAAAATAAAAAGGAAGAAAGGAAGCTAAAAATGTCCAAGTTACTCTTCAGGCAGCATTACAAATAAAGATGCTGATTGGTTAGTCTGCAGCAAATGTCCCACAAAAATAGGATGCTTTTTCAGGTGACAGGCTACACTTCATTCGGGTACCAGCAGTTGGTTGCAAGCACTTTCAATCTACAGTTCCCTCATCCAGAGACAGAGGGAGAATGTTCCTGTCTGCAGAAGAGAATAGCGTGAGAGAGAGGCAGTCTGCATTGTCTACTTGCATATATTCAGTGAGAGGAGGGATGGGTTAATGACAAAGGGAGAGAAAGGAGTGGGAGGGTACAGGCTGGCTGTCTGGTTAGCTGGTTAGGACAGAATATGTCTGTTTCATGTATTATGTCTGTTTCATTTATGCTTAAGTTTCTCTCCCTTCCTTCTCTTCCCCACTACCACTTTCCTGTTGCCCTCAGACACATCCATGTCTGACATCTGAAAAAATCCTGCTCCCCAGAATATTTTTTTTTTTTTTACACACCAACAGAAAGTTTAAAAAAATAGGCTGATCTCATTCCCCTTCTCTCAATGCACTATCCCCATTATGCTGTTCAACCAGGGGAATGTGCACCACCACAATATTTATGTTTATTCCTCATGGCTAGGCAAAGGATATCTCTCTGAATTGAACATCTCTTTGAATCTGAAATAGCTAGAGTATGAAGACATTTCATTTAGCCACATGAACAGTAAAAAAATATATTCTCACTCATCAAATTCTATATTTGGTCCCCCAACCTTGCCTTAATATGCAGTTTCCATGGAAACAACATAACCCACAGTACAAACAGACCCCCAAAACCTGAAAAAACATCTTGAGGCCAAGCACTGTTCTTAGCACTGCTGTAACCAAAAGTACAGCACTTGAACATGACAAATAAAAAGGCTCAAAGCCTAATTTACTAACAACAGTAGCTGACTGCAAGTAGTTCCACTTTGCAAGCTCTTCTGGAAACATGCTGTATAATGAAAGCCATCACCATGGCTGTCTGGCTAACTTAATAACACTTTAGTCTTCTTTTACATTCCATCCCCATGTCTAGATGAATCACATCCTGAAATTTCCCCCAGGGCAGTGGCCATCTCTCCAAACTGTGTGATGAGGTATGACGTATGCGCTGCCTCAGTTTGGTTTTCCTGGCCGCTTTCATTCAGAAGGCAATACTGGTTCATAATTCTCATTTTTAACACAGCTCATCTATACAATTGAAACAAAAAGATAGCATTCTATAGGTTTACATGTATCCAGCAATCTACATCCAGTGTTAAACCCGCAGGAGGCCTTTTGCTTTTTGGTAGACAGTCATTGTAAATAAGAATTTGTTTTTAACTGACTTGCCTAGTTAAATAAAGGTTAAATAAGTACAGTATTATTATTTCAGACAGTGAGGGAAGTCCCTTTTCAGACAATACTCTTTCATGGGTGTGAATTGAACATGCAAGAGCACAATATGTGAATTGAAGGATAACCCAATGTAGAATATAGGCCTAATCTTTGATGCCATCTTGAGGATGGCCTAAATTGTAAGCAGTTTTAAGGTGCAACATGCAGTTGCTACACTCATTTTTGGATGTGTAACTTAATGATATGTACCCATTGATTTTTGAAGAATACAATTTATAAATGCCTCGTGAGCTTAGTTCAACTGTAGTATCCCATCAGAACCCAAAATATAAGATTGTTTTACTCCAAAGTTTGTAAATAAACAAAGTAAATGTAAATAAACACTATATAGCCTCAAAACATGGTAAAAATTGTCAAAGACTCCAGCCACCCAAGTCATAGACTGTTCTTTCTGCTAACACATGGCAAGTCTAGGTCCAAGAGGCTTCTAAACAGCTTCTACCCCCAAGCCACATTGACTCTGTACCGGTACCCCCTGTATATAGCCTCACTATTGTTATTTTACTGCTGCTCTTTAATTATTTGTTACTTTTATTTTTAGGTATTTTCTTAAAACTGCATTGTTGGATAAGGGCATGTAAGTAAGCATTTCACTGTAATACCTGTTGTATTCGGCGCATGTGTCAAATAAAATTTGATTTGAAAATGATAATTGATATCATGGATTGTCAGTCCCTGCATCCATAGTTCTGTCTATGGATGCAACTGCTGATTCCTGCTTTAACAGGTGGCTTGAACAAGCAAGCATACATAGCATGAACACTGCACTACCAGCTATAATAATCTTTGGTACTATACACAAGGATATAATGCCCTTATAATTGTATGTGCCACATAGGCCTATCAACCAAGCTTGGCCAGAAGACCGGTCTCAAATACAGGGAAGCTACGACACAGTATGTTCCTACAAGCAAAACTCCAGGTTCCAAAATGGAACTGTCCATGGAGCTAAACTTGAACAATTTACCCTCCGATCCTTTGCTGTTAATGTTATTCTTTCTTGACTTTAGAGATTTTATCAGGTATGTATAACTCGCTTCAGATGGATAAATGCCTGTGCACAAAATACCATTATGCTGTGTAATAGAACTATGCTTAGCCACAGTAGCTAGCTATAGCTAACGTTCTCAATATGTTGTTCAAATCAAGTTTTATTTGTTGGCTAGCTAGGCAAATAATTAACTTTTGTTTACTAGCTAGCATGCTATCCCATGACATGTTGTAATCTTTCCTGGTTGTTTGGTCATGGGTCTTATTTAATTTGACAGTTTCAGGAATATTTATTGCATAAAATGTAACTATCAATTAGCCGTTGGCTAATTTAGTAGCGCCAGGCTAACGCTGCGTTCATAACCAAGTACGAAGGTGGTATTTAGTAGTTACATAAAGAAACGTGTCTATTATTCATGTTCTCCGACATCTCCCACATGCTGATCTCTGACGTCACCTACTAAGAAATAGCCTCGATACCAGCATTTCCGGCGGTAAAATGTACAGTGTTTTTCCGCGAGTTCAAAGAGCTTGAATGCCGCCTACGGGCAAATACCACCTTCCCACTTGGATATGAACGCAGCATAATGGTTTGTTTTGGTTTCAGAATCCTTGTTGTTGTAGCTAACTAACGTTGTTGTAGCTAACTAACGTTACTAATCCGTTGTCCCATTCAGATTAGACGGGAAATGTTATTAAACATTATACAGTGTCTATTCACAAAGCTGCCTGAGGAGATGTTGCAGACACTCCGAAGCTGTCTAAACAAAAAGAGCCCAGCACGAGATACAATTTTTGAAACCTTTGGAATTTAAAGGTGCAGTATGCAGTTATCGCGCCGCCATTTCCTGGTTGTAATTTTTTTGTTTATGTGACAAACCAAGCAATGCATAGTTTTTTTTCAAGCAATGCATTGTGTTGAGAATCATTGTGCAATCTAAACCGCTGTGAAATATATTTTCAATAACCAACAATATTGTGTTATCAGCTGTTTGAACCTGGTGTACAAAACCAAAAGTAAAAGACTCAAAAACTAAATTTAGGAAGGGTAAGCATAGAAATAGCATGCATAGAACATATCTACCGCTTCTTGAGCTTGCTTTAAAGACTGCATGACAGATCTACAACTCACTTTTCTATGGAATTTGGTCATAGCAATAAAAAATATTGTTTATATTTATACAAACGATACACTTAATGTATGCAGTTTAGGAAAGTTGCACCTGGCTGTATTTTGAGAAACAGGAAAGGTGGAATGGAATTTTCCAATGGAAATGTGCGTGCAAGGTGATGTTAGAGTTGCGTAAATTCGAATCTGGTATCAGGATAAATATAACAATGAGTCACCGATTGTATACTATGTATTTTTTATTAGCTAAGCAATAAATGGCAAATGCAACTTTCGTATATACGGGCTCACTGTAATACCACGCAGGGCAGAACGGGGAACTGACAGGATGTACGTAAACAGTTGTTCTTATACTGTGATAGGCCAACAGACAGGTTGGAACAATGTCTATCACAGTAGAGGCTGAGCGTGGTTTAGACTTGCTCAGCCTATCGCAGGCGCTCAGGCGGGTCCCCGCCTCTTGGCGCTTCTTGGAGTCCTCCCTCCGTCGATGTATAGATTCTTACTGTTCTGGTATCGCAGCCTAGTTATAACAGTTGCTCAGTTCCTGCTATTGTGTTGTTCAGTATTTTTCCATCTCATTTAAACCTCGTGATGACCCCCCCCCTATACCTAATTGACCACAACTTTGTAAGATACAGCAAGTCACACCCTGTGCTCAATATTGTTACATACAAACACAAAAACAAAGCATCTGCTGGGCTGTTATCTACAGTTTTGCAACATGCAGGTCACACCATGTTACTCAGTTCTTGTCACACACACAAACAGGCAAGTAGATGTAGCAAGCAGTTGTTCAATCTCATGATGATGCTCAAGTGCACAAATGCAGATACTTCACACAGCCAACATCAGATAATATTTAATCATATATATATATATATGGTAATGGCTATAATGTAAAACACAGAATCCCACAGTGAGGACAGTCATTGTCTGTTCTTTTGAGTTTTGATGTTGAGTCTTTGCCCGACAAAGTGATGTTAAGATATATAAGTTATCCTGTACGAGCTTTTGTACCAAATACATTACATTGCTACAGATGTCAAGCTTATGGGCATGTGGCAGCAGCGTGTAGGAGGGAGGTTCCTAGGTGTCAGAAATGTGCAGAAGTGCATGAGACAAGGGAATGTGTAGCATTGGGGAAAGTAGTGGTATGTGTTAATTGTAGGGGTGCCCATGGGGCTGGGGATCAGAAATGTACCGTGCGAGAGAGGCAGGTTGAGTTTTCCAGGGTTAGAGTAGTACAGAAGTTACTCCCGCCGTTTACCCGCGCTTCATTGACTTTTTTCACTTTGACAATCAGAGCACTGGGCAGAAATCACATCGCGTCAACACCCACCGCGGGCCTTCGCGATGCTTTATTTTAAAGTTGTCATATGCCGAAGCAGTGAAGAAAGTAGAGGAAGATGGATCAAGGGGGGGGGATCATGAGATGAGTGGTATGAGTAGTAGATCTGTACCAGTACAGAGGGATAGGCCAACAAGTAATATATGTGTCAGTAAGATTGGATTTTTAGCATTCATTGCAATGGTTATCAACTGTACTGCAGGGATGGCACGTAAGTCGCAGAAAATTGAGGTTGTGGTGGCAGCTGCAGAGAAGTACAGTGCCTTGCGAAAGTATTCGGCCCCCTTGAACTTTGCGACCTTTTGCCACATTTCAGGCTTCAAACATAAAGATATAAAACTGTATTTTTTTGTGAAGAATCAACAACAAGTGGGACACAATCATGAAGTGGAACGACATTTATTGGATATTTCAAACTTTTTTAACAAATCAAAAACTGAAAAATTGGGCGTGCAAAGTTATTCAGCCCCCTTAAGTTAATACTTTGTAGCGCCACCTTTTGCTGCGATTACAGCTGTAAGTCGCTTGGGGTATATCTCTATCAGTTTTGCACATCGAGAGACTGAAATTTTTCCCATTCCTCCTTGCAAAACAGCTCGAGCTCAGTGAGGTTGGATGGAGAGCATTTGTGAACAGCAGTTTTCAGTTCTTTCCACAGATTCTCGATTGGATTCAGGTCTGGACTTTGACTTGGCCATTCTAACACCTGGATATGTTTATTTTTGAACCATTCCATTTTAGATTTTGCTTTATGTTTTGGATCATTGTCTTGTTGGAAGACAAATCTCCATCCCAGTCTCAGGTCTTTTGCAGACTCCATCAGGTTTTCTTCCAGAATGGTCCTGTATTTGGCTCCATCCATCTTCCCATCAATTTTAACCATCTTCCCTGTCCCTGCTGAAGAAAAGCAGGCCCAAACCATGATGCTGCCACCACCATGTTTGACAGTGGGGATGGTGTGTTCAGGGTGATGAGCTGTGTTGCTTTTACGCCAAATATAACGTTTTGCATTGTTGCCAAAAAGTTCAATTTTGGTTTCATCTGACCAGAGCACCTTCTTCCACATGTTTGGTGTGTCTCCCAGGTGGCTTGTGGCAAACTTTAAACGACACTTTTTATGGATATCTTTAAGAAATGGCTTTCTTCTTGCCACTCTTCCATAAAGGCCAGATTTGTGCAATATACGACTGATTGTTGTCCTATGGACAGAGTCTCCCACCTCAGCTGTAGATCTCTGCAGTTCATCCAGAGTGATCATGGGCCTCTTGGCTGCATCTCTGATCAGTCTTCTCCTTGTATGAGCTGAAAGTTTATAGGGACGGCCAGGTCTTGGTAGATTTGCAGTGGTCTGATACTCCTTCCATTTCAATATTATCGCTTGCACAGTGCTCCTTGGGATGTTTAAAGCTTGGGAAATCTTTTTGTATCCAAATCCGGCTTTAAACTTCTTCACAACAGTATCTCGGACCTGCCTGGTGTGTTCCTTGTTCTTCATGATGCTCTCTGCGCTTTTAACGGACCTCTGAGACTATCACAGTGCAGGTGCATTTATACGGAGACTTGATTACACACAGGTGGATTGTATTTATCATCATTAGTCATTTAGGTCAACATTGGATCATTCAGAGATCCTCACTGAACTTCTGGAGAGAGTTTTCTGCACTGAAAGTAAAGGGGCTGAATAATTTTGCACGCCCAATTTTTCAGTTTTTGATTTGTTGAATAAGTTTGAAATATCCAATAAATGTCGTTCCACTTCATGATTGTTTCCCACTTGTTGTTGATTCTTCACAAAAAAATACAGTTTTATATCCTTATGTTTGAAGCCTGAAATGTGGCAAAAGGTCGCGAAGTTCAAGGGGGCCGAATACTTTCGCAAGGCACTGTATCTGTGTGTGCGAGACTTGACATCAGAAGAGTTACAGGATGTGTTTTTACTTTTTATTATTTGACCTTTATTTAACTAGGCAAGTCAGTTAAGAACAATCTCTTTTTATTTTATTGTATATGTTATTTCACCTTTATTTAATCAGGTAGTTCAGTTGAGAACAAGTTATCATTTAGATAAAGATAAAGCAAAGCAGTGCGACCAAAAACAACAACACAGAGTTACCCATAAACAAACATACAGTTAATAACACAATAGAAAATAAAAATAGAAAAATCTATGTACAGTGTGTGCAAATGTAGAAGAGTAGGGAGGTAGGCAATAAATAGGTCATAGAGGTGAAATAATTACCATTTAGCATTAATACTGTAGTGATGTGCAAGTGGAGATACTGGGGTGCAAGAGGGTAAGTAATAATATGGGGATGAGGTAGTTGGGTGTGCTATTTACAGATTGGCTGTGTACAGGTACGGTGATCGATAAGCTGCTCTGACAGCTGATGCTTAAAGTTAGAGAGGGAGATATAAGACTCCAGCTTCAGAGATTTTTGAAATTCGTTCCAGTCATTGGCAGCAGAGAACTGGAAGGAAAGGCGGCCAAAGTAAGTGTTGGCTTTGGGGATGACAAGTGCAATATACCTGCTGGAGCACGTGCTATGGGTGGGTGTTGCTATGGTGAACAGTGAGCTGAGATAAGGCAGGGCTTTACCTAGCAAAGACTTCTACAATGACGGCCTACCCTGACAACGCTAGGTCAATTGTGCGTCGCCCTATGGGACTCCCAATCACGGCCGGTTGTGATACAGCCTGGATTCGATTCAGGGTCTGTAGTGACGCTTCAAGCTATGAGATGCAGTGACTTAGACCGCTGCGCCACTTTGGAGCCTGTGTATTAAGTGGTGATGTCCCATCCTTTCAGGTTGTTGGCATGAGGTAGGACTAAATAGATTTAAATAGTGGAGTAGGGTGGTGTTATTTTTTACAGTTAGATGGTAGGGTATTTTTATTTATTTTTCAAACAAAGTATAAAGGAGTTGTACTCCAGTCTAGTAGGTGGCGGTAATGCAACATATTGGATGCCAACCGCCGTTAAACCTAATCGAAGAAGAGTGTGAGTTATAGGGAGGGAACACGTGAAAAACAGCCACACTGTGCAGAAGCTGGTCCTTCTTGGGTATGATAGTACTTGAATCCAAATAATTGTTTGTCTAAATGTTTTTGTCCTGCTGAGCTGAATAAGATGAATTTACATGAAAAAACTGCGCATATTAAGTGTATATTTTGTATTTGAAAGATTCTTTCTCGGTAGTAAGAAAGTTAAGTTCCAAAACTTTCCAAAACCTTATCGCTAGGTGAGGCTTATTTGGGTAAACTGGATATACCCAAAGAGGAAGAGAGAGACCCAACTCGGCTGAAAATCTTTTCCCATCCAGCAGGTGTTTTTTTTAATTCTTTCGTTTAGCCCACCAAGCAAGGAGTTTTTGTCAGTGAGCGTGTCGAATTTGTTCAACAATAAAACGAATGGCTTATTTGCTACGTGAGATTTATTTGATCGAATAGAAGTGATGGTAAAGCTTATGTTGTTACGTAGTGTACTGATAAGACATTTAAGTTACATCCCTGCAACACAGCCCGCCGTGCCGCTTTGTGGACATTGTTAGGGCGGAGAGACATGTATATTGACAGTATATCGATTCACCTTTGGTCTACCCCTTGGGTTCTTGAGAGCTACTTATTTGCCAGGCTATTAGCGTCCGAGCTAGCTAATGCTCATCCGTGTCCGTTATTTTATAACCCTCAAATGATTCTCCCCTGTATGATATGTGATCTCATCAGCATATGAACAGTTCAAAGCCTGTGTATTAGAATCTTGTCTGTAGCAAAGAGTAGAGTTGTAGTTCACTTCCTCTGGTTTGTGGTGAAGAGTAACAGCAAAACATTCACATAAAAACGTTTCAAATGATAAAAGATTCAAAATGGCTTTGACCAACATTCTTTTGATCTCCTATTTGATGTATCAATCAGGAATGTTTGTACTGATTACTCAATGTGTTTATTTGGCAAACTGAATAGTATTGATACGTTTTTTTATTTAGCAAATATTTTGTTGTTGAGCAGGTCTGACAAAATCCAAAAATGTTCAAACCTGGAAGGAACTCTTCCTCGAATTCTATACTGACTTGGGTCACTACATTGATCACTATGGCACCCTGAATAAAGCCTGGGATGACCTGAAGAGATACCTTGACCCCAGGATGATTGCCTCTCTCAAAGGTAAGCCCCCACAAGGCATACACATCACCACTAGGGGATTTGATAGCAGTGAGATGGTTCGATGGAACAATTAGGCCTTATTATCATAAAACCCTCAACCAATATGTTGATGGTTTCCAAATGTAACGGATAGAAAATCCATACTTAATTTAAAAAAAAAAAGTGATTTGTTTGCCAAAGTCAATTTTATGATTTCCCCTGAGCAGAGGGAGCAAAGGAAGAGCTGGATGGCATTGAGGTGCAGGTGGGTTGCAAGATTTCAAATGACGACCGGTGCTCATACCGGATACACAATGGGCAGAAGCTGGTTGTTCCTGGCTATGATAATGTTTTTGTGCTGCTGAGCTGAATAAGTTGAATTTACACCAACAAATGTACATCATTTTTTTTACCACAAGTATACTTTACCTACCCCTATTTTCTTTCAGTTTAATGGGAAGCATGGCCCTGTCTAACCACTACCGCTCAGAGGACCTGCTGGATAATGAAACGGCAGCAGGTGGCTTTAAGCAGCGCAAGGGCATGAGGCCGTGTTTGCCCCTCACCTTCTGCTTCCACACAGGCCTCAGCCAATACATGGCCCTGTGGAGGGCACCGCAGCGAGATCTTCTACCACTGCCCGGTCAGTTTCCATATGAGACCCCAGCCCCCGCCCCCATTATAACAGGGAGACAGCCTTTTATTCTCACACACAGGTTATGGATGAAAATAATAAGAAAGTCTGTAGCATCGCTTAGTAATGATAAACAACTCCTTAATTTGAGCTTTATATAACTTATTTAAAAACAATTATTTCACCTTTATTTAACCAGGTAGGCAAGTTGAGAACAAGTTCTCATTTACAATTGCGACCTGGCCAAGATAAAGCAAAGCAGTTTGACGCATACAACAACACAGAGTTACACATGGAGTAAAACAAACATAATAATACAGTAGAAAAATTAGTCAATATACAATGTGAGCAAATGAGGTGAGATAAGGGAGGTTAAAGGCAAAAAAATCCATGGTGGCGAAGTAAATACAATATAGCAAGTAAAACACTGGAATGGTAGATATGCAGTAGAAGAATGTGCAAAGTAGAGAGAAATAATGGGGTGCAAAATAAATAAATACAGTAGGGGAAGAGGTAGTTGTTTGGGCTAAATTATAGATGGGCTATGTACAGGTGCAGTAATCTGTGAGCTGCTCTGACAGCTGGTGCTTAAAGCTAGTGAGGGAGATAAGTGTTTCCAGTTTCAGAGATTTTTGTAGTTCGTTCCAGTCATTGGCAGCAGAGAACTGGAAGGAGAGGTGGCCAAAGGAAGAATTGGTTTTGGAGGTGACCAGAGAGATATACCTGCTGGAGCGCGTGCTACAGGTGAGTGCTGCTATGGTGACCAGCGAGCTGAGATAAGGGGGGACTTTACCTAGCAGAGTCTTGTAGATGACCTGGAGCCAGTGTGTTTGGCGAAAGCTAAATACTGAAAGTTATTTTTGACAGATACAACTCACTGCATCTGGGGGGGAGCCATTTTCTAGCTTTCTCACCACGTCAATTGCAAACAGCTTCCAGTGTTTACATTTCATAAATTGGAGCAAGGACAACTCTTTGCCACTGGGGGCAGCCCTTTTCTAGCTTTGGTATCTCACCACAGGCAGGAGAAAATGTTGAATAATGGAAATTAACTAATGGCGGTAGTGGAAAAAGTACCCAATTGTAATACTTGAGTTAAAGTAAAGATACCTTAATATACAATGACTTGCGTAAAAGTCACCCAGTAAAAGTATACAAGTCTTTGATTTAAAATATACTTAAGTATCAAAAATAAAAGTTAAAATAATTTCACATTCCTTATATTAAGAAAACCAGACTGCACGATTTTCGATTTATTTTTTATAGCCATTAGCATATATATGATTAAATATTATCTGTTGGTTGAGTGAGGAATCTGCATTTGTGCACTGGAGCATCATTATGAGATTAAACAACTGCTTGCTACTTGCCTGTTTGTGTGTGTGACAAGAACTGAGTAACATGGTGTGACCTGCATGTTGCAAAACTGTAGATAACAGCCCAGCAGATGCTTTGACCTTGTGTTTGTATGTAACAATATTGAGCACATGGTGTGACTTGCTGTATCTTACAAAGTTGCGGTTAAGCAGGCATAGGGAGGGGTGGTCATCACGAGATTTAACTGAGATGGAAAAATACTGAACAACACAATAGCAGGAACTGAGCAACTGTTATAACTAGGGGGTGATACCAGAACAGTAGGAATCTTTTCATCGATGGAGGGAGGACTCCAAGAAACGCCAAGAGGCGGGGACCTGCCTGAGCGCCTGCGATAGGCTGAGCAAGTTTAAACCACGCCCAGCCTCTACTGTGATCGGCCAACAGACGGGTTGGAACAATGTCTATCATAGTATAAGAACACTGTTTACGTACATCCTGTCAGTTCCCTGTTCTGCCCTGCGTGGTATTACAGTGAGCCCGTATATACGAAAGTTGCATTTGCCATTTATTACTTAGCTAATAAAAAATACATAGTATACAATCGGTGACTCATTGTTATATTTATCCTTTGAATTTACGCAACTCTAACATTACATATATTATAAAAATATTCAGTTAGGTTGTGTGAAAATGTTTCATGGCGACATCTCACTGCAAGTTAAGCAAACTTAAAAGCAACTTTTATTTGGATGCTTAACAACTAGGTTATTATGTAATTCCAGGAATTCTTCAAGGTACAGAGGATTCTGGCATTGCTCCCATTCTTGAGGTTGTGGACACTGCATGATGGGAGATGTGAAATATAAACTGCTGTATTGCAACATAGCACTTCATTAATGGAATAAAAAAAATGAAAGTCTGGATTATTTGCTCAAATAATATTTGTTGATATTCAATGTTAGTTCCTCAACATAAATGGATTTGAACTTATGCAGTGTCTCATTAACTCATTATTTTTCTTCCTCTCACTCTAATTTCTCACCTTAGGGTCCAGCTTTACTGAGTGGTTTACCTCGTACGTCCATAATGTGGTAACAGGAGAAGACCCCATCATCTGGGATCAGACCTCCAGGTAACCTCCATTTAACTTTCCCTTTCTGGAATACCTAAATGGCACATGCAGGGAGGTCATAGTTTCTGTCTCATGATGGCAATACTCTACAATATGTAGTAGGGCTGACTGAGATTTCTTTAGTCGAGCACAGGCAAATAAATAAATAAATATATATTATATATATATATATATATATACAGTACCAGTCAAAATGTAGGACACCTATTCTTTCAAGTTAAAAAAAAATCTATTTTTTCTCTACATTGTAGAATAATAGTGAAGGCATCACAACTATGAAATAACAGATATGGAATCATGTAGTAACCAAAAAAGTGTTAAATCAAAATATATATTTTATATTTGAGAATCTTAAAGTAGCCATCATTTGTCTTGATGACAGCTTTGCACACTCTTGGCTTTCTCGCAAACAAGCTTCACTTGGAATGCTTTTCCAACAGTCTTGAAGGTGTTCCCGCATGTGCTGTGCACTTGTTGGCTGCTTTTCCTTCATCTGTGGTCCAACTCATCTCTAACCATCTCAATTGGGTTGAGGTCGGGTGATTTGTAGAGAGGGCTGGTCATCTGATGCAGCACTCCATCACTCTCCTTCTTGATCAAATAGCCCTTACACAGCCTGGAGGTGTGTTGGGTCATTGTCCTGTTGAAAAACAAATAATAGTCACAGTAAGCCTAAACCAGATGGGATGGCTTATCGCTGCAGAATGCTGTGGTAGCCATGCTGGTTAAGTGTGCCTTGAATTCTAAATAAATCACAGACAGTGTCACCAGCAAAGCACCATCACACCACCTCCTCCATGCTTCACGGTGGAAACCACACATGCAGACATCTGTTCACCTACTCTGCGTCTCAAAAAGACACAGCAGTTGGATCCAAAAATCTCAAATTTGGACTCATCAGACAAAAGGACAGATTTCCACCGGTCTGTCAATTGCTCGTTTTTCTTGTCCCAAGTAAGTCTTCATATTATTAGTTTCCTTTAGTAGTGGTTTCTTTGCAGTAATTCAACTTTTCTTCTGGAGCAGAGGTAACTGTGTCTTTCTTTCCTGTGGCGGTCCTCATAAGAGCCAGTGTCATTATAGCGCTTGATGGTTTTTGCGACTGCACTTGAAGAAACTTTCAAAGTTCTTAATTTTACGTATTGACTGACTTTCATGTGTTAAAGTAATGATGGACTGTTGTTTCTCTTTGCTCATTTGAGCTGTTCTTGCCATAATATGGACTTGGTCTTCTGTATACCAACCCTTCCTTGTCACAACACAACTGATTGGCTCAAATGCATTAAGAAGGAAATAAATTACACAAATTAAGATACCTGTAATGCATTTCAATTAACAGGTGTGACTACCTTGAAGCTGGTTGAGAAAATGCCTAGAGTGTACAAAGCTTTTAAGGTGGCTACTTTGAAGATTCTGAAATAAAATATTTTCTGATTTGTTTAACTTTTTTTTTCTCATTACTACATGATTCCAAATGTGTTATTTCATAGTTTTGATGTCTAAACAATTATTCTAAAATTGTTCTTTACATATTAAAATGATTGAGTAGGTGTGTCCAAACTTTTGGCTGCTCCTCTATCTACAGAAATAAGACAGATCCTGCTTCTGTTGCCTGTTTAATAGCCTACTGATTCCATGACCACCAAGTGTAATTTTTTATTTTTTTATTTATTTATTTTACCTTTATTTAACTAGGCAAGTCAGTTAAGAACAAGTTCTTATTTTCAATGACTGCCTAGGAACAGTGGGTTAACTGCCTTGTTCAGGGGCAGATTTGTTCAGGGACAGATTTGTACCTTGTCAGCTCGGGGATTTAACCTTGCAACCTTTCAGTTACTAGTTAGAGCTACCCTACGCTGCCGCCCCATGCAACGACATGTCAAGTAAACAATTTCACAAATTCAGCTTTTTAAAATCTTTGCTTTGCTGTAATAAAGGCTTTACACTTTATTTTGTTAGAACAGCCTCTCCTGTATTATTTATAATCGATTTAGTGTCTACAGTACTCCAAATTGTCAGAATATTATTATAATAATACTACATATGTTTGATGTTGTTGTTATTATGATGATCATAAGTAATTTATTTTTTATTTCACCTTTATTTAACCAGGTAGGCTAGTTGAGGACAAGTTCTCATTTGCATCTGCGACCTGGCCAAGATAAAGCATAGCAGTTCGACAAATACAACAACCCAGAGTTACACATGGAATAAACAAACATACAGTAGGAAAAAAATAAAACAAAAAGTATATATGCAGTGAGTGCAAATGAGGTAAGATAAGGCAATGTTTGGCAGCATGAGTGAAGGATGCTTTGTTGCGAAATAGGAAGGCAATTCTAGATTTAATTTTGGATTGGAGATGCTTAATGTGAGTCTGGAAGGAGAGTTTACAGTCTAAGCAGACACCTAAGTATTTGTAGTTGTCAACATATTCTAAGTCAGAGCCGTCCAGAGTAGTGATGCTGGATTGGCGGGCAGGTGCGGGCAGTGATCAGTTGAAGAGCATGCATTTAGTTTTACTTGCATTTAAGAGCAGTTGGAGGCCACGGAAGGAAAGTTGTATGGCATTGAAGCTCGTCTGGAGGTTAGCTAACAGTGTCCAACGAAGGGCCAGAAGTATACAGAATGGTGTCGTCTGCATAGAGGTGGATCAGAGAATCAGCAAGAGCGACATCATTGACGTATACAGAGAAGAGTCGGCCCGAGAATTTAACCCTGTGGCACCCCCATAGAGACTGCCAGAGGTCCGGACACACCGATTTGACACATTGAACTCTATCAGAGAAGTAGTTTGTAAACCAGGCGAGGCAATCATTTGAGAAACCAAGGCAGTTGTCTGCCAATAAGAATCGGGTGATTGGCCGTCGAAAGCCTTGGCCAGGTCGATGAATACGGCTGCACAGTAATGTCTCTTATCGATGGCAGTTATGATATCATTTAGGACTTTGAGCGTGGCTGGGTGAACCCATGACCAGCTCTGCAACCAGATTGCATAGCGGCGAACGTACGGTGAGATTCGAAATGGTCGGTAATCTGTTTGTTAACTTGGCTTTCGAAGACCTTAGAAAGGCAGGGTAGGATAGATATAGGTCTGTAGCAGTTTGGGTCTAGAGTGTCTCCCCCTTTGAAGAGGGGGATGACCACGGCAGCTTTCCAATCTTTGGGAATCTCAGACGACATAAGGTTGAAACAGGCTAGTAATAGGGGTTGCAACGATTTCGGCAGATAATTTTCGAAAGAGAGGGTCCAGATTGTCTCGCCTGGCTTATTTGTAGGGGTCCAGATTTTGCAGCTCTTTCAGAACATCAGCTATCTGGATTTGGGTGAAGGAGAAATCGGGGAGGCTTGGGCGAGTTGCTGTGGGGAGTGCAGGGCTTTTGACCGGGTAGGGGTAGCCAGGTGGAAAGCATGGCCAGCCATGGAACAATTATTATTGAAATTCTCAATTATAGTGGATTTATTGGTGGTGACAGTGTTTCCTAGCCTCAGTGCAGTGGGCAGCTGGGAAGATGTGCTCTTACTCTCCATGGACTTTACATTGTCTCAGGACTTTTTTGAGTTGCAAATTTCTGCTTGAAAAAGCTAGCCTTAGCTTTCCTAACTGCCTGTGTGTATTGGTTCCTAACGTCCCTGAAAAGTTGCATATCACAGGGGCTATTCAATGCTAATGCAGAACGCCACAGGATGTTTTTGTGCTGGTCAAGGGCAGTTGGGTCTAGAGAGAACCAAGGGCTAAATCTGTTCCTGGTTCTAAATTTTTTGAATAGGACATGCTTATTTAAGATGGGGAGGAAGGCATTTTAAAGAATGACCAGGCATCCACTACTGACGGGATGAGGTCAATATCCTTCCAGGATAACCGGACCAGGTCGATTAGAAAGGCCTGCTCGCTGAAGTGTTTTAGGGAGCGTTTGACAATGATGGGGTGGTCGTTTGACCACGGACTCATTACGGATGCAGGCAATGAGGCAGTGATTGCTGAGATCTTGGTTGAAAACAGCAGAGGTATATTTGGAGGGCAAGTTGGGGAGGATGATATCTATGCGGGTGCCTGTGTTAACAGATTTGGGGTTGTACCTGGTGGGTTCATTGATAATTTGTGTGAGATTGAGGGCATCAAGTTTATATTGTAGGATGGCCCGGGGTCTTAAGCATGTCCCAGTTTAGGTCACCTAGCAGCATGAGCTCTGAAGATAGATAGGGGGGCAATCAGTTCACATATGGTGTCCAAGGCACAGCAGGGGGCAGAGGGTGGCCTATAGCAAGCGGCAACGGTGAGAGACTTGTTTCTGGAAAGGTGGATTTTTAAAAGTAGAGGGGCAGTAGATTGAGGCTCTCTCTGCAGTAGATTGCAACTCCGCCCCCTTTGGCAGTTCTAGCCGCAGAGCCAATTTGAGCAGCTTTCGTCGGTAGTCCAGTCGTGAAGGATCGGCGGGGTTCCATGCCCCGTACCGGCAGTAGAAGGGGGTCCGGGCCAGTTGGCAAAAAGGGTATTATAGCCCAGGAGTCGCTGTTGGGCTTCTTCTGCTAGCCGGGATATGGGCCTAGCATGGGCTAGCTCCAGGCTGACTGGTGCTAGCTTCGGGACAGGAACGTGACTTTAAAACCTCTTAGGGATCCCTTAAGCTCGAATCCCGTTAGCGGGATAGATTTGACAACATCCAGTGAAATTGCAGAGCGCCAAATTCAAACTACAGAAATATAAATATTCAACATTCATGAAAATGTCTGTAATACATCAAAATCAATCTTAATTTGTTATTCCAGCCGCTGTGTCAGATTTCAAAAAGGCTTTACGGTGAATGCACACCATGCAATTATCGGAGGACAGCGCCCCGCATACAAAATCATGAAAAACATATTTCAGCCAGGCAGGTGCAACACGAAAGTCAGAAATAGCCATATAATAAATGCCTTTTTGAAGATCTTCATCTTTTTGCAATCTCAAATGTCTGTGACACAATGAATGGTCGTTTTGTTCGATAATTTCCTTCTTTATATCCCCAAAATGTCAATTTATTTGGCGTGTTTGATTAAAAAATACACCAGTTCCAACATGACTACAAAGTAGTTATAATAATAAGTTACCTGTGAACTTTGTCCAAACATTTCAAACAACGTTCCTAATCCAACCTCAGGTGTCCTAAAATGTAAATAATCTATCAAATTTAAGACGTG
This sequence comes from Oncorhynchus tshawytscha, assembly GCF_018296145.1. NCBI lineage: Eukaryota > Metazoa > Chordata > Actinopteri > Salmoniformes > Salmonidae > Oncorhynchus > Oncorhynchus tshawytscha. The sequence continues at coordinate 56,852,176 of NC_056440.1, forward strand.
ATCAACAGTTTCCAATACCGAAGAAAAACAACACTGAGCGCGCTCCTGTTCACGCGCAACAAAATTCTAGAGACCTTCTGAGTGACACGTAGAAAGAATAGCACTACTTCATTTTTCAAAAGAAAAACATTGAACAATTTCTAAAGACTTTTGACATCTAGTGGAAGCCATAGGAACTTGTCAGGGAAATTGCAAGATTATGTTATAATGTTTGTCTTGCATTATAATGGTTGTTTTATTCAACATAATAGAGTATTTGGTTAACCATTGTGTGTGTCTTCTACTGAGGATGGGCCTCTATGAGAACACGGACAGAGGAGATTTACGTTGTCTTTGGGTGATAAAACCTAAAGCGCATTCCAGAGAACATGAGTTAATGTTTCTGCTCTATACCGTACCAGGGAGAGATGGTTCTAGTTTGGAGTCTTAACCTTGTGACCATGCTATGTATCTGTTGTTTGTCATGTAGGTTGAAAAGGGGTGTATCTTGGCTATAAAAGACCTTTGTACTTTTATTTATCACTCTCAACGGATCATTAGAAATGGTGAATCATTGAGAATTATTGCTATTTTTGCTCTTATTATTAAAGATTTAGTTTTAAGTATAACTGGCTTGTGTGATAAGTTTGTCTCTCCTCATTTGATAGTAAGGAAATTAACCACCACAAACTGCAATCTGGGCCCTAATAAATCAGGTTTCCCATAGAAAAGCATTGGAAAACACCATGACCTCAAACTTTTTTCCCTGGATGGATTGTGCTCGGGGTTTCGCCTGCCAAATCAGTTCTGTTATACTCACAGACATTATTCTAACAGTGTTTTCTATCCAAATATACTAATTATATGCATATCCTAGCTTCTGGCCCTGAGTAACAGGCAGTTTACTTTGGGCACGCTTTTCATCCGGACGTGAAAATACTGCCCCCTATCCCTAAGAATTTTTAAACCAGGAATAGTCACTCGGATTGCAGCTAGCTAGCTGTGGTGATCCAGGTGAAGAGGTTCAGAGCTTGCGGTAGGATACTGGGGATATGGAGAGAAAAAAGGTCCGGTATGCTCTTTTGAATCGTGTTGTACAAACTGGCGAGAGCTTTCTGAGCTAAAGGTTAGCTGATGACCGCTAGCAGTGGTTAGCTGACTGTTAGCTAGTTAGCTGGCTAGCTTCTGTTGGGGAATACCGGTTCGGAGGTGGATACTGTTAGAGTTGCGTAAATTCGAATCTGGTATCAGGATAAATATAACAATGAGTCACCGATTGTATACTATGTATTTTTTATTAGCTAAGTAATAAATGGCAAATGCAACTTTCGTATATACGGGCTCACTGTAATACCACGCAGGGCAGAACAGGGAACTGACAGGATGTACGTAAACAGTGTTCTTATACTGTGATAGACATTGTTCCAACCTATCACAGTAGTGGCTGAGCGTGGTTTAGACTTGCTCAGCCTATTGCAGGCACTCAGGTGGGTCCCCACTTCTTGGAGTCCTCCCTCCGTTGATGTATAGATTCTTACTGTTCTGGTATCGCAGCCTAGTTATAACAGTTGCTCAGTTCCTGCTATTGTGTTGTTCAGTATTTTTCCATCTCGGTTAAACCTCGTGATGACCACCCCTCCCTATACCTAATTAACCACAACTTTGTAAGATACAGCAAGTCACACCATGTGCTCAATATTCTTACATACAAACACAGGGACAAAGCATCTGCTGGGCTGTTATCTACAGTTTTGCAACATGCAGGTCACACCATATTACTCAGTTCTTGTCACACACGCACAAACAGGCAAGTAGATGTAGCAAGCAGTTGTTTAATCTCATGATGATGCTCTAGTGCACAATGCAGATACCTCACACAGCCAACATCAGATAATATTTAATCATATATATATATATGGTAATGGCTATAATGTAAAATACAGAATCCCACAATACGAATAATTTAGAAGAGACAGATCCACACCACATTGGGTGAGGTGGGTTGCAGGAGAGTATTTTGAAGTTGAGGTTTAGAAAAATATAAAACATATAAATATATATACATGGGACATATACAAGACAAAGAACAAAGATGTCTGACTGCTACGCCATCTTGGATCAGTAATGTCATCATTTATAGGCTTAGTGTAGCAGCCTTGTATAACCGCCATTGAGCTGAAGGTCTAAGAGCGAATCCTGTTTAGTCTTAATACTGTAACTTACTTAGGCTGAACCCCTGGCTACACTACCATAAAGGCCTGATTGGTGGAGTGCTGCAGAGATGGTTGTCCTTCTGGAAGGTTCTCCCATCTCCACAGAGGAACACTGGAACTCTGTTAGAGTGACCATTGAGTTCTTGGTCACCTCCCTTCTCCCCCAATTGCTAATTTTGGCCAAGCGGCCAGCTTGTTCAAAACTTATTCCATTTAAGAGTGATGGAAGCCACTGTGTTCTTGGGGACCTTCAATGCGGCAGAACGTTTTTGGTACACTTCCCCAGATCTGTGCCTCGACACAGTCCTGTCTCGGAGATCTATGGACAATTCCTTTGACCTCGTGGCTTGGTTTTTGATCTGACATGCACTGTCAACTGTAGGACCTTGTATAGACAGGTGTGTGCCTTTTCCAAATCATGTCCAATCAATTTAATTTACCACAGGTTGACTCCAATCAAGTTATAGAAACATCTCAAGAATGATCAATGGAAACAGGATACTCCTGAGCTCAATTTTGAGTCTCATATCAAAAGGTCTGAATAGTTATGTAAATAAGGTATTTGTTATTTAATACATTTACTAAAATGTCTAAACCTGTTTCTTTTTGCTTTGTCATGGGGTATTGTGTGTAGATTGAGGAAAAAATCTTATTTTATCATTTTTAGAAGTCTAGAAGTAACAAAATGTAGAAAAAGTCAAGGGGTCTGAATACTTTCCGAATGCACTGTAGTTGATTTGATTAAAACACATAGGATGTGTCTATATATGGAAAAATAATGTTTACATTTTTTTTCAAAGAGACAACTCTTGGTCGACCAAGTTTTTTTTTTTTTTGGTGGGGACACCACTAATATGTAGTTAACATGCATTCAAATCAAGGCTTCCAAAGGATTTTGAAGGTTTAAGCTTTGTCCCTATTCACAGGTACGTCCATGATAAGCAGTGTGTTTCCGCCACGGGATATTACTGTTTCAGTGTCTACCTCATTCTTACCGGAGCTCAGCTCAGTGGATCCTCCACATTTTTTCTTCACCTACCGGATCAGGTACCACTATTTCCTCTACTGATTTCAGCTGATAATGATTAAAATGATATGGGTAAATGGATCATAATACAGCTGTCATAACTTCCCTAACCTTATACATTACATTTTACCCTCAGGATTGAAATGGCAAATGATGCCCTCCCTGAGAATGCTTGTCGTTATTGGAAGATCACCAATGCTAATGTGGAGGAGGTGACTAGACTAGAGATGATTCTGTGGACTTAGCGTAATGTTTCATTCTCAGTTGTCTCCTTTTGGTAGCAGTGGACAAAAACCTGTTACGATCTAAGAATGATTTGCAGCTAACGGATTAGTAAATGTAATTTTCATCATACAGTTGAAGTCAGAAGTTTACATACTTAGGTTGGAGTCATTAAAACTCATCTTTCAACCACTCCACAAATATCTTGTTAACAAACTATAGTTTTGGCAAGTCAGTTAGGACATCTACTTTGTGCATGACACAAGTAATTTTTCCAACAATTGTTTTGACAGATTATTTCACTTATAATTAAATGTAATCACAATTCCAGTGGGTCAGAAGTTTACATACACTAAGTTGACTGTCTTTGGGACCCACCCCCTACACTATTTGCTTGACATCATGGGAAGATCAAATCAGCCAAGAACTCAGAATTTTTTTTCCAAACGCCTGAAGGGACCACGTTCATCTGTACAAACACTAGTGATTTTAACATGTATTAACTCAGGACTGTGAATACGTATGTAAATGTATTTCCTTTTCAATACATTTGCAAAAATGTCTAAACACGTGTTTTCACTGGGTTATTGTGTGTAAATGGGTGAGAAATATATTTAATCCATTTTGAATTCAGGCTGTAACAAAACATTTTTTTTAACAAGTCAAGGTGTATGAATACTTTTTGAAGGCATTGTATCTAGTTCACTTATTTGTTTTTTTCCCTCATAAGTCTGGACAAATTCAAAGAATTTACAGAGGAAGAACGAGAGAGAGAAAGTTAAAGGAACAAAGATAATACCCCCAAAACGCCCCCCTCTCACAATTACCATTAACAGAGGAGGTTAGCATTTTTGCAGGGGTATGAACTTTGTTCTTCTGTAACTTTCGTGGTCTTTATTATTCACGATTCATACATAATTATTCACAATCATGGAAGCATCCACATTAATGTAGTGTTCTGAAACATCTATTATTTACAATAAACGTGACTCCAAAATGACAATACATTATTCACTATTCAGTTCCTATTGGGTGAAAGGTAATCTGAAACACATCCAACAAGTACGTACAGTCGTATGAAAATGTTTGGCCACCCCTCTGAGGCTGCATAATAATTTACTCTGTCGTCACAGAAAATGATCAGTGGCATGCCATTCATTTTCTAATAAAAGCTGAGTACTGGGGTATTGTCCAGACAAAGATTTTTAGTGTAGCAATATTAAGTTGTATGAAATTAAATCAGATGTGAAAAATAGGCAATGCAAAAATGTGGGCACCCTTGTCATTCTGTTGATTTGAATACCTGTAACTACTTAGCACTGATTAATTGGAACACACAATTGGTTTGGTGAGCTCATTAAGCCTTGAACTTCATAGACAAGTGCATCCAATCATGAGAAAAGGTATTTAAGGTGGCCAATTGCAAGTTGTTCTCTGACTCTCTGAAGAGTGGCAACATGGGGGGCTCAAAACAACTCTCAAATGACCTGAAAACAAAGATTGTTCAACATTATGGTTTAGAGGAAGGCTACAAAAAGCTATTGCAGAGATTTAAGCTGTCAGTGTCCACTGTGGAACATAGTGAGGAAATGGAAGACCACCGGCACAGTTCTTGTTAAGGCCAGAAGTGGCAGGCCAAGTAAAATATCGGAGAGGCGAAGGATGGTGAGAACGGTCAAAAACAGCCCACAGACCACCTCCAAAGACCTACAACATCATCTTGCTGCAGATGGTGTCACTGTGCATCGTTCAACAATTCAACGTACTTTGCACAAGGAGAAGCTGTATGGGAGAGTGATGCGGATGAAGCCTTTTCTGTACACACGCCACAGTGTTGCTTGAGATATGCAAACGCACATTTGGACAAGCCAGCTTCATTTTGGAATGAGATGCTGTGGACTGATGAAACAAAGATTTGAGTTATTTGGTCATAACAAGGGACGTTATGCATGGCAGCAAAAGAACACAGCGTTCCAAGAAAAACACTTGCTACCCACAGTAAAATTTGGTGGGGGTTCCATCATGCTGTGGGGCTGTGTGGCCAGTTCCGGTACTGGGAATCTTGTTAAAGTTGAGGGTTGCATGGATTCCACTCAATATCAGCAGATTCTTGGGAAAATGTTGAAGAATCAGTCACAAAGTTGAAGTTACGCCGGGGCTGGAGGAATGGTCCAAAATGTATTTTACCTTTTATTTAACTAGGCAAGTCAGTTAAGAACAAATTCTTATTTTCAATGACCGCCTAGGAACAGTGGGTTAACTGCCTGTTCAGGGGCAGTTAACGACAGATTTGTACCTTGTCAGCTCGGGGGTTTGAACTTGCAACCTTCATCCAGAATCCAGACACTCATTAGAGGCTATGGGAAGTGTCTAGAGGCTGTTATTTTCGCAAAAGGAGGCTCTACTAAATATTTGTGACTTTTCTATTGGGGTGCCCAAATTTATGCACCTGTCTAATTTTGTTTTGATGCATATTGCACATTTTCTGTTAATTCAATAAACCTAATTTCACTACTGAAATATTACTGTGTCCATCAGTTATTTGATAGATCAAAATGAAAGTGTTGATCCAAACACCCAATTTTTTATAAATGGAAATCATGGAAATTGTCAGGGGTGCCCAAACTTTTTCATATGACTATGTCATCACAAGCTTGATGTATTCATTGCATGCTAGGAATATGGGACCAAATACTAAACTATTGACTACTTTGATACAATAAAAGTGAATTTAAAAAAAAAGATGTATAAAGTTATTTCATTTCTAAACAGTCAAAGAGATGTATTAAAATAAAAAGTGACATTCTGTGCTGTCGCCTCATATTAAACGTATGATCTTAAATAAAACATTCTGGAGTATAGAGCCACATTTAAAAAATGTTGCTTGACTGTAAGTAAATACGGCGGGAAGTGTATATTATGTTTTATAATGCTTTCCAATTTCAGGTCATTAGATGGACATTATCTCAGCTTTGAGCACAAGTGTATCACTCATCTCAGCATGTACAGTTGAAGTCGGAAGTTTACATACACTTAGGTTGGAGTCATTAAAACTTGTTTTTCAACCACTCCACAAGTTTCTTGTCAACAAACTATAGTTTTGGCAAGTCGGTTAGGACATCTACTTTGTGCATGTCACAAGTAATTTTTCCAACAATTGTTTACAGACAGATTATTTCACTTATAATTCCCTGTATCACAATTCCAGTTGGTCAGAAGTTTACATACACTAAGTTGACTGTGCCTTTAAACAGCTTGAAAAATTCCAGAAAATGTCATGGCTTTAGAAGCTTCTGATAGGCTAATTGACATCATTTGAGGTGTACCTGTGGATGTATTTCAAGGCCTACTTTCAAACTCAGTGCCTCTTTGCTTGACGTCATGAGACAATCCAAAGAAACCAGCCAAGACCTTAGAAAACAAAAAATTGTAGACCTCCACAAGTTTGGTTCATCCTTGGAAGCAATTTCCAAACGCCTGAAGGTACCACGTTCATCTGTACAAACAATAGTACGCAAGAATAAACACCATGGGACCACGCAGCCATCATACCACTCAGGAAGGAGACGCGTTCTGTCTCCTAGAGATGAACGTACTTTGGTGCGAAAAGTGCAAATCAATCCCAGAACAACAGCAAAGGACCTTGTGAAGATGCTGGAGGAAAAGGGTTCAAAAGTATCTTTATCCACAGTAAAATTAGGCCAATATCGAAACGCAACCTGAAAGGCCGCTCAGCAAGGAAGAAGCCACTGCTCCAAAACCACCATAAAAAAAGCCAGTCCAACGGTTTGCAACTGCACATGGGGACAAAGGTCGTACTTTTTGAAGAAATGTCAGATGAAACAAAAATAGAACTGTTTGGCCATAATGACCATTGTTATGTTTGGAGGAAAAAGGGAGAGGCTTTTAAAGAACATCCCAACCGTGAAGCATGGGGGTGCTTTGCTGCAGGAGGGACTGGTGCACTTCACAAAATAGATAGCATATTGAGGAAGGACAATTATGTGGATGTATTGAAGCAACGTCTCACGACATCAGTCGGGAAGTTAATGCTTGGTCGCAAATGGGTCTTCCAAATGTACCTCCAAAGTTGTTGCAAAATGGCTTAAGGACAACAAAGTCGAGGTATTTGAGTGGCCGTCACAAAGCCCTGACCTCAATCCTATTGAAAATCTGTGGGCAGAACTGAAAAGCGTGTGCGAGCAAGGAGAACTACAAACCTGACTCAGTTACACCAGCTCTGTCAGGAGGAATGGGCCAAAATTCACCCAACTTATTGTGGAAGGCTACCTGAAACGTTTGACCCAAGTTAAACAATTTAAAGGCAATGCTACCAAATACTAATTGAGTGTCTAAACTTCTGACCCACTGGGAATGTGATGAAAGTAATAAAAGCTGAAATAAATCATTCTCTCTTTACTATTATTCTGACATTTCACATTCTTAAAATAAAGTGGTGGTTCTAACTGACCTATGACAGGGGATTTTTACTAGGATTAAATGTCAGGAATTGTGAGAAACTGATTTTAAATGTATTTGGCTAAGGTGTATGTAAACTTCAACTGTATGTAACTGGACATGAAAATACCCTGGCTTAGCAGAGCAAATTCAGTTTTTTTCAGAGAGATGTTTTATATTTGACAATGTTGCCAGGAAGATGTGTGCTGTTATGTATTATAACTGACTTGCCTATAAAGATTTTTTTTAAATAATAAAAAAGTGGCCTCTTGTAGCCTGACCAATGTTCCTTTGTTCATCTGTTGAGTTGTGTTGGCCTACTGGTGTAAACCAATAGCCTCATTTCACCCATTCATGTCATGATAACTAATGTAAAGTAGGGTGCAGTAAGTTGGTCTTACTTATGACTAGCATTCAGTCTATGACAACTGTATTACAGTTCTCAATTCAGTTCATTTAGTTATCTATTCCAATGAATATAGCACATTCCAAGTATGCATTGTTAAACCCAGGTGTTAAATTTTGCCCTGACATTCATTTTCTGAAACAAACCGGTATAGGCAGTTGTGGGGTAATCAGTTAGTCTACCTGAAGATAAGAGTTTCAGTTCAAATAGTTGGCCATTTTGAAATGCACTTCAACCTCCAACTTGGTATCTCTCATGTCATGTGTCGATTAATTATTGTATTTAAAAAAAATCTAACCTTTATTTAACTAGGCAAGTCAGTTAAGAACAAATTCTTATTTACAATGATGGCCTACACCAGCCAAACCCAGACGACGCTGGGCCAATTGTGCGCCGCCTTATGAGACTCCCCATCACGGCCGGTTGTGATACAGCCTGGATTCGAACCAGGCTGTATTTGGAATTAAGGAATTAATCAGTCATTAAATTATTAATGCTTCGTCATACAGTATTATGAAATGTAAATTGTTGTACCCTGAATATAACACCACACCTTAAATAATACTGAATTTACTTAATAGGTTGGTGTCATCACAAACTACGTTCCCCAGCAGTCGGCAGTTTATTTTTCTGAAAGGGAGGGGCCATGGTTGATATGTCTGAGTTCCTAAGCACTTGCTTGCCATTTTGCTTTCGTTGTTCGAGGAATCAGGGTAAGTCAAGACCTATTTCCTTAAAAATGTTCACTGTATGAACTAACGTAACTATTTGAGTTAATGTGGTGTGGTTGGCTATCTAGCATAGCTTTAGCTACTGTAGCTAACGTAACCTTAGTCCTGCCAGTTGACCAAGTCTGGACATCACAGTAACCTGACCAACACGGTAATTAGTAAACCAAAGCCATGGCAGATGCATATAGAGAGATACAGCTGGAAAATGGCAAAATAACGTTGGCCAAGCTGGAACACTAACCCATAGCAAACGAATGGAACGTTCGCAGACCCTGTTTTGACTGGAGTGATGCATAGAATTTCATTTAACCTAAATGGCACCAAAATATGTATCCTTTTTATTTTACCACTACAATCTGTTCTTAGGACGAAACTAAATAATACCAATTTGTGTAGAAAGTAAACATCCACACCTCAGTGGTGTGCTTATTTATGTCTGCATAACGAGAAGTAGTTAGCAAATGGCAACATCTGACACTTTATGGTCTAGCGTTTGACAGCGTAATACACTGCCCAGCCTTAAATAATTAGAGGGGATTCTCATGATTAAAATTTCAACAAAAAAATCTAAATATACACATTGCGAGAGACCGACATACCTAGATTTCCCTATAGGAAATTCCATTAGTAATTTGTTTTACATTTTAACTACAAACAACGTGGGTAGGTCTCATTGCCAACAATAGCAAAGCAAGCATTGTGAAGTAGAACAGTAAACTGGGAATAGAACGTTCTGAAGGCCTTAACTAATAGGAGATGGCAGCGTGAAAAAGGCCTTAAAATAAGGTGGGGTTTTTTCGTGATTACTTAAACTATGGCAGGCAGCTTGGACATATGGTAATATTATGAAACTGGGCTCCACGGCGGATGCAATGAACTCATTTTTATCAGGAAAAAAAGCATTGTTTAAAAATGTGTCATGTCTTTCATTGAGGAATGCGTTTGGACGTAATCCGGAAAGTGGTGTCATTGGATTTTACCTAGTCATGTGATTTGCCAGTGATCTCACGATTGGGTGTGTTCGTAAATTAAATATGAAGTGCCAGAACTGTGCGTTCGTAAATTCAGAGCGTTGTCACATTGTCCATTCGTAGATTTAGAGTTTTGCCCTAGGAGCATGGCCGATGAGTAGGGTTGATCCGACCGTTCTGACCTCAACGGCAGTCAAGCACCCGAGCTAATTGGCTAACGTTGGCTAGCTACTTCCAGACACAAATGAGAGAACACCTCACTCTGACCATTTTACTCGCCCTTGCAGAGCTGGTTGTGCTGTTTTCATGTTATCCAGAGCGTTGGTGACTGCAACTTTGCTGCCGGCAACAATTTAATTACGCTTTTTTTGGCCAACGTTTACCTACACCGGTTTTATTCAACGGGTGTTGAGCTTTTGTAAATTCATCAGTTATTCTGCGCTCTGGCATATTCAGACGAGAGTGCTCTGAAATCGGAGTAGATTGCCAGAGTGACTTTACGAACGCACCCATTGTCACACTACTTAGCCGGTGCCAATATATGTATTGTGATTCGATGTTTCAAACATATCTCCCCATATGTCTGCTGCCTAGGGACAAGAGAGCCATGAGAACTAGTTTGGATCAGTCAGGGAAATACAAGTGCTGAAAACAAAGGCTCCCTATTTTAAAAAGATGGAGAACAAACTATGAAAGATTAACAGGAGTGTTGGTGTAGGTACAGCCAACTAGCGCAAACTGTATATTGCGATATTGTCGATATGATATAGCATCAAACATATCCCGATATGTAACTGTATAGGTTTTTACCCCCATCACTAGTTAAAGCCAGTCCTTCATTGAAACAATAAATCACCCTGTTTTGGTAAAACGCTGAGGGATGGGCCTGGAGAAATGTAACTAATTCATAAACTGCTATCAAAATGATAGTTTTAACCATGTTTTGAGGCTATACATTAGATTAAAACAAGTTTATATTTTGGGCTTTGATGGGATACAACAGTTGAAATAAACTTGAGGCATTGAAGTTATTCTTCAAAAATTAATGGGTATATATCATTAATTTACAAGCCCAAAAATGGATTTAGCAGCTAGGGATTATAGCTTTAAATGATTCTTGTCTCTTTTTATCCAGACGTGACAGTCAGCAGAAATCCAAATCATGAATAATTATCCTGGGATGTGCTTAGTGTTCTGTTTTGCAATATTTGGATTGGGTAAGTAATAATTTTTCTGCTATTAAAGTTGCTTCTTTGATACTGTTGCGTCTCGCCTTGCACTTGAATATTGAAGGTCATATAGCCACATGGTTCACATTTACAATGCCCTGTCTAACCGTTAATCACTGCATACAATACATTTTTGGAAACCGCACTCTACGTTCATAGCACCCAAAAATGATTTTACAAATACAAAAATATATATTTACTGTGTGCCGTTTTAACAGATTCTCACAGAAGTATTTTGCATTGCACTTCCTGAGCTAATGAAAACTCAGGAGGAAACAAAAGCTTCCGAAACAAAAACATGAGTGGACATTTGTATATGTAAAGTTATTTTTGGATGATATTCAAGTTGAGTTCAAGTTTTCTAAAACTGTATCGCAATCAAGGATGGAGCATTTCACATTTGACCAAGTCACAGTAGCTAATCAAAATGGAAGTGGAATGATTTGAGTCATGTGAAGGGCTAAGTGTCTCACCTGGTTTTCTCAGGCTCTGCCATCCGCTGTGTCAAATGCAAGGATGACACTGGGAGCTGCACAACTACACAGGACTGCCGTGTTGATGAGGATGCCTGCCTGACCCTAGCTGAGAGAGGTGCCGTAAAATGTGTAATCTGAATCAAATTATGAAAATCCTCCCATTTCTCTGCATTACCCTGTAACTCGTATGTTATTTGGCACAGGGGGACAGACAACTCGGCAGTGCATCAAGGTCTCTGACTGCGACTTCAATCGATTGGCCCAGATGTTTCCATCTGTACCAAAATTTACCTTCGATTGTTGCACCAGTGACCTATGCAATGGAGCCACATCCATTGGCACTGGCAAGCCCTTGTTGGGCCTTCTTGCCTCATTGGCAGTGATGTGGTGGTGTATGCAGTAACCTCTCCTCATACTTACATCTTAGAAGCTCTAATGCTGCCATTTGACACAACAGAAGCCACTGATGGAACGGCAAGCAGGAAGATATGATCTAAAAGCTCATGCTGAAATTCTGCCTTATTTGCCTGACTTACTGCTGCACATTTGCAATATTGAATTTGACACTTTGCACTTAATTGGATTTTAAAGCTTTCTATGATAACCTATTTGTTGATTACCAATGCTTTGTGCTTCAGCCCAAGGGCTGAAAATAGGAAACGTGCTCACAGGTCATGAGTTTGGAAAAGGTATATCATTCAACCAATCCTATTTTGAGGCTTGTAAAATAGACTAACAATTTCCATCTAAGGGGGTTTGCTCAGAATTATGACCAAGTATTGCTCCAATAGGTTGTCTATAGTTTGTTGACCCAAAGTTACTATAATGTGCTTAAATGTAAGGGATCATTTGAGAAATGTTTGTGGGTCTGTGATTGAGTGGACAAAGTATTGATTGTATAATTAAAAATGCAAATACTGCAGAATTCATGATGTGGAATTTGGAACTAAATGTTGATCATTTTGGGAGAGACATTTGTTCACATACAATGCCTTCACCGCTCTTATACTGTGTAGTGGCTTACCCTGGTACATAACATTGCTTTGCCTGTTTTATAGGTATGTTAAACCAATCTGTCTTTAAAGGGCACAGTATAGACTTATTAGGATTCAAATGAAGGGGAAGAAGTGAAATATTTCATCTCTGGACAATAAATAAAATACTACCAAAAAGCCATATTTGTCAGAAGGCTGTTTGTTTATTCTGTTTACCTACATGTTTTGATTCAGGAATTTATAGCATTGTTTGATTGTGGGCTACACTAATATTAGTATTAACGAATGGAGTTTGTTTTGTAAAAGTCCTCAGCATCTTTGGTTAGAAAGGAGCTGTGCAGCCTGGCATAATTACCATGATTCATTTATCTCCAGTCTAGGATTCCTTCCCTCTAGTGGTGAACTAATTGTGTATTTTATAAGTGAAAATTGCATTTTTTTATTTGTATATTTATTAGTATTTGATAATTGTTTCCTACTTACAAAGCATGTAGAGGTCTGTAATTTTTATCATAGGTACACTTCAACTGTGAGAAACGGAATCTAAAACAAATGTAATTGTAAGATTTTTAAGTAATTTGCATTTTATTGCATGACATAAGTATTTGATACATCAGAAAAGCAGAACTTAATATTTGATACAGAAACCTGTTTGTAAAGATCATACGTTTCCTGTAGTTCTTGACCAGGTTTGCACACACTGCAGCAGGGATTTTGGCCCACTCCTCCATACAGATCTTCTCCAGATCCTTCAGGTTTCGGGGCTGTCGCTGGGCAATACGGACTTTCAGCTCCCTCCAAAGATTTTCTATTGGATTCAGGTCTGGAGACTGGCTAGGCCACTCCAGGACCTTGAGATGCTTCTTACGGAGCCACTCCTTAGTTGCCCTGGCTGTGTGTTTCGGGTTGTTGTCATGCTGGAAGACCCAGCTACGGCCCATCTTCAATGCTCTTACTGAGGGAAGGAGGTTGTTGGCAAAGATCTCGCGATACATGGCCCCATCCATCCTCCCCTCAATACGGTGCAGTCGTCCTGTCCCCGTTGCAGAAAAGCATCCCAAGGAATGATGTTTCCACCTCCATGCTTCACGGTTGAGATGGTGTTCTTTGGGGTTGTACTCATCCTTCCTCCAAACACGGCGAGTGGAGTTGAGACAAAAAGCTCTATTTTTGTCTCATCAGACCACATGACCTTCTCCCATTCCTCCTCTGGATCACCCAGATGGTCATTGGCAAACTTCAGACGGGCCTGGACATGCGCTGGCTTGAGCAGGGGGACCTTGTGTGCGCTGCAGGATTTTAATCCATGACGGAGTAGTGTGTTACTAATGGTTTTCTTTGAGATTGTGGTCCCAGCTCTCTTCAGGTCATTGACCAGGTCCAGGTCATTGAACAGGTCCTGCTGTGTAGTTCTGGGCTGATCCCTCACCTTCCTCATGATCATTGATGCCCCATGAGGTGAGATCTTGCATGGAGCCCCAGACTGAGGGTGATTGACCGTCATCTTGAATGTCTTCAATTTCATAATAATTGCACCTACAGTTGTTGCCTTCTCACCAAGCTGCTTGCCTATTGACCTGTAGCTTAACCCTGCCTTGTGCAAGTCTACAATTGTATCCCTGATGTCCTTACACAGCTCTCTGGTCTTGGGCATTGTGGAGAAGTTGGAGTCTGTTTGTGTGGACTGTTGTCTTTTATACAAGTAACAAGTTCAAACAGATGCAGTTAATACAGGTAATGAGTGGAGAACAAGAGGGCTTCTTAAAGAAAAACGAACAGGTCTGTGAGAGCTGGAATTCTAACTGGTTGGTAGGTGATCAAATACATATGTCATGCAATAAAATGCAAATTAATTACTTAAAAATCATACAATGTGATTTTCTGGATTTTTGTTTTAGATTCTGTCTCTCACAGTTGAAGTGTACCTATGATAAAAAATTAGACCTCTACATGCTTTAAGTAGGAAAATCGGCATTGTATCATACTTGTTCTCCCCACTGTATATATACATATGATCATGCATTTATCAATTTTTCATATAAATTATTGCCATCAGAATCAGTGATAGTACTAATTCCCTGAGCCAGCTCTCTTTTTAGCTAGGTACAACAAGTACTTTCCTGGCTTATCGCCATGTTCATATCGCTTTTGCCTGACAAATCTCATTTTCTTTTCAGCACCCTGTTAGGAGAGAGTCCAACGTTGATCTAAGGACTGTTATTTCCTTTTAATAGGACAGTTTTAATGTAGTCCTTCTCTTTAGTTCCTAATTCACCCTCTAAAGTTGTTTTGCTTTTCACGCTTTTTCTGCCTGGTGTATGCTTTACAGGTTTCCCAAAGGAGCGAGGGGTTATCTGTTGATTGAGAATTAGAGAAAAATGCTTTAACCTCTTTGGTGCAGGTGGGACGCTAGCGTCCCATCTGGCCAGCATCCTTTGATCTTCCTCTGTTTGCAATCCAAAGGGTCCCAGCTACATCACAAATGGTCATTTTCTTCGATAAAGAAGCCCTTTACATCCCAAAAAAGTGTTTAGTTGGCGCGCTTGACTCCGTAATCCACCGTTTTCCCTCGTTCAAAATGCATACAAATGAATCCCGTAAGTTGCCAATAAACTTTGTCCAAACAAGGCAAACAACATTTCTAATCAATCCTCAGGTACCCTAATATGTAAGATGATGAATAGTATGTTCATTACCGGAGATAAATAACAAAGTGCGCGCCCTCGCCAACACGCACACAACACTACAGCCAAAATGGGAGCCACTTACAAAAACTACAAATTCTAGCTATTTTTTTCAAACAACAAGTCTGAAACACTTTCTAAAGACTGCAGTCCCTAAGGCTTCCAGCAGATGTCAATCTGGGAGGTATCCCTTATATATTCCCATAGACAGCCATTATAATCAGTGCTATATCAGTTCTGTTATACTCAGACATTTATTTTGTTTTCTATCCAATACTACCAATGATCCAATACTACCAATGATATGCATATCCTAGCTTCTGGGCCCGAGTAACAGGTAGTTTACTTTGGGCACCTCAGTCATCCAAACTTATAAATACTGCCCCCTACCCTGAAGAAGTTAAACTTTGTAATAAAATGTAAATGTATGGTCTTTAAGAATGGTTATATTCAACCTCCAATGTCTTGACAGATTGGATGCCCCATTGAGTTATGTCCAGGATCACCTCCGCATGATCAGATATGATTATGCTTCCTATCCTAGCAGATAAAACAGACTGCAAAGATGTCCTGGGCATAAAAAAGTAATCTTTTCTAGTCTGACATCCATGAGATGCAGAGAAAAAAGTGAACTCTCTGTTGGAGGGATGAAAGGTTCTCCAAACATCAGAATACCCCAGATCACAAATAGCTTTAAGTGACTTAGCTTGAGGAGAGAGTGAAGCTATACTGCTGGGAAACTTTTCAATAAGGGGATTCAACAAACAATTAAAATCACTGCAGTGTCTGAGTTTAATTCTGAGAAGTCTATAAATACCTTGGTGAGGAAATCAGGGGGATGGGCAGGGGGGAAGTAAATATTCATTATGGAAATGTTCTGCCCTAGTAACATTTGGTCATTTTGTTATAATTAATGGAACTTTCACACAATTCAACACCTTAAGGGGTAAGTTCTTTTTCACAATAATTGCTACACCTCTACTTCTGGATGTAAATGATGAGAAAAACACTTGACCAAACCCCTCCTTGTTGTAATTTTAGATGCTCCTTATCATCCAAATGAGTTTCTTGCAAAATCAATATTTTTTTTTCTTCAAAAAGACAGTAACTTCTTCCTTTTCATGGGATTTTGGCTCCCTCTAATGTTCCATGTACATACACGCAGTCTGTTACCTGCCATTGCACTTAACCCAACCAATATCCAGACTGAATCCGAATGTAAAAATGGGGTGGTACCTTTCCCCATGTGTTCAACTCTTCAATCTCACCTAGTATAAACAAACGATCTGAACCCGAACTATACGAAACCCGAAAATTAAACATGTAAAGACCTTAAAGGGGGGTTTCAACTTTCCAATGTAGACTCTAAGTCTGCATAGCCACTCTATAGCGTCATCCTTTATACACTGCTCAAAAAAATAAAAGGGAACACTTAAACAACACAATGTAACTCCAAGTCAATCACACTTCTGTGAAATCAAACTGCCCACTTAGGAAGCAACACTGACAATAAATTTCACATGCTGTTGTGCAAATGGAATAGACAACAGGTGGAAATTATAGGCAATTAGCAAGACACCCCCAATAAAAGGAGTGGTTCTGCAGGTGGTGACCACAGACCACTTCTCAGTTCCTATGCTTCCTGGCTGATGTTTTGGTCACTTTTGAATGCCGGCGGTGCTTTCACTCTAGTGGTAGCATGAGATGGAGTCTACAACCCATACAAGTGGCTCAGGTAGTGCAGGTCATCCAGGATGGCACATGTGTCTGTCAGCGTAGTGTCCAGAGCATGGAGGTGCTACCAGGAGACAGACCAGTACATTAGGAGATGTGGAGGAGGCCGTAGGAGGGCAACAACCCAGCAGCAGGACCGCTACCTCCGCCTTTGTGCAAGGAGGAGCAGGAGGAGCACTGCCAGAGCCCTGCAAAATGACCTCCAGCAGGCCACAAATGTGCATGTGTCTGCTCAAACAGTCAGAAACAGACTCCATGAGGGTGGTATGAGGGCCCGACATCCACAGGTGGGGGTTGTGCTTACAGCCCAACACCGTGCAGGACGTTTGGCATTTGCCAGAGAAAACCAAGATTGGCAAATTCGCCACTGTGCTCTTCACAGATGAAAGCAGGTTCACACTGAGCACATGTGACAGACGTGACAGAGTCTGGAGACGCCGTGTAGAACGTTCTGCTGCCTGCAACATCCTCCAGCATGACCGGTTTGGCGGTGTGTCAGTCATGGTGTGGGGTGGCATTTCTTTGGGGGGCCGCACAGCCCTCCATGTGCTCGCCAGAGGTAGCCTGACTGCCATTAGGTACCGAGATGAGATCCTCAGACCCCTTGTGAGACCATATGCTGGTGCGGTTGGCCCTGGGTTCCTCCTAATGCAAGACAATGCTAGACCTCATGTGGCTGGAGTGTGTCAGCAGTTCTTGCAAGAGGAAGGCATTGATGCTATGGACTGGCCCGCCCGTTCCCCAGACCTGAATCCAATTGAGCACATCTGGGACATCATGTCTCGCTCCATCCACCAATACCACATTGCACCACAGACTGTCCAGGAGTTGGCGGATGCTTTAGTCCAGTTCTGGGAGGAGATCCCTCAGGAGACCATCCGCCACCTCATCAGGAGCATGCGCAGGCGTTGTAGGGAGGTCATACAGGCACGTGGAGGCCACACACACTACTGAGCCTCATTTTGACTTGTTTTAAGGACATTACATCAAAGTTGGATCAGCCTGTAGTGTGGTTTTCCACTTTAATTTTGAGTGTGACTCCAAATCCAAACCTCCATGGGTTGATAAATTTGATTTCCATTGATCATTTTTGTGTGATTTTGTTGTCAGCACATTCAACTATGTAAAGAAAAAAGTATTTAATAAGAATATTTCATTCATTCAGATCTCAGATCTAGGATGCCATATATATATATATATATATGGAAATGAAAATCCATAGAAGAAGATTGAGGATCTTCCACCTAAAACCAAGCCTGGGCACCAGTATAGATTAACACATATCTCAGTCTTAGCTAAAAGCGGCAGTTACTTTAGCAAGAAAAAGAATAACGATACGAATATTACTGAACAGGAGCACGTGAGAACTCACACCACTGCTTCATGATCAGATTCAAATAAAAAAGTTATCCAATGCTGCGGAGGAGCAGTTTACAGTTATTTACCCGAGAGAGTCTAACACAGCAGCATCTTCAGGTGTGTAGAGTTTTATTAGGCGAACCGTTGACCATAATCTTCAATTTGGCTGGCTACAGCAGTGCGTAGTCCATCTTCATTCTCTTGAGTCGAGCCTTCACCTCATCAAACGCTTTGCGTCTTCGTACAACGGGTGGGTATAATTTGTGGAACGTTCCAACAGGAATCCGTTCCAAATACTACGTAAATATCAAGGTTGCCAACAAACAACGCATACAAAGTCGTATAACGGTAGAATGAGATACTGGGTTGGGAGTGAGCTATGTAATTACGTTTTTCACTCACCACGTTTTTTCGGAAAAAATGTCTCTTCATTCTGGTAGCCTCCACCATTTTGTCGTGAGTTTAGTTATTATTTCCGGCATTCGCCGCTGAACTCTGTTGCGCCTCGATTAGGGAATCGCTATGGTTGAAATGTAACTAATGACCGCTAGCCCCAGTATTTTATTAGCTAGTTGGCTTGTACACAATTGTTACCGATGATACTGCATACACCAGCCTACTCGTACTACAGAAACATTGTATTTTGACAAGTTCTCTGTGTTAATCATGTTTCCCAAATATAGCAGGTAACTTGTGTCTGTGTCGATGTTGTTGACTTCAACTTGCCTAGTTAAATAAAGATAAAATAAATTAGAACATTTCAAATATATGCTTTGACCTATTTCAGGTAACCTCAAGATGCTTGACTCACTACAGCTGCTATTGAAAAACTCTCCAGTCGTTTGTGCTTCACATTCCGACTTTTGAACCTCTGTTTATTGGACATATATATATTAGCGTCTAATAAAAAAGAGGAACGTATATAAAGCATCCCATTTGTTTTAAGTTTATAGTGTGTGTGTGGTGTATTTCCTTTTGATGTCCACTAGGTGTCAGCACAGTCTCAATAATATCACACCAGGTTCACAACATGTTTTCATGTGTAACAAATCAAATTGTATTTGTCACATGCCCCGAATACTACATGTGTAGACCTTACAGTGAAATGCTGACTTAGAAGCCCTTAACCAACAATTTAGGTTTAAGGAAAATATGTGTTAAGTAAAAAATAAGAAATAAAAGTAACATAACTAAAGAGCAGCAGTAAAATAAAAAATAGGGAGGCCATATACATGGGGTATTGGTACAGAGTCAATGGGTGGGGGCACCGGTTAGTCGAGGTAATTGAGGGGTTCCTTTCAAGTCCACTGGTGTAAATGACTTAACAAAAATGTATTTAAAGTACTCCACTACATTCCTTTTATATATCTGTGTTTTTTTTGTATCTGTACTTTTACGCTTTCTGTTTCTTTACAACTTTTAATTTTACTTGACTACATTTCTAAAGAAAATAATGTATTTTTTACTCCATATAGTTTCCCTGGCACCCAAAAGTACTTGTTGCATTTCGAATGCTTAGCCGGACAGGAAAATGGTCCATTTCACACACTTATCAAGAGAACATCCCTGGTCATCCCTACTGCCTCTGATCTAGCGGACTCCCTAAACACATGCTTCATTTATAAATTATGTCTGAGTATTGGAGTGTTCCCATGGCTATTTCTTAAATAAAAAAACAAGAGAATCATGCTGTCTGGTTTGCTTAATATATGGAAGGTCAAATCATGTATACTTTTACCACTTCAGCATTTCTGAGTAGAATGAATAACATTACTTTGACGGGGGGGTGGGTACTGATTCCAGTTCAGCATTCTTAGCCTGAGACATTTCATAAATGCGTACAGAGGAGTACTGTTCTACGATCAGCTTTGCCTAGATCATACTGAATCAGTCTTTGGAATAAGATTATATGGACAGGGGTGGGTTTGATCATAGATCAGCATTCCCACTCAACACCAGTTGCTGTAACCTAACATTTTATAATCCAATTTCCTTTGCTGTCTAATGTCCTTCCGGAACACTACCTCAACATTGTTCTGTCAAGGCAACAAAAGCAAGTTGGCATGCTCTTGCAAGAATTTTAATTCACAATCTCTCCTTTGGGAATTCACCACCATAACTACTACTACAACTATTTCTAAACTAACATGTGGGTTTCTTCAGGGGGACTAAGGTTAGGAACACCTTTGAATGGTCTACAAAGCATGCCCCCAGGTAAAAATGGTCTTTTGCAGACAAGGGTTGTATTCCTGCCAGATTGGGTTCAATACCATTTTAATTCCGCTCAATTCAGAAAGTAAACCAAATTCAAATTCCTATTAAAAAAAATCCTTATTGACAGCATTGAAGATGTTGTCAATTTGAATTTCATTGTACTTCCTGGATTGATGAGTGAAATGGAATTCACCCCAACCCTGCCTCTTAACCCTTGTGTTGTCTTAAGGGTAAAAAAAATGATCCACTATGTTTAACAGCAGAGAAACCCTCCTAAATCATGTTTTTTCAACTTTATATTTGATTACTTTTCCTAGAGTGACCCCAACATGAGAAAAAGTGAAACATTGCCTTTGTTAATATTTCCATGAAAACTGTACACCACCAGGGTGCAAAGATTGTCTTATGGTCATTTTTCCCACAGCATTTATACAATCATTTACACAACACAAAACCACAAAGACTCTCTCTCACACACACAGACACACAATGAGAAATTTAGATTGTGTGCTACTGATTTAACTCAGACAAAACTAGAACTTTCTTGTGCATGTGCAGCATCTCCCCTCCACGACCCCAGACGAGTCACAGACAAAATGTTTAAAAAATTCAGACAAAATAAACTAAGTCTATTGGTCTGAAATAAAACCATTCATTGTTTACTAGTGGGGAATGCAGTCAGAGGCTATAAAGGTGCCGCAGATTACAGTCCCCCCAGTTCTCTCTTTGCTCTCTTTCACGTTTCAGTCCCCAACAGGTCATAGATATGCTTTTTTCAACTGTCCTGGAGGATCAAGAGAACAATGATTTGGAAGAGGAATCTGAAGAAGGAGAATAATACAACCCAGAGTACAATGCATCATCTTCAGATGAAGAAGAAATCGCCCAATGTGAAAGAGATACATTTTTTTCAAAGAACAGCTAAATAACATGGTCCTTGTCACCATATGACAACCAGGGCAGGATGGCAGCATGTAAGTAGTTGGTGAACCAAGCGAGGCAATCATTTGAGAAACCAAGGCTGTTGAGTCTGCCAATAAGAATGTTATGATTGACAGAGTCGAAAGCCTTATGTAATGGGTCTGGCTATGTATAGCTGGTGTAGAGAGTCAGGCGCAGGACAGCAGATATGAGTAATCAACATACTTTTACTCAAAATGTCAAATATACAAAGTAACAAATACACGCACACCATGACAGACCGAAAATACAATAAACAATCACTCACAAAAATCCATGGGTGAACAGAGGGTTAAATAATGAAACAGTAATTGTGGGATTGAAATCAGGTGTGTAAAACAAAGACAAAACAAATGGAAAATGAAAAGTGGATCGGCGGTGGGTAGAAGGCCGGTGACGTCGACCCCCGAACGCCGCCCGAACAAGGAGAGGGACCGACTTCAGCTGAAGTCGTGACACCTTAGCCAGGTCGATGAATACGGCTGCACAGTAATGTCTCTTATCGATGGCGGTTATGATATCATTTAGGACCTTGAGCATGGCTGAGGTGCACCCATGACCAACTCTGAAACCAGATTGCATAGCGGAGAAGGTACGGTGAGATTCGAAGTGGTCGGTAATCTGTTTGTTAACTTGGCTTTCAAAGACCTTAGAAAGGCAGGGTAGAATAGATATAGGTCTGTAGCAGTTTGAGTCTAGAGTGTCTCCCCCTTTGAAGAGGGGGATGACCGCGGCAGCTTTCCAATCTATGGGAATCTCAGACGATACGAAAGAGAGGTCTTAACATGGTAGTAATAGGGGTTGCAGCAATTTCGGCAGATTTTAGAAAGAGAGGTTCCAGATTGTCTAGCCCGGGTGATTTGTAGGGGTCCAGATTTTGCAGCTCTTTCAGAGTTGCTGTGGGGAGCGCAGGGCTGTTGATCAGGGTAGGGGTAGCCAGGTGGAAAGCATGGCCACCCATAGAAAAATGCTTATTGAAATTCTCAATTATTGTGGATTTATCAGTAGTGACAGTGTTTCCTAGCCTCAGTGCAGTGGGCAGCTGGGAGGAGGTGCTCTTATTATCCATGGACTTTCATATCACTATGTTGCCCAAAAAGTTCAAGACTGTTATTGTTTCCCTTTAATAAAAATACTTTCTGCACATTTCTGCTACTTTTTTACACTATACAAGTGCTATCTCTTGAAAAAAAAACATGTTTATACCTATGCAGTACCTTTTATCAATGATAAGAAACCTCTACTTTAGTGAAGAAAACAATTATGACAGGTGTGTTGTAATAAAAAATTAGTGGTGTCCACTGACTAAATGCAGTCTTTCTGGAAAACCCAGATATTCATAAAGTTTGATGAATGACTGGTTGTTTCTTCATGCATAATAGATTTGGCCTTTACAATTCAATTAAGCTGCTTTATTTTCAGGGTTCAGTGAAGGTGAGTCATTTTTGAGTAAACAGGGGAGTAAACAGAATGTTAAGACTACACAAGGTTTAAGTCAAGTATTTACAAGGTGTCTAGTAATTTCTGGTCGTTAATGTCTAATTGACCACACAGTGTTGCAAGTTGAAATGTCGTCAATGCTACACAGGTGTCTGTCGTCTAGGTGCTCGTTATAAGTGCTTGAAATCATAGATTGACGCCTTTGCCGTGTTCAAGAGCATCAAGACTGTGATCGATCAAGGGTGAATTGTGACTGAATTACTGAGCTGCAAATAATATTAAGCGGTTATTTATAAATCGAGGTTAATCTAAATCAGTCTCGACTCGCCTTAAAAGTCGTATGCAACGTGGAACGTTCCTCCAACAATTCATTGACACCGCTGTGACTGGTAAGGGTTATTTGTTCTAGCATCACATTTTACACAAGACATGCCAAAATTCATAAAGATAATTTTAACATACACATGCCAATGTCATGTCCCATTGTGCCTCAACCAGACTCCTTCAAAGCCAGCGCTTTCACATCAACCATCTAATTGACGTGAAAGGACGTGACCCTCAAGTCTTACATATTAGATTGATCTTCACATTTCAAAAGTAGTTTAATGAAAACATTTCACAATTTTATTTTAGTGTCGTGTCCCTTAAATTACATATCTTGAATTTGAAAATCCTGTGGTAGGAGGTTGAGGGCCTTGGGGCACAATAGGAATTGAAATAGGAATGCTCTAATTCTGTGACTATTCCTGTGTTTGAATGGATATTAGATCACCCACTGTTGACAAACTGTTTGAAAAAGGGTTGTTGCAGTCAGTCAGTCAGTCATCCAGGCTATATGAAATTATAGGGTGACAAACACCATATGGGTGGAGGACATCCGGAATTTAGAAATATATCAAGGGGTCCACGGTCCAATTTATCTTTAGGCCCAGAATGGCACTAGTAACACATGCAGGTGAAATACCCTGTATCTGTCATTCTGGTCAATATCAGAAAAACATGCATGCATGCTAATAGTTTGCCTTTACAGTTATGGAAATACACAGAAATGTTGAAAGTGGGTCTGCTACCTTGGTGGTCTGCAGCACCACTAAGGACCATTCTCCTATGATGTAGTAGACCCTATCAGAAAATATGTAACTTTTTGCTTTTATAACAAAAAACAAGCCATTTCTCCATTTTGGTGAAAGTGGGCCATTAACTAACCACAACTTTCCAGTCCGAAGACCTTCATGAACTACTAAAACTATGTCTGACAGTTTGGGGTAGAGAAATTCCATCTAACGGGTGAAAAATGAACCGGGTCTTTTCTGTGCATGTGTATGTCTTCAAGCATAACTGTATACAAATATACTAATAATGCACCCAGTCTCTGGTTATTGGTGATACTACCAATACTGCCTAATTGTGACCTTTGACCCCTTGCACATGGCCTTAAATTTCCACATTCTGGATGACATCCTGCCAAACTTTGTTGGTATTTCACTATTTGATCTAGCATGTGACTCCCCCCCCCCCTCAGCACTTGTCCCATGTTGGCTGGTCTATTATGCAGTTAAATTGAAAGGTTCAACAAGATGTAGCCATGACATGTGAATTGGGATGAGGGGAAATGCCAATCAATGACAACTGAAATGACATTTTCTGCACATCGCTATATTTGTTCATGTCGACATACTTTGAATGTGGGTGAAGCATTTAATTTCTAGTTTTCTTAATTTGTAGTTTTGAGTGGCCTGTAATAATTTTTCAATAATTTGGTCGGATGTCTGTGTAAGAAATAATGATCATGATTTCAATTTAGTTTAATAACATCAAACACTCACTTCTCCAGATGGGCGCACATAATATTATTCACTATTTTCCATAAATGTAAAAGCTTTAGATTGGCATATGCTAGGCTAAAATGAGTTTGTACCATATTTCCTCTACATGCTGAGATTTGAATGGGTGCACTTTGGGAGAACTGAGAAGTGCAGTAATTAGTGCCAAACAACTCCTTCCTCCCTCAATGAAGCAGTCACTGCTTAGACAGGATTGGGCAGGTCAAACCAAGGGCTCCACTACTACCTTCTAGTTATTTATAATCAGTGATTACATTTAGGGAGGAAGAAAGGAGGGGTATATGTAAAGATTGAGCGAGCCACTATTGTCAGCTCGACAACCCAATCGTGTTATTTGCATATAATAGACTTTTGACCTCTGACCTGTATACTGTCTGTACCATTCCACAGATATCTTGTACAGTGGAGACACTTGAGCCTCTGCGTCATCCACGTCAGCAATAACTCATCACTCCTACTCCAGGTAAATTCATTAGCATGAACAAGAATAAGATTATAGACGCATACACATCCTAGATCAGCAATTACTCTGATTATTTGTGGATGAAGTCACACGTCCCCCTCTGTCCATGTTCGGCTGTTCATTTGGATCTTAACATGCCTTTTGGGGGCCCTAACTGATTTTGTTGGGGTGCCCCCCCTCCTCGCTGGCAAAACATTTTAGCCCCCCCCCTCCCCCCTGACAGTGGAGAGAAATAGACATTTAGAATACATTTCATGCAATTAGACTCCGTTTGCCATGGAGCAGTATTACAGGGAATTTCCTGCAATTCTACACTGTTTTGTCAAGACTTATGTATGTTAACCATATCTGAGTGAGAGTGACTTAACTAAATCGGTGTTGGGCCATTATTACTAGAAGTTTAGAAAACTGGCTAGACAATCTACATTTTTGTAGCTGACGTGACTTACACAACTTGTTCTGATATGTGTTATATACATTTTATGATTGTTAGGTATTACTGCATTGTGGGAGCTAGAAACAAATGTTTTGTTAGGTATTACTGTGTATGTGACAAATTTTTTATTTGATAACCAACTACTGATTCATAACCAAATTTAAATTTCACCTTGTGTATTTTACTACTCTAATACAATAGTAAGTGACTGAATTCTTTCAAAAATAAATCATAATAATATTGGTAGGTGACCCCTTAGCTACTGCTTATGTCGCTTATACCTGCAGCCCACTGGTTATGAATGATAGCATAATTCCATCCTCCCTGGAAGTAATCATTGCTTAGACATGATTTGGCAAGTCATGTATTTAGAAATGATCATTGATTATGGTTGCATTTTTCTCAAAGAATAGAATTCACTTTAAATCCATTTCCTTTACCTTCAATGTCAAATTCTGCATGCAGATTTGAATTCAAAATGATGTAATTTATGTAGAATGTAACAGGTCTCAATTTCATTCTGAATGTACCCAGTCTGGCTTGGTAAACTATTTGACGCACTTTGGGATATTTTTCCATAACATTTCATATAGTTAGTTAACTGTCTTAAACTTGTCCTAAGTGTAATCTCAATACTTATACCAATGTAAATTTCCTTGTCAGAATGCCAAAGAGAAAGAGGGCCCCAACATTTGATGACATTGCCTCAGTTGTTGAAAGGCTAGGCCTCTCACCAGAGGAAGTTACAGCAGCGAGCGACCATCAGGAAAATGGATTATTTTCTGTGATGGTCATTGAACTGGAAAGGTCTAACACCCTCAGCTATCGCTGTCAACTATACGACGTGTGGAGTAAGGGAAGGATGGCCAATGCATAACCCCACTCCATCTCCCAGATTTCCCATTCACTACCCCCAGGTCCTATCAATCACTACCCCAGCAAGTATACACCACGCGGCAGCTGCCTTTAACACTAGCACAAGCAGCTGAAACGGTTGATCCCGCTAAGGTATCCCACCTTCCACCACTCCAACCCAAGCCTGGATACATTTTTCTGTTTGCAGGTAGTTCCTCGTCATGTGAGGACTGGAAGGCTTACCAAAAAAGATGAATTCAGAAGGGATCTCACAGCCTTCCTCGCCGTTCACCAAAACTAAGGGTGCGGTACTATGCAGGAAAGGAAGCGCCTGTGCTAATTCACTACTTTGGTGAAGAGGCACACTCCAATGTCCCCAACCCACGGCAACAGCCAACAGCAGCAAGCAAGGGATTTAATCCGATCAGCTACCTCAATTATAGATGAAATGTCCCGGCGAAAGACTGAAACACCTGGCAAAGTATACTCTGATATGACCAATAACCCACCACCACCCCCAAATGCATCATTCATGCCAGTTTACCGACCTCGCAACTTGGCACAAGTGAAGAACAATTCGTTGAGCAAGAGACGTCACTGTTTTGGACCGGGACGAGTTGGTGGCAACACATATGATGGGTGACATTCTCCCTCATTTGTCACCCATATGGGGACTCAACCCGCAACCCTTCTGGCAGTGGCAGCACCAGAAATGGTTGAAGAGGCCAAGGCAGTTATTAAAAGCAAACACCAAGGGGCACGCATTTTTCACTGACACCGCGTTTGACCTCGGCAATTTTTGTTTCACCCCTTGTTTTCCGTCATGAAACATTTCAAGAGGTACCTGTCCTTCCCCTGGCATTCCTCATTCACACCACCCGGGCACATGGAAAACCACAAACCATTCTTTTGTACCATTCTTTCATTCATTCCCCAACTATCAACTTCAATCCTCTTGCCAGACCATGAGGCGGCTATTGAGGGAACAATCCAGTCTGTGCTGCTGCAAGCCAGGATAGTCAATTGCTGGAACCACATCTTGAACAATGTGAAGCAGAAGATGGGGTCAGAGGATCCCGAAAGTGTGGCCCGATTACCAGCAGGCCATCAAAGAGCTCTTGGCCACGAAATCAAGGAGTGAC
The DNA here is from genome assembly GCF_018296145.1 of Oncorhynchus tshawytscha. NCBI lineage: Eukaryota > Metazoa > Chordata > Actinopteri > Salmoniformes > Salmonidae > Oncorhynchus > Oncorhynchus tshawytscha. Next base: position 56,880,014 of record NC_056440.1, read on the forward strand.
TACGAATGCACACTGGAGTGTGTGCCTCCACTGGAGCCCTGATTTCGAGGCTTATTTCCATCAGTTGCTCTCTTACGCCATGGACAAGGGTGCACAGTATGTGCTCAACAGCTTGGGCATCCAGTCAGATGAAATTACAAACAACTGCTCAGAGCTTCAATGCTGTCCTCAAGGCATTAGTTGGATGGAAGGTCAGAGTAGACAGTGGTTTATCTACTCTACCAACTCTAAACCAAAGCCTTGAGGGAGAAGCTGCGGGGCTACTGTAACCTAGGGAATTTCTACCTGACCCCAGAGTGCCATGAGCAATTTTCCAGGTGAATGCTCACCACCAGTTTCCCCTACCACATGTCAGAGGAAGACATGGTGTATTTTGCTGAAGGCATCCAGTCCTGTGTGGCACAAGGAAGAGGTTGTCATGGCAGAAATTGGAGTGGCAGCCTTAGCCAGGATGATTTTGGCAAAAGGACGTATCCTCCTGGTGACAAGCACCAAATGGTTCCTCTACCATTGCTTCTCAGACGAGCAGCATGTCGTTACTCTGTTGCCAATGGAGATGTGCTCCTGCTCTGCATTTGACAGTTCCCAGAGGTGTGTCCGCTGACTGGCAGCCGTACTGGCCATTGGCGGAAGTGTACCGCCCTATGCCAATAAAGCTGAGGACAAGGCATCTGGCTGCAAAACGCTCTGGCCATAAGTGTGCCACCAAGGAGCATGTCCAGATGGGAGCCAAACACCAGGAAGAACAATCAACCGTTCATCAACAGGTTGGTCTTATGTGTTGCTATTTAGTTACATGTTTTATTTGGGTATGTTAAAATGGTGACCGTTTTAGTAAGCCATGTGGTCCTCATGGGTTTTATGTATATCTGGAAACACAAAATGCAGATCTGTCCCAAACTGAACTGTCACCTTTTATTCAATAGGGTCACCTGTCTGACAAACACCCCAGCAGGGAGGACGAATTGGAGAATGGAGTAAGTGGAATGTGACTGTTTTGGTTACATTCTGCACGTTTTCCTACTGCATGTTGATCACATCTGTACTGTCAGGCAGTTTGGACCCCATTTTTGATGCCCAAAATCGGTTTGTATAGGTGAAGCAAGTGTGGGCAATGTCGTCGGATGGAGTGGACAGGGCAACTGCAATTTTGTTGGAGGGGTCCTTTGCCATCCTGCACCTCCATGACTTCCTTACGTTGAAGCCCAATGAGTGGCTTAGTGGGGAGGTATGTTAAGGTCCCCCACATGTTATGGTTGAATTGTATGACATTTCCATGCGTGCAGTTTGTATAAAGTACAATTAGAGTTGTTGACTGAGCTGACTGTATTTCCTGGGCATCATGTCAACTTTGACCAACCATATGTCATTCTGCTGTAGGTAATTGACTTCTAATTCCAACTGAAGAGGATTGACCTTCAAGTGGAGGGGGATGTTTTTTATTGTGGGTCACTTTGTGGCAGGGATTATCCTGCATGGGGATAAATTGGCTGGCGACACGCAAGAACACCTTGTCAAAGGTAAAGGCATGTCCGCATAGTTGCTTTTGTCATGGTTCTAAATAAGAGGTTAGAGGTGTCAATGTAGGGAGAGCTGCCACCTTCCTGACAAAATATTGCCAGACACACCGTATAAATGTGTCTTCACTCCTATTCCTGTAGACCAGTCTGGAGCAGCACAGTTGCTGGATTGGAGTTTGCAACGTGGGAAACTACCACTGGATACTCTTAGTAAACTGCACAAGATTGACTATTTTAGTGAGATTGGACAGTACTATTCTTGAATATGTTATGTTTGAGGCCATTTTGATATACTGACTTGAAATTACCGCTTGCGTTTAGGATGTCAATTGCAGGACCAACTCTGCCATTGTCCTGGACCCTACTGGTTCCCCTAACGCGGAGAGCCATATGTGTGAGAACCTGGTGAAGCACATCCGGTATGGTCAATGTAGTTTTTTGGGGTGTCTATACTTTACTGTTTATTTTGTTTTTACCAGTTTTACTTTACTACATTCCTAAAGATAAGTTATTTTTACTCCATACATTTTCCCTGACACCGAAAGTATTTGTTACATTTTGAATGCCTAGAGGACAGAAATGAGTCACCTCTTCACTGTTGATGTTGAGACTGGTGTTTTGTGGGTACTATTTAATGAAGCTGCCAGTTGAGGACTTGTGAGGCGTCTTTCTCAAACTAGACACACTAATGTACTTGCCCTCTTGCTCACTTGTGTACCGGGGCCCCCCACACTTTCTATTCTGGTTAGAGGCAGTTTGTTCTGTTCTGTGACGGGAGTAGTAGTGTTGTAAGAGATCTTCAGTTTAGGCAATTTCTCACATGGAATAGCCTTCATTTCTCAGAACAAGATTAGACTGATGAGTTTCAGAAGAAAGTTCTTTGTTTCTGGCCATTTTGAGCCTGTTATCTAACCCACAAATGTTGACGCTCCAGGTACTCAACTAGTCTAAAGAAGGCCTGTTTAATCAGAACAACAGTTTTCAGCTGTGCTAACATAATTCCAAATGGGTTTTCTGATAATGGCACTTTGTACGCCTATGTAGATGTTCCATAAAAAATCTGCTGTTTCCAGCAACAAAAGTAATTTACAACATTAACAATGTCTACACTGTGTTTCTGATCAATTTGATGTTATTTTAATGGACAAAAGCTCTTTCTTTCAAAAACAAGCACTTTTCTAAGTCACCCCAAACTTTTGAACGGTAGTGTAACTCTTTATTCAAATAACTTATCGACAAGGGATACCCACACAAGGTGGATATAGTGAGAACCCACTGAGTGAAGTTAGTATATAACCCAGAAGCGATCTCAGCATAGGTGCAACCTCCAATGATGTACAATGGTTCCAAACACTAACCCCACACATCCTGTGCCAGACCTTAAGCCCCAAATACCAATAACTTGTTTTGTTGAGTACTAAGAACTTAGGACATATGTTAATTAGTTTTCACCTTGAACCAGGGGAGAGAAAACAATCTCCCCCTAGGAGGAGGTGACTGATGCTCACACTGTGGAGACAAGTGATTGGTTCCCCATTACTCACGCCACATGGTTTGCAATAAAGACACAGTTCACATATGGAAACAATGTTTCCTTCTCTCCTTTGCCATATTCCTTGCTGATATTCTGCATAGCAAAGGGGACATGTGAAAGACAAGCCTGACTTCTCCCCTCTTTGGGCCCCAGGTGACTGAGGCCCATATGAGGGAGGCAGTGCAGCTGCCAACACCAGAGTCGGAAAGGAGACATTCTAATGACAAGTTCAACAGTTCAATCGTATAAGCATATTCTGCAGTTAAGACATCTTAATTATCTATGTTACTTCTGATTTCTCTACCCCAGTACTTTTCCACCACTGAGTACATCTATTGTATGGTCAGGCAAAAATATTGTTTGACCATTTCTACAATATCTGGCATACAAGTTATGTTGACCTGTCAATGTTGAGACTACTTTTACATTTATGGTACGGTTGCATATTGACTCAATTAGCCTATGTGTTCATGTTATGAATGTTGTATGCTATGAAGAGAATTATGAAGCATCATTGATTTCTGTTCAGGCACGCCATTTTCAATCATCAGCAGCCATTCATGTGTTATGCAGGTATATGAATGTTGGAAGTATAGCAGGGAGGAGAGAATGTCATGGCCTATGTAGAAACAATGTTTTCCTCCCCAAACAGATACTGGTTTGAGGAACGAACCTGCAGAACTGGGACAGAATCTGTGTACAGCAATGTTCCCTGGCAGGCGACAACGATACCGCAAAGCGACGTCTACAATCGTGGAGTTTATGTGCTGCTGGTGAGTTCATATGCTAATTAGTTCCCAGGATAATTCAGTAGGCAAATCTGTTATGTTAGAAATCTGTGGGTAGCCTTTAATGGTAGGACACCCACAACTGGGTCAATAGCAAATGCACCCAATGTTCACATGAAGAGATCTTTGAGGGTTTAGCCAAAGTCATTTCATTGAAAGGATTAGATTAGCATAACAAATTAGTATATATTTCACACCTGTCATATGCACGCCTAAGAAAATGGTCTGAAATGGGAAGGGACCCATATGTATGTGTTCAAGAAAACAACATTTTTTTCTGTTGCTAACTGATGTCCTATGGTGTCCACTGATGAATATGACCCAGGTCAATAGGGAACTTGGTTGCTATGTGACAAACTCTAAATTAAATGTTGGTGTAATATCAAATCAGTGGAGCTTCAACATCACCAGTGTGCTGCCTTGTTTTCATGATTACAGCCAAGAAACAAAGGTTTTCCAAAGTGGAAGATTATCACAATGAATCAAATGATTACTATTGTTAACATGACAAGGCAGTTGGAGGCCTGCTTTCACATCTTATATTTCCCAATGGCCCTATAGATGGTAGACATATTTTTTTCCCATTGTCTGTCCTTTATTCTAGAACTTCCGGCGCCGACCGAGGTGGCTGCCTCGCTTCGCGTTCCTAGGAAACTATGCAGTATTTTTTTTGTTATTTCTTACATTGTTACCCCAGAATCTTAGGTTTTATTACATACAGACGAGAGGAACTATTGGATATAAGAGCAACGTCAACTCACCAGGAATACGACTTTCCTGACGCGGATCCTCTGTTTGGTCCATCACCCAGGACAATGGATCGGATCCCAGCCGGCGACCCAAAACAAAGGCGCCACAGACGGATCGTCTTCTGGTCAGGCTACGTAGACGGGGACACCGCTCCTGAGCATACTACTCGCCAATGTCTTGTCTTTTGACAAGGTAGATGAAATCAGAGCAAAGGTTGCCTTCCAGAGACATCAGACACTAACTTTCTTTGTTTCATGGAAACGTGGCTCACTCGAGATGCGCTATCTGAGTCGGTTAAGACACCTGGTTTCTTCACGCATCGCGCCGGCAGAAACAAGCATCCTTCTGGTAAGAAGGGTGGGGGTGTATGCCTTATGATTAACAAGACGTAGTGCGATCATAACAACATACAGGAACTCAAGCCCTTTTGCTCACCTGACTTAGAATTCCTTTCAATCAAATGCCGGCCGCATTATCTACCAAGAGAATTCTCTTCGATTTATAATCACAGCCGTATATATTCCCCCCCAAGCAGACACATTGACGGCCCTGAAATAGCTTTATTTGACTATGTAAATTGGAAACCACGTATCCTGAGGCTGCATTTATTGTAGCTGGGGATTAACAAGGCTAATCAGAAAACAAGGCTCCCTAAATTTTACCAGCATATTGATTGCGTGACCCCGGGCTGGCAAAACCCTGGATCATTGTTATTCTAACTTCCATGATGCATATAAAGCCCTCCCCCGCCCTCCTTTCGGAAAAGCTGACCACGACTCCCTTTTGTTGCTTCCAGCCTATAGACAAACTAAAACGGGAAGCACCCGTGCTCAGGTCTGTTCAACTCTGGTCCGACCAATCGGATTCCACTCTTCAAGATTGCTTTGATCACGTGGACTGGGATATGTTTCCGCATAGTGTCGAACAACAATATTGATGAATATGCTGATTCGGTGAGCGGGTTTATTAGCAAGTGCATCGGTGATGTTGTACCCACAGCGTCTATTAAAACATTCCCCAACCAGAAACCGTGGATTGATGGCAGCATTTGTGCAAAACTGAAAGCGCGAACCACTGCTTTTAATCAGGGCAAGGTGACCGGAAACATGACCGAATACAGTGTAGCTATTCCCTCCAAGGCAATCAAACAAGCTAAGCGTTAGTATAGAGACAAAGTAGAGTCGCAATTCAACGGCTCAGACACGAGGTATGTGGCAGGGTCTACAGTCAATTACGGACTACAAAAGAAAAACCAGCCCTGTCGCGGACCACGATGTCTTGCTCCCAGACAAACTAAACAACTTCTTTGCTCGCTTTGAGGACAATAGTGCCACTGACACGGCCCGCTACTAAAACCTGCGGGCTCTCCTTCACTGCAGCCGACGTGAGTAAAACATTTAAACGTGTTAACCCTTGCAAGGCTGCAGGCCCAGATGGCATCCACGGCCGCGTCCTCTGAGCATGTGCAGACCAGCTGGCTGGTGTGTTTACGGCCATATTCAATAAATCCTTGTCCCAGTCTGCTGTTCCCACATGCTTCAAGAGGGCCACCATTGTTCCTGTTTCCATGAAAGCTAAGGTAACTGAGCTAAATCACTACTGCCCCGTAGCACTCACTTCCGTCATCATGAAGTGCTTTGAGAGACTAGTCAAGGACCATGTCACCTCTACCCTACCTGACACCCTAGATACACTCCAATTTGCTTACCGTCAGGCAAATAACCTCCCAATCAATGTCAACAAAACAAAGGAGATGTCAACAAAACAAAGGAGATGATCGTGGACTTCAGGAAACAACCACCCAAGCCACTGCAGAGGGAAAAAAGGGAAATCAAAGCGGGGACCGAGAGACTGAAAAAGAGCTTCTCTCAAGGCCATCAGACTGTTAAACAGCCATCACTAACATACTGGCTCAACTCTAGCCACTTTAATAATGGAAACATTTATTACATCAATTTATCACTAGCCACCTTAAACAATGGCACTTTATATGTTTACATTTCCTACATTACCCATCTCATATTTATATACTGTACTCTATACCATCTACTGCATCTTGCCTATGCCGTTCAGCCATCGCTCATTCATATATTTTTATGTACCTATTCTTATTCAGTCATTTACATGTGTGTATATAAGGTCAAATTTGATTTGATGTACTACATAGATTGCCAGAGTTAATGCAGAGGGAGAAGGCACTAAGTGACCCAACTGTCCCAATGCATGTTAACATCGGTGGTGCCAGAATGGAGGTGGCCAAAGAGATCCTCGACAATCTCACATTTGTCCAGGATCTCTATCACTTTTTTTACATTCTGACAATGTAAAGCTGAAGACTTGTAGCCTCGTCTACATCATGCACTGCTCCTGGTGTCATTGCCGTGTGATGGGGAAATAAGGTGCTACAGCCCAGCAGCCAAGCCCAAGTCCCTGCTGCCTTATCTCATTTACTGTTGCTACATTGTCCTGGCCCCACTTTAATAGACTAAGTGTTCGATAGTTGTTTTACCTGACATGTTTGAGCTTGGCAACATTTTGTTGTAGTTTGAGCCTACATGGATGTCAATGTAGCTGACCGACTACATTATAATTCCTAGGTAGCCTATAACTTAACCTCCCCATGTTTGATTGTAGGGAGGTTGTAATTTCTTTTAATTATTAATTTGATTGTTGGTAAACCTAAAGACCCCACTGCTGACAGACTCAAAGCTCGACTAAACTTCTCAAATCCACCTAAACATTTTTTCATCTTTTAGAAGAAATTAATTATTTAAGAAAATTGTAAGGGTGACCATATATTTGGCAATAACTGTATATTAGTATATCATCCTAAGGCATTATGTGATATAGCTGACATGCTTCCTTTTTTCTTTCAGAACTTGACAGGACACTCAACTGCAGTTCCTGTGCAACAGATGAGGGGGGGGCCAACTGGGTGAGAATAATTTTACACATTCACGTAAGCTATGCAAAAGCAAGCCTGAGGGCCGGTCAGTTAGCATTCCAACTCCTTGTCACACAGTTGACATGACAATTCACTAAGCTTTTTTACCTTTTCAATGTTTGAAGGGGCCCAAACATTTCCGTTGCTCTCTGAACAATGGCCGGAGTGTAGGCAATTGCTGTGGTCTTTCTATTACTGTGGTCTAAGGGGGTGATGAGTTTTGTAGTGAATATGTTTATAACCTTAAAGGGATGGATAAGTAATTTCACTCATTTAAATTGTTTTCTTACATTTAAAGCAGGTAGTGACTTCAATCTTCAGGTTCTTTTAACAAGCCACTGCCAAATGCTAATTGTAATTTCTTCACCAAACTGTCAATTTTCCCTCTTTGCCACATTCATGGCTAAATCTCTTGAATGGATTGTCGGTCAATGATTTAATCTAGAATCGAATGGCAGTGGCTAGTTAAGCAAACCAAATCGTGGATTGCTGAGCTATCCTTTCAGCTGTGACATCATATAATGGAATCCATGTCCTAATTGACATGTACTTTCACAGAGTGCTCCAGTTGATCCGACACCTCCTGTGCTGGGGTATCCATCACCATTTAAAATCAACACATGGATAATCCTGCCTTACAATGGATATGCTCACCCTGCCACCCTGCCACAATTGAATACCTGCACACCAAGGCTACTATTGGGTTGATACTGTGTCAAATTGATATAATTTCCAGAGGTGTAAACGATTTACAACTACAGTAGATGGTATATTTTAGGGCTGTCCCAGACGGGAAAAAATCTTGGTCGACTTAGTCTTCCTGTCCTTTCCACCAATCGATTGGTCTAAATGAGGAAATATATAGACACACGCCCTATGTTTTAGAAGAAACCCACTACATATGCAATGAGCTTGTTTGATGCTTAAGCACACTGTTTGATTCATTCATTTTGCTGTTGCATGAGGCTTGACGCTCATGGAATCAGTAAGCTATTAAACAGCCAATCGAAGCAGGAACGGTCTTATTTCTGTAGATTTAGAAAGCCAGAGCGATTTAAAAGTTAGTTAGGTCGCAGTTGCCATACCAGGCAGTACCATGCAACCTATCAGGATGCTCACGATTTAAAGCTCCTAATGCTGCCATTCGACTCAGAAGCCACTGATGGAATGGCAAGCAGGAAGATATGGGCTAACGGCTCATGCTGAAAATCTGCCGTATTTGCCTGACTTACTGCTGCACATTTGCAATGTTGAATTTGACTCTTTGCACTTAATTGGATTGTAAATCCGATTACCCATGCTAAATCTTTTCAGTCCCCTTTGGGGGAATATGTTTTGTCGCGTCCTCTTCACAACTGTCTTGGTGTGCTTGCACCATGTTAGTTGTTGGCGACATGGACACCAAGGAACTTGAAGCTCTCAACCTGCTCCACTACAGCCCCAATCGATGAGAATGGGGGTGTGCTCGGTCATCCTTTTCCTGTAGAAAACAATCATCTCCTTTGTCTTGATCATGTTTCGAGAGAGGTTGTCTTCCCCCCCCCACACGGTCAGGTCTCTGACCTACTCCCTATAGGTTCTCATTGTTGTCGGTGATCAGGCCTACCACTGTTTGTCATCAGCAAACTTAATAATGGTGTTGGAGTCGGACCTGGCTGTGCAGTCATGAGTGAACAGAGAGTACATGAAGGGACTGAGCACGCACCCGAGGGGCCTCTGTGTTGAGCATAAGCGTGGCGGATGTGCTACTTATCCTTACCAGCTGGGGCGGCCCATCAAGAAGTCCAGGATCCAGTTCCAGAGGGAGGTGTTTAGTCCCAGTGTCCTTAGCTTAGTGATGAGCTTTGATGGAACAATGGTGTTGAACGCTGAGCTGTAGTCAATGAATAGCATTCTCACACAGGTGATCCTTTTGTCCAGGTGTGAAAGGGCAGTGTGGAGTGATTGCATCATCTGTTGGGGCGGTATGTAAATTGGAGTGGGTGTAGGGTTTCTGGGATAATGGTGTTGATGTGAGCCATGACCAGCCTTTCAAAGCATTCCTTGGCTACAGATGTGAGTGCTATGGGTCGGTAGTCATTTAGGCAGGTTACCTTAGTGTTCGTGGGCACAGGGACGATGGTGGTCTGCTTGAAACATGTTGATATTATAGACTCAGACAGGTAGAGGTTGTAAATGTCAGTGAAGACACTTGCCAGTTGGTAAGCGCATGCTCTGAGGAAACGTCCTACTAATCCGCCTGGCCCTGCGGCCTTGTGAATGTTGACCTTTTTAAAGCTCTTACTCACATCAAATCAAATGTATTTATATAGCCCTTCGTACATCAGCTGATATCTCAAAGTGCTGTACAGAAACCCAGCCTAAAACCCCAAACAGCAAGCAATGCAGGTGTAGAAGCACGTTGGCTAGGAAAAACTCCCTAGAAAGGCCGAAACCTAGAGAGGAACCAGGCTATGTGGGGTGGCCAGTCTTCTGAAAAACTCCAAGATGTTCAAATGTTCATAAATGAAGCATGGTCGAATAATATTATTATTAAGGCAGAACAGTTGAAACTGAGGAACCAGGCTGGGGACAGCAAGGAGTCATCATGTCAGGTAGTCCTGGGGCATATGCACACAGGACACCGAATAGGACAGGAGAAGTACGATATAACAAACTGACCCTAGCCCCCCGACACAAACTACTGCAGCATAAATCTGGAGGCTGAGACAGGAGGGGTGGCCCCATCCGAGGACAACAGGGCCAAACAGGAAATCGGCTAGAGAGCGTGATCACACAGTCCGGAACAGCTGATGCACTCATGCGTGTTTCAGTGTTACTTGGGGTAATTTAGTTTGTCTGGTAGGCTTGTCATTGGGCAGCTCTCAGCTGTGCTTCCCTTTGTAGTCTAATAGTTTGCAAGCACTGCCACATCCGACGAGCTCCTGGAACTGGTGTAGTACGATTCGATCTTAGTCCTGTATTGAGACTTTGCCTGTTTGATGGTTCGTGGAGGGCATAGCGGGATTGCTTATAAGCTTCTGAGTTAGTCACGCTCCTTGAGAGCTGCAGCTCTACCCTTTAGCGGAGTGCGACTGTTTCCTGTAATACATGGCTTCTGGTTGGGGTATGTTTGCACAGTCACTGTGGGGATGACGTCCTCGATGCACTTATTGATAAATCCAGTGACTGTGGTGTACTCCTCAATGCCATCAAAAGAGTCGTGGAACATATTCCAGTCTATGCTAGTAAAACAGTCCTGTAGTTTAGCATTTACCACTTTTTTTAGCCTGCCCACCTTTATATACAGTCACTTCCTGCTTTAATTTTAGCTTGTAAACAGAAATCAGGATGGTAGTATTATCACACCCTGATCTGTTTCACATGTCTTTATTTGTCTCCACACCCCTCCAGGTGTCACCCATCTTCCCCATTAGCCCCTGTGTATTTATACCTGTGTTCTGTCTGTTGCCAGTTTGTCAGGTCAACCCGCGTTTTTGTCTCAGCTCCTGCTTTTAAGTCTCTCTCTTCCTCGCCCTCCTGGTTTTGACCCTTGCCAGCCCCTGACCCTGCCCACCTGAACATTCTGCCTGAGCCTGCCTACCTAACCACTGCTTGCCTGTTGACCTGGATCTTTGCCTCCCGTTGGATTTCTGACTTCTGCCTGTCATCTGGTACCGTTGCCCCACCTCTAGTTACTGACCCGCCGTGACTGGGTGTTCGACATGCTGCTAGATCAATTCCGTGGATTGTCTGGAGGGCAGCCTGCCACGGGGTAACCCCACTGCTCCTCAGTCACTCGCCGGTTAGTATCGCCATCCCACCAGCTACTCTACCTTCCCGGGAACCCCAGGTTACCTCCTCCAGAAAGTTTTAATGGAGAGCCGAGCACCTATCAGCCGTTTTTAGCCTAGCGTGCCCTCATTTTCGAGCTTCAGCCCGCCTCTTCCTCTCGAATCGCTCCAAAGTAGCCTACCTCATCACGTTTGTCTGGAAGGGCTCTCACCTGGGCTACCGCCATATGGCAACAGCAGCAAGCCATATGTGTGAGCCTGGAGGGGTTCGTGGGAGAGGTGAGGTTTTGATGCCCCGTTATTCGGGAGAGAAGCTGCCTGCAAGCTAATTCAGCTCCAGCAGGATGCCCGCAGGGTGGCCGACCAAGCAGTGGATTTCTGCACACTGGCAGCGGAGAGTGCATGGAACCCGGAAGCACTGTTTGACATGTTCCTGCACAGTGTCTCGGAGGAGGTTAAGGACGAGCTTCCTGCTTGGGAGTTACCCACAGATCTTGACTCGCTCTCATCTCTTTGACCATGCACATCGATGGGGGATTGCGGGGAAGTTTGATTTCACTCACGTTCAGGGATTCAACCTCATCTCCGTTATCCTGGAAGTTCCCGACGATCCCGTGGCCGAGAGCACCCGAGAGTTCCCGACCTTCCTTCCTTCCTCGAGAGTCACCGAAAAGGGCAGAAGTACTGTTTCCCGAGTCCATGCAACTAGCTGGGCTGTCGCCAGTGGGACGGTAACACAGGATCCGCACAAGGAGCTGTCTCTTGAGGGACTTTTGGTAATTTTGTGTCCTCCTTTCCAGTAAAAGACCAGGCTCAGACCAGACCAGGAGCGAGTACTCTGGTTGGCCATATGGAGAATTTTTCTGCTCCCTTCCTCACATCATGTCACTCTGCTGTGTGGAAACCAGTCCAAATCTCTCCGGGTCTGTTAAAACCTCTTAGGGATAGTGAGACGCAAGTGGCCAATAGCCTCGGGAAATGCATAGCGCCAAATTCAAATAAAACGCGATGAAACTCAAACTTTCATTAAATCACACACGCAGGGTACTCAATTAAAGCTAAACTCGTTGTGAATCCAGCCAACATGTCAGATTTTTAAAATGCTTTTCGGCAAAAGCATGAGAAGCTATTATCTGATAGCATGCACCCCCTGAACCAGCTGAACCAGTTGTAAACAAAAGAACCAGCGTTAGCAGGCGCTACACAGAACGCTGAAATAAAATATAAAACATGCATTACCTTTGACGAGCTTCTTTGTTGGCACTCCATTATGTCCCATAAACATCACAATTGGTCCTTTTTTTTTTCTTTGATTAATTCCGTCCATGTATTCCCAAAATGTCCATTTATAAAGCAGGTTTGATCTGGAAAAAACAGCTTTCCAAAACACAACGTCACTACAAAACATTTCAAAAGTTGCCTATAAACTTTGCCAAAATATTTCGAACTACTTCTGTAATACAACTTTAGGTATTTTTAAACGTTAATAATCAATCAAATTGTTGACGGGGAATCTGTATTCGATAGAGCAAGTAAACAAAACATGCCCCTTTTTCCCTCTTGCGTAACTCAACAGTGTAAAGTTGTTCCAGGATGTCCTTCTTCGTTGCACCAATGATTAACTTCAACCCAACTCCAAAGACTGGTGACATCTTGTGGAAGTCGTAGGAACTGTAAAATGGGCGCTATCAAATTTCCCTTGGCAAAGACAACTGAGGGAACGGTCAGAGGGGAAAAAAAAAGAATCTTTACTCTGGGTTTTGCCTGCTACATAAGTTCTGTTATAGTCAGACATGATTGAACCAGTTTTAGAAACTCCAGTGTTTTCTATCCACACCTACTAATCATTTGCATATAATATATTCCTGGCATGAGTAGCAGGAAGTTGAAATTGTGCACGCTATTTATCCAAAAGTGGAAATGCTGCCCCCTAGCATTAAGAAGTTAAGCGGAGCGACACAAGGGAACCCAAGAGCAGACTCGGATGAATAAACAAATATTTGTTACGCAGATCTGGGGAAGCTGAATGAGTTGCAGAAAAAAAGATGGAGACAGGTTGGAGTTGGCTGAGTAGAACAGGCTAACAGGTCCTGAGGGGAATCCAAGGTAGTAGTGGTGAGTAAAATCCAGCGCAAGGTAATTGGGTGGTGAGATTTGGAACAGGAGCCAGAGACCGAGCGGTAACTACAATGAGAGGATAAACGGTGTCAGGCAGGGAAACTGACACAGCAGAGTAACATGATCTTGAGTAATCATAACTGGCTAGAATCATAAACTGACTGAGCAGAGATTACGATCTGGCAGAGTGGAAGTGGCAGGACTGAGTATTTGTAGAGGTCTTGATTATGGAACAAGTTGCAGCTGGTAGGGATCTGCTGACTCCAGCACACCTGTCTCCAATCACACAGAGGGAGCGAGAGTGTACAGGGGGGAGTAAATGCAGGTCAAGAAGACACCGGATGAACACCAGAGGGCGTAGCAGGAGCAGATGTGACAGGGTCCTCATTGACTGGGGTCGACGAGAGCTTTTTGGCTGCCACATTAGCTTCCGAGCTGAACATCCCTACTCGGCCACTCTTTATTCCCATTGATGTTCGAGCATTGAACAGGAGCTCTATAGGTCGGATCACCATAACACCACTCCCATCAACCTACGGGTGTCAGGGAATCACAGCCTGACCATTCAGTTCCTGCTCATTAAGTCCCCCCAGATTCCTGTGGTTTTGGGATTCTCCTGGCCCCAACAGCACAATCCACTCATCAACTGGTCTACTAGTGCAATCATGGGCTGGAGTCTGTTCTGCCACGGCCATTGTCTGAATTCGGCACAACCTGCCCAGGGAATGATTCCTGTGTCCTCGGTGGTTCCGGACCTCTCTGCCATTTTGGCAGAGTACCAGGACCCCGGCCCACTTCCCTTCCACCGCACCGCCCCTATGACTGCGGGATTGACCTTCCTAGTACCACTCCGCCCCGGGGACGTCTTTACTCATTGTCGGGACCTGAGATGAAGGCTATGGAGAACTACATTGGACTCTCTAGCTACAGGATTTATCCATCCCCCTTCCTCTCCCACTGGCGCAGGGTTCTTCTTCGTGGAGAAGGACAAGACACTGCACCCGTGCATTGACTACAGGGGACTCAATGACAATGTTAAGTACCGATATCCGCTACCACTCATTTCCTCGGCCTTCGAGCCGCTCCTGGTGGCAACTGTATTTTCCAAGCTGGATCTACAAAACACCTACCACCTGGTGGGGATACAAGAGGGGAACGAGTGGAAGACCGCCTTCAACACGGCCAGAATACGAATATCTGGTCAGGCCCTTTGGCATCACAAACTCCCCTGCCGTGTTCCAGGCTCTGGTGAATGATGTTATCCGTGACATGCTGAATCGAGTTTGTCTTTGTCTACCTTGATAACATCCTTGTCTTCTCCAGCTCCCCCCAAGAACACATTCTCCATGTCCGGCAGGTTCTCCAGCGCCTTCTGGAGCGATTTCCATCGCTCCACCATTCCCTTTCTGGGCTACATCTCTGCTGGGAGTGTCGAGATGTATCCTGAGTAGGTGAAAGCGGTGGTGGATTGGCCTCCGCCTACATCCAGGGTGCAGCTGCAACACCTCTTGGGGTTAGCCAACTTTTATCGGCGCTTTATCTGGGATTACAGTATCCTCGCCTCCCCTCTGTCTGCCCTCACCTCTACGAAAGGTTCTGTTCATGTGGTCCACCGCTGCTGACCAGGTGTTCTGGGACCTAAAATCACGATTCACCACAGCTCCGATCTGGTTCATCCGGACACTTCCCGTCAGTTTGTGGTGGGGGCTGTTCTGTCGCAACGTTCTGCCCTGGACTGGAAGTTGCATCCCTGGCCGCCATCTCCCACCACCTCAACGCCACAGAGGAATTATGATGTGTGGAATCGGGAGCTTCTAGCGGTGAAGATGGCAATGGAGGCACAGGCTTGAAGGGGCAGAGCATCCGTTCATTGTGTGGACAGACCACAAAAATCTGGAGTATCTCCGCACCGCCAATTGCCTCAACTCCAGGCAAGCGAGATGGGCGCTGTTTACCCAGTTCAACTTTTCCCTCTCCTACTGGCTGGGGTCCAAGAACGTCAAGTCAGATGCTTTGTCTCACCGCTATAACCCCGCGGCTACCACCCCGGAACCTGAGACAATCCTTCCTACCTCGTGCCTGGCGATGGCACTGAGGTCTGTGAGGTCCAGTGGTCCTAGCCGAAACTTGGGGGATTCAGATAACCGGATGTTCGTGCCTGACGCTGTCCGCTCAGCGGTCCTGGAGTGGGCCAATTCCTCCAGGCTAGCCTGTCACCCCCACTGTCCTTGCTCCCACATATCCTTGGATTTTGTCACTGTCTCCCCCCTGTCTGAGGGAAGCACTGCCATCCTGGCTGTGGTCAACCGGTTTTCCAAAGCCGCCCACTTCATTCCTCTCCCTAAACTACCCTCGGCCAGGGAGACGTGCTACACCATGGGCTGGGCCATTTTTATTTTATTTTTTTTATTTTTTATTTCACCTTTTTTATTTAACCAGGTAGGCTAGTTGAACAAGTTCTCATTTGCAACTGCGACCTGGCCAAGATAAAGCGTAGCAATTCGACACAACAGTTACACATGGAATAAACAAAACATAGTCAATAATACAGCAGAACAAAAGAAAACAGTCATATATATCAGTGAGTGCAAATGCGGTAAGTTAAGAAATAAATAGACCATGGTGGCGAAGTAATTACAATATAGCAATTAAAGATCGGCAGAAGATGAATGTGCAGGTAGAGATACTGGGGTGCAAAGGAGCAAAATAAATAAATACCAGTATGGGGATGAGGTAGGTAGATAGATGGGCTATTTACAGGTGTAGTGATCTGTAAGCTGCTCTGACAGCTGGTGCTTAAAGCTAGTGAGGGAGATGCGAGTCTCCAGCTTCAGAGATTTTTGCAATTTGTTCCAGTCATGGGCAGGAGAAGTGGAAGGAAAGACGACCAGGAGGAATTGGCTTTGGGGGTGACCAGTGAGATATACCTGCTGGAGCGTGTGCTGCTATGGTGACCAGTGAGCTGAGATAAGGCGGGGCTTTACCTAGCAGAGACTTGTAGATAACCTGTAGCCAGTGGATTTGGCGACGAGTATGAAGCGACCAACGAGAGTGTACAGATGAGATGAGAGCACCTGTGTGGTGGGAGTGGAGCAAGGCACTGCAGGACCTGTATTAACCTCCACATCACCAGAGGAGAAGTAGGATAAGGGTATGGCTAAAGACTATACGAACTGGCCGTCTAGCACGTTCAGAACAGAGAGTAAAAGGAGCAGGTTTCTGGGCACGATAGCATAGATTCAAGGCATAGTGTACAGACAAAGGTAAGGTAGGATGTGAGTACACTGGAGGTAAACCTAGGCATTGAGTAATGAAGCGAGAGATATAGTCTCTCCGGATCCATGGACTGCCCGTGGACATGGTATTCGACCGGGGGCCTCAGTTCTCATCCCGGGTCTGGAAGGCATTCTGCGCCCTCATTTGGTCGTTGGCTAGCCTGTCCTCTGGGTTCCACCCCCAGTCCAATGGCCAGTTGGAGCGAGCCAACCAGGATCTAGAGACTACTCTGCGCTGCCTGGTATCCGCCAACCCTACCACCTGGAGCCAGCAGCTGGTGTGGGTTCGAGTTTTCCCACAACACCCTACCCTGCTCTGCCATGGGCCTATCTCTGTTCACTGGGGTATCAGCCTCCGCTCTTCCCCGAGCAGGAGGAAGAGGTCGGCATACCTACTGCTGAGATGTTTGTCCGCCGCTGTCTTACCTGGAGTAGCGTTAAACCCTTATCTCACAGCTCTCTGTCTCCTGTTTCTGACCTCTGCCTACCCAGAACCCGAGTCTGCCTGCCGTCTGGTACCGTAGCCCCACCTCTGGATACTGACCCCTGTTTGCCTGGGGTTGTCTATTCAAATCTAGTTTTATTAGTCACGTGCCGAATACAGTGAAGTGCTTCCTTATGAGCTCCAAAACAACGGTGCAGTTACTTTTATCTCGTCTGTATTTTTTGTAACAAGTAATTAAAGAGCAGCAGTAAAAAAAATCTACATGCATGCATACATACATACATACATACATACATACAGGGGGTATATACCGGTTAAGTATCATAAGATTTGCCAAGTGCAGGGCGAGGGAGAGTTTTGTACGCATCTCTGTGTGTAGAGTAAAGGTGGTCTACAATTTGTTTCCCTCTAGTTGCGCATTTTAACATGCTGATAGAAATTAGGTAAAACTGATTTAAGTGTCCATCTTTGTAATGTTAATAGGATATTTGACATTCTAACAAATTGACTATCAAGGGCATGTTGGCTTTTTAAAATGAACCATTTTTACTCAGTACTTTTGTAAATTATGTACTTTTACTTGTAGTTTAAAAAAAAATATATAATGTAATTAAAGTAACAGTACCCTGATAATGTCATATTGCAATACTGAACTGTGTAGATGGGTTATGGTTGAGTTGGCATAAGTTCGCTGAAATCCACTATCATTCGCTTATGTTTTGTTAGTTTAGTTTTCAGTTGTCTGACTGAAGAACCTCTAGGTTCTTAGAGAAATGCACATGCTAGTTTTAATTTGGAATAGTAAACTACCTAAAAACAATTGAGTAACAATTGGCAGGAAGCCAACATAGCTACAGTAGGTATTTTCCTTTCTGCAACTTCTACAGAGAACATTAACCATTTTATATTGATGAAAAAGGAATTTGCACAGTTGGTGTTTACCATCAGTGACATTAAAAAGCCTTAATTACCATAATGGTATAAAGTCATTGACTCTTCATTAATCTAATGTATTGAAAGACTGTGCTACATGTCTTGGGTATGATTGGATAAGTTATACTATCCTGACGGTAAGTTGAGACTAATACCATTTCTGAATTTACCTATATGGTTTAAAAAATATTTGTCTACAAGGTGACTTGTCAATATTTACAGTGCTTCAGAAAGTATTTGGACCCCTTGACATGTTCAACATTTTGTTACGTTACAGCCTTCTACAATTGATTACATTGGTTTTCTCTCATCAGTCTACACACAATAGCGAACAATGTCAAAGCAAAAACAGATTTAGTGTAAGGGCACAAGGCAAGACCCAGATGCAGACACGTGAGCCAGATGGTTTGAGTTTTGATATTTATTAAACAAGCCAAAAGGGCTAGGCTTGAATGGTTGTGGACAGGCAAAAGGTCAATCAGTTCGGAGTCCAGGAGGTACAGAGTAGCAGGCATCCCCGAGGGCAGGCAGAATGGTCAGGCAGGCGGGGTAAGGAGTCCAGAAAACAGGCAAGGGTAAAAAAAAAGACATGGGAGGACTAGCAAAAGAGAATTGAAGCAGGAGTAAGGTGCAAATGCCTTTTTATGCTCTCTTCGAGCAAAGCAACACTGAAGTGAGCATGAAGCTGTTCCGGACAAATGTGTGATCATGCTCTCCATAGCCGATGTGCGCAACCCCATAAATCTTTGGAGGGAGTTGAAAGTCCGTGTTGCCCAGCAACAGCCCCAAAACATCACTGCTCTAGAGGAGATCTGCATGGAGGAATGGGCCAAAATACCAGCAACAGTGTGTGAAGACTTACAGAAAACGTTTGACCTCTGTCATTGCCAACAAAGGGTATATAACAAAGTATTGAGAAACTTTTGTTATTGACCAAATACTTATTTTCCACCATAATTTGCAAATAAATTCATTACAAATCCTACAATGTGATTTTCTGGATTTTTTCCCCCCCTCATTTAGTCTGTCATAGTTGAAGTGTACCTATGATGAAAATTTCAGGCCTCATCTTTTTAAGTAGGAGAACTTGCACAATTGGTGGCTGACTAAATACTTTTTTGCCCCACTACTAGGTGGTGTCAGAGAAAGGGCGAAGACTCCATTCACCTTGTAACATATCACAACACTATTGAAATGACACATCAGATTATGTGATGGTGTAACAAACTTTAATTTGGATTTGATACAAACCTTCTCTGCAAATGGCTACTTTTACCTAGGGGCATGCTTTGTAGACCAGTCAAAGGGGTTCCGATACCTGGTCCCCATGGAGAAAAAAAAACACATGTTATGATAGCTTAGAAACAGTAGTAGGCAAATGAAGGGAAAAAGGTACAATAATAAGATGATGGTATAACATTTCTGGTGTTCTATTTGCTGGTAATTGGAAACTCGTACCTTTTGAATTTAGTCCCCCATTCCTAAACATCCATCCTATAGTGTAGGTTTTGAAGATTCATAATCTATGCTTGTAGTCATCAGAAGAAGTTTGAGGAATGGTTGAACCAAGAAGTGCAAGCCCCCACACCATACCCCAACCTCTCTTTGTGGGCATTTTCAAGTAGCCCTTAACATTTTGACTCTGTCTGGTAGAGTAGTGGTTATGGTGGTTGATCCCCAAAGTGAGGGTTTGAGAGTTCAAATCTCAGAGGAGCAGTTAATGGGGTAACTTTTTTTCTTGTCTTTGTGGGCCTGAAAGAGCAAACGAGGTATGTAGGGGGATAGAGGCTAGTTCCTATCAAATAGCAAGAATGACGTGACGGCTTGTTTCAAATGTACTTTAAATAGAGTTGTGATAACATATTATGCTGAGGAGTAACAATCCAACCATTCTCTGAAAAAGCCTACTTTTACCTGGGGGCATGCTTTGTAGACCATTCAAAGGTGTTCCTAACCTTAGTCCCCCAGAAGAACCCACATGTTACTTTAAGATAGTTTAGAAATAGCTGTAGTAGTTATGGTGGTGAATTCCCAAAGGAGAGGTTGTGAATCAAATCAAATGTATTTATATAGCCCTTCGTACATCAGCTGATATCTCAAAGTGCTGTACAGAAACCCAGCCTAAAACCCCAAACAGCAAGCAATGCAGGTGTATAAGCATGGTGGCTAGGAAAAACTCCCTAGAAAGGCCAAAACCTAGGAATAAACCTAGAGAGGAACCAGGCTATGTGGGGTGTCCAGTCCTCTTCTGGCTGTGCCGGGTGGAGATTATAACAGAACATGGCCAAGATGTTCAAATGTTCATAAATGACCAGCATGGTCGAATAATAATAATCACAGGCAGAACAGTTGAAACTGGAGCAGCAGCACGGCCAGGTGGACTGGGGACAGCAAGGAGTCATCGTGCCAGGTAGTCCTGAGGCATGGTCCTAGGGCTCAGGTCTTCAGAGAGAGAGAAAGAAAGAGAGAATTAGAGAGAGCATACTTAAATTCACACAGGACACCGGATAGGACAGGATAAGTACTCCAGATATAACAAACTGACCCTAGCCCCCCGACACACAAACTACTGCAGCATAAATACTGGAGGCTGAGACGGGAGGGGTCAGGAGACACTGTGGCCCTATCCAATGATACCCCCGGACAGGGCCAAACAGGAAGGATATAACCCCACCCACTTTGCCAAAGCACAGCCCCCACACCACTAGAGGGATATCTTCAACCACCAACTTACCATCCTGAGACAAGGCCGAGTATAGCCCACAAAGATCTCCACCACAGCACAACCCAAGGGGGGGCGCCAACCCAGACAGGAAGATCACATCAGTGACTCAACCCACTCAAGTGACGCACCCCTCCTAGGGACGGCATGAAAGAGCACCAGTAAGTAAGCCAGTGACTCAGCCCCTGTAATAGGGTTAGAGGCAGAGAATCCCAGTGGAAAGAGGGGAACCGGCCAGGCAGAGACAGCAAGGGCGGTTCGTTGCTCCAACCTCCAAGCCTGGACACAAAGGTCCTGAGACAGGAGAGTGGTTTCAGTGGAATATGGGAACAGGCTATCATCACTGAAGTCAGTTTTCAATAAGTTCAGAAGAAGACCCTGATCTTCCGGTGTTGAGGTAAGCCTTGTAAAAATGTACATTTAGTTATTTTATGTACATAGTCATCTTGTCAAAGACTAGATTCGTATTTGCTTGATCGATGGTGATTCCGTACACCCCCTGAATTATAGGTTCCTGTTATATGGCATACAGGAGTGTATACAGTGGCAAGAAAAAGTATGTGAACCCTTTGGAATTACCTGGAGTTCTACATAAAATCAAACTTGATGACCAATTTATCAGGTATGAAGGTAAGACCCAGATCCAGACACGTAATTACAAATGGTTTAATAATCCAACAGGGGCCGGCAATAGACCGGTCAAGGCAGGCAGGGGTCAGTAAACCAGAGGTGGGGCAACTGTACCGGACAGAGGCAGGCTCAGGGTAGGCAGAGGTCAATAATCCAGAGGTGGGGCAAAGGTACAGGTCGGCAGGCAGGGTCAGGACAGGCAGGGGTCAAAACCAGGAGGGCGAGAAAAAGAGAGCCTGGGAAAAGCAGGAGCTGAGAACAAAGCGCTGTTTGACTTGACAAACTGGCAACAGACAAACAGAACACAGGTATAAACGCACAGGTTGATAATGAGGGAGATGGGCGACAATCACAAAGACCGGTGAAACAGACCAGGGTGTGACAGATCTGATCTTCATCTAAGTCACACCAATAGACAAACATTAGTGTGCTTAAACTAATAAAACATCAATGATTGTATATTTCTTATCTACATTGAATACATCATTTAAACATTCACAGTGTAGGTTGGAAAAAGTATGTGAACCCCTAGGCTAGGGGTCTCCATCCCCCTCCAGGTGTCGCCCATTTCCCTCATTATCAACCCGTGTATTTATACCTGTGTTCTCTATTTGTCTGTTGCCAGTTTGTCAAGTCAACGAATCTCGTCTTATTGATTGGACTCCAGGTTAGCTGACTCCTGACTCCAATTAGCTTTTGGAGAAGTCATTAGCCTAGGGGTTGAAAGAAATGTTATAATATCTGTCCATTATAGGAACACCTGTAATTACAAAAGTACAATGATTCATGTTTTGCTTAATCTTGAGGTTAAGAATCAGTGGTAGACACTTTGTAAGTGCATGAAGAGGTCAACTGTACAAAAGTAATATGCCTGTGAACTATACTTTCAGTTCCTGTTTATTTGACCTTTTATTTCGCTAGGCAAGTCAGTTAAGAACAAATTCTTATTTACAATGACGGCCTAAGAACAGTGGGTTAACTGCCTTGTTCAGGGGCAGAACAACAGATTTTTACCTTGTCAGCTCGGGATTCGATCTTGCATTCTTTCGGTTACTGGCCTGATGCTCTAACCACTACCTGCTGTCTTACATCTGCTAACACATGATAGCAATAGGAGGAAGAAGGATTGGGAAACTAACTGCAACATCTTTGAAAGTAACTGCAACATCTAACATCTTTGTATTAGAAACTATTAATTATGAGCTTATATGGTATTAAAGTTAAGGGACATCACCCTGGGAGGGGTGAACCTCAGTAGGGGATAAAAAGGGGAAAGACCATGTTTTGAACTGAGTGTGTTACTTGCAAATTACTGTAAGTGTATACTCCGGGTTGCAATCCGGCTTGAAATCCTTATTAAACAAACTAACCTCTGATCAAAGAAGTTTCCTGTCGTCTCTTGTATGAACTTAGGGCAGAAATCCCTTAGAGTTCATATACTTTTCCCAACCCACATTGTGAATGTTTAAATTATGTATTCAATATAGACAAGAAAAATACAATAATTTGGTGGGGCGGAGCTAGCATGTTGGAGTGAACGGCTGTGTGTGAGAGGCTCCTGCAACTTTTTTGCGAAATAATCTAATTTAACCTACTTTATGGCACATTTTACAACAAACGTTTCTTTCTAATACAAGATTGTAACTTTTTATATGAAAATGCAGAGTAATAAGCGACCAAAGGACAATAAATCCACAGCGGAGGCCTACTCCCCACTAAACAACGAGACAGACATGGCGGAAGGCACATGCAACAACGTGACACTTACCCGGGCTTTGGGGGAGCTACGTGTTGCTATAGCTGAGGATCTTAAGGCCACTATTGCTGAACTGGACACCAAAATCGAGAAAATCATTCGAACGGTCGCTTTGCATGGCCAGAGTATTGTGGACCTTGAGAAAGCTTCTGAATTCAACGCTGGTAGGATCGACGAGTTAGAGAAGCTATGCACGTCATTACAGGATAGTGTGCAGAGGCTTTCTGTGAAAGTGGTGGACCTGGAGGGCCGATCCAGATGTAATAACCTTCGCGTTGTTGGTCTGGCAGAGGGGGTGGAGGCGGGCTCTCACCCCACCGACTTCTTCGCCAAGCTATTGAAGGATGCAATGGGATCGGATGTTTTGGCTTCGGATCCCCAGCTGGACCGTGCACATCGTTCCCTTGTCCCAGTGCCTGGACCGGGCCAACGTCCTCGCCCAGTAATCATCTGTTGTCACAGTTTCAAGACCAAGGATCTTATCCTGCGTGAAGCTCGATTGAGGGGCAACCTGTCACATAAAGGGCACCCATTCCGTGTCTATGAGGATTATGCGCCCGATGTGGCAAAGCATCGCGCCGACTACAGAGATGTCATGACCAAACTCTACAAACTCCATCTTTGCCCAGCCTTGCTCTTCCCTGCAAGACTAAGAATTACCCCGCCTTCCGGTGAGAAGATTTGGCTCTCCTCAGTTTTGGACGCAGAGAAGTTAATCCGGGGATATACGCCAATCCCCCGTACAGGTTAGAGTGCCTTGTCATTGTGTGTTAGGGTCTGCTCATGGACTCGAATCCATACTATACCATAATGGGTGAAACCGTATTAAACGGGCTCAACAAGGGCTGGCGGTCAGAGCTCTCATTTAACGTTAAATTCACTTTCATCCCGGCTGTGCTCAGAGCGATGCATATTTTTACTTCCAGGTTTGATCACTGACACCTTCGGATGGATATACTTATATTCCCCCATTTTTGTTTTGTTTCGTTATTTATTTGACAATCATTACATTATTCTTATTACCATACCATTTATTTATCGCTTACAGGGGACTGGGGGTGATGGTTGGGCAGACGCAGACACCTGGTTAGCAAGTTGATGTTTTGTGCCGTTCTGCCTTTGTCTAGCCGTGGGCCGCTCTCCAGATTAGATTCCCACCAGCCCTCTGTAGTGCTTGTGTCTGTGTAGGTGTGCGTACATATAATTACTATTTGTACTTTATTACTATTTTCTCTTAGCATTTTAGTATTTTGTAGGTGTATATTTTAAATCAGTGTAGATTGTTATTCTGGGGTATGAATGTTTGTATGTGTGTGTATATGTGCATATGGATGTATATACATTTTTTAAATATATATTTTTATATATGCATTTTTTTGTGTGTGTGTGTGTGTGTGTGTATGTATGTGTGTGTATGTATGTGTATGAGTATGTATGTATATACAGTGGGGCAAAAAAGTATTTAGTCAGCCACCAATTGTGCAACTTCTCCCACTTAAAAAGATGAGAGAGGCCTGTAATTTTCATCATAGGTACACTTCAACCATGACAGACAAAATGAGGAAAAAAATCCAGAAAATCACATTGTAGGATTTTTAATTTATTTATTTGCAAATTATGGTGGAAAATAAGTATTTGGTCAATAACAAAAGTTTATCTCAATACTTTGTTATATACCCTTTGTTGGCAATGACAGAGGTCAAACGTTTTCTGTAAGTCTTGAAAAGGTTTTCACACACTGTTGCTGGTATTTTGGCCCATTCCTCCATGCAGATCTCCTCTAGAGCAGTGACGTTTTGGGGCTGTTGCTGGGCAACACGGACTTTCAACTCCCTCCAAAGATTTTCTATGGGGTTGAGATCTGGAGACTGGCTAGGCCACTCCAGGACCTTGAAATGCTTCTTACGAAGCCACTCCTTCGTTGCCTGGCCGGTGTGTTTGGGATCATTGTCATGCTGAAAGACCCAGGCACGTTTCATCTTCAATGCCCTTGCTGATGGAAGGAGGTTTTCACTCAAAATCTCACGATACATGGCCCCATTCATTCTTTCCTTTACACGGATCAGTCGTCCTGGTCCCTTTGCAGAAAAACAGCCCCAAAGCATGATGTTTCCACCCCCATGCTTCACAGTAGGTATGGTGTTCTTTGGATGCAACTCAGCTTTCTTTGTCCTCCAAACACGACGAGTTGAGTTTTTACCAAAAAGTTATATTTTGGTTTCATCTGACCATATGACATTCTCACAATCTTCTTCTGGATCATCCAAATGCTCTCTAGCAAACTTCAGACGGGCCTGGACATGTACTGGCTTAAGCAGGGGGACACGTCTGGCACTGCAGGATTTGAGTCCCTGGCGACGTAGTGTGTTACTGATGGTAGGCTTTGTTACTTTGTTCCCAGATCTCTGCAGGTCATTCACTAGGTCCCCCCTTGTGGTTCTGGGATTTTTGCTCACCGTTCTTGTGATCATTTTGACCCCACGGTGTGAGATCTTGCGTGCAGCCCCAGATCGAGGGAGATTATCAGTGGTCTTGTATGTCTTCCATTTCCTAATAATTGCTCCCACAGTTGCTTACCTATTGCAGATTCAGTCTTCCCCTCCTGGTGCAGGTCGACAATTTTGTTTCTGGTGTTTGACAGCTCTTTGGTCTTGGCCATAGTGGAGTTTGGAGTGTGACTGTTTGAGGTTGTGGACAGGTGTCTTTTATACTGATAACAAGTTCAAACAGGTGCCATTAATACAGGTAACGAGTGGAGGACAGAGGAGCCTCTTAAAGAGGAAGTTACAGGTCTGTGAGAGCCAGAAATCTTGCTTGTTTGTAGGTGACCAAATACTTATTTTCCACCATAATTTGCAAATAAATTCATTAAAAATCCCTACAATGTGATTTTCTGGATTTTTTTTCTCATTTTGTCTGTCATAGTTGAAGTGTACCTATGATGAAAATTACAGGCCTCACTCATCTTTTTATGTTGGAGAACTTGCACAATTGGTGGCTGACTAAATACTTTTTTGCCCCACTGTACAGTCAGTGCAGGAGAGTTGGTGCAAAAAAGTGTGTGTGTGAGTTGGGTTTCTAAGTATGTGCGAGTAGAGTCCAGTGTTTTCATAGAGTCAGTGCAAGAGAGTTAGTGCAAAAAAGGGACAATTGAGTGATGTACTGGGACGAACTCACCACCCTCTTGCGCTTTGAGGTTGGGTGCCTTGTAGTTGCCGTACCAAGCGGTGATGCAACAAGTCAAGATGCTTTCAATGGTGTAGCTGTAGAACTTCTTTAAGGATCTGAGGGCCCATGTCAAATCTTTTCACCCTTCTGAGGGGGAAGAGGTGCTGTCATGCTGTCTTCACAACTGTGTGGACCATGTTAATTTCTTAGTGATGTAGACACAGAGGAACTTGAAGCTCTCGACCTGCTACACTACAGCCCCATCGATGTGGATGACGTCGTGCTTGCCCCTCCGTTTCCTGTAGTCCACGATGTCTTGCTGACGTTGTTGTTCTGGCACCACACAGCCAGGTCTCTGACCTCCTCCCTATAGGCTGCCTCTGTAATAGTGTTGCTTCCAGCCCTCTCCTCGCCCCTACCTGGGCTTGAACCAGGGACCCTCTGCACACATTGACAACAGTCACCCTCAAAGCATCGTTACCTATCACTCCACAAAAGCCCCTGCCCTTGCAGAGCAAGAGAAATAATTACTTCAAGGTCTCCGAGCGAGTGACATCACTATTTGAAATGCCACTACCGCTCACCGCTAACTAGCTAGCCATTTCACACCGTTACACCTCATCGCTGTCGGTGATCAGGCCTACCACTGTGGTGTCATCAGCAAAAATGTATGATGGCGTTGGAGTCGTGCGTAGCCACACAGTCGTGGATGAACAGGGAGTACAGGAGGGTACTAAGCACAGACCCCTGTGTTGATGGTCTGCATGGCAGATGTGTTCTTGCCTACCCTCACCTCCTGGGGCAACCCCTCAGGAAGTCCAGGATCCAGTTGCAGAGGGAGGTGTTCAGTCCCAGGGTCCTGAGCTTGGTGATGAACTTGAAGGGGACTATGGTGTTGAATGTTGAGCTGTAGCCAAAGAACAGCATACTTACATACAGTAGGTATTCCTTTTGTCCAGGTGGGTGAAGGAAGTGCGTAGTGCAGTAGAGTTTGCGTCGTCTGTGGACGGTATAATTGTAGTGGATCCAGGGCTCATAGACAGGATGATGGTGTTGATGTGAGCCATGACCATGCTTTCAAAGCATTTCATGGCTATAGATGTGAGTGCTAAAGGGATAATAGCTATTTAGGCAGGTTAACTTGGTGTTATTGGGCTCGGGGACTCTTGAGTAGGAGTCCTGGTAGTCCGTTTGGCACTGCGGCCTTGCAAATGTTAACCTGAATACTGTCAACGAATGTTTTGTTTTCTCAGGCCCTTAAGCCTGTGTAGGGCTGTGATGTGGACTATGACTGAAGGAGTGGGATGCTTTTTAAAATGTATTGTATATGATGTGTTACCTCCCGATTCCCGCAATGGAGGGAAGGGGCGGCAATACACCGTATCGGTGGTAGTCTGCCGATAAACCTCAAAGAAAGGTATATAAGCGACTACCAAGAAGAAGAAGAAGAGAAAAGATGGCGTCGCTGAATGACAGATCAGTTTGGGATGAGGTGGAGGTTT
This sequence comes from Oncorhynchus tshawytscha, assembly GCF_018296145.1. Classification (NCBI taxonomy): domain Eukaryota; kingdom Metazoa; phylum Chordata; class Actinopteri; order Salmoniformes; family Salmonidae; genus Oncorhynchus; species Oncorhynchus tshawytscha. The sequence continues at coordinate 56,907,872 of NC_056440.1, forward strand.
GTTCCTTGAATTAACATATTTGAATGTTCATCAATTTATTATGATTAAAACATCTATTATTTGAATATGATCGTCACGATGAAGTTAACATGTGTCCAATGAACTAAAGAGCTGATCCTTATATCAGCTAGCATAGCTACAAGCTAACGTTAGCTAGCCTGTTAAATTGATGTGAGAGTGACACAGGACACTTTTCTTAACGTTAGCTTGGTTACATAAAACACACGTTTGGCTTGGTGTTTAGCCTGTTAAGGTAGTTAGCTAGTTATCGACTTTCTGGTCACTTAACTGTGTTAGCTGATAACTAACGTTACACACACACAGATTCGTAAACCTATCTGCAAGTTGTTAGCTAACGTTAGCCTGGCTATTTTCCTTGTCTTATTAGCCGCTAAGCTAGTTTGGATAGTTATCTTATAGCTAGGTATCGTGATTACTGTATAACGTTACCGTTAACGGTAGTAGTAAGATAGCTACGTTGTATCAAAATTACAATTTTGTTTGTCAACAATAGGATGGGATCGGCAAAGAAGTGCTCAACATGTCCCCTGAAGAGATCGTTCAGCGGACACGTCTTCTAGACAATGAAATAAAGGTAACGTTAGATAGCTAACTACTCATTTTAGCTGTTATTGGTGTATCAGTTGGCCCTCACTATTATTTATTTTTTTCAGCTACTTACCTGTTATGTCGCCACCATATACTTGACCGTTCCGTTTTTGAAATGACGATATGAAAAGTGTGAATAAGTTGCGCCTAGGTCTATACATTCAATTGGACTCTTATGTTGTAGATCATGAAGAGTGAGGTATTGAGGGTAACCCATGAGCTGCAGGCCATGAAGGACAAGATCAAAGAAAACACAGAGAAGATCAAAATGAACAAGACCCTGCCATACCTGGTCTCCAATATCATTGAGGTAGGAGAAATGGAGAAATATGTACACTTTTGTCTCAATGTCACATTGTTTTATTGTATTGAACAGTTTAGTGAAGCTCAATTCTTGTGGAGCTCACTTTTGTGATGGGTGTTTATGACCATACAACAGTGTATGGATCATCACAGGTTAAGTTTCCGATGTCTTAATTCTTGCAGCTTCTGGATGTGGACCCAAATGACCAGGAGGAGGATGGAGCAAATATTGATCTAGATTCCCAGAGGAAGGGCAAATGTGCTGTCATCAAAACATCTACAAGACAGGTAAGTAGCAACTAGGAGTATGTCCAATCCAGTGTTTTCTTCAGCAGTCATTTAGCTGTGGCGCTACGCGACGGCAAAATCGTTGCCGCCATGCCAACAAAATATGGAACATTAAAAAAATATTTATTCCAAGGCGCACTTTGAAGATGCTGGAACAGTACACATGTACTTTTCCTCGGCAAACAAAACAAGTAATTCATAGAAATGTCGGACACCCGCATAATAGTTTATCTATTTACCTTGTTGGCTTGTTTTGTGTTCTATGTGAGATGAATAATCCTCTTGAGGTGCATTCAAGTTACCAGTCCCAAATTGAATATAGGCTATATTTATTTAGTAGGCTACTCACAAACTTTTACCAGCTGCACCAGTTTACACTTTATATGTCCTGCTTCTGGTCTACTGAACTAATGCCTGAATTAATGTAATAATTTAATTTTTTACCTTTATTTTACTTGGCCAGTCGGTTAAGAACATATTCTTATTTTCAATGACGGCCTAGGAACAGTGGGTTAACTGCCTCGTTCTAGTCCAACGCTCTAACCTACCTGCCGCCCTTAATGAACTGAATTATTTAAATCAAATAGGCCTACCTGCTTGCAGGCTTTGCATCCATCTTCTGTGTTGTCCTTCCAAACTGGGGATTTCACTCGTGCAGCACCGGTTTCCACTATAGTTTTGTAGCCTGTTCTCTTATCGTAACCACTATTTTTATTTCTCCACTTAGGCCTATGTTAACCAATTTTGCGTGAGCAAGGCTATCCAGGGAAAGTAGACTTGGCAAAGTTTCGTATTATCACTTGGGGAGAGAGAACAAGCTCTGCACGTCTACAAATTTTTACGTTTTAGCACCACACCACCACAAGGGACGGTTTCCGGCTCCACACACTCAATGCGTGCATGGCTGGTAGCCTTATGTCTGTCTCGCCGCTCACCGAATGGAATTTGCAACACAACAAACTCCTGGGATTTTAAAATGTGTATCTCGATTTAAAATGTTTGCGACCATCATGTAATTGTTCTGACCCGTAAGCCGACCCACGGGTTGAAAGACTGTGGGGATCCGACCCGATGCAAGACTCTGCTAATGATTAGCCCAATAGGGTAAATGCAGATAGGAAACCCCATGCTTCAGCCTATTTATTTATAGCCACTATTCTTCATCAGTTGGGCTACAGGCAATAATGCTTATTGTAAATAGCGTACCTGATAATATGCTATTAGCAATATGTAAAAAATAATTTTACCAAGATGTTATTTTCCTCATTTCTGGAGGTTGAAATTATATTTTAGATGTCAGCATAATTTTATTTGCATTCATTTTGGACAAAAATGTATTTTTTTTTAAAATTCACTAGAACAAAATGAAATAAAACAGCCCCTCCGCTACATTTTCCCAGAGGAAATACTGGTCCGATCTACTTACAAGTTCAACTGCATTTTGATTAGTACCTTTCCTGTGTCATTCTTAGTAAATTTAAACAGTTATTAATAGGAGTTATTCAGCAGTTGCAGTTGACAGCGGTTGCCCCTTTTTGTGCTCTTGCAGGCATACTTCCTCCCGGTCATTGGCTTGGTGGATGCAGAGAAACTGAAGCCGGGAGACCTCGTGGTAAGCCCCTTTTAACTTCACTTGAGTGTCCTTGAATAGCAGCTCCCTCTGCTCAACAAGCTAAGGATTTATTTTTTGGCCATGCTTGAGTGTTGCATTTTATTTTTCTCTTTCCCTGTGGTGATGATCAGGGGGTAAACAAGGACTCATTCCTGATCCTGGAAACCCTGCCCGCGGAGTATGACTCCAGAGTCAAAGCCATGGAGGTGGACGAGCGCCCCGCTGAACAGTACAGTGACATTGGGGGATTAGACAAACAGATCAAGGAGGTCCGATATTATCATTAGTATCTTGTCTCTTTAGAAACTCTTATATGAATGTTACTAAAACTGCAATTACGTGGTGCTATTCTTCTGACTTTCAGCTGGTGGAAGCAATCGTTCTACCCATGAACCACAAGGAGAAGTTTGAGAACCTGGGTATTCAGCCACCTAAGGGGGTTTTGATGTATGGCCCCCCAGGCACAGGGAAAACCCTACTGGCTAGGGCCTGTGCTGCACAGACCAAGGTAAAACAAAACACTGACCTTCTGGCTTGCAGTTTAGCAAGGGGTTATTTGTTAGTGCGGGAGTGTCAACTCCTTTTCTGCTTTAGGTACAATTGTGTCGACAGGCAGAGGTTGATTTATTTACAGTTGAAGTCGGAAGTTTATATACACCTTAGCCAAATGCATTTAAACTCAGTTTTTCACAATTCTTGACATTTTAATCCTAGTAAAAATTCCCTGTCTTATGTCAGTTAGGATCACCAATTTATTTTAATAATATTAAATGTCAGAATAATAGTAGAGGGATTTATTTAAGCTTTTATTTCTTTCATCACATTCCCAGTGCGTCAGAAGTTTACATACCCTGAATTAGTATTTTGCAGCATTGCCTTTAAATTGTTGGGCGAAATGTTTCGGGTAGCTTCCACAAGCTTCCCACAATAAGTTGGTGAATGACAGAGCTGGTGTAACTGAGTAGGGTTTGCAGGCCACCTTGCTCGCACACGCCTTTTCAGTTCTGCCCACAAATGTTCTATAGGATTGAGGTCAGGGCTTTGTGATGGCCACTCTAATACCTTGACTTTGTTGTCCTTAAGCCATTTTGCCACAACTTTGGAAGTAGGCTTGGGGTCATTGTCCATTTGGAAAACCCATTTGCGACCAAGCTTTAACTTCCTGACTGATGTCTTGAGATGTTGCTTCATTATATCCACATCATTTTACTTCCTCATGATGCCATCTATTTTGTGAAGTGCACCAGTCCCTCCTGCAGCAAAGCACCCATACAACATGATGCTGCCACCATCGTGCTTCACGGTTGGGGTGGTGTTCTTCGGCTTGCAAGCCTACCCCCTTTTTCCTACAAACATTAGGATGGTCATTATGGCCAAACAGTTCTATTTTTGTTTAATCAGACCAGAGGACATTTCTCCAAAAAGTACGACTTTTGTCCCCATAAGCAGTTGCAAACTGTAGTCTGTCTTTTTTATGGCAGTTTTGTCGCAGTGGCTTCTTCTTGCTGAGTGGCCTTTTAGGTTATGTCGATATAGGACTCGTTTAACTGTGGATATAGATACTTTTGTACCTGTTTCCACCAGCATCTTCACAAGGTCCTTTGCTGTTCTGGGATTGATTTGCCCTTTTCGCACCAAAGTACGTTCATCTCTAGGAGACAGAACGCGTCTCCTTCCTGAGCGGTATGACGGCTGCGTGGTCTCAAGGTGTTTAGACTTGCGTACTATTGTTTGTACAGATGAATGTGGTACCTTCAGGCGTATGGAAATTGCTCCCAAGGATGAACTAGACTTATGGAAGTCTACAAAAAAAAAAAATCTGGGGTCTTGGCTGATTTCTTTTGATATTCCTATGATGTTAAGCAAAGAGGCACTGAGTTTGAAGGTAGGCCTTGAAATACATATACAGGTACACCTCCAATTGACTTGAATGATGTCAATTAGCCTATCAGAAGCTTCTAAAACCATGACATCTTTTTCTGGGAATTTTCCAAGCTGTTTAAAGGCACAGTCAACTTAGTGTATGTAAACTTCTGACCCACTGGAATTGTGATTGAAATAATCTGTCTGTAAACAATTGTTGGAAAAATGTCTTGTCATGCACAAAGAATATGTCCTAACGGACTTTCCAAAACTGTAGTTTGTTAACAAGGAATTTGTGGAGTGGTTGAAAAACGAGTTTTAATGTAAACTTCCCGACTTCAACTGTACTTTTCATCCTTCTACAGGCCACATTCTTCAAGTTGGCTGGCCCACAGCTGGTCCAGATGTTCATTGGTGATGGTGCCAAGCTGGTCCGAGACGCCTTTAACCTAGCCAAGGAGAAGGCCCCCTCCATCATCTTCATAGATGAGCTGGACGCCATTGGAACCAAACGGTGAGTGGTGCAGTTAAACTGTACGAGTCCTACACTGTAAACCGAGAAGTTTCACAGTTGCTTTCCATAGCTGTTTAATAGCATCGACACACGCCTCTGATCCTTTTTTGATTTCTCCAGGTTTGACAGTGAGAAATCAGGTGACAGGGAGGTACAGAGAACTATGCTTGAGCTCCTCAACCAGCTGGATGGGTTCCAGTCCAAGATGCAAGTTAAGGTATTGCTCGGTTCTTTACATTTTTTTCTTAATCAGCTGTACTTGAGGTACCCAAGATACCTGGTACCTAAGGAGAAATGCCTGTTTCACTATGCTATGAGGAAGGCCCTATATTGTTAGCCTGGCTGATGCGACTCGCGTGACTCAGCACAGGGAGAGTGGTGATGCACTGGTCTGGATAGGCCGTTGTAAATGCATTATTGATTGGTTCTCATCGCTGAATTTTTTTGTGTGCAGTGTGAACTCCAAAGGAACTCAGACCCCTCAAAAAAACCCCCAAAGCCAACTGAACTGAGACCATCTCGAGAGGCAGTCTGACTTAAGTTTGAATTTTTAGGGAATTGTGTACACAATGCACCATTTCCCCTGCCATAACCCCTCACATTGGTGCCACAAAAGAGAGATGACGTGTTCTGTTTTTGGATATTGATTAGCGATTGTCATGGATGCACAGACATTACAAAATTCCTGGAGTTTTATACTGACACGATGTTCAGATATTTTTTTTTGCAATATGTGATCTTTAGACTAAAGGTCTTCACAGGTCTAATGGATCTGAAATTCTAACAGACCTGAAACCCAGAGCAGGTCTGTGTTCTAAATTTGGTCTTTTGTCTTGGGTAAAATTGATTTACCGATTGGACCTGTCCATTTTGTTAATTTATTGTTTGTGTGATAACTGCATGAGCTTGTTATGTCAGCCAATTGCAACTCAATAAAACGTATAGCTTATGTCCAGCTGAAACTGGTTCCAGCTGCTCACCTCTGAGGAGAGTAAAAGGAGCCTTGGACTAGGCTACTGTTCATTGCGAAGATGGAGTTATTTTTCATTGAAGGAAGAAAATGAGAGGAGAAAGAGTAGTGAAAAGAAGCTGACAAGGGGATTGTCCTCAGGGACAAATTTTAATGTTGTGGACAAAGATGAGAAGAACGTTGGCACGGCCAAATGGACTGTGTGCAACTCACTATTCAAGTTTGAAACAATTGTATACCTTTTCATTTATTTATTTTTAAATGTATTAATTGTTTAGTCACTAATAATTATACGTTTGTTGTAAAAATTCATAGAATTAGCCTATTGCTGTCGTTTGGTAGGCCAACGGTAAGTAAATCGCCTTTGTTGGTAATAGCTGCAATATAGACCGAGCCTGTTAAACCTTTTTGAAGAGTTTATTCTGTTGAGTCATTTTCATTAGAAAAATGTCATTCCAGCTGTAATGTATGCCGCAATAAAATAGAATTACCGGTACTCCTGCTATGCTTTTCGCACTCAAACCATGAAAAGGATAAATCAGAGGGCAAGATGCAAAATGTAATTTAATGGCGCAATATAGTAACCTGTTTGTATTTTCCCTATAAACAATGACTTGACCCCCTTTTATTACCATGATAAAGCAAAGCAACTTTTATGTGGTATGGTTATTATTAACCTTAGCTACCGCAGGCCTATGACGGCAGTGCTCACTGGCACTCCAACTGACTCTGACAGTTGAACTTGAGGTGAGAGAGAGATGTTTTATTTTTTCCTGGGAGGTTGAGACCTCTCATTGTTTCGATTTGGTGATCGGGGACTGTGTGTGGGTGTTTGAGTGAGAAAGACAGAGGAGAAATGATCAGTAAAAAGCACAGCCCCCTTCATTATCAACCACATCAAAAGTCTTTCCAAACTGAGGTCAGGAGGACTTCGAGTTAGGTGTCAGCCAGACTACTATACTTTACGCTGACACCTTGAATTTCTGATTCTCTTCTGCCAGGTTATCGCTGCCACTAACAGGATAGATATCCTAGATCCCGCACTGCTGCGTTCTGGACGTCTGGACCGTAAGATTGAGTTCCCAATGCCCAATGAGGAAGCACGAGCCCGCATCATGCAGATTCACTCACGCAAGATGAACGTCAGGTTCGGACCAATCCACTATGCTTCATCCTACATTAGCCAAATTGATATACATGTTATGATTAAATGTACTGTCTAGCTCAAAGTAATACACGGGTTCCTCATGTAGTATTCAGAATCTGATTGACTTTTTTTCCCACAGCCCTGATGTCAACTACGAGGAGCTGGCCAGGTGCACTGATGACTTCAATGGCGCCCAGTGCAAAGCAGCATGTGTGGAGGCGGTGAGTCATACCTCTCACACTAAACCAGCCCTATTAACTAAAGTACAGTTACATTGTTTCCCCCGGTGAAATACTGTTCAGTCACCTGTGTGCCAAGGTTTTGATTTTAAGACTTAATTTGCCCTTCTTAAACTTTATCAATATATTTAGGAACGTCAAGCACAAACAAGGATTTTACTTTCTTTCCTTCTCCCAGGGTATGATCGCCCTTCGCAGGGGCGCAACTGAGCTCAATCATGAGGACTACATGGAAGGCATCTTGGAAGTACAAGCTAAAAAGAAGGCCAACCTGCAGTACTATGCCTAAGGCTCTTCAGGGGAAGTGTGTGATACTCTCCAGTTGTATCCAAAACATGAACCAATCTGTACAGCACTAATTGCCACTTCTCATTCTTTGGTGCTTCGGAATGCCACTTCTCACTCTTTGGTGCTTCGGAAGTTGTTTGGTGTGAGGCTGGGACTGGAGACATGTTTTGGTTTATTATTGTATTATTGGTCCATGAAAGAATTAAAAAAAAAATTTTCATTAATACATTTGCCCTTTGGTGAGATGGAAACAATTAACACATTGTGGCAAAGACATCGCCACGTTATTTCAGATGTTACCATTTACAAATATTATGAAAGGGACATTTTGCCACAATATTCAGGCTGTTACCTGCGAGTACTTCCAATGGAGTGTCAAGGGCCAATGTACTTCTGTGAAAGTTATCGCCTATTGCCATTCTATTCAGTTTGTGTTGCAAATGTTCAGGGTGCAACTTGACTGAAATTACTAATTCTGAATCAATGTTTCAGGGGACTAGCTACACACTGGAGAATGAAATCAAAAGCTTAAAACCCAATGCTGTAAGAGAAAGCAGAAAGTCCAAAAAAGCATCTTTATTTGGATCAGTCAAAATGAGTTAATACAAGCACCTGACTGCTTCGACAAGGCCATAGACATGTCAACACTCTCCATAGCTCAGTGTGGCCCCAAGTTACCTTAACGCATCCATTTCTTATCGCATGATTACATACATCAATACAAGGTCCCAATTCCCAATAACTTTTGAATTAAACATTACATGCAGATTAGCTAAAACTTTCTTCTATTCAGGGAGGGCCTCCACTCAATGCCAGCCAGATATACAGGGTATTCTGATGGTTTGTATATTGGCAATGGGAGACTAAATTGTATGTCACCTATCACAGAAAGAGGAACTGGGAACTATTGCAATCTGGTTTATTCCTGGATTTATGTGAAACGGCTCCATTTAATTATCCTGCAGTACAGTTTTACACATTTCTATATAATAAAATAAAGCTCTTCACATTTCCAATCAAAGCAGCACATTGTTTTACAGCAATGCAATTGTATCTTTACTTGATGACAGACTCGGACAGGTTGTTTAAAAAAAAATCGTAAACAAGTGCATACAAAGGATTAGATGCCAGTGATCCACCCCCTTTCAGGCAATGTCAATTTATATTATTACAATTAGATTCTATGCAGGTAGTTCAAGACTTAAAAAAATCTCTTCTGGTCAGTTGCATAAGTCTTCCCCACAGGCAGCTTCCGGAAAAATAAACTGTTGCCTCTGCTCATGTTTCCCTATAAATAGAGAGAATACAAACAAAACAGGAACAGCTTAAATGGCACAAATTCATCCATAATAATTCAATTTAACACGTTAACCAACGTGAATAACTAAGGATCTTATGGTTACATCTGTATTTTTGTGTAGCAGCAACCTACCTCTAGGCTCAGGTGCCTCCAGCAGTCCACCCAGGTTGGATATATTGAAGCATAGGGAGGGAGGCCGCCAGCCAGACTGTAAAAGACAGGAGTGCTTACGTGGACAGCCAGCCTCAGACATAAACCACTCACTACAGGGAAACTTTAAAAAAGGTCCAATGGAGCCATTTAAATTGCTGTCAAATCATTTCTGGGTAATTGTTTTGAATTAAAATGGTCTCAAGCAAGATTTTTCCTAGGACTGTTGGAGTGGTATAAGTGAGGGACCTATTTGGACGAGCCTTATATGCAAAGGGATATGTAACCTGGAAACTAGCCATCATTGGCAGAGGTTTGAAATGATGGATGGGTGATATGGCCTAACAATCATACCTCTCTTTAGTTATGGCTGTTTCACAATTTATCAACAACATTTATCAACATTTACATTTCAAACAGTCAGCAATAATTAATGAATTCAGAGCTTATGAAATTATACATAGGCTAAATAAGCATTCCACTAATAATTTTATTAGTTCAACATGCTTTTTTGGAATAGTGTTTGAACAGCATCCTAGTCAGATGTTGGAAATCAAGTGACCTACCTTAAGCTTATTGCACATTTAGAAAACCGACTAGACAGTCTTTGGCTAAAGTACTGCAATACCGTGCAACAAACTGATCATTAATTTTAGAGAATCGATATTCCCATTTTAGTTGTCTGCTCTGAGCCAATTTGAGGAGTGGAGACAAAGGGTATTGTTAGACAGGCTAATTTCTCTTTTACAGTAAAATAATGTTTGTTCATATGACCGATTCTGTTCAACCAAACCTCAAATGCAAATATCGAGTTGAATTCACTTGTCAGAGAGGAAGAAGCGATCTCATCTATGTTGTTGTGAGTGGCAGGGGAGGAGTTTGGTGTGTGTAAACAGAGGAAGATGCAAAGCGTGAGGTTCCACTCTCGCCAAAATCTGTCCAAAATAAGCCCAATGCGTTTCCATGGGTTTTTATTTTGGACCTTAGCCTGCCTTCAGGACAATGACTCCCTCCCATTGTTGGGGCAGAGACATGAGCATCTCGTCATTATATACGCATCTCTGGTGTAAATGGAAAGGTATACACAGCACAGAAGGATTGAAGGAGACGAGACCGAAACGAGATCAAGGGGACAAATGCTCCGAAAAACAAACTTGGATTCTTGTGATACAGATATTTAGAATATTACCCAAAAACAAATTAATTTGATATAGTTGCCCAGACCTATTTGAAAAGCTTTGTGTTATTGGTCTATGAACTTACACCGACTGGTGATGTTGGTGTAAAAAAACATCCAAATGCAGCTACTTACCCGCAGTTGTTGACAGCCATGAGGTTTGACACCAAAACAAAGGGGTATGTGAGCATACTGGCGAAGAACTGGAACACGAGAGAGAGATACAAATTGACAACATCAGCAACCAAGGAAATACATTAACATTTTAGTAATTAGGCAGCTCTTATAAAGAGCTACTTACAGTAGTGAGTGCATACATTTATTTAAATTTTGTACTGGTCCCCTGTGGGAATTGAACCCACAACCCTGGTGTTGCAAGCACCATGCTCTACCAACTGGACCCCAATAAAAATCCCATCAACTGTTTATTACCTGTATGGTATTACTAGTTGCCTGTGTTATGGCCTTACATTGATAATTGATAGATTTAAAACAAATGCTTTACACTTACCCCAGTCACAGCCTGAGAGCAGTTCTTTATTTCTCCTGTGTGACTCATCTGTGAGGAAAGGATATAAAATAAATAAAAAATGAATAATCACTTACCCATGCATTCTACACTGACAATGTACTTCAGTACAGGATCACTTTTTTATGTGAGGTCCACATCTACTTTAAAGGCCCAGTGCAGTCAAAAATGTGGTTTTCCTATGTTTAAAATAAAATAAAAAATAGAATACCACACTGAGGTTGGAATAATACTGTGAAAATTATAATGCCCTTTTAGTGCAAGAACAGTCTGAAAAGGCCGCCTGAATGTTCAGCCTGTTTTGGTGGGATGGAGTTTTGGCCTGCCTGTGAAAACAATCACAGTAAGGTACTTCATTGTTACCCAGAAATGATTTGACACGGAGATAAAGATGGCGGCATTGGACCTTTAAACAAGTGTCAAAAATCTCCAAATCCATCTGACTTACTGAGTCGTCAATGGCGTATGTGTTGACGAGGTGGGCAAGCATGTTGCAGATCCACAGAGACAGCACGTCACCCAGCAGACGAGGAATAAGGCCTCTGCATGAGAGCACAGCTATTAGTCAGAGGTTAAGACGACAGGGAAAAAGAGGTCATGGTACAGACATCCAGAGAAAACAGCCTCTAGACAACAATTAATTAGCAAGATTCAGAAGCAAGCATAAACCTACTTTTAAAAATAACTTCTAAAAGGATTGACTGAATTTACTGAGGTCAAATGTATTCTAGTAATTTAGCATGTCAGGACTAAAGGTTGCCCTTGATGAAACATTGGTCATGTAGCCAAAGGAAGATCATACTTACGCAAAGAATCCCAGAACTCCTTCATTCTTGTAGACAGTGACGATGGAATCAAACACTCCACTGCAAGAAAACAAGAAACATTTGTAATATTATTATTTATGGCTATAAATCGTTTAAACACATATTGAACTTAGGTTAAGAAAAACTCACCTGTACTTGGTTTCTCTACCGATAAACTGGACCATGCATCTCAAGGTGATCACTTTGGAAAAAACATAACATAAACCATTAAGCCAGTATCCATGCAGTAGTCATGCTCCTATGAGAACATTTGAGGCAAAGGGTGACATGACAAAAGTTGCTCGACACAAACAGTACAATTACCATGGAAGGGGTGCGTGACGATCGTGGCACAGGAGCGGGCTATCATCTCTTTGGTTGTCTAGTAAAAGAAAAACAGAAAGAATGGAGATGCAGAATTTGGGAGAAACCATGAATCCAGTTTGGACAGCTTAAGCTGTGGATAATTCCCCTTACACTAAGAACCATCTCCGCTCCAGATATTAACTTACTTGCGTATGGTGAAAAAAGACAGCTAAGCGACAATTTACAGAATAAGGTCTGTTCAAGCCACGTCTAACAGAACTGTGAAACAAATCTGAATATTTTGATTGATCTTGGTTGTGTCAAAAGCAATAACATGCAAAAAAAAGAAGACATCTGTCAAACCATCTGCTTTACTGAACAAATGAATTCATACCTCATTCACAACATGCTGCAAGGATCCCTCTTCAGCTTTCTGACTGGTTCCAGAGACCTAAAAAAGATTGAAAACTAACCACCCATATCCACAGCCTGCATTTAAAAGATAAAAGATTTAATCAAATAAATAAGAGACAATTATACAATTAATCCATAACCAGGCCAAAATATTTACCTCATATTTGCCTGCATCCTGGCATCTCTGTTAAAGACAGCAATGATTAGTTCAACAGAGATCCATTTCCATAGTGGTGTGTCGACACATTGCCATTTATGAATTTAGAAGCAAATAGCATTTGTCACACTCATCATCCTAAGACAGTGAAAGGCCAATGCAGTTCAAGTCAGAGTCAATTCCCAAGCCAGCATATAGCTTATTCTCTGATGAGCATGACTTTTAATACAGAATGCGATCACATTTCCCATTTATTTATGTTTGAGGCTAGACTACTGCTGAGGTCTAGAAACATCAGATAACATTTATTTAAGAAGCTACATTAAGCCAGCTTGTTAGCTAGACCCACCTGCAAGACTCTGCTGTGTACAAGGGTGCCGATGGTCCCTGCACAGAGCCTGGGGGCTAGGCCATTAAAGAGACCTGCCTTGCCATCAATCTTTATGATGTGCTTTGCTAAAAGACAGAAATTAGAGGATCAAAAGGACACAGAAAATATGTTCATTAGTCAGACTGTATGGTACGGATAGGCCCGTCTTATTTCCGGTAGCCTACTAGTTGGAGTTTAACACCAAGATAAGTCTAGTTTTAAATCCATCACTAGTAGTGCTGCACAGGTTGACTCATAACCCGCAGTCCCCGCGGTTATATCCGCTGGGCAGGCTGGTTTAGTATCATGAAATATTGCGTGAATGAAGGCCAGGTTGAATAAAGAGAAAACAATACCTTTAAAAAAAAAAGGCAAAATATATTTTTTTCTTTCATTATTTTATGCTCTCTGGCATTAGTGCCTATGCATATAAGCTTTAGGGCCTAACTGTACAACAGCCAAATATCCAACACGCCAACCATCAAAACACTTTTGCGAACGGGCAGAAAGAGTTAACATCGATCCACGGAGGCAAAAGGACAATGTCGGAGTTTAATTCAATCAGAGAAAAGCCACGAAATGGAGAGTTGAAAAAGATTTGGTGAAGTGGTAAAAGAGGATGATGGCAGTGCCGCCGGCTATGTTGTGTGTGATGATTGTGAGGTGCTATAAAAATTTGACAGTCAAGACAGGGACTTCAAATAGACCTATGGCACGTCAAGGGAACTGTAGCCTACTGTTCAGATGGTTCAAATGAAAGCTGAAATCTGGACACTGACTGTAACCTCTCACATCGCCTTAATATGAACTCCTGCAGAACTAAGCATTTCTTGCAGTAAAATTATACACCAAGTGAAGGACACATTTTGACTTGGGAACAGGAGTGGAGAAATATGGTTGATTTCTTTCAGCATCTTGAGAGCATGCAAATCCACATTTAGATGCCATCTGTAGAGATGTTATCTTTATCAGCATCATAAAAGCTGATTGTATTTTAACCACATAAAATATGCATCCAAGCCTAACTGAAATCTTTCACAGCTTTCCATTTCCTTACAACCGGTCAAACTAATGTAATTTGGAAAGTTAGCCAAAACTTTCCTTGTTATTTATTGCGTTTTCTTCCCAGTCCCTAGATGTCTTTGCTCCACAAAAGAAGCAGAGATGGCAGAAAGCTTTTCTGATGTCAACAAGATTGCATTCATTCTAACGATTTATGACATTCTGGTGACCAAGGGCTTATTTAGTCTTCTAGGCCAATATAATGACAGAAGATAAGCTGCATGTATCAAATTTAGACAAGTTGACTAACGAATAATCTACCAAAATGTCGTAAATTATAAGCACCAACATATCTTAAAATTTAGGCAAAATATATCTTGCACCCCGTCAACAAAAATGGTTTGCCATCTGACTGTAGTCTACAGCACAGTTTATTTACACTGCACAAAAAAATAAAGGCAACACTTAAACAACACAATGTAACTCCAAGTCAATCACACTTCTGTGAAATCACACTGTCCACTTAGGAAGCAACACTGATTGACAATAAATTTCACATGCTGTTGTGCAAATGGAATAGACAACAGGTGGAAATTATAGGCAATTAGCAAGACACCCCCAATAAAGGAGTGGTTCTGCAGGTGGTGACCACAGACCACTTCTCAGTTCCTATGCTTCCTGGCTGATGTTTTGGTCACTTGCTGGCGGTGCTTTCACTCTAGTGGTAGCATGAGACGGAGTCTACAACCCACACAAGTGGCTCAGGTAGTGCAGCTCATCCAGGATGGCACATCAATGCGAGCTGTGGCAAGAAGGTTTGCTGTGTCTGTCAGCGTAGTGTCCAGAGCATGGAGGCGCTACCAGGAGACAGGCCAGTACATCAGGAGACGTGGAGGAGGCCGTAGGAGGGCAACAACCCAGAAGCAGGACCGCTACCCCCGCCTTTGTGCAAGGAGGAGCAGGAGGAGCACTGCCAGAGCCCTGCAAAATGACCTCCAGCAGGCCACAACTGTGCATGTGTCTGCTCAAACGGTCAGAAACAAACTCCATGAGGGTGGTATGAGGGCCCGACGTCCACAGGTGCTCTTCACAGATGAAAGCAGGTTCACACTGAGCACGTGACAGACGTGACAGCCTGGAGACGCCGTGGAGAACATTCTGCTGCCTGCAACATCCTCCAGCATGACCGGTTTGGCGGTGGGTCAGTCATGGTGTGGGGTGGCATTTCTTTGGGGGGGCCGCACAGCCCTCCATGTGCTCGCCAGAGGTAGCCTGACTGCCATTAGGTACCGAGATGAGATCCTCAGACCCCTTGTGAGACCATATGCTGGTGCGGTTGGCCCTGGGTTCCTCCTAATGCAAGACAATGCTAGACCTCATGTGGTTGGGGTGTGTCAGCAGTTCCTGCAAGAGGAAGGCATTGATGCTATGGACTGGCCCACCCGTTCCCCAGACCTGAATCCAATTGAGCACATCTGGGACATCATGTCTCGCTCCATCCACCAACGCCACGTTGCACCACAGACTGTCCAGGAGTTGGCGGATGCTTTAGTCCAGGTCTGGGAGGAGATCCCTCAGGAGACCATCCGCCACCTCATCAGGAGCATGCCCAGGCGTTGTAGGCACGTCATACAGGCACGTGGAGGCCACACACACTACTGAGCCTCATTTTGACTTGTTTTTAGGACATTACATCAAAGTTGGATCAGCCTGTAGTGTGGTTTTCCACTTTAATTTTGAGTGTGACTCCAAATCCAGACCTCCATGGGTTGATCAATTTGATTTCCATTGATAATTTGTGTGATTTTGTTGTCAGCACATTCAATTATGTAAAGAAAAAAGTATTTTATAAGAATATTTCATTCATTCAGATCTAGGATGTGTTATTTTAGTGTTCCCTTTATTTTTTTGAGCAGTGTATTATGCTTGATCTGAAAATGTGTTCGGAGGCTCCGTATGGAGGGTGTGACAATTGTGGAGCCTCCAGAGGCATGCAGAAGCCAAACTGAGTGCCGTAGTCCGTACTGAAATGTTGTGCGCCTCCCAAATGTTGTAACAAAGAGATACGTATAGCTCTGGATTGATATGATTGGTTGACAGTAGGTGGGAGGTCCTGTATAAACAGAAACTCACTTCCTTGACAACTTCCTTCACAACAGCTCTGCACTGCTCCAGTAAACTACATGACCAAAAGTATATGGACACCTGCTCATCAAACATCTCATTCCAAAATCATGGGCATTAATATAGAGTTGGCCCCATTTTCTGCTATAACAGCCTCCACTCTTCTGGGAAGGCTTTCCACTAGATGTTGGAACATTGCTGCAGGGACTTGCTTCCATTCAGCCACAAGAGCATTAGCGAGGTCGGGTACTGATGTGGGGCGATTTGGCCTGGCTCGCAATCTGCGTTCCAATTCATCCCAAAGGTGTTCGATGAGGTTGAGGTCAGGGCTCTGTGCACTCCAGAAAAGTCCTTCCACACTGATCTCGACAAAGCATTTCTGTATGGACCTCGCTTTGTGCTTAGGGGCATTGTCATGCGGAAACAGTTAAGGGCCTTCCCCAAACTGTTGCCACAAAGTTGGAAGAATGGAATCATCGAAAATGTTATTGTATGCTGTAGCGTTAAGATTTCCCTTCACCGGAACTAAGGGGTCTAGTCCGAACGATGAAAAGCAGCCCCAGACCAACATTCATCTGCTAACAATCTTTACAGTTTGCACTATGCATTGGGGAAGGCAGCTTTATCCTGGCATCTGACAAACCCATATTCGCCCGTCGGACTGCCAGATGGTGAAGCGTGATTCAATCACTCCAGAGAACGCGTTTCCACTGTTCCAGAGTCCAATGGCGGCAAGCTTTGCACTACTCCAACAGACACTTGGCATTGCGCATGGTGATCTTAGGCTTGCGTGCGGTTGCTCGGCCAAGGCAAGGTCTCCATTTCATGAAGCCCTTACACAGCCTGGAAGTGTGTTTTGGGTCATTGTCCCGTTGAAAAACAAATGACAGCCCCACTAAGCGCAAACCAGATGGTTAAGTGTGTATCGCTGCAGAATGCTGTGGTAGCCATGCTGGTTAAGTGTGCCTTGAATTCTAAATAAATCACTGACAGTGGCACCAGCAAAGCACCCCCACACCACCTCTTCCATGCTTCACGGGGAGGAACCACACATGTGAAGATCATCCGTTCACCTGCTCTGCGTCTCACAAAGACATGGCGGTTGAACCAACAATCTCAAATTTGGACTCATCAGACCAAAGTACAGATTTCCACCGGTCTAATGTCCATTGCTCGTGTTTCTTGGCCCATGCAAGTCTCTTCTTATTGGAGTCCTTTAGTAGTGATTTCTTTGTAGCAATTTGACCATGAAGGCCTGATTCACGCAGTCTCCTCTGAACTGTTGATGTTGTGATGTTTCTATTACTTGAACTCTGTGGGCTGCAATTTCTGAGGCTGGTAACTTTAATGGACTTATCCTTTGCAGCAGAGGTACATCTGGGGTTTCCATTCCTGTGGCGGTCCTCACGAGAGCCAGTTTCGTCATTGTGCTTGATGGTTTTTGCGACTGCACTGGAAGACACTTACAAAGTTCTTGAAACTTTCCAGATTGACTGACCTTAATGTCTTGAAGTAATGATGGACTGGCATTTCGCATTGCTTATTTGAGTTGTTCTTGCCCTAATATGGACTTGGTATTTTACCAAGTAGGGCATCTTCTGTATACCACCCCTACCTTGTCACTACACAACTGATTGGCTCAAACGCATTAAGGAGGAAAGAAATTCCACAAAATAACTTAACAAGGCACACCTGTTAATTGAAATTCATTCCAGGTGACCACCTAATTTAGCTGGTTGAGAGAATGCCAGGAGTATGCAAAGCTACAGTATCATCAAGGATACTTTGAAAAAACTAAAATATATTTTGATTTGTTTAACACTTTTTTGCTTACTACATGACTCCATATGTGTTATTTCATAGTTCTGATGTCTTCACTATTATTCTACAATGTAGAAAATAGTTTAAAAAAACTAAAAAAACTTGAATGAGTAGGTGTCCATACTTTTGACTGGTACTGTACATCTGCATGTTTGTTTGTGCAACAGTATCTTCTAAATCAAAGAGGAATGCGCAAAACAATATGTTAGTTAAATGAAGTAGTTAAGAGAAAACATTAAAACGTAGCCAAAGATTATAGGGTCCCCTAGGAAACACGTGTCAACACTTTGGTTCCTGCCCTGTCACAATGACTCCTCCCTGGCATTTTAATTTGTTGTCATATCAAACACTATTTAAAGAACCCACTATTATATTCTAACTATCGAATTTGAATAATCATTCAATTTCCATGATTCCAACAGTTCACCCAACTGTTTTGCTCTAAATCACAAGTCAAAACGCAATTGCAACATTTGGTCAAAATGCCTAGATTGTTTGCACAAATCGTGCAGCCCTATGTAGCAGTGTGGAAATGATCTGAAATGAGTGCAGGAAATGCAGAAATTGATGAAAATGCTGAAATGTATTTTTGGTTGAAGTTGAGTTGAACAGTATAAAACAATCAAAATAGAGAAAGACCCATTGAAATCAATTAGAATGTATAGTTAGCTAACGCACTTTTATACTTTGCGTTGTAACATACAATCAACCTTATTTTAGTGCCCAAAAAGCATAATACTTCCAGGTCAATTTCTCCCCTTTCCAGCAAAATCAATGACGAGACCTTCCCGTCTCTGCATGACTGAAGGCAGTTGGGTCTTTTTTTACATTTTTTATTTTTAATGTCAAGATTTAACGTACGGCGTCAGAGCGGTCCGTTTCTTTAAACTTTTCTCCAAAACTATCGGGCAATTAACATGTAAATCAAAGCTTGAATAGAAACGTGGTTCACACCCCATATTTTTATGCCAACACAGTCGCATTAGTTTTCATTGCAGCCTCATTTGAATGCCGCGGTGGCGAAAATTTGTACGGAATGGGGTTAGTCAACAGTATTTGTTGGCACCCTCGAATCGGTCTCGCAATACTAATAAAAGCAAACGTGCCGTCTTTATTTTTAATACCATTATATTATATTTTGGCCATGTCGCCCAGCCCTATTCTGTACTGTCTTTGGTATTATTTTGTATTTGCCTCGCGCATAGGCAATTCGAAAAATCGGTTGTGAAATATGAACACGGAGCTCACATACGTTTGAAAAATGTAATTGCTAGTATTTTCTGTGAATATCATTTAAGATCGCACCAATTTAACACCCTACACCTGCTCCCTACTGGGCGTATAAACTACGCCCAGTAGGGAGCAGGACTATCTTTCATATTTCACAACCCCTATTTTAGAGTTGTCTATGCGCGAGTCAATACCAAAAGAATACCAAGGTGTCCTGTAGAGTTACGACCCACTTTCAACTAACTTGTGCAACCAGCCCGATGCTAATAGAAAAACCAGCTAATCATTTTGCAAGTGGGTAGACTGGAATTCAGGTCTCACCATAGGCAAACAGTCCTGGCAGCTGGTACACTTGTCTACCAAACAGGTTTCTTCCTATGGACGGAGGGAGAGGTTCATGTCCAACCTGAAAAAGGAGTACGTGTGCAATTGTCATTTATTAGGCTCTGGGTAATTATATAACACATTGCAGTGAACGAGGCCAAGTGTCAATCAGTTATAGTTAGAACTAGTACCATTTGCTAGGCTAGCTAGCTAGATTAACAATATGATACATGTTTGACTTTCTTTGCGGACATTTGACACAGTACATTTATCATACATCTTATCTGACAACAGCACACACGGTAATGCATTATGATCCAGCGTAGTACCCGGTTGTGTTATAACCTTACTCATTTGCTAGCCCGCGTTACTCGGGTGAGTGGGCCAAAGGGCACCCATCCTGAACGTTTTGAATGAGAGCTAGTTACGTTAGCCGGCTAACGTTAGCCAGTCGTTACTCTCAAGGTATTGATAATGTCACACAAATTAACATGACAGCTGGCTAAATAGAGTCATGTCTAGTTGGGATACTGTGTCAAATTTAGGTACAAATTAGTTTTTTTTGTGCATTTTAGCTAACCCTAATACTTTCGCTAAATTTAACCTAATTCTCCCAACCTGTTACAGTACATGTCATTGTTTCTCATAACCTGCTGCTTAAAGTCAAATTTGACAAAAGATGCATCCCTCCTAGACAAAACCGCTAGATATAAATAATTGTAAAACAATGTAATTGTTTATCTGCGACAAAACCGATAGTCGAAACTACTTCCTTAGTTAGCTAAAGAAGCTTAGCTCTTAACCTTTGCGTGGCGTCAACCCCCTAGCTACTAATTCTAGCTAGCTATAGAAACCTAAGGTTTGAAACGATAAGTAAACTGCTGTTTAGATATATTAATATATCATGAGATCAGCTTGAATTTATCAGCTGTGTGGAGTATGGAAAGTAACGTTAGTTATAGTTCGCTAGCTATTCGTTATGGCTGTTGTTGTAGCTAACATTAGCTACAGTAGCCTGTCAGTTACAGAACCGGCCTCGACGTAAAGCTAGCAGGATCAAACATTCTGGTTTGTTTAATCTCAATATATATAGATCTTACCTGAACTAGAACTTTGATGTACATGAGGGGGTGGGAAAGGACCGTTAATCCAGACCCCAGAAGTACTTGGCCACACGTGTCCGCCATTATGGAGCAAACTAATAGGATTCTTCTCCTCCCACCAACCGGGAAGAGAGGAAGGAAAGGAAGCTTCACTAGGTTAGTAACTCAACTCACATGACACAGAAGGGACCGCACAGGCCGCAGATTCTTCAGATGACTTTGTCGAAGACTTCATAGGATCCTACTGTGCTGGAATATAGACGTTTTAAATAATTTGTTTTCATCCTCTCTGAAAGATTAGTGGCTATATCAATTTAGCGCATACACATACATTTTTAGTAGGCCTAGACATCTGAAGGAATAGTGTTATGGTCTTACAATCTTGAGGTGAAAAGAAGACCATGAAGATAAACGTTTTTAAAAAGCGCACCCACCATCAGCTCTGCAGTATCCAAGCCGACCTTCGACCAGACCAGAGTTGACATATCAACCAGACCAGCGGACCATTTACCAGACCAGTTGGCTGACCCGCTGACCGTCCACCAGACCAGCGTTGACCAGCCGACCGTCGACCAGACCAGTTAGCTGACCGTCAACCAGATCAGTGTTGACCAGCTGACTGTAGAACAGACTAACGTTGACCAGCCGACCAGACCAGTGTTGACCTGTCAACCAGACCAGCTCTGAGACACCCGACCAGACCAGCAGACCGTTGACCAGCTGACCATCGACCAGACCAGCGTTGACCAGCTGACCGTTGACCAGACTAGTGCTGAGCCACCTGACAAGACCAGCGCTGAGCCACCCGACCAGACCATCTGTTGACCAGACCAGAGCTGAGCCACCTCACCAGACCAGCATTAACCACCTGTTGACCAGACCAGTGCTGACCAGGTCAACATTGACCTGCTCACGGGATGATAAAGAACCCTCCCTTGCTCGCTACTTCAATGAAGAAGTCAAATCAATCTTTGCCAGCATAGATTAGGGAATTTGGCCTCAATAAGATGTGCAAGTGACGTCGTCCTCCATCATACTTCTGGGTTCTGTCCCCTAATCTTTTGAATGGGCTTGATGATTATATCATAATATTTTTGAAAATGCAGTAATTTATTAAGATATGCAGTACCAGTCAAGGCTTTTTCTTTATTTTTACTATTTTATACATTGTAGAATAATAGTGAAGACATCAAAACTATGAAATAACACATATGGAATCATGTAGTAACCAAAAAAAGTTTTAAACAAATCAAAATATATTTTAGATTATTCAGAGTAGCCATCCTTTGCCTTGATGACAGCTTTGCACACTTGGCATTCTCTCAACCAGCTTCACCTGGAATGATTTTCCAACAGTCTTGAAGGAGTTCCCACATATGCTGAGCACTTGCTGGCTGCTTTTCCTTCAATCTGCGGTCCAACTCATCCCAAACCATCTCAATTAGGTTGAGGCCGGGTGATTGTAGAGGCCAGGTCATCTGATGCAGCACTCAATCACCCTCCTTGGTAAAATAGCCCTTACACAGCCTGGAGGTGTGTTGGGTCATTGTCCTGTTGAAAAACAAATGATAGTCCCACTAAGCGCAAACCAGATGGGGGGGTATCGCTGCAGATTGCTGTGGTAGCCATGCTGGTTAAGTGTGCCTTGAATTCTAAATAAATCACTGACCGTATCACCAGAAAAGCACCCCCACACCATCACACCTCCTCCATGCTTCACAGTGGGAACCTAACATGCAGAGATCATCCGTCCACCTACTCTGCATCTCACAAAGCCACGGTTGTTGGAACCAAAAATCTCAAATTTGGACTCATCAGACCAAAGGACAGATTTCCACTGGTCTAATGTCCATTGCTCGCATTTCTTGGCCCAAACAAGTCTCTTCTTATTATTGGTGTGGTTTCTTTGCAACAATTCAACCACGAAGGTTTGATTCACGCAGTCTCCTCTGAACAGTTGATGTTGAGAAGTGTCTGTTACTTGAACTCTGTGAAGAATATATTTGGGTTGCAATTTCTGAGGCTGGCAACTCTAATGAATTTATCCTCTGCAGCAGAGGTAACTGGGTCTTCCTTTCCTGTGGTGGTCCTCATGAGATCCAGTTTCATCATAGCGCTTGATGGTTTTTGCAACTGCACTTGAAGAAACTTTCAATGATGTACCTTCTTTTCTCTTTGCTTATTTGAGTTGTTCTTGCCATAATATGGACTTGGTCTTTTACCAAATAGGGCTATGTTCTGTATACCACCCCTACCGTGTCACAACACAACTGATTGGCTCAAATGCATTAAGAAGGAAAGAAATTAACTTTTAACAAGGCACATCTGTTAATTGAAATGCATTCCAGGTGACTACGTCATGAAGATGGTTGAGAGAATGCCAAGAGTGTGCAAAGCTGTCATCAAGGCAAAGGGTGGCTGCTTTAGAGAATCTCCAATATTAAATATATTTAATTTGTTTCTCTTTTTTTGGTTACTACATGATTCCATATGTGTTGTTTCATAATTTTGATGTCTTCACTATTATTCTACAATGTAGAAAATAGTCAAAATAAAGAAAAACCCTTGAATGAGTAGGTGTGTCCAAACTTTTGACTGGTACTGTATATACAATTACACTGAACAAAAATATAAATGCAACATGCAAAGTATTGGTCCCATATCGAGAAGCTGATTAAACAGCTAGATCTGTCACGCCCTGACCTGTTTCACCTGTTATTGTGATTGTCTCCACCTCCTCCAGGTGTCGCTTATTTTCCCCAGTGTATTTATCCCTGTGTTTCCTGTCTCTCTGTGTCAATTTGTCTTCTATGTTTTCAAGTCAACAAGCGTGGTTTACCGTGATCCTGGTTTCTATTATAGTTTTCACTTGCCTGTTTTTTTCTGGACTCTGTACCCGCCTAGCTGACCCTTTTGTCTGCCCTGACATCGAGCCTGTCTGCCACTCTTTACCTCTTGGACTCAGAATCTGCTTTTGACCTTTTTCTGTCTTGCCTACTCCCTTTGGATTATAAATAAACTACAAAGACTCTACCATCTGCATCCTGTGTCTGCATCTGGGGTTCGCCTTGTGCCCTTATATGATCATAACGCAGGGGCACCTTGTGCTGGGGAAAATAAAAGGACACTCTCAAATGTGCAGTTTTGTCACACAACGCCACAGATGTTTTGAGGGACACAGATAATTGAATGTTAATTTCCTTACCGTAGTAAGCCTCCAACATCGTTTTCGAGAATTTGGCAGTACGTCTAACTGGCCTCACAACCCAGGACCTCCACATCCGGCTTCTTAACTTGCGGGATTGTCTGATGAAACTGTGGGTTTGCACAACCAAAGAATTTCTGAAAAACTGTCAGAAACCGTCTCAGGGAAGCTCATCTGCTTGCTCGTCGTCTTCACCAGGGTCTTGACCTGATTGCAGTTCGGCGTCGTAACTGACTTCAGTGGGCAAATACTCATCTTCGATGGCCGCTGGAGAAGTCTGCTCTTCATGGATTAATCCCGGTTTCAACTACCTGGCAGATGGCAGACAGCGTGTGTGGAGTCTTATGGGTGAGCGGTTTTCTGATGGAGGTATGGGTGGTGAGGTTGGGGAACATCACATCCACCATGCTGACCCTTAACACAGGGGTGTGTGCTTAGTCCCCTCCTGTACTCCCTGTTCACCCACGACTGTGGCCACGCACGACTCCAACACCATTTTCAAGTTCGCTGACGACACGACAGTGGTAGGCCTGATCGCCACCGATGATGAGTCAGCCTACAGACAGGAGGTCCCTAACCTGGCAGTGTGGTGCCAGAGCAACAACCTCTCACTCAACGTCAACAAGACCAAGTAGCTGATCGTGAAATACAGGAAATGGGGGGACAAGCAAAGCCCCCATCCACATCGACGGGGCGGCAGTGCAGCAGGTAGACAGCTTCAAGGTCCAAATCACTAAAGACTTAAAATAGTCCAAACACACACGCACAGTCGTGAAGAAGGCGTGACAGTGCCTCTTCCCCCTCAGGAGGTTGAACAAGTTTGGTATGGGCCCTCAAATCCTGAAAAGGGTCCTACAGACTCACACACACTGTCACTCCAACACTCCATCATTTGCTCACTCACACATATGCACATACAATTTATACTCACTCAACACACCCGCACACCCTCTCACATGCAAGCTGCTGCTACTCTGTTTATCTTATATCCTGTTGCCTAGTCCCCTTACCCCTGTACATATCTACCTCCATTACTCCAGTATCCCTGCACATGTCAATTTGATATTGGAACAGACTTTTAAATACTTTCTATATGTAGTATGCTTGTTTACTTACTTACTTTATTGTGTATTTCATATTTCTTATTTCTCCAGTTTGTTTTTTGGAATATGTTGTTATTGATTATTGCATTGTTAGGTTATGAGTTTGCAAGAAAGGCATTTCACTGTACTTGTGCATGGGACATTAAAACTTTAAATATCCAGCAACTTCACACAGCCATTGAAGAGGAGTGGGACAACATTCCACAGGCCACAATCAACAGCCTGATCAACTCTATTCGAAAGAGATGTGTCGCGCTGCAGGAGGCAAATGGTGGACACACCAGATACTGACTGGTTTTCTGATCCACACACCTACTTTCTATCTGTGAATAACAGATGCACATCTGTATTCCCAGTCATGTGAAATCCATAGATTAGGGCCTAAGGAATTTATTTAAATGGACTGATTTCCTTATATGAACTGTTCTCAGTAAAATCATTGAAATTGTTGCATCTTGCATGTATATTTTTGTTCAGTGTATATTTGTGTTTGTGGATGAATTTACAATGGCCAGATGGCTTTAAAAGAAAAAATTGCGTTGAAGACCATTGCTCTATGTTTCTACCCGTTGGATACTACTCAAAAAGCCTTCAAAAGATAAAAAACTATAAGGCTACTTCCTGGATAACGACGTGTTACTTTCATATGGTATAGTCCCTAATATGGTTTCCAGTTATGGTGCCCAATGCGGAAGAAAATTTGACTTTGTGATGTTTGAGATTAGTGTGGGAAACGCTGGGCTAATGATATTTTTGGCCATCTCTGCAGTTGAGAGTAAAGTACAAAAGCAATACAATTATGTTGGGCCACCTGCTGCAGAATATTGCTTCGTTATTGGACAAATTCAGTTTCCCCCCCCATTTCACACTGTTTCAAAACATTTTCTCCATACTGAACACAACCCTTTTCTCAATTGGTCCAGTAAGGTGGTAGTGTTGGAACTAACTGTAATGACAAGGTTTGATCATAAGTCTAGGGGTGGGATCCCCAGTTGGGTGACAGGATTTTCTCTATGCAGATTTTTTCTTAACCGTTAATCGTTATTATTATACTGTGCTCTATTCTAGCTGTTCTGCTACTACACTGTAGGCTACATTTATTTTATAGGCTACAATGACTCCACATCTTATGAACCATAATCCAATCCAGACAGTAGCCTCAGCAAGCACTGTAAAAATTTCATTAACAGAACAAGTTGAGGAGACTAAATGACTTGGTGTTTCCTTAGATTGTAAACTGTCATGCATGGTCAAAACATAGATTCAATGGTTTTAAAGAAGGGTCAAGGTTTGTCCGTAATAAAGAGATGCTCTGCTTTTTTGACACCACTCTCCACAAAGCAAGTCCTGCAGGCTCTAGTTTTATCTTATCTCGATTATTGTCCAGTCATATGGTTAAGTGCTGCTAAGAAAGACACAGTTCAGCTGCAGCTGGCCCAGAACAGAGCAGCACATCTGATTGTATTCAGAGGGCTAATATTAATATTATGCAGGCCAGTCTCTCTTGGCTAAGAGTTGAGGAAAGGCTGACTGTGTCACTTCTTGCTTTTATAAGAAACAATGTGTGGGAAATTCCAAATTGTTTACATAGTCAACTTACACACAGCACAGACACACACACTTACCCCACCAGACATGCCACCAGGGGTCTTTTCACAGTCCCCAGGTCCAGAACAAATTCAAGGAAACGTACAGTATTATACAGACAGCAAACCTGGTTTCAAAAAACAAATAAAGCAACACCTCACAATGCCTCTCCCCCATGTTTTTATATTTAACCAGGCAAGTCAGTTAAGAACAAATTATTATTTACAATGACGACCTATACCGACCAAACCCAGACAATGGTGGGCCAATTGTGCACTGCCCTATGGAACTCCCAATCACAGCCGGTTGTGATACGGCCTGAATTCACACCAGGGTGTCTGTAGTAATGCCTCTAGCACTAAGATGCAGTGCCTTAAAGTTGATGTGACCTACTTGTTGTGTGTATGTACTGACCTGTATGTGTAACTGATAGATGCACAGACACGCACTACATGTTCATGTTTTTAAATGTATGTAAATTGTAAAGTCTTTGGTCTGTAATGTATTTTTCGTTATGTGTCGGACCCCAGTAAGACTAGCTGTTGCCATTGGCGTCGGCTAAATGTAATGCAAAAATGTAACAGAAGGACATTCAAATGGAAACAGTTATTTTAACCACAGTGACATCATTTACATAATTATCTACTTCGCTTTGCATAATGAACAAAAACTCAGACATGATGCAATTGTGGCTTTGATAGGCTTATGGTTGTAAATCAAACATACACTAAATGGCTCAGTGTTGATGTGGTAGTTAGACATCAACAAGCTGGTAGGTAACAACTTTCTTATTGTTTTGCTCAGAGATTCTAAAGGAACTGCTCACAATTATATGCTTTTTTTTTAAATGGTCACCTGAGTGCTTGGAGAATGTAGGTTGGAGTTGGGGAGGGGTTGAGGTGGAACACTGCCCATTCATTTGAAAAGTGTACAACTATGTACTTCCAATGGATTTTTTGATTGAGAACAATTCATAAAAGCCCTACCTGTGGGTTGATTATTAGATTGATGTTTTAGCTTCTTTAGGTAATTATTGTTAGCAGCAAACAGGATAATTGCCAATCCAAATGTGTGTAGTTGTGCAGTACATTTCCAACACAAAGACAAGCTTTGTCCCCAAACATGACTAGTGGCTCATCAAGTCATCAAGCTAAGTTATGACCATTGAACAAACGCTTCAAATATGCATATTTTGTTGACTATTACTTTATGTACAGTTCTGTTTATTTTTTACATTTATACTCAACACTTTAGGTTTCAGCATTATTTAACAAGCTAAACGTAACTGTTTTCAATAGATTTTTTATTTGATCTTTAATGTATCTTCTATCTTTTATTTGTACATTTAATATATATTTTTTGTGCAAGATCAAGAGAATCTCGGGACAGTAAAGCCTGAGTTTTGGCTGAATTAGTTTATTCATGTGGGTGTGCAATTAAACCACAACAATGTGCAATTAACTGAAGAGATTCACTTGCATTTTTTTTGCTATCTTTCACATGGTAGAGGTTTGATGACACCATAATGTGCAATATATTTTCCCTTCTGTATTTTTAACTTGAAAATACCTATGGCCAGATTGCATGCCTTCGCAACTACAGTGCCTTGCGAAAGTATTCGGCCCCCTTGAACTTTGCGACCTTTTGCCACATTTCAGGCTTCAAACATAAAGATATAAAACTGTATTTTTTTGTGAAGAATCAACAACAAGTGGGACACAATCATGAAGTGGAATGACATTTATTGGATATTTCAAACTTTTTTAACAAATCAAAAACTGAAAAATTGGGCGTGCAAAATTATTCAGCCCCTTTACTTTCAGTGCAGCAAACCCTCTCCAGAAGTTCAGTGAGGATCTCTGAAGGATCCAATGTTGACCTAAATGACTAATGATGATAAATACAATCCACCTGTGTGTAATCAAGTCTCCGTATAAATGCACCTGCACTGTGATAGTCTCAGAGGTCCGTTAAAAGCGCAGAGAGCATCATGAAGAACAAGGAACACACCAGGCAGGTTCGAGATACTGTTGTGAAGAAGTTTAAAGCCGGATTTGGATACAAAAATATTTCCCAAGCTTTAAACATCCCAAGGAGCACTGTGCAAGCGATAATATTGAAATGGAAGGAGTATCAGACCACTGCAAATCTACCAAGACCTGGCCGTCCCTCTAAACTTTCAGCTCATACAAGGAGAAGACTGATCAGAGATGCAGCCAAGAGGCCCATGATCACTCTGGATGAACTGCAGAGATCTACAGCTGAGGTGGGAGACTCTGTCCATAGGACAACAATCAGTCGTATATTGCACAAATCTGGCCTTTATGGAAGAGTGGCCAGAAGAAAGCCATTTCTTAAAGATATCCATAAAAAGTGTCATTTAAAGTTTGCCACAAGCCACCTGGGAGACACACCAAACATGTGGAAGAAGGTGCTCTGGTCAGATGAAACCAAAATTGAACTTTTTGTCAACAATGCAAAACGTTATGTTTGGCGTAAAAGCAACACAGCTCACCACCCTGAACACAACATCCCCACTGTCAAACATGGTGGTGGCAGCATCATGGTTTGGGCCTGCTTTTCTTCAGCACGGACAGGGAAGATGGTTAAAATTGATGGGAAGATGGATGGAGCCAAATACAGGACCATTCTGGAAGAAAACCTGATAGAGACAATGATCCAAAACATAAAGCAAAATCTACAATGGAATGGTTCAAAAATAAACATATCCAGGTGTTAGAATGGCCAAGTCAAAGTCCAGACCTGAATCCAATCGAGAATCTGTGGGAAAGAACTGAAAACTGCTGTTCACAAATGCTCTCCATCCAACCTCACTGAGCTCGAGCTGTTTGCAAGGAGGAATGGGAAAAAATTTCAGTCTCTCGATGTGCAAAACTGATAGAGACATACCCCAAGCGACTTACAGCTGTAATCGCAGCAAAAGGTGGCGCTACAAAGTATTAATTTAAGGGGGCTGAATAATTTTGCACGCCCAATTTTTCAGTTTTTGATTTGTTAAAAAAGTTTGAAATATCCAATAAATGTCGTTCCACTTCATGATTGTGTCCCACTTGTTGTTGATTCTTCACAAAAAAATACAGTTTTATATCTTTATGTTTGAAGCCTGAAATGTGGCAAAAGGTCGCAAAGTTCAAGGGGGCCGAATACTTTCGCAAGGCACTGTATGTGTTCAGACTTGCTGTTAACATTAGGCAACAGTTACCACAAAGACAAACATTAAGGGTAGTATTTCAACAGTGATTTCATAACATAAACCACTTTCTGGGAGTTTGCATAACAGGCTCAACCTGCCAAATGCCATCTGCATCTGACATTTTTGCATAACGTTCACTCATACCTATGTAACCTCCAAACTGGACTGCAATAGAGTTTGTATATGGTGTTACTGACCAAGTTCTCAAGTGACCATATAATGAGACCCCATAATTAGTTCTTTAAAGATTTTTCTGCCAGTAAATCATAGGATCAAAATATACTACAAAATATTTGTAATCACATACAAGGCTCTTCATGGCATGGCCCACTTCACTGCTTCAAAACTACATCTCCACAAGCATCCTCAGAAACATTGGTTCTTCTGTCCAAGTACAAATGTCAGACATGGGGCATATGGAATGCCCACCTGAGAAAAATCTTGTTACTGTATCCATGTGAGAGACGCAGACTCAGTCTCGACCTTTAAGTCTTTACTGAAGACTCATCTCTTCGGTAGGTCCTATGATTGAGTGTAGTCTGGCCCAGGGGTGTGAAGGTGAACTGAAAGGCACTGGACTGACAAACTGCCCTTGTTGTTTCTGCTTGGCCGGTTGCCCTTTCCTTTGGGATTCTCTGCCTCTGACCCTATTATGGGGGCTGAGTCACTGGCTTACTAGTGCTCTTCCATGCCGTCCCTAGGAGGGGTGCATCGCTTGAGTGGGTTGAGTCACTGGTGTGAACTTCCTGTCTGGTTTGGCGCCTCCTCGGGCTCGTGCGGTGGAGGACATCTTTGTGGGCTGTACACAGCCTGGTCTGTTGATATCCCTCTAGGTGTGAGGAGGCTGTGCTTTAGCAATGTGGATGGGCTTATATCCTACCTGATTGGCCTTATCGTCAGACGGGGCCACAGTGTCTCCCGACCCACCCTGTCTCAGCCTCCAGTACCTACGCTGCAATAGACTATGTGCCGGGGGTCTAGGGTCAGTCTGTAATATCTGGTGTAATTATCCTGTCTTTCAGTTGAAGTCGGAAGTTAACATACAGTACACCTTAGCCAAATACATTTAAATTCAGTTTTTCACAGTTCCTGACATTTAATCCAAATAAAAAATCACTGTCTTAGGTCAGTTAGGATCACCACTTCATTTTAAGAATGTGAAATGACAGAATAATAGTAGAGAGAATGATTTATGTCAGCTTTTATTTTTTTGTGTCTATTTCTGAAGTGCACCAGTCCCTCCTGCAGCAAAGCACCCCCACAACATGATGCTGCCACCCCCTGCTTCACGGTTGGGATGGTGTTTTTCGGCTTGCAAGCCTCCCCTTTCTCCTCCAAACATAACGATGGTCATTATGGCCAAACAGTTCTATTTTTGTTTCATCAGACCAGAGGACATTTCTCCAAAAAGTACGATCTTTGTCCCAATGTGCAGTTGCAAACAGTAGTCTGGCTTTTTTATAGTGGTTTTGGAGCAGTGGCTTCTTCCTTGCTGAGCGGCCTTTCAGGTTATATCGATATATAGGACTCATTTTACTGTGGATATAGATACTTTTGTACCTGTTTCCTCCAGCATCTTCAATTTCCTTTACTGTTGTTCTGGGATTGATTTGCACTTTTCGCACCAAAGTACGTTAATCTCTAAGAGACAGAATGTGTCTCCTTCCTGAGCGGTATGACGGCATGGTGTTTATACTTGCGTACTATTGTTTGTACAGATGAATGTGGTACCTTCAGGCATTTGGAAATTTCTCCCTTGGATGAACCAGACTTGTGGAGGTCTACATTTTTTTTTTCTGAGGTCTTGGCTGATTTATTTTGATTTTCCCATGATACATCCACAGGCACACCTCCAATTGACTCAAATTATGTAAATTAGTTGTGTCATGCACAAAGTAAATGTTTTAACCGACTTGCCAAAACTATAGTTTGTTAACAAGAAATTTGTGGAGGGGTTGAAAAACAAGTTTTAATAACTCCAACCTAAGTGTATGTAAACTTCTGACTTCAACCGTATCTGGTGTCCTGTGTGAATTTAAGTATGCTCCCTCTAATTCCCTCCCTCTCCTTCCCCTCCTGTAGGACCTGAGCCCTAGGACCATGCCCCAGGACTACCTGGTCTGATGACCCCTTGCTGTCCCAGTCCACCTGGTCATGCTGCTGCTCCAGTTTCAACTGTTCTGCCTGCAGTGATGGAACCCCGACCTGTTCACCGGATGTGCTACCTTGACCCAGACCTGCTTTTTTAAACTCTCTCTACCGAACCTGCTGATTTGACCTCTGAATTCCCGGCTATGAAAAGCCAAGTGACATTTACTCCTGATGTACTGACCTGTTGCACCCTCTACAACCACTGTGATTATTATTTGACCCGGCTGGTCATCTATGAACATTTGAACATCTGGCCTTAATGACCATGTACTGTTATAATCTGCACCTGGTACAGCCATTAGAGGACTGGCCACCCCTCAGAGCCACCGTGCTTCTACATCTGCATTGCTCGCTGTTTGAGGTTTAGCACTTTTTGACATCTGCTAATGTAAAAAGGGCTTTATAAATTTTTAAAAAGTGCTCTTATTCCTTTATGCAAGCTCTTATTTAATTGTTTTCAATATTTTAGTTCAATGGCACCCTTCCGTTCTAGTACAGTTGTATTGTATTTATCTTATTAATTACCCATGACATGTATGCAAGACATCACAAAACCACAGTCCCCAAAATGTGAGAAACACTTCTTTTTAAACATCTTGAAGCAAGACTTTGGTTGAATTGGTCAACATCTAAGGCTATTTTGCAATTTACCAGTATTCTGAGCAATGACAGCGTTTGTCAGCCGACATTATATAAACTGCAGGTCTATCATGTTCACAACAGATTGATCCTGGGCATCCTGCAGTCCTTCACCATGGCACCTGTCTTTGTGCTGTCCATTTTCATCGCTGTTCTCTGCTCAGTTCAGGGCCGATCTACAGGGGTAAGGGTCCATCTGAGACTATTGAGAAACAGCTGTGCATGATGATGAATTATGTGCGTTTTAAACAAATTTGTACATATTTCCTTCTGCTGTTGCCATACAGAAAGCTTCATATGAATGGAGTGAAGAGGACATTGGTATGCTCATCCTGTATTTATAAACATTGAGCTATTGCATGACATTGTATTGGACATTGTGTCATCTAAATATCATGTTTCATAAACTAAATCAGTTTTTTATTAATCATTCATTGTTATAATGTAAATTACATATATTATCTTATTAAAATATGAGTTATTAGGGACACAGTTGCATTTAAGCACATTTTTTATTCCATTCCACAGACGGCACTGGCACCAACAGCATTGAGGAGGATGAATACTCTGCTTCAACGCTCATTGAGAAGGCCAACAGAAATCTTGGTACGGAAGCCTGTACATTCCTACTCTATATTTAATGACATCAAGAATGGATAGCAGATAACCTTCACTTGGTGTTGTTTTCTAGGACAAAGACTTGATGAGCCACTAGTCATGTTTGGGGACATTGCAGTGGATACTGGGTTCATGAACGCTGACCCCTGCACAGCTCGCGGATGCAAGTGGCAGAAGTCCTCTGATGGGAACGTTTACGTGCCCTTTGTGATCTCTAATCAATACTGTAAGTATTTTGTTCTCTGAAACAATTTTATGCTGAGCCTAATGGTTTGGTTTTACTATAGTATATGTGTGTGTGTGTGTGTGTGTGTGTGTGTGTGTGTGTGTGTGTGTGTGTGTGTGTGTGTGTGTGTGTGTGTGTGTGTGTGTGTGTGTGTGTGTGTGTGTGTGTGTGTGTGTGTGTGTGTGTGTGTGTTTGTGTGTGCCTGTGATTATAGAGTTTCTGACTTTCTTATTGCTCCATTGAGCAGCGGCCCGGGAGAGGTCCGTAATTGAAGGCGGGCTGCAAACCTTTGCTGCATCAACCTGCATCCGATTCTTTCCCCGAACCAATCAGAGAGACTTTGTGGACATCCAGTCTCAGTCAGGGTATGACCACTGCACATTACATTACTAGGCCTGTTATGCTTGTCTTTTGCCGCTCTTATTTGTGACAATTTACTTTACTGTTTTATTGTATAAAAAAAATACTTTATCACTTTTAGAAATTACATTTGTCTTCCGTATGCACCCTTGTTTGTAGCTGTTTCTCGTTTATTGGACGCCGGGGCAATGGCCAGGTCGTGTCTCTGAGTAGGAACGGATGTGTCTTTCTGTCTGTGGTGCAGCATGAACTGCTGCATGCCTTGGGCTTCAACCATGAGCAAACACGCAGTGACCGGGATAGCAATGTTCAAATCCTGATGCAGAACATTATTCCTGGTTAGTGCTTTATAATGCTTTATAATACTTGTTTTTTTTAACATAATTTCATAGGGAAATAATCATTTAGATTGTGCACAATATTCTTCCTGCCCCTTTTGAGTAAGAAATCTTAGTAACACTTTTATAACTTTAATGGGAAAGCCTATTAAACTATTTATAGTGCACTACTATTTGATTATAATAATAATACATAAGTATTTCATTATTTGTAAACATGTAGAAACATTGAGAAGGATTGAGAAGAATTATAAGCTTTACAATTAATATGCATTTACACTATTCATAATCATCTGTAAAACATTTCTTTACAAGAGTGAATGTTATTATACTGTGTAAGAAAATGATTTATCATACATTTTCCATCCTAGGAATGGAATTCAATTTCAGAAAGATCAACACGATTAACTTGGGGACTCCTTATGACTATAATTCTGTCATGCACTACTCAAGGTAAATTAAAGAAATTCATATAAAGGTTTTCTATAATGCGATAACAGCTGGAATGTTACATGGCTAAAATGAGAGAAATCCTTTTCCCTTTCATAGTCTACTCATGTCATCCTCTAATTTCAATTGATAGCTTCAGAGCTTTCTGTCCTATGTTGTCTGGTTCCAGGTTTGCCTTCTCCAGGAACAGGCAGCCCACCATTCTTCCAATCCCTGACAATAATGCAGTTATTGGCAGGGCAACTCAGATGAGCCCCATTGATATTCTGCGGATCAATCGTCTCTACAACTGCAGTAAGTGCTAGTTTAGGAATACCTGTTTATTATAACTGTGAAGGATAAAAGTTGTGATTATTGTACCTGCCTGTAAGCTTCACCCTACCGTTGCTCAATCAATTACAAATATTTGGGAATATAGTATTTGAAATGAAGTATGTATTATAATTATAATTGTATTTTCTCTTTCCCTTCTCTTTTACTAGCGGGACAGCAGTTAGACTTGATTTGACAAGTGCGATGGTATAGCGTCTGCTGAGGATTGGAACTGCAGTTATAGCTTGCTTTTCAACTTTGAACATGAACTCAATAAACAAACTATACGTTATGCTGAAAGAATGAATTGAGACGTAGATAACCATTTCTGTATATCAGATCTGGTATGGCTTATCATAGATAGAACTTTGGTATGGCAAAACAATGTACTGCAGACTACTGAAACATTATCACAATAAACATGTGTATTTGATAGTCTATGTTTTTTGAGGGCTTATGTTTATTATTCTGATTGCAAATGG
This sequence comes from Oncorhynchus tshawytscha, assembly GCF_018296145.1. Taxonomy (NCBI): domain Eukaryota; kingdom Metazoa; phylum Chordata; class Actinopteri; order Salmoniformes; family Salmonidae; genus Oncorhynchus; species Oncorhynchus tshawytscha. The sequence continues at coordinate 56,943,203 of NC_056440.1, forward strand.
TACATTGATGGTGATTATCATATAATGTGCATAGGTGTCTAAGTGGTTTCGTGACTAAAACTAAAACCTTTTGTATTTTTTAGGCAAGTTAACAAGGCTATCTCACCAAAGCATACAGCAATAACACTCATCCAAACTCCCACGTGCACAGAAAATCCTTTATTATACAGGACAACAAAATTATTTTACATTCTGTTACTTTTACATTTCGGAAGTCTGAAACAATGACATGAGCTTAAAAAACATTGTAGAGGGAGTGTCCAGCACAGTCAAGGATAGTAGCCCATTCATTTTTTCAGTAACAAATAACTAAGAGGTTGAAATTGTAAAGGGTTTATAAAGGGTTTATAATTACATTATGAATCATTATTTAATCATTTGTAAATGCATTTATAAACCATTAATAAACAGTTGTATCACATTGGTCAAAATAGTGCAATAACTAGTCAGTGTTTGCCAAATAGTGAGCCAATATCTACCTACAGTTGTTAACACTTTATAAATGCACTTACACATGCTTATAAGATGAACCCTTATGTATCATTATGCAACCTTATTTTCAATAGTTGCACAGTTGAACAATAGTTATTTTCTCACTTTTGGGTGTGATGCATTGATGCTCTGTCCCAGGAACAGAAGAGGTTGGTTTAAATGATGACCTGGCCAAATGTACATCCAGGACATTATTCAATTATCGTTCCTAATATATTACCCCTTACCAGATTATATCAACACACTTACCACTGCTCAGTGATAGTCCACGTGTGGCGAACGCTCTGGTGTTAAATGGTAACCGTAATGCCTTTGGTTGGTGAAATAGCGGAGGGGGTATCTTCTCACAACGTTGAATGTTTTGGTCTTCATACCCACCATTCATTGACTAAATATGTTGAAGAAAGTGTTGAATCTTTTCTCATTTACAGTACCAGTCAAAAGTTTGGACACACTTACACACTCAAGGGTTTTTTCTTTCTTTTTTACTCTTTTCTACATTGCAGAATAATAGTGAAGACATCAAAACTATGAAATAACACATTATGGAATAATGTAGTAACCAAAAAGTGTTAAACAAATCAAAATATATTTTATATTTGAGATTCTTCAAAGTGGCCCATTATTATTAGTGTCCTTTAATAGTAGTTTCTTTGCAGCAATTTGACCATGAAGGTCTGATTCATGCAGTCTCCTGACAATTGATGTTGTGATGTGTCTGTTACTTGAACTCTGTGAAGAATTTATTTGGGCTGCAATTTCTAAGGCTAGTAACTCTAATGAACTTATCCTCTGCAGCAGAAGCAACTCTGGGACTTCCTTTCCTGCTTCGGGCCTCATGAGAGCCAGTTTCATCATAGTGCTTGATGGTTATTGCGACTGCACTTGAAGAAACTTTAAAAGCCCTTGAAAATTTCCAGATTGACTGACCTTCATGTCTGAAAATATTGATGGACTGTCATTTTTGTTAGCTTATTTGAGTTGTTCTTGCCATAATATGGACTTGGTCTTTTAGCAAATAGGGCTATCTTCTGTATACCAGCCCTACCTTGTCTGTCACGCCCTGACCTTAGTATTCTTTGTTTTCTTTATTGTTTTGGTTAGGTCGGGGTGTGACATGGGTGATGTATGTGTTTTTGGACTGTCTAGGGGTTTTGTAGGTTTATGGGGTCGTTTACTATCTAGGTGTTTATGTATGTCTATGGTTGCCTAGATTGGTTCTCAATTAGAGGCAGCTGTTTATCATTGTCTCAACATTGCAGTGTCTTTTTCTCCCCTTTTTAACATTACAAGTCAGACTATAAATTGACAACAGATTAACTATTTAAAAATACAACACTAACATAGGGTCTCATGGTCCCCTTCTGTGTCTTCATCTGTTTCTTTCTTGTTAAGCATTTCCCATTCTGGAGTCTGAGACCTTATGGGAATCTGTGGGAGAGAAGAGGAATATATGACAATTTAGTATAGCACAGCTACACATAACTCTTATCCTCATTATCAGGATTTATACAAGTTAGTCTTAGCTAGTTATGTTATCCACTGCCATCTAATAATAATAATATTAATAATATCTAGCTAGTGTTTAACATTACTTGCTAACACTAATATCTAGATACCACAGATTAAAGGGGTTAGCTAGTCATCACAATTTTTGCTAATACACTAGCTAGTAAGTTAGTGTTAAAATTGGAACCACTAGTGTACTGTAGTGCTGAGCGATTAACCAAAACGTTGGTTATTTTTCATTTTTTAAACAACTTATTGACTGACATAGGTTAAATCTTTTTCAGTGAGCTTGATGTGCAGTTTCTGTATAGATAAATCAGATGAAGCCTGAACTGTGCGATGTAGTATGAACTTGCTTGTTTATGTTACGATCGTCGTATACATAAGCGTAACAAGGCGCAGCGTGAATAGAGTTCCACATACTTTATTACAAAAGTGAAACTTAACAAAAACAACAAAGAATCAACGAACATCCAGTACTGAGCGCACATAGGCACTAACTAAAACACAAACAAACAACATCCCACAAATGCAGGTGGGAAAGAACTAAACTAAGTATGATCCCCAATTAGAGGCAACGATCATCAGCTGCCTCCAATTGGGAACCATACTCACACCAACATAGAAGTACTAATGACTAGAAACACCCCCGAGTCACGCCCTGACCTAAAGCACCATAGAGAACCCCGAGGGCTCTCTATGGTCAGGGCTTGACAGTATATAACCTTTTCGGTAAGACAGATCCAAAAAATTACCGAAAAATAACCTTTTTCGGTAAGACAGATCTTCCAAAGGTGGTGAAGTGGCAATTTTTACCAAGGAACACCTTCAGTGCTCGGTTGTCTCCACCAAAACAATTTGATTTGCTGGTTTTAAGCATAAAACTTTCAAATAGCCCTTTGTTGACTGTTGCTGGGTGTTATCGTCCTCCATCAGCACCGGCCTGTAACCCACCTGCCCTAATCTCTCTCCTGGCCACTAAGTCTGAATTTGTCCTGCTAGGTGACCTAAACTGCCCTAAAGCAATGGGACTCCCTAAATCTTTTTCAGATTATCACCAATCCTACAAGGTATGACTCCAAACACCCAGAAAAGGCTATTCTCCTTGATGTTATCCTCACAAATAATCCTGATAGGTATCAGTCTTGTGTTTTCTGTAATGACCTTAGTGATCACTGTTTTACCGCCTGTGTTCATATAACTGCTCAGTGAAACAACTTGTCCTGATTTGTAATAGACACTTGCTAAAAACTTTAATGAGCAAGCCTTCCTTCATGACCTGGCCTCCGTAAATTGGTATTGAATCAGCTTGATCCCCTTTGTCGAAGATGCTTGGACCATCTTGTTTGATTTAGTCAGTGGTATTGTTAACAAATACGCTCCCATAAAGAAAATCAGAATAAAAAACAGGTTCAGCCCCTGGTTCGACCGTGATCTTGAAGAGTTACTCCACCTCAAGAATTCCATTTGGCAAAAGGCTCAGCACACGCATACTCAGGCTGACTGGCTCTCGTTCAGGAAAATGAGAAATAAGTGCACTCAGGCTATCCGGAAGGCCAAAGTTAGTTACTTTAAGGAGCAATTCTCTCTCTGTGGGTCTAACCCCAAGAAGCTCTGGAAAACGGTTAAAGACCTGGAGAATAAACCCTTCTTCTCACAGCTGGTCATGTCCCATAATGTGTTTTATGAATGACCTTTTTTTTAATTGAATATTTAAACATAAAATATACTTGCAGTGAAGCCGCTCAACAACTACATCACATTAGTCATCTAACAGACTCCCATCCAGAGAGACACACAAAAGCAACCAGGGTCAATGCCCTGCTCAAGGGTACGTCGACAGATCTCCCACAAGGTCAAAAACAGAGACCCGAACCAGCAATCCATCAGCCCTTAACGTTGATGACGTGGTTGCTACTGACAAGGAGCACAAGACTGAGCTCTTTAATCACCACTTCATAAAGTCAGGATTCCTATTTGACTCAGCCATGCCTCCTTGACCGTCCAAAATGTCCTAATCCCCCATCCCTTCTAATGTGCCTAGCCCCGATGCTCCTCCCTCTTTTTTCCCTGCCCCGCTACAAAGTTTCTCCCTGCAGGCCGTCACTGAGTCCGAGGTGCTAAAGGAGCTCCCTAAACCTGACCCAAAAAACATCTGGGTCAGATGATTTAGACCCTTTCTTCTTGTTGGTTCCCATTTTTCTGTGCTCCGTTTTATTTAATTAACAAATAAGGAACACTCAAAATGTGCGCTTATAAATCATAACTATTTTAATTAAAATACAGTTGTAGACAGAAGTCAAAGATCAAACATCACACATACAACTGATGTCTCTCCCATGAGTTCTGCCCCATAGTAAAAGTCCCAAGTTATTTTATTAAGCCTGAAGTCCAGCCCTAGTGATGTCACAGCATACGTCATTACCTTCTACTCATCAGACCAAGCCCATGTATACACAGCTATACAAACTTGCAAGAGAGATACAATAGTTCCAGTGTTTTCTAAGGGCTCAGCAGTAAATGTCCACTCCCCCAAGTTGATTTACAGAGGTATGTCTGACTAGTCTCTTATCTCTTTTACTCCTCTGTGGGGTTCTGTGCTTATCTTTGAAGTGCTTTCTCACAGACCCCATGCAATATTTCACACATCTCTCAGATCGTTTCATTATAAGAGGCAGAGACCAGACAAGACTGTGGAACAATATTAAGCCTTTCTAATGAATATCTATATTGTTAGTGTGTAGTCTATGACCCTATAAATGTAGTAGGGGATGGGTCTTATAACCCTTCAGGTGTGATTACTACCTCTGAGGGTTTAGAGCTTTAGGTAGTCACCTCATACAAGTATTGAGAGTATGGCTAGATGTCCTTCTCTCAGCACATTTCAAAGCTGCAGGCTAAGGTTAAATCTAGACTTTGTTTCCTCTATCGGAATCGTTCCTCTTTCACCACAGCTGCCAAACTAACCATGATTCAGATGACCATTGTACCCATGTTAGATTACGGAGATGTAATTTATAGATCGGCAGGTAAGGGTGCTCTCGAGCGGCTAGATGTTCTTTACCATTCGGCCATCAAATTTGCCATCAATGCTCCTTATAGGACACATCACTGCACTCTATACTCCTCTGTAAACTGGTCATCTCTGTATACACGTCGCAAGACCCATTGGTTGATGCTGATTTATTAAACCCTCTTAGGCCTCACCCCCCCTATCTGAGATATCTACTGCAGCCCTCATCCTTCACATACAACACCCATTCTGCCAGTCACCTTCTGTTAAAGGTCCCCAAAGCACACGCATCCCCGGGTTGGAATGAGCTGCAACAAACACTCAAACTGGACAGTTTTACCTCGATCTCTTCATTCAAAGACTCAACCATGGACACTCTTACTGACAGTTGTGGCTGCTTCGCATCATTTATTGTTGTCTCTACCTTCTTGCCCTTTGTGCTGTTGTCTGTGCCCAATAATGTTTGTACCATGTTTGTGCTGCGACCACGTTGGGCTGCTGCCATGTTGTGTTGCTAGCATGTTGTTGTCATGTGTTGCTACCATGCTATGTTAATTTAGGTCTCTCTTTATGTAGTGTTGTGGTGTATTTTAATTTTTAATCCCAGCCCCATCCACGCAGGAGGCCTTTTGGCTTTTGGTAGGCCGTCATTGTAAATAAGAATTTGTTCTTAACTGACTTGCCTAGTTAAATAAAGGTTAAATAAAGTAAAACATTTTAAAAAGTATGGAGTTGTAATTTCCATCAGGCCAATATTCTACATAGTTTAGGACAGAAAACTTGGTAATTAACTACAATGACCATAATCCACTGTACTCCCATTTAAACTCGTCCTGTCTTTGCGGAGCAAACACAGACTGAGAGAAGAAATAACAGGTGATTGAGAGTGATAGAAAGCAGTTGCTCCCTGAGCCTGAAAATGCTTGATCTAAGTGATTGATAGTTGGTATTTTGCAGTCATATACAGTGCCTTCAGAAAGTATTGAGACCCATTGACATTTTCCACATTTTGATAGGTTAAAGCTGTATTCTAAAATTGATTAAATTGTTTTTTTCCCTCATCAATCTACAGGCAATACCCCATAATGACAAAGCAAAAACAGCTTTTTAGAATTTTTGCTATTTATAAAAACAAAAAAAACTGAAAAATCACATTTATATAAATATTCAGACCCTTTACTCAGTACTTTGTTGAAGCACCTTTGGCAGTGATTACAGCCTCGAGTCTTCTTGGGTATGACGCTACAAGCTTGGCACATGTGTATTTGGGGAGTTTCTCCCATTCTTCTCTGCAGATCCTCTCAAGCTCTGTCAGGTTGGATGGGGAGCATTGCAGCATAGCTATTTTCAGGTCTCTCCAGAGATGTTTGATGAGGTTTAAGTCCGGGCTCTGGCTGGGCCACTCAAGGACATTCAAATACTTGTCCCCGAAGCCACTCCTGCGTTGTCTTGGCTGTGTGCTTAGGGTCGTTGTCCTGTTGAAAAGTAAACCTTTATCCCGACCCAATATGAGGTCCTGAGCTCCCTGGAGCACGTTTTTATCAAGGAACTCTCTGTACTTTGTTCCGTTCATCTTTGCCTCGATCCTGACTAGTCCCCCAGTCCCTGCCACTGAAAACATCCCCACAGCATGATTCTGCCACCACCATGCTTCATCCTGCAGCACAAACTCCAAAAAGTTCTGGGACACTGTAAAGTCCATGGAGAATAAGAGCACCTCCTCCCTGCTGCCCACTGCACTGAGGCTAGGAAACACTGTCACCACCGATAAATCCACAATAATTGGGAACTCCAATAAGCATTTTTCTACGGCTAGCCATGCTGTCCACCTGGCCACCCCTACCCTGGTCAACAGCCCTGCACCCCCCACAGCAACCTGCCCAAGCCTCCCTCATTTATCCTTCACCCAAAACCAGATAGCTGATGTTCTGAAAGAGTTGCAAAATCTGGACCCCTACAAATCAGCAGGACCAGACAATCTTTTTCTAAAATTAACAGCCGAAATTGTTGCAACCCCTATTACTAGCCTGTTCAACCTCTCTTTCAGATCATCTGAGATCCCCAAAGATTGGAAAGCTGCCGAGGTCATCCCCATAACAGCATCACTACTCTGGACCGATCATTGACTTCGGCAATTTCATTTGCAAAATAGCCTCCAACACTCTACTCAGCAAATGCAGTCTATCACAGTGCCATCCGTTTTGTCACCAATGACCCATATAGTACTCACCACTGTGACCTGTATGCTCTCATTGGCTGGCCCTCGCTTCATATTCATCGCCAAACCCATTGGATCCAGGTCATCTAGAAGTCTCTGCTAGATAAAGCCCCGCCTTATCTCAGCTCACTGGTCACCATAGCAGCACCCACACATAGCACGCACACCAGCAGGTAAATTTAACTGGTCACCCCCAAAGCCAATTTCTCCTTTGGCCACCTTTCCTTTCAGTTCTCTGCTGCCAATGACTGGAAAGAACTGCAAAAATCACTGAAGCTGGAGACTCATGTCTCCATCACTAACTTTAAGCAGCAGCTGTCAGAGCAGCTCACAGATCACTGCACCTGTACATAGCCCATCTGTAAATATCTCATCCAACTACTTCATCCCCATACTGTTATTTATTTTTTTGCTACTTTGCACCCCAGTATCTCTACTTGCACATTCATCTTCTGCACATCTATCACTCCAGTGTTTAATCACAAAATTGTAATTATTATACCACGATGGCCTATTCATTGCCTTACCTCCCTCATCTTACCTCATTTGCACACACTATATATATACATTTTTCTATTGTGTTTTGACTGTATGTTTTGTTTATTCCAAGTGTAACTCTATCTTGTTATTTGTGTCGCACTGCGTTGCTTTATCTTGGCCAGGTCGCAGTTTTAAATGAGAACTTGTTCTCAACTTGCCTACCTGGTTAAATAAAGGTTGAAATAAAATAAATAAAAAAAGGTTTCCTCCAGATGGGCAGATCTCACAAATTCGGGGGAATTTCTCCAAAACCAGCAAACCACACCAATATTATGGCTTGAAATCTTCAGCTGAAGCCTTCATTCCTGGAACAAATAAGTGTACCAATGCATCTTCAGAGTTTCAAAAGTGAGGCAAGGCACGTCATGCGAGTTGACCATTGGTCTGAAAACCAACCATTTCTGTTCCTGGGGACAACAAGAATTCATCACACACAAAAGTGAGAAAATAACTATTGTTCAACTGTGCAACCATTAAAAAATAAAGTTGCATGATGATACACAAGGGTTCAATATTATACACATTTGTAAGTGTATTTATAAATTATTAATAGCTGGATGTAAATAGTGGCTCACTATTTGGCAAGCTTTATTTCGCTTTCGCACTATTTTGACCAATTATAACCCATTTATATAACCCATTTATTAATGGTTTATAATTCACTTACAAATGATTAAATAACGGTTAATAAAGGAATAACAAACCCTTGATAAACCCTTTATAAATGGAATCTTATTGTAAAGGGTTACCATTTTTTTCACTACTTATGTCAATTTCTTAAAAACTTCTGATAATTGTTTCGGTTGCCCTTCTATGACCTTGCTGGAAACCTTCACAATCTTATCCAGTCTGTTCTTGATGCACATGTTCAAATGACTAAACCAGGCCACCATAGAGATAGAGTGAGTATATAAACACAACAGTAAGGAGATATAGCTACTTTCAGCCCCCATCCATATGTTATAAGCCCTATTCTGATCTGCACAACATTTGCCTCTTTCATGAAGCTAATGTAATATCTATGTTGAATGAGAGAACCCACTGACACGTAATGAAGTATGTGGGCTGCCAACAAAGATTTCCCAGCATTAGTTATTACATGAGAAGATTTCACAGTATGTTATTGTGGTCCCTTGTAGCTCAGTTGGTTTGTGGGTTGGTTTCCCACAGGGGACCATTGCGAATGAAAACGTATTCACTCACTTCTGTAACTTGCTTTGGATAAGAGCGTCTGCTAAATTACTCAAATGTAAAAAAGTAATTTTAGGGGCCTTTTGAAGATTGTCAACGTGTATTTGATTTTTTAAAATTCTGTTCAATGAGAAAATTACAAAAAAATCCATCAATACATTTTAACACTTGTAACACTCCTGTCAAACCTCAACGTATAGCTACTATTTCTGAATATGAAAAATGCAATGAAAAAAGGAACAAAAAATCTAACTTTAAATAAGAGGCTTCATTAATTGAATTACTTATACACATACTGAAAAGGTAGAATGACACACAGAGAAGGGCAAACCTGTTTGCAAATCATCAAGGTCAAACATATTTAGCCATGATATGATACATGATATGGTACAAAATGTTAACATGCACACCTCACACGTCATGTTTCACACACGTTTCAAGGATTTCCTGCAGAATTTCCACATGACGTGCAGCAACCTCGACTCAATATGACATTTCCTTACCTGTCAGCATGTTTTTGTGCCCATATTCACTTATTTGGGGGTCTGTTATCTATCTACGTGTATATTCCTGAGGAAAGAGTATAAAAACGACGCTAACTACTTCCATTTCACCCATTCCTTCTCGGAGCTCCAAGGTAAGCACTGTGCTCAGTGTTCATACTGTATGTGTGTGAGCTTCAATGACCAACACTATGGCTGGTTTTAATGATTTTCCCTATATGGTTGTATTTATCCTACAGTCCTTTTGCTGCCATGTTTGTGTTCAAGTTCACTGTGGGTCTCCTGACCCTGATGCTGGTGTCCTCTGCCTGGATTGAGGAACTGACTGAGGTGAGTGACACAGGATACGAAGCTACCATGCCATAAGATCACTGCTTTGCTAAACTCAATCGACCAGTCAACGCATATTCAAAGTAAGACTAGGACCTACTTGGACCCCAGTAACATTGGGACCTTAAAAATACTTCACACAATAAATACAGTGAGCTCCAAAGGCATTAGAGTTTTGGCTATATACTCCAGCATTTTGAATGTGAAATTATACAATGTCTACGAGGTTAGCGTGCAGATTGTCAGCTTTAATCTGAGGGTATTTTCATCCATATTGGGGGAACCGTTTAGAAATTACAGTACTTTTTGTCCAAATAGTCTATTATGTGTATTAAATAAGTATTTATACAATAGTTCCAGTGTTTTCTAAGGGCTCAGCAGTAAATGTCCACTCCCCCAAGTTGATTTATAGAGGTATGTCTGACTAGTCTCTTATCTCTTTTACTCCTCTGCGGGGTTCTGTGTTTATCTTTGAAGTGCTTTCTCACAGACCCCATGCAATAATTCACACATCTCTCAGACAGTTTCATTATAAGAGGCAGAGACATGAAAAGACTGTGGAACAATATTAAACCTTCATAATGAATATATATATTGTTAATGTGTAGTCTATGACCCTATAAATGTAGTGGGGATGGGTCTTATAACCCTTCAGGTGTGATTACTACCTCTGAGGGTTTAGAGCTTTAGGCAGTCACCTCATACAAGTATTGAGAGTATGGCTAGATGGTACACTGTCCTTATCTCAGCACATATCAAAGCTGCAGGCTAAGGTTAAATCTAGACTTGGTTTCCTCTATCGGAATCGTTCCTCTTTCACCACAGCTGCCAAACTAACCCTGATTCAGATGACCATTTTACCCATGCTAGATTATGGAGATGTAATTTATAGATCGGCAGGTAAGGGTGCTCTCGAGCGGCTAGATGTTCTTTACCGTTCGGCCATCAGATTTGCCACCAATGCTCCTTATAGGACACAACACCCGTTCTGCCAGTCACCTTCTGTAAAATGTCCCCAAAGCACACGCATCCCCGGGTTGGAATGAGCTGCAAAAACACTCAAACTGGACAGTTTTACCTCAATCTCTTCATTCAAAGACTCAACCATGGACACTCTTACTGACAGTTGTGGCTGCTTCGCATCATTTGTTGTTGTCTCTACCTTCTTGCCCTTTGTGCTGTTGTCTGTGCCCAATAATGTTTGTACAATGTTTGTGCTGCGACCACGTTGGGCTGCTGCCATGTTGTGTTGCTAGCATGTTGTTGTCATGTGTTGCTACCATGCTATGTTAATTTAGGTCTCTCTTTATGTGTCACGCCCTGGTCTAAGTATTTTGTGTTTATCTTCATGTATTGGGTCAGGCCAGGGTGTGGCATGGGGTTTTTGTATTGTGGTGTGTTTTGTCTTGGGGTTTTGGTGTGTATGTATTGGGATTGTAGCTAGTGGGGTTATCTAGCAAAGTCTATGGCTGTCTGGAGTGGTTCTCAATCAGAGGCAGGTGTTTATCGTTGTCTCTGATTGGGAACCATATTTAGGCAGCCATATTCTTTGAGTTTGTCGTGGGTGATTGTCCTTAGTGTCGTTGTTCCTATCTCTTTATTTATTTACACAAGTATAGGCTGTTTAGGTTTTCGTTACGTTCTTTGTTTTTGTAGTGTTTTGTGTTTATTCGTGTTTCACGTTGTTCATTAAACATGGATTGCAATCTATACGCTGCATTTTCGTCCGACTATCCTTCACACCTAGAAAACCGTAACAGAATCACCCACCACCAACGGACCAAGCAGCGTGTCAACAGGCAGGAGCAGCCCAAAGAGGAGATGCGCTATAAGGATTTCTGGACATGGGAGGAAACCCTAAACGGAGAAGGACCCTGGGCTCAGCCTGGAGAATATCGCCGCCCCAAAGAAGAACTGGAGGCGGCGAAAGCGGAGAGGCGCCGGTATGAGGAGGCAGCACGGCGACTCGGAAGGAAGCCTGAGAGTCAGCCCCAAAAATTTCTTGGGGGGGGGCTCAGGGAGAGTGTGGCAGAGTCAGGAGTCAAACCTGAGCCAACTCTCCCTGTTTATCGTGAGGAGCCAAGGAGGAGACCAGAACCAGAGCCGGTGTTGGAGGTGAGCGAAACAGAGACTGTGAAGGAGTTAATGGGGAAATTGGAGGAGAGAGAAATGAGGGAGTTGCTGTGTTGGTGCTTTTTGCATGGAATTCGCCCGACGGAACGTGTCGGGGATTTGATGGCACCTGGGTTAGCGCTCCATACTCGTCCTGAGGTGCGTGTTAGTCGGCTGGTGAAGTTGGTGCCAGCCTCACGCACCAGGCCTCCTGTGCACATCCCTAGCCTTGCACGTCCTGTGCCAGCACTGCTCTCAAGATCTCCAGTACACCTTCACGGTCTAGCCCATCCTGTGCCACCTCCACACTCCAGCCCTCCGGTAGCAGCTCCCCGCACCAGGCTTCCTGTGTGTGTTCTCGGTTCAGTACCACCAGTACCAGCACCACGCATCAGGCCTACAGTGCGCCTCGCCTCTCCAGCGCTGCCGGAGCCTTTCTCCTCTCCTGCGCTGCCGGAGTCTCCCGTCTGTTCAGGGCTGCCGGAGACTTTCTCCTCTACAGCGCTGCTGGAGTCTCCCGCCTGTTCAGCGCAGCCAGAGCCTCTCTCCTCTCCTGCGCTGCCGGAGTCTCCCGCCTGTTCAGCGCAGCCAGAGCTGCCGGCCTGCATGGAGCAGCCAGAGCTGCCAGCCTGCATGGAGAAGCCAGAGCTGCCAGCCGGCATGGAGCAGCCAGAGCTGTCAGTCTGCATATAGCAGCCAGAGCTGTCAGTCTGCATATAGCAGCCAGAGCTGTCAGTCTGCATGGAGCTGCCAGAGCTGATGTCTGCATGGAGCTGCCAGTCTGCAAGGAGCTGCCAGTCTGCAAGGAGCTGCCAGTCTGACTGGAGCTGCCAGTCTGCAGGAGCTGCCAGTCTGCACGGCTGTCAGTCTGCAAGGAGCTGTCAGTCTGCAAGGAGCTGTCAGTCTGAAGGAGCTGCCAGTCTGCAAGGCTGCCAGTCTGCACGGAGCCGCCAGAGCTGCCAGTCTGTAAGTCAATCCGCCAGAGCTGTCAGCCTACATGGAGCAGCCAGAGCCGCCAGTCAGCGTGGAGCAGCCAGAGCCGCCAGTCACAGGGTCTGGCACAGGAATAAACTCACGGACCAGGATGCATGGAGCAGCCAGATCTTTCAGTCTGCCAGGATTCGCCAGTCGGCAAGACTCTTCCAGATCTGCCAGTCAGCCAGACTCTTCCAGATCTGCCAGTCAGCCAGACTCTTCCAGATCTGCCAGTCAGCCAGACTCTTCCAGATCTGCCAGTCAGCCAGACTCTTCCAGATCTGCCAGTCAGCCAGACTCTTCCAGATCTGCCAGTCAACCAGACTCTTCCAGATCTGCCAGTCAACCAGACTCTTCCAGATCTGCCAGTCAACCAGACTCTTCCAGATCCGCCAGTCAAAGACTCTTCCAGATCCGCCAGTCAGCCGGGATCTGCCAGAACTGCCAGTCGGCCAGGATCCGCCAGTCGGCCAGGATCCGCCAGTCGGCCAGGATCCGCCAGATCTGCCAGTCAGCCAGGATCTGCCAGTCAGCCAGGATCTGCCAGTCAGCCAGGATCTGCTGAAACCACCAGCCAGCCAGGATCTGGTAGATCTATCTACCTGCCTGAAGTGCTTTGAGAGACCAGGACCATATCACAATGACACCCTTGACTTCCAATTTGCCGCCCAAATAGGTCTTCCTCTCACTCCGGAGCTTCCTCTCACTCCGGAGCTTCCTCTCACTCCGGAGCTTCCTCTCACTCCCGAGCTTCCTCTCACTCCCGAGCTTCCTCTCACTCCCGGCTTCCTCTCACTCCCGAGCTTCCTCTCACTCCCGAGCTTTCTCTCACTCCCGAGCTTTCTCTCACTCCCGAGCTTCCCCTCAGTCCCGAGCTGTCCTTCAGTCCCGATCTGCTCCTCAGTCCAGTGGGGTTCTGGGTGAGGACTACTAGGCCATGGTCGGCGGCGAGGGTGGACTATCCAGGGACGCGAGGAAAGGGGACTAAGACATTGACTGAGTGGGGTCCACGTCCCAACACCGGATCCGCCACCATGGACAGACGCCCACCCGGACCCTCCCTATTGTTTAGACGTGCGTGCGGGAGTCCGCACCTTAGGGGGGTTCTGTCACGCCCTGGTCTAAGTATTTTGTGTTTATCTTCATGTATTGGGTCAGGCCAGGGTGTGGCAGATGGGGTTTTTGTATTGTGGTGTGTTTTGTCTTGGGGTTTTGATGTGTATGTATTGGGATTGTAGCTAGTGGGGTTATCTAGCAAAGTCTATGGCTGTCTGGAGTGGTTCTCAATCAGAGGCAGGTGTTTATCGTTGTCTCTGATTGGGAACCATATTTAGGCAGCCATATTCTTTGAGTTTGTCGTGGGTGATTGTCCTTAGTGTCGTTGTTCCTATCTCTTTATTTATTTACACAAGTATAGGCTGTTTCGGTTTTCGTTACGTTCTTTGTTTTGTAGTGTTTTGTGTTTATTCGTGTTTCACGTTGTTCATTAAACATGGATCGCAATCTACACGCTGCATTTTGGTCCGACTATCCTTCACACCTAGAAAACCGTAACATTATGTAGTGTTGTGGTGTATTTTAATTTTTAATCCCAGCCCCATCCACGCAGGAGGCCTTTTGGCTTTTGGTAGGCCGTCATTGTAAATAAGAATTTGTTCTTAACTGACTTGCCTAGTTAAATAAAGGTTAAATAAAGTAAAACATTTTAAAAAGTATGGAGTTGTAATTTCCATCAGGCCAATATTCTACATAGTTTAGGACAGAACTTGGTAATTAACTACAATGACCATAATCCACTGTACTCCCATTTAAACTTGTCCTGTCTTTGCGGAGCAAACACAGACTGAGAGAAGAAATAACAGGTGATTGAGAGTGATAGAAAGCAGTTGCTCCCTGAGCCTGAAAATGCTTGATCTAAGTGATTGATAGTTGGTATTTTGCAGTCATATACAGTGCCTTCAGAAAGTATTGAGACCCATTGACATTTTCCACATTTTGATAGGTTAAAGCTGTATTCTAAAATGGATTAAATGTTTTTTTTCCCCTCATCAATCTACAGGCAATACCCCATAATGACAAAGCAAAAACAGCTTTTTAGAATTTTTGCTATTTATAAAAACAAAAAAAACTGAAAAATCCCATTTATATAAATATTCAGACCCTTTACTCAGTACTTTGTTGAAGCACCTTTGGCAGTGATTACAGCCTCGAAATCTTCTTTGGTTTGATTTGATTTGGCACATGTGTATTTGGGGAGTTTCTCCCATTCTTCTCTGCAGATCCTCTCAAGCTCTGTCAGGTTGGATGGGGAGCATTGCAGCATAGCTATTTTCAGGTCTCACCATAGATGTTTGAGGTTTAAGTCCGGGCTCTGGCTGGGCCACTCAAGGATATTCAAATACTTGTCCCCGAAGCCACTCCTGCGTTGTCTTGGCTGTCTGCTTAGGGTCGTTGTCCTGTTGAAAAGTAAACCTTTATCCCATCCCAATATGAGGTCCTGAGCTCCCTGGAGAACGTTTTCATCAAGGAACTCTCTGTACTTTGTTCCGTTCATCTTTGCCTCGATCCTGACTAGTCCCCCAGTCCCTGCCACTGAAAACATCCCCACAGCATGATTCTGCCACCACCATGCTTCATCCTGCAGCACAAACTCCAAAAAGTTCTGGGACACTAAAGTCCATGGAGAATAAGAGCACCTCCTCCCTGCTGCCCACTGCACTGAGGCTAGGAAACACTGTCACCACCGATAAATCCACAATAATTGGGAACTCCAATAAGCATTTTTCTACGGCTAGCCATGCTGTCCACCTGGCCACCCCTACCCTGGTCAACAGCCCTGCACCCCCCACAGCAACCTGCCCAAGCCTCCCTCATTTATCCTTCACCCAAAACCAGATAGCTGATGTTCTGAAAGAGTTGCAAAATCTGGACCCCTACAAATCAGCAGGACCAGACAATCTTTTTCTAAAATTATCAGCCGAAATGGTTGCAACCCCTATTACTAGCCTGTTCAACCTCTCTTTCAGATCATCTGAGATCCCCAAAGATTGGAAAGCTGCCGAGGTCATCCCCATAACAGCATCACTACTCTGGACCGATCATTGACTTCGGCAATTTCATTTGCAAAATAGCCTCCAACACTCTACTCAGCAAATTGAATGCAGTCTATCACAGTGCCATCCGTTTTGTCACCAATGACCCATATAGTACTCACCACTGTGACCTGTATGCTCTCATTGGCTGGCCCTCGCTTCATATTCATCGCCAAACCCATTGGATCCAGGTCATCTAGAAGTCTCTGCTAGGTAAAGCCCCGCCTTATCTCAGCTCACTGGTCACCATAGCAGCACCCACACATAGCACGCACACCAGCAGGTAAATTTAACTGGTCACCCCCAAAGCCAATTTCTCCTTTGGCCACCTTTCCTTTCAGTTCTCTGCTGCCAATGACTGGAAAGAACTGCAAATATCACTGAAGCTGGAGACTCATATCTCCATCACTAACTTTAAGCAGCAGCTGTCAGAGCAGCTCACAGATCACTGCACCTGTACATAGCCCCTCTGTAAATAGCTCATCCAACTACTTCATCCCCATACTGTTATTTATTTTTTTGCTACTTTGCACCCCAGTATCTCTACTTGCACATTCATCTTCTGCACATCTATCACTCCAGTGTTTAATCACAAAATTGTAATTATTATACCACGATGGCCTATTCATTGCCTTACCTCCCTCATCTTACCTCATTTGCACACACTATATATACATTTTTCTATTGTGTTTTGACTGTATGTTTTGTTTATTCCAAGTGTAACTCTATCTTGTTATTTGTGTCGCACTGCGTTGCTTTATCTTGGCCAGGTCGCAGTTTTAAATGAGAACTTGTTCTCAACTTGCCTACCTGGTTAAATAAAGGTTGAAATAAAATAAATAAAAAAAGGTTTCCTCCAGATGGGCAGATCTCACAAATTCGGGGGAATTTCTCCAAAACCAGCAAACCACACCAATATTATGGCTTGAAATCTTCAGCTGAAGCCTTCATTCCTGGAACAAATAAGTGTACCAATGCATCTTCAGAGTTTCAAAAGTGAGGCAAGGCATGTCATGCGAGTTGACCATTGGTCTGAAAACCAACCATTTCTGTTCCTGGGGACAACAAGAATTCATCACACACAAAAGTGAGAAAATAACTATTGTTCAACTGTGCAACCATTAAAAAATAAGGTTGCATGATGATACACAAGGGTTCAATATTATACACATTTGTAAGTGTATTTATAAATGATTAATAGCTGGAGGTAAATAGTGGCTCACTATTTGGCAAGCTTTATTTCGCTTTCACAATATTTTGACCAATTATAACCCATTTATATAACCCATTTATTAAGGGTTTATAATGCACTTACAAATGATTAAATAACCGTTAATAAAGGAATAACAAACCCTTGATAAACCCTTTATAAATGGAATCTTATTGTAAAGGGTTACAATTTTTTTCACTACTTATGTCAATTTCTTAAAAACTTCTGATAATTGTGTCGGTTGCCCTTCTATAACCTTGCTGGAAACCTTCACAATCTTATCCAGTCTGTTCTTGATGCACATGTTCAAATGACTAAACCAGGCCACCATAGAGATAGAGTGAGTATATAAACACAACAGTAAGGAGATATAGCTACTTTCAGCCCCCATCCATACATTGTAAGCCCTATTCTGATCTGTACAACATTTGCCTCTTTCATGAAGCTAATGTAATATCTATGTTGAATGAGAGAACCCACTGACACGTAATGAAGTATGTGGGCTGCCAACGAAGATTTCCCAGCATTAGATATTACATGAGAAGATTTCACAGTATGTTATTGTGGTCCCTTGTAGCTCAGTTGGTTTGTGGGTTGGTTTCCCACAGGGGACCATTGCGAATGAAAACGTATTCACTCACTTCTGTAACTTGCTTTGGATAAGAGCGTCTGCTAAATTACTCAAATGTAAAAAAGTAATTTTTAGGGGCCTTTTGAAGATTGTCAACGTGTATTTGATTTTTAAAAATTCTGTTCAATGAGAAAATTACAAAAAAATCCATCAATACATTTTAACACTTGTAACACTCCTGTCAAACCTCACCGTATAGCTACTATTTCTGAATATGAAAAATGCAATGAAAAAAGGAACAAAAAATCTAACTTTAAATAAGAGGCTTCATTAAATGAATTACTTATACACATACTGAAAAGGTAGAATGACACACAGAGAAGGGCAAACCTGTATCAAGGTCAAACATATTTAGCCATGATATGATACATGATATAGTACAAAATGTTAACATGCACACCTCACACATGTCATGTTTCACACACGTTTCAAGGATTTCCTGCAGAATTTCCACATGACGTGCAGCAACCTCGACTCAATATGACATTTCCTTACCTGTCAGCATGTTTTTGTTCCCATATTCACTTATTTGGGGGTCTGTTATCTATCTACGTGTATATTCCTGAGGAAAGAGTATAAAAACGACGCTAACTACTTCCATTTCACCCATTCCTTCTCGGAGCTCCAAGGTAAGCACTATGCTCAGTGTTCATACTGTATGTGTGTGAGCTTCAATGACCAACACTATGGCTGGTTTTAATGATTTTCCCTATATGTTTTATTTATCCTACAGTCCTTTTGCTGCCATGTTTGTGATCAAGTTCACTGTGGGTCTCCTGACCCTGATGCTGGTGTCCTCTGCCTGGATTGAGGAACTGACTGAGGTGAGTGACACAGGATACGAAGCTACCATGCCATAAGATCACTGCTTTGCTAAACTCAATCGACCAGTCAACGCATATTCAAAGTAAGACTAGGACCTACTTGGACCCCAGTAACATTGGGACCTTAAAAATACTTCACACAATAAATACAGTGAGCTCCAAAGGCATTAGAGTTTTGGCTATATACTCCAGCATTTTGAATGTGAAATTATACAATGTCTACGAGGTTAGCGTGCAGATTGTCAGCTTTAATTTTAGGGTATTTTCATCCATATCGGGGGAACCGTTTAGAATTTACAGCACTTTTTGTCCAAATGTCTATTATGTGTATTAAAAGAAGTATTTGGTCCCATATTCCTAGCACTCTCTGAAGCGTGTGATTTGTTGCATTCATTTTCTGTTTGTTTTGGTTGGGTTTCAGATTATTTTGTGCCCAATAGAAATTAATGGTAAATAATGTATTGTGTCATGTTGGAGTCACTTTTATTGTAAATAAGAATATAATGTTTCTAAACACTTCTACATTAATGTCGATGCTACCATGGTTAAAGATAATCCTGAATCGTGAATAATGATGAGTAAGAAAGTTACAGACGCACAAATATCATAACCCCCACAAAAATGCTAGCCTCCCGTTATTGTAATGGTGAGAAGTTAGCATGTCTTGGGGGTATAGTAATTGTGACATGGATGAAAATTACCCTCAAATGAAAGCGGACAGTCTGCACTTTAACCTCATAGTCATTGTATCATTTAAAATCCAAAATGCCTGAGTAAAACAACAAAACATGTGCCAACTGTCCCAATACTTTTGGAGCTCAATGTATTATTCATGCATTGCGTTCTTCATGAGTTCATATATTCTATGTTAATTGTATATGTATTCTCCTTTGTCATTGTCTGTATTTTTCACGTTGTCATCCAAAGTTCGAAGGTGAGAAAAAACTGGTTCGGCACTATCTCACATTACCAAGCATATAAATAATAAAAACAAAAAAAGGTCCACTTCTTCCAGCGCCAGAACGAGAGGGACTACCTCAGCATTGAGTCTCGCAGTGGGTGAGCCTAAATTTCAATAACACGATTAAACAATTTGAATATAACATCAATACATACGTCGTTGAATTTCCCTTTGAGGATCATAATCCATGCAATATTTGTTTTTGCAAACCTGCACTGTCAGGTGATTCCCCCACCACTTTTATCCCTTATGAACTCATTACCCGGAGGTTTTCCTAAAACCCTTACAATAAACTAGATGATTAGGGTAGGCCCTATTTCTGGCATTGGATTAGTGCACCATGACCCTCTGCTCTGCTCTTATCCCCAGATGCTACTCCTATGTTGGCCGTTCAGGGTAACGCCCAGACTGTGTCTCTGGCCTGTCAGGGCTGCCAATACCACAGCACCGTCCAGCATGAGCTCCTCCATGCCCTGGGCTTTAACCACGAGCAGACCCACAGCGACCGTACAACCACGTCTACTGGGAGAACATAATTGATGGTCGATACCATGCATTTATCCTGTTTGCCTTTAATTGACGTCCACTTTACACGATAAGAAACTGCATCTATCTCTAACTGCTAATTCTAAGAAAAGACAATGAATTTGTTAAATTGTATATTTTGGGGGCTGCCTAATACTTGTCAGCCAACCTGCTTTTTGTTTTATGAGCTGTTGAGTCATCTATAGATATAGAGTTGTTCATTTCCGTTATCCTATTGTTGTTCCTTAATATTTCATATTGTAGCTGATTGATCTTGCTCATGAAGTTGGGTGAAACACAGCCTAATCAGCTCTATGAACAATGAAGTACCACTTCCACAAGATCGCCCCCCTGAACCAAGGTACTCCCTATGACTTCAACTCTGTCGTGCAGTACGAGAGGTCAGCTATGGGATGTCTTTCTGATACTTACAAATATTTCTGGAATGAACTCCTATTATACGTGACATTCCATCCCTTCCTCAGTGTCCTTTCAACCGCCCCAACATGGAGCCCATCCCCGACTGGCACACTGAACAATTTACTGTACATGGGTTTGGATGATCAAATCTAGGCCAAGGCTGCGTGGCCGGATCAAACCTCCTCGTTCCACCCCCTCGGATGCCTCTTCCCCCGAGCTAACATAGCTCTAATATATCTAAAGCTTAATAACAATGTAAGAATTGTGACATTGAGGGTGGGAGGATATATCACACTGGACATAGCTTTATGTGTATGACTAAATAATCACTCTTTTTTTTCTCCTCTCCCCCCAATATAAACCTGTGGTCTCACTTCCGATGGACTCAAGATCATTCCGCTGGTAGAACTATTAGAATGACATTTGCTTCAAAACATCAAGGCTGTGCGACCTCTAATAATCACAATAAAAATCTGATCAACTGAAATCAAAAGCTAATCTGTTGATCCTTCCATTTCAGTACAGTTCTCCAAATATGTGTCCATACAACACGCTTTACTCAACATAAGTATAATAATGCTTTGAACAAGTATTACAGCAACTATGGAACATCTTCACAGTAACCCAAAACAGAAACATTTGTGGGCTGTGTTGAATTGTAGTCTTCCCAGTGAGAACCCGGAGGGTTTTGTAAAGAGCTCAATAGTTGCTTGCCTTAGAGGCAGCCTTGGCTTCATCAGCAAGGGTGTCATGCCACTTCTGTTTTTACTTCTGGCACAAGGAGTTCAGCCTTCTGTATTTATGTACTCTGGCACACCAGGGGGTTTCGTCAAGACTTTTACACAGATCAGACACGGACAGAGTATGATTAGCTCGGCTTCAAGGGTGTTTATTAAATAATAAATCAAAAGAAAGGTCTCCCCCATGAGACCCTCTGCGGGATTCCGTCTTCTGAGCTCCGGGTCTTGCTGTATCCTGTCGAGCACACAACCGTCTCCAACTATACAGAAGTCAACTTACTTCCCCCAGTCCTCTCCTGTGTGCTGCCCTTCTGGCAGCTTTATGGGGCTTGTACAGCTGGTGAGCAATCAGCCCTTGATTACTCACCAACTCGCCAATCAGCCCCAATTAGTCCTGGGCAGAGAGCCCGTCGAGACCTGGCACGGCCATCAGATGGGGCCATCGCCTCATGATGTTTACACCGTCTCTCACCAGGCCTCAACAAGTCTCCAAATGGTGGCTGACCTGTTGTACGCCACAGTACACTCTTCTGGCCTCACGTATACACCTGAGATGTCCTCCTTTGTTATTTTGTGCCCAAATATCTTTCCAGCTGCTTTAGTGATGTCGTTCTTGAAGATCTTCTCTGGATTGGCTGGTATATTGTGGGCGAGAACAGAGAAGCGGTTCTGCAGCTTAAGGTGGAAGGTGGGTTTTTACCTTAGGGAACCGTAGTTTTGCAACATTAAACCTGGGTTCACTGGAGGAGGATGCGTTGCGTTTTATGTGAAGATGGAGGGTCATGGATAGAAACCTGTGTTATAGATTACTGGTCAAAAGTTTTAGAACACCTACTCATTTAAGGGTTTTTCTTTATTTTTACTATTTTTTACATTGTAGAATAATAGTGAAGACATCAAAACTATGAAATAACACATAGTAGTATGTAGTAACCAAAAAAGTGTTAAACAAATCAAAATATATTTTATATTTGAGATTCTTCAAATAGCCACCCTTTGCCTTGATGACATCTTTGCACACTCTTGGCATTATCTCAACCAGCTTCACCTGGAATGCTTTTCCAACAGTCTTGAAGCAGTGCCCACATATGCTGAGCATTTGTTGGTTGCTTTTCCTTCACTCTCTGGTCCGACTCATCACAAACCATCTCAATTTGGTTAAGGTTTGGGGACTGTGGAGGCCAGGTCATCTGATGCAGCACTCAGTCACTCTCTTTCTTGGTAAAACAGCCCTTACACAGCCTAGAGGTGTGTTGGGTCATTGTCCTGTTGAAAAACAAATGATAGTCCCTCTAAACCCAAACCAGATGGGATATCGATGCAGAATGCTGTGGTAGCCATGTTGGTTAAGTGTGCATTGAATTCTAAATAACTCACAGATAGTGTCACCAGCAAAGCACCCCCACACCACAATACCTCCTCCATGATTTACAGTGGGAACCACACATGCAGAGATCATTCGTTCACCCACACCGACAAAAATCTCAAATTTGGACTCCAGACCAAAAGACAGATTTCCACCAGTCTAATGTCCATTGCTCATGTTTCTTGGCCCAAGCAAGTATTTTCTTCTTATTGGTGTCTTTTAGTACTGGTTTCTTTGCAGCAATTCATCCAATGATGTTTCCACCTCCATGCTTCACAGTTGGGATGGTAGTCTTGGGGTTGTACTCATCCTTCTTCTTCCTCCAAACACGGCAAGTGGAGTTTAGACCAAAAAGCTCTATTTTTGTCTCATCAGACCACATGACCTTCTCCCATTCCTCCTCTGGATCATCCAGATGGTGATTGGCAAACTTCAGACGGGCCTGAACATGCGCTGGCTTGAGCAGGGGGACCTTGCGTGCGCTGCAGGACTTTAATCCATGACGGCATAGTGTGTTACTAATGGTTTTCTTAGAGACTGTGGTCCCAGCTCTCTTCAGGTCATTGACCAGGTCCTGCCGTGTAGTTCTGGGCTGATCCCTCACCTTCCTCATGATCATTGATGCCCCACGAGGTGAGATCTTGCATGGAGCCCCAGACCGAGGGTGATTGACCGTCATCTTGAACTTCTTCCATTTTCTAATAATTGCGCCAACAGTTGTTGCCTTCTCACCAAGCTGCTTGCTTGCCTATTGTCTTGTAGCCCATCCCAGCCTTGTGCAGGTCTACAATTTTATCCCTGATGTCCTTACACAGCTCTCTAGTCTTGGCCATTGTGGAGAGGTTGGAGTCTCTTTGATTGAGTGTGTGGACAGGTGTCTTTTACACAGGTAACGAGTTCAAACAGGTGCAGTTAATACAGGTAATGAGTGGAGTGGAGGGCTTCTTAAAGAAAAACGTACAGGTTAATACTTGTTCTCCCCACTGTATGCCTTCTCCAAGAACAACCACCCCACCACGGTGCTCTTCCCCGACAGCAACGTGTCTTTTAGCGAGGCCACCCAGATGAGCAAGAACGACAGACATGCTGAACAGGCTGTATGGCTGCTGAGAGTACTGCCACACTGAACAATTTACTGTACATGGGTTTGGATGATTCAAATCTAGGCCAAGGCTGCGTGACCGGATCAAACCTCCTCATTCTGCCCCCCTAGATACCTCTTCCCCAGTTCTAATATATCTAGAGCTTAATAACAATGTAAGAATTGTGACATTGAGGGTGGGAGAATATATCACACTGGACATAGCTTTATGTGTATGGTTAAATAATCACAATTTTTTCACCTTACCTCCCCCAATAGAAACAGTTGGATACCTGTGGTCTCACTTCCGATAATCTCAATCTCAAGACATTCCGCTGAAGGAGTGGAGTGAGCTCTAGTGGTAGAACTATTAATGTAATTTGTCTCTTATAATCACAATAAAAATCTGATCAATTGAAATCAAAAGCTTCATCTGTATCTATAATTCCATTTCAATACACTTCTCGAAATATGTGTCCATACAACATGCTTTACTCATCATAAGTATTATAATATGCTGACCAGACCGGACTCGTTGCGTGCGCGAGCGTCGCAAAATAAATTTAGAAATCCATGTTATTCAATCATTGCACCCACACTGCTCGCGGGCGGCAACGAGCGTCTGCGATGCCAAGGGCTAAAATAGAACTCCTTTCTATTTCTGACGCAGATCGCGCTGCAAGTCCTGCCTCTCCCATCTCCTCATTGGTTTATAGAAGCAGGTACCCACGTG
Organism: Oncorhynchus tshawytscha; assembly: GCF_018296145.1. NCBI lineage: Eukaryota > Metazoa > Chordata > Actinopteri > Salmoniformes > Salmonidae > Oncorhynchus > Oncorhynchus tshawytscha. Next base: position 56,967,669 of record NC_056440.1, read on the forward strand.
CCATCTACTCATTGGTTATACCCACGTGGGTGATTGAAAGGCGAACTGTTTTGCCGGTTGTCGTGGTAATACTATGAACGTTTAGATGCCAATCACCATAAAAGTTCAAAGATGAAAAAGCCTGGAAGGAGGAGAGATGACTAGAAAGGAGTCGGTTGGCCGTTTTATGAGTGGATTAATTGTCGGAGAAGAGGACCTTGTGCATTTCAGGTAAAATAACAACTCAATGTTTATATCCCAGGACAAATTAGCTAGCAACAGCAAGTTAGCTAAATAGGACAAATTAGCTAGCAAGTGCTACCTTGCTAAATTGCCATACATGTTTAATGCTTTTCAACCTGTCCCCAAATTAATGTCATTGGTTCAGAGTTTGTTTTGATATTTTAACCTGCGTGTCATGATCGCGTTTGGTGTAGGGGGACAAAATTAATTTATGCACGATAGCGCACGCATGCAGCCGGTTTGGGTTCTGTGTAAATGCTTTGGACAAGTATTACAGCAACTATGGAACATGTTCACAGTAACCCCAAACATAAACATTTGTGGGTTTTGTTGAATTTGGAATGGCATGACTACAATCATAAACAAATCCATGTTTGAGTTTACTTCAACATTAAATAATTAGAAAAGTATTTTTACCAGCTTGAGGGAGTTTACTAATCTTTTACCAGTTTACTAATCTCAACAGTGGATACATTAATATCACATTTAAATGCACAATATCTATACAATTTTATAATATCCATAGTCCAATCAAGTTTCTCCCAAATTCCCTTACAATATGTAGTAGGAATGTATGTACCCAGAGTGCACTGGGCTACTTTCCATAAAATTATACTGGTCCATGAGTATACTGGTATACCAATATTGCCAACAAATTGTGGTGAATTTACTGAATCGTATAAAAGCACCAAACTCATTGAAAGCAATGAATAAATAATCCATTGAGTAAACAACATAAGAGGCCTAAGAAAAGATGAAGATTGTTTGTCACACTTTCACTGTCCACCATTGGTATTAAGTTTTTCAAGTTCTGTCTGTATCAGATCAGCAGTGCAGTTCTGATCACAGGAGCGAAGGGCCTTTATCAAAGTGTCTGTTTTGGCCTCAGCTTTCTGCTTTTTCCTCCACTCCTTCAAAAGCTCCACCACTTGCTCTTCCAGGTTGTTTGGGTGCTTCTGCGCGATATGGTCCAGTTTGGCCTCTGGCAGACCAAGTTTACGACCATATGTTCGCCACTTCATTCCAATGTTGTTAGTGATCATTTCTGTTGCGATGTCAAGTTTTGCTGGGAAAAGAGAAGATGCCATGGATTGTAAAATAAGTCCACTACAAAAGTCATATTTCCAACATAATATACAGTACATTATCTAAGGCATACAGTTGCATTTTATATTTGCCCTCAGACGAAATACAATACACTGGCAAACATTTACTGTCTGGGAGAGCATGTCAGAAAGATAGTGACAATGTAACTTAGCCTAATATCTTTCATAGCAGTTGTGACAGGGTTCCCCAGATAACATGTAGCCATGATCTCTGATACATTCTTACATACATTCAAGAAGACATTGGGCACTTCCCTCTGTAGAATGACTAAGCAACACCTACACTTTACAGTAACTGTTGAAACAGGCGTCACAGCCCAATAAAAAATGGCCCACGCTATGGTATTTCAACATTTTCCCATTCATATTCGGGAGTGGGGCAAACCACGTAATTTACCTTGCTCCTCATCGTTGGGAAGAGAATTCGGTGATCCAGCATATTGGCTTTCACAGTTGGTAAGTTTGTCCGCAAGATCTAGGCGACCAATGTCTGTCAAAAGCGAAACTAGAAATACTGTGTTGTCAGGTCCAAGTGTATTTCTTTCCATTAGGACCATGAAAAGTTGTAAGCCACTGGTCATCTTCTCAAGACGATTTTTTCCTATTTCTTTATTACACAGGAACTTCATTTTCTCCAATTGATCACCAACAAGTTCACCTGAAATCTTAAGCAAAATGCTGTTAAACGTACTCATCTTGATTGTAGTGAATCAAGTAAATATCTTCTTCTTCTTTGGGATTGGGTTGGCGGGTCATCCAACTTTCAAGGTGCATACACTGCCACCTACTGTACTGTAGTGGGAGGCCAGGCACGGCCGAGCTACATTCAATTCTCTTAATTAGTCCTGTTCCTCTAAGAAAGTTAAATAGATCAATAGTCACCACTTCCCCCCACTACACAACCCAAACCCCAACCCTGTCCTGCCTCTCTAACCCTTTCACACAATCTATTCCTATCTAAGTCATACAACAATTCACAAAATAATCAACACTAAACACTCATTACACATACCTGTTTCATGTCTCCCTATCAGCCACAACGTGGCATTCAAACCTCTATGTGCCCAAACCATAGTCTACTCCACACAACTTCCTCTCTCCTACATCCCATACTCCCCACCTCTTCCTTTACTGACTGATGCATGCAATAAAATTGCCTCGCCTTACTACTAGCATCCGCCCCCCTTTCGGAAAAGCTGACCACGACTCCATTTTGTTGATCCCTGCCTACAGACAGAAACTAAAACAAGAAGCTCCCACGCTGAGGTCTGTCCAACGCTGGTCCGACCAAGCTGACTCCACACTCCAAGACTGCTTCCATCACGTGGACTGGGAGATGTTTCGTATTGCGTCAGACAACAACATTGACGAATACGCTGATACGGTGTGCGAGTTCATTAGAACGTGCGTTGAAGATGTTGTTCCCATAGCAACGATTAAAACATTCCCTAACCAGAAACCGTGGATTGATGGCAGCATTCGTGTGAAACTGAAGGCACGAACCACTGCTTTTAATCAGGGCAAGGTGTCTGGTAACATGACTGAATACAAACAGTGCAGCTATTCCCTCCGCAAGGCTATCAAACAAGCTAAGCGCCAGTACAGAGACAAAGTAGAATCTCAATTCAACGGCTCAGACACAAGAGGTATGTGGCAGGGTCTACAGTCAATCACGGACTACAGGAAGAAACCCAGCCCAGTCACGGACCAGGATGTCTTGCTCCCAGGCAGACTAAATAACTTTTTTGCCCGCTTTGAGGACAATACAGTGCCACTGACACGGCCTGCAACGGAAACATGCGGTCTCTCCTTCACTGCAGCCGAAGTGAGTAAGACATTTAAACGTGTTAACCCTCGCAAGGCTGCAGGCCCAGACGGCATCCCCAGCCGCGCCCTCAGAGCATGCGCAGACCAGCTGGCTGGTGTGTTTACGGACATATTCAATCAATCCCTATACCAGTCTGCTGTTCCCACATGCTTCAAGAGGGCCACCATTGTTCCTGTTCCCAAGAAAGCTAAGGTAACTGAGCTAAACGACTACCGCCCGTAGCACTCACATCCGTCATCATGAAGTGCTTTGAGAGACTAGTCAAGGACCATATCACCTCCACCCTACCTGACACCCTTGACCCACTCCAATTTGCTTACCGCCCAAATAGGTCCACAGACGATGCAATCTCAACCACACTGCACACTGCCCTAACCCATCTGGACAAGAGGAATACCTATGTGAGAATGCTGTTCATCGACTACAGCTCGGCATTCAACACCATAGTACCCTCCAAGCTCGTCATCAAGCTCGAGACCCTGGGTCTCGACCCCGCCCTGTGCAACTGGGTACTGGACTTCCTGACGGGCCGCCCCCAGGTGGTGAGGGTAGGCAACAACATCTCCTCCCCGCTGATCCTCAACACTGGGGCCCCACAAGGGTGCGTTCTGAGCCCTCTCCTGTACTCCCTGTTCACCCACGACTGCGTGGCCATGCACGCCTCCAACTCAATCATCAAGTTTGCGGACGACACAACAGTGGTAGGCTTGATTACCAACAACGACGAGACGGCCTACAGGGAGGAGGTGAGGGCCCTCAGAGTGTGGTGTCAGGAAAATAACCTCACACTCAACGTCAACAAAACTAAGGAGATGATTGTGGACTTCAGGAAACAGCAGAGGGAACACCCCCATCCACATTGATGGAACAGTAGTGGAGAGGGTAGCAAGTTTTAAGTTCCTCGGCATACACATCACAGACAAACTGAATTGGTCCACTCACACAGACAGCATCGTGAGGAAGGCGCAGCAGCGCCTCTTCAACCTCAGGAGGCTGAAGAAATTCGGCTTGTCACCAAAAGCACTCACAAACTTCTACAGATGCACAATCGAGAGCATCCTGGCGGGCTGTATCACCGCCTGGTATGGCAACTGCACCGCCCTCAACCATAAGGCTCTCCAGAGGGTAGTGAGGTCTGCACAACGCATCACCGGGGGCAAACTACCTGCCCTCCAGGACACCTACACCACCCGATGCTACAGGAAGGCCATAAAGATCATCAAGGACATCAACCACCCGAGCCACTGCCTGTTCACCCCGCTGCCATCCAGAAGGCGAGGTCAGTACAGGTGCATCAAAGCTGGGACCGAGAGACTGAAAAACAGCTTCTATCTCAAGGCCATCAGACTGTTAAACAGCCACCACTAACATTGAGTGGCTACTGCCAACACACTGTCAATGACACTGACTCTACTCCAGCCACTTTAATCATGGGAATTGATGGGAAATGATGTAAATATATCACTAGCCACTTTAAACAATGCTACCTTATATAATGTTACTTACCCTACATTGTTCATCTCATATGCATACGTTGATACTGTACTCTATATCATCGACTGCATCCTTATGTAATACATGTATCACTAGCCACTTTAACTATGCCACTTGGTTTACATACTTATCTCATATGTATATACTGTACTCGATATCATCTACTGTATCTTGCCTATGCTGCTCTGTACCATCACTCATTCATATATCCTTATGTACATATTCTTTATCCCCTTACACTGTGTATGACAGTAGTTTTTTTTGGAATTGTTAGTTAGATTACTTGCTCGTTATTACTGCATTGTCGGAACTAGAAGCACAAGCATTTCGCTACACTCGCATTAACATCTGCTAACCATGTGTATGTGACAAATAAAATTTGATTTGATTTGATCCCACTCCCTTTGCCAAAGATCCAGCCCTTTTACCCGGATCAAGAACTTGACTTCTCTGCGGCCCAGCGGGACATGAATATCTTCCCCCTTCTCATTACCCTCCACACCCACATGGGTGGGAACTCTACAAAATATGACCACCACTCCCATCCACTCCAATCCCATTAACTTCACCATCATCTCCACAAACAAGTCACCCCTATTCGACTTGCCTGTCTTCACACTAGTCAAAACTGAAGCCGAATCAGAGCAGATCACCACCTCGTGGTTTCACCTCAATCATGGCCATCATCTCTGCCCCATACACTGACACAATCAGTTAACTGCGTACATACTACAACATTAAAATCTGGGATATACACCACAGCCCCCACCCTTCCACTGACTGGATCCTTTGAACCATCTCTATATATCCTTAAAAACAAATAAAGTTGATTATCTCTACATCTCTCCACACACCTTCTCACGTCCTTACCCCATCCTCTCCTAGCCTCAGTCATGTCCACGTACACCCTCTGCTTACCCCCTCCGTGCCCCCCACACTGGGGGTGCTTTTGTTCCATGTTCAGGGTGAAAACATTGTATTGCATTGCTAACAGTAGACATCAATTCTATAACGAACACATGATACAAATACTCATACACTTCTCATAACTTGTATTATTTTATTGTAATTAAAATATCCTAAAACTTTTACTTTAGGCTGACAGACCTCTAGTGGAAATATAAGCCTGAAATATGAAATAAATATAGTACTATCCTAATCAAATATAGTTGTAATGTTGCTGTACAATTCAGGCAAATATTTAAACACCAAGTTTTTCTCTACTGCTCTAGTATACCAAGATGAATATCAAGGATTGAAATATCTAAGTATCAGTTGGGAATAAGATGCCACTAGCTCAAAAGCAAGGTATTGTGGCTGCCATTCAGCATTGGCCTATAAGTCATACAATGAACATACAATATTAGTAGTTAAAAAAAAAAGAAAAAAAAGAACATGTCCTTGAATTAGAAATTAAAATATGAGGTGATGCAATATTCTGCAATGTCCTAACAAATACATTTGAGACTACGTTAATGGCCATCAGAGTTCTTTCTATAAGCAAAAGGAAAGACATCTCATATAACCAGTATCAAAGTACAAACACCTGGGTATGCATCCAGGAGTAATGTAATATTACAAAACATATTATATTGCAAGAGGTCAATGTTGATACATTTCAATACCGTAGACACACAAAATAGAAGTTGAAGACAGTTAAATATCGTACATATCATTGAAAATATAAAATATATAATAATTGTTAATTGTGAATAATGTAATACATTCCAACAGTCTGGGGGGCAGGTTCCATGTCATTCCATTGACGTGAAGTATCTACATTTTTTCCCCTGTTTGATCAGAAGAGACTAAATCAAAGGTCTGTCACATTCCTAAACACAGACATAGAATTACAGATCCTTCTGTATGAGAAACAGTGGTCACAAACAAGCAAAACATGACATGGTACCACAAAGGATAGATTCTTTTCTTCTTCTCGTTTGTTTCTGTGCTTCATTTGTAAATATGTCCTTGGTTTGATCATGAGGTTTTTAAAATGTTTTTAATAATGTTGTTTTTCTTGTGTTAAGACAAGATGGATGAACGTTTCTCCTCTTTTACAAAACCCTATACACTGAGTGTACAAAACCTTAGGAACACCTTCTCTTTCCACAACATAGACTGACCAGGTGAATCCGGGTGAAAGACATGATCCCTTATTGATGTCACCTGTTAAATCCACTTCAATCAGTGTAGATAAATGAGAGTAGACATGCTACAGAATCATTTTTAAGCCTTGAGACAATTGAGACGTGGATAGTTTATGTGTGCCATTGAGGGGGTGAACTGGCAAAACAATAGATTGAAGTGCCTTTGAACGGGGATGGTAGTAAGTGTCAGGCGCACAGGTTTGAGTGTGTCAAGAACTGCAACGCTGCTGTTTTCTTTAACGCTCAACAGTTTCCCATGTGTATCAAGAATGGTTCAGCACCCAAAGGACATCCAGCCAATTTGACACAACTGTGGGTAGCATTGGAGTCAACATGGGCCAGTAACCCTGTGGAATGCTTTCGACACCTTGTTGAGTCCATCCCCTGATAAATTGAGGCTGTTCTGAGGGCAAAAGGGGGTGCAAGTCAATAATGTTTTGTAGACTGTGTATATTGATAGGATTCAATATTGACAATGTATTGGATATGCATTAAAAAGTATTGTTTACTCACAAATTATATACAAAATGAGCTGACAAAATACCTTCTTCCTCTCCTTGAAATAGTTGTTGACATGATCATCGATGCTTGGCTGCTGTTTGACAAATAAAAGTAATCTCGCTCTTTTGTCCATAATAATAACATCGCGTAGGCTATATGCGCAGTCTAGTCAACAGCGCGCATATACGTTGGCTAGAGCGCACTTGCATACTCCCTATATAACGTAACATTTTTTTTTGTGAGGAAAACATCAGTAAATTTGAAAATGTGATGGAAACCTTTAACTTGTAGGCTATTTTGTGTTCGGTATGTGGGAATTGAACTGCAAAATATATTTTTATGTGCACTAAGTCATCATGCACATACTTTCATCTGCAACACGTACATTTGATGGAAACATCTCTGGTGGGAAAATGTGCATCTTGTTTTTATGCGGATTGTAGAATATTTGCATGAAAATCTGTCGCCAATTGGATGGAAACCTAGCCCACGATAGATATGAATTAGTATAATAACAAATAGGACATAAAACACATGACATAAGGGAAAATTGGCATGGTAAACAAGCAGAATGGCAAGCTCCTTTACCTGATCTCAGTATCTTAAAAAGGCAAAAGTTTCAAAATAAAACATTAGCTAGCAAAATTGCATATTCAAAAAAGATCTACATGTTTTCCTGCATTGTATCATTTTTGTGCAAAAGAGAAAAACAGCCCTCTGAGCCTTCTGCCTGATACCTGGTTCACCAAAGGTTGGGCAATGGCTTGCTATAAGTCAGAAAGGGTGCACGTGCAGAAGCCTGCCAATAGCTGCCTCCCTCTTTTCTTGAGTAGGCCACTGTGTATGTGGAGTGTCCAAGTCCAGACAAGGGGGGCTGAAGGTTTTTGAACAGACCAGATGAACGGGCAGATGGAGCCACCCACCAGGGCACTAGCAGTTAGAAGGTGTATGTGAGGCAGGGCGAGAGCGGGGCTGAAGAGGACTTTGGTTGGCGTGGCTGTCTCGGAGGAGCTTTTTGCCCTCTTCCTCCTTCATGAAGAGCTCCACCATCAGGATCTTCTCCTTGTGGATCTGCAGACTGATGTCCTTGGGGATGTCTGGGATCAGCCAGTCAACAAAGTCACTCATCAGCATCACCACGTTCTATAAGGAGACAAGACGGTACGGATCGAGGCATTTCTTTCACAATTCCTTCAATAAAATAACCAAAAACAGTTATTCAAAAGGATATGACAAAATGCTTTCAGCATAAAAAGATTGAACCCTCAATGAATCATATGTTTGTTTTTGTGTAGGCATCTGACCTGAAAAACGACGACAAAGGCCAGCCGGCAAGCCAGTATAGCCCAGAACTCTTTGGAGAGGTCATAGGGTGTGTTGGACCATGGTGTCTCTCTGTAGTCCTTGTATCTGGAGAGGGGATTGAATTGGCAAAATGATTTACTATAAATGACAACGCATCCAACCAGTATGATAGACTTCACACACATTCTCATGACGTAACACCTATTTGAAACAAGGCACAGTAAACATGTCGTCCCCCACGATTGATGCAGCGCCCCCACTTGGGTAAATTAGTGGCAACAATTCAAACGGGAGAGGTTATCCGGACACGCCTGGTGCCCAAATTGATGACGAGAGTCGACTGGAGACGAATGGATTCGGTTCAGTCAGTCGTCCTGATGAGCCCTTCCCAGCTAGCTAGTTGATGCTGGCTAGCTGGCAACAACAGCAGCACAGCTCTAGTTAAAACTTGTAAAAGAAAGTGATGTTTTTTTCGATGGGCGAGGGAGAAAAAACTTGCAGTATTGGTTACCATCTGGATGACATGCCAGTGTCGGTGTGAATGACAAGAGCAACAGTGTTATATCCAGGTGTTTCCCAGTTACCAATGTTGCTTCCCACTGGGCAGCACCAGTCAGCACCGGTCAGCTGTATCACATGTAGGTACGTTAGCTACTTTAAGGAAAATATTTTTCATATATTTTTTATTTTATGTTTAGCTCAAATAATATAATTTAAGAATATGCATTAAGGTGTTATGTCATAAACATGGCAAAAAAAATGTAGACATTAATAAATGCTTTTTTACAATGGTGGGGTAGCGTCAAGACGGATGTGCGGGGGCTTCAAAACAGCGCACTCTGCCAGTCATCTAGTGTACATATGCACTGAACAAAAATATAACCGCAACATGCAACAATTTCAAAGATTTTACCGAGTTACAGTTCATATAAGGAAATCAGTCAATTGAAATAAATTCATTAAGCCCTAATCTATGGATTCCACAACTGGGAATACAGATATGCATTTGTTGGTCAAAGATACCTTTTAAAAAAACAGTCAGTATCTGGTGTGCCTCATGCAGCGCGACACATCTTCTTCGCATAGAGTTGATCAGGCTGTTGATTGTGGCCTGTGAAATGTTGTCCCACTCCTCTTCAATGGCTGTGTGAAGTTGCTGGATATTGGCGGGAACTGGAACACGCTGTCATAAACGTAGGTCCAGAGCATCCCAAATATGCTCAATGGGTGACATGTCAGGTGAATATGCAGGACAATTCCAGCTTCCAGGAATTGTGTACAGATCCATGTGACATCGTGCTGTATATTATCATGCTGAAACATGAGGTGATGGCAGCGGATGAATGGCACGAAAATGGGCCTCAGGATCTTGTCATGGTATCTCTGTGCATTCAAATTGCCATCGATTAAAATGCAATTGTGTTCCTTGTCCGTAGCTTATGCCTGCCCATACTATAACCCCACCGCCACCATGGAGCACTCTGTTCAGAATGTTGACATCAGCAAACCGCTCGCCCACACGAAGCCATACACGCTGTCTGCCATCTGCCAGGTACTGTTGAAACTGGGATTCATAATTTGTCCACTGAAGTAGGTTACGACGCCGAACTGCAGTCAAGTCAAGACCTTGGCGAGGACCACGAGTACGCAAATGTGCTTCCCTGAGACGGTTTCTGACAGTTTGTGCTGAATTTTTTTGGTTGTGTGAACCCCCAGTTTCACCAGCTGTCCAGGTGGCTGGTCTCAGATAATCCTGCAGGTGAAGAAGCCGGATGTGGAGGTCCTGGGCTGGCATGGTTACACATGGTCTGCGGTTGTGAGGCCGGTGGGACGTACTGCCAAATTCTCTAAAATGACAGCTTATGGTAGAGAAATGAACATTCAAATCTCTGGCAACAGCTCTGGTGGACATTCCTGCAATCAGCATGCAAATTGCACCCTTCCTCAAAACTTGAGACATCTGTGACATTGTGTTTTGTGACAACACTGCACATTTTAGAGTGACCTTTTATTGTCCCCAGCACAAGGTGCACCTATTTAAGGATCATGGTGTTTAATCAGATTCTTGATATGCCACACCTGTCAGGTGGATGGATTATCTTGGCAGAGGAGGAATGCTCACTAACATGGATGTAAACACATTGTTGCACAAAATTTGAGAGAAATAATCATTTTGTGCGTATGGAAAATGTCTAGGATTTTTTATTTCAGCTCATGAAACATGGGGCCAAAACTTTACATGTTGCGTTTATATTTTTGTTCAGAGTATATAAATCATTGTGCACAGTGTTTCCTTCTCTCCCGCTTGCCCACTGCAAAGCACTGCTGAGGGAAGTAGCTCGATAGTGTAGCCAATATCATCACGCCAGTGTGACAGCTAAAACCCATTTATTGGAGTGATTTTCACCCAAAATGTACAACTACAGCATTAACATCTATATTTGGGAAGGGAAAAACAAACAATTACTCTGATTAAAACAGAATGATTCTGGACACTCTCCCAAGTCCCCACAATGCAGACAAGTTTTAAATTAGCACTGAATTTTCTAGCCACAAGCATAAACTAGCTAGCTGGGGAAGGATCATTAGGATGACTGACTGAACTGACTGAACCCAATCTGTTCGTCCCTGCTCAACTCTCACTGCGTGAAATACGTCATCAATTTTGTGAACAAGGTGTGTCTGTATATCTGCGCCCAATTCAACCTAGACTAACTGAAAGTAACAATACATGTGGCCGTTATAGTGCCACCGTGTGGTTGATATGAATGTTCTTGAGTCTTGAGAAGGGTTGCAAAGGGACAATATATTACTGGAAACTTGTGAAGTTTACCAGTATACAACCAGAATGTTGGTTTCATTCAAGGATTATATGTAATCTATCACAAAACAGACTATTACAGGTGTCTGCAATTATCTTTGGCCCTCTGTGTGGCCTTATCACATGTGAAATATATGAAATAATGATGATGATGATTTTTTTTATAGAACGACAAAGCTGTAAAACATTATCCTAAACCATCAACTTAGTGAATACCATTGGTGTTTAATATGAGTGTTTCAGTATGATCCCTTTTGTTATATACTTGTATATATTTTTCACTGAAGCTGGAGACTCATATCTCCCTCACTAGCTTTAAGTACCAGCTGTCAGAGCAGCTCACAGATCACTGCACCTGTACATAGCCCATCTGTAAACAGCCCATCCAACTACCTCATTCCCATACTGTATTTATTTATTTATCTTGCTCCTTTGCACCCCAGTACTTCTACTTGCACATTAATCTTCTGCACATCTACCATTCCAGTGTTTAATTACTATATTGTAATTTACTTCGCCACCATGGCCTATTTATTGCCTTACCTCCCTTAGCTTCTGGGTTTCCATGGCCGAGCAGCTGCATACAAGCCTAAGATCACTATGTGCAATGCCAAGCGTCAGCTGAATGTATGTAAAGCTTGCTGTCATTGTACTCTGGAGCAGTGGAAACGCGTTCTCTGGAGTGATGAATCACGCTTCACTGTCTGGTAGTCTGACGGACGAATCTGGGTTTGGCAGATGCCAGGAGAACGCTATCTGCCCGAATGCATAGTGCCAACTGTAAAGTTTGGGGGAGGTGGTATAATGGTCTGGGGTTGTTTTCCATGGTTAGGGATAGGCCCCTTAGTTCCAGGGAAGGGAAATCTTAACACAACAGAGCATACAATGAATTTCTATACGATTCCGTGCTTCCAACTTTGTGGCAACAGTTTGGGGAAGGTCCTTTCATGTTTCAGCATGACAATTCCCCCGTACACAAAGTGCGGTCCATACAGAAATGGTTTGTTGAGATCAGTGTGGAAGAACTTGACTGGCCTGCACAGAGCCCTGACCTCAACCCCATCGAACATCTTTGGGATGAATTGGAACGGCGACTGCGAGTCAGGCCTAATCGCCCAACACCAGTGCCCGACCTCACTAATGTTCTTGTGGCTGAATGGAAGCAAGTGCCCGCAGCAATGTTCCAACATCTATTGGAAAAGAGCCTACGCTCTTCCTGGAATAGCAGGAAGCAGCACAGGGGGGACCAACTCCATATTAATGCCCATGATCTTGGAATGAGATGTTCAACATCATCAAACTGGTGGCAGTTGTGAAAAAAGTCAGTAGTTGGAAGAGTTGTAGAGTTTACTGAAAATAATGCCATTTTTGATAGATCCCTTTTTCATTAATTAGGCTATTTTTCTCTTAAACTATATGGACTATCTAATATAAACTCATGGACAATATGGACACAGATACACTACCGGTCAAAAGTTTTAGAACACCTACTCATTCCAGGGTTTTCCTTTATTTGGACTATTTTCTACATTGTACAATAATAGTGAAGACATCAAAACTATGAAATAAAAAAAGTGTTAAACAAATCAAAATATATTTTATATTTGAGATTCTTCAAATAGCCACCCTTTGCCTTGGTGACATATTCGCACACTCTTTTGATTTTGATTTGTTTAACAATTTTTTGGTTACAACATGTTATTTCATAGTTTTGATGTCGTCACTATTATTCTTCAATATAAAAAATATAAAAAATAAAGAAAAACCCTTGAAAGAGTAGGTGTTCTAAAACTTTTGACCAATAGTGTATAAAAAAAATACAAAAGTTACCATAGATTGCCATAGATTCTGTTAATTGCCCAAATTATTGAAGACTCCGGTTACTTTGGTAAATTACCGTTAGCTTTAGTCAATAGCGGCCATATTGTTTTAATTACTAGTCTGGGACATATTACGTTGAGCCCTTTCGTGCAAGTTTTGTGCAGATCAATCATTCGGTGCTAGAGGAGTAGCGTTTTTTGTGTTTTTCACAACATTCAAAATGGTGGAAAATCCATCATGGTGGAACTTATGGATCGCTGAGGCAAATATTTTACTTGTGAGGAGAGGGACCTACAGTATGTAGCGAATTTCATGACATTATGCCAAACAGAGTGAGGAGCGTGACCTTTCAAAGTTGTCATTTTCAACCGCTTGTTATGGCACTACCATCTGGCCAACCACTGTCATTTTGTAAATGTCGGACCTCTATGGCAAGACATCATTCACCCAAGTTTCGTCAAAATCGGTCCAGTGATGTCTGAGATATAGCGTGTGACGTACGCACGTACACACACGTATGGACAGAGACAGATTCATAGTCCCCTTCCTGATTTCATCGAGGGGGACCATAATATTTTGAATGTCTTACCTGCATATCTGCACTTCATACCCCAGGTGCATTGGCTGCAGAGGGGCAGTGCCAGGCTGGAAGTCACTGACGTTGAAGTAGGACAGAGTGTGGTTGACAAAGCCGTGCATGGAGCCATCAGGGCTGTACATGTACTGGTAGACTAGTCGAGGGATGAAGTCTGACGTGAAGGAAATCACAAACGCCTGGAGAGAGCAGACAGAGGAGAGGGGAGAGGTGTTATGACCAAAATTATCTTCAAATGTCAACATTGTATAATCTTGACGACAGACCTGGAAATAGTGAGCACTTTAAATGTTTTTATTAATGTGAAGGTATGTACTTACATTGACAATGACTGCTACTTTGCTGAGCCCTCTCAGAAGATTATACCAGATGCCTGAGAGAAGAAATAAGATATGGAGATTTGCCCGAAACACCAATAACTGGGTAGACAAGGGGGCTTTATATGTACCTACTTTACTTAAACATGGTAGATGCAGTGGTTTATTAATTGGTTGAAAAAATGTATTATGGTCACACCATAAATGTGCACCACCAGAAAAACATTGGCAAAAATAAATGTGTATCCCATTGATAGTCACTGAATGGATATAATGATAAGGTGTTTTAAGGATCATTAGATTTTACTAGATTATTGTAGTATAAAAATGTATCGCATTCAAACCAAATAGCCACAGTATTTGGTCAATGTCAGAGACTGACTCAATGATGTAATCACACAAACATGACCAAAACAGTTGTGAGGGACCTGTGTTTTCAGATGGGAAATTCCTGCTACCTATTTCAATTTGGTATCTATCATGTAGGGCCAATTCTGGGAATCTCCAATTAAGTCAAATTCAATTTGAAAAGTGGAAGAAATTAGGTAAAAATGTCCCCTTTATTAGAACATAAATAGACCAGTGCTGTTAAAGTGTGGAGATAGAAACCTACCAATGTCTTTTGCTCTGGCTGCGATGGGCCTCCTGACCTCTGTTACAAACTTCTTAGCATCAAGACGGATCTCAATGATGTTGTTGAGCAGAGCAAAGAGTGGTGCCAAGGGAAAGGAGGCCACAAACAGGGTCACCATGCCAAACTGGATGACTGCGAGTTAAAAAAAAACAGATATATTCAACTGGACATTATGACCACAAGGAAATCAACACAAAGCATGCTGGGTAAGATTAAGTCTCAAATTAGATAACTGGAGCACAAGTATAGAGGGAAGTGGAAAGAGGAGCACAAGCCGTTAATAATCTACTTCTAATACCGTACTACGCAATGTATGCGTTTCCATTTTTTTCCCATTTGAAATACACAGTACATACTACAAGGAGAAAACATGAGAGATGAACATGTCTAAGCAAAAAGTAATGAGATGGTGGAATGAGGGCTTGCCATGTTTCTGCACTTCCTTTCAGATGACCACAGTCAGAAACTTTACTGATATGTACTGGGTAAAACCTCCAGAGATCCAATAAAAAAAAAAAAGTTTTCTTTTTTTAAATGTGCCCACTTCACACTCTGAATGGGTTCAAACACTCTGGCCTTTTGTGCCTGCATCCATATATTAATCCTAGCTGGTTTTCAGTTGAGTACCCTTGAAAAAGCCACTTAAACAGGCATGCCTAAAAACCTAAAGATGGACTGAATCTTTGAGTCGGTGTAGATAGGACTGCTATGCCACAACAATATGACTGTGCTTCTATAGCTGCTACCCAGAGATTTCTAGTTGATAAAGTTGTACAGTATAACTAGTAGAAATAACAACAATAACAATAACATATTGAACTAACCCTGGAATCATCACCATAACCCTTCTTTATGGCTTCTGTGTATCAGGGTATGGTCTGGTGTGCCAGGGTATGGTCATGGAACTGCATTATCAACACTTTAGTTCAAAAATACTGTGAATTAATTCCATACAGTAATTATTCATGGTTTATCCACTGCGCGGATCGTGAGAGGGAGCAGTAATATTTCTTATGACGGATATGGTGTGGGAAAAGGAAAGGGTATACCTAGTCAGTTTTTACAACTGAAACGTCTTCCGCATTGCCTTAATCGACCGTGGAACAATAGGTTAACTGCCTTTCTCAGGGGCATAACAACAGATTTTTTACCTTGTCAACTCAGGGATTCGATCCAGCAACCTTTTGGTTACTGGCCCAACGCTCCTGGTATACAGTAAGTAATGTAGTAGTATCAGTATGTTATGGCACAGATGTATAGACGTTTAAGGTTTCCCCCCATTCTTCGTCTTACACAGTGTCTTTTCAATGTACATGCTGTAGGGATTGTCCAGTTATTCAGTCTGATGCTGCAAGGAAAGAAGCCGCTGATAAAGACATCTAAGGACTAAAGTCAAAATCAGGTCAACTAAATCCACTTGTGCTGATTACGTGGGCATTATAGACAGAATGGTTCTCTGCTTCTCCACTGAGGATTATCTCATGCAGAGAATATGCATTTTTAGAGAGGGTTCCACATCGGAGGTTTTACAACTAATCAGGATCTAATACCGTGAGCGGTATGAAGTAAAATGTCTTATCGTTAAATCAAATGTCACGCTTTACGGCGTAAAGAGAAGTGGTTACTGAGGATAACATTTTCTGACTTGCTAATTCCAGTAATCAGTGACATTTATAAAAGTTGCCAGTTTCGTACAAACATGGTTGTATCGTCCCTGCCTAAAAAAAACCCCCACAAAAAACCTGACCTCAATAGCAAGAAAAAAAGATAAAAAATGATTGATAACTAATGTACACGCCACATTAGTTGACTAATTATGTATGTCGTGCACAGTACATTAGAAGTAATTCATTGGCAGTAATTAGTTGACCGTAAAAGGGAAAAGCCAATCAGACATGCTTATCACACCCCTAGAATGAAATAGTATATCTATGATCTCTATGATCCTTTGCACCAAATCTCTACTCACGGCACACTGCAGTAGTTAATTTTCCTCCTGTCTCATGTGATAAGGAGAATTTGGAATAGGGTGGCCTGAGGGCGGCTGATCCTCAGTAAGCTGTCAGGAGCTTTACTGGACAGACTGACATATGACTCACTCATCTCCATGTACTCTGGGCTGAGGCCCACGAAGGGACCCAAGAAGTGGTCCTTCTCATGACGCTGTAGGGTCATGTTATAGTCCTCCTGCTGCTGAGAGTCCATGTCAGACTTCCGACGCCTGATCAGCTTCTTGATTTTACTGTAGCAAGCAGAGAAAAGAAATGGTAGCAATATGAGTCTAGCCCTGAGCATATTTATTTTAGTGCTTGTGTGCTTGCGTGTGTGTGAGTGGGTGTGGTGTGTGTGAGTGGGTATGTGATTATGTCCTAGTTTCATCCAGACAGTATGGTACCTGCTCTGTACTGTACTTACGGGATGCCGATTTCAAACAGGTTGTTCTGGATGAGCTGTTTGCCCAGCATGGTGATACAGAGCTGAATACACAGCTCCATCAAGCAACCTGCGTGGGCACACTGGCGTACAGACGAGACAGCAGTCAACCCAGTCAGACACACAGATAACAGAGGTAATCTCCATCTAACAGACTGGAAGGGCTAGCCTATAATTGTTACACTTCTGCTTTCTCTGATAGGTTGGTTAGCTTTGATGTTATCTACCATGCCAATTGTCTTTAGGATAGGGCTCAAGGGCACCAGGCCTGGAACCTACACAACTGCCCTGGGATACCTATAGAGGATCTTGCCCCTGTTACTTTGTAAATAAGGGAGGGTAATAACCATTACAGCATATGGTAATATTTCCATTGATTATCCAGCACTGAATCATGAAGCATTTGGACTTATTTTGGTCAACATTTAACGGCATTCTGGTCAATGTTTAAAGATAAACAAAGATGAATACAGTTGATTACCTCCTCCATCCTGTATGACCCGATAACATACACATAGTCCCCAGGACGCCCAACCATTCTGTGGACGTACAGGTTGAAAAAAAGGTAACATTCATTGGCCACTATCCTTAAAGAGGTGTAAATCACAATAAAAAAACACAAATGATTAAACATAATCAGGTTTTATGGTGAAAGTGTATCAACGGCGGATATCTGCTAAGTTGTGCTTGAGTTGTGGAGAAGCTTATTAGCCAAATAGAGTAGAAGAGAGTTCAACCTGCCCCTGAAGAAGGCCAGGTAGACGATGGGGGAGAAGGCGTTGGCAAACTTCAGAACAAAGGTCTTGATTATCAGCCTCTCCTCAAAACTCTTGTCAGTCTTTGGCACCTCTGAGAATACAAAACAAAATGAGTTTCTATCACCTGATTGATACAAAACCGAAGAGGATTCAGTGATCAAGGGGGTTATAATCCAGAACTGTAGCTTTTGTAGCCGACACCGAAAAGTAGTAGAGAAAGGTAGTTATAAATGTATTCAAACTGGGTAAATACAGTCAATACAGATAGCACTCCCGGATAGACTGCAGAGCCTAATTCACAGGGTGAGCTTTGCTAACATGGTACAGTTGTGTGATCACAGCATCCTGGTCATAGTTGAGGGACTAACCAAGAAGAGTGAGCCAGCGAGCTAAGGCACCGTAGACCTCATCCATGATGATGATAATCACCAGGTTGATGACAGCAGCGGTGCCCTTGACAGTTGCCCGGATGTTGGTGCGAGCCGTGGGATTGGAGCTCATGTGTAAGGCCGCCTTGATGGAGATTCTGTACAGGATGACCCCGAACACTACGGCAAAGGTCACACCAACCTGCAGAGGAGACAAGAGAACACAAACTTCGAGTTCATGAGCTGTTTAAGACCAGCACCACACCCTGATAAGGTATATATATATTATCTTAATCATTTTACAAATCAACTTTTACCAGTTGAATGTAAACACAAATAAAATACATTTTTCTATTACAATGTTTCTGAAATATTGTGTTAAAATATGCAAATTATATATCTAATTAAATATGCACATATTTGCATACCATTCAAATTCATTTTTCTGGACACTGGATGATGTCAGCCTAAATAATTTTGTTTCATTTTGTCAAGACACTCCAGGACTGGACTTGTCCAGAGCAGATTGTGGATCATATTTTTTCAGCTTTCAATCTGTGAAATACGAAAGAATTATCACTGAATTATCACAGTGAATTATTGTAATGTTTGTTAATGAGTCAATTAATCCCATAAAGGCATGGGTTGCCAACTGGAGATTTGACACGAAAATACATTTAATTCATTACAGTGCCTTCGGAAAATATTCAGATCCTTTGACTTTTCTACGTTACAGCCTTATTCAAAAATTGATTAAATAAATAAAAATCCCCAGCAATCTGTACACAATACCTCACAATGACAAAGTGAAAACAGGTTGAGAGATTTTGAAAATGTGTAAAAATAAAAGTATTCAGACCCTTTGCTATGAGACTAGAAATTGAGCTCAGCTGCATCCTGTTTCCATTGATCATCTTTGAGATGTTTCTACAACTTAATTGGATTCCACCTGATGAACATTTTTATTAATTGGACATGATTTGGAAAGGCACACACCTGTCTATATAAGGTCCCACAGTTGACAGTGCATGTCTGAGCAAAAACCAAGCCACGAGGTCGAAGGAATTGTCCATAGAGCTCCGAGGCAGGATTGTGTCGAGGCACAATCGAGGTACCAAAACATTCCTGAAGCATTGAAGGTCCCAAGAACACATTGGCCTCCATCATTCCTAAATGGAAGAAGTTTGGAACCACCAAGATTCTTCCTAGAGCTGGCAGCCCGGACAAACCGAGTAATCGGGGGAAAAGGGCCTTGGTCAGGGAGGTGACCAAGAACCAGATGGTCACTCTGACAGAGCTCTAGAGTTCCTCTGTGGAGATGGGACAACCTTCCAGAAAGACAACCATTTCTGCAGCACTCCACTAATTAGGCCTATTTGGTAGAGCGGCCAGACCTCATTAAAATGCACATGACTGCCCGCTTGGAGTTTGCCGAACGGCACCTAAAGGATCTCAGACCATGAGAAACAAGATTCTTTGGTCTGATGAAGCCCAGATTCAACTCATTGGCCTGAATGCCAAGCGTCTCGTCTGGAGGAAACCTGACACTATCCCTATGGTGAAGCATGGTGATGGCAGCATCATGCTGTGGGGATGTTTTTCTGCTGCGGGGACTGGGAAACTAGTCAGGTTCAAGGCAAAGATGAACAGAGCAAAGTACAGAGATATCCTTGATGAAAACCTGCTTCAGAGAGTTCAGGACCTCAGACTGAGGCGAATGTTCACCTTCCAACAGGACAACGACCCTAAGCACTCAGCCAAGATTAACGCAGGAGTGGCATTGGGACAAGTCTCTGAATATCCTTGAGTGGCCCAGCCAGAGCCCGGACTTGAACCCAATCCAACATCCCATCTCCTAAAAATATCTTCATTTTTAATAAATTAACACATATTAACACATATTAACACATATTTCTGCCCCAGAATCTCCCATAAATGTTTAATCGGGTTGAGATCTGGTGACTGAGATGGCCATGGCATACATCGTTTTCATGATCAACAAACCATTGTGACCACTCGTGTCCTGTGGATGAGGGAATTGTCATACTATGGGGGCATAGCTATGGTAGCCAAAATAATACATGACCCTAAGCATGATGGGATTGCTGTCACGTCCTGACCTTAGTTCCTTTTTTATGTCTCTATTTTCTTGGGGGGGCACACAGGGAGATTGGCAAAGTCAGGTAGGAGACCTGAGCCAACTCCCTGTGCTTACCGAGGCGAGAGAGTGACCGGGCAGGCACCGTGTTATGCGGTGAGGCGCACGGTGTCCCCAGTGCGCACTCATAGCCCGGTGCACTACATCGCAGCTCCGTGAATCGGCCGGGCTAGAGTGGGCATCGAGCCAGGAGGGATGAAGCCGGCTCAGCGCATCTGGTCTCCAGTGCGTCTCCTCGGCCCGGGTCATATGGCACCAGCCATACGCACGGTGTCCCCGGTTCGCCAGCACAGCCCAGTGCAGTCTGTTCCAACCCGCCGCACTTGCCGGGCTACAGGGGGTATCCAGCCAGGACAGGTTGTGCAGGCTCGTTGCTCGACCTCCAGTGCGCCTCCACGGCCCAGTCCATTCGGTGCCTCCTCTACGCGCCAGGCCTCCTGTAGGTCTACCCAGCCTGGTGGGCCCTGTGGCAGCACCACGCACCAGGCTGTCTCTCCGTCTCCTCGCTCCAGGTTCTCCCTCCTGTCTGTCAGGAGCTGCCGGAGCCGCCCGTCAGTCAGGAGCTGCCGGAGCCGCCGTCAGTCAGGAGCTGCCGGAACCGCCCGTCAGTCAGGAGCTGCCGGAGCCGCCCGTCAGTCAGGAGCTGCCGGAGCCGCCCGTCAGTCAGGAGCTGCCTGAGCCGCCCGTCAGTCAGGAGCTGCCAGAGCCGCCCGTCTGTCTGGAGCTGCCAGAGCCGCCCTTCACTCCCGTCTGTCCGGAGCTGCCAGAGCCGCCCGTCAGTCCGGAGCTGCCGGAGCCTCCCGTCTGTCAGGAGCTGCCGGAGCCTCCCGCCTGTCAGTGCCAGTCAGGAGCTGCCAGAGCCGCCCGTCTGTCCGGACCTGCCAGAATCGCACGTCTGTCCGGAGCTGCAAGAGCCGCCCTTCACTCCCGCCTATCTGGAGCTGCCAGAGCCGCCCGTCTGTCCGGAGCTGCCAGAGCCGCCCGTCAGTCTGGAGCTGCCAGAGCCACCCGTCAGTCCAGAGCTGCCAGAGCCGCCCGTCGGTCCGGAGCCGCCAGAGCCGCCCGTCAGTCTGGAGCCGCCAGAGCCGCCCGTCACTCCGGAGCCGCCAGAGCCGTCCGTCACTCCGGAGCCGCCCTTCACTCCGGCGCCGCCAGAGTCTCCCTCCTATTCGGGGCCCGCGGTATGGGTCCCCAGTCCGAGGTCGGCGGCGAGGGTCGCCACTCCAGAGGCGCCACATAAGTGGGCCAAGACTAAGGTGGAGTGGGGTTTACGTTTTATGTCTCTATTTTTGGTTTGGTCAGGGCATGAGTTGGGGTGGGCATTCTATGGTTTTGTTCTATGTTTTGTATTTCTGTGTTTCGCCTGGTATGGTTCCCAATCAGAGGCAGCTGTCTATCATTGTCTCTGAGAACCATACTTAGGTAGCCTGTTCCCACCTGTGTTTGTGGGTAGTTATTTTCCGTTTCAGTGTTTTCACCATACGGGACTGTTTCGGTTTTCCTTTATTCTCTTGTTCGTTTCTATTCAGTGTTCAGTTTATTAAAGGTATCATAAACACGTATTACGCTGCGCTTTGGTCTAATCCTTCTTCCACCAAATTGTTACAACTGCTTAATTAACTCAGAAATCACATCTGTGAGGAAGCATCTGCTTTCAATATATTTTGTATCCCTCATTTACTCAAGTGTTTCCACTATTCTGGCAGTTACACATAGGCCTAATTTGTGTGTGTGTGTGTCTGCAGAAGATCTGCATTGCTTTCAATTGCTAGACTAGTGACGTCCCTGTATCTAATACCAGAGACTAACAAGCCATGTGGGCCCTGGGCACATCAACTTACCATAATAAGCATAGTGAAAAGTCCTGTCATATATGCTGGTGCACGGTCCGTACATGTCAGTTTCACTTTTTTTTCCTGAAACAGAGTAATTAATACATAATCAAGTGAGAAATAAGAGCAAACATAAAGGAGCAAACAAGCAGTAGTATCTATCTGACAGCGATCGTGACCTCAGCAGTGATTGCTTACGCTGACACAGCCATTTTCAAACAAGTCTGAGGGACTCTCGCCCCGAGCGGACTGACGCCGCTCCAATCAAGCACACATAATGGGAGCTCCCGGACACAAAACTGTGCAGTCAAATCACATCTTCATGTGTATTAAAAAAAAGAGGATCAGCGACATCAGACCCTGTTTCCAGAGGAGCAAGGGAAAGTAATGACCCCTTTGAGGTCTGATGAGAAAGGAGCTGACATGCCTGAGCTGTAGTTTTGCTGCTAAACAGAGAAAGCCAGACATAAACAACCACCCTGGCATGTGTTGATATCCAACATGTGCTAACTGTTGTTATGCAGCAGTACATAGAGACAGCAAAGGCTGTTCATCTTACGATACGACTGCAGAGCATCCAAGACTAATAAAAGAGTTGATAGCTATATCTGAGGGAGGGGGTATGGGTTGTGGACAACTCCAGGATACACTATATTTTACAGCCTAGGAGAAGTTGAGACGTGCATGTGGAGTACGTTGATAACTTTACAATGGTGGAGTTCACGCGAGAACAAAAAGTGGAGGCGACAAATGCCATGTGTGTTTGCGAAAGGGAAATGTCGCCCAGAGGACAGAGAGAGGGGAGAAGCACTCTGTGTGCTTCTACTATGATGGTTCCAGTCCCCACCTCTGACACTATAAATCAAGCGCACCAGCGCAACAGACACTTGATGCAGCAAAATAATAGACAAGAGAAACACTGAACACATGCATAATCTTCAATCGTTGATTTATTCTATGCACGGACACATACATAGAATAAATAAATCATTTAATAATATTGATAGTGTGTTGTTGAACAGCCCACCAAGAGGCATAGGAAAAGGCTTACCTTGGGAGACATATCCTGTTTCTTCAGGGTCTTCTGCATGACTTGGATCTCATACTCAGCCCTATGGTGGCCCTAGAGGGGACAGATGCACATTAATATACACGCTCGTCCAGCGGTATCAACACATTTCCCTCAAGATGGAGGAACTGACATCATCCAGGTCAAATGGCGTTTTTACCAGTTGTCAAGTACATAGCAACACCCACACAGAAAACTCTTGTCACCTGCTAAGTGTTTCAGCTCAGTGCGGTGGGGAACACCACCAACATTTCTAGCATACAGGAGGAAATGCGTGAAAGAACAATGTTAGGAGTACCGTGTCTGTTAGAGGGGATGCAGGTTTTACAAAATGGGTTTGGCATTCATGCATTTGGAAACGTTTACTTTACCCTCATTCTGATAAGGACACCTATTAGAATACCTCTACAGGTTATATTCATTATCTTGCCTGTCTACTTAACAACCTTACCCCCATCTACCAGTAAACCTAAACAGTCATTGCAGTCATTTCATATTAAACAGAAGCAAGCCCATATCTGTGTGTGCAGACAGAAATAGAGAAGGTAAAGCAAGTGTCTTTTTTTAAAAAACCGTCAAAGGAGAACCACAGCAGTCAGCCATGAAGCACAGTTTACCAGATACCCTGGTGGTAAGGCAGGTATAAGGGGAATAAATGCTACCATCAGGAGGTGCTGCCTAGTGCCTAAATGTAAAAACAATATGAGGACAGGGGATGTTAAGAAGCACCTTAGTGTGTGAGTGAGTGAGTGAGTGAGTGAGTGAGTGAGTGAGTGAGTGAGTGAGTGAGTGAGTGAGCGAGTGAGCAGGCGAGAGCAAGAGAGTAGGTGAGAGAGAGAGAGAGAGAGAGAGAGAGAGAGAGAGAGTGAGTGAGGGGTGGGGGTAAAAAACATGGAACATTAAATTCTGCCTCAAGACCTAGTCAATGTTGCGGTATTGTCTTGATCTTTTCTCCTATTTCTTGAGTTTTATTTGTTATTTCATCTATGTTATTACTTTCATCACTACACTGTTGGGAAAGAGCTCACAACTAAGCGTTTCACTGTACTGTTTTACACCTGTTGTATCCTGTGCACGTGGCGAGTAAACTTTGAAACTTGGTGGCCAGATTGCCATTAGGCTACTCCCACCCCTCACCCCTCAAAGTGGCAAATAAGGGACTGTTTGATAGGGGGTCATATAAACAATGCCTTATTCTTTTTTACAGGTAACATACCATGAATTCTTTCTGAAATAGATAAGAGTGTTAGAGTGAAGGAGAGTGATATAAACCTTGTTGGGGGAAGTTGGTTAGTATTGAGTAACAGCATCTGCAGAGAAAGCTGCTAGAAAATGAAGTTCATAAATAAATAAAATCAATTTCAAACCTTGTGCATCTGCTTCAGGAACCACCATAATATAAAACATAAAAAACATGATTAAGAGGAGAAATCATTTTTCAATGTTTATTGTATCAGATGTTCTTGTCCAAATTGGCCAAACAGGTTCCAAAACAAGGGCATAGGCTCACCTCTTCCTCTTCAAAGCCAGTCAAATCCCAGATGTAATTTAGTCTCATTTGCCTTCTCTTCCAGTGCTCCATGAACATGGCAGCTGGGAAACAAAACACAACTCATCCTTAAAATCAGTCCCTCCAGGATTCTGCAATCAAAATTTGTTTAGCAAAATCAACAATAGCCATCTTATTATGCGTAGTCTCGGGAAACCAGACACAAGGCAACAGTGACCAGGGTCTGGTTTCAGTGATGGACACTTTTGGCATAGAGAAACAACGTCTCTGCGTACATCACTACTCTATCCGGGGTGGGTCCTATTCAGACAGATAACTCTCCCAACAAATCACGAGGCAGACAAGTCAGAACGTCGCGATTCGAAACAAAAGTTTGAAGGCCTTTGCAGTGGTTTTTAGTGAAGGTAATTGATGCAAACTAGCCACTTGTGAAATGCAATCATTAAAAAGAACCTCTGATCTCCATCTTGCCGGCTACTATTTTGTGTTTTACTGAAGTGTGACGACTGACGTTGGAAAGGTTGAAGGATGGGATCCCCTCCCAGGCAAACCGGCGGGCCAGGGACCCTCATCATACGTTAGCAAAAAATGTAATAATATGGCAACATATTAAAATGAATAGATTTGGTAGATAGTTTTTTATTATTTTGTAAACTAGCATAGCCCATTAGCTAGAAAGGTAACTCAAAACTCCTAAGAGCAGCTGTTTAAACAAAGGTTAGCCATGTCTTGGCAAAAATACATCAGTGAGTGTAATTTGCTCCAATGAGTTTAATTTGCTCACAATTAGCAGTTTAGCAATAAAGTTGAAATCATTAGAAAGAAGAGATTCTCCTCGTTTCTCCTGTACTTATGTAATTCAAAATTCCTTTATTCTGTTGTTGCTAGCGATACACTGGGAGAAAAATGCAGATCCCCTGCAGTACCTCCACGGATCCCTGGTTGAATACCCCTGCTACTGTATATGCCAAAATAGTCCAACATTGAAACCAGACCCTAGGTCTAGTCACTGCCTAAGGTTTGGTTTTCGAGACTATTATGCAAGAGCTTGCAAATTTGACCAATTACTGCAATATTACCACATAAAACAGTCAAATAATTGCAGTTTTATTGCATTAGAACTGACAGATCACTGCATAACAAAGAGGACTCGCAATGTCAACCAATCAATTTTTCCTTCATCAGCCTATTTGTGACAAATTGGACAAAATCATTGCATAATGCAATGAACAATATTATAATTGCCGCAGTATAATCAGGCATTTTTGCCCACAAGTTTAAAAAAAAATATTTTTTTTAAATCACCACGAAATCCTGGAGGGACTGCTTAATGACTACAGTATGAGAAAGACAGAGCAAAGTGAATGGACCAGGGTTTAAACGTCAAAATATAGTCCAAAAGATCAACATCTCTGAAACTCAAACAGGTTATGATCTTATCTCCTCTTAATATAGGAACCTACAATCTGAACCTTTACCACAATTTTAACTCAAAAGACCATCTTCTAATGGCAACTGACACTGGTCTCCCGTGGCCCTGCACAGCCTGGTCTCATAGACTAGACGTAACATAGTAAATGTAAATCCAGGACACTCAAAGTAGTATTATATGTTTTGTTTGGTATGGTTACATAAGACAGATGGTTATTTAAGTAAAAAACAATAGTAGGTTGGCTCTGAGACCAGGTTGCCCTGCAGGACTCTGCCTGATCCTGTGGTCTGTAGCAGATGGCATTGTTTTATTGGCAGAAGATGAGAGAGAGAGAACATGGGAGGGATGGCTCACCCCAGAGGGCCATGAAGATGGAGAAGAAGACAGTGGCCGGGTTGTCAAAGAGATGGCTGGCCCTGGCCGTGCCGCATGCGGTCTTCAGCTTCCAGTAGCTGCAAGCGCGGTCACACAGTGGGCACATGGTGATGTTGTTTCTCGGATCACAAATCTCCATGCTGTGCGTGGGAGAAGAACATTTGTGGAAAACCTCTGTAAAAGAGATCTAACCATAATCACCAGCATAAACTCAGTTACCAGTTTTAGAGGCTATAGAGTCCAACAGCAACGAGGAATGAATGAATGTAGTAGTGCACAAAAAAGACTAATCCTTGCATACCGTCAGTTCCCGCAAAGGTTGTTATTTATCCAATTTTGAATTTGACGGGAAAGTGTGTGCGTATCTCCACGCAAATCTCAGACCATGCGTATGCACAACTTCTAGTGGTTAATCAACAGTATTGCAAGCAATTATTGTCATTTTGGGAAATGGAGGTGGTTGATGAACAGTAATTATAATAATGGTAGGCTAATAATAACACAGGTCTAATGATAAAATGGATGCATTTGCCGTTGGTAAGAAAATCACATAGCAGCATTTATTTACTGCTACACAACCAATATTAGGCTACCATTCCATCGCTCATTTAATAGACAGGTAGCCTATGACAGTATGGGTAGGCTACAGTATTGCTGTGCAACTGTCACAACACAGTGTTTAGCAACTCTTGGGTTTTTGATAAACCCTCACGAGTGCTTCCATGCCATTAGAAATCTAAACATGTTGGTGTAGTTTTACGTGTAGTTATAAGTGACGTTGTTCGTAGTTGTGGGTTTAATTGTAGTTGTGGGAGGTCAGTGTACCTGGGAATGTCATTGTCCACAGTGGCACAGCCGTACAGGAACACTATGGCCCCCACTATGGCAGCAGGGATCAGCATCTGGGTGTAAACCCCCAGCCAGGCAAAGTACAGGCCAATCTTCTCCCCAAAGTACTTCCTGCAGGAGAGGAAGGAAAGCAGCACTGAGTACATACATCAGGAATCAATTCAGATATGGTGATTAACTAACATTAACTCAAGCACATGATATAATGCTTTGTCTGTTTGATTGCTACAATACAGTGCAGTATGTACTCTCTGCATTGTCATGTCCTAGAATTTAGAGCAGGATTCTCTCACCTGATTAACCCAATTGGTTGGTACTTGTAGAAGACACTGTAGCTTGCCCATTCATCATACAAGATCTGACAAGACAATAACGGGTAAAACAACATCTTTAATTAAACAAAATACTTAGAGGCAAATCCATGATGGAAAACAACATTTAATTTAATTACTATTTAATCTAGCTTCTTATCTTACTTCCGAGACTCATTATAAAACACTCGGTTTGGGCTCATAGATGATTGAAATTCATCATGCAGATTATGCATTTAAAAAATGCTGATAGGAAACGGTCAGTCCCATCACGAAGCCCTTATGAAATATTGCATGGCCGTTACTAGTCACAGCTGCGCTGTGATCTCAATGCTATAATTGCAGCCTGAGTTTTGCCAAAGGCAAAGTACATTATGTCTGTGTGATTGAGTACATCTGTACACAGAATGTCACGACTCCCGCCGAAGTTGGCGCTGCCAACGATCCCTTTTTCCTTTCGGTTAGTTTTGTCTCATTAGTTACACCTGTTCCTATTTTGTGTGTTCTTGATTCACTTCCCTATTTAGCCTGTGGAACCCGCAACCTTTGTTGTGCGGGATTATTTTGGTGTTCACGTTTGTGTCGTTGGTGTTGTTTGTGCTCCGGACCGTGTTACCCTGTGTTTTGGGTTGGTCAGTATTTTGTGTCCTGTGTGTTTGGGCATTTACTTTTGGTGCCGGAATAAAGTGCATCTTTCCCCTGGAAGTCTCTGCTCTCGGCGCCTGATTCCAATCTACACACCTAGTCAGCCGTGACACAGAATCAGTGCCATTAAGATCCAGGGGCCGGTTGCATTAAAACCCCTTAAGTTTATTTTCCCATGATCTTTTCCCTTAAAGTTTCCTTAACTTTAGTCAGTTGCAGAACACATTTTAAAAACTCTTAAGGATCTGCCCCTTTAAAAAAAAATGACATACCCAAATCAGGACCTGAAGCAAGGATATGCATATTCTTGATACCATTTTAAAGTAAACACTTTGAAGTTTGTTGAAATGTTAAATTACTATAGGAGATTATAACACATTTGATCTGGTAGAAGATAATACTAAGAAAAAAAAACATGAATTTTTTGGTATTTGTTTGTACCATCATCTTTGAAATGCAAGAGAAAGGTCATAATGTATTATGCCAGTCCAGGGGCAATTTAGATTTTTCCCACTAGATGGCAGGAGTGTATGTGCAAAGTTTTTTTTTACTGATCCAATGAACCATTGCATTTCTGTTCAAAATTGTGTATCAAGACTGCCCCAAATGTGCCTAATTGGTTTATTAATACATTTTCAAGTTCATAACTGTGCATTCTCCTCAAACAATAGCATGGTATTATTCTACTGTAATGGCTACTGTAGATTGGTCAACACAGTAAGATTAACAAGAATTTAAGATTTCTGCCAATAACAGATATGTCTATGTCCTGGGAAATGTTCTTGTTACTTACAACCTCCTGCTAATCACATTAGCCTACATCAGCTCAACTATCCCGCGGGGGACAAACTGATTAACATGTTAAACTCTGACCCCCTCTGCTGGCATTTTCTAAATTATGCATAATAATGTATACTATTCTCATTAAGTAAACATGGAAGAACTGTGGGATTCTGATAAAGGTGTCAGAAATAATGTTACTGGGCCTCCCGAGTGGTACAGCGGTCTAAGACAGTGCTAGAGGCACTGTAGTGCTAGAGGCGTCACTACAGACCCGGGTTCCATCCCGGGATGTGTCACAACCGGCCGTGATTGGAAGTCCCATAAGGCAGCACACAATTGGCCCAGCATCATCAGGGTTGGGGGAGGGTTTGGCCGGAGGGGCTTTCCTTGGCTCATCACGCTCTAGCGACTCCTTGTGGTGGGCCGTGAGCCTGCAGGCTGACCTTGGTCGCCAGTTGAACTGTGTTTCCTCCAACACATTGGTGCGGGTGTTAAGAAGCACGGTTTGGCGGGAGAACGCATGACTCGACCTTCGTCTCCCGAGTCCGTTGGGGAGTTGCAGCAATGAGACAAAATCGATATTGGGGAGAAAAAGTGGGTAATAAACAAACAAAACAAAAAAATAATAATGTGACTACTACAGAGCCTGAGATACTAGCTAGCAAACAGGACTACTAGCTTGCTTGCTCACAAGACTAGCCAAGTTAGCTACGTTGTTGCTTGCATGCGATTGGCTATGGTCTTTGGGGTGCCACTCAGTCTGGGAGACAGTGCTGCCTGTCAGGCATCATTCTGGGCTTGAATGCCCCACGATTTCAGAAGCCCTTAGCTCAAGGTAAGGGATATTTAGCTTGCTAACATTCTAACTTAAAAACTGATAATGAGCTCCAAACACAAATGAAAGCATGATGTTAGCATGAAATGTACCATCCCTTAGTGTAGCAATCAATAAAAACTCATGCGCTGATCCACTGTGGACTCTGCCGCCTCAGCCACACTGACAATCTATCATCTTTACGTCCACTCCTATTTATAGAGTTTATCTCGAGATCTTGACAAAACAACTTTTATGTCATGATCATAAGATAAATAAGTTGTGATCTCAATAACGAGGGAATTATTTTTGTCCTCTCTGGACTTTTGTACTTAAGGGAACCACTTAAGATGTTTTATGAAACCGGGCCCAGGGTCAGCATGTAGGGACAGGGTGCTGTGGTCTGCGTCGTCTGACAGGTCAAGATCATCCTTGAGCATCAAATGTTATTTAGATGACTCTTATATTGCTACTCAGAAGTCGCTAGCGTGCATCTACATGAAATTATATAAGTACATTTCACTGTTGGTCTCATGTTGTACTCCTCTGCCTGTCAGACATGAGGTTTCACTAATAAAGTGCCATCGCTCTCAGGCAGGGAAATGGGCACACAGGGGTCATGCCATCAGAGTCTCACAATTTTTTATTTTTTTTACTGAACAGTGAACTGTAGTCCCAATGGCACAGCATCAAACAGAGCTTCAGTAGGTTACCATCCTCCACCCCAATGGCCCTGTCTGTTCCCAAACAGAGCTCCCACTTTGCAAGACAAATTAGTGATGCCTGTGACTCATCGTAGACCAGCGTAACACAGGACTGGAAAAACAACAAACCATGGAACAACTCATAACAACATCACCTCTAAAATGTGATCATGCCATCATCTCAAGGACATAAGTAATTTCTGTGAGAGAGCACTCAATTTGCTCTGTGCACGGACTACAGAAGATGGGTGGGAAAAAACATACCACTGCCATACGGCAACTTGGATATTCTTTAGATTTGCTTTGCTCTGGGCTTAAATCGCTTAGATTCGACCAGACTGGTTGTCGTACAATGCTTGAGGATGGTGAAAAGGGATTAAGCCTGTTGCCGTGGTGACACTTTCAATACAGTGTAATTATTCTCTAAGCCAAATGGATCTTTTCCTCTCCATCGTTGCTGAGGGCTTGCGTTTAGACAGTATTTGAATTCTGTGCTTGAACCTTTTCAATATGCTCTGTCGCTATCGACGAGACTTTCCTGTCCTCACATTAAAATGGTTTATGATAATCGCTAACAGTGACACAAAATATTGGATCAGTTGGTGATTTCATTGATTGCATATTGACATGACAGATGATTTGCTCGTCTCACCTTCCTGTCGTTGGCCTCCGGCCCCATGCCGTCAACATCCCCCTGCAAGACACGTAATGACACAATGAGTGTTGTCTGGTCACAGAGCGCTTGGCTTTGCATGGGTATTGATAATATGTGTAGTAATATACCCACATCGTGAAGAGGGTACGCAGCACTGTACACACCATTGCCAAGGAGACTGGTGATTCCTGTAAAAGTCATTTTCAAGAGATTCTAAATTTGACTATCAAACAGAAGGCACACAATAGCAGTAATATTCTACTACAGCATACTAGTGGTGTCTAGAAAGATAAGACAGGTGTAATTTACAACCCTAAAGGAAACAAATTCATTGTAATATCCACAAGAGAGAGGGGACATGGCTCGGCTTACCCATGGTGTATTTGGCTTTAGTGCATCTTGTACGTTTTAACACTTCATAAACCTAAATGGGTAAATAACATAAATGTTTAAAAATAATAATAATACTTCCGCAATGTATTAAGATGATCTCAGGTAATAATCGCATCCAAATAGGGCAGAAATCCTGTCTTGTGCAATGAATTTGTTCAGAAATGGACCTCAGCTCCTGGCCATTAATGAACCACTCATAATGCATTGATGGGCAAGTTGTTTTCAGACTTCATGGCTATCTCCAAAGTCATTTTAGCTCAGTATTGATGTTTCTGTTGAGCGGTAAAGTTCTACACCATCTCCACTGGGAGCAACATCCGCTGATTGAGAAAGAATCCAATGAAAAGTAAATCACATGAACAAAACAAATGAGTTTACTTGTGGTGTGAGGGGCTTTTTATTGACTTGCCCATCATTCAAGCAGATCTATAGTACTTACTATTGAGGCCCTGGTTTTGCTGTCGAAGAAAGACTCTCTGTCTGAGAGATCAAACCTGTTAATACAGAAGACAGAGGAGCTTTCTGTCAGTGGTTTATTTAAAGAGCCATGTACTCAACCAGGAGAAACTATGTTTGTGTTCCGTGCAGACATGTCATATCAGATTTGTAGGTACGTGGACAGCGATGTTTTTTAAATTTTCTGGCCAAGATGTCCCACACACGTGCTGTCATTAGTTAGATCAGACATACAATACAAGGTGGTTACAAGGAGAATATGGTTGCAACATGTATTGGTAGCTAGGGTTAGTCAGCAGCCTGGCCTACACAGTGTTCATTGAGAGTCAGGAGCTCAAAATAGCCTGTAACCTCTATGCCCACTCTCTTGAATAAAATCCAGCTTGTTTACTAGCCTCGCTCGAAACACATTCAAACACTGTGCTTTTTACAATACATAATATTCTAACATCCAAATGCGGATGAATTATTCCTTGAACATCAGATAGGTCTCTGTTTAAAAATAATATTGAATCGCAGAGTGGATCTCTTCCAAACAACATATTTGTTCAGATTTTGTATCCGTTGATTTTGGGCCTGTTGATTTTGGGTCTGTTGATTGCACCTCTACATTATTACCGTCATGGCACAGTGGGGCCATTAACCATGTCAAAAATGACAAAGAGCTCGAGACTGGTGAAGACTGCGGGGGTAGAAGAACCATTTAAATTCCATTTATTTCAGCTCAGCCATATCACATTATGGGGAAACGCACCTACTGAGATGAATAATTACAGGTAGCAGCCTGTATCATTCATACATAATCACATATTCTGCACATAAAAGCATCCAGCTCACTAATTACAATCTTTAACACTAAAACTGCTGGGCCTTGTGGGACCCCCCTTCAAGCAAATGAGCAGTCATTTTGACTGCGACATTCTTACAGTGTAATTCATATTTCATATATGCTATCGCAAAAAGTATCATTTGGTTGTGTTTATGAAGTTCTAAGGTAACAGAATACTCATTATTTTATTTCAAATAGCAATTGCATTTTCATTAGTTTATGTTACTGTAGGCTATACAGTATGTAAGGAAAATTACTTTTAAAAAACACAAAAATTCAGGTGTTTAGTGGAGTGCCTTTGTTACAGCTATGAAACAGAAAGCATACAGTACGTCCATTGAACACGCTAACAGCTTCCTTTTATAATGACCCCCCCCACACACACACACAAAGTAATACCCTAACCACCAAGGCGCGCAGTCAGCAAGACTCACAGTCTAATGATGAAAACATCAGTAGCCTAAACATCATTATAAGTGTGCTCGATAAATAGTGAAAATCAGCACATATGCAATAATGGCATTATAAGAAGTATGTGAGATATGACAGTAGTGAAAAATAGTCAATTAATAAAAATAGTCAATTATTTATTCGCTGGATACCATGGGGAATTTGTTTGTATCTTTGTCATCAAAATGGAGGTAACGCATGATCTCTCTGAAGCAATCCCGTGACAAGTTTTCTCGAAATAAACGTATCCCATTCAAGTCTGACCAA
This sequence comes from Oncorhynchus tshawytscha, assembly GCF_018296145.1. NCBI lineage: Eukaryota > Metazoa > Chordata > Actinopteri > Salmoniformes > Salmonidae > Oncorhynchus > Oncorhynchus tshawytscha. The sequence continues at coordinate 57,001,554 of NC_056440.1, forward strand.
AAGCTCTCCATACACACACACACACACACACACACACACACACGCTCTTTTCACCGAATACTCTACAGACATACCGGATTAAAATGAACACTACCAGGTCATCAACAGACAGATCCCAGGAAGTGTCCTTACTCTGTAATGACATTTGGTGTTGATAATCTCCATGGAGCAGTGTCATTGGCAAGTTCTATCTAAATGGTGCCATCCCTTCTGCTCTCCTCTCTCACTGTTCCATTTGGTTGTGGCGGGGGAACCTAGCAGTTCCCACCATTCTGGCTTTCTTTTTGCACTTAAGCCTAGAAGGTGTAGGTTATTCAGGCTGAGGCTCAGAATCCGAAGAATAATCATCATGATTCATTTCTTCCCCGCCATCTGAGTCATTTTCATTTTCATTCGGATCTTGTAGCACCGCTAAGGCAACATGTGCATCCATTCATCTTGGTCTTCTTGCCATTGTAAATTACGCAGGCGCTCACTATGTACACTACGTACTCCCCCAATTATTTATTTTTTAAATGGCACGTCCTCGTATATAACTCCAGTTCTGTTTGTCATATTGAGATTCTAACAACGGCAGTGTGTTATATAGACCTATTTAGGAAAAAGTCAAGGACAGAGGCGGGCAAAACGGAAAAAATGGCAGAGTAATAATTGTTTTAAAACTTATGAGCAGTCAAAATGACTGCTTTAGCGGTTCTAGTGTTAATAACGCCACAACATGTGCTGTAATGATTTAAATAGCTATAATGTGGCATTGTACCCATGTCTTGCATTGAAAATACATTTCTTTCTGATTGCAATAAACATTTCAAGCCACTTTGAATTTCTCACATGCATAGTACTGGAAGTAGACCCATTAACCTTTGAGCTCTGCATCATTGATCACTTGTCAGAATGTATTTAATGTTCAATGATGAGAATAAACCCCTGAAGCAATGCCACAGGTCTCAGTGCTACTACTATACTCACAGGTGCTGCTTTTCCCTGGAGAAAGGGTGGGAGAGATGCTTCACATTTTGGGCTCTATTCGGCTCCACTTTAGGATGAAGTGGTGCAGTCGCTTTGCGGATGAACAGATTGATCCTCTCCACCACATCACTTCCCTGTTTGACCTCGTACACCTGAAGGGAAAGGGGAAACAGGAAGAAAACATGTTGAGAAATGAGTGCATGAAAGGCTATCAGTTTCATTTTACTTGTTTGTTTTAACAATTTAGTCATTTAACAGACACTCTTATCCAGAGCGACTTACGATTCGTGCCTTCATCTTATGATAGCTAGGTGAGACAACAACCCATCACAATCGTATCAAGGACATGTTCCCTCAACAATGTGTTTATCAGCAACGTCAGTGCTAGTAGAAAAAGACAAGTCCCTTTTTTATTTTTTGGGGGGGGAGAAGGGTGGGGAGGGTGGCGTCGGGGCGCTGTGAGAGTTATTTAAGGTACTCTTTAAAAAGAGTTAGGGTTTTAGACCTTTCAGAAGCCGTGCAGGGACTTCGCTGTCCTGACTTTAGGGGAAAGCGTGTTCTCACATTGAGGTGCTAAGAGAGGGAAGAACTTTGACTGGCCTGAGCGGGAGCTGCCTTCCCATAGAAACTGACCAGTGATCTACAGTGATCCATCTAAAGGCAGGCCATACCTTTTTGGTTGGCATCTTGAGCTTCATGAATTCTGCCTCCCGACAGAGCACATTCCAGGGAGCATGGATCTTCAGGAAGCCAATTCCTGGGATTTTGTTCTGGAAAACAGAGAATGTGATGTTGAATAAAATAATAATAATAAGGCAAAGGTTTTTCATGGATATTTTAATGTGCGATGAAATAAGTTTCCCCTGTTTTATCTGCGTGATATATGTGTCCCTAGAATGAAGCTAATGTCACATCTCTAAGGACTAATCAGTCTCTCCAAGGTAAAGCACAGCAATTCTACTGCAGCATTGCAACTGAAAAAAAGTCGCAATGCTACAATAGCAAGGATTGTTGTTGGTTTGAGTCAGCCAACGGCTGTATCCACTTGAATAGAAAGCAATGTCTCATAGTCTAATATATACAGGATAAAAGTTCTCTCTCCACAATCTCCTCTATCAAAAACAACAGTGGTTATGTAAGTCCCTCTCATATGCTCCTGACCTACATCCTCACACCTCCCAGCCCACTTCAGGGTCCTGGCCCTGTCTGTTGAGAACACTGTGGCAGACTACACTTTTCACAGCAATATCAAGCAGAACAGATCCTGCCAATTCTATTTTGGGGCTTTGGTTCGATTATCCACAAACAACCCTCATTCATGGACAAAGTAAATTAATAAAATAAAACAGGGAGGGTTTTTCCGACTTACTCATCAACAAAGCATACAGATGTTGTCAATAAGTATCAAATCCTTTTGAATTTGCCTTAATATCACTCAAAACAAAACTTCAACCCATGTGAGCAACAATCACTAAATGGTAAGAGACCTCTTCATGCATGCAATAGGAACCCAACTCCCACAGAACCACATGCCTCCTACCATTTTTCTGCAAAATGTCACGTAACAGACATTACAAAACACATATCAATGATAAAAGATAGAACAGTAAACACATGTCAAATCTTTACTTAAGTGGTTTCAGTAGTGGTTTGCAAATGGAGTGGTTAGGAACTAGGCCTTACCATTAATCTTTCATACAGGGCAGTTTCCCATAGTTTTTAAATCCCAAATATGTTTTATGCTGTATACTGTAGATATTTCAATCTGAATGGGAGACACAATGGCTGTGGTCCAAACACTTAAAAGACACACCCTCGTACACTTACCATCGCCTTGTGCCTTTTGGGGAATCCCCGTCGTCATCTTGGAGGGCCGTCCAAATGATTAGCCAAGCAAGGGAGGTTTGCAACGTAAGCCCCTCAGCCCTCGTTTTTAGTCGGCTTTGCGAGTGTACAATTATGTTCACTCCGGGGCCTTAAACTCCACATATGTCACGCCCTGATCTGTTTCGCTCATCTTCCCCATTATCCCCTGTGTATTTATACCTGTGTTCTCTTTTTGTCTGTTGCCAGTTCGTTTTGTTCATAGAACCTACCAGCGTTTTGTTTTCCCTGCTCCTGCCTGTTTTCCTGCTCCTGTTGTCTAGTTGTCTAGTTCTGACCATTCTGCCAGCCCTGACCCTGAGCCTGCCTGTCGTCCTGTACTTTTGCCCCACTACTCTGGATTACCGACCTCTGCCTGACCTGACCCTGAGCCCGACTGCTGTCCTGTACCTTACACCCTCTCTGGATTATTGACTTTTGGAAGTTCCAGCTAGGCAGGCTAACGTTAGTTAGCTAAATAATTTACTAGCCATCATACAGTAGGCATATATTAATAATGAATGATTTAATATACAGTTGAAGTCGGAAGTTTATATACACTTAGGTTGGAGTCATTAAAACTCATTTTTCAACCACTCCACAAATTTCTTGTTAAATTAACAAACTATAGTTTTGGCAAGTCGGTTAGGACATCTACTTTGTGCATGATACAAATCATTTTTCCAACAATTGTTTACATACAGATTATTTCACTTATAATTCACTGTATCACAATTCCAGTGGGTCAGAAGTTTACATACACTAAGTTGACTGTGCCTTTAAACAGCTTGTAAAATTCCCGAAAATTATGCCATGGCTTTAGAAGCTTCTGATATGCTAATTGACATCATTCGAGTCAATTGGAGGTGTACCTGTGGATGTATTTCAAGGCCAACTTTCAAACTCGGTGCCTATTTGCTTGACATCATGGAAAAATCCAAAGAAATCAACCAAGACCTAAACAATTTTTTTGTAGACCACAAGTCTGGTTCATCCTTGGGAGCAATTTCCAAACGCCAAGAAGGTACCACGTTCATCTGTACAAAAAATAGTACGCAAGTATAAACACCATGGGACCACGCAGCCGTCATACCGCTCAGGAAGGAGACGCGTTCTGTCTCCTAGAGATGAACGTACTTTGGTGTGAAAAGTGCAAATCAATCCCAGAACAACAGCAAAGGACCTTGTGAAGATGCTGGAGGAAACAGGTACAAAATTATTTATATCCACAGTAAAACGAGTCCTATATCGACATTACCTGAAAGGCCGCTCAGCAAGGAAGAAGCCACTGCTCCAAAACCGCCATAAAAAAGACAGACTACAGTTTGCAACTGCACATGGGGACAAAGATCATACTTTTTTGGAGAAATGTCCTCTGGTCTGATGAAACAAAAATAGAACTGTTTGGCCATAATGACCATCTTTATGTTTGGAGGAAAAAGATGAAGCTTGCAAGCCGAAGAACACCATCCCAACCGTGAAGCACGGGGGTGGCAGCATCATGTTGTGGAGGTGCTTTGCTGCAGGAGGGACTGGTGCACTTCACAAAATAGATGGCATCATGAGGAAAATGATGTGGATATATTGAGGCAACATCTCAAGATATCAGTTAAAGCTTGGTCGCAAATGACCAAGTTAAAGCTTGGTCGCAAATGAGTCTTCCAAATGGAAAATGACCCAAAGCATACTTCCAAGTTGTGGCAAAATGGCTTAAGGATAACAAAGTCAAGATATTGGAGTGGCCATCACAAAGCCCTGACCTCAATCCTATAGAAAATTTGTGGGCAGAACTGAATGTATTTGGCTAAGGTGTATGTAAACTTCCGACTTCAATTGTAAGTAGACATGCACTCATAATTGACTGTAGCGCATATAAAGTACCCACAAGCTACCGGTGGCTGAAAACACAATCATCACAGGATGAACAAGTGATGAATTTCTAGCAAAGGTGGTCCATTTAAAAATCATTCCTTCCTCTCTCGCCCCTTGCCCTGCAAGTGTATACTCGTCAGACATCATGATACATCATCAGAAGTGTCCACTTGATTTAAGGACTGAGGGAATAGGGTATGTCTTTTAAGTGTTTGGTCCGCAGCCAATGTATCTTGGGTCTTGATCAATGTAACGATTTATGATGAATGATTAATGGGTCTATAGCCACTCCCTAGAGTGTATATAATAACCTATGACATTAGGCCTCTTTTTGCTTGTAAGGCTGAAAATAATTACTCCCATTGTAGGGAAAATCTATTGCACATGCTGTCCTTTCTTATCAGATGTATATTTGATGAAAGCTGTTCATTTGATAAAGATCAATAATATGACGAATGCAGATCAATTGTAGATTTGAAAAATCATATCTGATCACAGTAAACCCTCGTTCAATGTGCTTTGTTCCGGTATGAAGAAGATACATGATACAATCGCTACATGAACAATAGATGGACAAATGTCAACCAGTCAATATAAGGAGGAATGGAGAATTAAGTTGCATTCAATGGAACAACATGACATCAAAGACAATATCTGAACACTGATTGCCAAGATGTGAAAGAATGCAGCTACAAGCAAGCATCTAGTCTAAATGCACAACCACACCAGGGATTGAATATTACGCCAGAGTCTACGACAAAATAGGTTGATCAACATTTTTTGTATCAGTTAGGTTAGGCAGTCTAATTGCTAGGTTATTCCAAAAAGACTTTGAGATGTTGAGGTTTTCAAACATGTGGGGAAAACACAGTCCAAGGCCACTAACTCACCCCCTCATCCTTCTCTAGCTCCAGGCCCATCTCTCGAAGGTTATCCTCAAACTCAGTCTGGCGGAAGCGCTTGTCATCCTCATGGTAGTCGAGGCGATGCTTGTGGGCAGCAACCTCAGGGTCTTCTTTGGGTGGTGGCGTGTCCCGACCTCTCATCATGCTCAGACTGCGGCGCAGGCTCCTGAGGATGCGGTAATCCCCGAAGTGGGATGTCTTGCGACGAAAACTCTGGGGTTTCTGGATATGATATGTGAGAACATAGTCCACCCGCCGCTGGCCATCCTGGAATGTAGGCCCCTGTTTTGGGCCGGCCTCATCTGACTTGAGGGAGTTCAAGGGCTGAGAAGAGAGAGAAAGGGGGATTATAGTTTTAATGGAGACATATTGGCAGATCATGAGGAGAAGGCATGTGTCATTCTAGCCTGTGAGAGTTTGTTGTGTGTACATCTGTTTATCTTTTAAAATTGCAAAAGCTTAAGCCTTGTGGAGAGTCAAATCCCCTCCACCGTGATAAATCAGTGCACTCAACCATATCTCTTGCTACTGCCTTCTCCAAGGAGTGGGAATTGAACCATTTTGTACAGATTACATGCTGCCCCTCAAAAGATGACAAAAGAATCGTTGCACCCTGCAACACATTACGTTAGACTTTCTCATAATACTGTCCTAATCCTCATGAAGACATACTGTACCTGAAGACCAGTGACCAAATCAATTATACGCTACTTGACAGTACGACTCATAGAGGAACATATGGTAACAAAGTGACTCTGGTGTTTGTCTTCGCCTGTGACCTAAAAACATTTTTGCTTCATTGTCCTTGAATACATTATATGTTAGTGTGAAATGTTAGTGTGAAATTAGATTTGGCAGCAAATTGAAGTTAAGGTTTTAAATTAAATGGAATGTTAAAAAAAACTCTATATATAGTGCCAGTCAAAAGTTTGGACACACCTACTCATTCAAGGGTTTTTCTTTATTTTTACTCTTTTGTAGAATAATAGTGAAGACATTAAAACTATGAAATAACATATATGGAATCATGTAGTAACCAAAAAAGTATTAACCAAATCAAAATATATTTTATGTTTTAGATTCTTCAAAGTAGCCACCCTTTGCCTTGATGACAGCTTTGTACACTCTTAGCATTCTCTCAACCAGATTAAACTGGAACGCTTTTCTAACAATCTTGAAGCAGTTCCCACATATGCTGACCACTTGTTGGCTACTTTTCCTTCACTCTGCGGTCCAACTCATCCCAAACCATCTCAATTGGGTTGAGGTCCGGTGATTGTGGAGGCCAGGTCATCTGTTGCAGCACTCCATCACTCTCCTTATTGGTAAAATAGCCCTTACACAGCCTGGAAGTATGTTGGGTCACTGTCCTGTTGAAAAACAAATGATAGCCCCACTAAGCGCAAACCAGATGGGATGGCGTATTACTGCAGAATGCTGTGATAGCCATGCTGGGTAAGTGTGCCTTGAATTCTAAATAAATCACAGTGTCACCAGCAAAGCACCCCCACACTATCACACCTCCTCCATGCTTCATGGTGGGAACCACACATGCAGAGATCATCCGTTCACCTACTCTGCGTCTCACAAAGACACGGCGGTTGGAGCCAAAAATCTCAAATTTGGACTCATCAGACCAAAGGACAGATTTCCACCGGTCTAAAGTCGATTGCTTGTGTTTCTTGGCCAAAGCAAGTCTCTTCTTCTTATTGGTGTCCTTTAGTAGTGGTTTCTTTGCAGCAGTCTGAGCATGAAGGTCTGATTCACGCAGTCTCCTCTGAACAGTGATGCGTCTGTTACTTGAACTCTGGTAACTCTAATCAGCGTATCCTCTGTAGCAGAGGTAACTCTGGGTCTTCCTTTCCTGTGGCAGTCCTCATGAGAGCCAGTTTCATCATAGCGCTTGATGGTTTTTGTGGCTGCACTTGAAGAAACTTTCTGGATTTTCCAGATTGACTGACCTTCATGTCTTAAAGTAATGATGGACTGTCGTTTCTCTTTGCTTATTTGAGCTGTTCTTGCCATAATATGGACTTGGTCTTTTACCAAATAGGGATATCTTCTGTATACCAACCCTACCTTGTCGCAACACAACTGATTGGCTCACATTAAGAAAGAAAGAAATCCCACATATTAACTTTTAAGAAGGCACACCTATTAATTTAAATGCATTTCAGTTGACTACCTTATGAAGCTGGTTGAGAGAATGCCAAGAGTGTGCAAAGCTGTCATCAAGGCAAAGGGTGTGTAATGACTGTACTGTGAGGATCCAGATGGGTCGGATTAACTTTTCAGTGGATGACTTCGGCCAGACCCTCTCTCACCCACATAGGGGGAGGAGGGAGCTGGTGGGGGTTGACAGTTCACACCCTATTGTAAAATCAGGGATTAGAACTTTCAGCTATCTCCCTCTCCAAAATCACACAGGAATGTGCCTTTGTTTTCACAGACATTTCCCGCCGAAACTCTAACACGTTCTAAAGCAAATACTGTAACAATATTTCTAACATAGAACGTGGGGAATGGTCAGAGGCGATCTAAAGAATACTAATGTAATTTTGGTTGTTATTTTGAGATACTGTAACTTGAAAAGTATACACACTACATGTACGAAGTCTCCATCCTCCCCGTTGTGTATGAAATATGAAAAATTATGAAAGTGTTTTTGTTGACCTGTTCATACTGGAGTTCTAAATATCTCTTTTATGCACGTGATGTCAGAATGTGCTCACTGTTCCAAAATGTGATGGTTACAGGACAGTTAATCCGCGCTGCCCTCAAACCAAGGCACGCTGCCTGTTTTTATTTATAGACTGTTTCAACTTGTCAATTTCAAATGATTTTCAAACACGTCTTTATTTTTTAACAACCGTTTGAATTGAAGTGTGTTCCACCTCCTTATTAATTCACATAAAGGTAGGCCATTTCACCTTTGCGGACAATAACTTTTAGGCATTACTGACCCGGAAGCACAAATTGTTTCTGCAAATCAAGTCTACAGAAATTTGCTCGTCTCCAGTCAAAACAGCACCTGCACACACGTGTTCACATTTTCCATCTGGTGCCCGCATCACATTCATTGTTGTTTTCATTACTACATGATAATACATTTGGAAATGTGTGCGTTCATATCAAAGTAAGTGCCTTATTACATTATAATAGTTTCTGTATATCGTGTTCTGTCCTTTCTACTGTAGCTCACTATATGTATGGAGTGTAATATATTTGTGTGTAATCCTTGTAACCGCAGACACGCGAGGTAACGTTACTGATTTCATATAACCTCTATGGTGTTATATTCAATCGTGCTTATGTAGCTAGCGACATTCTTCTATTAGCTCTCTAAAACATTGCTAATTGCGTCAGAGAAGTATTAGCTTGTGTCGTATTTTCAAGCTACCCAGGCCTTGTGACCATGGTTTGTTTTCATTCAGCCTATTTAGCATAGCTCTGTTCTGCCCTGCCCTGCCCTTGTGGAGCAGATTCCTACTGTTATAACTCCTATTTGTGATTTTGTCAATGCACTATATATATTTTTTTATAGCAGTGTTATTATGTTGCTTCTTTGTAATATTGTTTTATTGCTATAATCTGATATTCTATTCTAATTAGTAATGATCCCTGTTTACTCTGTACTTTCAGAAACCACACACACAAACAGTATTTGTCACTATCATCACTGGAAGTGGACATCTTTCGAGCGGAAGTTTGAGGACAGCTTTTGTATGACGTGTGGACCATGTCCTGTACAAATCCTGTCTTCACGTCGCACACGACAAAGAACTTGACCCCAAACCTGTGCCTTTTGGAGGGAATATATTGATGGAACGCCAGCCTACCCTTCCATAACATCAGGGACTCATCAATGCATAGGTCCTTCTATTGCACAAAGACCCAACCAAATGCTGATGTCAGGCTGATAAGAACATTTACTATTTTGTGTATCGGGTCATTTAGGTTGGCATTAGCATTGTTGACAAAATTGCAGGCATCGCAGCAGAATTAGGAAGCGGTTGGCAAAGACGGGAGTTACAAACATAGAATCTGTGCTCCAGTATTCTCTTAGGCAGTTCTTCTTTACTATTCCCATGAGAAGGACATCATCAAGAAGGTATACATTTCACTAATTGTGGTTGTCAACCATTTAGTGAGTTTTCCCCTCACTCCTGGCTCTCTCTTCTCCTGTAGCTCCAAGGCATAGCGATTGGTCTCCTCTACTATGTCTCCCAACAGCTTCTCTGTCAGAAACAGCTTGAAGCACTGCCTCAGGGGGAATGGAAAGGGGCTTTGCACTCCAGACTGGGACTCATCAAAGCAAACAGCAGGGCCAGGAAGGGTGAAATGGCTGGAGGCCTTCCAGCTACCACAGAACTCCTGTACTTCATCCACTGTCAGTCTGCCTCCATCACCACCAGCATCTTCAAAGGGACCTGGGACTTCGTCAGTGAACAAGGGGTCCTCAGATTCAGGGTTCTCAATGGCTACAAGGTTGGGGGCAGCTCCTCATTGTCACTGTCAGAATCTGATTCCTGACTTTCATACCCAGACTCATTGTCAGAATTGATTAAAAAATGTGTGAAGCCATGTTTGTTGACGTACAATCAATTCTGGGTTTCACGTAAACGTCTGTCGGACCAAATCTGCTATAACAAAATGAGGTGAGGGAGGGTTCACTCAGTTTTCGAGGAAACTTCTGGAAGTGAATGATGTGATGTGAAAGATGGTAGACGACACACCCTCGTCAACATGCATACTATAGACAAAACTAAACTTGTCTTCTCAAATGATCTTTATGTTGATGCGTAAAAAACAAACATGGGGGCACGCACAAACTACCCATCATCGGATTATTTTTGATTTCTAGAAAGTGTTTTACTCAATTATTTCTATCAATGGTGAGCTCACCCCGTGTTGTGATTAATCATGAGTAATAATTGCTATTAGCTAATTCATATTGTAGTTCCTGTCAAGCCGAGAGTTCTTTCCTCAGTTAGCACTAGGACAAATGTAGTCTACATTTTCCGGTTTGGATGACAGTGTTATGCTGTAGCTACTGTAAATGTCTGAACATTGCATCCCAAAACAAACTGGTCACATTCTGGACATAACTTTATAAGGACTGTGTTTGTGCAGCTCAAATACTGATGTGGCCAGCTCAAATACTGATTGTTGCGTCAATCGAAACTGGACGTTCTAATCAAGCATTCTAATCCCACCAGTTTGAGCATACGCTACAGGGACCACTGTAAAATGATCAAAAACGTTTGTTGGTACGTATGAAAAGGTTAAGAGAGGGATGTGATCTTAGAAACTATGAACAAATTGAGATGGTTTGGGATGAGTCGGACCGCAGAGTGAAGGAGAAGCAGCCAACAAGTGCTCAGCATATGTGGGAACTCCTTCAAGACCGTTGGAAAAGCATTCCAGGTGAAGCTGGTTGAGAGAATGTCAAGAGTGTGCAAAGCTATCATCAAGGTAAAGGGTGGCTATTTGAAGAATCTCAAATATAAAATAAATGTTGATTTGTTTAACACTTATTTGGTTACTACATGATTCCATGTTTTATTTCATAGTTTTGATGTCTTCACTATTATTCTACAATGTAGAAAATTGTAAAAAGAAAGAAAAACCCTTGAATGAGTAGGTGTTTTAAAAAAATTTGACCGGTAGTGTAGATTAAAAATAGTTTTTGCAGTTTCCAACGACTCAAAACCTAAACTTTAAATAAAACATTAAAAAGAATAATAATAATAATGTGCACGCTATCAGAGGGGGTGGTCCCCATTCTCCCACTAATTAATGAATCCTCGCCCATAGAAAGATTGATCGTTGATCTCAGCAGCGATATAAACCCAAACTATACCATAAGTAGAAAATAAACTGCAGAAATCGCGACAGACGCCCTCTAGAATAATCCTTCAGGCGCAGGCCATGTAAAGGTTCTCTCCAGTATAATCCTGATATATGGCCGCCAGCAGAGATTAACATCGGTCCTGTACCACAGTGCACAGCAGAAGCAAAAGCAAGAAACGGTTGACATAAAGGGACAGGTAGGGAGAACCGGGGAAACGAATGACAAAAGACGAATATAAAATACTGCTAACCAAGGAACTGCGTTTGAGAACGGAACAATTAAAAGAAATGGCAAAAACGTATGACGACGAACGAGCACAAACTCTTGAACAAAAACGTCTTCCACGGGAACAAAATCGTCTTCTACATTAACCCAAAAAATTAGCCCAAAAAATAAATACGATGCAGTCCACGCAAAACTATCTACAAACAGGGCCGCTCAACTTGATAACATGCATGCAGCTTTGATGAACAACACTCAGAGCAAAAATGTTCTAGTCCAAATGCTGCAGACCATAGACGATCAGTTAATGAACACAATGACCAAGTTGGATGACAAAACAGCGGAACTCATGGAAGTCCATGACCAAATGATCGATGAGAGAACCCAGGTGAGGAAGATGGAACGAAATGTATCTCTAAGCAAGCGGAAGAAATCTTATCACTGAATCTTTCGCTCCACGCTCAAGACCTCTACCTGCAAACCATGACAGAAAAGAATGAGACTGAACGGAGCCAGTGTCTAAAATAAGCAATCTTAGCGCCCAAGTGGACTCTGCTACGCAGCAGAATACCACGCTTAGGTACCATCTGGAGGAATTCCAAATGGTACAGCGTGACTACCCGACAAAGCAACCAAGCTTGCATACCGGAGTTCGGTACACAAAGGAGTGAAGACGACATAAGGTTTCGGACTTGACCTCTCTCAGGTGTCCCTCAGTCTTTTCCTCTTGTCCATTCGGCACAGAGTAATATGGAGCTATCTTGCCAACAAAGCCAAAGCTTGGTGTCTTCTCTTGGCCTTTTGTTCCAAAATCTCCCACAGGATGAAGCCAACTCTCTCTGGCACGGGACGCCTTGATAACATCTCCAAAAACCTCTGCACTTTTGACCCAGTTCCAGGGAATCCAAACGACACTGAGACGCTCTTAGCAAACATAGAGGACGCTTTGGATGGGTACCCCAACGCTACAGGTACTGACAGGCTTTACCTGTTGAAACAAACATCGAATAAACATTTGACAAGGTTTATCTGTCTACAACAGCAACATGTGCTGCAAACACGACAGCTCGCTGGCTAACACTATCAAACAAGCTCAGAATGAACTCCCACAAGCATACTATCATAGGCGTGGGTTCAGCTTACTTTGGCCTACTCACTGAAACAGGAATGGAAGAGTGATTACCATTCAAACAAGTCTTTCTGTGGAACCAAATAACCACCATGGTCAAAATAACTATAAAGAACGTTGCCAGCAAAACGACTACCGCTACAATCAAATTGATCGTTGCGTTCCTGCTCCCAACCCACACAAAGGGTCAGGGCACAAGAGTAACAAAGGATAACAACGGGTTCAATGATTATCAAAACGTAGACCAATACTCTCTAGAAGCTCTGCTAAGAGAAGTACAAAAGCGGCAAAATTTGACAAAGAGGAAAAAGATAAGACACCATGACTAGGCGTGGATTTGACGGAGAACAGCGCCGCCAGAATTAACGCCATTAGTGAGAACTTAAACGATCAAATTACCCCCGCTCTCACTCAAAACCTTATCCAGGGCCTGCTCAATCAAGAAAAAAGCCCACAGGCTTTGACTATAAACTCAAATACAAATGTGAAGACGCGTTTTCTCGGTGCTCTTGTCCAGAGCGAACAATTTACTATTAATACATGACCAACACCTCCCCTACTGCGTTAATTTTGTAACATTTAATTTGGACTCATACCCAATTTACAAATTTGGCAATTTTTTCTGAAATATTTGGCCTTTTCATTGTAAAATGTCAAAACAACCACGGCCGTGAGTCACAAAAGAGCAGGCCTCTACTAAAGCCTCGGGCTCACTGGACACTGACTCTCATCCACCCGACTTAGCCAAGGTAATGGCAGCTATCATTAAGTCTGAACAGACTGTCCTGGATAAGGTGTCACTATCCACTGACCTATCCACACAAATAGCCATTCTCGCCACCGAGTTCAACACAAAGATCGACTCCGTTAAAGACGACTTGGCGAAACGTGACACCCGTCTGAATAGCCCGGAAGGTGGCTTAAATACTTTCTCTGACAAATTGGTGACAATGGAAGAGCAAGTCACCCGGCTTTCATCAGATGTCGTAAAACTAACTTCCGAGGTCAAAGACCTAGAGAACAGATGGGGGGGGACAGTCGCATTTTTGGCGTGAGAGAGGGCCGTGAGACCGAAGGCGGATTGCGGTCTACCCTGTCCATAGCTAAATTGCTCCAGGAAATTCTAGACCCCAATTACGCCCCCACCCTTGACCTTGCGCACTGAAGCCTACAGTCCGCACCGAAGAATGGGGAGCTGCCCAGACCCATTGTAGTTAAATTCCAATACCTTCAGGAGAAGGAGGGTGTCTTCCGTAAGGCATGGCGAGCGGCTCCCATCACCTACGATGGCCAGAATATTTGCATTTACCCGAACTATATGGCAGCAGCCATGAAGAAGAGGTCAGTCTTCAACGAGGTGAGGGCGCTCCTACACCGCGGTCTGTGCACCAGGTTCGGCATTCTTTACCCAGATGTACTGCAGATCACTACTCCCTCCTGCGAGCAGAAGACATTCTTAGACCCAACCAGGGCCAAAGAATACATCGTCAAGCACCTACATCCACCGGAGGACAGGTGACATCCAACTAACTAGCCATTGTAGGCCCATACTAACCATGCTAACGCGACAAAGGACCAACTAGCGATATCATATCTTGATAAGAAACGTGCCTCCACCCTGCTGCCAAAAAAGGACAATTATTCTTCCAGAAACTTAACGTTATGAACAATAATGATATGTATAGGGTGAAATGTTCTCTCAAGGAAAATATAGTTTGAATAGTATTTTATTTACAGTACATGGCACAATTAGCTTTTACTAACTAGCTGTGGCTGTACAGCCTCTGTGGTAGGTGGCGCGGTACTAATTAGCCCAGTTGCTACCTAAGGCTAGCCACTGAGCCCTCTTTCCATGCCTTAATAGGATACTCTAACAACACACTGTGAGCATGTTTAATACATACTCCCAAAGGACCACGTGTATTATTCTTTACTATTTGACTGGTTGGTCCGCCTTGGTGCTTGGTGGCGGCTGGAACAGGAGTGCAGGTTGTATAGCTGAGCGAGCAGTACAGGACGGGTATTAATTACCAAGCGTTTGCCAATCATTTTTCGGTGTTCTGGGTTGTTAGGATTTTCAACTTAGGGTTACATTTATACAAATGTTGAATTAAACTGGGTTTGTTTTCCTATTTACTTATTATTTAATTATTTTATATATATATATACCTATATATATATATATATATATATATATATATATATATTTATTATTTATTTATTTTCCTTCTTTTTTCTTTTCTTTTTCTTGTCATCCCAAGGGGACGGGGTATATGTTCCCCCCACCAAATACTTTCTTCTGAGTATTTTGTTGTTCTTTTCTTTATATTTTATTACTCTGACCTCTCAGCACACTGGCCATGTGATCGTACCAACATTCATTCTAATTACTATAACTATGCCTAATTTACATACTCTAGGCTCCACTTGTTTTATCAACTGGAATTAACCATATGGCCAAGCGTAGCCGAGTGTTTGCTCATCTTAAGTCCAAGTCCGGACATTGTTTTTCTCCAAGAGACCCACCTCCGGTCCAACTAAAGACAGGATGGGTAGACCATATATTTCACTCCAACTTTGATGCTAAGGCCAGAGGGACAGCCATCGTTATCAGATAAGGCACCCCGTTTGTCTCCTCCAAAGTCATTTCGGATACTAACGGCAGATATATTATAGTGATGGGGAAATTGTTTAGCACACAGGTTATTCTGGTTAACCTCTATGGTCCTAATTGGGATGACGCTACATTTTTCTCTGATCTCATTGCAACACTTCCTGACCTTACCTCTCATCACTTGATACTGGGCAGAGATTTCAATTGTGTATTGCATCCAAGTCTAGACAGATCCAGACCGAAGCCCAACAATGTAATTTCAAAATCAGGCGCAGTAATCAACTCATTTCTAGAATCTTATAATTTGTCTGATCCATGTAGGAGGAGCAATCCCTAAACATTACTCCTTTTTTCTCCAGTCCACCACTCATACTCTAGGATTTACTTTTTCCTGCTGGACAATATACATTTTCCTTTTGTAACTAATAGTCAATATCACAGCATCATCATCTCAGACTATAGCTAGATATCCGCTTTCTGGACAGTACTGTGTCACAACGCACATGGCAACTTGACCCACTGCTACTATCCTGTAGTGTTTAAAAAAAATACATATCAACTCATATTGATGTGTTTTCACAGATCAACTGCACCCCTGACGTGTCTCCCTCTACTGTTTGGGAGTCATTAAAAGAATATCTAAGGGGCCAAACTATTTCATACGCAGCGTACGACAACAAACAGCGCACTAGATTTGGACAACAGATATGCCTCTTCTCTGACTCCTGAACTCTACAAAGAGAGACTGCTACACCAATCAGAATTTGACGATCTCTCCACTAAACAAACATGAGCAGCTTCTGTTTAAGTCGAAGCAGACATTTTATGAACATGGAGAGAAAGCTGACAAGTTGTTATCTCATCAGCTTCGACAATCCGCTACTAGCAGCACCATACCTGAAATGTGTGTGGCAGCTGATTAAACTTCTACCCATCCCAAAGAAATCAAAAATCAATTTAAGCAATTCTACTCTGCTCTTTACTCGTACTCTTCCTGACACATTTCGTATGCCTGCATTTCTAGACAATCTGGACATCCCCTGTCTCAATTCAGATGAACAAACCAACATGGATCCCTCCATAAGTGATAATGAAGCTACTCTGGCAATCCAGTCCACGCAGAGCGGTAAAGCTCCTGGGCCTGACGGTTTCCTATTGAGTTTTATAAAGCATTCTCTTCTAAATTATCCCCTATCCTCAGATCAATGTACATTGAAATCCTTTCTAGTCTGAAACTGCCACAGACACCTACCCAGGCGAGTATTTCGGTTTTGCTTAAAAAAGACAAGAATCCCCCTAGACTGTGGCTCATACCGCCCTATAAGCCTTTTGTGTTGCAATTTTAAAATTCTTACTAAGGTCCTCTCACGCCGTTTAGAGACAGTGATGCCTAATATAATAATTAACTCTGACAGGTAGGCAATCTTTCTATAATATGCGCTGGCTATTTAATGTCCTTTATTCTGCCCACTCAACTCAACAGTCAGAGGTCGTCATCTCTCTTGATGCTGAAAAGGTTTTCGACCGGGTTGAGTGGGAATATCCATTTACAGTACTAGAGAGACTTGGGTTTGGCCCCTTATTCCTTTCCTGGATTAAGATTTTGATCTCGTTCCCAGTGGCTTCCGTTCGCACCAACAATGTTACCTCCAGCTACTTCCCTCTTTACAGGGGGGTCTCATGGGTGGATGAGAGGATTAAGGAAATACTAAATGGGCGACATAACTCTTCGTTTATACATTTCTAGCCCTGTGGAGTCTATACCCTATCTCTTGGACATACTACAAGGTTTTGGGACATTCTCTGGTTATAAGTTAAACCTAACAAAAAGTGTGCTCCTCCCCATTAATCAGTTAGCAGAAGGAACTGGGTATGCCAACTTCCCACTTAAGGTGGAGCATCAGGTCTTTACGTATTTGGGGATAAATGTCATAAGCTCATTTAAGGCTCTGGTAAACATAACTTCATTTTGAGGCATTCTCCATTTTGAGGCATTCTCACATACTGTATGTGTAATACAACTGTTAGCCCCAAGCCATTCACTGACATTTTTGCGATACTTCCCCTAGACCAGAATGCTACCATGCATCAGGAAATGTGAAAGCATTTGCCTCGCTGCTAGCTCACCGACCTTGTTCTCTTTCACTGGAGGTCTGCAAAGCCGCCCTCCTTTATGCAGTGGGTTAAAGAGGTGATGTCATATCCTCCTCTGGAGAAGGTTAGGTACACTGTGCTTGGGCCCCGACAAAAGTTTGACTTAACCTGGTCCTCATTAATACAATACGTGGAGAGCCTGTCTTTTACTTAGTGTAACTTGCTTATTTTGGTAAGCAGCCATGTCTGTTCTAGTGGCCGTTTGTGCTGATAATTTTTATTCCACTTTTTCCATTGTTTTTGTTTCTATTACTGTTTTTCTGTGTGCTTCTGTCATATTTAATATACTTTAATAGTATATCCTATTGATGCCTTGGTTGGTGGGTGGGTGGATTGGAGGGAGGGTGGATTGGAGGGAGGGTGGAAGGGTGGATTTGAGGGATGGATGGATGGTTGGGAGAAGGAGGGGTTGGGGTTGTACTGTTTCTGTTCTCATATTTGAAAATCTATAAATAAAGTTTAAAAAAATAACAATAATGTTGCGACGCACAAGTTCAATCACATCGCAATAGCCAATTCCACTCAAACTCAGATAAGTCAATCTGTTTTAACCATGAAGAAAAATGACACATCATGCCATTGCGAACAGTCACTCCACTTTGTGGAGAATATGACCACAAAACGCAACTCTGAAAGTCACTACGTGGAAACTGTCCTAGAGGACTGCTTAACATGTGATGCCTTAAGTGATTCGAGCGCAACAATATCGCTCATCTCTCAAATGTTGTTTAATGATCTCAAAAGGGCTGTGAACCTAGCTAAACGTTGGTTAAAAAACGGAACGATGTGACACTGAACTTCGAGGTTTTACTCAGACTACCTCGCCTCTCACAATATGACTCATGCTGAAACTACACTTCCAAGACTTATCACTTTTTCACCCTGTGTATGTTACCAGCCTCGAAACTGAACACCTGGTACTCGGAGCAGACTTGATGGATCGTTTGATCCCACGAATGGATTGGAAAGCCAACCAGGTATGGTCACAGATAACCGTGCCGTCTCCACTGACCACACTGTCTTCTCCTAACGCTGGCTGCAACACAGTCATCCACAAGGAGTATCTGTCTACAGGACCCCTTGGGAAAAATACATTGACATCTCTTGATGTAGAATCTGACTCAAGACGATATTACGATATCTTGTCACATTCAGTCAACAAACCTGATAGACTATTATTTCATGATTTCGAGCCAGCAAGTCTCTGTGAGTGAGCAACTTCCCTCCTCCTTGGAGTCATGCGATACTGTAGCTAAGATTAACTTCTCTTGTCCTTCAGACACTTCCGCAAGCAACGCAGCCGTCTCAGGAAACAAAGCATCAACGTTCAGAGTGAACTCTGCTTCCGATGATACATTTTCCGCTTTGAGAGGGACTAAAACCCCTTTCTATGAAACTAACGGCGTCAGTCCCGCCACTGACCCGGTGATTGAAACTGGTGAAACACTGTGCGATATCGCCAAAAGATATCCTTGTCTAAGTTTGAGGGTACTGGAACAGTTGCCACACGCGGACACTGTGGTGAAAGGCAGGCCACGACAGCCACTGAGCATTTTGAACCACAATCTACTAACAACGCGGCTGCTGACAACTCGTACAAAGGGTCCAACCCTTTTGTTTGTGCCTCGATGTCACGTCTACTCCTGCTCCTCCCCTCCGGCACCGACGTCGCCGGAATACTAACCACCTGTCCTGGGTTTCATCATTACGCACACCTGGCATCCTTCATTACGCGCACCTGCAGATCATCATGACTCACACCTGGACTCCATTACCTTCCTCATTACCTCCCCTTTGTATGTCCCTCCCTTATGTTCATTCCTCAGTGGGCCTCGTAGGTTGGTGTGGAGCCCAGCAGCCGACAAGGCCTTTCATCTCCTCAAGGGACGTTTCATCTCCGCCCCATTGCTCAAACACCCAGATCCCACGTTTTCCTTTGTGGTTGAGGTGGACGCGTCAGAGGTGGGCGTGGCGGCAGTTTTGTCTCAACGACAGGGTAACCCATTCAAATTGTATCTGTGTGCATTCTTTTCTAAGAAAATGTCCCCCGCAGAGAGAAATCACAACGTCGGCAATTGTGAACTTCTGGTGGTGAAGTTGGCATTAGAGGAGTGGAGACATTGGCTGGAGGGTACCAAGGAACCTTTCGTCATCCTCACCGACCAACGGAACTTGGAGTACATACGGACAGCGAGGAGACTGAATCCACGACAAGCAAGGTGGGAACTTTTCTTCACCAAACTGACCTATCGCCGAGGTTCCAAGAACATCAAGGCAGATGCCCTGTCTTGTATCTACAATTCGGGAAAGGGTCCTGTCCAGAGTGCACCTATAATCTCATCCTCCCGAGTCGTAGGTCCAGATGCCTGGGACGTAGATGTGGAAATCTGCCAGGCTTCAGAGAGGGATCCCGCACCCCTGAACTGTCCTCCTGAGCGCATCTACATTCCCACAGGGATAAGTGATCGGCTGCTGACCTGGGCACACACAGCTGTCGTCGCTAGACATCCAGGTATTTCTCGCACTACCATCGCTGAGAAGTACTGTTGGCCCACCTTGGCGCAGGATGTAACTTGTTATGTCAACTTCTGATCTGAATGTGCCCAAACCAAGTCCACAGAATGCACCAGCAAGGAAGATCCTGCCGCTTCCCGTGCCTCAGCGATCCTGGTCTCATTTATCCATTGACTTTGTAACCAATCTCCCCTCCTCTGACGGTTTCACCACCATTCTGGTGGTAGTGGATAGATTTTCTAAGTGATGTCATTTAATCCCTCTTCCTGGTCTCCCAACTGCTCCCCAGGTCGCTGAGGCACTCTTCCAGCAGGTCTTCCGGCATTATGGCCTTCCGGAGGACAAAGTCTCTGACCGTGGCCCCCAATTCACATCATGAGTATGGAGTGCCTTCATGGAGAAGCTCGGGCTCACGTTCAGCCTCACTTCCGAGTACCGGCCTCAGTCACTGCCAGTACCGGCAGGGTAAGTGGGTACGATTCCGTCCATGGGCAGTGTACGCCCAGAACTTGCTGCGTCACTCCTCCACTGGATTGACCCCCTTCCAGTGTGTTCTGGCTTTTCAGCCGTCCGTGGACCCCGGGCCAGACCGAAGCTCCTGTGGTTGATGAGTGGTTCCATCATCAAAAGGAACAGGCAGACCGCCACCACAGTGAGACCCCTGTGTTCCACGCTAGGGATCGCGTCTGGCTCTCTACCAGGAACCTCCCACTCCGCCTGCCCTGCAAGTAACTGAGCCCCTGGTTTGTGGGGCCGTTCAAGGTTCTCCGGAGGGTCAACGAGGTGACCTATAGGTTACAGTTGCCCAGTCACTATCATATCTTACCCTCGTTTCATGTCTCCCTTCTCAGGCCGGTGGTTCCTGGTCCCCTATCTGATACTGTCCCCCACGCCCAGAGGAGTGGCATTGGGTTCCGGTGGAGGACATTCTGGATCCCAACTTCATCCGTGATTTCCACCTTCGCCGGCTGGACAGACCCTCTTCTCGTCCTCGGGGTCGCCCCTGTCCTGCGGCAGGAGCTGCGCGTCAGAGGGGGGGGTACTGTCACATCT
This sequence comes from Oncorhynchus tshawytscha, assembly GCF_018296145.1. Lineage (NCBI taxonomy): Eukaryota > Metazoa > Chordata > Actinopteri > Salmoniformes > Salmonidae > Oncorhynchus > Oncorhynchus tshawytscha. The sequence goes on from NC_056440.1 coordinate 57,022,703, forward strand.
ACTCCTGCTCCTCCCCTTTGGTGTGCAACGTCGCTGGAATACTAACCACTGGTCCTGGGATTCATCAATAAGCACACCTGGCATCCTTCATTACGCGCACCTGCAGATCATCATGAATCACACCTGGAATCCATTACCTTCCTCATTACCTCCACTTTATATGTCCTTCCCTTATGTTCATTCCTCAGTCGGTATTGTTTCCTGTTTTCATGCTATCTCGCCACTGATACGCTGTCTTGATTCATGTTTGTTGTTTTATTAAACATTTCCTCTGCACCTGCTTCTCGACTCACAGTGTTATCGTTACACTCGGACACCAACAGCAACCGTTGGTGGGGGGGTCCCGAGGCACAAAGGGGATGCTACGTACAACACTGTACAAGGCAGCCTGATCAGAAAACAAATCAAGTTGTAAACTTCCCCACGAGAACAGAGAGGAGCGGACAAACCCCTCAACGGGGATAACCTTGGAATACATCTGAAATATCACTGAGGTGTCCATATGGGTCATAAAAGAAGGTCTTTCCACCTCCAAAAACAAATGGTAACAATAATAATTCCTTGCCATGTGTAGTCTCAACTACAATGCAACTTGGATTTGCTTTAATCATGTGTTTCGGTAGGATAACATTTCTGGATAAATTGGTAGGGTAGTTGATCCCCCAGCAACAGTCATTCCAGCCACTACAATGGTGTAAGACACATTGACTTGTAGTCAAACCATTACAGGCCCCCTTAGCATATGGCTTGAGGTCGGCACCGATTCTTACTGAACAGGTTGCAGCCTAACAGGATACTTGGTTCTTTCCCTTGGCATGTGCGCTTGTGCAAGCATAAATGCATATGCACAACGGAACATTTAATGAAGATTTATACTAGGATCAATTAAAGGTCTGAGTAAAATACCAGTCTTGGTAAAGTTGAAAATAGTCCCTAAAGCCCCTTTGATTCTACAGCTACAATAACCACCAGTTTCTCCCCAGAGGTCCATAGGTCATCCCTGTAGACTGTCTGAAGCTAGTGCCTTACAGCTGTAGACTTATCATGTAGTTATCAACTTAGGATAGTGCCCTAAGCAACACACCACTAAGTAGGATCACCCTAGATATGACATTAGACAAAATGCCATGATAGAGTCATTTAGCCTAGACCGTGGACGTACATAGAATCGAGTCTAATTAGACGATTAAGGTGTGGTAACTAGATTTTGTATATCTTTTGTTTGTGTTTTTATTCATTTTTATTTCATTTAAAAATATATTTAAATGTATATTACACTTATTTTGTTATTACATGATTCCATATGTATTGTTTCATAGTTTTGATGTGTTCACTATTATTCTACAATGTAGAAAATAGTAAAAATAAAGAAAAACTCTTGAATGAGTAGGTGTGTTCAAACTTTTGACTGGTACTGTACAACAGAAACAAAAAGGAACATCAAAACAAAACTATATCTAAAAATGCAAACAAACAAAACAAACAGGGCAGATTCGAGTTCCCCTAGGTCACCCCTGTCAAAACGTGCCCTCGACCCCTCCCACCTTGAGCAACTGGCCCGGCGAGGCCCCCGTCCCTGGCCCAAGGGATAATAAATTATAAATGTTGAAGGTAATATTGTCCCCCTTTACAAAATCAAAAAGATGTAAGCTTTACAGATGAGGATTGTGTAAATGACGCATGTATTGTATTTCATCTTTCAAAAATGGACTGCACTTGTCCACATTGAACTCATGACCTTGTCAAATAAAATGTACTGCATCTGAACAGCTGAAATCTGAAAAGCTAAATGTGTGCCATATAGCGTGTTATAAACAAACACCACAACTTTCACTCTGAAATACTCTGCGGGGAAGGGTTCATGAATACAATGCTATACAGTCATGTTTACACATTTATATATTAAGTTCAAATATTTCCCACTTGTGCTATATAGATGTGTTACTGCAAAATAACTGTCAGGTATAGTGACACACATTGATATATAATAGGGATATAGGTATTTTTAACTTAAAATAACTCATTCAAATGGATTGCATGCATTAACACAAACTAAACGCGTGTAGATATTGTTTTATGGACTCTAGTTTGAATGGCCTCACCTGTATGTTCTCTCTACTGGTACGGCACACCCAAACACAATATTTGCTCTGCAATTATTTGCTTGAAATTCATCGCTTTTGTTGAGAACAAACAGTAGTTTTCTTATGGAGAACAAACCTATTTGATAATCGAGAGACAAAAGAGCTCTAGTTGTTGGAAAACATCTCAATACAAGCATCCCACTGGACGACAAGCCTCAGCCCCCTCAGAACAGGAAGTCACAGCAAAGGTCACTCCTCACAGGGGAAAATAAGGTTGTGGTTACGGCATGTTGCAGATACAGGAATGGAGAGAACCAGAACCCTTCCTTCAACCACCCACCTCCTAACTCCTGTGCTGTGAGAAAAACCAGCATGCATATCAATAGTGTTATTACTCAGCCACAGGCCCTCTAATCTAGGGAGGCATGCATATCTTCTTACACATTTGCATATAAACCTTTACAGCTGTATAGCTACTAGATCTAAGCCATCTGACTGTCATGCCGATTCACTAACAGCAGAGTCCTGTGGAAGAGGTTTGGACATAACATCCGTAGGGTCACTATAGGATAGCTGAATAACAATACTGCATCATTTTGATATCCTAATGAATACATAAACTGATTCTGGAAATAGGTCCTCACAACAACAAAACATCCATCAGTGTCTGTTTTAGCAGTCACTTGATACATAGCAATACATCCGCATTCCGCACTGATTTAATTGACTCTGTGTTTCAAACAATGTACTTGACCTTTCTTGCCTGCTTTAGGTGTGTATATCAGCTTGCTTAATAATTCCAGTGTGTCTGTGATTAGATAGAACAAGACCGCAATTACTGTCCAAATGACCCTCTGACCCAGTAGAAGGTACACAAGTTTGACCCAATACAGTTTCCATAGTGATGGTGCAGTAGTCCTCATCAAGAGAGGAACACCAACTCTGACTTTTTAACCTTCTATACTGCTAACACAGGGCAGTACATGAGGGCGACTTACTATGATAATTAGTTATTTGCACCATTTATTTTTTTCAAAATGGGACGGCAGGTAGCCTAGTGGTTGGAGTGTTGGACTTGTAACCGAAAGGTTGCAAGATCGAATCCCCGAGCTGACAAGGTAAAGATCTGTCGTTCTGCCCCTGGACAAGGCAGTTAACCCACTGTTCCTAGGCTGGTCATTGAAAATAAGAATTTGTTCTTAACTGACTTGCCCAGTTAAATAAATAAATTATAAAAGCCAATTGAACAGTGCTGAAGAGATTTGCACTACAGTATCTCTACTTGCACATTCATCTTCTGCACATCTACCATTACAGTGTTTAATTGCTATATTGTAATAACTTTGCCTTAACTCCTGAACAACCCTTATCTTACCTCATTTGCACTCACTGTATATAGACTTTTTGTTTTATTTTTTTTCTACTGTATTATTGAATGTATGTTTTGTTTAGTCCTGTGCTGTTGTATGTGTCGAATTGCTATCTTGGCCAGGTCGCAGTTGTTCTCAACTAGGCTACCTGGTTAAATAAAGGTGAAATAAATAAAAAATAATAAAAACAATTTTTTAAATGATTTTGAATGGTTTTAGGTTATTAACATACAGTAATTATACACAGAAGTTAATCTTAGTGTGGTAAATATGATGATTGAAGATCAAAACAAAGATTCCACCCATGATTAGATGGGTGGAATCTTTCTTTGGATCTTCATATTTACCACACTAAGATTAACTTCTGTGTATGCCCATCAGCTGTTTACACACTTTGAACTACTTTATTAAATGCTTTGATCTTGAGAGAAAAAAAGTTAAATGATTTTGTGTTATACCCCACAAGACATGGCTATCAGAGGTCTCTTCACAATTCCCAAGTCAAGAACAGACTATGGGAGGTGCACATCAGGTAGCTGATGCAAACAGTAGAATCAGATTTTTTTTAAACACATCAAAATACACCTTATTGAACAGCGGAGACTGTGAAGAGACACACACACAGGTACAGACACACGCATACGCATACGCACACACACTAGCACACGCATTCTATACACATAAAACAAACGATAAAACAATACATCATATAACATTATTACACCACTACATATCTACAATACAAACTGTATAATACCACCATACAACAATATTACAATGCAGGTGCCTTCATGTGTTTGGACCCCAGGAAGAGCAGCTGCTGCCTTGGCAAAAGCTAATGGGGATCCCTAATAAATACAAATACAAATTCTCAATGTAGAGAAGACCACTTACGATGGAGTCATACTTGTTATATTTGCTATCGCCACCATCCTTAGTGTTCCCAAAGTCAGCTGCCTTCTCCTCGCAGGATACAGGGATATAATAGTCATTCCTCCTCATGGTGCCTTGCTCTTCCAACTCAGGGAGAAGACTACCAGAGAGGTCGTGTACGAGGAAAGTTTGACCTGTGAGGGAGGAAAAAGATATGATTAGTATGGAACAATATACTGTAAGGATTTGTTCCTCTGATATGTGCTTCCAGGTCAAATGGTGCTAAGAGTGTACTGTCCAGCTCAATGGCATGAGAAGCATAATAACCATCCTACCATTGTACAGTATATTGTCTGATGAGGTTCTTGACAGCCACATAAAATAACCAACATGCTTTGGGTGTTCATTTTTAGGGTAAACTAACAACGTGGATGAGGAAGTACCCATATAGTTGACTATAATCACTGAGAATCTGACCATAGTTTATTTACACTCAACATCTATGTGCATGTTGTGTGAATGTTGAGCAAAAACGTTTCCTTTTTCTTCCAAAGAGCTAATGTAAAGGCATTGGTTGTGTAAGCACGTCCATGAACCTCTCATGGCCTAAAGGCTAATGTTGCCTCGGTTTACCGATTGGTCTTTTGTTCATTTGTCACCCCACATGCCTGTATGACAATATTTCTATAAATATTTGAATATCTGAGCGTACCTAGACAACGTACACATCTGGTCTTTGATCACAAAACATTACGAATCCTTTTACGTTGAGAAAACCTTTTAGAGGGAATACAAAGGAGCTCCACCAAGTATCTGCCTTTTCTTGGGCAATGACTCACAAGGATTTCCCTACCCGTGGCAATGCCAGGGACAGCTTCTGACAGTCAAAGACACATTTATGCTGTAAATCAAGTCCTTGTAATAACCTTCACAGATAAGGGCCCTTGGGTGCTCTTCAGGAGAAAAAAGGAGTGTGTGCTGAAATTAGCAGGAGCCTGATATGGACCATAATAGGTTGAAGGATTACATTATATAATTACACTGACAGCTCCATTCAATCAAAACTAGTGACCTGATGTTGTCTTGCACTGCAAAATTGTATGTTGGAATTTACAATTCAGTAATATTCAGCAATGATACAAAGAAATATTTTGTATCTCTCCATAAAGATGCTGTATTGATCAAAATGGCCAAATAGTAAAGTCCTTTTTTCCGATTTAGATGCTTGATTTGTTATATCAACATGAAACAAACCTATGTGAACTTATTGAGAGCTGAAGGAATATGATGTGACGGAGTAGCTAAAGCAAAATTAAATTACACCAATTCGATTTCCCAACTATGATCCAGTCTTCATACTTATCAGAAAGAACCTCTTTATTTGCTAATTCCATTCCTCATCCCAATCAACATGTAGAATAATTCAACAGTAGTCGTAGATAGATACTGTATATAACAAGAGCTATCAAAAACATATTTATTAACATATTTGTTTTTATGAATTCAAGTTAGAATGGTTTGGATGACAGTACAAGGCATGCTTAAATGGAGTCGTGCTTCCAGAAATATATCTGTCTGTGCGCCTTTCCCTATCAGCTACTGTAGCCGAGGGTGTGAACACAGTGAACACTTGCCTCGGGAATACTGCTCAGCACTGACAGCCAGGTAAACAAACCTCTCAAAGCTACATTACAGTAGGCTATAACCTTACAGTGAATGGTCATTATGACAAATGTGTAATAAATCGTTTCCAACCCCCTAAAAAAAATGCCTAAAATAGAAACATGCAAAAGTGATGTGTTAAAAAATACATCGACTGGGCTTTCATATAATTAAATATTAGGCTACAGCCTGCCTGCCTTCCTACATTTGACATTTACTTTAGTCATTTAGCAGACACTTATCAAGAGCGACTTACAGGATCAATTAGGGATAAATGTCTTGCTCAAAGGCACATGGACAGATCTTTCACCTAGTCGGCTTGGGGATTCTAACCAGCGACCTTACTGGCCAACGCTCCTAACCGCTAACCTGCCGCATATCCATCCATCAAATGTAGCTCTATACCTTATGCAACCATATCCTACCTGTGGTGCGCTTCTTTTTGTATTGGAGCTTGTACATTTAGAAAATAATTTCAAATGAACCATTCATCAAACAGCATTAACTTACCAGTTACTTTATCATGACTGTTTATGGCTTGCATCGGATCATCATCATCATCACCATGTCTCTCCATTTGAACAGACTATTTACACCAGTGATCTCAACAGATTTTCCTCTCTCTATCCTCCACGCTCTGAAAACCATAGAGTCGATGCCTTCACTGCGCCCGTGGGCTCAATGCTGTGGTGAGGCATGGAAACGAAGGGTTTCCCACAGAACGTGCCCCTGCCTCCCCACGAAGGCTAGCCTACTACAGAGGCTCTCTCTCTCTCTCTCTCTCTCTCTCTCTCTCTCTCTCTCTCTCTCTCTCTCTCTCTCTATCTATCTAAAACAAGAATTCGAATCCATACGCGTTACGAACTACATCATGTCCATTATGTGCCCCCCCACAACACGTCGTGCAAAATAGCTGTAATATATTTCAGTGCAGTGCATCAATAGGATGGTCAATATGGTTGTGAGAGCACCCGCAAGAGACAGCTGGTGCCGCCCACGCCACGATCTGATGTCTCCTCCAACATGGGTAGGTGTGAGGCTATCCGTCAAACACAGGGGATGTTTCATGCTTGAAATACATGAATTACGATACACTAATTTGACTGAGCAACGCGGCAACATTTTACAGCGCATATGGTTATATGATTTGACCTGCACCTTATTTGGCCTGTACTGTCATGCATTCAGGTTTTCATACTCGTATAAAAAACTTGATTGCTGATTTTGTGAACCCCCAAATTCAGCAAATGGACTTAATCAATGGTTATATTTTCAATGAAATAACCCATTATAGAGGAATTCAAATGAGGGCATTTCATTTACCTCGAGCCTGACGACCACGTCAATACCTGGAGACAACAGACCGTGCGCAACGCAATGCTTGTGTGTGTCCAATGAATTTAGGCTACTCTCTCTTCAAATAGGAAACCAGAGCGACAGTCACAGATGAAGCGTTCACGAAAAATGTCAGAAGTAGCCTAGAACGTGTACAGCGTGTCAAATGTAGATGCCCAATCGCCCACTATACCTAACTTTTATGCGGGACATTCTCGATACCCGCGGAATTTGAATTTTACGCAGCCTGAGTTGAAACGACTTCGTTTTGTATGATGCTTAAATTTGTCAGGCGCATCATCATGGTACAAATGTGAATCTCCATAACAAAATATTTTAAACGTGTTTTAATATGTAGCAATCGTTCGTCGTGATCAAAAACACACTTGATAGCCCTATATCCGTGTACGATGTTAGCCCTATATTTACATGTGGATAATCAGCAATAGTTCGTCGTGATCAAAAACACACTTGATAGCCTATATCCGTGTACGATGTTAGGCCTATATTTACATGTGGATAATCAGTTTTAAAAACATTCTGGAAAGTATACTATTTACAATTAGGCTACCAGGATGCCACAGGGAAAAACTGGTATTTTATAGGGAAACCCCCACCCCGACAAGAAGGCGCATCTGGGCTTTGAACCAACTTGGTCAAACCAAACAACATTTACTGAAATTACTGAAAGACAGCAATTAGGCCTACCTTAGTTAAGTACAATAAAGCAATGATGTCAAGACACACAAGTACACAAAACTACACTTCCCCAAATTATTCCAGTATCACATTTGTCGGCGACTCACCTGTGTCAAAGATGATCTGTTAAAATGACAAGATACCCGTCTGACCGCTCTAATAATGGAAATACATGTCCTCAATTATTAGGGGCAAGCGCGATCAGGTGGGACCATTCTAGGCAACGAGAGGGCAGATAGTTGTGCCTGTTGTTCACACGCGTAGTCTAAGTAGTTTTTCTCAAAGTTGCCAGAATGCCACTTGCATTCACTTATGTCAATACATTTGTAAAAGCCTAAACATTACGAAACTTCTATTTGATGAAATATGACTGACCTAATTCGACACTCTCTTATAGACCATGCAAAAAAAGCCTCATCTCATGCGGACATATTTTGAGCGGAGTAAATACTCTCCCTTCGCCTCTTCCTCTCTGCCTGTGTCTACCTGTTCGCAACCTCCCTGCGACTCCCTCCTCGAGAATCAGGAAATGTAAAGTTGTCGTCGTCACCTTAGTGCCACAACAAACAATAACCTACAGAGTGTGGCATTGAATTAAGCTTACAAATGGTCTTGCAAGTCTGTGAATCAGAATAATGATACGTCAATATCAGGTAGGCCTAGGATGACAGTAGGAAAAGCAATACAACACATTAGGAATGTTTTCAAATGTAATCTCTGCACACATATACCAGCCTGGGTGTCTAGGGACTCTTATGAAGCAGGGAATGAGAACCAAAATGATGGCATTCCCAGCTGTTCTCAGATCAGAGCCAGAGTACCTGAGACTTCTAACTAAAGTGAATACACATGCATAAAAAAGTATTATATTGTGCATAATTCACATCTAGATTCAACCACCTGTTCTCTACAAAGTAGCCTGTGTCTGCATACAGTCTTGTTTAAGATGTTGAAGATACTGATGGGAAATGGAATGGAAATACAGATGTAATTCGTTAAAAAAAAAGTCATATTCAGCAGATGGCCTTATTTTATGCAAATAATCAATGGACAATGAGGCCATCTGCATAGATTTTCCTACCAAATGCTTCTGCAACAGTGACTTTACATATGTAAAATGTTTCCTGTAGTGATCTGGAGAAATGCTGGTGCATGAACTACAGGCCTAACTCAATTGATAACCACTAGCATTAAACACAGTAATTACTATATACAAGTGGAATATAGAATAATAGGCATATCATTCTGGGCGGTAACAAAAATGATTTCCCCTTAAAATGTATCCAAGCATTGGTATCCTTGTATTGTTCATTTGATGAGTTGTCTGTGGTCTTTTCATGGTGTCAGTCCTTTGGTAGAGGCTGTGGTCTTCTCAAACCACAATCCCAATGAATGTATCCATTCATTAACTTTATGTAGTTTATGTAGCTTTATGTAGTTTATCAACTGAGTAACAATCAATGTGAGTTTTGCCTTCAGCTAACAGTTCGGTATGCTGCAAATGGACTGGGAGACTAGTCAGGATCAAGGGAAAGATGACCGGAGCAAAGAACAGAGAGATCCTTTATGAAAACCTGCTCCAGAGTGCTCAGGACCTCAGACTGGGGCAAAGGTTTACCTTCCAAAAGGACAATGACCTTAAGCACACTGCCAAGACAACGTAGGATGGGCTTCGGGACAAGTCTCTGAATGTCCTTGAGTGGCCCAGCAAGAGCCCGGACTTGAACCAGATCAAATATTTCTGGAGAGACCTGAAAATACTTGTGCAGCAACGCTCCCCATCCAACATGATCGAGCTTGAGAGGATCTTCAGAGAAGAAAGGGACAAATTCCCCAAATACAGTGGCTTGTGAAAGTATTCAGTCCCTTTGGCATTTTTCCTATTTTGTTACTGTAACGGTTCTCTTGTGGTGAAGGAGAGTCTGACCAAAATGCAGCGTGTAGATTGCAATCCATGTTTAATCAAACAAACGTAACACGAATACACACAAAACACTACAAAACAATAAACGTAACGAAAACCGAAACAGCCTATACTTGTGTCAACTAACACAGCGACAGGAACAAAGACACTAAGGACAATCACCCACGACAAACTCAAAGAATATGGCTGCCTAAATATGGTTCCCAATCAGAGACAACGATAAACACCTGCCTCTGATTGAGAACCACTCCAGACAGCCATAGACCTTGCTAGATAACCCCACTAGCTACAATCCCAATACATATACACCAAAACCCCAAGACAAAACACACCACAATACAAAAACCCCATGCCACACCCTGGCCTGACCCAATACATGAAGATAAACACAAAATACTTAGACCAGGGCGTGACAGAACCCCCCCCCCCTAAGGTGCGGACTCCCGAACGCACCTCAAAACAAATAGGGAGGGTCCGGGTGGGCGTCTGTCCATGGTGGCGGCTCCGGCGCGGGACGTGGACCCCACTCAATTAATGTCTTAGTCCCCTCTCCTCGCGTCCCTGGATAGTCCACCCTCGCCGCCGACCATGGCCTAGTAGTCCTCACCCAGAAACCCACTGGACTGAGGGGCAGCTCGGGACTGAGGCAGCTCGGGACTGTGGGGAAGCTCAGGAGTGAGAGGAAGCTCAGGAGTGAGAGGAAGCTCAGGAGTGAGAGGAAGCTCAGGCATGTAGATAAATCTACCAGATGCTGGCTGGCTGGTGGTTTCGGCAGATCCTGGCTGACTGGCAGATCCCGGCTGACTGGCAGATCCTGGCTGACTGGCGGATCTGGCAGATCCTGGCTGACTGGCGGATCTGGCAGATCCTGGCTGACTGGCGGATCTGGCAGATCCTGGCTGACTGGCGGATCCTGGCTGACTGGCGGATACTGGCCGACTGGCAGTTCTGGCAGATCCCGGCTGACTGGCGGATCTGGAAGAGTCTGGTTGACTAGCAGATCTGGAAGAGTCTGGTTGACTGGCAGATCTGGAAGAGTCTGGCTGACTGGCGGATCTGGAAGAGTCTGGCAGACTGGCAGATCTGGAAGAGTCTGGCTGACTGGCAGATCTGGAAGGGTCTGGCTGACTGGCGGATCTGGAAGAGTCTGGCTGACTGGCAGATCTGGAAGGGTCTGGCTGACTGGCGGATCTGGAAGACTCTGGCTGACTGGCAGATCTGGAAGAGTCTGGCTGACTGGCGGATCCTGGCAGACTGAAAGATCTGGCTGCTCCATGCTGACTGGCGGCTCTGGCTGCTCCACGCTGACTGGCGGCTCTGGCTGCTCCATGTAGGCTGACAGCTCTGGCGGCTTCTTACAGACTGGCAGCTCTGGCGGCTCCGTGCAGGCGCACTGGAGCTCTTGAGCACCGAGCCTGCCCAACCTTACCTGGCTCGATGCCCACTCTAGCCCGGCCGATCCGAGGAGCTGGAATATACCTCACCGGGCTATGCACCCGCACTGGGGACACCGTGCGCATCACTGCATAACACGGTGCCTGCCCGGTCTCTCTAGCCCCCCGGTAAGCACAGGGAGTTTGCGCAGGTCTCCTACCTGGCGTAGCCATACTCCCTGTGAGCCCCCCCCCAATAATTTTTTGGGGCTGACTCCCGGGCTTCCATCCGCTCTGAAATGCTAGCTCCTCATAATGCCGCCTCTCTGCTTTTGCTGCCTCCAGCTCGGCTTTGGGGCGACAATAATCTCCAGGCTGATCCCAGGGTCCTTTACCGTCCAGTTCCTCCTCCCATGTCCATTTCTCCAGGTGGTGCAACCTCTCCCACTGTAGCTGCTGCTGCTCCTGCTGCTGCTGCCTCTGTTGCCTCTTCTCCTGTTTCACCTTTGGGCGGCTACACTCCCTGGTTTAGCCCAGGGTCCTCTCCCGTCGAGGATCTCCTCCCATGTCCAGAAATCCTTCTTACGCATCTCCTCTTTGGGCTGCTCCTGCCTGTTGACACGCTGCTTGGTCCGTTTGTGGTGGGTGATTCTGTAACGGTTCTCTTGTGGTGAAGGAGAGTCGGACCAAAATGCAGCGTGTAGATTGCGATCCATGTTTAATCAAACAAACGTAACACGAATACACACCAAACACTACAAAACAATAAACGTAACGAAAACCGAAACAGCCTATACTTGTGTCAACTAACACAGTGACAGGAACAAAGACACTAAGGACAATCACCCACGACAAACTCAAAGAATATGGCTGCCTAAATATGGTTCCCAATCAGAGACAACGATAAACACCTGCCTCTGATTGAGAACCACTCCAGACAGCCATAGACCTTGCTAGATAACCCCACTAGCTACAATCCCAATGCATATACACCACAACCCCAAGACAAAACACACCACAATACAAAAACCCCATGCCACACCCTGGCCTGACCCAATACATGAAGATAAACACAAAATACTTAGACCAGGGCGAGACAGTTACCTTACAAGAGAGAATTAAAATATATTTTTGGGGGGGTTGTATCATTTGATTTACACAACATGCCTACCACTTTGAAGATTCATGATATTTTTTATTGTGAAACAAACAAGAAATAACACAAAAAAACGAAAACTTGAGTGTGCATAACTATTCACACTATTCACTATTCTCCCCAAAGTGAATTTTTTGTAGATCCACCTTTTTTAGCAATTATAGTTGCAAGTCTCTTGGGGTATGTCTCTATAAACCTGGAACATCTAGCCACTGGGATTTTTGCCCATTCTTCAAGGTAAAACTGCTCCAGCTCCTTCAAGTTGGATGGGTTCTGCTGCTGTACAGCAATCTTTAAGTCATACCATAGATTCTCAATTGGATTGAGGTCTGGGCTTTGACTAGGCCATTCCAAGCCATATAATGTTTCCCCTTAAACCACTCAAGGGTTGCTTTAACAGTATGCTTAGGGTCATTGTCCTGCTGGAAGGTGAACCTCTGTCCCAGTCTCAAATCTCTGGAAGACTGACACAGGTTTCCCTCAATAATTTCCCTTTATTTAGTGCCATCCACCATTCCTTCAAATCTGACCAGTTTCCCAGTCCCTGCCGATGAAAACCATCCCCACAGCATAATGCTGCCACCACCATGCTTCACTGTGGGGATGGTGTTTTTTTGGGTGATGAGAGGTGTTGGGTGTGCGCCAGACATTGCGTTTTCCTTGATGGCCAAAAAGTTATATTTTAGTCTCATCTGATCAGAGTACCTTCTTTCATATGTTTAGGGAGTCTCCCACATGCCTTTTGGTGAACACCAAACGTGTTTGCTTATTTTTTTCTTTAAGCAATGTTTTTTTTCTGGACACTCTTCCGTAAAGCCCAGCTCTGTGGAGTGTACGGCTTAAAGTGGTCCTATGGACACAGATACTCCAATCTCCGCTGTGGAGCTTTGCAGCTCCTTCAGGGCTATATTTTGTCTCTTTGTTGCCTCTCTGATTAATGCCCTCCTTGCCTGGTCCGTGAGTTTTTGTAGGCGGCCCTCTCTTGGCAGGTTTGTTGTGGTGTCATATTCTTTCATTTTTTTAATAATGGATTTAATGGTGCTCCGCGGGATGTTCAAAGTTTCTGATATTTTTTTTATAACCCAACCCTGATCTGTACTTCTCCACAACTTTGTCCCTGAACTGTTTGGAGAGTTCCTTGGTCTTCATGGTACCACTTGCTTGGTGGTGCCCCAACTCTGGGACTCTTTCCGAACAGGTGTATGTATATTGAGACCATGCGAGTCTTAGATTGCACACGGGTGGACTTTATTTAACTAATTATGTGACGTCTGAAGGTATTTGATTGCACCAGATCTTATTTAGGGGCTTCATAGCAAAGGTGATAAATACATTGGTGTCACGTTTGTTGAAATGATTGGACCAAGGCGCAGCATGCGTAGAGTTCCACATTATCTTTAATAGTGAAACTTACAACAAAACAACAAAGAATAACAAACGTGCAGTCACGGAGCGCAACAAAGCACCAACCAAAACAATATCCCACAACGCAGGTGGGAACAATGGAGAACTTAAATATGATCCCCCAAAAAGAGACAACGATAATCAGCTGCCTCTAATTGGGAACCATACCAAGCACACCAACATAGAAATAGAAAAAACTAGAACACCCCCCTATTCACGCCCTGACCTACAATACCATAGAGAACCAAGGGCTCTCTATGATCAGGGCGTGACAGTACCCCCCCCCTGGGGAGGGCAGGGTGGATGACTAGTGTCGGTGGCTTCTCTGGTGCGGGTCGTAGCCACCGCCCAGACCCCGGATCCAGCCATGGTGCCGGGCTGAACGCCGTGCCTGGACTGGGCATCGGCACAGGGGGCCCCGGCCATGGAGCTGGGTTGGACGTCGTGCCTGGACTGGGCACCAGTGCAGAGGAAGGCTCCTGCCCTGGAGCGGGACTGGACACCATGCCTGGACTGGGCATCGGCACAGAGGAAGGCTCCGGCCATGGATCTGGGTTGGACGCCGTGCCCGGGCTGGGCACCGGCGCCGAGGAAGGCTCCGGCCATGGAGCTGGGTTGGACGCCATGCCTGGACTGGGCACCGGCGCAGAGGATGGCTCCTGCCATGGAGCGGGACTGGACGCCGTGCCTGGACTGGGCACCGGCGCAGAGGAAGGCTCCTGCCATGGAGCGGGACTGGACACCGTACCAGGACTGGGCATCGGCGCAGAGGAAGGCTCCCGCCTTGGAGCTGGACTGGGCACCGGCGCAGAGGAATGGTCCGGCCTAGGAGCGGAACTGGGGAGGCGCACTGGAGGCCGGGTGCGGGGAGCCGGCACATGTGGCACCGGACTGGTGACACGCACTTCAGGGAGAGTGCGTGGAGCTGGCACAGGACGTACCGGACTGGTGACACGCACTTCAGGGAGAGTGCGGGGAGCTGGCACAGGTGGCACCGGACTGGTGACACGCACTTCAGGGAGAGTGCGGGGAGCTGGCACAGGACGTACCGGACTGGTGACATGCACTTCAGGGAGAGTGCGGGGAGCTGGCACAGGTGGCACCGGACTGGTGACACGCACTTCAGGCAGAGTGCGGGGAGCTGGCACAGGACGTACCGGACCGGTGACACACACTTCAGGGAGAGTGCGGGGAGCTGGCACAGGTGGCACCGGACTGGTGACACGCACTTCAGGGAGAGTGCAGGGAGCTGGCACAGGACTCATCAGACTGCTGACAGGATCTTCAGGTCGGATGCCGTGCAGAACACACCTACATAACATTTCTCTCATTTCTCTCTCTCCTATAACTTATCCATCGCCTCCCAGACGGTCTCTGGCTCTTCAGGGTGAGTAAGGGGAGCTGGCACAGATGGCACCGGACTGATGAACCGCTCTTCCGCTGCGCAGCCGACCACCCCTCGTTCCCCCCTAAAAAAATATTAGGATTTCTGTGGCCGCGGTCCCTGGCGTCGTCGCTGTCCTTCCACCCTCCTTGGTGTCTCCTTCCAAGGAACGGTCTCACAACCTCCCATGATCTCCTCCGAGGTCCAAAACTCCTTTATCTCCGCCACACGCTCATGGTCAAGTGTTGGTGGGATATTCTGTCACGTTTGTTGAAATGAGTGGACCAAGGCACAGCGTGCGTAGAGTTCCACATTATCTTTAATATCAAACCTACAACAAAGAATAACAAACGTGCAGTCACGGAGCGCAACAAAGCACTAACCAAAACATTATCCCACAACCCAGGTGGGAACATTGGAGAACTTAAATATGATCCCCAATTAGAGACACCAACATAGAAATAGAAAAACTAGAACACCCCCCTAGTCACGCCCAGACCTACAATACCATAGAGAACCAAGGGCTCTCTATAATCAGGGCGTGACAATTGGCACGCACCACTTTTCCGTTTGTTATTTTTTAGCATTTTTTGAAACAAGTTATTTTTTCATTTCACTTCACCAATTTGGAATATTTTGTGTATGTCCATTACATGAATCCAAATAAAAATCTATTTAAATGACAAGTTGTAACGCAACAAAATAGGAAAAACGCCAAGGGGGATTAATACTTTTACAAGGCACTGTACAGGTGTGCCAAGCTTGTAGCGTCACACCCAAGAACATCCAAGTCTGACATCGCATGACAAAGGTGAGTCAACAAATCAAATCACACGTTATTGGTCACACATGGTTAGCAGATGTTTATGCGAGTGTAGCAAAATGCTTATGCTTCTAGTTCTGACATTGCAGCAATATCTAACAAGTAATCTAACAATTCCGCCTCAACTCCATAATACACACAAATCTAAGTAAAGGGATGGAATAAGAATATGTACACTACCGGTTAAACGATGAACACCTATTCATTCAAGGGTTTTTGTTTATTTTTACTATTTTCTACATTATAGAATAATAGTGAAGACATCAAAATTCTGAAATAACACACATGGAATCATGTAGTAACACATTTGTTTTACAAATGAAAATACACTACTCAAAAAAATAAAGGGAACACTAAAATAACACATCCTAGATCTGAATTAATGAAATATTCTTATTAAATACTGTTTTCTTTACATAGTTGAATGTGCTGACAACAAAATCACACAAACATTATCAATCAAATTTATCAACCCATGGAGGTCTGGATTTGGAGTCACACTCAAAATTAAAGTGGAAAACCACACTACAGGCTGATCCAACGTTGATGTAATGTCCTTAAAACAAGTCAAAATGAGGCTCAGTAGTGTGTGTGGCCTCCACTTGTCTGTATGACCTCCCTACAACACCTGGGCATGCTCCTGATGAGGTGGCGGATGGTCTCCTGAGGGATCTCCTCCCAGACCTGGACTAAAGCATCTGCCAACTCCTGGACAGTCTGTGGTGCAATGTGGCGTTGGTGGATGGAGCGAGACATGATGTCCCAGATGTGCTCAATTGGATTCAGGTCTGGGGAACGGGCGGGCCAGTCCATAGCATCAATGCCTTCCTCTTGCAGGAACTGCTGACACACTCCAGCCACATGAGGTCTAGCATTGTCTTGCATTAGGAGGAACCCAGGGCCAACCGCACCAGCATATGGTCTCACAAGGGGTCTGAGGATCTCATCTCGGTACCTAATGGCAGTCAGGCTACCTCTGGCGAGCACATGGAGAGTTGTGCGGCCCCCCAAAGAAATGCCACCCCACACCATGACTGACCCACCGCCAAACTGGTCATGCTGGAGGATGTTGCAGGCAGCAGAACGTTCTCCACGGTGTCTCCAGACTCTGTCACGTCTGTCACGTGCTCAGTGTGAACCTGCTTTCATCTGTGAAGAGCACAGGGCGCCAGTGGCAAATTTGCCAATCTTGGTGTTCTCTGGCAAATGCCAAACATCCTGCATGGTGTTGGGCTGTAAGCACAACCCCCACCTGTGGATGTCAGGCCCTCATACCACCCTCATGGAGACTGTTTCTGACCGTTTGAGCAGACACATGCACATTTGTGGCCTGCTGGATGTCTGGCAGTGCTCCTCCTTGCACAAAGCCGGAGGTAGCGGTCCTGCTGCTGGGTTGCTGCCCTCCTACGGCCTCCTCCACATCTCCTGATGTACTGGCCTGTCTCCTGGTAGCGCCTCCATGCTCTGGACACTACGCTGACAGACACAGCAAACCTTCTTGCCACAGCTCGCATTGATGTACCATCCTGGATGAGCTGCTCTACCTGAGCCACTTGTGTGGGTTGTAGACTCCGTCTCATGCTACCACTAGAGTGAAAGCACCGCCGGCATAAAAAAGTGACCAAAACATCAGCCAGGAAGCATAGGAACTGAGAAGTGGTTATCACCTGCAGAACCACTCCTTTATTGGGGGTGTCTTGCTAATTGCCTATAATTTCCACCTGTTGTCTATTCCATTTGCACAACAGCATGTGAAATTTATTGTCAATCAGTGTTGCTTCCTAAGTGGACAGTTTGATTTCACAGAAGTGTGATTGACTTGGAGTTACATTGTGTTGTTTAAGTGTTCCCTTTATTTTTTTGAGCAGTGTATATTTTATATTTGAGATTCTTCAAATAGCCACCCTTAGCATTGATGACAGCTTTGCACACTCTTGGCATTCTCGCAACCGGCTTCATGATTTATTTTCCTGGAATACATTTCAATTAACAGGTGTGCCTTCTTAAAAATGTATTTGTGGAATGTATTTCTTTCTTAATGTCACACCCTGATGAGTTTCACCTGTCCTCGTTATTGTCTCCACCCCCTCCAGATGTTGCTTGTTTTCCCCAGTCTATTTATCCCTGCGTTTCCTTTCTCTTTGTGCCTTGTATGTTTCCAAGTCAACCAGCGGTTTTCCCGTTCTCCTGCTTTTTGCATTCTCCTTTTCTAGTCCTCCTGGTTTTGATCCTTACCTGTTTCTGGACTTTGTACCCACCGGCCTGTCTGCCTCTCTGTACCTCCTGGACTCTGATCTAGTTTTGACCTTTTTGCCTGTCCACGACCATTCTCTTGCCTACCCCTTTGGATTAATAAACATTGTAAGACTCTGCCTCCTGTGTCTGCATTTGGGTCTCACCTTGTGCTTTGATACTTAATGCGTTTGAGCCAATCAGTTGTGTTGTGACAACGTAGGTACGACCATTCTCAGTCAATACGGAACATTAAGAACTTTGAAAGTTTCTTTCAAGTGCAGTCACAAAAACCATCAAGCACTAAGATAAATGCTTCAGAGTTCAAGTTTTTATTTATTTTATTTTACCTTTATTTAACCAGGTAGGCAAGTTGAGAACAAGTTCTCATTTACAATTGCGACCTGGCCAAGATAAAGCAAAGCAGTTCGACAGATACAACGACACAGAGTTACACATGGAGTAAAACAAACATACAGTCAATAATACAGTATAAACAAGTCTATATACAATGTGAGCAAATGAGGTGAGAAGGGAGGTAAAGGCAAACAAAGGCCATGGTGGCAAAGTAAATACAATATAGCAAGTAAAACACTGGAATGGTAGTTTTGCAATGGAAGAATGTGCAAAGTAGAAAAAAAAAAATAATGGGGTGCAAAGGAGCAAAATAAATTAATTAATTAAATTCAGTTGGGAAAGAGGTAGTTGTTTGGGCTAAATTATAGGTGGGCTATGTACAGGTGCAGTAATCTGTGAGCTGCTCTGACAGTTGGTGCTTAAAGCTAGTGAGGGAGATAAGTGTTTCCAGTTTCAGAGATTTTTGTAGTTCGTTCCAGTCATTGGCAGCAGAGAACTGGAAGGAGAGGCGGCCAAAGAAAGAATTGGTTTTGGGGGTGACTAGAGAGATATACCTGCTGGAGCGTGTGCTACAGGTGGGAGATGCTATGGTGACCAGCGAGCTGAGAGGGCCAGCCAACGAGAGCGTACAGGTCGCAATGGTGGGTAGTATATTGGGCTTTGGTGACAAAACGGATTGCACTGTGATAGACTGCATCCAATTTGTTGAGTAGGGTATTGGAGGCTATTTTGTAAATGACATCGCCAAAGTCGAGGATTGGTAGGATGGTCAGTTTTACAAGGGTATGTTTGGCAGCATGAGTGAAGGATGCTTTGTTGCGAAATAGGAAGCCAATTCTAGATTTAACTTTGGATTGGAGATGTTTGATATGGGTCTGGAAGGAGAGTTTACAGTCTAACCAGACACCTAATTATTTGTAGTTGTCCACGTATTCTAAAGTAACAGACACATCTCAACACCAACTGTGCAGAGGAGACTGTGTGAATCAGGCCTTCATTGTCGAATTTCTGCAAAGAAACCACTACTAAAGGACACCAATAAGAAGATACTTGCTTGGGCTAAGAAACACCAGCAATGGACATTAGACCGGTGGAAATTTGTCCTTTGGTCTGGAGTCCAAATTGGCCATTTCTGGTTCCAACCGCCGTGTCTTTGTGAGACGCGGTGTGGGTGAATGGATGATCTCTGCATGTGTATTTCCCACCATGATGCATGGAGGTGGTGTGATGGTGTGGGGGTGCTTTGCTGGTGACACTGTCTGTGATTTATTTAGAATTCAAGACACCCTTAACCAGCATGGCTACCACAGAATTCTGCAGCGATACGCCATCCCATCTGGTTTGAGCTTAGTCCCACTATAATTAGTTTTTCAACAGGACAATGACCCAACACACCACATATGATATGTAAGGGCTATTTTACCAAGAAGGAAAGTGATTAGGTGCTGCATCAGATGACCTGGCCTCCACAATCCCCGACCTCAACCAAATTGAGATGGTTTGGGATGAGTCGGACCGCAGAGTGATGGAAAAGCAGCCAACAAGTGCTCAGCATATGTGGGAAATCTTTGAAGACGGTTGGAAAATAATTCCAGGTGAAGCTGGTTGAGAGAATGCCAAGAGTGTGCAAAGCTGTCATCAAGGAAAAGGGTGGTTATTTGAAGAATCTCAAATATAAAATATATTTTAATTGTTTTACACTTTTCTGGTTACTACATGATTCCATATGTGTTATTACATAGTTTTATGTCTTCTATTAGTCTACAATGTAGAAAATAGTACAAATAAATAAAAACCCTTGAATGAGTAGGTGTTCTAACCGGTAGTGTACATATAAATATATGGATGAGCGATGACCGAGCGGCATAGGCAAGATGCAATAGATTGTATTGAATACAGTATACACATGAGAGATGAGATGAGAAATGCAAGATATGCAAACATCTCTTTCAAATACTAATTGTAGTCTCCCTATGGGGCCACACCCTTTTAGGCAGAGTCACAGGAAGCTCCAGTCACACAGTCTGTCAGAACCCCACTCCTTATAAGGCGCCACGCTTCCATCCTCTACATTTATGATTTGTTTTTTTTTTCCTTACTGCAAAGGTAAGATCTCTATCTCTCTTCAGCATGACTTGAACTACTTCTGTCCTGCTTAACTATTCACAGGTGACCTGTTCAGCCACGGAGCCAGGACTAGCTCCGTAGCTAAGGTCGGCCAGCAAACGATTAAAGCTCACTCTTTCTGCTAGTTATTTCTACCTACACTTAGTAGCATTACTTCTCTCCTCGATTAGCTTACCAGCAGCTGCACTGGCTAGGCTAACTGGTTTTGCCTCTCCGTACTACGGTTGTGGGAGATTTTCAGCTTATAGAGGAACACCCCCACACGGTGCACTTCGGCTAACGAAGTGCTAACTACAGCTAGGCGTTTAACCCACTAGGCTGCTACTAGCTAGCAAAGCTGTACAGGCCCCATGTTCAGGCTTTGATTAGTACACATGTAACAGTATAACTTTAGACCGTACCCTCGCGTGAACCAGGGACCCTCTGCACACATCAACAACAGACACCCACGAAGCATCGTTACCCATCGCTCCACAAAAGCCGCGGCCCTTGTAGAGCAAGGGGAACCACTACTTCAAGGTCTCAGAGCAAGTGACTTCACCGATTTAAACGCTATTTAGCGCGCACCACCGCTAACTAAGCTAGCCGTTTCACATCCGTTACACACACACGACCTGGCTGACAGAACAGTCTCTCTCTCTGAGGTACAGCTACACCTTCCCCGTACTGGGCGAACTAAGTCAAGCACTCAAATTCCTGGAATTAATAGTTTAAGTTAAACTGACCAGTTACACAGCAGGGAAGTAAGGTCAAAAGAGGCTCTCTAGACCGAATGGCAACATGGTTCTCTTCAGCTAACACTGTGCTAGCTATAGCTAAGCTAGTAATCCACTGGGTGACTCTAAAACCAAGGCAGCTCCTGCGTAAAGGCTAGTTTTCACAAACTGTAGCCAAAGCTGGGCTAAAACATGGTTGTTCTGGGCACAAGTGCCCTCCAAGCTAAAGCTCTCCCCTCAGTACCGCTTTAAGTTCAAGCCGAGGCTGGACTGGTAAATATCAGTTTCCACCATGCACTGTCCTCACTTCATGCTTACAGCACCCTACCTCCAGAAATATATCACTCTATGTCCCCTTGCAAAGGGGCACAGAGCCATGATATGTCATATAAAATCCTACCTCTGTGAACAGCTCTCAGCGTCCAGGGGCTCCAGACCCCATCGACGCAGTCCTGGGTCAAGCTGTCCTTCACTGCAGCCTCTTTGAAGTCCTGACCTAGGGATCCTTCTCCAGAGGCGGAGCGGAGCAGGGCACAGCTCATACAGTGTTCGGCCCTGCACCTTCTCGGGCAGAAGACAGACCACCCCCAAAGCGGACGAGGGGTGCATCTGTTTTCCAGAGTTGGGCTTGACAAGAGAACTGTCTGCTGGGTGCCGCCCCAAGGGGCATGACGCCTCCCATTAATTTGGCACGGGTATGCTACCCTGGTGAGGTTGAGGGTTTCTTTGCTACCTTGTTCAAGACCACTCATGGGCATCACTTGCAGCATCTCTGTATAGAGACATATTATCTGGTACATTAGTTACCCCTCATTTATTTTGAGACTTCAACAAGATGGGACCCTGATGTCTTATAATGAATGGGGTTCCCCACTTTTCACTATGCTTCCTGTCTGTTTCTGATAGATGTTGTGTGATTGTAGCTTTCTGTGACTGCCTAGAAGGGCGTGTTCCCATAGTGAGAGACCTCAATCATATTATCAGTGAACCAGGGTTACGCAAGCAACCTTAAATCACAGCTGTTAGGTGTCTACTGTACAACCTTCTTAAAGATGCGTTAATGGTTTTGCATAATTTCAGCCGGTAGTTTTGAAAGTAGCACTCACACCAAAATGTGTTCCCAAAAATCGTGCACAATTGTGTACAACGTCATCCATGTTGTATGATATGTTACATCCTGAAAAAAAGAATATATATATATATACACACAGAGTATACCAAACATTAGGAACACCTTCTTAATATTGAGTTACACCCCTCCCCTTTTAACCTCAGAACAGACTCAATTTGTCGGGGCATGACAAGGTCTACAAGGTGTCGAAAGCATGCCACAGGGATGCTGGCCCTTGTTGACTCCAATGCTTCCCACAGTTGTGTCAAGTTGGCTGGATGTCCTTTGGGTGGTGGACCGTTCTTGATACACACAGGAAACTTGAGTGTGAAAAACCCAGCAGCGTTGCAGTTCTTGACACAAACCGGTGGAAAACTCATTGGCTTTTCAAAATGTCATCAACATAAGAGCATTTCCTCTTATTTTCACCCAACTCTTTAATAAAAATAAAAAAATATTACCCCTTTTTTGTGGTATCCAATTGCTTTTTAGTAGCTACTATCTTGTCTCATCGCTACAACTTCCGTACAGGCTCGGGAGAGACGAAGGTTGAAAGTCATGCGTCCTCCACTAGGCCAATTGTGCATCACCCCACAGACCTCTCGGTCGTGACAGAGCCTGGGCGCAAACCCAGAGTCTTTGATGGCATAGCTGGCGCTGCAGTACAGCGCCCTTAACCACTGCGCCACCCGGGAGGATTCACCCAACTTTGAACCTAAATCCAATGACACGGAAACATTTTTTGTTGAGTTCTAGTTGAATTCACGTTAGTTGCAACTCAAACAAATGAAAATCAAAACTAGATGTTGAACTGACGTCTGTACCCATTGGGCTGCCTCGATCA
The DNA here is from genome assembly GCF_018296145.1 of Oncorhynchus tshawytscha. NCBI lineage: Eukaryota > Metazoa > Chordata > Actinopteri > Salmoniformes > Salmonidae > Oncorhynchus > Oncorhynchus tshawytscha. The sequence goes on from NC_056440.1 coordinate 57,046,177, forward strand.
GTGAGAAAATATTTAAAATAGACAAGATGGCTGCATGTTGTATTACTTTGTGGAGCAAAACATGTATTAATAAAAAATAAAAAAAAAACGAAACACCTGCAACTGAACACTGACATTTTAGAAGATACATGTTTGGCCGAATTGAGAACGAAAATAGTATCCCTAAGTTAAGATTGGTCTAAAATTCTCTGCGCTACCACAAACAGTACCTATCCTGTAACAGATCAAGGAGCATCACATTAGCCCCTTACAATCGGCTAGCTACCCTCCCCCACAACTACACACACAGCCCCAGGAAGATGGAAGCAGAAACGCATCTTTAAAAAAAATATATATATTATTCAATAAAGGGTGAGTCAAGAACAAAATCACACAAGGGTGTGTAGGGAAATATGACAGAGACAAAAGGAGTGGTAGAGAAAGCTTGTTTTGTTTATAGTAAAGATAGGCAACTACAGCCCTCGGGGCCTGATTGATGTCACACTTTTCCCCCAATCCCTAATAGCAAACACACCTGATAAATCGAACTGCATTCCAAACTGAAGACCATGATTAGTGGCCTTCAATTTATTGGAGTTATGGTAGATGTGTTAGCAAAGTCTGGGGCAAAATTGGAGTGCCCATCCACTGGCACACAAGGTTGAATCAACGTTGTTTCCACATCATCGCAATTAAATTACGTTGAAATATGGAATAGATGTGGAATAGACGTTGAATGGACGTCTGTGCCCAGTGGGCACCTCTGCTTTAGAGCTTAGCTCTGACTGCAGGGTTCCTGCATCGTGCTCAAACTCAGTGCACACCTTCAGCTTGAGAAGCCACATTTCAACCATCAACGGTCCAAGTACACCAGACTTTTTAACTACTCTAGAACAATTTTATGAATGGCAACATTTTCTAGACGTCACAATGGTCTCTGGGGTGTAACTCGATTTGCTAATGTAACACTTGTGAGTTATGTTTGTTGGAATCAAAAAACTAGAATTCATTACATCCTTTTTGGGGGTTGAAATGATGTGGAAACAACATTGATTCAATCAGATTTTGCCAAGTGGGAGGTGTGTCATTTGGGTCCTCTCCAAGGTCGACCCAAATAGTAAATGCTTAATGTGCTGTAATTTGCGCATGCAGGGCCAGATTAACAAATCATAAGCCCTGGGGCTTTTTTTTTTTCTTCAGCCCTGCAAGTTATAAGGCCAGTGTTTCATAAACGTCACTGTGGAAAAGTTCATATGTTGATATGATTCAGTTTTCTGCCACATGACTGGTTTTACATTTGTTGTAAGGATCGACGCTGGAGACGAGAAGCGGGTACAGGGAGTGAACATTTAATGAACAGCGGACATGAAACAGAAATTAAACCTCAACGTAAAGCAACCTTCTCATTTAAAAAAGTCTTTATATGCATTACAATGGTAGATGTAACGTCCTCCCCCACCTGTGGATGTCAGGCCCTCATACCACCCTCATGGAGACTGTTTCTGACCGTTTGAGCAGACACATGCACATTTGTGGCCTGCTGGATGTCTGGCAGTGCTCCTCCTTGCACAAAGCCGGAGGTAGCGGTCCTGCTGCTGGGTTGCTGCCCTCCTACGGCCTCCTCCACATCTCCTGATGTACTGGCCTGTCTCCTGGTAGCGCCTCCATGCTCTGGACACTACGCTGACAGACACAGCAAACCTTCTTGCCACAGCTCGCATTGATGTGCCATCCTGGATGAGCTGCACTACCTGAGCCACTTGTGTGGGTTATAGACTCCGTCTCATGCTACCACTAGAGTGAAAGCACCGCCGGCATTCAAAAGTGACCAAAACATCAGCCAAGAAGCATAGGAACTGAGAAGTGGTCTGTGGTTATCACCTGCAGAACCACTCCTTTATTGGGGGTGTCTTGCTAATTGCCTATAATTTCCACCTGTTGTCTATTCCATTTGCACAACAGCATGTGAAATTTATTGTCAATCAGTGTTGCTTCCTAAGTGGACAGTTTGATTTCACAGAAGTGTGATTGACTTGGAGTTACATTGTGTTGTTTAAGTGTTCCCTTTATTTTTTTGAGCAGTGTATATTTTATATTTGAGATTCTTCAAATAGCCACCCTTAGCATTGATGACAGCTTTGCACACTCTTGGCATTCTCGCAACCGGCTTCATGAGTTATTTTCCTGGAATACATTTCAATTAACAGGTGTGCCTTCTTAAAAATGTATTTGTGGAATGTATTTCTTTCTTAATGTCACACCCTGATGAGTTTCACCTGTCCTCGTTATTGTCTCCACCCCCTCCAGATGTTGCTTGTTTTCCCCAGTCTATTTATCCCTGCGTTTCCTTTCTCTTTGTGCCTTGTATGTTTCCAAGTCAACCAGCGGTTTTCCCGTTCTCCTGCTTTTTGCATTCTCCTTTTTCTAGTCCTCCTGGTTTTGATCCTTACCTGTTTCTGGACTTTGTACCCACCGGCCTGTCTGCCTCTCTGTACCTCCTGGACTCTGATCTAGTTTTGACCTTTTTGCCTGTCCACGACCATTCTCTTGCCTACCCCTTTGGATTAATAAACATTGTAAGACTCTGCCTCCTGTGTCTGCATTTGGGTCTCACCTTGTGCTTTGATACTTAATGCGTTTGAGCCAATCAGTTGTGTTGTGACAACGTAGGTACGACCATTCTCAGTCAATACGGAACATTAAGAACTTTGAAAGTTTCTTTCAAGTGCAGTCACAAAAACCATCAAGCACTAAGATAAATGCTTCAGAGTTCAAGTTTTTATTTATTTTATTTTACCTTTATTTAACCAGGTAGGCAAGTTGAGAACAAGTTCTCATTTACAATTGCGACCTGGCCAAGATAAAGCAAAGCAGTTCGACAGATACAACGACACAGAGTTACACATGGAGTAAAACAAACATACAGTCAATAATACAGTATAAACAAGTCTATATACAATGTGAGCAAATGAGGTGAGAAGGGAGGTAAAGGCAAACAAAGGCCATGGTGGCAAAGTAAATACAATATAGCAAGTAAAACACTGGAATGCAAGACGTCCTCCAGCGATGTCTCAACTTTTACCTTTGAGCGATATCCCAACTATAAATACAGTAAAGTACACAGGTTACAAAATACATGTTTAACAAAGTAGTGTTTTTTGGACACGTTTTAGTCATTCAAGGTGTTGGTCTGATGGGAGTCTGTGATGTCATCTTGCTTGAGGAACAATAAAGGAAACCTAGAAAACAAAGGAAAGCCCCCACTTTTGCTGTGTCATGACTTACCTGGACCAGCTATTGAGATGTGCCTCTAAGTAAATCGGGTATTACATGAGGTGAAAAGCAGACGAGTGCCATTTTAAGAAAATAAAAAGCAATGTATTTACATTCACATATCAAACTGTTTACACTAAACAGACCTAAAACAACTATCTAGGTTTGTTGCATGAAGAAATGAGGCACTCTCTCCTGTAAAAATAGTTAATCACAGTCAGTCCCAACCTCTCCTGTAAAACTAGTTATTCAGTGGGTTCCCTCCTCCTGTAAAACTATTTGGCCTCAGGGAATTGTACGTTACTTTAATAAAGAATTGAAGACAAAAACATTTCATGAACTGATTAAAATTTATTAAAACTTGTAAGGTAATTGTATTAATAAGTACAGTGTACCAACTTCTGAGGGAATAAACTCTACCGTTTATTTTAATAGGGCAACCAAAATTGTGCTATGGCTATCACTAATACCCGGCACCCGAGGGCTGGTGTTGCCCATCCCTACTCTAAACAAACCACATTTTCTCTGCCACTCCTTGTGTCCCAACACCTCCTTGTGACATTTTTTTGGACACACCCTTTATGGTACACTGAAAAAAAGTGGGGACTGGAAGAGGTGTTTCTGTTTCCATTGAGTGCAGAACATCTTTCCTGGGGCTGTGTGTGGTTGGGGGGTAGCACAGAGAATTTTCAACCAACCTTAACTTGTTGATACTTTCTTTGTTTTTGTAATTAAAGATAGAATGTTCTGTGCACTCTCACTAGATAGAAGTGTGTGGCTCAGTGCCAGATTTTCTACATAAAATACACAAAGATAGTATCAGCAATTCTCAATCAGATGAGGCACACCTGGTCTCGTTCAATTATAGATGTTCCTCAGATTGAGAGTGATTTCCATATCTTTCATTGCTCATGGTGTAACGATGTGCTGTTGTTTTTTCAAACACACCGCAAACAAAAAGCTGCCACCATTGTGGACGCAGTGTAGACAATGGTGGTAAATCTCATTCAAATGTAATTTCATTCATAAATGCGGCCACTTAAGTTGTGTGGATATCTTTCAAGTTCATATTTAGATTTAGAGGAACTGACATGAATTGGAGCATGACCAGGCTTCGTCTGCACTCAGGTGGAACAACGGATATGTCATGCATTTGTCAACAACCGTTGTGCCAATTAATGCGTATCACAACGGTCGAGAGGTGCGTACACACTGTTACCTACATCCGTTGTTAAACTTGAGTGATGACTAAGCCCAAGAGGTTTTGTAACTTCACATGATTAAGCCTGTGTCAATACAGATTGGAATGTTTGATATCCTTTTTTACTGTACACTGTTGATGGTAGTTGATGCCAAAGCTAATCATTGAATGTCCTACTACAAGGACTCGGTCAGCTTGACAAACTTCTGTGTCATATGAACACACGCACCCACACACATACCAGGGATTGCCAGGGCGGGTACAGTGACTGAATGCAACAAAAAAGAAAACAACACAGCGACATGATCACACAGCACACCCTCCGCCTCTCAATCACACACTTGCTCACTCACGCACTCACTTAATCACATAGTTTAGCTTTATAATTATCCTCATTTAAGATAATCGGGCCTCTATTTCAGGAGAGGAATGACATGCATGACCTTCTGGCTCTCCTCTCTGCTCGGGCCCAGCAGAGCAGGCCCAGCTCTAACAGTGGCCTTCTCTACAGGCTGTCCTGCTCCGCTCCCCTTTTGGCACCAGCTCCTGCCCCAACAAAAGAGGATTCCTCTGAGAGTTCCTACTGATATCACACATAGTCGCACACTTGATTTAGGTTAGTGTATGATAAAGACTGTCATTAAAGCAAAATTGATAAGATCTTCCAAGCACACCTCTGCCAGCCACACCACCACTGCCCTTGACAGCTTTTCCGTTGGATCCATCAAGAAATGAGGTTGCCTCATCTTTGACCACGGCTGATGGACAGAGCCCATTAGAGCTGCCAGTGATGTCCTACTGGCCAGGCACCACAGAGAGGAAGAGATCCTGAAGTGGGTAGATCTGCTTTGCTCTTAACACGAGCCCAGAGAAGCTCCTAGAGACACACAGCTGTGACATTATGTTACTGCAGAGAGTAAAATGGTCAGTGTCCCAGTCACGTTCCCTTCCACCTGCACTTACACAGCAGAACGCCTCACCAATTCAAGGATGCCTTTTTTAGGATTTTGCTGCCAGCTGCCTTCTTTCAATGGAAGCTGGAGGCCTCGAAGCAGAGGGAGGTAGTGAGGAAGGAGCGAACTGAGGAAAGAGAAAATCCTTAGAGCAACAGGTTCTGCCACCAGTCACTGAATCAAGGCCCCAACAGCAATCACACACCGGCTTTCCTTGAGTGGCAGGAAAATATCTACTGCCTAGCCAAAGTGTTTTCCCTTTACCTGGCACAGTGCATTGGCGGGAACGCCAACAGACTGCCTTTTATGAGACTGAAAAGTAGAGATGGATGGTGGGTAAGGGGGAGTGACTCTACAGACACACACACACTGAAATAAATTGGAGCTGAAGATATATTTCCATTGATGGAAGTGGTTTGGACTCTTGTTTGATTTGTATTTATTTCACAGGTACTGTTCATTCTTTTACATTACTGTACATACATTGCTGTATATGAAGGTACATTTAAAAAAAAAATATCACTATATATTATCAGTGCTGTAAAGTACTTAAGTAAAACTACTTTAAAATACTACTTAAGTCGATTTTAAGTCTGTACTTTACTAGTCATGTTTTTGACAAATTTGACTTTTAACTTTACTATATTCCTAAAGAAAATATTGTACTTTTCCTCAAGTAGTATTTTACTGGGTGACCTTCACTTCTACTCGAACATTTTTCTATTAATGTAACTTTATTTTTATTCAAGTAGGATTTCATTAAATTACACATCTGTAACGGCTTTCTTCTGTGGACGAAGGAGAGGACCAAAACGCAGCGTGGTTAGTGTTCATCATGTTTAATGAAGACGATAAACGTGAACACTACAAAATACAAAACAACAAATGTGAAAAAAATGAAACAGTTCTGTCTGGTGCAGCCACACGAAGACAACCACCCACAAAACAGGCTACCTAAATATGGTTCCCAATCAGAGACAATGACTAACACCTGCCTCTGATTGAGAACCATATCAGGCCAAACATAGAAACAGGAAAACTGGACACACAACATAGAATGCCCACTCAGCCCAAGTCCTGACCAACACTAAAACAATGAAAACTCAAAAGAACTATGGTCAGAACGTGACAACATCAACATAAAGCAATCTTCTTGTTTTTTTTATATTGTCTTTATATGCATTACAGTGGTAGATGTAACGTCCTCCAAATCAAATCAAATCAAAATCAAATCAAATTTTATTTGTCACATACACATGGTTAGCAGATGTTAATGCGAGTGTAGCGAAATGCTTGTGCTTCTAGTTCCGACAATGCAGTAATAACGAGCAAGTAATCTAACTAACAATTCCAAAAAAAAACTACTGTCTTATACACAGTGTAAGGGGATAAAGAATATGTACATAAGGATATATGAATGAGTGATGGTACAGAGCAGCATAGGCAAGATACAGTAGATGATATCGAGTACAGTATATACATATGAGATAAGTATGTAAACCAAGTGGCATAGTTAAAGTGGCTAGTGATACATGTATTACATAAGGATGCAGTCGATGATATAGAGTACAGTATCAACGTATGCATATGAGATGAACAATGTAGGGTAAGTAACATTATATAAGGTAGCATTGTTTAAAGTGGCTAGTGATATATTTACATAATTTCCCATCAATTCCCATGATTAAAGTGGCTGGAGTAGAGTCAGTGTCATTGACAGTGTGTTGGCAGTAGCCACTCAATGTTAGTGGTGGCTGTTTAACAGTCTGATGGCCTTGAGATAGAAGCTGTTTTTCAGTCTCTCGGTCCCAGCTTTGATGCACCTGTACTGACCTCGCCTTCTGGATGACAGCGGGGTGAACAGGCAGTGGCTCGGGTGGTTGATGTCCTTGATGATCTTTATGGCCTTCCTGTAGCATCGGGTGGTGTAGGTGTCCTGGAGGGCAGGTAGTTTGCCCCCGGTGATGCGTTGTGCAGACCTCACTACCCTCTGGAGAGCCTTACGGTTGAGGGCGGTGCAGTTGCCATACCAGGCGGTGATACAGCCCGCCAGGATGCTCTCGATTGTGCATCTGTAGAAGTTTGTGAGTGCTTTTGGTGACAAGCCGAATTTCTTCAGCCTCCTGAGGTTGAAGAGGCGCTGCTGCGCCTTCCTCACGATGCTGTCTGTGTGAGTGGACCAATTCAGTTTGTCTGTGATGTGTATGCCGAGGAACTTAAAACTTGCTACCCTCTCCACTACTGTTCCATCGATGTGGATGGGGGTGTTCCCTCTGCTGTTTCCTGAAGTCCACAATCATCTCCTTAGTTTTGTTGACGTTGAGTGTGAGGTTATTTTCCTGACACCACACTCCGAGGGCCCTCACCTCCTCCCTGTAGGCCGTCTCGTCGTTGTTGGTAATCAAGCCTACCACTGTTGTGTCGTCCGCAAACTTGATGATTGAGTTGGAGGCGTGCATGGCCACGCAGTCGTGGGTGAACAGGGAGTACAGGAGGGGGCTCAGAACGCACCCTTGTGGGGCCCCAGTGTTGAGGATCAGCGGGGAGGAGATGTCGTTGCCTACCCTCACCACCTGGGGGCGGCCCGTCAGGAAGTCCAGTACCCAGTTGCACAGGGCGGGGTCGAGACCCAGGGTCTCGAGCTTGATGACGAGCTTGGAGGGTACTATGGTGTTGAATGCCGAGCTGTAGTCGATGAACAGCATTCTCACATAGGTATTCCTCTTGTCCAGATGGGTTAGGGCAGTGTGCAGTGTGGTTGAGATTGCATCGTCTGTGGACCTATTTGGGCGGTAAGCAAATTGGAGTGGGTCAAGGGTGTCAGGTAGGGTGGAGGTGATATGGTCCTTGACTAGTCTCTCAAAGCACTTCATGATGACGGATGTGAGTGCTACGGGGCGGTAGTCGTTTAGCTCAGTTACCTTAGCTTTCTTGGGAACAGGAACAATGGTGGCCCTCTTGAAGCATGTGGGAACAGCAGACTGGTATAGGGATTGGTTGAATATGTCCGTAAACACACCGGCCAGCTGGTCTGCGCATGCTCTGAGGGCGCGGCTGGGGATGCCGTCTGGGCCTGCAGCCTTGCGAGGGTTAACACGTTTAAATGTCTTACTCACTTCGGCTGCAGTGAAGGAGAGACCGCATGATTCCGTTGCAGGCCGTGTCAGTGGCACTGTATTGTCCTCAAAGCGGGCAAAAAAGTTATTTAGTCTGCCTGGGAGCAAGACATCCTGGTCCGTGACTGGGCTGGGTTTCTTCCTGTAGTCCGTGATTGACTGTAGACCCTGCCACATACCTCTTGTGTCTGAGCCGTTGAATTGAGATTCTACTTTGTCTCTGTACTGGCGCTTAGCTTGTTTGATAGCCTTGCGGAGGGAATAGCTGCACTGTTTGTATTCAGTCATGTTACCAGACACCTTGCCCTGATTAAAAGCAGTGGTTCGTGCCTTCAGTTTCACACGAATGCTGCCATCAATCCATGGTTTCTGGTTAGGGAATGTTTTAATCGTTGCTATGGGAACGACATCTTCAACGCACGTTCTAATGAACTCGCACACCGAATCAGCGTATTCGTCAATGTTGTTGTCTGACGCAATACGAAACATCTCCCAGTCCACGTGATGGAAGCAGTCTTGGAGTGTGGAATCAGCTTGGTCGGACCAGCGTTGGACAGACCTTAGCGTGGGAGCTTCTTGTTTTAGTTTCTGTCTGTAGGCAGGGATCAACAAAATGGAGTCGTGGTCAGCTTTTCCGAAAGGGGGCGGGGCAGGGCCTTATATGCGTCGCGGAAGTTAGAGTAACAATGATCCAGGGTCTTTCCACCCCTGGTTGCGCAATCAATATGCTGATAAAATTTAGGGAGTCTTGTTTTCAGATTAGCCTTGTTAAAATCCCCAGCTACAATGAATGCAGCCTCCGGATAAATCGTTTCCAGTTTGCAGAGAGTTAAATAAAGTTCGTTCAGAGCCATCGATGTGTCTGCTTGGGGGATATATACAGCTGTGATTATAATCGAAGAGAATTCTCTTGGTAGATAATGCGGTCTACAAATGCAAGACGTCCTCCAGCGATGTCTCAACTTTTACCTTTGAGCGATATCCCAACTATAAATACAGTAAAGTACACAGGTTACAAAATACATGTTTAACAAAGTAGTGTTTTTTGGACACGTTTTAGTCATTTAAGGTGTTGGTCTGATGGGAGTCTGATGTCATCTTGCTTGAGGAACAATAAAGGAAACCTAGAAAACAAAGGAAAGCCCCCACTTTTGCTGTGTCATGACTTACCTGGACCAGCTATTGAGATGTGCCTCTAAGTAAATCAGGTATTACATGAGGTGAAAAGCAGACGAGTGCCATTTTAAGAAAATAAAAAGCAATGTATTTACATTCACATATCAAACTGTTTACACTAAACAGACCTAAAACAACTCTCTAGGTTTGTTCAATTAGTCAGTACAGGATAGGTACTGTTTGGGGTAGCACAGAGAATTTTCAACCAACCTTAACTTGTCGACGCTCTCTTTGTTCTTGATTCGGCCAAACATACATCTTCTAAATTGTCCGTGTCCAGTTGCAGTTGTTTCGTTATTAAAATAAATACATGTTTTGCTGCATGAAGTAATACAACATCTTGTCCATTTCAAATCTTCTCTCATTGAGAGACTCAGCCCACTGGGCACAGACATCAGTTCAACGTCTAGAGAACAAATTTTTGCTACAGTGCCTTGCAAAGGTATTCATCCCCTTTGGCGTTTTCCTATTTTGTTGCATTACAACCTGTAATTTAAATTGATTTCTATTTGGATGTAATGTATTGGACATACAAAATAGTCAAAATTGGTGAAGTGAAAAACTTGTTTCAAAACATTTAAAAATGGAAAAGTGGTGCGTGCACATGTATTCACCCCCTTTGCTATGAAGCCCCTAAATAATACCTGGTGCAATCAATTATCTTCAGAAGTCACATAATTAGCTAAATAAAGTCCACCTTGTGTGCAATCTAAGTGTCACATGGTCTCAGTGTATATACACACACACACCTGTTCTGAAAGATTCCCAGAGTCTGCAACACCACCAAGCAAGGGGCACATGAAGACCAAGGAGCTCTCCAAACAGGTCAGGGACAAAGTTGTGGAGAATTACAGATCAGGGTTGGGTTATAAAAAAATATACAAAACTTTGAACATCCCGTGGAGCACCATTAAATCCATTATTTAAAAAATTGAAAGAATATGGCACCACAACAAACCTGCCAAGAGAGGGCCGCCCACCAAAATTCACAGACCAGGCAAGGAGGGCATCAATCAGAGAGGCAACAAAGACACCGAAGATAACCCTGAAGGAGCTGCAAAGCTCCACAGCGGAAATTGGAGTATCTGTCCATAGGACCACTTTAAGCTGTACACTCCGCAGAGCTGGGCTTTATGGAAGAGTGTCCAGAAAAAAGCCATTGCTTAAAAACAAGCAAACACGTTTGGTGTTTGCCAAATGGCATGTGGGAGACTCCCCAAACAAATGGAAGAAGGTACTCTGGTCAGATGAGACAAATGTAGCTTTTTGGCCATCAAGTAATCGTTATGTCTGAAGACTTGGACGGAGATTCACCTTCCAGCAGGACAATGACTCTAAGCATACTGCTAAAGCAACACTCGAGTGGATTAAGGGGAAACATTTAAATATCTTGGAATGGCTTAGTCAAAGCCCAGTGGCTAGATGTGCCAAGTTTATAGAGAGACACCCCAAGAAACTTGCAGCTGTAATTGTTGCAAAATGTGGCTCTACAAAGTATTGACTTTGGATGGGAGGGGGTGAATAGTTATGCACGCTCAAGTTCTGTTTGTGTTATTTCGTGTTTGTTTCTCCAAATATATTTTGCATCCTCAAAGTGTTAGGCATGTTGTGTAAATAAAACGACACAAACCCCCCCAAACATCTATTTCAAATTCCAGGTGGCAAGGCAACAAAATATGCAAAAATGCCAAGGGGGTGAAAACTTTTGCAAGTATGTCATGACTTACCTGGACCACCTGTTGTGATGTGCCTCTAAGTACATCAGGTATTACATGAGGTGAAAAGCAGACGAGTGGCATTAAGAAAATAAAAATATTTAAGAAAATATTTACATTCACATCAAACTGTTGACACTAAACAGACCTAAAACAACCCTAGGTTTGTTGCATGAAGAAATTAAATAGGTGTTGATCATGAAGCATCTAACTTCCGAGGTAGAATATTGAAAGTGTGTTCATCTTCAGATATTTATTTTTTACTTTACAACTCACAGGATATAGATGCCTTGCTCTGAGGAGGCTATCAGTAAGACCCAGATGCAGAGCGTGTCGAAGTAACAACGTTTATTACCTCAACAGAAGCAAAGGTACAGGACGGCAGGCAGGCTCAGGAGCCAGCAGAGTGGTCAGGCAGGCGAGTTCAGGGTAAGGGTCAAGGGTCAAAAACCAGGAGGGCGAGAAAAAGTCTGGGAAAAAACAGGAGCTGACAGTACAAACGCTGGTAAGGTTGACAAACAGAACACAGGTATAAGGACACAGGGGAAGATGGGCGACACCGGAAGGGGGGTGGGGGGGTGAAACAGATCAGGGCAAGACAGAGGCATTCAGTTCATCAGTTGGTCCCCGCCTCTCCTGTAAAACTAGTTATTCAGTGGGTTCCCTTCTCTAAAACGATTTGGTCTCAAAGACGTTTACGTTCTTATAATAAAGAATAGAAGACAAAAACCTTTCATAAACTGATTTAAAGTTTAAACCTGTAATAAGTGTTTTAAAACAGTAAACATTTATCATATGATTCATTTTGAGTACTGTGTAACAAGTATTGTAAGTACTATGTGCTGTGTAACAAGTATTGGCCGGCCCCCAAGGGCTGGTGTTGCCTCTTCCTACTTTGAACAAACCAACATTTCTCTGCCACTCATATTGTCTTTGTCATATTTCCCTACACTTGTGAAACATCAAATCAAATTTTTTGGGACACAATGTGAGGACTGGAAGATGCGTTTCTGTTTCCATTGAGTGCACAACATCTTTCTTGGGCTGTGTGTGTAGTTGTGGGGGAGAGTAGCTAGCAGACTAACAGGCTAATGGGTCCTAACATGGGTCCTCCTAATTCTCCATGGGAAGCAATTTGAGTGTCCTCCTCACACCATCAAACACTTGTCTAAACTACGTGTATTAACCATTTCCCATGCACTGTCATTTTCCTGTTGCCCCCCACACATGCTGTCATGACAAGGCTGAAATTAAAACAAGCTGGCAGATCCAACCCCTTAGAGCAGACAATGAGAAGGGACATTTTCTCACAGATAGAGAGTGTCAATCGAGATTGATAGAGCACCGCTGGATGTGGGGGTGATTTTTTTCAACTTGAACGGAATGCTGTGTTTTTTAATGTTATTTTTAAATCATCTCCCTGTCTAAGAATTCACAGTGTGTATTTATTTCATGAACATAGCTCAAAATATATATTTTTAATCATTTATTTCCCTGAGCCTCCTTTTGCCATTGAAATGCTCAGTCTGATCATGTGGGCATGTTCATACAAATTGAAAATATATTTACATACCGTACACAGCCCTGATTGGCGGACAGGTTCATCTACTCTAGAGCAGGCCTGAGCAATTATTTTCCATGGAGGGCCACATTAGAATATATTTTTGCCGTCGCGGGCCAGAATCTTATTACAGGATTATACATCATGTGTATGATTGTAAATCACGTCCAGATTTGCTACTTGTTTAACTTTTTAACATGCAGAGAAATAAACCACATCCTTGTTCTCCTTTTGGTAGGTATTTTCATTATAAAACATGCAATGAACTTCATGGAGGGAAAAGTACACTGTGCATTCAGCACCACGGACAGAACTCTTGTTAACGGGTAAGAGAGAGAGAGAGCTCAACATTACATTTAAATTACTCAATCAGTGTGAGGAGAAGTCTCTGATGGGCATTTACTAGAGCAGTGAAGTCAGGTATAGTTTCTGATGTCGCTATACGCAGGATTGCTGAGAGTCAGTAACAGATGATTTGTGCCTTGACTTGTTATGTTATATCTTGTTATATCTGTTCACATACATAGCTTGACACGAACATTACAAACATCTTCTGAGCATGACTCCTAATCTTTGGAAAGTAACGTTCATCGAGAGATGCATAGAACCTCATCAGTGACATTGTTTTGAATGGTTCTCCAATCGCTGCATCGGACTGAAGATCGATAAGCTCAAGTTGCAGGTCAGTGGGAGCGTTATCCACATTGAAGGTGAAAGGAGAGGAATACAATAGCATGTCATTGTCCAACACTTTGACATCCTCAAAACGACAAGAAAACTCACCATTCAAAGCGCGCATCAGTGATGTATACTTCTCTCGCTGATCATCTGAAAGGGAACAGACTAGTAGTGTCGGAAGGTGGGTGAGATTGTTGGTTTCTACTTGGCGGGTCAGGAGTCATTTTCCCTTGAAGGATTTGACAAGGCTGTACATCTGATGTGAAAAAAGGCCATTCCCTTCCCTCGTAGTTTGGAATTCAGTTCATTCATGAGGGCCATGATGTAAACGGTGAAGGTAAGCCCTGATACCGCAATAAATAAATATTTCTCTTTTTTTCCACTCTTGCTCGAACTGTCTACTTTCATTTTCTTTGAAAAACAATTTTTTTGCGCAATTTCTAGCTAGCTACTATTTGTAACTGTGACGTGTGTGTCAGTCTGTCAGTCTGTAACAGTTTTCTTGAGTTGAAGGAGAGGCGGACCAAAATGCAGCGTGGTTTCTATTCATGGTTCTTTAATGAAGAAAACTATACATGAATAGACTAACAAAACAATAAACATGTGAAAACCTACCCAGCCCTATCTGGCACAAACACAGAGACAGGAACAATCACCCACAAACCCCAACACCAAACAGGCTACCTAAATATGGTTCCCAATCAGAGACAATGACTAACACCTGCCTCTGATTGAGAACCATATCAGGCCAAACACAGAAACAGACAAACTAGACACACAACATAGAATGCCCACTCAGATCATACCCTGACCAAACAAAACATAGAAACATACAAAGCAAACTATGGTCAGTGTGTGACACAGTCACTCTGTCCTCGTGCAGTTGTTATTTATACGTGCCTTCAAAATAAATGTCCCACAAGCGGTGGGAGTTAAATCATTACACAAAGATGAGTATTCATTGGGCTTTTCATTTGAATAACAAATCCGTTTTTTCAAAACTTTACTATCGCAAATTCTTTATGTGATCTGAGCATGATTCCACGGGCCGTATTAAATCAGGTCGCGGGCCGCATACGACCCCTGGGCCGGCCTTTGCCCAGGCCAGCTTATCCCTTCAAAGATAGGAGGATACATATGCAAATAAAAGATGACTGGTCATTGGTCAGAATAATCCGATCAGATTGTGATGTCATGCTGTGGGCCAAAAACTCCATCCCACCTGAACAGGCTGAAATTCCAGGCATTTATTTTTTAAGCTCTTACACCTAAAAGGGCATTATCATAATTTTCACAATTTCAGAGTTATTTTGACCACATTGTGCGAAAATGTCATAAAAAACGGCACTGCCCCTTTAAAGGAATTGCTGTCCCAAAAATAGAAACATACACTACTCTCCTCTAGTACAGGGGCAGTGTAGTGGATTCTGGCTACTTCCATTTTGTGATGCTTTGGCTCTCCCCTTTCTGGAGACTTGGAGGCAAATATCACAGGCTAACTCTCAGACACACAAGTTAATCACTTTAGTTAGTGTGATGCCCTTAAGGGCAAGTGAAGTGTTATTTTATGGGGGATCCCTATGTCTATTCTAAACAGTAGTCATAAATGCCTTTCCACAAGTTGCCAGACATGGTGTTTTATGTTTGCACAATGTGATGATTTTAGAAAAAGCCGTGCCCTAACATGTGGGAGGCACTCTTTTCAGGTTATCCGACCACAGTATACTACCTCTCTAAAGTCCACTTGCAGCCATAAAGGCAGAGGAAAAACAAATACTCTAAAAGGCAACAACTGTGGGTGAAATCAGTAATACATTTTTAAAAGCTTCCCTATTGGAAGATAGTCTGTAAGAGACATCAAAGTGCCTGGGCATTATGTATTAAGGTAACATTTTGACATCAAGCTATTTTTTTTGTTGCCATGATTGACCCCAGTATGTGAGAGGTCATTATTAAATCATATTATCTACTGTTGTTAAGGCTTATTTATGAATGCATATTTGAATACCACACAGTTACAGTATGTCTGTTTTCAGCTGCTATACAAACCTCTGTCCATTTCAACATAACGAAACAAGCTAATGTTTAGTTCACTTATCACCTCTATTGGGGCGGTTAAGCTGAAAAATCATTCACTTTTTAATTAAAGCACCAAATTTGGCAGAGATGCTGTTTTATGTACCCTTAAAATAATTAATACTTTAATAATGGGAATTGATGGGAAATGATGTAAATATATAAACAATGCTACCTTATATAATGTTACTTACCCTACATTATTCATCTCATATGCATACGTATATACTGTACTCTATATCATCGACTGCATCCTTATGTAATACATGTAATACATGTATCACTAGCCACTTTAACTATGCCACTTTGTTTACATACTCATCTCATATGTATATACTGTACTCGATATCAGCTACTGTATCTTGCCTATGCTGCTCTGTACCATCACTCATTCATATATCCTTATGTACATATTCTTTATCCCCTTACACTGTGTATAAGACAGTAGTTTTGGAATTGTTAGTTAGATTACTTGTTGGTTATTACTGCATTGTCGGAACTAGAAGCACAAGCATTTCGCTACACTCGCATTAACATCTGCTAACCATGTGTATGTGACAAATAAAATTTGATTTGATTTGATTTGATAATTAGATATGGAGCCACCCCATATTTGGCCCCTGGGGTCGAGGCAGCCATATTTCAAAATGACCCGTACTGGTGTACCACTATTTTACAAACCTTTAATATACAAAAAGTTATGGCCTATAATTCTTGGCCTGGATCTCCGGAAAACCAAAAGATTTTGCAGTTTCACACAGTATGATACAACGAGGGTCAGATGAAAATACAGCAGTCGTGTAGGCCAAATTGTAGAAAAACAATATTTCTGGGATTTCTGGGATTGCATGTACAGCGGAGATGATATTGAACTAGCCGGATACCACACGGTACTCTACCCTTCACCTTAGAGACTGCTGCCCTATGTACAGTATATAGTCATGGAACACTGGTCACTTTAATAATGTTTACGTAGTGGTTTACCCACTTCATATGTAAATACTGTATTCTAGGAAAGACTCGTCTGTTATAACTACTGCTGTACACACCTTTTATATTCATATACTGTTCATACTGTCTGTACATACCTTCTCTATATACAGTGCCTTCGGGAAGTATTAACTTTTCACGTTTTGTTACATTACATTCTTATTCTAAAATGGATTAAGTAAAACAATTCCTTCAGCAATCTACACACAATACACCATTATGACAAAGCAACACCAGGTATTTTGAAAATGTATTAAAAACATAAATACCTTATTTACATAAGTATTATAACCCTTTGCTATGAGACTCAAAATTGAGTTCCGGTGCATTGAAATTGAGTTCCGGTGTTTCCATTGATCATCATTGAGATGTTTGTACAACTTCATTAGAATCCACCTGTGGTAAATTCAATTGATTGGACATGATTGGAAAGGCACACGCCTGTCTATATAATATCCCACAGTTGACAGTGCATGTCAGAGCAAAAAACAAGCCATGAGGTCAAAGGAATTGTCCGTAGATCTCCGAGACAGAATTGCGTCGAGGCAAAGATCTTGGGAAGGGTACCAAAACAATTCTGCAGCATTGAAGGTCCCCAATAACCCAGTGGACTCCATCGTTCTTAAATGAAAGTAATTTGGAACCACCAAGACTCTTCCTAAAGCTGGACAAACTGAGCAATCGTGACCAAGAACCCGATGGTCACTCTGACAGAGCTCCAGAGTACCTCTGTGGATATGGGAGAATCTTCCAGAAGGACAACCATCTCTGCAGCACTCCACCAATCAGGCCTTTATGGTAGAGTGGCCAGATGGAAGCCGCTCCTTAGTAAAAGGCACATGACAGTCTGTTTGGAGTTTGCCAAAAGGCACCTAACGTACTCTCAGACCATGAGAAACAACATTCTCTGGTCTGATGAAACCAAGATTGAACCCTTTGCCTGAATGCCAAGCTTTCAGGTCTGGAGTGGTGCAAGCATCATGCTGTGGGAATGTTTTTCAGCGGCAGGGATTGGGCGACCAGACAGGATCAAGGGAAAGATGAACGGAGCAAAGTACAGATAGATCCTTGATGAAAACCTGCTCCAGAGCGCTCAGGACCTCAAACTGGAGTGAAGGTTCACCTTCCAACAGGACAATGACCCTAAGCACACAGCCAAGACAATACAGGGGTGGCTTCGGGACAATTAACTCTACCTACATGTACGTACTACCTCAACTAACTGGTGTCCCCACACATTGACTCTGTATCGGCACCCCCCTGTACATATTGTTATTTTTTTACTGCTGCTCTTTAATTACTTGTTACTTTTATCTCTTATTCTTATCTGTATTTTTTGAAACTGCACTGTTGGTTATGGGCTCGTAAGTAAGCATTTCAATGTAAGGTGTTACCTGTTGTATTCGGCGCATGTGACTAATAAAATTTGATTTGATTTGAAGTCTCTGAATGTACTTGAGTGGCCCAGCCCCGGACTTGAACCCAGTCCAACATCTCTGGAGAGACCTGACGCTCCCCATCCACTTGACAGACTTGAGAGGATCTGCAGAGAAGAATGGGAGAAACTCCCCAAATACAGGTGTGTCAAGCTTGTAGTGTCATACACAAGACGACTCGAGGCTGTGCTTCAACAATGTCTGAATACTAATGTAAATGTGATATTTCAGTATATATTTCTTATTAGAGGTCGACCGATTAATCGGAATGGCCGATTAATTAGGGCCGATTTCAAGTTTTCGTAACAATCGGAAATCGGTATTTTTGGGCGCCGATTTTGCCCAATTTTTTTATATTTTTTTTATACCTTTATTTAACTAGGCAAGTCAGTTAAGAACACATTCTTATTTTCAATAACAGCCTAGGAACGGTGGGTTAACTGCCTTGTTCAGGGGCAGAACGACAGATTTTCACCTTGTCAGCTCGGGGGATCCAATCTTGCAACCTTACAGTTAACTAGTCCAACGCTCAAACCACCTGCCTCTCATTGCACTCCACGAGGAGCCTGCCTGTTACGCGAATGCAGTAGAAGCCAAGGTAAGTTGCTAGCTAGCATTAAACGTAACTTATAAAAAAACGTAATTATGACATAACATTGAAGATTGTGCAATGTAACAATAATATTTAGACTTAGGGATACCACCCATTAGATAAAATACAGAACAGTTCCATATTTCACTGAAATAATAAACGTTTTGTTTTCGAAATGATAGTTTCCGGATTCGACCATATTAATGACCAAAGGCTCGTTTTTCTGTGTGTTATGTTATTATTAAGTCTATGACTTGATAGAGCAGTCTGACTGAGCGATGGTATGCAGCAGCAGGCTCGTAAGCACTCATTCAAACAGCACTTTCGTGCATTTTGCCAGCAGCTCTTCGCAAGCACAGCTCTGTTTATGGCTTCAAGCCTATAAGCCTAATGGCTGGTGTAACCGATGTGAAATGGCTAGCTAGTTAGCGGGGTGCGTGCTAATAGCGTTTCAAACGTCACTCGCTCTGAGACTTGGAGTAGTTATTCCCCTTGCTCTGCATGGGTAACGCTGCTTCGAGGGTGGCTGTTGTCGACGTGTTCCTGGTTCGAGCCCAGGTAGGAGCGAGGAGAGGGACGGAAGCTATACTGTTACACTGGCAATACTATAGTGCCTATAAGAACATCCAATAGTCAAAGGTATATGAAATACAAATGGTATAGAGAGAAATAGTCCTATAAATACTATATTAACTACAACCTAAAACCTCTTAGCTTGGGATATTGAAGTCTCATGTTAAAAGGAACCACCAACTTTTATATGTTCTCATGTTCTGAGCAAGGAACTCAAACGTTAGCTTGTTTACATGGCACGTATTGCACTGTTACTTTTCCAACACTTTGTTTTTGCATTATTTAAACCAAATTGAACATGTTTCATTATTTATTTGTTCATTCAGTATTGTTGTAATTGTCATTATTACATTATTTTTTAAATTGGCCGCTTAATCGGTATTGGCTTTTTTTGGGGGCCTCCAATAATCGGTATCGGTATTGGCGTTGAAAAATCATAATCGGGCGACCTCTAACTTTTATACCTCTGAACATTTTTCGAAAAACCTGTTTTTGCTTTGTCAATATGGGGTATTGTGTGTAGATTGATGAGAGAAAAAAAACGATTCAATCATTTTTAGAATAAGGCTGTAACATATCAAAATGTGGAAAAAGTCAATGGGTCTGAACACTTTCCAAAGGCACTGTATATATATATACAGTGAGGGAAAATTATTTGATCCCCTGCTGATTTTGTACATTTGCCCACTGACAAAGAAATGATCAGTCTGTCATTTTAATGGTAGGTTTATTTGAACAGTGAGAGACAGAATATCAATAAAAATATCCAGAAAAATGCATGTCAGAAATGTTTATTTGATTTGCATTTTAATGAGGGAAATAAGTATTTGACCCCTCTGCAAAACATGACTTAGTACTTGGTGTCAAAACCCTTGTTGGCAATCACAGAGGTCAGACGTTTCTTGTAGTTGGCCACCAGGTTTGCACACATCTCAGGAGGGATTTTGTCCCACTCCTCTTTGCAGATCTTCTCCAAGTCATTAAGGTTTTGAGGCTGCCATTTGGCAACTCAAACCTTCAGCTCCCTCCACAGATTTTCTTTGGGATTAAGGTCTGGAGACTGGCTAGGCTACTCCAGGACCTTAACCTTTTGCGTGTAGGGGGCAGTATTTCGTTATTGGCTAAAAAAACGTACCCATTTGAAACTGCCTATTTCTCAGCCCCAGAAACTAGAATATGCATATAATTGTCAGATTAGGATAGAAAACATTCTAAAGTTTCAGAAACTGTAAAAAAATATTGTCTGTGAGTATAACAGAACTGATATTGCAGGCAAAAACCTGAGGAAAATCCAATCAGGAAGTGCCTCTTATTTTGAAACCTCTGCATGCCTATCCTCCATTTAAAGGGATATCAACCAGATCCTTTTTTCCTTTTTCTATGACTTCCCTAAGGTGTCAACAGTCTTTAGACATAGTTTCAGGCTTTTATTTTGAGAAATGAGCAAGAAAGATCACATTACGTAAGTGGATAGGTGGGGGCTCTCAGAGTGAGTTTTGCGCAACTGAGTAAAGCAGCCATTGTTTCTCCAGGTCCTATTGAAAAAGCTACACACCCGGTTGATATATTATCAAATATATATTTTAAAAACAACCTGAGGATTGATTACAAAAAACATGTTGACATATGACATGTTTCTGTGGACATTATGGATATTATTTGGATATTTCATCTGCGTTGTCGTGACCGCTCTTTCCTGTGGATTTCTGAACATAACGCGACAAACAAATGGAGGTATTTTGGGTATAAAAATAATCTTTATGGAACAAAAGGAACATTTGTTGTGTAACTGGGAGTCTCGTGAGTGAAAACATCCGAAGATCAAAGGTAAACGATTAATTTGATTGCTTTTCTGATTTTCGTGACCTACCCTGGCTGAGGGAAGGAGGTTTTCACCCAAGACTTGACGGTACATGGCCCCATCCATCGTCCCTTTGATGCAGTGAAGTTGTACTGTCCCCTTAGCAGAAAAACACCCCCAAAGCATAATGTTTCCACCTCCATGTTTGATGGTGGGGATGGTTTCTTGGGGTCATAGGCAGCATTCCTCCTCCTCCAAACACGGCAAGTTGAGTTAATGCCAAAGAACTCCATTTTGGTCTCATCTGACCACAACACTTTCACCCGGTTGTCCTCTGAATCATTCAGATGTTCATTGGCAAACTTCAGACGGGCATGTATATGTGCTTTCTTGAGCAGGGGGACCTTTCGGGCGCTGCAGGATTTCAGTGCTTCACGGCGTAGTGTGTTACCAATTGTTTTATTGGTGACTATGGTCGTTCTAGTTCTGGGCTGATTCCTCACCGTTCTCATTGCAACTCCACGAGGTGAGATCTTGCATGGAGCCCCAGGCAGAGGGAGATTGACAGTTCTTTTGTGTTTCTTCCATTGCGAATAATCACACCAACTGTTGTCACCTTCTCACCAAGCAGCTTGGCAATGGTCTTGTAGACCATGCCAGCCTTGTGTAGATCTACAATCTTGTCCCTGACATCCTTGGAGAGCTCTTTGGTCTTGGCCATGGTGGAGAGTTTGGAATCTGATTGATTGATTGCTTATGTGGACAGGTGTCTTTTATACAGGTAAGAAACTGAGATTAGGAGCACTACCTTTAAGAGTGTGCTCCTAATCTCAGCTCGTTACCTGTATAAAAGACTCCTGGGAGCCAGAAATCTTTCTGATTGAGAGGGGGTCAAATACTTATTTCCCTCATTAAAATGCAAATCAATTTATAACATTTTTGACATGCGTTTTTCTGGATATTTTTGTTGTTATTCTGTCTCTCACTGTTCAAATAAACCTACCATTAAAATTGTAGAATGATCATTTCTTTGTCAGTGGGCAAACGTACAAAATCAGCAGGTGTGTAAATCACTGTGTGTAAATATACAGTGGGGATAACAAGTATTTGATACACTGCCGATTTTGCAGGTTTTCCTACTTACAAAGCATGTAGAGGTCTGTAATTTTTATCATAGGTACACTTCAACTGTGAGAGACGGAATCTAAAACAAAAATCCAGAAAATCACATTGTATGATTTTTAAGTAATTAATTTAATTAACATCAAACTGATCAGAAATGCAGTGTAGACATTGTTAATGTTGTAAATTACTATTCTAGTTGGAAACGGCACATTTTTAATGGAATATCTACATAGGCCCATTATCAGCAACTGTCACTCCTGTGTTCCAATGGCATATTGTGTTAGCTAATCCAAGTTTTTCATTTTAAAAGGCTAATTCACCCACAAAACACCAGTCTCAACGTCATCAGTGAAGAGGCGACTCCGGGATGCTGGCCTTCTAGGCAGAATTGCAAAGAAAAAGCCATATCTCAGACCGGCCAATAAAAAAAATTAAGATTAAGATGGGCGAAAGAACAGACACTGGACAGAGGAACTCTGCCTAGAAGGCCAACATTCCCTCTTCACTGTTGACGTTGAGACTAGTGTTTTGCGGGTACTATTTAATGAAGGTGCCAGTTGAGGACTTGTGAGGCGTCTGTTTTTCAAACTAAACTCAGCAAAAAAAGAAAAGTCCCTTTTTCAGGACCCTGTCTTTCAAAAATAATTCGTAAAAATCCAAATAACTTCACAGATCTTCATTGTAAATGGTTTAAACACTGTTTCCCATGCTTGTTCAATGAACCATAAACAATTAATGAACATGCACCTGTGCAACGGTCGTTAAGAAACTAACAGTTTTCAGACGGTAGGTAAGTAAGGTCACAGTTATGAAAACGTAGGACACTAAAGAGACCTTTCTACTGACTCTGAAAAACACCAAAAGAAAGATGCCCAGGGTCCATGCTCATCTGTGTGAATGTGCCTTAGGCATGCTGCAAGAGGGCATGAGGACTGCAGATGTGGCCAGTCCAATAAATTGCAATGTCCGTACTGTGAGACGCCTAAGACAGCGCTACAGGGAGACAGAACTGACAGCTGATTGTCCTCGTAGTGGCAGACCACGTGTAACAACACCTGCACAGGATCGGTACATCCAAACATCACACCTATGGGACCGGTACAGGATGGCAACAACAACTGCCCGAGTTACACCAGGAACGCACAATCCCTCCATCAGTGCTCAGACTGTCCACAATAGGCTGAGAGAGGCTGGACTGAGGGCTTTTGTAAGGCAGGTCCTCACCAGACATCACTGGCAACAACGTCGCCTATGGGCACAAACCCATCGTCGCTGGACCAGACAGGACTGGCAAAAAGTGCTCTTTGCTGACAAGTCGTGGTTTTGTCTCACCAGGGGTGATGGTCTGATTAGCGTTTGTCGTCGAAGGAATGTGTATTACACTGAGGCCTGTACTCTGGAGCGGGATCGATTTGGAGGTGGAGGGTCCGTCATGGTCAGGGGTCGTGTGTCACAGCATCATTGGACTGAGCTGGTTGTCATTGCAGCCAATCTCAACACTGTGTGTTACAGGGAAGACATCCTGCTCCCTCATGTGGTACCCTTCCTGCAGGCTCATCCTGACATGACCCTCCAGCACGACAATGCCACCAGCAAAACTGCACGTTCTGGGCATGATTTCCTGCAAGACAGGAATGTCAGTGTCCTGCCATGGCCAGTGAAGAGCCCGGATCTCAATCCCATTCAGCACGTCTGGGAACTGTTGGATTGGAGGGTGAGGGCTAGGGCCATTCCCCCCAGACATGTCTGGGAACTTGCAGGTGCCTTGGTGGAAGAGTGGGGAAACATCTCACAGCAAGAACTGGCAAATCTGGTGCAGTCCATGAGGAGGAGATGCACTGCAGTACTTACTGCAGCTGGTGGCCACACCAGAAACTGACTGTTACTTTTGATTTTGAACCCCCCCTTTTTCAGGGACACATTGTTTCAATTATTTTAGTCACATGTCTGTGGAACTTGTTCAGTTTATGTCTCAGTTGTTGAATCTTTTGTTCATAAAAATAGTTACACATGTTAAGTTTGCTGAAAATAAACGCAGTTGACAGTGAGAGGACGTTTCTTTGAGTTTAGACACTCGTCCTCTGAGTTTAGACACTCGTTTACTTGTCCTCTTGCTCAGCTGTACACCGGGGCCTCCCACTCCAGTTTGCGCTGTTCTGTGAATGGAGTATTACACTGCTTTGTACGAGATCTTCAGTTTCTTGGCAATTTCTCCAGATACTCAACTAGTCTAAAGAAGGCCAGTTTTATTCCTTTTTAATCAGAACAACAGTTTTCAACTGTGCTAACATAATTGAAAAAGGGTTCAATTAGCCTTTTAAAATTATAAACTTGGATTAGCTAACACAACGTGCCATTGGAACACAGGAGTGATGGTTGCTGATAATGGGCCTCTGTACGGCTTTATAGAAATTCCATTAAAAAATCTGCCGTTTCCAGCTACTATAGTCATTTACAGCATTAACAATGTCTACACTGTATTTCTGATCATTTGATGTTATTTTAATGGACATTTCTTTAAATTTATTTTAAAAACTAGGACATTTCTAAGTGACCCTGTCACATCTGCTCCTCCAACGCACTCTACTGTTCATTCTGTGTCTCCTTGACCTGCCACCACTCCCCCACTACTCTCTCCCTCTCCCTCTCTCTCTGTGTGTGTGTGTGTGATTGTGTGGGTCGGAGACAAATGTGCTGAGTCAGAGCAGATCCCCACCAGCTGCAACCTGTTCCATAATCAAGACCTCTGCAAGTACTCAGCCCTGCCACTTCCACGCTGCCAGATCGTAATCGCTGATCAGTCAATATACGTTTTTAGCCATTTGTTACTATTCAGAGCCTGTTATCTGTTTGTGCCTGTTTTCCTTGCCTGAAGCTGTTTTCCTCTTCGCTACAGTTCTGCCTGCTCTGACTCTGGTCCCTGTCTCCAGTCCCACGTCTCGTCATCCTGCTACTCTGTCCTGGATTCCCCACTCTACTACTCCCTTGGATTCCCCTCCGGACCTGCTTACCCTGTATCAACCCCTCTCGCTCCAGCCTCAGCCTCCACACATGGTTTCCAGCAACCTGCCCGAGCTTCCCCTGACCTGCACTCCATCTCCCCCTGTGTTTTAATAAATACCTTGGTTACTTCATCCCACTCTCCTCGTCTGAGTCTGCTCTTGAGTTCCACTCCGCATAACAGACCCCAAACTTTTGAACGGTAATGTGTGTGTGTACATTCCTGCAAATCGTATGATATGTTACGAATGCCAATTCGTACAAAATGTTATGAATTTGCAAGTGCTTAAGATCCCGTTCAATCTACTTATTGAATGCAGACACTCTTCTATTATTCAGTACTCTGACAAATTGTTCAGAATCTTTTTATTTTTTGGAGTTGTGTGTATTGTTAGGTATTACTGTACGAGCTAGAAACATAAGCATTTCACTGTACCTGCGATAACATCTGCAACATGTGTATACGACCAATAATATGATTTTATTTTATGTTGAGGTAGCCCTGCCTGGGATTTAATAATATTATTTTGGTCTACTGAATAAGACGTTGGGTTTCCGAGCGAAAGAACGGGGATCACCTCCTACATGAGTATTTAAATGAATGGCTAATAAAGCTGCTTTGCAATGTAAGGAGCCATTGAGTTAGAATGGTTTACAATTTTTGTGGAACATTTCTAAAGCTGTGCTTCAATCTTTTACTTTCAAAGCTGGCACACATCTTTTAACTTCAACCCGTTTCATGAACAAAAGTACTATATGATACACTTATTTTTCTACTTTTAGTTGAACATAATGTCCTGCTATTTCAACAAAGTAAAGGCTATGCCACAGTTTGCTATGCTATGGACATTTGGTGGTGAATGTTGGTTTGAGGCAACATCAGGTCAAGGTGTACTTACTGCTCCCTAAGAGTCCTCCAAAATCTTAATTTAAGATAGCCTAATTATTATGTTGAAGAACAATCTGGCCTCAATGGCCATGTACTCTTATAATCTCCACCCGGCACAACCAGAAGAGGACTGGCCACCCCTCAGAGCCTGGTTCTTCTCTAGGTTTCTTCCTCGGCTCCTGTCTTTCTAAAGAGTTTTTCCTAGCCACTGTGCTTCTACATCTGCATTGCTTGCTGTTTGGGGTTTTAGGCTGGGTTTATGTATAAGCACTTTGTAACATCTGCTGATGTAAAAAAGGGCTTTATAAATACATTTGATTTGATTGATTTGGTCAGTGGAGCAATACACAGCAACAGACAGAATATCATTATTAAAGTGGCTGGAGTTGAGTCAGTGTGTTGTCAGCAGCCACCACTAACATTGAGTGGCTGCTGCCAACACACTGACTCAACTCCAGCCACTTTAATAATGGGAATTGATGGGAATTGATGTAAAATATATCACTAGCCACTTTAAACAATGCTACTTAATATAATGTTTACATACCCTACATTATTTATCTCATATGTATACGTATATACTGTACTCTATATCATCTACTGCATCTTTATTTAATACATGTATCACTAGCCACTTTAAACTATGCCACTTTGTCTACATACTCATCTCATATGTATATACTGTACTCGATACCATCAACTGCATCTTGCCTATGCCGCTCTGTACCATCACTCATTCATATATCTTTATGTACATATTCTTTATCCCTTTACACTTGTGTGTATAAGGTAGTAGTTTTGGAATTGTTAGCTAGATTACTTGTTGGTTATTACTGCATTGTCAGAACTAGAAGCACAAGCATTTCGCTACACTCGCATTAACATCTGCTAACCATGTGTATGTGACTAATGAAATTTGATTTGATTTGATTTGATCAAAAGAGATGAGCACAGCATCAAAAGCCCTAACCTGATACCCCGTATTTAAGTGTATGCTGTACAACCAATTCTGTATATCAACCAATAGCAGGCATGTTACAAAAACGTTGGGAGATGTACACAAGGGTCTCTAAACTATAATTAAGCAACAAGGCCCAAGGGGGTGTGGTATAATGGCCATTATAAACTGGGTGGTTCGAGCCCTGAATGCTGATTGGCTGACAGCCTTGGTATATCAGACCATATATCACGGTATGACAAAACATTTATTTTTACTGCACTAAATATGTTGATAACCAGTTTATAATAGCAATAACGCACCCCAGGTACAATATACCATGGCTAACACGGAACCCAAACCCCAAATTGTGCGCTATCATGCGCTATCGTGCATAAATGTATTTTGCCCCCCCCACACCAAATGCGATCACAACACACAGGTTAAAATATCAAAACAAACACTGAACCAGTGACACTAATTTGGGGCCAGGTCGAAAAGCATTAAACATGTATGGCACTTTAGCTAGTTAGCTTGCACTTGCTAGCTAACGCTAATTTCTCCTATTTACCTAGCTTGATGTTGCTAGCTAATTTATCCTGGGATATAAACATTGAGTTGTTATTTTACCTGAAATGCACACGGACCTCTACTCCGACAAATAATCCACACATAAAACGGCCAACCGAATCATCTCTCGTCATCTCTCCTCCTTCCAGGCTTTTTCATTGTTTAATTTATATGGTGATCGCATCTAAACTTTCATTGTATTACCACGACGACCGGCAAAACAGTTCGTCTTTCAATCACCCACGTGGGTAAAACCAATGAGGAGATGGCACGTGGGTACCTGCTTCTATAAACCAATGAGGAGATGGAAGAGGCAGGACTTGCAGCGCGATCTGCGTCAGAAATAGGAATGAGTTCTATTTTAGCCCTTGGCGCCGCAGACGCTCGTTGGTGTGCGCGAGCAGTGTGGGTACAATAATTGAATAACATGGATTTCAAAATGTATTTTGCGACACTTGCGCACGCGACATGTCCGGTCTGGTCAGCATGTAAGGGGTGTATCCAGGCACTGCGTTGCGTCTTGTGTAAGAACAGCTGTTAGCCATGGTATTTTGGCCATTTTTGAAATGGGTGGGTCCCTGGAAGGGGTGCGTCACATGAGTGGGTTGATTCACTGATGTGGTCATCCTGTCTGGGTTGGCGCCCCCCCTTGGGTTGTGCCATGGCGGAGATCTTTGTGGGCTATACTCAGCCTTGTCTCAGGATGGTAAGTTGGTGGTTGAAGATATCCCTCTAGTGGTGTGGGGGCTGTGCTTTGGCAAAGTGGGTGGGGTTATATCCTTCCTGTTTGGCCCTGTCCGGGGGTGTCCTCGGATGGGGCCACAGTGTCTCCTGACCCCTCCTGTCTCAGCCGCCAGTATTTATGCTGCAGTAGTTTATGTGTCGGGGGCCTAGGGTCAGTTTGTTATATCTGGAGTACTTCTCCTGTCCTATTCGGTGTCCTGTGTGAATTTAAGTGTGCTTTCTCTAATTCTCTCTTTCTCTCTTTCTTTCTCTCTCTCGGAGGACCTGAGCCCTAGGACCATGCCCCAGGACTACCTGACATGATGACTCCTTGCTGTCCCCAGTCCACCTGGCCGTGCTGCTGCTCCAGTTTCAACTGTTCTGCCTTATTATTATTCGACCATGCTGGTCATTTATGAACATTTGAACATCTTGGCCATGTTCTGTTATAATCTCCACCCGGCACAGCCAGAAGAGGCCTGGCCACCCCACATAGCCTGGTTGCTCTCTAGGTTTCTTCGTAGGTTTTGGCC
Source organism: Oncorhynchus tshawytscha (assembly GCF_018296145.1). NCBI lineage: Eukaryota > Metazoa > Chordata > Actinopteri > Salmoniformes > Salmonidae > Oncorhynchus > Oncorhynchus tshawytscha. The sequence goes on from NC_056440.1 coordinate 57,075,074, forward strand.
TTTCTAGGGAGTTTTTCCTAGCCACCGTGCTTCTACACCTGCATTGCTTGCTGTTTGGGGTTTTAGGCTGGGTTTCTGTACAGCACTTTGAAATATCAGCTGATGTACGAAGGGCTATATAAATAAATTTGATTTGATTTGATTTGTCTAATCCTGAATTGGTTAAAACCGCATTCCAGCAGGTTTCTAGTCCACAAATTGCCACCGGCTATGACATTAAAATGGCTATTTACTCTGTTCCATCTCACTGTGCAATCCATTGTCTCGTCAGCCCTGCAATTTATTTTATTTTACCGTTATTTTACCAGGTAAATTGACTGAGAACACATTCTCATTTACAGCAACGACCTGGGGAATAGTTACGGGGGAGATGAGGGAGATTATAAACTTGATATCCTCTATAAAAAGCATCTAGACATGTGTCCAAGTAGCACTGTCACTCACTTATCATTTCTCTTGATCCACAGACACATAGAGTCTCTATCGGCTGCCTCTCTGCCGGTCTTGATGGAATTCCGCCTGTTGGTCCCTGCGATGACCACACTGACACACACACATACAAAACAAACACACGTTCTCAGGTAACACTATACTTGATTATAGATAGGCATTCATAGCACCTTTAGTGGAGAGAGATTTTCTAAATAAAAGTTTAATTGTACAACTGAAACTTGTATTTTTGATGTCACATTATCCAACCCCTGACACACCAAACACAACAGGCTGTGTATCATGATGAGTAACCTTGCTTGAGACCTTGTGGTGCACAGGAGTCCAGGGTTAGATTCCAGTCTGTGCCAGGGTGGGTCTCTGCTAGGAAGGGGAAGTCAAATGGGGGTGAAGTGTAACAGGGGTAGTTTAGTAGTTTGGTTTTGAGTAACCCTGTGTGATAATTTGGAGACTTGCGTTAGTTCCTCCAAGATAAAGGAGATTACACCTTGGAACTGTTTTGTGGTTGTGCCTTGCTCAAGGGAACAACATTTTACATGTTAGCATATACTCTTATCCAGAGCAACTTACAGTAGTGAGTGCATACATTTTCATATTTTTTTTATATTAGTGCCCAGTGGGAATTGAATCCACAACCCTGGCGTTAAAAACACCATGCTCTACCAACTGCACTTCAACGGCAAGAAATAGCATCCAAGATTAGGTATCAGCAACCTTCCAGTTGCAGGGTCACATCCACCAGATTTTTCCCATCAGACCCAGAATGTAAACCAGCATAGTTCAGCAAGGTAACAAGAGGCACAGGTTTAAACTCTGTTGATAACACCAGCAACTGCAACAACCCCCAGATTGTGTATGTCAGCGTTGGGATTCAAACTGGCAACCTTCCAGTTACTGGCCTGCCACTCTAACCTCTTTAGGTATCAAGACAGGTTACTCAACACCAAAGCATGGTTTACAAAGCCACCTTCGTTACGCTCCACCACCCATTTCACCTTCTCCTCACAAATCTGGGTCACGGCACTAATGGGACAGACTGGTTTCTAACCTAGGTCTTCTTCAGGCCACAAGACTGTGTTACGCTGATAAGTTTAAACATAGGCATAATCTCAGTATTCAGCTCTAAGCTCTCAGATAAGTTTACTCCACACCTACACCACTTTTTCAGGTGCCATCCCCTACTGCCATGAGTAAGGCACTTTGCCCCTAAAATTCAAAGACTGTTCTGTGTTGTGTGTCATAGGGTTGGGTAGTGTGACCATTATACAATAGTCTTTTGTTTAGGTATTTGTTTTGCCTTAGTATGTCTCTGTGTAATTTTGTCACATGCCTATGTGTGCCTGTGACAGTGGTGTGTATTCATGGATAGCCCAGGACAACAAAAACTAAAAGTGTGTACTGTATGACAGAGTCATAGACCGTTTCGTCAACATGAAAGACAGGAGGATGGCATTGACGCTTCTCTACAAATAGGGTGAGTCAACATGTTTTTTCTACTTGCACGAATGCACACACGCATGCATGCGCACACACACAGAAATCAAATCCATGGACAGCAACATCGTATTTAGCTTATGTTGACGAGACTTAATGGTTTTTGGTATCTTTTAGTTGTCACTGTAATAAAATAAGCATAGGTGATTTGATTATGTAAAAGAAAATATGTTGAAATGGTCCTGGATTAGTGGAGGCAGCTCCTGTTTTCTTAACTCTCCATGGTTAATCAATAGTTGTTTAGTCGTCCAAAAATGTTGGTAACATTAACTTGCTTGACCATGCTGTTTGTTACGTGCAATATGCTTTGTGGACGTCACCGGACAGATGTTGCTCTCCGGTTTTGTGATGAAACAAAGGTGTGGTTGAATTTATTGTGCCACTGTGTCTTCTTATTGTCTCAGCCTTAGGCCCATATATCACGATGGCAAGGCATATGAACTAACAGGTTATAGAGCAAACAACGCAATTATCACAACACATAAGTTGTAATGGGGCTTTTTTTTCTGGCTTGGCTTCCCCAGTCATTTTACCCATGCACCGCTACTGGCCTGTGAGTGTTTGTAATACATGTTGAGTCTGTATGTGTTGGTACCAGTCCGTGTGTTTTGGTAAACACTTTTAAGGGGGTATACAGAATGCATACATAACACCTTTATGAAACCATTAAAAACTCCTTTGTGGATGTTGCAGTATCATTCATAATAACCTCCATAACACATTTATATAACATTTCATATGTAACATTCAAAAAGGTCTGTACCAAATGTGGTGCTTTTATCATAAAGTGAACAATTGAACAACACAGCACCACCTATAGGGCTAGGCTATTAGTGACCATGTAACAAGTAACAATGCTGTGTTTATTTTGGTGCTGCTCTGGGTTGGTGTCATCTTACAGATAGGCTATCTCTAGTGGAGGAAGATTCCATAAGGCAACAGTGACATCCCCTGACAAGTTTGTAGTTTGCGTTTTAAGATTTGTGAAAAGGTAAATCCCATGAATGTAATGTATGATTTAATTCAAACTAAGAAAGCATTGCAGTGTCTGCATAAACGCAAATTCACTACTTTGTTTTAACTAAAATTTTCATTTAAATCATGTGTGTGAATGTTCTGTTTGTTATTGTGTAATTTAGGCTATTGAAAAACATAATTAAGTCAATTTAAGGATGTGGGTGTCAGTCAGTGTAATGCCTGCGCGTGTAGCTTTTAAATCATGAAAGACAATCATTTAGCCTAGGCTACTCTAGGCTACATCAGGGGTTTTCAAACTTTTCTTCCACGGGGACCCCGTCCAGGCAAACCGGCGACCCCGTGAATTAAAATGAATAGGTTTGGTAGACAGTTTCATTATTTAACCTCCCCACATAATAACTGGAAGAGGAAGTGTCAATTCTAACATAGCCTATTAGCTAGAAAGGTATCATTGCAGTGGTAAGACATATTGCTGTTGTAATGCTAATGATCTGCATTGAGCTGAGAGAACATTTAGCAGATTTGAAGCTAATTTCCAGCAATTCTACACAGTTTCGCCTGGAGCTGAAAGACAATTTTGTGGTTTTAAAGCTAATTTCCTGCAATTCTATGCATTTTGCCATAGCTAATGCTGTGTTCCTCTACTCAAACAACAAAATCACTGAGCATGTGTCATGTATACCCGTTTTTCATTTTCGATTCTCCCTGACTGTCTAGTCTTTATTTGATGGCTAGTTCTCAAAGATGGTATTATTAAAGAATATACTGCATATAGTTCAAAATCTTTTCTGCATGCTTTCTATCTGGCCCCGAATCACAGTTTGAAAACCCCTGGGCTACACTGTACTACAATATAGGACCAGGGAATGGAGCATGGCAGTACCAGCGGCTAGATACTGAGTTTCCTGAAGTCCCACAAGAAAATGGAATTTGTGTTGGAGGCCAAGGCAAGGAAGAGGGTGGATGGCGAGAAGAAGCAGAAAGAAGGGTGCGAGGTGCAAACACAAACTGTGAAATACAGTGGGGCAAAAAAGTATTTAGTCAGCCACCAATTGTGCAAGTTTTCCAACTTAAAAAGATGAGAGAGGCCTGTAATTTTCATCATAGGTACACTTCAACTATGACAGACAAAATGAGGAAAATAAATCCAGAAAATCACATTGTAGGATTTTTTATGAATTTATTTGCAAATGATGGTGGAAAATAAGTATTTGGTCAATAACAAAAGTTTATCTCAATACTTTGTTATATACCCTTTGATGGCAATGACAGAGGTCAAACGTTTTCTGTAAGTCTTCACAAGGTTTTCACACACTGTTGCTGGTATTTTGGCCCATTCCTCCATGTAGATCTCCTCTAGAGCAGGGATGTTTTGGGGCTGTTGCTGGGCAACATGGACTTTCAACTCCCTCCAAAGTTTTTCTATGGGGTTGAGATCTGGAGACTGGCTAGGGAGTTTACAGCTGTATTTTTCGTAGCTGTCTACATACCACCACAGACGGATGATGGCACTAAGACCTCACTCAATGAGATATATTATCACCATAAGCAAATAAGAAAACACTCATCCAGAGGTGGCGCTCCTAGTGGCCTAGGGACTTTTATGCAAGGAAACTTAATCAGTTTTACCTAATTTCTATCAGCATGTTAAATGTGCAAGCAGAGGGGAAAAAAACTCTAGACCACCTGTACTCCACACACAGAGACGCGTACAAAGCTCTCCCTCACTCTTCATTTGGCAAATCTGACCATAATTCTATCCTCCTGATTCCTGTTTACAAGCAAGAATTAAAGCAGGAAGCGGTCAGATGAAGCTGATGCTAAGCTACAGCACTGTTTTGCTAGTACAGACTGGTATATGTTCCAGGATTCTTCTGATGGCATTGAGGAGTAAACCACATCAGTCAATGGCTTCATCAATAAGTGCATCGATGACGTCGTCCCCACAGTGACTGTACGTACATACCCCAACCAGAAGCCATGGATTACAGGCAACATCCACCATGAGCTAAAAGGTAGAGCTCCCGCTTACAAGGAGCAGGGCTCTAACCCGGAAGCTAATAAGAAATCCCGCTATACCCTCAGACGAACCATCAAATAGGCAAGGCGTCAGTACAGGACTAAGGTCGAATTGTACGAATTGTACGAATTGTACTTGCAAACTATCACAGACAACAAAGTGAAGCACAGCCGAGAGCTGCCCAGTGACACGAGCCTACCAGACGAGCTAAATTACTTCTATGCTAGCGTCAAGGCAAGACACACTGAAACATGCATGAGAGCACCAGCTGTTCCGGACAACTGTGTGATCACGCTCTCCGCAACCAACATTCACAAGGCTGCAGGGCCAGACAGATTACCAGGACGTGTACTCCGAGCATGCGCTGACCAACTGGCAAGTGTCTTCACTGACAGTTTCTACCTCTCCCTGTCTGAGTGTGTAATACCAACATGATTCAAGCAGACTAACATAGTCCCTGTGCCCAAGAAAACTAAGGTTACCTGCCTAAATGACTACCAACCCAGGCTGGTCAGGCTGGTCATGGCTCACATCAACACCATTATCCCAGAAACCCTAGACCGACTCCAATTTGCATACCACCCTAACAGATCCACAGATGATGCTATCTCTATTGCACTCCACACTGCCCTTTCACACATGGACAAAAACAACACCTATGTGAGAATGCTATTCATTGACTACAGCTCAGCGTTCAACACCATTGTGCCCTCAAAGCTCATCACTAAGCTAAGGACCCTGGGACTAAACACCTCCCAGTGCAACTGGATCCTGGACCTCCTGACGGGCCGCCCCCAGGTGGTAAGGGTAGGTAACAACACATCCGCCCCGCTGAATGTCAACACGGGGGCCCCTAAGGGGTGCATGCTCAGTCCCCTCCTGTACTCCCTGTTCACTCATGACTGCACTGCCAGCCACAACTCCAACACCATGTTTACTTTTGCTAATGACACAACAGTGGCAGGCCTGATCACCAACAACGACGATACAGCATATAGGGAGGAGGTCAGAGACTTGGCCGTGTGGTGGCAGGACAACAACCTCTCTCTCAACATGATCAAGACTAAGGAGATGGACTTCAGGAAAAGGAGGACTGAGCACATCCCCATTCTCATCGACAGGGCTGTAGTGGAGCAGGTTGAGAGCTTCAAGTTCTTTGGTGTCCACATCACCAACAAACTAACATGGTCCAAGCACACCAAGACAGTCGTGAAGAGGGGATGACAAAACCTATTCCCCTTCGGGAGACTTAAAAGATTTGGCATGGGTCCTCAGATCCTCAAAAGGTTCTACAGTTGCAGCATCGAGAGCATCCTGACTGGTTGCATCACTGCCTGGTGTGGCAACTGCTCGGTCTCCGACCCAGAGGATAGTGCGAACGGCCCAGTACATCACTGGGGCCAAGCTTCCTGCCATCCAGGAACTCTGTACCGGGCAGTGTCAGAGGAAGGCCCTACAAATTGTCAAAGACTCCAGCCACCCTAGTCGTAGACAGTTCTCTCTGCTACCGCACGGCAAGCAGTACCGGAGCGCCAAGTCTAGGTCCAAGAGACTTCTAAACAGATTCTACCCCCAAGCCATAAGACTACTGAACATCTAATCAAATGGCTACGCAGATTACTTGCATTTCCCCCCTTTACACAGCTGCTACTCTCTGTTATTATCTATGCATAAGTCACTTTAATAACTCTACCCACATGTACAGTATATATTACCTCAATTACCTTGAACCTTGAATGGTGCCCCCGCACATTGACTCTGTACCGGTACCCCCCTGTATATAGCCTCGCTATTGTTATTTTACTGATGCTCTTTAATTATTTGTTACTTTATTTATTTTTTTGTTGTATTTTTCTTAAAACTGCATTGTTGGTTAAGGGCTTGTAAGTAAGCATTTCACTGTATTCGTGTTTGGCAGGGATGGGGAAAACATGTGACACCACTCCGGCCCCTGAGGACCTGATCTAACAGTGGACAAAACATTAAGAACACCTTCCTAATATTGAGCTGATTTATCGAGTGACATCAATAAGGGATCATAGCTTTTTCCTGGATTCACTTGGTCAGTCTATACAGTTGATGTGGGAAGTTTACATACACCTAGGTTGGAGTCATAAAAGCTTGTTTTTCAACCACTCCACAAATTTCTTGTTAACAAACTATAGTTTTGGCAAGTCAGTTAGGACATCTACTTTGTGCATGACACAAGTAATTTTTCCAACAACTGTTTACAGACAGATTACTTCACTTATAATTCACTGTTTCACAATTCCAGTGGGTGATAAATTTACATATACTAAGTTGACTGTGCCTTTAAACAGCTTGGAACATTCCAGAAAATGGTGTCATGGCTTTAGAAGCTTCTGATAGGCTAATTGACATTATTTGAGTCAATTGGAGGTGTACCTGTGGATGTATTTCAAGACCTACCTTCAAACTCAATGCCTCTTTGCTTGACATCATGGGAAAATTGAAAGATATCAGCCAAGACCTCGTAAAAAAATTGTACACCTCCACAAGTCTGGTTCATCCTTGGGAGCAATTTCCAAACGCCTGAAGGTACCACGTTCATCTGTACAAACAATAGTAAGCAAGTATAAACACCATGGGACCACGCAGCCGTCATACCGCTCAGGAAGGAGACGCGTTCTGTCTCCTAGAGATGAACGTACTTTGGTGCGAAAAGGGCAAATCAATCCCAGAACAACAGCAAAGGACCTTGTGAAGATGCTGGAGGAAACAGGTACAAAAGTATCTTTATTCATAGTGAAGCGAGTCCTATATCGACATAACCTGAAAGGCCACTCAGCAAGGAAGAAGCCACTGCTCCAAAACTGCCATAAAAAAAGCCAGACAACGGTTTGCAACTGCACATGGGGACAAAGATTATACTTTTTGGAGAATCCTCTGGTCTGATGAAACAAAAATAAACTGTTTGGCCATAATGACTATTGTTATGTTTGAAGGAAAGAGGGGGAGGCTTGCAACCCGAAGAACACCATCTCTACCTTGAAGCACAGGGGTGGCAGCATCATGTTGTGGGGGTGCTTTGCTGCAGGAGGGACTGGTGCACTTCACAAAATAGATGGCATCAAGGGGTAGGAAAATGATGTGGATATATTAAAGTAACATCTCAAGACATAAGTCAGGAAGTTAAAGCTTGGTCTCAAATGGGTCTTCCAAATGGACAATGACCCCAAGCATTCTTCCAAAGTTGTGGCAAAATGGCTTAAGGACAACAAAGTCAAGGTACTGGAGTGGCCATCACAAAGCCCTGACCTCAAGCCTATACAACATTTGTGGGCAGAACTGAAAAAGTGTGTGCGAGCAAGGAGGCCTACAAACCTGTCTCAGTTACACCAGCTCTGTCAGGAGGAATGGGCCAACGTTTACCCAACTTTTTGTGGGAAGCTTGTGGAAGGCTACCCAGAACATTTGACCCAAGTTAAACAATTTTAAAGACAATGCTACCAAATACGAATTGAGTGTATGTAAAATTCTGACCCACTGGGAATGTGATAAAATAAATAAAAGCTGAAAAAAATAATTCTCTCTACTATTATTCTGACTTTTCACATTCTTAAAATAAAGTGGTGATCCTAACTGACCTAAGACAGGGAATTTTTACTAGGTTTAAATGTCAGGAATTGTGACAAACTAAGTTTAAATGTAGTTGGCTAAGGTGTATTTAAACGTCTGACTTCAACTGTATGTCCTGGTGGAAAGAGCAGGTGTCTGTAATGTTTTGTACACTCAGTGTATATACCACTATCCCCAACACACCTCGCCACTCCTTCCCACTACTTTGACCCAAACAGATCCTACACCAGGCCGTTGGCCTTAAGAGGCTGGACACCCTTGTCTCAAAACCCCCTGTAGTTATTTTGCACTAAAATATGAGGACATATAGACTGACCAGGTGAATCCAGGAAAAAGCTATGATCCATTATCGATGTCAATATTTAAATCAACTCAATATTAGGAAGATGTTCTTAATGTTTTGTACACTCAGATCAGGTCCTCAGGGGCCGAAGTGGTGTCACACATTTTCCCCATCCCTGGCAAACACAGCTGATTAAACAGATTGCATTCTAAACTGAAGATCATGACTAGTTGAGTATTGGAGTCTGGTGTGTTAGCTGGGTCTGGGGCAAAAGTGTGACACCAATCAGGTCCCCGAGGACTAGAGTTGCCCATCCCTGGGTTAGATGGTGGTGCAACACATTTTCTTTGTGAACGAATGTGCAATGCACTTTCCACACTGTGAAAGGCAGCAATACTCAACATATTGTCTAGTCTGCCGGAAAGACACACGAAGAAGAGGCGTAGTTTAGACACACAACAAGCAGCCCAGGGCACTTACACAACCCACTGTGTATTTCCGTGTTACTTCCTTGTTCTGTCTTATCTTTGGTATTTTTCTGGAGAGAATGTGTAGACAGCGGTAATTTTTGGGGGATTCGGCTACTTATCAATGCGAGCGACAGATACGCATAATAATTGTTTTCTTTAGATCCCCGCCTTGCGGTTACTGATTCGTCAAGACCCGCTGAGGTGATCAGGAGCTGTAGGACTTCTTCACCCCAGTACTTCTCGTCGATGGCAGACTCCCGAGAAAGACGGAAAACCGGCGAAGATGAGCCTCAGGGTGCAGTCGGGGGTGAAGGTAAATATTAATATGCGCTGAGACTTTGAAAGATCGTCACCTGAATTTTTAAAATCTAAATTATTGTCAACTAACACAAAGTACAGGGTCCCGTCAGAATCATTGGTTGCGATCGAAGCGATACTTTGGTTTTCCCTGATCTTTCCGCATGTAGGCCTAGTTAGACTAATTAGCGAAATGGTGAAAACAGTCTTAGTGAGGTCGGCTATTTCAACATGTACAAATCTAGCACTAAAAATCTATAACTATTTTGGGCTACACACTTTGAGCTTGGAAGGCCATAGACATGTAATTTGACGTCACTTCACTGTAACAAATGTGAAACAAAAAGTGTAATACTAGGTCAAATCAAAATCATAAGTTCGGAAAGTCGAACTCTAGGAAGAGGCCCGAGTCCCCGACTTGGAATTCCGAGTTGGATGACTGTTCAAATCGTTTTTTTCCGAGTTCAGTTTTTTTGAACGCACTGAAGTTGGAAGTTAGAGATTTCCGAGTTCCCGAGCTTCCAGTTGTTTTGAACGCGGCATAACTCTAACCCCCAAGTAAAGTGGCATACAAAGTCTACATCATAAAGGAAACATGCAGGTTCTGGGAGTGAGCAAAAGTCTCTGCCAATTGAATTGGAGCACAACGCGTGATTAACACATCTATCTGATCACCACAATAAACTGTCATGTCATTAAACATTGGTAATAAAATCACTAACAGCATCTTTGTAACAGATGTCATCGACGACAGAATTATGGAACAAGGAGCTGTTGTTTTAAGAGGGTAAATAAACTTAGCATTAGTACCATTAGTATCCATCACATTATCACATTATCCATTTTCACAAAATATTTGTACATTTTTATCCATGAAGGTATGTCATAGAGAGGGTCAGTGCAGAAAACCCAGAGAGACGTTTGACTCCAGAGGACCTTGGTGGCAGACCCAACGAACTAGAGGACCACCAAGTCAAAGAAGTGGTACAACAGCTGCTGCTGATCGCTGATGACCTGAACAGAAATGCTGAGCTACAACAGTATGACATTATTTTATTCTGAATTAGCATATTAGTTACAGTGCCTTCAGAAAGTATTCATACCCCTTGACTTATTCCAAATGTTGTTGTGTTTCAGTCTGAATTCAAAATGGGTTAAATTATTGTTTTTCTCACCCATCTACACACAATATCCCACTTGACAAAAGTTTTTATTTTTATTTTTTATGTTTGTGAATTTATTGAAAATGAAATACAGAAATAGCTCATTTACATAACTATTCACACCCCTGAGTCAATACTTTGTACAATCAACTTTGGCAGGGATTACAGCTGTGAGTCTCTCTTGGTAAATCACAAAGCGCTTTCCACATCTGGACATTTCCCCTGAATTATTTTCAAAATTCTTCAAGCTCTGTCAAATTGGTTGTTGACCATTGCTAGACAACCATTTTCAGGCCTTCCCATATATTTAAGTCAAACCTGTACCTAGGCCACTCAGGAACATCCACTGTCTTCTTGATGAGCAGCTCTAGGTGTTTTAGGTTATTGTCCTGCTGAAAGGTGTATTCATCTCACAGTGTCTGGTGGAAAGCAGACTGAACCAGGTTTTCCTCTAGGATTTCGCCTGTACTTAGCTCTATTCCATTTCTGTTTTATCCTGACAAACTCCCCAGTCCTTAACGATTACAAGCATACCCATAACATGATGCAGCCACAACTATGCTTGGAAATATGGAGAGTGGTACTCAGTAATGTGGTGTATTGGATTGGCCTTAAAAATAACACCTTGTATTCAGGACAAAAAGTTAATTGTTTCGCCACATTTGTTTCAGTATTACTTTAGTGCCTTGTTGAAAACAGGACGCATATTTTGGAATATTTTTATTCTGTACAGGCTTCCTCTTCCAAAGTCACCATTGGCCTCATGGTGAAATCCCTGAGTGGTTTCCTTCCTCTCCGGTAACTGAGTTAGGAAGGATGCCTGTATATTTGTAGTGACTGTGTATTGATACACCATCCAAAGTGTAATTAATGACTTCACCATGCTCAAAGGTATATTCAATGTCTTGTTTATTTTTTTACCCATCTACCTTTCTTTGCGAAGCATTGGAAAACCTCCCTGGTCTTTGTGGTTGAATCTGTGTTTGAAATTCACTTTTCCACTGCGGGACCATACAATTATCTGTGCGTGTGGGGTGCAGAGATCAAATTTTATTTGTCACATACACATGGTTAGCAGATGTTAATGCGAGTGTAGCGAAATGCTTGTGCTTCTAGTTCCGACAATGCAGTAATAACCAACAAGTAATCTAACTAACAATTCCAAAACTACTGTCTTATACACACAAGTGTAGGGGGATAAATAATATGTACATAAAGATATATGAATGAGTGATGGTACAGAGCGGCATAGGCAAGATACAGTAGATGGTATCGAGTGCAGTATATACATATGAGATGAGTATGTAAACACAGTGGCATAGTTAAAGTGGCTAGTGATGCATGTATTACATAGGGATGCAGTAGATGATATAGAGTACAGTATAGATGAGGTAGTTATTCAAAAATCATGTTAAACACTTATTCCACAGAGTGAGTTCATGCAACTTATTATGTAACTTGTTAAGCACATTTTTACTCCTGAACTTACCATATTTAGGCTTCCTATAACAAAGGGGTGAATACTTACGGACTCATGACATCAGCTTTTCATTTTTAATTCATTTGGAAACATTCAAAATAAACAATTCTAACTTTGACATTATGGGATATTGTGTGTAGGCCGGTGACAACAAAACAATTCTAAATGTATTCCATTTTAAATTCACACTGTAATGTAACAAAGTGTGGAATTAGTCAAGAGGTGTGAATATTTTCTGAAAGCACTGTATTTGGCTGGTCTATGTGATGGTGGTTTTATGTACTATTTTACTCAAGCAACAAAGAATATAAGCCTGGATGTGAACACAAATGAGTATATTCCCATATCCTATTGTAGTGGTTTGGCAAATTGTCATCAAATGAAGAACTTTATTATTTTATCATTGTTTCATTTCCTTGACAACAAGAAACATGGAAAGAGAAATGATTACTTTTCCTCATTTTCCTCTAATTATTTGTCTCTCCTTCCTCTGACAGCCTAATAAGCACAGTCCAGGTAAACTGTGTCCAGGATGTGTTCTTCTCAGTGGCCAGGGAAATCTTTGCAGATGGTATCAACTGGGGCAGAGTGGTCTCCCTGTTTCACTTGGCCTACAAGCTTATTTACAAGGTAACACAGGTAATGTGCCTGTTACTGAATATGAAATCATTGAAACTTACAATTGTAAAGTTTTTAAATGCCAGCAGCATACCACCCTGCATCCCACTGCTGGCTTGCTTCTAAAGCTAAGCAGGGTTGGTCCTTGGATGGGAGATCAGATGCTGCTGGAAGTGGTGTTGGAGGGCCAGTAGGAGGCCCCCTTTACTCTGGTCTAAAAAAAAAAAATCCCAATGCAGTGATTGGGGACATTGCCCTGTGTAGGGTGCCGTCTTTCGGATGGGACGTTAAACGGGTGTCCTGACTCTCTCTGGTAACTAAAGATCCCATGGCACTTAACCCCGGTGTCCTGGCTAAATTCCCAACCTGGCCTTCATACCATCACGGTCACCTAATCATCACCCGTTTACAATTGGCTCATTCATCCCCCTTCCTCTCCCCTTTAACTGTTCCCCAGGTCGTTGCTGTAAATGAGAACGTGTTCTCAGTCTACTTACCTGGTTAAATAAAAAATAAAATAATAAAATAAAGCAGAATGAATCTCCCCTCACGCTATATGTATATTTGGTATCCCCCTTTCCAAGGCACTGACACAGAACCACTTAGAAATCATCAAGAAGGTTATTAGCTGGGTATTACAGTTCATCAGGGAAAATGTCTCCGCTTGGATCCGACAGCAAGGAGGATGGGTGAGTACCCTGCTGGAGTATGCCAACATGCCCGTCCAGATGTACAATGGGACTATATTCTATTTTTAAAAATACCGCAAGAGCAGAGACGCTATCACAGTCAACACATACATGCAGTAAAGAGATCAATTGAAAACAGACTGTGGGGGATAGAGGACTGACGAGGTCATTGGTGCCCATTTAATAACAATTTTTTATTTTTAAAGCTGATCTAACAAAGTGGATATTTATCAAATCTGTCATGATGTATGTGTTCGAAAAGGCCCACAATGTGCTTACTAAAATCTGATTTGGTGCATGATATTTAATGTCCTTTTTGGGTTTAGAAAATATGTCTGCTAAATGTCAACCACCGTTCGGATAAGCTGATAGCCTAGCTAGCCATATAGCAATTAGTGGTGGTATTTTTAAGTTGTTTTTAAGTGTAATGCAATTGATTGGTAAAGATGACGTGAACATGTATTGCGGGTGACATACATACAGGCGTTGTACAGTTGTTTTCTTTTCTTTACACCGACATGGTGTCAAATACACAAATAAACAATAGCCTAAATGTAGGCGAACTTTGATGGCCGGTAATGAGGAGATTCTGGATCTATCCCCCACAGCGTTTCCATGGCTTGTCAGTTATTTTGGACGAACTCTTATTAACTGATCTATTCAAGAATGCACATCTGACAAGTATAGCCATAAGTCACACGCCCATCGGACAAACCAACATGTAAACGATGCTAGTTGGTAAGTTCTTGTACATACTACGTATGGTGACTCACACGTGCATATGCATATCAAAAGGAGGAAGCGCTCACTCCTACTCAAATACGACCATGCACATATGTGTCCTCAACGGCCGATGCAGGCAGGCAGTTCCGATGTGGGCAACACCGAGTTCAGCTACCTGTGCCACGTCACAGTACTGTCAGTTCATGAAGCTAAGCTTGTTTGATGATGAGTAACCTTGCCTCACGCCTATAGATCCCAGAACGAGCACTAAGGCTTTAGCTCAGCCTAGTCCAGCCTATGACTCTGGTTAGTACGGACAATCGTAATGGTTCCACTGTTGTGTGATTGACTTTTCGTTTTGCTTGCAGGAGGCGGTTGTTAGCACCGTGTCACATTGGCGTACTGTGTCGCTTGTGGCTGCAGTGGCTTTCGTGATGGCCGTGGTTTACTGGAGGAAAACACGCTGACATCATCTCAGGAAGTGCCCTTGGTGAAATCAAAGTGCCCTTAAAATGTGGACAGTTCTCTAGGAAGACAGGTTAATGTGTTATGTCCTGTGCAGTTGATTTGACTTTGGGGCACAGGTGACCTAGTAATCTTTATTTTTATATGTGTATATATATATATATATATATGATGAATTGATCTGAAAAGGGAGAGTCAGGGGCTTTTTGGTACAGTACTCCAAACTGAGCAAGTATTTATTAGTACCAATGTGAAACAGAATTTTTCTATTGCTCAAAAAATAACCTTGTAAGGTGTTTTATTGGACATTAGATGTTTTATTGAATCCCAAATCTTCTATTGATTTGGAATTAAAAGTAAACCACTACTATTTTTTCACAGCTCTAAATAGGTATTATATAGAGTGGTGCAAAAAAGTATTTAGTCAGCCACCAATTGTGCAAGTTCTCCCACTTAAAAAGATGAGAGAGGCCTGTAATTTTCATCATAGGTACACGTCAACTATGACAGACAAAATGAGGAAAGAAAATCCAAAAAATCACATTGTAGGATTTTTAATGAATTTATTTGCAAATTATGGTGGAAAATAAGTATTTGGTCACCTACAAACAAGCAAGATTTCTGTCTCTCACAGAACTGTGAGGCCCCTCTGTCCTCCACTCGTTACCTGTATTAATGGCACCTGTTTGAACTTGTTATCTGTATAAAAGACACCTACAATGTGATTTTCTGGATTTTTCTCCCCTAATTTTGTCTGTCATAGTTGACGTGTACCTATGATGAAAATTACAGGCCTCTCTCAACTTTTTAAGTGGGAGAACTTGCACAATTGGTGGCTGACTAAATACTTTTTTGCCCCACTGTATATGTATCTGAATGGACCAAATGTCTTTTAAATCGTGGCAATCATGCACACATGTTTAATAAAAATACCTTTGCCAAAGCAAACTAATATTGAATTTGTAATTTACTTTTAAGTGTTTTCTCGTTAACTCTGCAATCTTACCCACCAAAGGCTGATATGGGTGTAAGCTTTTGTTCCAGCCTAGAGGTAACACACCTGATTCCACTAATCAATCTTGTATAATAGAATGGCATGCAGTACTATGCTTAAACCTCAAGATGTCGTAGTTCTCTTATGAGAAGTATGTTGGCGCATTATAAACAATTAGAATTGTACATAGTTTAGACTATTTCACAAACTAAATCTAGTCTGCGATAAAAATGATAGAAGCCTTTCACCCAATCCTTTCTTACCTTTCTCCCAGTTAGTGGTTCTGTTGTTAGTCCTTTACCTTTCTGACAAAATGAACATGCTGGGTTATATAGACATGATCAATGATATTACATAACAAATGCCTCTCAATTAATCTTATTAGACTGCTCTAATTGCAAAAATGATGAACATGTATTATTAATCATGTATTAATTGTCTCAGTGTAATTAACTATTCTCAACCAAGGGCCGGATTCAATCAAGACCGCAGGAAACGGACACCAATGAAACATTCTGTTGTTCCCTGCACAAGGGAAGGTTTTTGTTTCATTGTGTAAACACTCACCAATAAGTGTGTAAAAAATCTTATTTTATGCCACTGGTGCGATGTGATTTTTATTCAATGCAGGTTCCCGTAGTGTGAGTCTGATTGAATTCTTCGATGCCAGTATTTAACATTGCGTCACATTGAAAGTGTCCCTTGCACGTGACGATTTGTCAATGTCTTCACCTGAGTACTGGTTTGCCTGGTCCATCTCCAACAGACACAGCTGTGCAAATTGCACCGGTCTTAGCAACACCCTTATTTGCAAGGATGCAGCATCCAATCATTTTGAAGAATATTGTGTGTGCACGTTTTTTTTCTACCTCATGATTCCTATTTTTACAATTAGTCATTGAATGTCCGACGGAAACAGGGGTTGATTTAACTTTAATTTCCCGCTCCCTATTGGTAGCATACATTCTGAATCAAACCATAAAACGCCTGCTAGATCACATGCTCAACAGGCGTCTGGCATCTCACTCTAGTCAGCTGACATCTTTAGCCAATCTGCTGAACATGGCTGTCACTGGAAATGTCAGCCGCGAGGTAAACACGGGGCTAATGACCAATGATCCACTCAACCTCTAAAAAGGGAAGGCAACCAAATGTCACTCAGTGGTGCAGTAGATACAGAGGAGAAACCCTGAGTGACATAAGCCCAGTCATCACTGCATCATCAGAGAGGGTAACACGCTGACAGTGGACTGGTCTCTGCACTTTACTAGATCCCACAAAACATCCTGCTGTACATGCGTGTTGCCATTTGTAAATGGATGGTTGTTTACGATTTAGGTCATTTCTGTCAAATATCCTTTAATACTATGTGTGAACTTTAAACCACAGTTACCCCCTCATGTGACATCAGCCCTCTCCTATGACAGAGGGTTAATAGTTATCATGTGGTGATAGCTAAAGCAAATTTAAATCTTCTAAAGACCGCAATAGGCGACGATTGCTCCATGACACTGAACAAAAGCCGGTGTGATCCCACGTGGTCCTCAGTAGCCCAGTTGGTAGTGTGGCTCTTGCAATGCCAGGATAGCGTTTGGGACCACTTAAACGTCAAAAATGTATGCACGCATGACTAAGTCGCTTTGGATAAAGGTGTCTGCTAAACGGCACATATTATCATGGTAGCTAATGGCATCCTAATGTAGGTAAAGAAACAACAACCATTTCATGAAGTACCGTACTTCAAGCTTCAAGGTGCCCAACTCAAAGGTTAATGGCATTGCTGTGATAGTCAAAGCAAACAGAAATGGGCCAATTTGATTTGCCTGTTTCTCTGACTTTTAGAGCAGATACAAATCTTAAGGGGTTATTTAGGACTACTTAGTCATCTCGGTGAGAGTCGACCACCTATGGGTTCCCTTCTGCACCGGTTTAAACCCCAGGGTCCTCTGACCACAGTGGATGCCTGGGGGGAAGAATGCAACACAAACCCACTGGCACGTAGTGAGGGCAATGTCCTGGGAGAAAACAAACACAGAAAAGGCAAAAAAAGCTGAGCACATGTTTATAATTGTATTATCAGAAAAGTTGTTTTACTACGAACAAACTTGCCAACTTTGCCTAAATTCCAACTGGACAATGGTATTGGCACAATTCACACTGCAATAGTCTTCAGGTGGACATATTACATTAAAGCAGTATCCTTGATCATCTGAATGTATAGCTAAACAACATTGAAACAGGCTTGGCGATGGAAGTGTTCATTGGGAATAGCTAACCTCTCCATTAGGAAAAACTCAAATAGAATGAGACTGCAATTTAGTAACAGATAGTATTAGACCATCGCGTCTACATCAAAGGATGTTGTAAGACTGTTGATAAGGTGATATTTTGTGCAAAGAGAGAAGACTTTAGTCTGAAGCGCAGTATGTGCCGTGTTTATGTCACAGCACTTGGCCATTCATTTACCCGTTTTCAATGGATCAAATACTTTTTTGTGTTCAACATTATTTTAAATGATATTTCTCCAAACTTACACAAAGAGCAAAGTAAATTAGGTCCCACTTTAAACAAACAACAGCACCAGGCTTAATGAAGCGTTCATACACTGTTTTTTAAGGCCTATGCATCATATAATTTATACGCCTATGTCATACTATATAGAGGGTGTGGATTATTAAGGGTGAGACTATGAAGGGTGGCAAAAGGGCTTATGTCACATTTGGAAAGCACCAAATGTAAGCACCTTTCATCTCCTATTATGCTCTATGACTTATACATTATTTGCGAGGCAAATATATATATATATATATATAGTGCTTATGAACACTTGTGAATCTACTGTAATGGACATTAGAGTTCTTGGCAGTAGAAGGGCAATAGTTTGAGAATAAAAATAGTTGCCCTCTGATGTTTCTATGTAGTTAGATTCTATCCCACCAGATGTCAGTATTCTTTGTTTGTAGCTAACTGTTCAGTGTCTTCCTATTTTTCAGTAGAGACTATTAATGTACTGTGCAAGATAGCATTGTTGCAATTATAAACACTCTATTGTCACATTTAAGATTAAATATTTTTTCATCACTGGGGAACACAGCTTGGAAAGAATCTCAGCGCCAATACTTGGCAGTGTCTTAGTTCTCTTCTTGAGTTTGAAACTCTGCAATTTTTCAACACCCATCATTTTCATATTTTTTGATTACCACTGACATTGCATGTATAGCTGATAAATATTTAATCAGTGACAGTATCATGGTAGATAGATATATTATATGAAATCTTATTGTGCACACCAGGAACATATTATTATATCATTGCAATGAGAACATGCCCACCTGGTCAGAAAAAAAAGAGACAACGCCATTGTAACAAATTTCCATGTGCGGCTTTCTGAAACATTTAGAAACACAAAAATGGCGCGCTAGATATGACAATGTATAAATACCCCTCTTATCTTTATTAATCGGGAACCAGTGAATGGTTGTGCCACTGTTCCATGGTCACTTCAAATTCCATTCTGACAGCAAGGGCACTTAAAGCACTCTCAAGTGTTCATTCATGATCAACCTACAGCAATGCGAGGTTCAGCCAAAGCTTTTTTTTAAAACTTTTTTTTTTTTTTTTGAAGTTGAGCGGTTCACGGCAGTTATTCTAGACAAATTATCAACACTGAGGGATCCTTCAACTCCGATGTCGTCTAAGGAGGAACCTTTAACCCATTGTGTGCCTCTAATCCTCAACTCCCACCCCCGTGACCCCCGTTCACATCTCTGCTGCAGGGGAGGCCAACGACAGCGCAGCCAGACTCTACACTCATTAGATAAATCCCCATCACTCATTGTGATTATGTTTTACGATGTAGACATGTGTACTGAGCAAGACAACACCAAGAAAAACATTGGCCAAACATCATGCCCTAAAGAAAGAAAGGCATCAGACCACTGCATGGCCCAGGCTGCTGTGCGGTGCTGTTCAGCATCACCTAGTGTTTCCGTGGCTGGTTGGGTTAAAGCTTAGAGGGAGTTAATGCTCCTCCTGTGTGACCTATAATCCGCTGCTCTCTCTCTCTGGCTCTCCTGTTCAACTGAATGGAGAACTTGGGAGGTGGGTGAAAGGGAACAATTGTTATAGCTGGGGTGAACCTGCCTTTCAGACACTGTCTGTCTGCCCCTTGCCAGCTGTGCAGTTAGTGTTAGGGGATTTGTGATAATTTTCCCCACAGGGCCCTGTCCTCAACTCTGGTGAGGGAGTACTAACGGCTAGACTATGGGGAAAATGACCCCCTGCCTCTTGCAATAGGCCTCCGTGGGGCTTGATGGGAGGCAGCACTCTGCTCAGTGGTCTTACCCAACCCGAGGCCCTTCTTAAGGAATGCCTGAGAGAAGAGCCTTCATTGGTAATACAACTTACTTTTTAAATGAGTGTATTTACAATTTTATTTGACCTTTATTTAACTAGGCAAGTCAGTTAAGAACAAATTCTTATTTACAATGAAGATTTTTTACCTTGTCAGCTCGGGGATTCAATCCAGCAACCTTTCAGTTACTGGCCCAACGTTCTAACCACTAGGTTACCTGCCGCCCCAAATACAAACCATGATTGAATGACCTTTTCCAAAATTGTAAAACTATTGACTGCCATATTAGAACCCGTCTGTTAAATAAAGATTTAGTCTAAAATGAACTAACCTGGAAATGTAAAAGGGAAATCATTACATTATCCCAGTTTGAACATATAAATAGATGTCTTGACTAGTAAAGTTGACCAATCTACCCTCTGTGACAATATATAGTTTTTGCTGTGATCCTCTGTTGCAGCCGGTTTGTCCGGGAAAGGTTGACTTGCATCAACCACCTCAAATAGGACAAATGTGGGTGTGGTAGGGTTCGTAACAGGTTGTTTCTAGTTCCCATCTATATGATCCTAGGCTCTACATCCACCTGTCTCACATCTGGTCAGTTTCATCTCCAGTGACTGACCAGGTCAAGGACTGACCTCTTGTCCCACACCGACATACTAAGATAACTTTGTTTCCCCTGGTGGTATAATTAGTATTTATAGAAATGCCAGCTTCACACGTTAAAACACTATAGGCCTTCTGACAGGACCAGGACAGGGCCTGTAAAAAGCATCTGTCTGATTTATTTTAACGCTGCTGGCTGGCCGTCCTGCATGCTGTCAGTCTGTCCTGCAGCAGGCAGCACACAGGACAGTTTTCAGGATTACAGGGAGAATTTAAGGTGTCCCACAGATATTTTCCCAGCTCAGGGGTCACTGGAGCTGGCGTTCGGACTGAGTGTAAGTATGTCATGACTGTGATCGACATTCTAGGAGGCTCAATGAATGAGAGAGATTGATTATCGCCCCCGGGCTGTGGAGTGAGAATTCGGATTTCCATGAAGAGGTGCACTAATGTTTTATTCCCCCTTATTGAACTGTTGGTCATAAAAGCCGTCACATATTTCATCACGGGATATTCATTGCTGGGATATTTATGGTGTTTAAATTTAGAGAGGGCTGTGAAAAAAATGCCTCCCTCTGAGCACTGGCAGACAGTATATCACTGAACCCCAGCGATGGTGGCCCTCAGATCTCTGTAACAAACTGACGCTGATCCTCCCATGAACATTTAGAACATGTCAAGTCAGCAACCTAACATAAAACAACTAGAATGTCTTCAGAGAACAAGGCAGAGACAGTGGTACAAACATGGTAAGCTGAAGTTCTTGTGGGATCATTGGCAGCATCCCTCCTCCTCCCCCTGAGCCACCACGACCAAACCAACAACTTACTTACATGTCTGTGAGTGACAACGCTGCATGGTTCACTGATATAATAATGTAAGCCGTGGTGATGGATTGGATTTTGTTCACCGGATATGTTTACCTTGTTGCTTTCAAAGCATCTGCCTGACCCGCTGACATGGATGAAGGTGGTACCGCGTGCACCGGCTACCACCAAATACTAGCAGGTCACGACCTTGACAAGATCCAACGAGAGACTGAGAGTTCAGATCCCAACCCTTACTCACCAAGGTACTAACCCCACCGACAAAGACTTGCCTCTCAACAAAGACGACACAATTGGAAAACAGGAATGCAGGGGCTAAAAAGAGAGGGGGGGGGGTAAGAAACAAATCCCATTTGATGCAAAGTTGGTCAATGGCTATTTAACTCATAGCATGCTTTGAGGAGTATATGGACTGTGACTTTCAGGCCCTGTTTGCACAGAAGTGATGCACCTTTGAAAAGGCTCTGAATTGACAGCTTTTCCTCGCTCTGTGTGGTTCAGGCCAGCCCTGAGACACTCATATCACTCGGGTGTGACGGCAGAGAGAGGAGTTACACTTTGAAAACACACACAGGGTCCTCGGCCCTGGCTTTTGTTCCCGGATGCGGTCCACTGTTCCTGCTCGTCGCAAAAAGACAATAAGGGGGCAGCCATTGGATTGGCTGCCTCCGAATCAAATAGCGAACAGCCGTCGATGCAGAACTAATCTGTGAAGAGGTCTTTCCTGTGTGATAACCACCCCCTACCCTTCAACCCTCCCTCCCTCCTCAAACCAGAAACCTAATCTTTGATGGGAAATGACAACAACAAAAAAGCAACCAGCTTTAAGCATAGCTAGATTTTTTTTCATTCGTGTCGAAGGCTCCCATTTAGGATGTTCCTACTTATTTGATGTGGCAGCAATTAGTGAGAGACTTTTGTGCTCCGTGAAGATGGAGCGGCCCACTTCAATGATCACATTTATGCTCTGAATAGAAAACAAAAAAACCCAAAGAGGACAGATAACATGTTCACATCAAACGGCAAACGGCTTACGCCGTTACTGTTCTGGCTCGCTTGTCCTTTATGATGACAAGAAGAAGTGTTCCTTTTCCCATGAGAAAGCTTGTCGGTTAGCAGAGTGACATCATTGTGTCCCCATGGTCTGGGCCCACCTCCAGACAGTAGGGTGCTCCCATTTCTGCGTGCACCTACGTCCACCACTGCCTTGCTACTTTGATTTCTCCTCGCTTTAATGGACCCATTGAGCAGTAACAGCCATTAGGAGCCCTGTCGGAGGCCATGCTTTCACTGGCTCAAACTGGGAGGTGATCTTTCATATAGCCAAAGGCACAAGGTTGCACCTCTGCCCTCAATCTACTGGACACAAATTCATAAAATAGGCCAACTAACTGTGATACTTGTAGCCTACATGTGAAAATGTATCTCAATCTCCGCATCTATTGACTGATACTGGATGACCAGAAATGTCATATTTAAGTATCCATATTATGTCAAAGCTTCCTAACTCATATTTAGCTGGTCTAGGTTTCTAAAAATGTGACAGTAGTTGCTTTCCGTGAGTTATGTTAAAAACATCCCAGTTGTTCAATCACTCTGTGTCCAATTACAGCCACAGAGGCACAATGCTGAAAGATTAATTTGGCTCCTGAGAATTCAAAACACACAGAACATGTTCCCTTGTCTTTGTTTTCGCTGTCAGACGTGTGTATTCTCTTACCACTGGGTGTTCTGCTCATTGTATAACTCATTTGTTAATGGACACACAATGTAATAGCTGGTGATTATGAGAGTGAAAGACGTTGGTGTAATGAGAAAGTATTCACGCCCCTTGACTTTTTTCACATTTTGTTGTGTTGCAGCCTGAATTTAAAATGTATTATTAAATAAAACATTTTGGGTCACTGGTCTACACAGAATACCCTATAATGTCAAAGCAGAATTATTTTTCAAAATTGTTACAAATGAATTAACAATGAAAAGCTGAAAGTCTTGGGTCAATAAGTATTCAACCCCTCTGTTATGGCAAGTCTAAATAAGTTCAGGAGTAAAAAATTGCAGAACAAGTCCCATAATAAGTTTAACTTGATTTTGGAAGTACTACCTCATCTCTGTAGCCTATACATGCAATTATCTGTATGGTCCCTCAGTCGAGCAGTGAATTTCAAACACAGATTCAATCACAAAGACCAGGGAGGTTTTCCAATGCCTCGTAAAGGGCACCTATTGATAGACAGGGGGAAAAGCAGAAATTGAATATCTCTTTGAGCATGGTGAAGTTTTTAATTACACTTTGGATGGTGTACGAATACACCCAGTCAATACAAAGATAGAGGCGTCCTTCCTAACTCAGTTTCCTGAGAGGAAGGAGACCGCTCAGGGATTTCACCAAGACGCCAATGGTGACTTTAAAACAGTTACAGAGTTTAATGGCTGTGAAAGGAGAAAACTGAGGATGGATCAATAACATGGGAGTTATTTCACAATAAAAACCTAATTGACAGAGTGAAAGGAAGGAAGCCTGTACAGAATAAAAAATATTCTTAAACGTGTAACCTGCTTGCAATAAGGCACTAAAGTAATACTGCAAAAAATGTGGTAAAGCAATTCACTTTTTGTCCTGAATACAAAGTGTTATGTTTGGGGCAAATCCAATACAACACATTACTGAGTACCACTCTAGATATTTTCAAGCATGATGGCTGCATCATGTTAGGGGTATGCTTGCAATCGTTAAGGACAGGGGAGTTTTTCAGGATAAGAAATACATGGAATGGAGCTAAACACAAGCAAACTCTTAGAGGAAAACCTGGTTCTGTGTGCTTTCCACCAGACACTGGGAGACGAATTCACCTTTCAGCAAGACAATAACCTAAAACACAAGGCCAAATCTACACTGGAGTTGCTTACCAAGAAGACAGTGAATGTTCCTGAGTGGCCAAATTACAGTTTTTACATAAATCTACTTGAAAATTGATGGCAAGACTGGAAAATGGTTGTCGGTCAATGATCAACACCCAATTTGACAGCTAGAAGAATTTTGAAAAGAATAATTGGCAAATGTTGCACAATCCAGGTGTGGAAAGCTCTTAGAGACTTACCCAGAAAGACTGACACCTGTAATCGCTGCCAAAGGTGCTTCTACAAACTCAGGGGTGTGAATACTTATGAAAATGTGATTTCTGTACTTAATTTTCAACACATTTGCAAAAATCTCTAAAAACATGTTTTCACTTTGTCATTATGGGGTATTGTGTGTAGATGGGTGAGAGAAAAAAATAGTTTCCATTTTGAATTCAGGCTGTAACACAAGTCAAGTGGTATGAATACTTTCTGGAGGCACTTGTAGCTCTAACACTATTTCTAATGTTCTTGTTGACAGAGAACATTATCACTGCTTCAGTACCAGTATAATTTACAATAAGTAGGCAATCCTTTATTTGGAATTCATTAGCATCTACTGTGCATAATACCTCGAAGTCTGATGAATGTCCTTGCATGGTTTTCATGAAACTGCCTGGTGATTTGTACAAACTAAGTGGATTTTTGACATGGAGGGAGAAGGATTAGTTTGAACCATTTTATATGGATGTTTAGAGTATAACAGCAAACACCTCAAAGGCCCATTGCAGACGGTTTTATATCAATATCAAATATTTTCTCGGTAACAATTATTTACCTTACTGTTTTCCATTTGTTTTCCATTAAATGGAAAATTAAGTACCTTACTGTTTTCCATTTGTTTTCCATTAATATTGACAAAAATATACAGTATCAGTAAAAAGTTTGGACACACCTGCTCATTCAAGTGGTTTTCTTTCTTTCTTTCTTTTACTATTTTCTACATTGTAGAATAATAGTGAAGACATCAAAACTATGAAATAACACATATGGAAACATGTAGTAACCAAAAATGTGCTAAACAAATCAAAATATATTTTATATTTGAGATTCTTCAAAGTAGCCACCCTGCCTTGGTGACAGTTTTGCACACTCTTGGCATTCTCTCAGCCAGCTTAATGAGGTAGTCACCTGGAATACATTTCAATTAACAGGTGTGCCTTGTTAAAAGTTCATTTGTGAAATCTGTTTCCTTCTTAATGCGTTTGAGTCAATCAGTTGTGTTGTGACAAGGTGGGTGGTATACAGAAGAGAGCCCTATTTGGTAAAATACCAAGTACATATTATAGCAAGAACAGCTCAAATATAATTTTAATAGGCAAGTTAGTTAAGAACAAATTCTTATTTACAATGACAGCCTACCGCGGCCAAACTCAGACAACACAATTGTGTGCCGCCCATGGATAGATGTGATACAGCCTGGATTTGAACCAGGAACTGTAGTGACACCTCTCATCACTGAAATACAATGCCTTAGACCACTGTGCCACTTGTGAGCCCATATAAGCAAAGAGAAACGACAGTTCATCATTACTTTCAGACATGAAGGTCAGTCAATCCAGAAAATTTGCAGTCGCAAAAAAACGTCAAGCGCTACGATGAAACTGGCTCTCAAGAAGACTGCCACTGGAAAGGAAGACCCAGAGTTCATCAGAGTTACCAGCCTCAGAAATGTCAAAATAAAGTTCAAATAACAGATACATCTCAACATCAACTGTTCAGAAGAGACTGCATGAATCAGGCATTCATGGTTGAATTGCTGCAAAGAAACCACTACTAAAGGACACCAATAAGAAGAAGAGACTTGCTTGGGCCAAGATTTACGAGCAATCAACATTAGACCAGTGGTCTGATGAGTCCAAATTTGAGATATTTGGTTCCAACCGCCGTGTCTTTGTGAGACGCAGAGTAGGTGAACAGATGATCTCCACGTGTGGTTTCCACCGTGAAGCATGGAGGAGGATGTGTGATGGTGTGGTGGTGCTTTTCTGGTCACACTATCTGTGATTTATTTAGAATTCGAGGCACACTTACCCAGCATGGCTACCACAGCATTCCGCAGTGATTATGCCATCTCATCTGGTTTGCACTTAGTGGGACTATCGTTTGTTTTTCAACATGAAAATGACCCAACACACCTCCAGGCTGTGTAAGGGGTATTTGACCAAGAAGGAGAGTGATGGAGTGCTGCATCAGATGACCTGGCGTCCACAATCACCCGACCTCAACCCAATTGAGATAGTTTGAACCGCAGATGTAGAAAATAGTACAAATAAAGAAAAACCCTAAGTTGTGACCGAACTATTTGACTGGTAGTGTATTTTTAGCAGGCAAGCCGATACGCCCAGTACAAGGTACGGTGTAGATTGTACTTATCTATTTTCACATTTTTACAGCGTTAGTTTCACCGGCTGTTGTACAATATGATACAAAACACAGGAAAACGTCATTTGTACGGCACTGGGCCTTTAAAGAACCTGTTGATAGATGCTTTCATTGAATCCACCTCCTTCCTATGGAGATGAATTCAAAAATGTTGACTGACTGCAAGTGAGGAAAACACAGACATGGTCAGTTATTAGCCCAATGAAGAGGAGAAACACAAGTCTTCAAAACGCTTCAGGGAAATGGCAAGTCAGTGAAAACTTGTCCTAGCTGATCAATGAAGTGGGCTGCAGCCTTGTTGTTTTACAGTTAGCAGGGGGTTAGGGAGGGGGCAGGGCCTTTAACACCTTCATTGACAAGGAGATATCTGCAGGGAGCCTCTCCAGTGTGATTTAGGATGGCAATTTGCCACCTCATTACCAGCTGGACTCACATAGACAGTGTGTGACTGACTCTATACTGCTCTATGTCTGTCACTTTGGGCCTGGCTGTCCAGCGGTCTTATCCCTCTCTCTGACTCCCATGATGGATGACTGGAAAGGAGGGATAATACAATGCTTAACAATGGGCCCTGAGGCTTATCCTGCTGTTTCTCCTGAAAATAGATGGAAACATCTCACTTCTCACTGAGAAAGTTTAACGCAAACATATTTATGATAGCCTATGATTACAGGGTTGAATATCATAATGATGTAAGACCTCACCTACAGTACTTTGTATTCATAACACAATGCATACGTTGAACATTCAACACATAGCATACGTTCAACTTTTTTTAGCAGTAATAATGCTCACTAGGGTTTTGAGCCAAACAATTTGCCTCTACAGAGTACATTGTTGATTCATTTTCCTTTTTGCTGTACAGGAAACTTACAAAAACACTTCTCAGCAGCCACCCCCTTGCAAAATGCAAAAATACAATAGGAATTCTGTGCAAAATATCTACATTATAGTTCAGTGAATTCAATAGAATTTTGCAACAATGTCAGCCACGGAGCATGTGGAGGGTCTGGACACAAACAATAGAACAGCTAGCAGCGGCCATCAGAAAGTGTTATTCTTTTTTAACAAACTGTACTGTATTTTCCCACTCACTAATCATAATGTGAGATCTGCATGTGTATCTAAGACTTTTGGGGTAAACAATGCCTTGATTTCAATGGTAGTGTTGCGGCTGTAATAATCCATGGTCCCAAGAATAGTGGACCACGTGCAGCCACAATACAGCCGTCGTCTCAATGCACTAGCAGTAGCCAGCAGACGCCAAAGTCTGTCCGTCATCAGTACGAATTAAGCATGGCGGTCTCTACATTTTCAACATAGAGTCAGCACTCCACTAAAAGTGGCTGGCATTCTTCTATGGCAGGATACAAGAGCAAATGAAGGACTGGAAGAATAAGAACATGATTGAGCCTATCAGAGCATCTGTAATGAGGGCCATATGATCCCAAGTTTACCCCTAAGTGTTTTCTCAACAGCTATAACAGCAGAGGCTCTATGGGCATGGCAAATCACAAGTGGATCAGAAAATGTGCACAGCACACTGGGAAATTACATGAAACAGATTTTGCAATGAGCTTTAACTTAAATCAAATCAGTAATGATTTGGCTTTTGGCTTATTATGGATACAGTGTAAATATTAAACATTAAGGTTAGACGATGGTTATAATTATATTATTGCTACTGAAATGTCGAAAAAAAGGGATCCTCATTGGGAGTCACTGGGAGTTTCACGGGAAATGACGCACACATAAATCAAGACCGAGCTCTCGTGGGTGCACTACGGATGTCCTTTAGATGTAACAGGATATTGACATGCTGGGGTTGACAGGATAACATACTGAAGTCCCTAATTATAGTCCTCTATACCAACCAACGCACTGCCATCCGTATGACAGCTTCCTCAAATGATGAGATGGACGAGTACATAGACTGAGGGGGCCTGGTGGCTACTCACATCAAAAGAGTGCTGAGCACACACGCACACACACATGAGATATCTGGATCTTGGCTCTTTTGTTTGGGCCGCATGATGCATGTTTGGTTCTGAGGTTTAAGTTGCTTTACATCTGAGGTCAGTTAAGGACAGCTGGAAACGCGTTATAGAGGCATTGACTACATCAAGTTAGTCAGTCTTACTGCTCCTCCCCCTTTACTCCACAATAGAAGCTGCTGATTATAGGGCAGAGGGAAAACTGTGGGAGTATCTCCCATGTTTCTATATTTTCATTGTCTTCAGTTCATATTTTGCGATAGTCACTGAATTATCAGCTGTAGGATACTATCTGTGTGTTCATGCCATGTCAATAGCCAACATTTAACAGAGGTGCCACATGTCAAAAGAGGACTTTGCCGGGGTCATAGTCAAAGCAGACAAATGCATCTCCACGAGTCCTTTCTGTGCTTCATATCTGTACATTTCATTATTCAAAAAAATGTGGCCTCTGTCTCCAATAAAGAAGTGTGAGGTCATTCAGTGTGTTCTAGAACTGCTTTGAATAATCCCACCAGGTCTTTCTACAGCAGACAATGGAAGTTTTTGGGGGAAAAGATGGCATCGGGTTACAGGTGGTCATATCTGAACTCCTTTGATGAACAGTAAGTATAGGGCTACCTTTGAACGCAGATAAAAAAGGAGAAGAGATATCTGGCTGGGTGCCAAAAAGGGACACACTCATTTCTCCATTGGCAGTAGTGCATGAAAATGGGAAGCTATGTCAGGAATCTCCTACTTTGTTGTCCCCTCTTTCTTTCTTCCATTGATGTGGAGAGAGGACCCTTTCGTGGGCTGCAACGGTCACTCTCCCATGCTAGCTGGGTGTGAGGCATCTTGTAGGACAAGACTGATGACACGGCGAGGGGCGCCAGGGTGGGTGGGGGAGAGGATATGGGGTGCACCATGACCATTCCATTCAGCCCATTTCAATGCAATCTGCTGATCGATTAGTGAAACAAGAGGCACACCAACTCCACTGTCTATAGGACCCTTCGTCCCACCACACACACACACACACAATCTCATCCTTCTCACACATACAAACCAATCCCACATGAAGTAAACGTCCTTAAATCATAAAAAACAGATGTAAATCTGCACTCAATGACCATTGCGGCTTAACATTTCTCTTTAAAGGACTACCATCAGTACTACTAAAGTAGTTTTGGGGGGTATCTGTACTTTACTATGTATATTTTTGACTACTTTTACTTCACTACATTCTTTAAGAAAATATTGTACTTTTTACTCCATTTACCTTGACACCCAAAAGTACTCGTTACATTTTGAATGCTTAGCAGGACAGGAAAACGGTCCAATTTACGCTCTTATCAACAAAACATCCCTGGTCAGCCCTACTGCTTCTGATCTGGCGGTCTCACTAAACACACAGGCTTCGTTTGTAAATAATGTCAAATCAAATCAAATCAAATCACATGTGTTTAGCAGATGTTATTGCGGGTGTAGCGAAATGCTTGTGTTTCTAGCTCCAACAAGGCAGTAATATCTAACAAGTAATATCTAACAATTTCACAACAATACACACAATACACACAAATCTGAAGTAAAGGAATGGAATTAAGAATATATCATATTTGGATGAGCAATGTTGGAGCGGCATAGACTAAGATACAGTAGAATAGAATAGAATACAGAATATATGAGATGAGTAATGCAAAATATGTAAACATCATTAAAGTGACTAGTGTTCCATTATTAAAGTAGCCAGTGATTTCAAGTCTATATACGTAGGGCAGCAGCCTCTAAGGTGCTAGTGATGGCTGTTTAACAGTCTGATGGCCTTGAGATAGAAGCTGTTTTGTCTGAATGTGGAGTGTGCCCCTGGCTATCCGTAATTGGGGTTTTTTTTAAACAAGAAAATGTTGCCATCTGGTTTGCTTAATGTAAAGGAATTTGAAATTATTTTTACTTTTACTTTTGATACAAAAGTATATTTTAGCAATTACACTTTAAGTATATGTTAAACCAAATACTTTTAGACTTACTCAATTTCACTGTGTGACTTTTTCTATTAAGGTACCTTTACTTTTACCCAAGCATGGAAATTGAGTACTTTTTCCACCACGGATTACCATAATGAAAATGTGTGAGGGCTTTGTAATAAAATGATATGATGGGAAAAATAAAAATAAAAGCTACTCCTCTGTGGTATCAGCACTATACTCCACTCTAACAAATCAATATACTTAAACAGATACATTAGTCAATACCCAATGCTCATCATAATGATGAATTATTAAAAACAACTTTTTTTTTCAAGTACTACTAATGTCCTTAAAATCAAATATTAGCAAGGCCTATGGATTAACAAGCATTGATTAGTCATTACTATACAGTGCAGAGAAGCAAAGGTATGTTTTAAACGTTTTTTTTCTAAGCTTGTGTACAGAATGCCACCCCTTTTAACCTTCCCTGAGGTGTTTTTTTTGCAGGCTGTGGTACTCGGGCTGCAAAGCAGATCAAGTTTGCGTTCCCAGGCTCGGCTGGTTAGCATTGCTTAGCGCTCGCTCATCGCTAAAACTGTAACACGGCGACATCAAACACATGCCGCAGAATTGCAACGCGATACCAAACTGCCTCCCTGCAAATGACCTCTCTCCACAGAAGTTAGGAGCACACAGCAGAATGTGCTCCTCTGTGCTCCACTGGGAGAGGGAGAGGGGAAAATAGAAAGAGTGGGACCCTAGGAGATACTGTTGGCTAGGGTACTGTGTGTGTGAACATCTTTTATAAGTCTGTGGTGCTTACTTCCAGGCCGTTGGTCTTGGAGATGTCAACTGTTTTGACTGCATCCATGGCTTGGTTGCGTGCAGCATTTCCAACAACATTAGGGGTGATAACTGTGGGTACGATAATCATGGGTTAAAAGGAATATAACCAATTACCACTTATAGTGCATTGAAATTTGCGCACACAAGCTGGGCATGGGATCTTCCTGCCAATCCCACCCCCTCTTCGTTGGCTTCCCTTGCTGACTGCGTTCAAGCAGAATACTGCATCGTTTTCATAGAGGCTGGGTGTCACAAGGGAAGCCAACGCAGGTTAGAGTTTTTCGTCACAAATCTTGTTCTGGAGGCAGGTCTGCTGAGTGGTCACTAGCTGGCACAGCCACAAAGTCATAAAATTGG